>NW_023425515.1:71603981-72950231 GCF_014108245.1 Pipistrellus kuhlii
ATATGGCTTTATGTTCTAGGAGGCTTTGGTTTTATGTTTTTAAGGCTAATTATAAGCTTATTTCTTTCTTTTTTTAAATATATTTTTTTTATTGATTTCAGAAAGGTAGAGGGAGACAGAGGTAGAAACATCAATGATGAGAGAGAATCTTCATCGGCTGCCTTCTGCATGCCCCCTACTGGAGACCGAGCCTGCAATCCAGACATGTGTTCTGTCCTTCTGGTTAATAGGTTGATGCTCAACCACTAAGCCACAGTTTTGGTTCTATGTTGTATCTTTCTTATTTTCCCCTTGACCCCATAAGAAAGCATGTTGCTATCAATAATATTCTGAACACATCTGTATTGATTATGGGTAGCTCTAATCATTTTTGTAAGTCAGGTATAAATTTCAAGGAAATTAGTGAGTTGTACTTGGGTTATAACTGAAATCTACAATATATAAAGTCAGTGGGGGAAGTTTTACAAATGTATCCTTTTATTGTAAGTCAAAATTCTAGTTCTCTACAGGTGTACCCTTTCTTGCCTTTCTCAGTTCCCTATGCTTCCCCCAAAGTAAAAGTTCGAGTACTTTAAATTTAGAGGGGAGGCTTAAAACAACAGAAATTTATTCTCTCAGAGTTCCACAAGTCAAAAAACTTGAAATCATTTTGTCAAGCAGGATTGTTCCTTCCTGAGGGGCTCAGAGTAAGTACACTTTTTAAAAGAAAAAGATCCAAAGGACGAGACCTTTGAAGGGCTTCAGTTCCCATCTGTCTGTGTCCTTTGAAGCCCTAAAGCAGGCGTCTTCAAACTACGGCCCGCGGGCCACATGCGGCCCGCAGAGGAGTCTGATCCGGCCCGCCAGGTTTTTTGGGCAGTGAGCGCAGCCGAGGTGTTACAGTAGGAATTAGTAGTTCATATAGTCCGGCCCTCCAGCTCTCTGAGGGACCGTGATCTGGCCCCCACTTTAAAAAGTTTGGGGACGCCTGCAAAGCAAAGGAAGTGTGACAACTGCTCACCGCTCCTTTCAGGCCAAGGCTTTCCCGTACAAATCTGACCGACTGCTTAGGGCAATCACAGGGCCTTCGCTCGCCAGTCAGCAGGCATGGCGTGCGCTTGTGATGAACCCACGTGAGACTCTGCCTTAAGTTCAGAGTCCTGCGCCAAGTGCCACTGGTGTAAAGAGAAGAAATGCCATAAAGCATGTGCCGCAAGGACTAATCAAAGCGAAAACTTGGACAAAGAATCATTGAAAAAAAGGTTATGAAAACCCTCCCCTCCCTAATGTGGTGTGTTCTCTGCCTGTTTATTTTATCATTTATATAAATACATAACTTTGGGTAAGTAAAATTCTCTTTTTTAGCTTCCAAGAAAATGTATGGTAAATTCCTTTCTGTGGACTTCACATTTTCTGCAGTTAAGGGTCAACAATAGAGGTTTCCCCTTTGGGTGAGGAAATGGAATCAGTCATTCTCGCTACGCCTGGCTTATCCACCTTCTCATCCAAGCTCTGTGTTTATTACGCCGCAGCCTGCCTCTGCCATGGCCCAGCATCTCCCTCCTCGGTGTTCCAAAGATTTTTCTCTCACAACTGATTAAGCTCGCTGGTGTTCATTGTTTTCTGTAACTGGCCGCACTTACCAAGACCTCTATTTCCAGCCTGCCCTGGTACCCGCTCCCATTTTCCACACTCATCCTCTTAAAGGCTTGTAGGGTGCGGCCAAAATTCTTACCAAATGCTGCTTTTGCATCGTGTAAGGAAATTGACACGGTGAATTGTAAAGGAATACTTCTGTGTTTCTGGCACAGAACATAGCACATAACATGTGGGAGGCACTTTAAATAAATGGGAAGTCGTCATATATTTTTGGACTCAGGCCTCATTGTTCTGGAGGTAGCTCATATATTAATGATAAAAGCTACATTGACCATTTCCAGTTGCATTGTATAGGCTGTTAGTAAAATCTGTATCAAGTCTGCCTGGAGAATCTCCAGGGCCTTGGTATGCTACCATAGAGGTGGAAGCATGAAAGCGGCCTGTGACTGGGCAGCCTCACGCAGCAGTGCCCATGAAAAGGCATGCCTCTCCTGGCAACAAGGCTGCTTACAGCTCAGGTGAAAATCACCTGTTTTAGGATCAGTGAGTTATTCCATCTCCATTTGTCCAAGGGGTACGCCAGGTACAGTGCTACATCCTAAGGATAAAAAGACGAAAACCCCGGGAGCTGGACCACAGAGAACCAGTCTCATCCTTTCACATGCCCAGTACGCACATGCACCTAACTATGCTCAGTGGCTCCAATTTTAAATTATGCTTCATGGGTTTGCTTTGAAATCACGTGACTTTGATGCCTACCACAACCCCTAGGAAAACATATCTCCTAGTATTGCTGGGAAATAACAGTATTTGTAAAATCAAATTTTACATATTGAGAATACAAAGCCCAGTTATAAAAATACTAGAGGCCTGGTGCATGAAAATTCATGCACTGGAAAGGGGTTGGGGGGGGTCCCTCAGCCCGGCCTGCTCCTCTCACAGTCTGGGAACCCTCAGGGGCAGGAGGCAACCCGGTGATCAGAAGAAGGTGATGCCCCATCATACCTCTGCTGCTCCCACTGCCGGCAGCACAAGCCTCAGCCTGCTCTGATTACCTGAGCCTCGGGTAGCCCCGGGCGGCTGCGCAGCTGCCATCCAAGGCTTGCCTATGCCTCATGCCGGCCCTGGGTGGCTGGGGGCTGAAGGGACTGGGGACTCTGGGGGCAGGTAAGGCACTGAGGGGACTGGACACCGCCATTCTGTGGCTGTGAGCGCTACCATCTTTGAGGGCATAGCCCTCAATTAATATATTTCTTCTTTATTAGATAGGATTTTCAAGACAGTAACCCTTATAGAAGCATTAAAAATAAGTTATTTGGCCATTTTAATAATTCTTTATAGACCAGGATTTTCCAACACTGTGTTTTTTTTTTTTTTAATTATTTTTCAATTCCAGCTGGCATTCAGTATTATATCCAACACTGATTTTTTTCTCAGATGAGCAACACTGTTTTCTTTTCTTAATCCTCACCCAAGGCTATGTTTTATTGACTTTTAGAGAAAGGAAGCGGGAGAGAGAGAAAAAGAAAAACGTCAGTGTGAAAGAGAAACATTGACCAGTTGCCTCCCATACATGCCCCAACCAGGGATCAAACCCAAAACCCAGGTCTGTGTCCTGACCAGGAATCAAACTCACAACCTTTTGGTGTATGGGACAACCCTTCAACCAACCGAGCTACCCCACCTCACCCCCCATCCCAATTCCAACACTGATTTTTAATAATGATTTCTTGGGTTTTTTTATTTGATTTTTTTTTAAATTGTTTCCATCATTTTTTCTTTACCACTTTTTATATTTTGAAAGTCCTGTGTTTATTAATATTCCACTTTATTTTTACTCTCTTCTTACTTTTCACTGTTCTCCTTTACAGGGTAATGTTTATATGTACTATAAATTATATGGCTTCCATCAGAACCTCTATCATTATATTCTATCCAGAAGTAATATCCAACTGATGGGTAGAAATATAAAGGTAAGGCTTTTTTTTATTTTGGCATAATATCCTTTTTTTTTTTAAATCCCCACACCAAGATTGAAGATATTTTTTCCTCCCAGGAAATGGGAGGGAGAGGAGAAGAGAGGAGAGGAAAGGAGAAGAGAGGAGAGGGGAGGGGAGGGGAGGGGAGGGGAGGGGAGGGAAGGTAGGGGAGAGGAGAGGGAGAGGAGAGGGGAGGGGAGGGAGGGGAAGGGAGGGGAGGGGAGGGGAGGAGAGGAGAGGAGAGGAGAGGTAGGAGAGGAGAGGAGAGGAGAGGAGAGGAGAGGGGAGGGGAGGGGAGGGGATAGGGAGGGGAGGGGAGGGGAAGGGAGGGGAGGGTTGGGGAGGGGAGGGGAGGGGAGGGGGGAGGGGGGGAGGGGGAGGAGAGAAAGAAACATCACATCGATATGAGAGAGACACATCCATTGGTTGCTTTATGCATGCACCCGAATTGAACCCACAGTGGGCAGACTGATTCTCTGATCACTGAGCACACTCGCCAGGCTCCTCTTTTTTCCCTTTAAACCAGATGGATTTTTCAGACTAAATTTTCAGAATATAGAAAATTAACTCAAAAGCTGAGATTTTACAGATAGAACTGTTCATTTCATTCTTGCATAAATTGAAGGGGCTGTGTATTCAGGATAACTGCTATTGAGAAAAGGAGTTATTTCCTCTCTTCAGAGCAGGGAGGATCTTGCTGGTTAAAAAGGGGTATCCTTTCATGCTCCATTTTTTTTTTAATTTGACAGAATTTTACATTAAAATTGGATTGTACAAATCTTGGCAATAATGGATGTGTCAGAAGGGAAAATCTTCAAGTATCTTTCAATCACAATCAGGATTTTATGTTTCTGTTAAAGTTGATGGCATACTAGGTTGACTCATTGATTAGATTTTAGTATTATTCTTTACCCATAATTTCTGTAGTTATCTTTAAAGTTGCGCATTTTACTTGGTGGAATCACCAACCATTTTGATAGTGACTGAGAGATTTGTCTTAGTCTGGCTCTCTGTGTGTAGCAGTGTCTTTCCTATAACCGGGCCGTCAGTCTAGCCAAGTTTAAGGAAGTTGGGCTCCACTTGAATAAAAGCCTTTGATTTAATTGAATATCCTTGCAGTCCTAGGATTACAAGACTTTACTCTTGGTAGATGATATTTAGCATGCCAGTGAGAAGAACAATGAGAAAACCATTTTTTCTATACTGATATTATATTAAAGTAATAAATAATTTTTAGCAAACATTCTTTTAAAAATATATTCTGGTTCTTAGGTAGGTATTGATTCATGACTTTTATATTTTTTGGAATATAAATTGCACTTCAATAAAAACAGGTTTTAAGATGTATTTAAGTGTAGACTTAAGGTGATGTTTAGCACAGCCAGTAAGGTAAAGTTTTTTCTTACAGACATATTTGCTATACTATCGATATGTATTGTTAATAAGGGGGGAAAAAACCTTTTCTCTTTTCAGTCTACAATATTTATTTTATTTAAATAATAGAGGCCCGGTGCACAAAATTCGTGCATGGGGTTGGGGGGTGTCACTCAGCCCAGCCTGCACCCTCTCCAATCTGGGACCCCTCAAGGGATGTTCAACTGTCAGACATCCCTCACAATCCAGGACTGCTGACTCCCAACTGTTCGCCTGCCTGCCTTCCCGATTGCCCCTAACTGCTTCTGCCTGCCAGCCTGATCACCCCCTAAGCACTCCCATACCAGCCTGATTGATGTCTAACTGCTCCCCTGCCAGCCTGTTTGCCCCCATTTTCCCTCCTCTGCCGGCCTGGTCACCCCTAACTGCCCTTCCTTGCAGGGTTGATCGCCTCCAACTGCCCTCCCTTGCAGGCCTGGTCCCTTTCAACTGCCCTCCCTTGCAGGCCTGGTCCCTCTCAATTGCTGACCATCATGTGCCCACATGGGGGCAGGATCTTAAACCACATGGGGGCAGCCATCTTGTGTGTTGGAGTGATGGTCAATCTGTATATTACTCTTTTATTAGATAGGATAGAGGCCTGGTACATGGATGGGGCCGGCTGGTTTGTCCTGAAGGGTGTCCCAGATCAGGGTGGGGGTTCCCTTAGGGTGTGGGGCAGCCTGGGTGAGGGGCCTGTGGTTGTTTGCAGACCGGCCGCGCCTCCCCTCCGCCCCCCCCCCCCCAGCCATCCAAGCAGAGGCCCTGGTATCTGGGATTTATTTACTTTCTGAAACTTTGTAGCCTGGAGCAAAGCCAAGTCCCCTGCTCCCTTGCGGCTGCCGCCATTTCTGTTTGGTTTTATGTATCTTCTATAATTGAAACTTTGTATCCTTGAGTGGAGGCCTAGGCCAGCCAGGGCAGGTGGAAAGCTTGGCTTCATCTGTTGCCAGGGACAACCCTAGCGTGTTCTCTCCAGCTTCGTGGCTGCCACCATTTTTCTTGGGATTTATCTTCTATAATTGAAATTGTATTCTTTTTTTCTTTTTTTTTTAAATATATATTTTATTGATTTTTTTACAGAGAGGAAGGGAGAGAGATAGAGAGCTAGAAACATCGATGATGAGAGAGAAACATTTACCAGTTGCCTCCTGCACACCCCCACCGGGGATGTGCTCGCAACCAATGTACATGCCCCTGACTGGAATCGAACCTGGGACCTTTCAGTCCGCAGACCGATGCTCTACCGCTGAGCCAAACCGGTTTCGCCTGAAATTGTATCCTTGAGTGGAGGCCTAGGCTTGCCAGGGTGTGTGGAAAGCTTGGCTTCCTCTATTGCCAGAGAAACCCAAGCCTCTCAACTGCTCTCTGTGGCTATAGCCATCTTGGTTGGGGTTAATTTGCATGTTCACTTTGATTGGATGGTGGGTGTGGCTTGTGGGTGTAGCAGATTGGTGGTTAATTTGCATATTGCTATTTTATTAAGTAGCATTTATTTTATTGTTCAATATCAGTTTTTATTTTTTTGTTTTTTTAAAATATATTTTATTGATTTTGTACAGAGAGGAAGGGAGAGAGATAGAGAGTTAGAAACATCGATGAGAGAGAGTCATCGATCAGTTGCCTCTTGCACACCCCCTACTGGGGATATGCCCGCAACCAAGGTACATGCCCTTGACCAGAATCGAACCCGGGTCCCTTCAGTCCCCAAGCCGACGCTCTATTCATTGAGCTAAACCGGTCCCGACTAATATCAGTTTTTATTTGCTATTAAATCCCTTTAGCTGTAAAGGAATTTACACACACACACACACACACACACACACACACATCCAAAACACAAAGATTTTCTAGCCTAAGTGAGCTGGAAGCCTGGGAAAAACCAGTTAGTAGACCATAATCTTGGTCTGTGCCAATAAATCCGTGTGGGGAGATTTACATTGCCAGTGTTCTCACTTTCAACATTCTAAGGGAGTTGAGCAAAAGGACTTCTCAATCATGTATCATCTTATATCCAGGATGTTGAGATATGTGGTTCATTCCAAAGGACCAGCAATGGAACCCCCATCTGTCCTTGTGGAGCTATCGCCAACAGCATGTTCAATGGTAGGTGATTTTTTTTTTTCTATCTCCATGGTGTGCCCTTTCACAAGTGTGTAACTAAATGTTCAGAAGATCATCTCTGCAACAGAATGGCAGGTTTGTTGTTTTTTAAATAATTTTGTATTCATTATCCACTGACTTACTGTATTTCATTTGCAAGTAAGTTCTTCCTTACTAGAGCTTCAAAGTAGTTAGGGACATGAGTTCAATGGAGCTTAAGAGTATTTTCAATCACTGGTGCCTTGGCACAATATTTCATATAAAAAATAGTATTGTGATTCCAGCACCTACAGCATGTAGGCATGTTGAAAGTCTGCTAAAACCCTGGTTTATTTGTCATGTCTATCTTTGCATATCAGAGAGTGAAAAAACACTTGCTTGCATCTATAACACAATTTTTAATTTCCTTACAGACACCATCACTCTTTTATACAACCTTAATTCATCTATGTATATCAAAGTCCCAATGCTGTCCCGTGGAATTACATGGTGGACAGACAAGTACGTCAAGTTTCAGAATCCAAAATCCATTGATCTTCCTACTGCATTTGAAGGTAAGATCCATACATTAGTGCAATTTTTTTTTTTAAATCTCTTTGTAGATACTTTGGTGTTTATGTGTGAGGAAGTAATTACGATTTCCTCTTCTTCCCTTCTTTATTGACTTCCTTTTTGTTTTAATTTTCCATACCTGGGAGCACCTCTATCACATACCTGTCAGAAACATGAAATAATTGTTGCCCTGGTTCCGTCCAGTTTACCATTAGTAAAAAGGCAATGTTTTAAGAAACTGGTTGCTCCATCTAAAATTAGGGTGACCACGTAATTTACTGCCTGAGCTAGTGTACTTTTGAGAATAAAAGGGGACACTAGAATGACTACAGATATAATTATTTGAAATTTTTATTTATTGATCAATAAATTAACATCATATTGGTAGACCTATAAATAATTCTATTACAAACTACTTTAAAAATGAAACTATTTAAAGTTGCATTTTATGATTAATCAATTCGAATTTGTTAACACCTTTAATTGATTTTTTTATTTTAACCATAATTTTTTAAATTGGGAAAATATCTATAGGTTCTGAGGTGTACTATTATGCTCACAGCCAATTTTACTAAATGGGGAATATTCTCATTTTCAGTGTTTTTGTATTGAAATATACTAATATTGTGAACCAAATATTTTCATAGGTAGTGTCTTTTCAACTTCACTTATTTTTCTATTTATGAAGTTTTTTAATGTATTACTAAATTTAGATGCTACAAAATCTTGATATCATTTCTGGTAGAGTAGAAAATTTTACTAAGTTAAAAATAAAAGCTCCATCAAAATATACATTGAGATATTCTAAAACATTTAAAGATTTAAATTTAAATTTAAATCTTATACACATTTTGAACTTTCATTATATTTTATTTTATTTTTTAATACATTTTTATTGATTTTTTTAGAGAGAGGAAGGGAGAGGGATAGAGAGTTAGAAACATTGATGAGAGAGAAACATCGGTCAGCTGCCTCCTGCACATCTCCTACTGGGAATGTGCCCGCAACCCAGGTACATGCCCTTGACCAGAATCGAACCTGGGACCCTTCAGTCCACAGGCTGACGCTCTATCCACTGAGCCACACTGGTTTTGGCAGAACTTTCATTATATATATATATATATATTTTAATATATTTTATTGATTTTGTACAGAGAGGAAGGGAGAGAGATAGAGAGTTAGAAACATCAATGAGAGAGAGTCATCGATCAGGTGCCTCTTGCACACCCCCTACTGGGGATATGCCCGCAACCAAAGTACATGCCCTTGACCGGATTCGAACCCGGGACCCTTCAGTCCCCAAGCCGACGCTCTATCCATTGAGCCAAACCAGTCTCGGCTAACTTTTATTATATTTTAAATTATTCCCTTGCTTTTATAGAGGTAAATTTCAGTATCTTCTTGTTTACTATATACTAAGTCTTCAAAAACTAAAGTTTTTTGGCATTCGATATTTCAATTACTTTAAAAATTTTTTTTACAACTATTGAACAAAAGCCAACCAAAAGTTAGATGGCTCATTTATCAAAAAATGTTCACAATCATTATAGGACTCATTGGTTGACATACGAAAATAGTTCTTTAAGAGCTCAAACATTTCTAAAATTCTGGTTAATGTATAGAAAAACAGACCACATATATACCATGCTGAAGAAATTTTTTCATTTAACATCCATGTCCTTGTAAAAATTTTGCAATTTAAGGAGGCAGGTAGATGCTGGAAGAGGTCAATGGGGAGGCATGGGAGAGAACTTATGTAATACTTTCAACAATAAAGAATTTTTTTTTAATTTGCAGTTTAGTTTCTCTATGAATATATAAAAATACTTAATTTTACACAACCCACAACTCTTTTTTTATTAATAAAATATCAGAGCTTCTTTAGGTATAATTGTGAATTATATACATACCTCAAACAATTTTAAGCATATTTCTCTGTCTTTTTTAAATATAATTGTATTAATTTCAGAGAGGAAGGGAGGGGAGAGAGGGATAAAAACATCAATGATGAGAGAGAAGCATTGATCAGCTGCCTCCTGCACTGGGGCTTGAGCCTGCAACCTGAGCATATGCTCTGACCAGGAATCAAACTGTGACCTCCTGGTTCATAGGCCTCTGGGCAGCATGGGAAGGTGGAAAGGCAGTTCTGGGCCAGAGCGAAGGCAGTGTCGGCAGCCAGGGGAGGGAAGGCCCATTCTTGCATGAATCTTCATGCATTGGGCCTCTATCTATACTAATAAAAGGGTAATATGCTAATTAGACCGGGAGACCTTCCAGATGTCCTTCCAGACAAAGCCATGTTTGCAGGGCTGAGGCAGAGGCAGTTGGGGCGATCAGACCAGGAGGGGAGGGCAGTTGGGGGTAGTCAGACCAGTCGGGGGCAGTTAGGGGTGAAAAGGCTGGCAGAGGGGAGCAGTTGGGAGCTCTAAGGGTGGACTTTGAGGGCAAGAATGCTGGGGGGGGGGGGGTTAATAGGGGGTAGTAAGGTGAGCAGTTAGGAGCCAGCAGTCCCAAATTGCAAGAGGGATGTCAGAGATTAGAAAGGGTGCAGGCGGGGCTGAGGGACACCCCACCCCATGCACGAATTTTGTACACTGGGCCACTAGTATTCCATAAATGAGTGAGATCATGTGATACTTATTTTTCTCTGACTAGCTTATTTTGCTTAGCATAATGCTCTCCAGGTCCATCTATACTGTTGCAAATGGTAATAATTCCTTCTTTTTAAAGCAGTGTAGTATTCCATTGTGCAGGTGTACCACTGTTTTCTAATCCACTCATCTGCTGATGGGCATTAGACTATTTCCAAATCTTAGCTATGGTGAATTGTGCTACTATGAACACAGGGGAATCCTTTCTGATTGAGGTTTCTGTTTTCTTGGGATATATATACCTACAACTACCCTGTTTCTCCGAAAATAAGGCAGTGTCTTATATTAATTTTTTCTCCCAAAGTTGCGCTAGGTCTTATTTTCAGGGGATGTCTTATCTTTCCATGCTCTAGGTCTTATTTTCGGAGGATGTCTTATTTTCGGGGAAACGTGGTAGTACTACTGAGTAAAATGGCAGTTCCATTTTTAGTTTTTTTAAGAAATGCCGTACTGTTTTCCATGGTAGCTGCACTAGTCTGCATTGCCACCAGCACTGCATGAGAGTTTCTTTTTCCTCTGCATCTTCATTAGCACTTGACATTTGGTTTGAGATGGTACCTCATTGTTGTTTTGATTTGCCATCTCTAGGATAATTAGTGACTTTGAACATGTTTTCATATGTCTCCTGGCCTTCTGTATGTCCTCTTTCGAAAAGTATCTATTTAGATCCTTTGTCCATTTTTTTTTATTGGACAATAAAAAAATTGTCCAATTTTTGTTAAGTTGTATGTGTTCCCTATAAAATTTGGAGATTAAATCTTTATCAGAGATAACACTGGCAAATATGTTCTCCCATGCAGTGGGCTTTCTTGTTGTTTTGTTGATGGTTTCTTTTGCTGTGCAGAAGCTTTTTATTTTGATGTAGTCCTATTTGTTTATTTTTTTTTTAGTTTCCATTGCTCTAGGAGCTGTGTTGGTAAAGATATTGCTACAACAAATGTCTGCTATTTTGCTGCCTATAGCTTCTTCTAAGATTTGTATGGTTTCCTCTCTTACATTTAAGTCCTTTATCTGTTTTGAGTTCATTTTTGTGTATGGTGTAAGTTGGTGGTCTAGTGTCATGTTTTTTACCTATATCTGTCTAATTTTTCCAGCACTGTTTATTGACGAGACTGTCTTGGCTCCATTGTATGCTCTTGCCTCCTTTGTCAAATATTAATTGAGCATAATGGCTTATGTTATGTGGATTTGTGGTTTCTCTGTTCTGTTCCATTGGTTTATATGTCTGTTCTTAATGCCAGTATCAAGCAGTTTTGATAACAGTGGCTTTGTAGTATAGCTTGATATCTGATATTGTGATCCCTTCAACTTTGTTCTTCTTAAGATTGCTGCAGCTAATCTGGGTCTTTTTTTTATTCCAGATGAATTTTTGGATTGTTTGTTCTAGGTCTGTGAAGTATGCCATTGGTATTTTAATGGGGATTCCCTTGATTTTATAGATTGTTTGGACAGTAAAGACATTTTAATGATGATGATTCTACCAATCCATGAACATGGTATATTCTTCTATTTGTTTGTGTCTTCCTCTATCTCTTTTTTCAGTTTCCTGTAGTTTTCTGAATACAGGTCTTTTACCTACTTGGTTAAGTTTATTCCTAAGTCTCTTCATTTTTGTTGCCATGATAAGTGGTATTATTTGTTTAAGTTCTCTTTCTGAGAGTTTATTATTGGTGTATAAAAAATACCATAGATTTCTGGGAGTTAATTTGTACCCTGCTACATTGCCAAATTCATTTATTAAATTTACAAGTTTTTTTTATGGAGTCTGTAAGATTTTCTATGTACAATATCTTATCATCTGTGAATAATGATAATTTTACTTCCTCCTTCCAATTTGGATGCCTTTTATTTCTTCTTTTCTGATCCCTGTGACTAGAACTTCAGCACTATCCTAATACATAAAAACCCAGGGTTTGTAACATCCAAAATGACCAAAGGCTAGGCTGAGCAGAAGTCAGTGTTGGGATGCCATGGTGACACAGCACTGACTGCCACCTCCGCAGGCAGCCCGACCCAGAACTGACTGTCCAGGGTGCTGTGGATCAGGCCTGAAGAGAGGCCTGTAGAGAGAAGCAGGGTCTGATCCATAGCCTCTGTGGCAGCTGTTAATCAGCCGTTGCTTCTCTCTTTTACTCCAGGCCTGCCCAGCAGCCGCACCTCTCTTTCTCTAGGATAGGGGTGTCGAACTCAATCAGAGAAGGGGCCAAAATCTAAAATCCAGCCTAAATCGCGGGCCGAATGGTTTACTGAACAGTCATAAACTGTCATTGTGATGGAAACGCAGCAGAGTGCAGTGATGACAGCGCGGTGCGGGCCACATTGCAAGGCCTGGCGGGACGGATTTGGCCCGCGGGCCTTGTGTTTGACACATGTGCTCTAGGACCTCTGCTGGGGCTGCTGATCAGTGCCACCCCTCTGATCAGGCCCATTGATAGGCCCAGAGATGCTGACTGAACCAATCAGAAACAAATCTGGGTGAAGTGTGAGGAACCAATGACTGACTATGAGGCAAAGCTTTTGATGCTGACTGGCATAGAAACCTACCAATCAGAATCAAATCTGGGTGAAGTGCAAAGAGCCAATGCTGCCTAGGAGGCAGAGCTTTTGATGCTGACTGGCATAGAAACTGACCAATGAGAACCTAATCTGGTGAACTGAGAAGGCAGAACCTAAGGTGGGGGCTGAGGAGGGGTTTTAAGGGCAACAAGAGGATTTAAAAATCCTCTTAAAAAATTTTTTTAATAGTTTGAGGAGTATAGGTATTAGTCCTTCTTTGAATATTTGGTGAAACTCCCCGGTGAAGCCATTTGTACCAAGACTATTGTTTGCTGTCAAAACTGGTTTGGTTCAGTGGATAGAGCATCGGCATGTGGATTCAAGGGTCCCAGGTTCGATTCTGGTCAAGGGCATGTATCTTGGTTTCAGGCACATCCCCAGTAGGGGGTGTGCAGAAGGCAGCTGATTGATGTTTCTCTCTCATTGATCTGTCTAACTCTCTATCCTTCTCTCTTCCTCTTTGTAAAAAAATCAATAAAATATATATATTTTAAAAGACTATTGTTTGCTGAGTTTTTAAATTACTGCTTCTATTTAATCAGTTGTTATTGGCCTATTCAGGTTTTCTGACTCTTCCTGACTCAGTTTTATAAGATTGTATTTTTTTTTTTTTTTTTAAGGAATTTGACCATTTCCTCCTCATTGTCCATCTTGTTGGTGTACAGTTGTTCATTGTATTTTCTTACAATTCTTTGTATTTCTGTGGTATCAATGGTTACTTCTGCACTTTTTTCTAATTTCATTTATTTGGGTCCTCTCTCTTTATTTCTGACTGGGAGTTCATCAATCTTGTTTATCTTTTCAAAGAACCAGCTCTTAGTTTCATTGATTTTTTTTTTATTATTGTTTTTTTAGCTTCACTGTCAATTACTTCTGCTCTAATTTTTATTTCTTTCCTTCTACTTACTTTGAACTTTTCTTGTTTTCTTTTTAATTCTTTAAGTTGTAGGGTTAAATAATTTATTCTTAATTTTTTTTTTTTTTTTTTTTTCTTATGAGGTATACCTGCAGTGCTCTGACCTTCCCTCTCCGAACTGCTTTTGCTATATCCCAAAGACTTGGGATAGTTGTTGGTTCATTTTCATTTGTTTCTAGGAAGTTTTTAATTTCTTTCTTGATCTCATTGGTAACCCATTCATTGTTTAATAACATGCTATTTAGCCTCTCATATGTTTGAATGTTTAACTATCATTGATTTCTAATTTCATGCCATTGTGATCTGATAAGATGCTTGATAAAACTTCAATCTTCTTTTTTTTTAATATATTTTATTGATTTTGTACAGAGAGAACGGGAGACAGAGAGCTAGAAACATCGATGAGAGAAAGTCATCGATCAGCTGCCTCTTGCACACCCCCCACTGGGGATATGCCCGCAACCAAGGTACATGCCCCTGACCGGAATCGAACCCGGGACCCTTCGGTCCCTAAGCCGACGCTCTATCCATTGAGCCAAACCGGTCCCGGCTTCAATCTTCTTGAACGTACAGAAACTTGTTTTGTATCCTAACATGTTGTCTATCTTTGAGAATGACCCATGTACACTTGAAAAGAATGCATATTTTGTAACTTTGGGGTGAAATGTTCTATACATGTCAATTAAATCCACCTGATGCAATGTATCATTTAGAGTCTCTATTTCCTTATTAATTTTTTTGTCTGGAAGATCTATCCAGTGAATTCAGTGGGATATTAAACTCCCCTACTATGACTGTATTACTTTCTGTTTCTCCCTTAATGTACTTTAGAAGTATTTTTATACATTTAGGTGCTCCTATATCGGGTGCATATATGTTTTCCAGGGTTATATCCTTTTGTTGAATCTATTCTTTCAGTACTAGGTAGTGATATCTTGTGATGGCCTTCAATACTTCAGATATGAGTATTGCTACCCCAGCTTGTTTTCATTTGCATTTGCATGGAAAAATTCTTCCCCTCCTTTCACTCTCATCCTGTGTGAGTCTTTGGTTCTGAGGTGGGACTCCTGTAGACAACATAATTGGGTCATGTTTTTTTATCCATTCAGCTACCCTAGAGCTGATTGGAGCATTTTGATTGGCACATTTAATCAATTTGCATTTAGTTTTATTATTGATTAGTGCTTACTTATTGTCATTTTAATTCTGTATGCCTAGATTTCTCTTTCTATTTCTTCTTTTCATTACATCAGTCCCTTTAGCATTTCTTGTAATGCTAGCTTGGTGGTGTTGAACTCCTTTAACCTTTATTTTTTGTCTGGGAAGCTCTATATTTCACTGTCTATTTTGAATGATAGCCTTGCTTGATATACAATAGTAATCTTGGTTTCAGATCCTTGCTTTCCATTACCTTTAATACTTCATGCCATTCTCTTCTGGCTTGTAGAGTTTCTAGTGAGCAGTCAGCTGACTGCCTTATGGGAGTTCCTTTATAGGTTACAAATTGCTTTTCTCTTGCTACTTTTAAGATTCTTTGTCTTTAATTTTTGGTATTTTAATTATGATGTGCCTGGTCGTGGCCTGTTTGGGTTCTTCTTGCTTGAAATTCTTTGTAACTCCTGAAATTATGTGACTTTTTCCTTTGGCAGGTTAGGGAAGTTTCTACCATTATTTCTTCAAACATGTTCCCTGTGCCTAGTTCACTTTCTTTTTCTTTTTCTTTTTCTTTTCTGCTCTGTCTTCTAATTCAGTTATCTGATCCTTGGATTCCCCTAATCTACTGTGTATTCCTTCTACTATGTTCTTTATTAGTGCTGTGTCATTGTTCATCTCTTTTCTCATGCTCTTGAGCATGTTTGCCATCATTATTCTGAACTCTATGTCCAATAAATGTCTTCTCTCCATTTCGTTGAGGTCTTCTGGAGAATTCTCTTATTCTTTCATTTGGTACTTTTCTTTTCATCTCCCCATTTTAGATGTCTATTTCAGTTTGTCTCTGTGTATTAGTATATCTAATACACCTCCCAATCTCTAGTGTGAGACAGTTTCAGACACTGTTACTGGCCCTGAGTCCCCTGATTGGAGCTATCAGTAATCCACAGTTTATGGCTCCCTCTGCTGGAGCTGGGTGCCTTTGGAAAGAACCAAGATTTGCACCCAGCTCTGCTTTTCCTAGTCCCTTACCCAGCATTAGCTCAAAGCCTCCAGAGACCTGGCTCTGCTGCAGACCAATTGACACTCAGTCTTGATTATCCTGAGGCTATCAACCATAGGGTGGGGCAAGAGGTCTTCCAATAGAATGGGACAACTGCCTTCCACACGGTCAAAAACTGCCTGGGTGGCAAAGGTCTACTGGAGAAAGATGTCCTCTGCAGTGTGAGAAATGACTCAGCATAAGAAACCAAGGTGACTGCCCTCCAAACTCAACCCCAGAGCTCCCATTCCTGGCTTCTGCTCACACAGCTTCAGTCCACTCTGCCCTCCCTCTGATGGAGCCTGACGTGTGTGGCTGCATGAAACTTTATGCATTAGTCCTTTAAGAGCTTGATGCATTTCCAGCAATCTCTGTTGGGCAAACAGCAACCCTGCTGCTTTTCATGGCAGATGTTTGTGAGTACCTTTCTCAGTTTTGGTGCTCTCTGCTGTGGAGAGTATGATGCTATCACAGAATACTCCCATAGTTCTCAGTGGGATCTCCCCACAGATAAGATATTCCTCCAGAATTTTAGCTGCTGTCTGTGGGACCCCAGCCAGCCCTTTCTCACCTCAGCCCTTCCCACCAGTCTCTATGTGGTCTCCACTTTCTGTCCTTGTTTATCAGAGTTCTATCCAGCTAATCTTCAGTTGATTTTTCAGGGTAGTTGTTTCTGTATTTTAGTTGTATTGTATTTCCAGTTTGGTCCTGGGAGAGTGTCAGTGTGGCTTCCACTTACTCTGCTGCCATATTAGAAGTCCGACTCATATTCTTTCAAATTAGTGTTTCAGGCCCTAACCTGTTTGGCTTAGTGGATGGAGCATCGGCCTATGGACTGAAGGGTACAAGGGCATGTACCTTGGTTGTGGGCACATTCTCAGTAGGGGGTATGCAGGAGGCAGCTGATCAATGATTCTCTCATTGATGTTTCTAACTCTTTATTCCTCTCCCTTCCTCTCTGTAAAATTCAATAAAATATATTTTTAAAAAACCAACAAATTAGTGTTTCGGGTTCTTTGGATATATTCTCAAAAGTGGGATTACTGGGTAAAAAGGTAGTTCCATTTTTAATTTTTTGAGAAAACTTCATACTGTTTTCCACAGTGGCTACAAAAATGTATCTTCCTACCAATGGTGCATGAAGGTTTCCTTTTCTCCAAATCCTTGCCAACAATTGTTGTTTTTTAATTGATAGCCATTCTAATTGGGTAAGATAATATTTCATTGTGGTTTTCATTTGCATCTCTCTGATGATTAATGATGTTGAACATTTTTCATATGTCTATTGGCCAACTAAATATCTTTTTTGGAGAAATGTCTATTGAGGTCCTTTAATTGAGATGTTTGTCTTCTTGGTGTTGACTTGCATGCGTTCTTTATATATTTTGGAAATTAATTCCTTATCATATATAGCATTGGCAAATATGTTCTCCAATTTATTGGGTTGCCTTTCATTTTGCTGATGGTGTCTTTGCTTACAGAAGTTGATAATAAAAACTGTATTGCCTGGCTGGTGTGGCTCAGTGTTTGGGCATTGACCAAGCAGTCATGGTTCAATTACTGGTCAGGACATATGCCTGGATTGTGGGCTCAACACCTACTATGTGCCAGGCACTGGACTGTGAAAAGAAGATGAGAAAGACACTGTACGCAAGAGTCTGCTGTGGAGTAAGAATGACAGAAATGCCCACAGTCAAGTAAGCAGTGTGAGGATGACAATAAACACAACAGGCTCTCCCCCTGGCACTGGCCCTCACCCTGTGCTTTCACTGTTGCTATGGCACTGAAACCTGCCAGGCCTACTGGTTTTAGAACAGACTTGCAGCACCTGTGCTCTCTACCACCCCTCATTTACCAATTCCTCCCCCTTGCCTCTAATTTTGAGCTCTTAGGCACAGTGCTACAGAGAATATCTATGCAACACAAACTTCATGCACTTCCATGGTTATTTTCTTAGAATGCATCCCTAGAAGTAGAATTTTTGGGCTGAAATGTATGCAACATATATTAAAGCTTTTGATACATGTTCCTAGATTGTCAGAAATAATGATTTGTGTGTGTGTGGGGGGGGGGGGGTATTTCTTTTGCCAGAGATAATTTTTATCCACACACTTATATGTTCCACACAAGAGTTCCCATTTCCACTGCCTCATCAGTGGTTGTCATTCTTTTTTCTTTAAATATTAACCAACTATCTTATTTTCATTTACTCTCTTTAGATCACTAGTGAAGTTATGATACTATCAGAGCATATGATGCTATCATAGAACATGGCCACTATTATTGTGCTCTATCTATTGTATTTTTTCAGTGCTCCATTTAGAACACATAAGATACATATAATTTTATATTCCACTGTGTTTTTTTACCTTATAATAACATAATCAGCATGCCTCCCACCCTGTTTCCTTAAGTCTTTATAACCATTATGTTTAATGGTTACATACTCAGGTAGTTTACACACACACACTTTTTCAAAATTTTCTATTTTCTATTTCTCTTTCCTAAAAAAAATTTAAAAGTTATTTCATTCTCTAAGGAAAACTGAAGGTGGGTAGGTGATTTTTCCCAACCATGTCCATTATTTTGTTCCCACAGGAACTGCAAAGCCGCCATTCTGGCATAAGCCTATCTATGAACTGGGCAAAGATGACCCAGAGAACAATGGCTTCATCAATGAGGACTTCATTGTGTGGATGCGGACAGCTGCCTTTCCCACTTTCAAGAAACTGTACCGTCGACTCCATCGAATACAGTATTTTACTGAAGGTTTGCCTGCTGGTAACTATAGTTTGAACATAGCCTACAGTATCCTTTTATACTGCTTCTTTTTGTAATGAAGGAAAATTAGTGTCCATCTGGATGCTACCCTATTTCCCCGAAAATAAGACAGTGTCTTATATTAATTTTTGCTCCCAAAGATGTGCTAGGTCTTATTTTCAGGGGATGTCTTATTTTTCCATGAAGAAGAATACGGTGCACATTTATTGTTAAGTGAAAATAAAGGAAATTTATTACCTGTATACGGTACGGTAGAATGGTAGTTGTCAACACAAACCAGACAAACTGTGAATCCTACAGTATCAAGAATTTACTCATTTATTCAATGACAATCATGTCATCATCTTCTGGAACATCATCATAACAATCCAATTCCTGAATTTACTGGTGAATTTCTTGTGACTCCATTTCTTTCAGAATCAGTGGACTAAATCTCTCATGTTTAGCAATAGCACTGTCTATAAAAGAGTACTTCTTGTCAAGGTAGCCTGCTCGCAGTGCATTTGCAATGCAACTGTCAGTGATTTTTCCCATGAATTCTTCACCCAAGTCACAACCTCTTGCAGTGTAGGTTTCACAAAGTTTACGGTAAATTTATTTTCATTCTGAGACAGAGCCGGGGGGGGGGGGGGGGTTTATTTTCAGGGGGATGCCTTATATTTCACTCAGAAGGAAACCTGTAAGTAGGTCTTATTTTTAGAGGATGTCTTATTTTGGGGGAAACACGGTAGTTGTCAAATTACTTCATTCTGTACTTTTCTATTCTTCAAACAAATCTTTGGGAGGCAGAATATTTCCAGGGTTTGTACACAGCTTTGAGGTCAGCCTTGTGGCATCTCAAGGCTGCTGGTGAGGAGTGGTTCATGGGACACCCCGTGAGCCAGAGGATCTTAGCACAACATGCCTCCTCCGTTTCTTTATCTGCTGGGGAGCTTGAGTGAGAAATCTTGGGGATAAGTGAATGACTGCTCCATCATTTCTATCCAGAGTAGAGTGAGGACATTTCCATCCTGACAGGGGGGGAGGAACGTTCCTCAGTCAGAGGTTCCTCATTGACGCGACACCATCTCTACCTGTCAGTTTGTTGCCTCCAATTCCTTCCTTTCAGCAGGGCCTCTAATTCTATTCTGTGAAAATGTAAGAGTAAAATTTCAGCAACCCTGCCTTCTCCCCTCCCCCGCCAAAAAAATTTGAGATTGAAAGTTGCTTGCACTGCTGGTGGGAATGCAGACTGGTACAGCCACTGTGGAAGGCAATATGGAGTTTCCTCAAAAAGTTAAAATTGGACCCAGTAATCCCACTTCTAGGAATATATCCCAAGAAACTAAAAACACCAATCAGAAAGGATATATGCACCATCACGTTCATAGCAGCACACTTTACCATAGCTAAGATTTGGAAACAGCCTAAGTGTTCATCAGCAGATGAGTGGATTTAATTAAAAACTGTGATACATCTACACAATGGAATACTACTCTGCTATAAAAAAGAAGGAAATTTTACCATTTGCAACAGCATGAATAGAACTGTAGAGCATTATGCTAAGCGAAATAAGCCAGTCAGAGAAAGATAAATATCACATGATCTCACTCATTTGTGGAATATAATGAACAACATAACTGATGCACAAAAATAGATCCAAAGACAAATGGCAGGGAATTGTGGGGGAAGGGTGTTTAGAAATCAACTAAAGGGCTTGTACGCATGCATATTAGCATAACCAATGGACACAGACACTCGGTTGGTGGAGGCTTGCCCTAAGGGTAAGAATTGGGGGGGGGGGGGGGAGGTCAACTGGGGAAAAGTGATACATTTGTAAAACTTTAGACAATTAAAAAAAAATGTTAACAACAACAAAAAAGTTGCTTGACCGTGGTCTCCAGAATTGGACCCTCTGATCCCATCAACTTTGTCTGTGATTGCCTTACCAGTAAAGCAGGTGCAGTTGCCATCAAGAAATGGGGAGGGGGGAAATAAACGTCCTGAACTGCTGCCCTCACAGTGCCCGGTGCTGAGTTTGGGGCAGAGGGGAAAGAGGAGGTGTCTGTGTTCCAAACAAAGGAGACCCTCTCTTTGTCCTTTGGACACAAGCTCTCCTGGGGTGACTTCAGCCAGTCACATTTTAATGCTGATGACTCTCAGGTCTAAATCTTCGACTAGATCCTCCATCTGAGCTTTGGTCCTAGCCCTGCACTACCTGTGTTAAGCCCTGGGGTGTGTATGTCCCACTCAGCCTTGAGGCCTGGCAGATGTGCACAGAGAACGAAGCCCAAGCTATAGACAAAACCTGCCACTTCTAACGGAGTGAGGAAAAGACCCTCTGCTAGAGCTGAGGGGGAGAGAAAACAGGCAGATGAGTTGAGGTGGTATTCAAGGAGCTGGTGACAATGAGGAATTTTGACATAAAAGAGAGAGTGGATTTCCTTGTACCTTTAAGTAGCATGTGGCCCAGCGATCGGTGCCTTTCGAGAACGTTGCTGGGAAATGCCGCTGTCCTGTGCTGTTGCTATGAGAAGCCTTTATTTGTTTATTAGTTTGGTTTACCAAAAGGCACCAGATGTTTAAAAACCTCAAACCACAGGCATAATCGAAATGACATCATTAAACTGCTAGTGACAGCAAACCCACGTCAAGCACTTTCACCCCAGCAGCAAGGGATGCCGGCCTTTCCGAAACCCAAACGCATGCCCCGTCTTTAGTTTTCCCACCAAAAATACTTCACCAGGCAGCTCACTATTTCTTTCATATGTTTTTATTGATTTTTTTGAGGGAGAGGAAGAGAGAGAGAGAGAGAGAGAGAGAGAGAGAGAGAGAGAGAGAGAGAGAGAGAGAGAGAAACAGCAATGTGAGAGAGACGTTGATCCTTTTCCTCCTGCACCCACCCCGACCCACAACCGGGATGACGGCACTCCACCAACTGAGCCACACCAGCCAGGGCGACAGCTCACTGTTACTTTGTTCTTCACTCCACTTGAAGAATTTTCCCTGAGGTAGGAATTCAAACCTTAGCCTAAGAAGGCTTTTAGCCTACCCTGGGTCTTCTGAGTCATAAAACCAAAAGTAAAAGTCAGGTTTGCTGTAAAACCTATCTGTATTATTTCTATTTCCTTGGGTTAAAATACATGTGTTCAATTTTCGGTTGTCTGTAAGTCATTCCAAGCTGTCTACGTGTCAGAATCCCTTTTGTACAAGATGATGATGTAGAGGGAAGCCTTGTTTTTACTTAATTTCATGACAGTAACGTACAATGTACTTCTTGATAAAGATTAGACCCTATGAAATTATTCAACCCTGTTTTTACCTACAAAAACAGCAGTTGTATGTGGTCCAGCCCCGTGTATTTAGGACACGCGGAGGTAGAGCTCAGACATGCGGAGACAGATCCTTAACAGGCCTCCTCTCCTTAGACTTCCCGGTAACCAGGTTCCAAGGAGAGAAGTCGGTCGTTCTTTCCACCCTGACGTGGAGTGGCGGCAGCAGCCTTTTCCTAGGTCTCGTGTACACGGTGACAGGAGCCGTGACGTGGCTGGCCTCCTTCTCCATGATGGCCATTCACCTGATGCTGGCAAAAAGGAAAATGTTCTTCCCCAACTACAAAGTCAAGCTTTGAAAGGAAGAGCAGAAAGCACAGACGTGGATGGTGAAGTGACAGAGCCAAAGACCTCTGACGAGGCTGGAAGGGGCTGGGATATTTCGGGGGGGGGGGGGTGCACTGAGGGACCAGGCTCAATCCCAGGTGGATAAATGAGAGTTCCCGGGGAGGCGGGGAGGAGGAGGGAACGGCATAGTATGTACAGTAGCATGTCCTTGAGGAACATAAACTGTCCTTGAGCTCTAAACCAAGTCTCGGATATTTATTTAAAGCCCTTGTGCCTACGGGCGGGCGAATGCCTGGGAGAGGACCATCACCAGACCAGAGCAAGCTGGCTGAGCCCCCGAGATCAGGCTAGTCCTTTCAACCATCACCCGGGCTCAGGCCCGGTCTGGACTGAAATCATTATAAACTACCCTACGGCAATCACTGAGCGCTGAATTGGGCAATCAGGATGATTTTGAAAACTGATTTAGTTGGTGTTCTCTCCTTTCTATGGAGTCAAAACTAAGTTTTCTCTGCCAGAAATAAACCAAGCAACGGCTATGTCAGTGCCCCGAGTGCACACGGTGCAGCCGGGAGGGGAGCACTGTAAGTGACTGATGCTCCCACAAACTGGACTCAGCACAGAACTCGAGACCTCAGCCGGGGATAACCTAGACAGTAAACAATGACGTGGCTTTATGATAGTCAAATTGTATGTGTTTAGGAGCTTCTCAGCATCTATCTTAAAAGGTTTGGATTCTTACTGAAAGTCACTTACAGGAGACGTAGCAAAGTACGGTACTTGGTAAAGCTGCCAGGACAAGAGGCCCCATGGATTTGTGTCCCTCGATGACAGAATATTATACTTTTAAAAACATGTTTGTATTATTTTATTTGTTTAGGTGGGGGGATTGGAGGAGCTTTACTCTGCAATGACTTCAGGAGCAGAATTTTCATTGTTAAAAGAAACGTACAGCGCCAGCACATGCGTGTCTCTTTAGCAGCCAAGAAAGCATTTCTTTGTTGCAGCTTTCTGCATTTACCAAATGGTTGAATGCTTTTCCAAAATAACCAAAAATGGTTTCGAGTGCCAGCTCTGAAACCCGGAAACCTCTCCCCCATCTCACCTTCCAGGTGTGCCCAGTGACCTCCGTTGTGGTAGGCTGAATAAGGCCCACCTCCACCCCGAAGACAGCCATGTCCCAATCCCCAGGACCGGTGAATGTTAACTTCTATGTCAAAAGGGACTTTGCAGAAGTGCTTAAGTTAAAGAGATTGCTATGGAGAGATTACCCTGGTGTACCTGAGTGGGCCCGGTGTAATACAATAATTAAGGTGCTCCTAGGAGAGAGAGACAGGAGATCGGACGCAAGAGGCTGGTGTGGCGGAAGGAAGGGGCCATGATCCAAAGGATGCAGGCAGCCTCTGGAAGCTAAACAAAGCAAGAAACAGATCCTCCCCTGAAGCCTCCAGAAGCCAAGCTGTCATCTTGATTTGAGACTTCTGACCTCCAGGACGGTAAGAAAATATATTTTTATTTATTTATTTATTTATTTATTTATTTATTTATTTATTTTAGAAAATAAAATCTCAGTTTATTTGAATAGTATACTAGTATTTCAGAGAACATATCAGCACATGCAAAATGCAAAAAATATTAGTTAAGTCAGTAATTAAATCTGACAGTGAACCATGGGACTGGATTTGATAATGGTGGATAATGTCAAAATTACAAAAATGGAAATATTGAGATGGTTAGTACACATAAAACTAATTATTATTATTTATAATTTAAATTCTTTATTGTTTAAAGTATTACATGAGTCTCTTTTTACCCCCATTGACCTTTCCTGGACCACCCCCAACCCCAAGCACAAGTCCTTACTCCCCTACTGTCTGTGTCCATCGGTTATGAAGAAAATATATTTATGATGTTTTAAAATCCCAGTGTGTGTGTGTGGGGGGGGGGGGGGCGGGAAACCAACAACACAACAGGCCTTCTGCCTTCCCAACCCCCACCCTCAGATCCCTGACAGTGTGGTAATTTGTTACCGCAGCGAAAGGAAACTAATACACCAGGAGTTGGCAGTGCTCTAGTCGTCTGAGCAACTGTTGCTTCCTGGGTGTTAGGTGAGCTATGCAGGGCAGAGGGCTCGGAAGGAGCAGGCCCAATGACTGCAGACCTGGGCTCTCACCACTCTGTCTGCACTCCTCAGTTATGGGGCAGACCGGAAAAAGGATTTACACACATTGTTACACCTCAACCTTGTCTGTCGGCTTATAGGATGCTGTATAAGTCAGAGTTCTACAAAGAAACAGAACCAACTGTGTGTGTGTGTGTGTGTGTGTGTGTGTGTGTGTAAGGAACTGGCTCCTATGATCGCGGAGGCCTGGCAAGGGCAACATCTGATGGGGGAGGCTGCAGGCTGGGGGCTCCCAGTTGCAGTTCAAACCAAAAGGCAGCTGATGGAAACCCAGGGAGAGTCGATGTTTCGGATGCAGCCTGGAGTCTGCCTGCTGGGGAATTCCCTCTTGCTCAGGGGAGGTCAGCCTTTTGTTTTATTCGGCCTTTCAGCTGACTGGATGAGACCACCCATATCATGGAGGACAGTCTGCTTTACTCTGTCTACCCATGCAAAGGTAAATCTCGTCCGAAGGCGCCCTCGTTTTCACCACGGCCGAAACAGTGAGAATATGACTGAGCCAACGTCTGGGCACCATGGCCTGGTCAAGTTGACACACAGAGTTAAGCATCGCCGAAGGCGTCTGCATTCGCCAAGACTTTCTAAACAGGTCCTCCCCGTTTCACTTTGTCCTCCAGTGGAAAGGACCTGTACAAAATGTAAGTCCATCCATACGCCAGACATGAGTGAAAGTGTAGAGTTGACCTTTGTTTGAAATTTACCAACTAAACTCCTTCTTTGTGGGACAAGTTCGCCATGCCGCGGATGCGGGGATGAGCCAGCCTGCTCTCAAGGGACCTGTGCCACACAGATCTCTGTGTCCCGCTAGGCCCCCTTCACGTGCCCTGCAGGGCTGTGCGCACCTCCCACCTCACCCTGGGTTCCTCCCCGTTTCCTCAGTGTCGCACCGGCCTCCCTGAGGGATGAGAGCCTGTGCCCCCGCTCCCCCTGCACGACCCCAGAGCACGTAAGTCCGTGCTGGGCACAGAGAAAACTCCTGACGTGGACACAGCCCAGTCTCTCCCAGCCTGCATGCGGGCCTTCCTGACAAAGGCTGGCTTTTCATCTGGATTATTTCATGGTGGAGGCTTTATGAACCAAACGTTAATGAGAGAAGCTCGCTTCGGACAGCCGCTGGCGTTCCTGTGCAGTGTGTCCACCGGAGCCCCACATGCTGTGGCCCACGGCTGTCACCATACCTTGTCTCTGGTGCTCGTGAATGAAAGGACTGCAGAGCGGACTTGTCCTGGCTCCTCCACCGGCTGTGACAACAGGAGCCCCTCGGGCTCGGCCGGGCCCTCTCCCAGCACGGGGTCAGTCCACAGAGTGCAGCCCTCTGAAGCCCTTCTCTCTCCTCGCCAGGCTTCTGAGAGCTTCACGCTCCTCGTCCCTGTTTACAGTGTCAGGACGTCATGGGCACTTCTGAGTTAATTGCATTCTAGGCAAGCCATTTCCCCCCCCCCCTTTTTTTTAAAATATATTTTATTGATTTTGTACAGAGAGGAAGGGAGAGAGATAGAGAGTTAGAAACATTGATGAGAGTCATTGATCAGCTGCCTCTTGCACACCCGCTACTGGGGATATGCCCGCAACCAAGGTACATGCCCTTGCCCGGAATCGAACCCGCGACCCTTCAGTCCCCAAGCCGACGCTCTATCCGTTGAGCCAAACCGGTTTCGGCAATGGCCCCCTTTTTAACTCTCCCTCCATCTACCCCCTCACCCTTAAAATAGCTGTCTGGAGAAATGATTAGGAGAGAAGGTGGAATTATGAGATTTGGATTGCAGTGGCTCGGAGAGCAGCCAGAGGAGCTCACTTACGGAGAAAAAGGAGAAACTTCTCTGCGGAGGGTCAGGCTTGTACAGTATCCCCCAGGCCGATCCCGCGGCAGTCCACGGAATGATTCAGAGCTGCTCTGACAAATCTAGGATCTCTTCTAAGTCTGGAGAGTGAACTGTTGTCTTATAATGAATCTTCATTTTTGATTAGTGCAGAGCCCATGTCCTGCTTCCAGAGGCAGGATCCAGTTCTCTTATTCATTTTCACCACGGCCGGAACGGAAAAACTGAAGTCATCACTCCGATGGCAAGAAACATCTTGTGGAACTCGCACAGCCAGCCACCGGCGCAGACAGGCCCCGTGTGGGGCACCTTTTGCTCCTGGTCTGTATGGAAAGAGCCTCCCTCCGCGGACACAGAAGGTTCCTAGGGCAGGTTAACATTGTAAACATGACTGAGGCTCTGTTGATTTTTTTTCTTTCTTGTTTATGAAGATTTCCCAGTTTCTTTTTTATAACCAGCATCCATGGACTGCCTAGCTATAAAGATGTATTCTTCAGTCTGAGGCCAGGAATTTTCTGGACAGGTTGGGGGAGGTTCCAAATGGTTTGTAGAAACTAGAGCTACAGAACTCCAAAAGGTAAGTGGGGGTGGAAGAGACAAACAGGGCACTTGTTTAGGGGAGGGGAGGAAATTTCGGATTTCCGTTTTTCTTGTAATGCAGAAAAATGAGGAAGGACACCTGAAGGAGAGCGGGGGTAAATGAAAGAAGCAATGTGGGTGGAGCCCTCTCCGTGCCTTACCACGGCGTTTTTCAACCGCTGTTCTGCGGCACACTAGCGTGCCGCGAGATGTTGCCTGGTGTGCCGTAGGTGCAGACAAGACAAGAATTTTATAATTTTTCACTATTTTGTTTACTTAATATTTCATAATAAAGTAATTATAAAAATGCTTTCTTTGTGTTTATTTGATTCCTATTCAAGAGAATTACTTTATATAAAGTCAATATAGGCACAGAGTTAAATTTTTTAACATTTTCTAATGGTGGTGTGCCTCGTGATTTTTTTCATGAAACAAGTGTGCCTTTGCCCAAAAAAGGTTGAAAAACACTGCCTTACCACACTGCTGCGTTTAATCCAAACCACAGAGTGAGGCAGATGCTTATTCTCAGGGGTCATTTCTCTCACCTTCTTCCCTCTTGTCAAAGCCACTTCACATCAGTATGGAAATGCTAGCTAATGCTTTGCCTTCAGGTAGGAATGGCCAAGGGACCCAGTTCTGACTATAGAATAGGGGTGTCGAACTCAACCAGAGAAGGGGCCAAAATCTAAAATCCAGCCTAAATCGCGGGCCGAATGGTTTACTGAACAGTCATAAACTGTCATTGTGATGGAAACGCAGCGGAGTGCAGTGATGACAGCGCGGTGCGGGCCACATTGCAAGGCCTGGCGGGACGGATTTGGCCCGCGGGCCTTGTGTTTGACACATGTGCTATAGAACATAAGAGAAAGTCTGTTGGGGTGACTTGGGAAAATATTTTCTTCCAAGACAAAACACACACACACACACACACACACACACACACACACACGAAGAGCTTCCTAAAAATGCACTGGAAGTTCTAGCCAGAGCAATAAGGCAAGAAAAAGAGATAAAAGGCATTAATTTGGAAAGGAAGAAGTGAGTTATCTCTTCACAAATGACAAGATCCTCTATATAGGAAACTAAAGATTTCACACCAAAAATAAATAAATAAATAAATACCTGTTAGAACAAATAAGAGATTTCAGCAAAGTTGCAAGATAAAAAATCACACAAAAATTAGTTGCAATTTTGTATACAACCATGAACAATTCAAAAGAAGATTAATAAAATAATTCAATTTACAAGAGCATCAAGAATAATAAAATGCTTGTGAATAAACTTAATGAGACACCATTTCACATCCATTAGGATGGCTATTACAATATAAAAAAAATAACAGTGTTGACAAGGATGTGAAGAAAGTGGAACTTATTGCTGATGGGAATGTAAAATGGTGCAGCCACTATGGCAAATGATATGTAATTTTTTTCAAAAATAAAATATAACTACAATATGACCCAGTAATTACACTTCTGGATATATATCCAAAAGAATGGTAAGCAGGAACTCAAACATATAATTTGTACATCCATGTTTATAGCAGCTTTATTCACAATAGCCAAAAGATAAAACCAACTCAAGTGTTCATCAGTAGATGAATATATAAACAAATTGTGATTGAGATCTATATTTATATATTGGTGTATTGTTGAGTTTTAAAAGGCAATGAACTTCTAACACAGGCTACAACATGGATGTACCTAGAAGATATTATGCTACATGAAGTAAGCCAGTCACAAAAGGGCAAATATTGTATGATTCCACTAATATGAGATACCTAGAGTCATCCATCTTATAGAGACAGAAGATAGACTGGTGAGTGCCAGAGGCTAGGGAAAGAGGTGGATGGAAAATTATTTTATGTTATGTATATTTTACCACTGCAACAATAACAACAAAATCTCAGGGTCAGTGTGCTCTGCTTGGAATTCAGAATGGCACCGGAAAGCCTTTTTGAGATGTTCTGATACATGTGCTCAGCATTTGAACAAGCCAAGTATGAGCAAAGAACAAGGAGTGATCGCGGCTGTGGCTTTCAGCTGCAGTATCTTCCACCAAGTTAGGACAGCATGCTGCTGTGTGAGGCTCCGGCCTTGCTAGTTTCATTGGGAATGAATAGTCTCCACATCAGCGAGGGTTGTAGTGATTAGGGTTTATGGGATTCACTACATCAGCCCCATTATTTAACCACTCAAAAAAGTTCTTCAGCCACAGCCATCTTATGTCACTACATCACCAAATAGGACTCTTAAGATGCTCTGAGGATGACTTGTTAGCACAAGGAATGCATTCTCCTGGGAACACACTGGAGCCTCCACATGGCCCGTAAGAAGACACTGACCTCTTTGAAACTAGGACTGAAAGATCAGGGGCTGGGGGCAACTTCCAGTCGCACAGATCCTTCTGAACTCTGGTTCTCAAGAAAGATTAAGTGAAGGACTCATCCAAAGACCTGAAATAGAATTTGTCACATACCGATCCTATGAGATAATGCGTGATCTTGCAAAAGGCATTAAGAAGAAGGGAGACAGATAATCTGGGCCTCTTTTAATGTGATTTATTGGATTCTAGAGACTCAAAGACTGGAAAAATTCTCTTATGAGAATATTAAAATGTATAGATTTAAACCGAAAATAATAGTTAAATCCTAGGATCAGGACTAGCACCAACATAAAGAAGAAGGAATTTCCAGCCTCCCAGCCTCCTTCCAGCCAATGCAGATGCCATCAGTCTCCCAGCCAGGGTAGAGACAGGGTCTATATTTCAAGATTTTCATCTTTGACCTTTCTGTCTAAAACATGAAGTAGCGTTGTCATGGGGATTAGACAGCCCCTAGCTTCATGCAGGCTTCTTTGGTTCACACCAGTGATTTTCCCATACGGACTGAGGTCAATTCTTGACCTCTGGAATCCTCCATATGCTATCCTCGAGGCAGCTGCCTTCTTCCTTATAAATTAGCTGTGCATTTTCTGGGATCAGCCACATCCTTGGAAAACTGACTGCAGCTCGTCCAAGAAACTTGGCTTCCACTCCCTGCTCTCCAGAGACAGCTGTGTGAAAGTTTCAGGAGCAATAACTCAGGAAGAAGGTCCGCTGTGGTCAGGAGAGCCCCAAATTTGGATAAGATTTCACTTGAACATTCATTGGCTTGAGCAATTTGGCAAAAGGAGGCAAGGACTGCTAATTCCATGGGGTCACGTATCCTCCCCGAAAAGATGAACTGACTCATGGAAAGGATCTTAGGATAAACCTAATGTCCTGGGGCCGCTTTTATAAAAATACCTCCTCGAACACTCATTTCCCTTGTGCGCCTCTTGAATACTGTTATTTTCAAAGACTTTTCTGTCAGCTTTCCAAGTCACATCTTCTAGAGGAGCTGGTAGATTGTTTGAAAAGCCCAGGGCCCTCAGTTCCAATGAAGCAGAGAAATACAGAGGATGTAATGAACCAAGTGTCTACTGGCACAGCCTGAAGCCAACAGCACCCTGGGGGCCAAGAGAATGAAGAGACCTCAGCCCAATGGAGATGTTTAAGCAGACCGGAGTTAGATGATATTAGCGATTACATACACACATGGCAAATAAGCCATGAAAGGAAGCTCAGCAGCATACGTCATTGGGGAGTTGTAAGTTAAAACAACAATGAGATTCCACTGCCTACCTTTTCCAATAGCTAAAATCCAAACATTGGCAACACCAAATGCTGACAGTAAAAAATTCGGCAGGGAAGGAGAGAGAAATAGGTAAAGCACGGGAGATTTTTAGGGCATCTATGGGAACTTTCTGCTCAATTTTTTTGTAAATTTAAAACTTCTCTAAAAAATAATGCCTATTAATTTTATTTATTTATTTATTTATTTATTTATTTATTTATTTATTTATTTATTTTTAAGAGCTGCTGCTGAGGGCTGGTAAGGGCTGTCTGAATGAAGACAGACCAGGCAGAAATTTTGGCCAAGTAGAGTGGTTGTGTGGTTGTAAAAGGGGAACCAAGTGAGGTTTCTCAAGATGAGGTCCAAGTGCCCAGTGCTCAGTGGTTGAGCACTGACCTATGAACCAGGAGGTCACAGTTCGATTCCCAGTCTGGGTTCAATCCCCCGTAGGGGCCGTGATGGAGGCAGTAGATCAATGATTCTCTTTCATCATTGATGTTTGTCTCTTCCTCTCCTTTCCTCTCTGAAATCAATGCAAATATATATTTTTTAAATGAGATCCAAGAACAACTGTGTTATCTGTAAAGTGCAGACTCCTGGCCTTAAGACAGACGAGTGAATCAAAGCCTCCTGTAGGGGGGTGGAATTCTGCATTTACAGCACTCCAGTGACACTATGGACCGTCTACTAAATTGTTGGTATTCTATTTTATTTCTGCACATATGGAGAAATAAACAGAAAATGTCCACTAAATTGTTATCAAATATATGTGACAAGCCCATGGAAGGCTGGAGATGGCAGACACGGGATGGACACACACACAGGTGAGGCTGATGAGCAAGGGGCTTGATGCAGCTTCTGGGGCTGTGTCATCAAATGACCCAGTGGGAGGTAAGTCCTGAGCTTTGAGTAGAAGCATCACTGGTGATTTCCAGAAGAACTGTGAAAGCATGCCCTCCCCAAAATACCCAAGATAAAAACAAAAACCCAGAACAAAGAAACGAGAATATGAAAGGTGAGCATTTTCCCTCAGATGTGTTACATTCATATACAGGCTGTCCCAAAAACATATACACACTTTTAACAGCTCATAGCTCAATTTTGAAAATGAAAAGTATACACATAAACACTGCCTTTTACAATTATTCAAAGTGTGTATATACACTTTGGGGGACACCCTGTGTTTGCCAGATTGTGGTTTTCTTTCTACTTGAATAAATTACTATAATTACAGCATGAGACTGAAGTAACAAAAGTAAATGAAAACGCCATAGAAGGGAGAATAAAATATCTTTCTCATTTGTCCAGCATCCACTTTTACAGCAAACTAAAATCCTTTTATGTGTACATAATGCTTTGTTTGTTGTTGCTATTTTAGCACTTACTGGTATAGCCAGATGTGTACCCATCTGGCTCCATCACTAGGCTGTGAGCACTTTAAAAGCTTATTTACCTCTGGGTTCTCAACGTCAGGCACATAGAAGGCATTTTGTAAATATAGATTTTGTTAATTAGCTAATTAAAACATCACCTCCAGGTGGAGGCATACTCTCCATTGGAAGTTGGGTTACATAAATGAGAGTAGCATCAAAACTGCATTGATTTACACAAGTAAAGGGGAAGAACGAAACAGTAAGCACAGTGAGCAGTCAGTCAGCACTTGCAAATAGTAGGGAGGAAGATGACAATGGAGTATTCGAGTTCCCGGGCCTGAGGATTTTTGTCAGATCACAGACCAGACCTACAGCTGAGCTTGCTCTGCTGGTTACCACAGCCTGTTGTTAAGTATAGGCTTTCCCCTTCTCTATCCAACATTCATTATAAAACAAAACAAGAACTCTCATAGAACTACTCAAAGTCAGATGGAGAGAAGTGAGGTAGTAGGCATAAAAGATTTCCATGCGTTTTATTCTTAGTGTTTCAGTTACTAACTTTGCATAGAAAATCACATTTGCATTTCAAGTGAGTGTATTTTGTGCGCTTAAATTTTCCTGGCCTGTGGAATACAGTTGAGTGCCTCCGGGTTTTTCAAATGGGGAGGAATTAGCCTCTGCTGTCTATAGAGCCTAATTAGCACTTCTGAGAAACACTCACGGGAAATTAGGAAAAGTTAATTCATTTCGGTCCCTGGGCTTGCTTTTATTTGGACTAACACAGGCTGCCCAGAGGCGGTAGCGGGAGAAGCTGTGAAGTGAAGGGACATTCAGAGCGTTAACTTGGAGCCACTTTGCGTTAACTTTGGAACAAGACAAACGAGTACAATAAAATCGGGAAACATCTCGCATTTGTAGGAGAGTTATGGTTTATTATGAAATGATTTTATGTATATTAAATCTCAACAGAGAAAATACTCAGGAGTAAGCACTGTAAACACGCCTTTTTTTCCTTGTGTGCTCACACACACACCTACTATTTTGTCTTTTGTCACTACCACCTAACATTTTGTTGAACACACTCCCCTATTTGAACACAGTGTTTCTGCATAATTGCTGTTTTTAAGGCCACAGAGCATTCCTTTCTGCAGATGTAGTAATCAGGGCTCTTAATTGTAAGTGACGCTTACCCAACTTAAACTAGCTTAAGGAAATAGAGGCTTACTGGCTTGTGTGCTTGTGTGAGGGAGTGAGCGTGGGGAGGGGGGGTGCTAGGTATGGCTGGATGCAGGGTTCAGAGGCTGTCTTCAGGAGTGCTCTGGCTAAGCCTCTGTCTCTCTTCATCCTTTGTCCCTGCTTGTGTGCTGACCTTACTTGGTTTTACTGCAGGTAGGCTTTCTCCATGGGGCTCACAATGCTAGGACTATATTTTTCCAGTCCTTCACCACTGAAGCAGGATGAAGTCTTCCTAACTAATGCTACAGGAAAGATCCTAAGAAAGGATATTTATTAGCTCACTCCTAACCAACCACTGCGGGGCTTGGAGATGGAACAATCTGATTGGTCACCCGGGTCTTGGGCCGACCCTTCTATTAATATTTAAGAAGCATGCTAGGCAGGCAGAAATAGGACCTTCCACAGCTACTAAATCCTGGACTTTGAGATGGTTTCAGTATTTTGGTTGTGACCGATAACCTTAAGGACATTTTCAAGGATGTGATGCCTATAGGATTTTTTCTTTATGAAAAATTCTTTGGAGTGGAATTCCTGAATCCAAGAGCAAAATACAGACATTCCTATGATTCTTGCTATAGGTTGCCTTATTGTTTTACAAAAGAATTGTGCTGAAAATGTAGCTTATAAAAAGTGAGATCACCCCCAGCCAGTGTGGCTCAGTGCTTGAGCGTTGACCCATGAACCAGGAGGTTACAGTTCAATTCCTGGTCAGGGTACATGCCTGGGTTTGGGGCTCACTCAACAATAGAAGTCATGAAGGAGACAGCCAATCAATGATTCCCTTCCCTATCATAACTGATATTTCTATCCCTCTCCCTTTCTCTGAAATCAATAAAAACATATTTTTAATCATTGAGATCCAATTGAAGTATTGAAGCTGATTTATTAGTGCAACAAACATATGCTCAGCTATGTGCCAATCATTACGTCTCTCCAGCATGTTACCAGTTAGTGAGTCAGCAGTGTCTAAGTCCAAACCCATGTGAGTGCTCTGCCTGTGTCATAAGCAAGAAGAGTACATGTCAAGAGACATGTTCTCTTGTCATTGAGGATCCTCGTGAGTAAGCAAATGGTCTGGAGGTGGAGCTACCATATCACCCTTCCTAGTCCTTTTCAGTCACCCGAATGACTCCTTTTCACTCACAAACTTTACTCAAATTAACTGCAGCAACACAAACTAAACTGGAATGTGAGGCATCACCCACATTTGTACTGATTTCAGAGAGGAAGGGAGAGGGAGAGACAAACATCAATACGTTTCCTTATTTCCCTGAGCGCGGCTTCGCTCATCCCTGAAAAAGAATCTCTGCCAAGGTGTCTCCTGGGGCCACGGAGGGGGTCAGAGGTGGAGAGCGCAGGGACAGGGACGCGAGGTGCTTAGAGAGTGATGAGAAGTGGCTTGGGAGAGCCCATGAGGTGAGTGTGATAGGAAATTTAAAAACCGACAAGAGAAATTTGTTAAACTGTAAAGCACGATGTTAATGAAAGCTATGATGATCAGGAGAAGTGCTACAAAAGCAGCTCTTTTTTCCCCCCTCATAAAAATATGACACAAGGTTACACTGGTATCTGTGGGATAGAAAGCTGGGTTTTGAAATTCTGTCATCACTTTGCACAAAAACATAAGGAAAAAACATTTCTGAAAGTGCTTCTTCCTTTAATTTCTTAGAAGCTCTTTGTTAGGTTATGGCCATCTTATTAAACTTGGGGATGGGATGGTGCCTTAGTGAAAACAAATGGATGAAATCACGTAGAGTTGCTAACTTCCCCCCGGATTCGAGTTACATTAATGGGCAAGAATTTATCATGTAAGGCATGAATAACAGGCATGTGAATTGTGCTCAGGTTTTCCCACTGACTACACTTTTTCAGGATCAGAGCCATAGATTTTACTTCCCCATGACTGAAGCAACCTTAGAGATCATTTAGTTCAACTCCCTCATTTCGCATTGCTTTAGCAGAAACTGTTAGTACATGCATCCATTTGGTTAATATTCTCTATTTCAAAAAGATGTTTGTTTAACTCTCCTTGGCAACACTGTGGCTATTTTTAAAAGGTACATAAATAGGGGAACCGTTACAATTATGATGAAGCAATCCAAATTGTCCAGAAAAACATTTTCATGATGTAATCATAAGATTTGAAAATAGTTGGCATTTACACTGAAATGTTCTTAAAATGCTTTATAAATGAAGGCCTCATTAATCTCTAAACTGTGTTCACGATTGTTGGGTTCCACTGTAAGTGTTCAATTTTCAACATATGGTCCAAAGATTTGCATACTTTTAGGACCCACAAGCTGTCTAAAAGCTTCTCTCTGGTGCTCACCACATCATTTACACTCTCAAGTGGTTTCAGCCAGATTCTAGCCGAAAGGAAGATTAATTAAGAGCTTAATTATCATTTTCTGCTAAATGGCATTTGTTTAACTAGAGCTTTATAGTTTTGTCACCAATGTTAACATATGCTAATATTGGCTAATGTTATTCTCGTGGTAAGAAATTGAAGGCTTATGGAATTCAGGTGGCTCCCAAATGATATCCAAACACAGCACTGTTCATTTATTAAAAAGTCATGGATGACCTCAAATCAAGGTCAAGAAACAATTATAATCAGAGGTTTGAAGAGGAAACAGAAAGTTCAAGGACTAGCTAATTATCCTCCCTGTGATATTAGGTAGTCTTTAGAAGTAAGTAAAGCAAGTGATGATTATAATTTCGCCATTCTGATCAAAGTATGGCATGGAGAATCGTTTTCTTCTAGTTCAGACTTGATCATTACATTGTGAGATCTTGGGCAGCTGACACACAGACAGAGTCACGTGACCTAGCACGTGTACAGGCTTTGAAGTTGAATAGACTTGGGTTTGGGTCCTGTAACCGACCCTTCACTTGTCAGTTCTGCCGTTTACCTGCTCCCTCCTCACATTGCCTGGGAAGTGAAGCCACAAAGCTACAGAAATGAATCAGATGTGATATTTGCCCTCAAAGAATATATTTAGTGACAAGAGATAGGCAACTAATAAATCTATAAAATAGGATTATTAAAACCAACAAAACTAGCGTGCTACAAAAATTCAGTGAGAGGATGTGTGTGTGTGTGTGTATATATATATATATATATATATATATATATATATGTATATAATTATTATAAAAGTATGTAAAACATGATATATAACACATAAAATACTTGACACTACCCCTAGCTTACAATAGGCATATAACAAATTTAGTTCTTTTTCATTCAATATTTTTTTCAGTGCTAAGTTTCTGGCAGTGTTCTGGGTATTGAATAAGAGTCAGAGTAGTACAAACCATAGTCCAGCCCTAAGGGTTACCATGTACAAGTTGGAGGGAGAAGAGCGGAGGAGAGTTTCAAGCACACAGGTGCCTCCAGCACAGGCGGTGTAGGGTAAGTGCCAGTGGCGTCCCACAGCCGAGGGGCCGTGTAAGTGGACGAGGGTGACGATAAGAAAGGGAGGAAGGATGGCAAGCAAAGCCCCTTGCTGAGGCTGGCTGTCCTGGAGCGCAGTTTTAACACGGATTTCTCCAATGAGGCTCATCACTCACGTTTCTGAGGGAAGCAGACCGGGGTGGCTCGGAGTTAGAAATCAGGCTTTCAGCACAGGAGCCAGTGGAGCCAGAGAGGCAACACTAAAGTGCCCGGCTCACGAGTCCACGCTGGCACACCTTGCGAAAGAGGCCAGGGAGAGCAGAGGGTGCCTGTGAAGGTAGGAGAGCGAGAGGAGGAGGGGGGGTCACGGAGGGCGGGAGGGAAGGGAAGTGGACAGTGTCCCAGGTGAGAAGTTTGTGGTCTGAGAAAAGGAACCAAGAACCTTGAGGTCCAGTCCATACTCTGCAGCGGTACCTAGCATGTCCCTGCGTCTCTTAAGAGACACAGTGGGCCTGGCGGCCAACACACTCCGGCTGCTCCCCATTGGAGTTACATGAGTGCCACCTAGTGTCACTTGTTAACGCTGAAGGGGGCCTGGGAGACCTCACTGAGGAACAAGGTCCTGAGAGCAGGGGGACTTAGGCAGGGCCACACAACCATCTGCTGTCTGATCCGTGGCTGAGCCCGAACTAGAAATCCAGGGTCCTCACTCTCGGTCTCCTCGCCTGGGGCCGGAGTCCCGGCAGCTCCCATGTGCCAGAGACTGAAGCCCAAACCCTCCATGGCCTCCATCTCCCCGTGCATTCACTCCTACAACAACACTGGCTTGTTCTGCTGTTATCTGAGGCACGTGAGAATGGAGAACAGAACCTGACAGTTAGTCCAGAGGCCAAGCCACTGGCATCGGGTCTGCTCCGGTCCTGCAGGACCCGCTGCCCTCATCTCGCTGTGCAAGTGATCACACCGTTTCCTCCCAGCAGGTGTGCGGTCCAGGTGGCTGGCTGGAAGTCAGGGGGCGCCTCGGCTTTCAGCCTCCGGTCTCCCTTTTGAATGAAGCTGGTGCGCACCATCCTAGGGACCAGTGTCACGAGGATCTTTCAGGCTTTGTTTTCCAGAAGCCATTGTTCTCCAGTTCTCCAAGTAGAGGTTCTGTTCCAGCGTTAATTTAGGCCAGTGGCTCGCATGCTGCCTGAATGTTAGCATCGCCCAAGGAACTTTTAGAACCCCTGTGTTTGGGTCTGACCCTAGACCAGCGGAGTCAGCATCTGGTGGGAGGGTGGGATTGGGAAGGGGAAGGGAAGGGAAAGGAATTCCCACATCATTTTTTTTTTTTTAAGCTCTCTGGGTTATTCCAATGCTCAGAGGATTGAAAATCACGGTGATGGGCTGGGCTTGTACTGAATAAAAGTAGAAAAGGTAAAAGTAGGAAAGGCAGGTAAATAAAGACATTCTCACCAGGGTCTGGAATAAAACTTGGTGTATACTAATGTGCTCAATAAATAACTGGTCTGACCCTAGACCAACAGGAAATGGTAAGATGTAATGACTTTGAAGTCTCTTAATGCCCTGCATAAGAAATATCTATGAGGAACCACAAATAAACCTAAAGGTAAGAGAAGCAGGTAGACAAGAAAATATAGATAAAAAAGAAATGTTTCAAAACATGAATAAGGTATACATCACTCTCTGCTTTCCTTCTCCTTTCCCAGTTTTAATTTCTTGCTTCCCCCATTCCAATCGCATGTAGTGCATCTACAAACTCACATCATAATGGTCCTGCGGAATCCCAACAGGCTGTCCTCCCACTTCCCTGAGGAAGTGGCACTTGAAGGAAGGTGTGGAGTAAGAGTAGGGAGACTATGTGCTGGGGTCTATGTGTGCGGGGGGGGGGGGGGGGGGAGCACAGGGATGGGGGGCGGGTGGGGAGACGTGGGGGAGCTTTTCAAGGCAGAGACAGCACGTGCAAAGGCCACGTGTTGAGACTTAGTCAAGGAACACAGAGAAGGCCAGTGTGAGGGGGAGGGAGAAGTGATGGGAGAGGGACCACAGTGTTCAGGAGGCCCAAACCAAGCAGGGCTGTGTCCCCTCGTTTCCATGTGCACCCACATCACATGGCTTTTCCACACAATGAGTCCATTGCCTGTTTTTCTGCCCTGCTTTGTCCTGTGTTTACAAGCTCATCTTTAGTATCAGTGACTAAATGACTTCCTTAGGAAAATCTTCAAGTGTCTTTTCCTAAAATCCCAGATTTTTATCCCTATTACGCCGGCCAGGCAAAGCTGAAAAATTTTTAAATAAAAAAACCTCTTGCCCGGCATGGCTCAGTGGTTGAGTGTCCATCTGTGAATCAGAAGGTCACACTTCGATTCCAATCAGGGCACAGGCCCTGGTTACGGGCTCAATCCTAGTAGGGGGCATGCAGGAGGCAGCCAAATCAATGATTCTCTCTCATCATTGATGCTTCTATCCTCTCTCCCTTCTCTGAAAAAAATAATATATTAAATAATTTTCAGCTTTACTGAGCTGTAATTGACAAATAAAATTAGAAGATATGTAAAATGTACATGATGCTGCTGATTTGATAGAAATTATGAAAGGATTCCACCCATCTAGTTAATTAGCACATCCTACAACTTGCTTATTTTACTTAAATATATCATAAACATCTTTTGTGTCAGTCAGCATACATAGCTTTACCTCATTCTATTTTAGCAGGGACATGGAATTTCATCATAACTGTACCATTCAATGATGAACAATTAGGTTGACTCCATTTCTTCTATTTTTTACATTATAATCCAAACAATATCAGTGAGCATCCTGTGTACACTCTTGCTCAATTGTGCAAATATCTTTATAAGGTAAATTCTGCAGAGAATGTTTCAAAGGGTATACAAATTTTAGATGTTGATGAGTATTTCCAAATTCCCATCTGAAACTATTGTACCAATTCAGCTCACCCAGTGGCATAAGTGTGTCCATTGTCTTTCAGTCTCCTTATCTCATAAGAACCAACCAGGATCAGAATTTTGCAAAATTCAGATCCTTAGACCTAGTCCATTTTCTGAGTCTTGGCCCTGTTTCCATCTGCCTAACGACTCCCACTTCCCTCAAACCTCTGTCTCCAACAGATCCTCCTCCTGAGGCTCTGCTCCTGCTGTGGCCACTGTCATCTGGGTACCCTCCTTGTCTCTCATATCTAATCAGAGATTCTGTCTCTTACCATCCTTCTCTCCTCACAAACTCTCACTTTCGTTACTTATCTTCCAGCTCTGTGGCTCATAATCCCAGTTTAGGATCTTACTTCTTCCTTCCAGACCTCCTCACCTCTGATTTCTCCCACTTTCAATCCTGAACTTAAGTCCACATTCGTCTTCGTAAAACTCTCCTTATATGGGCCTCTCCTATTTGAGAACTTTCAGCGACTCCATTCTCTTTCAAATCCTGGCTGAGCTGTCTCTCCGTCACTGGCCTACTTTCCTAACCACCAACATGCCTGGTCCTTCTGCACTTGATCCAGTCGATCCCTCCCTGAAGTTATTACCGTGTCTCCACCTACCTGAGCCCTACTGTCCAAGGGAGCCCTCAGGGTGTCTGGGCAATGAGATTTCCGGATGGAGGGAATGCTGGGGCTACAAGGCATGTAGAGCCTCATAGGACACTGAAAAGATTATGACTAGGCAAAATTTAAGCATTATCATTATGTCCTATACTAGAGGCCCGATGCACGAAGGTTCATGCAAGAATGGGCCTTCCTTCCCCTGGCTGCTGGCACCACCTTCACTCCAGCTGGAGCTGCCTTTCCACCTTCCCACACTGCCCACAAGCCCAGAGCGGCTGGGTGGTGCAGAACGCCTACATAGTCACCATGGCAATGATGCAAGTGTCCCACCCCACCCCCGGCCACTGGGCACCTATGTATGCAAATTAACCTGCCATCTTTGTTGGGTTGATTTGCATACTCACTCCTGATTGGCTGTGGGTGTTGTGAGGGTACGGTCAATTTGCATCTTACTCTTTTATAGGTAATATGTGGGTAATATGTAAGTTGACCATCACACCTTCGCACAAGATGGCTGCACCTATGTGGTCACAAGATGGCAGCCCCCCATGTCATCACAAGATAGCTGCCCCATGTCATCACACAAGATGGCCACCACAAGATGGCCGGCAAGGGAGGACAGCTGGGGGCAAACAGGCCAGCAGGGGAGGACATTATGATAAGCAAAATAAGCCAGCCAGAGAAAGATAAATATCACATGATCTCACTTATTTGTGCAATATAATGAACAACATAAACTGATGAACAAAAGTAGAGACATAGAACCATCGATCAGATGCTCAAACCTCAGAGGGAAAGGGGGGATGTAAGATATCAAACAAAGGACTTATATGCATGCATATGCACATAAACAATTGACGCAGACAGTGAGGGTATGTGCTGGGGGGTGGGAGTGGCTGGGGAAAGGTCAAGGAGATGGGGGGGGGAGATATGTAATATTTTAAACAATAAAGAATTTAAAAAAAGGAACTAAAGCTAGTTCCAGCTAATATATTGTTTACTACCTCTGTTTCCAACTAGAAGTGAGTCAAACCTAATAAGAGTCTTTTGTCTGGAACATTAGGGAACAAGTTTGGAATGAGGAAAGGATGCATCAGGTTCCCACATTAAAGCACAACCATCCCAAACTAAGAATGAGTCCATCCTTATCCAAATGCTTCCTCTGGGTCCATATACATAATCTTTAAAAGGCAACTTCAATTAGCAAAGACAAACACCAGGAGGATAATGGGGAAACACTATAGCTTCCAGCTCCTTTTTATCATTGTTTGCTCAACACTTTTAAATGGATTAAAAGCAGATGTTGAAACTGCTGCCAACTTTTCATTTGTCATCAGTGAATGGGAATTTGGTTTTGTTCATCATTAAATGTAAGGCTCCAGTAGCTTAAAGTGTCTTAGACTACAGGTCCTAAGGAAATTTTAAAGTTACAAATAACAAGTAATTTTGGTTAATTGGGAAAACACTTGTCCTTGAAAGATAACAAAAGTTCTTGATAAAGTTTAGAATTCTGAAACTCTCACAAGATATCTGAAGGAAAAAAAAATCAATATTTTGTTTTCCACAAGAACTTTTGGGCACCATCTATACTCTCAGCCCTGTGTTTGGCATAGTGGAGATTATAAAAAGAAGTTAAAAATGGGAGAAACCAAGATGGTGAACACCGGAACTTGCTGCCTTGCACAACCACTTCAAAACTACAACTAAATGACAAAATGGACATCATTCAGAACAGAACCACAGGAAGGCTGGCTGAATGGAAAATCTACAACTAGAAAGAAAGAGAAAAGCACACAGACTCAGAGGAGCTTCAGAACTAAAGTGCAGAGGTATGGAGGCACGCACGTGGAAAGGGCTGGCAATTGAGGATGCAGATGTCTTTTTCAATCAAGAGGGAGACACAAGCTCCTGAATACTCTGAACTCCAGTTCTGGGCGAGATCTGGGCCAGACTCATATGGGGGACAGGGAAGGGGGGAGGGGGGGAGAAACTGGACTGTTTGGCATCAGGCCAGAACTGGAGGGTGGCTTTTTCTCAGAGGTGCATGGGACACTGAGACTGAAGGTCAGCCATTACTGTTTGCTCCGCCCTGTTGATTCCCTGAGACCCCTGCCCCACCCAATTACAACCCCACCCCAGCTATGCACAGAGGCTTTTGCATATGAATGGCCTGGCCCTTTGCAATCTAAAATTACCTAACGAACTGCAGCTGGGTCAGAGAGACCCAGAACTTTCAAGGCTTGTATTGTTTCAGCTTGTATTGTTTCACAGCTGGGCCTTATCTGGGCACCTCCAAACCCCAAAACAAAGAAGAGGGATCTGCAGATCTCTCCATAGCTCCTGCTGGGTGGACTCAGGCAGAGCTAAATTTGCACCTCTTTATAGATCCAAGAGCCAGTGTACCCTGTGATCAAAATGGGACTATCCAGATTACAACTTCTCAGATCCGTAAGGGACACACTCAGGGGGCAGACTCAGTGAGTACCAAAGCCCCACTAAAGCAAGTCCTGCCCCATAAGGGTGTCTTCAGCATAGAAGTTCTCCCAGCGTAGACACAACTGATTCTCACAGCCAATTGGCCTGGAGGTCAATTCCTCCCAGGGATACCAACAAAATCAAAACTTAACTACAACAAGACTGTGCACACAGCCCACAAAGGGATGCACCAAGAGTGTCCACCTCAGGTAATTGGGAAGGCTGAGCCACTGGGCCTTATAGAACACCTATCACATAAAGCCACTCAATCAACACAGGGAAGCTACCAAAATGTGGAGACAAGGAAACAGGTCACAAATGACAGAAATGGAGGAAAGCAAACATCTGGATATAGAGTTCAAAACCACAGTTATAAGGTTTTTCAAGAATTTTCTAGAAACTGCCAATAAATTTAGTGATAATAGTAATTACCAACGATTTTTGCTCCGAAGTGACTTTTAGAAAGTCAGATGCTATACTTGTATGTAAGGATTTCTGGTACCAAGAGTTAACCAATTAGATGCAACCTTATTATGCAATGTGACCAATAAAATACTAATCTAGTATATGACGTATATATTTATGGTCCAAGACAGCAGATAACTATCATTGTGATGGCTGTTGTAATTTTTTAAATTTGACACTATTAGGGAAAAGAGATCCATGTCCCTGACAAAGTAGTCAGGTATTGCTCGCTTTAAAAATTCTCAAGGCACACTAATTGAAAATGGCTGCTCGAGAGGAAGCCAACTGCCATGTTAAGAGGACATTCGAACAACACATTGAAAGCCTCATTTGGAGAGGACGGTAGGCTCCTACCAAGAGCCAACACCAACTTCTCAGGCATGTGAGTGAGCCACCAAGGAGGTGGGTCCTCCAGCCCCAGAGAAGCCTTTGGATGATTGCACAACTGCAACCCTGGCCAGTTTGCTGACTATAACCTTGAGAGACTCTGAGCCAGAGCATCCAGCACACAGAAATTGTGAGATAATTAATGTTTATTGTTTTCAGACACTATGCCTTGGGGGTAATTTTTAATGTAGCAACATAATACATTTTATTATGTCTTCATCTTCACCTAAAAATGCATAAAACTAAAGAAAAGATTGTTTGAATATGAGTAAAAGATAAAGATAAAGATAGTGAAATAAACACTACTACACTAACATAGCAATTGACCACACAGATGAATTTGCAGGTTGACCACACAGATGAATGCACAGATTCCTATGGTCACCAATGTTAGCATCACCTTGTATACTGCATAAGGTCTATGAAAAAAGAGATTCCAATTCTCTCTGCTCGAGAAGCATATAAAGAAATATAAAAGCAGAGAGAGAGCTCCTAATATTATTGATGAAATCTTCTTGCATTAGGAGAAAAGAGTAATGTAAGAAACTACAGGAAATTACATCACAATAAAATCTTCCCTAGCTCTTGAAAAGGGTTTTTATTTTAAGCAGAAATCTACTATGAGAACTAAGCAAATTTTCCTTATAATCCCAAGCTTATATATTTTTTTGAAGCAGATAATAATCTAGGTAAATGGTAGGACTTTTAGTTTTGGTTTTGTTGTTGTTGTTAATCTTCACCCGAGAATATTTTTTCCATTGATTTTTAGAGAGTGGAGAGGAGAGGAAGAGACACAGAGAGAAAACATCTATGTGAGACAGAGATCGATTGGTTGCCTCCTGCACACCCACCCTGACCAAGGTTGGGCGTTGTGCCTGCAACTGAGATATGTGCCCTTGACTGGAATTGAACATAGGACCGACCCTTCAGTCCTTGGACTGATGCACTATCCACTGAGCCAAACTGGCAAGAGGCAGTTTGGCTCAGTGGAGATATATATATATATATATACCCAATATATATATATATATATATATATATATATATATATATATATAATCACAAAAATACTCAGAAAGTTAAACCTATAAATTTTTGCAACCAACTAGAAAATGTTCTGTAGGCATAGTGTGGTCTTTGTCATCTCAGGAAGTGAGGTGAAAAATGTGGACAAACATGATCAGAGCAAGAGAAAGAACTGAGGATCCAGGGGTTCTACACTCAGCCTGGAGATCAACAACCCAGTGTGGTGTTTGTCCCTCCAGAAGACAAGGCAAAATGAGAGGAAAGTCTAGATGCCTCTGATTTGGAGCAAGAGAAAGAGGAGGAAGGGCTTATAGGCAGAAGCCTCACCTATCACTGAGATCTGCAGTAACTCAACAGCCCGGATATCAATACACTAAACCCAAGCAAACATGATAGAGTGAATCAGTGGAACCTGTTCAAAAAAGAGGAACCAAAGATATACCAAGTTCAAGGACTTGACCCAACAATCAGATTCCTAGAATTACCACTGGAGGAAGATAATGTCATTTTGGTGAATGTCAGGACCTCAGAGTGAATACTCAATAGAACCCCGAACAGGGTTATGAGTAAAGAACAGAAGCTATAAAAATTTCAGATAATATTGCTAAACACTTTCTACTGAAACCTTGTCCCCAAAGGATTATATATCAATATCTTACTGACTCTATCTAGTATGGACTATAGAATTTGTGGCTGACCCAGTGCAAAAATGAAAAAGAGAGGCCTCCTGTTTCAAAATTAGTAGGAATTTCAAGATGATAATCACAGAGCACTAAACCATATGCAGGGCCCTTGTAAGCATGGGTTGCATGCTCATGAAGTTGACTCTGATCCTTTCTACAGATTAAAGAACTGCTTGAAAATTGTCAAGTGATATATTCTTAATGAAATATCGGGTCTAGTAATAATTAATGTCGTTTTAAAACATTCGTTTAAAATCTTGCTTGGCGTTGACTTGTATTGACATAACCTTCAAACACGTGGTATCTACAGAACGTGTGAAGTGCAATTAACAAGTTTTGCTTGAAAAAGTTTGTGTTTGGTTTGGTTTTTGTTGCAAAACTAGGGCTAAGAAGATGGCGGATGAAGAGCATATTCGGCACTGCATGCTTTACGAGTTCCAATTAGGAAGAAAAGCAAGTGAGGCTGCAAAAAACATCTGTAGTGCTCTTGGTCAAGATGCAGTTAGCGCCAGAAAATGCCAGCGTTGATTTGAGAAATTTCGCGAGGGAAATTTTTCGTTAGATGACAAGAGTGGTCGAGGCCGTGTGTCCAATTTTGATCAAGAAGCTCTTCAAGCTCTTTTGGTGCAAAATCCTCAAATTACCCAACAAGAGCTTGCGACAACTTTAAATTGTCCACAAAAAACAATTTCCAATCAATTGCGTGCACTTGGCAAAGTCCAAAAGTTTGGAAAATGGGTTCCTCATGAGTTGACCAACAACAACCGTAATCAAAGAGTCACAATTTGCAGTTCGCTCCTCTCTCGTCAAAACCGTTTGCCGTTTTTAGAGCAAATTGTTACTGGAGATGAAAAATGGGTGCTGTATGTTAATTTGAAAAGGTGGCCTCAATGGTTGGACAAAAATGAGGCTCCGCAGCCCACGCCAAAACCTGACTTGCATGCGAAAAAAGTGATGTTGTGTGTTTGGTGGAATTTTAAAGGAATTCTTCATTATGAACTTTTACCATCTACCCAAACCATTACAAGTGCAGTGTATAGTGCCCAATTGGAAAGGTTAGCCCAAGCTTTAAGAGAAAAAGAACCCGCGCTGATTAATCGGAAGGGCGTAATTCTTCACCATGATAACGCACGACCACATACTGCAAGAATTACTGCTGAAAAACTGCGCCAGTTGGAATGGGAAGTTCTCCCTCAACCTGCATATTCTCCTGATATTGCCCCTTCCGATTACCATTTGTTTCGTTCTTTGCAAAACTTTCTTCTTGGAAAAAAATTTAATAATGAAGAATGTCTCAAAAATGCATTGACCGAATTTTTTGCATCAAAATCACAAGAATTTTACAACAGAGGGATTAAAATGCTTCCTGAGCGTTGGGCACAAGTAGTAGAAAACAACGGCAACTATATTGTTGATTTTGTTGTATTGTTAAAATAAATTCGATTTAAAAAAGTATTAGAAAACGACATTAATTATTACTAGACCTAATATTATATTTACCACATGGTGTGCAAAGCAGTCTCTGATTTATTTATTATTATTATTATTATTATTATTTTAATATTTTATTCATTTTTCGCAGAGAGGAAGAGAGAGGGATAGAGAGTTAGAAACATCGATGAGAGAGAATCATCGATCAGCTGCCTCTTGCACATCCCCCACTGGGGATGTGCCCGCAACCAAGGTACATGCCCTTAACCGGAATCGAACCCGGGACCTTTCAGTCCGCAGGCCGACGCTCTATCCACTGAGCCAAACCGGTCCCGGCAAAGCAGTCTCTGATTTAATTATACTCAAAATGAATTGCATTTGAGGATTAAAATCGCCTTAACTAATGAACAACTGCTTGTCATGTCACCGACTTAATAGTTTTTAAAACCAACTTAGCCCTAGCAGGTTTGGCTCAGTGGATAGAGTGTCATTGTAGGCCTGTGGACTGAAGGGTTGCTGGTTCGATTCCGGGTCAGGGTATATGCTCAGGTTGTGGGCTGGACCCGCAGTAGAGGGCATGCAGGAGGCTGCCAATCAATGATTCCCTCTCATCATTTTTTATTGTACTATGACTTGTGCTTATTTTAATAAAATAGTTTTTTAAGTTATGAAGTAGAGACCAAAGTACAACTCTCTAAAGAACACTGAACAACCATGTAGCCACTTATGAGCTCTTAAGAAACAAAATATTAAAGATATAATGGGAAACCTGGCCAATTTGGCTCAGTGGATAGAGCGACAGCCTGCAGACTGAAGGGTCCTGGGTTCAATTTTGATCAAGGGCACATGCCCAGGTTGTGAGCTTTGTTCCCAGTGGGAGGCATGCAGGAGGCAGCTGATCAATGATTCCTTCTCATCATTGATGTTTCTATCTCTATCTCTCTCTCCCTCTCCCATCCTGTCTGAAATCAATAAAGATGTATATAATGGAAGCCATTTCCTCCCCTCCCCCAAATATAAGTATATTATATTATGCAAAAAGCTGATAACTCTGTCCAAACCCCTACACTAAGAAACTTGGCCAAACTCTAGCACAGGTTCTAGCAACATAAGGCAGTGTCCCTAGGATGACCCCAGCCCCTCATTGAACCCCAGCTCCCCATTAAAATGCCTGATGGAGAAAGCTCCTGAAAGGCAGCCAGGAGAGTTTACTGTTCCTTCTAGCTGACACCTGATGACAGGCTGCTGACCTCTCTTCCTTGGAGTCTTAACTGGAAAGGGCTTACCATGGTGAGTATATACCGTATTATCTCTTCTAATTTAGTACTGTTCTTCCCAAAGAACAGAGGACCATTCCTTTGAAATGCAATCATTAGGACAGATAGGCCCTCCCTCTCCCAGTCTCTGTGGGAGGGTAGAATCCTAACTTCGAGCATTGCCAGCTAGCTGACACAGTTGGGCCAGTCAAAACTACACTGACCAACCCTCTGGAGCTTTTCACTGCTCCGACTAATGAGCTCCCCCCCCCCCCCCATTCTCCCTTTGAAGCCCTTAGCCACCTCTGCATAAATCTGAATGGAGCTCAGCTCTTTCCCCTAATGTGTCTTTACTGCTTTCACTAATGTCTGGCTGTGTTTGTCTTAGAGAACTGTCATTCCAATTTTTCTATATATCATGCCCCTGCAGTTTTTAAAACCACATATCTATTCATAAACAATATATTGTCTATTTCTTTTTTCTTATTATTTTTTAATATATTATCTATTTCTAATGCCAAATACAAATGACACTAGAGATTCGTGCTTGAAATTCATGCACAGTAGGGTCCCTGATCTGGCCTGCAATCAGGGCCCATCAGGGCCTTCTGGCTGCCAGCCAGGGCCTGCCTTCATTCCGTGCCACCCCCTGGTAGTCAGCACATGTCATAGCGAGCAATCGAACTCCTGGTCTCCTAGACCACGTGTCAAACACAAGGCCCGCGGGCCAAATCCGTCCCGCCAGGCCTTGCAATGTGGCCCGCACTGCGCTGTCATCACTGCACTCCACTGCACTCCATCACAATGACAGTTTATGACTGTTCAGTAAACCATTCGGCCCGCGATTTAGGCTGGATTTTAGATTTTGGCCCCTTCTCTGATTGAGTTTGACACCCCTATCCTAGACGAATTCCCGAGTGGATACTTTGCATATTAGCCTTTTATATAGATAGATAGATATAGATATATATTACTATACTTATAAAGGTGAAAAACTAGAAGGTATTTCCTTTACTGTTTAGCTTTTTAAAAATAAGACAACTTTTAAGTATTAGGACATAAAGTATATTTGTTCTTTTGGCTGCACTTCACTACTACGGGTGGACTTGTCTTTTCTTTGCACCCCACTCTTTCTTCAAACCCAGTTTTTAAAGAAGGAAATTACTGAAACTGCTATCTTCAGCCTTCCTGGTGGAATTCCCCTCCTCTAGTTAGGACTCTGGTCTGACCTGTAAGGGCCGCGCCAAGAGGAATGAGGACGCTAACTGGACGCCCACAAAGACCTCGCCCGCACCAAGCCCCGCCCACCCCGCCCCGCCCCGCCGGAGCCCGCGGCATCCTGGGACTTGTAGTTTTTGGAAGGGAAGCAGCCTCCGCCAAGTCTCCTCCCCCAAAGCTGCCTTTGGCCCCGGACGTCGTGACGTCCGGGCCTCCTCCCCCTTTCTTCCCAGCTCCAGAACCTCAATCCCAGGCTTCCGAGCACCTTTTACGACACTGGGTTCCCCGTCCGTCTCGGCTCCGGGTCCACTTTCCGGCAAAGTGACGTGGACGTCAACAGCAATGGCGGAAGGAGAAGAGGTCCTGCCACCGCCACAGCCGAGCGACGGCCACTGGTGAGTGGAAGCCCCGCGGCCGATTCCCCCAGCCCTCCGGTCTCCCTCCTCCCCGCCCCGCCTGTGCCGGAGGCCCCGGTGGGCGCCGGCTGGGCCGCCCGCGCCTGCCCCGCCCCCTCCGCCTGCCCGGGCGCCTCCGTCCCCGACGCCGGAGGGGCTGAGGCCGGACTCGCGGGGAGCGGGGGTCCGACGTCCGGTGCTGGGCCTCCGCTCGGCCCCCAGCGTCGTCCACCGGCTCCCAGCTCCGGGCTGGTTCGGCCGGAGTCCTGGCCGGGAGTGAGGGGCTGCCGGGGAGGGCAGTTCGGGGGAAAGAGGCCCCGGACTCCCGGCGGGAGGAACGGCCGTCGCCACCTCTGCCTGCGGGTTCGCAGGTTGAGACACACCCAGGGAGGATCCCTCCCACATAGTTGAGATACTTTTTTTTAAAAAATTAATCTTAGTTTCTGAGGTTAATCTTAATTTCCACCATTCTATCCTTCACATAACTCATCTTTTCTCTTCCTACTACTTCGCTCTCAGCCCTGGGTGCGATGTGGGACACCACTCTCGCTGCTGCTCCCCAGCGTTTGCATGCTTACCTGGCTTACACTCCGGGTGTGGGGAGGATCTCCAATAATTTTTTTTGCTAGACTTTTGTCACCCCGTGTTGTTAATCTTTGGGAAAGGCTCCTACTTTTGAAACAGTGGATCTTCATAATACAGTTTTAGGGTCATATTAAAAAAATGGGACTTTGAGAGGTTTGTCTAATTTTTACAATTGATCTAAATGCATTGACCGTATATAATAGATAGTTTTAGATTTCCTTGTTCATCATGTTGTATGCCTACAGCTCACCGGCATTGTTATAAAAATAATACAGGACATCTGTACACATGGACTTTAATCCCCGAGAAAAATGGAAATCATTTCAAGGGATAGATAACATAGTACATGAGGAATTCAGCTCTCAGTTAGCAGACATCAAGCATTACCTTAGTCCAAGGTGTAGGAGGAAAATTTATGGTGACCTCGATGTCGTTTCTTTCCTCCATTTACTTATGTTGGAGTTGGGGAGCTCTGACAGGTACACGCAGAAACAAGGTAAAATTGATCCAGTTGTTTGGGAGAGTGGGTAAAAGTGTTACGAGAGATCAGCAGGCAGAAACCACTTCCCCTTGGAGTCACTGGGGAAAGCTTCATGGAAGCAGAGGTGCTGGAAGAAGGCCTTAAAGAATGAGCAGGATTTAGATCAGTGCTGTCCAGTACAAGTGTCCTGTGAGCCACATATGTAATTTAAATATTTCTAATAGCCATGTTAAAAACTAAAGAGAGCCGGGACCGGTTGGCTCAGTGGATAGAGCGTCGGCCTGCGGACTGAAAGGTCCCGGGTTCGATTCCGGGCAAGGGCATGTACCTTGGTTGCGGGCACATCCCCAGTAGGGGGTGTGCAAGAGGCAGTTGATCGATGATTCTCTCTCATCGATGTTTCTAACTCTCTATCCCTCTCTCTTCCTCTCTGTGAAAAATCAATAAAATATATTTAAAAAAAACTAAAAAAAACTAAAGAGAAACAGGTGAGAATAATTTTTAATTATTTTACTTAAACATAGCCAAATTCTATTTTCACATGTAATCATTGTAAAAACAAACACCCAAACAATGACATAATTTTACAGCTTACTGTACCAAGTCTTCAAAATCGAATACAAATTTTACATTTACATCTCAGTTCGGTCTAACCACATGTTAAGTGTTGAATAGCCACACGTGGCTAGTGATTAACATTGGATACTGCATTTAGATGAGCAAATGGGATTGGCCTCTGAATGGAGCATGAGCAAAGACATAGGCAAGAAAACTGATTAGTTTGGAGAGTAAAGACTAAAGCTTCATGAAGTTTGCTGTTTTGGAAGAAAGAATTGTATCCTAAACTGGCTGTTAGCACCTGATTGAAGGCCAGGAGGGAAATGTTTCTAGAGTTAAAATGTCTTTGAGGGATTTTTGGTTAGGATTGTGAGCATGTGTCTGGTTCCCAGGGGCAAGGAACATGGGGTGAATGGTTGCTTGAGGTAGCATTTGTTCTCTACTAGGGTTGCCGCCTCTTTGTTGTGACTTTTCATTTTTGCTCTTTTTATTGTCATGAATGAAGGAACCCTGAGGTGTTCTGTGATTTCTACTCTCCTTCCATTCTCCTAATATTTCTCCTTTTTCTCTACTGACTCCATTCACCAGTCCCCCTGGAAGTGAGTCTGAGTAGAGTCAGAAGAGACATTCAGATTTGGAGCACAGGGTTTGGTAAAGCCTCTGCTTTAGTGCTTGATGAATGAGTGGTTGTTATAGAATGGGGAGGTTTTACATCTTTTTGGTAACATTTTTAGATGGAAATTTTTCTGAATTGTGTTACACATCTCATTTACCTAACCTAAATTCATCTTAGTGACCTGGGGTCATCCAGTTTACAAATGTAAGTATTTAGGAATAAAACTACTAGGTCCTTGTCCTCAAGGAATATGTGGTCTAGTTAGACTCTTAACTGTTAGAGGAATCACATTTAAGAAAATCAATTACTGTTACACTTCTGTAATAATAGTGAGAGCTTTAGGGCAGTTAGGGTAGATTGTTGCTGTTAAATGGCCTTATACAGAGATCCCATTTTGAAAATGCTTTTTATTAGTTTTTCCCCATTTTCTTTCTTTGTTGTTATTGCTATTTCCCAATTTGTTCCTAATCTGTAAACCTAGGCAGCTAAATCTGTTAAAATTGTGTATTCCTTTGTTAAAAGGGCTCAGAATGGGGCCTGAAGCTCCTTAAAAGTACCAGACATCACTTTTACTTACTTACTGGTTTTCAGATCATTGCTTCTCAAAATTTAAATGTGCATTGGGTTTACCTGGGGATCTTATATTAAAATGCAGATTCTGATTTAATAGATTTGCTTGGGACCTGAGATTCTGTATTTCTGACTGACTGGCATCTGGGTGATGGCAGTTTGCTGGTTCATGGACCAGTTCTACTTAGCAAGTTCTAGATAATGTGTATTTCAGAATGAGTTTATCACAGGAATCTATTCTCTATAATATATATGGCAAGTTATATTGTATCACCTAACATACTATAATTTATCCAATTACATGGTTTATCATTGTTCTTTCCATAGTGAGCTCCTTTTCAAAGGCAGTGGCTGATAGCAGGTGGCTCAGTAAATGTTTATTGTCTGAATGTATGCATGAATGAAGGCACATTTTTGTAAAATCATGTCAATAACATACCATGCTGCCATTTCAGTGTTTTTGTGAGCTGTGTAATTACTGTTATAATGCTCACTTTTTATGGTAAGCTAAAGTTATCAGAAACTGCCTCAGCTCTCAAACTTTCTGAAACTGTAGCCATGTAATTATTTATACTAATAAAAGGGTAATATGCAAATTGGTCAGGACTCCCTCATAGTAATGACCAAACAGCAGGCGGCGTGGGGTGACAAGGCTGGTAGGGGAGTTAGTGAGTTTTGTTTTTGTTTTAGCAAAGGATTCATTCATACTTCATTCAATAAACATCAACTAAGTACTGGTTATATTCAAGCTGCTAAGCAGTGTTTTATAATCATTTGAAACAAATGTAAAGCCAGAATTGTGTATTATTCTGCCTTGCTTGGGCAGTTCAATTTTTTTCATTATTTTAACCCTAGGAATGATACATAAATATCTTCTGAAGTTAAGTAAATACTGGTATTTTTAGAAATTACATTCTCTAGCAGAGTAGAATAGAATGACACAGTTTTAAAATGTAGCAATGTTTGAAGTGACTTATTTACAATAGATTGTGAAAAATACAGATGGGAAACAAAATCAGTCCCTCCAGTTAGGTTCAGAAGAGCCAGTTGTTTCTTGTGCAACTGCAAGAACAATAAGATAAAAGCCAATGAAAACAAAAGATATATCCTGAAACTTAATGTATATCTGTTTTTAAGGATTAGCCTTTTGACCACCTGATAAAATAATGACTAATAAATCATTTGTTTTTAAATCATCTTTTTCTTGTGAAGGTTAAAGGAGTTTGTTTTGTTTGTTTTTTCTTCTTATTCTTAAGCTGACATAGTTGGATGAGAATGCTGTAGTGTGTGCTCTTCTTACAAGCACTTACATAAAACTCATATAAAACTGATTGCTTATGGTGGTATTCAATAATTTCAGCAAGATATAATATTATTTGTATAGAACTTTATCCTTTATAATACGTATATATGTACATATATACATATCTATACTAATAAAAGGGTAATATGTTAATTAGACCAGACATTTTCTGGACAGCCATCCAGACATCCTCTGGACAAAGCCATGGTGGCGAGGGCCAAGGCAGAGGCGGTTAGGGGCAACCAGGCTGGCAGGGGAGGGCAATTGAGGGCGACCAGGCAGGCAGGCAGAATGGTTAGAGGTGATCAGGCAGGTAGGCAGGTGAGTTGTTAGGAGTCAGTGGTCCTGGATTATGAGGGGGATGTCCCACTGCCAGTTTAGGCCTGGTCCCAACGGGCAGTGGGACATCCCCCAAGGGGTCTGGGAATGGAGAGGGTACAGGCTGGACTGAAGGACCTTCACCCCCCCCCCCCGTGCGAATTTCATGCAACAGGTTATATATATATATAATCTCATTTGACTCCTTTAACAATTCTTTGAGAAAGGGAAGTTATGAATTATTGTTGTTGCCTTGTTAGAGATAAGAAGACAGGCGTAGGGTGATCAGATGACAATCCTTCATGATTGATATGGTGGGATGTGATACAGAGTGTTATATACTGTAGCTTTATACCTCTTCAGATTTCAAAATGTGCTCACACATCCCTAGCCAGAAATCACTTAAAGAGACTATTATGGTTACATATAGCTTCCAGATAATACGTATCTAATTTATATTAATATTTAACTAAATGTATTTTATAATACATTATATATTAAAAATGTAAATATATAACAATGTTATACTGTATGTACATCATATACAAAAATAGAATTATAACTTGATTATGTACTGAGAACACAATAATAAAATTAGAACATATAAGCAATTAAATTTTGTTAATAACTATCAGCTCAGTAATTTTTCTGTTTTTTTTTTTTTTTATTCAGTAATGTTGGAGAATTAAGAAGTTCTTAAAATAACTTGTTTATGGTTATTTTCCCTTTAAAAAGTTTCCAGCATTTTTATTTATTTATTATTATTTTTTTAATAAATTTTTATTGTTCATATTATTACAAATGTTCCTTCCCCCCCCCCCCCCCCCCCATTGCTCTCCTCCACCAGGTTCCCACCCCACCCTCTGCCCTTTCCCCACCCCTCATTGTCCTCATCCATAGGTGCACAGTTTATGTTCAGTCTCTTCCCACATCCCCTCTCCCCTTTTCCCCAAGAATCGTCAGTTCACTCCCCTTCCATACCTCTGATTCTATTATGTTCAACAGTTAATATTGTTCATCAGATTTTTTTTTAAATTCCTTGGTTTTTAGATTCACTTGTTGATAGTTACGTATTTGTTCATAATTTTTATCTTTATTTACTTTCTCTTCTGAAAGAACCCCCTTCAGCAATTCATATAATTCTGGTTTGGTGTTGATGAACTCCTTTAGCTTTTTTTTATTAGTGAAGCTCTTTATCTGACCTTCAATTCTGAGTGATAGCTTTGCTGGATAGATTATCTTTGGCTGTAGGTTCTTACTATTCATCACCTTAAATATTTCTTGCCATTCCCGTCTGGCCTGCATGGTTTCTGTTGAGAAATCAGCTGACAATCGTATGGGTGCTCCTTTATAGGTAACTACCTGCTTTGCTCTTGCTGCTTTTAATATTCTTTCTTTGTCTTTTGCTCTTGGAATTTTAATTATGATTTGTCTTGGGGTGGTCCTCTTTGGATTCCTTTTGTTTGGAGTTCTGTGCGCTTCCTGGATTTGTAAGTCTATTTCTTTTACCAGGTGGGGGAAGTTTTCTGTCACTATTTCTTTCAGTATGTTTTGGATATCTTGCTCTCTCTCATCTTCTGGGACGCCCATAATTCTGATGTTGGTTCACTTGAAGTTGTCCCAGAGGTTTCTTACATTATCTTCAACTTTCTGGATTCTCTTGCCTCCTAGCTTCTGTGGAGGAGTGTCTTCTGGCTCTTTATGTTCCAAATCTTTGACTTGATTCTTGCGATCTTCCATTCTGTTTTTAGGACTCTGTATAATATTTTTTATTTCAGACAATGTATTCTTTATTTCTTGTTGATCCCTTATCATTTCTTGTTGATCCCTTATCATTTCTTGTTGATTCCTTAATAATTCTAGTTGATCTCTTTTCATATCCTCATAGGTCTTATCGATCTTTTCTAGGAAATTCTTGAAAAACCTTATAAGCGTAGATTTGAACTCTATATCCAGTCGCTTTTTGTCCTCCATTTCTTTCGTTTGTGATATATTTCGTTGTCGCATTTCGCAGCTACAGATGGGGCGGAGTTTCAGGGTGGAGCCTACAGCCTTGGCTTCTGTCAGCCCCGCCCTATGCTGCTCCTAGGTCTCAGGGTCCTTCAGTACTCCTTGCAAGCGCCTCTGAGAGAAAGGTGCCCTTGATTTTCGCCTGCTACCAAACAGTCTAGGCTCTCCCCCAATGAGCCCGGTATTGGGGTTCAGTTCAGTTGGAAATGGAGTTGGAGGTGGCGTTCAGAGCAGTCTGGAGCCCCAGTCTCCTTCCCGCCGGGGCAATCCCACGGCACAGCCAACTGTCCCTTCTCTGCGCGCAATGTGCGCGCCTCCGGGACCTCCTTTCGCCGCTCCCCCGGGGTTCCGCCTTACACCCCAGCTCTCTATGGATGAGCCTGGGTCCCCTGGGACTGGCCTAGAACTGGGGTTCAGAGCAGTCAGAACTGGGGCCCTGCACAGTCGGAGCTTTTATCTCCTTCCCGCTGGGGAACACCAGCCAGGCACTCAGCCACCCCTCCTCTCTGGCTCTGTCCTCTCCGCGCGCGCCGTGTGTCTCTGTACCTTGGGCTTTTACAGCTCCTCTGTGACTCCTCCTGGTTTTCTCCTTGCTTCTCGTTGTAGAATTTCCAGTCGACTTTCCTGTAGTTCTGGGTAATGTCCATTTTATATTTTAGTTGTATTTTATTGAAATTGTTGTGTGCGGCTGCGGCTAGGTGTTTACCTGGGCAGCCATCTTGGATTCTCAGTTTCCAGCATTTCTAAATATAAAAGTGACATATAGAAGTATGTATTTTATCTCATATAGGTGTGTAATTGAATACTAGAAAGTCTTGAGCTTTATATCATAGATTCCATTGTGGTCACTGATATTAAAGAAATGAGATCCTCTTTTTCCAAATAAATTATCATTGATGATTGGAATTCAGGGAGAAAAATAAATCTCTCATCTACTTTTTTGCCAAATTATGATCTCTGATTGATAAAGTACCCTTAGAAAGAATTGTCCAGTTGTTGCAAAGTGTCACCTTACTTGCAATAGTTGTTCCTTTATTTTCCAAAATGATGGTTTCCAGAAAAGGAGTATTTGGGGTATTGCTTTTCTCATTACATTTTGGATAAAGTGGAAATTTGTAATAGAAACATTGTGCTATTTTATGTTGACTTTTGCTGTTTTCATTTTGTTATTTCTCTTAGGCAAAGGATACAGTTTTCAGCTTCCAAATAAAATACTGCTTTGGAGGTGGTAGTACCCTGATGCTTTACCTTTTTGCATTAAAAGTGTTGCAAAGTCACCTCGTGTGTATAGAAAGGAACATTGTGTTAAGAACTTTGTTTTGAGGAAGTGTGTAAGATGAAAGAGGGAAGTATTTAGAGCACTCTCTAAAGTTAACTTCTTGGTAGAGAAGATATTCTTCTATTTTGTAAGCAAAGTCTTACAATAAGTGATTGCAACATTACACATGTAGAAAAGTCACGTTTGTTTGTTTGTTTTTCTTAGGAAGATGAGTTTTTTTCTTAGCAGGGAAAAAAGTACCATTGGTGCAATTTGATCTACATGGACTATGGATAAAAAATAAGACTATGAAGATTTACAGCATCTATTCCATGTATAATTAATTTTAGTAGTTTACAGAACAACATTCTATGATCTCTAATTCCTTTGTCAATTGCAGTACTGAAATATTGTAGTTATCATGTTTGTTTGACTTGTCAAGCCAAGAAGACTAGACTTAGCACCTTGTTTACTTAGCACAAGATGCTGGTTAACTCAAATTCAGAAAAGGATTACAGTAATTGAAAAGGGACTTTTCCAAAGCTGCTTTTGCGGCTCTAATCCTGATTCAGAATTCCACTAATTTTTAAAACACTGATGAGTGAGGTATTTTTTCCTTTGGTATGCAAATATGCAGATTGTTAAAATGCTATAACAGATATGTCTGATTCTGATCAAAATGCAGATAACTTCAAGATTCTTCAATGATCAAAGAATGCTCCCACATGGTCATGGTCATTTCTGAATGTGCTATCATACTGTTGTTCATTAGAAAGGTTTAAGATTGTTATTTTTAAACTAGAGGCCCAGTATATCTACACAACAGAGTACTGCAGTGAAAAAGTTCTTACCATTTGCAACATCATGGATGGAACTGGAGAGCATTATGTTAAGTGAAATAAGCCAGAGAAAGATAAATATCACATGATCTCACTCATAAACTGATGAACAAAAACAGATCCAGAGACAGAGAAATATCGATCAAACCATCAAACCTCAGAGGGAAGGTAGGGGAGAGTGGGGGTAAGAGGGAGAGATCAACCAAAGGACTGGTATACATGCATATAAGCCTAACCAATGGACACAGACAACAGGGGTGTGAGGGCATGAGTGAGATGGGGGTGGGGGTTAATGGAGGAATAAGGACACATATGTAACACCTTAATCAATAAAGAAAATTTTTTTTAAAATATATTTTTTATTGATTTTATACAGAGAGGAAGGAAGAGAGATAGAGTTAGAAACATCGATGAGAGAGAGAGTCATCGATCAGCTGCCTCTTGCACACCCTCTACTGGGGATATGCCCGCAACCAAGGTACATGCCCTTGACCGGAATCGAACCTGGGACCCTTCAGTCTCCAAGCTGATGCTCTATCCATTGAGCCAAACTGGTCCTGGCAATAAAGAAATTTAAAAAAACAAAACAAAAAACACTAGAGCCCTGATCGATTTGGTTCAGTGGATAAGAAGGGTCCCAGGTTCGATTCTGGTCAAGGGCATGTACCTTGGTTGCAGGCATATCTCAAGTAGGAGGTGTGCAAGAGGCAGCTGATCAATGTTTCTCTCACATCGATGTTTCTAAATCTCTATCCTTTTCCCTTCCTCTCTGTAAAAAAATCAATAAAATATATATTTTTAAAAAACAAACACACACACTAGAGACCCAGTGCATGCACTGGGGGTGGGAGGTTGTCCCTCACCCAGCCTGCACCCTCTCCAATCTGGGACCCCTCAGGGGATGTCCAGGCAGTTGGACATTCCTCTCACAATCTAGAACTGCTGGCTCTTAACCCCTCGCCTGCCTGCCTGCCTGCCTGCCTGATTGCCCCTAACCACTTCTGCCTGCCAGCCGGAGCATTCCCTAACTCACATGTGTCAAACACAAGGCCCGCGGGCCAAATCCGTCCCGCCAGGCCTTGCAATGTGGCCCGCACCGCGGCTGTCATCACTGCACTCCGCTGCGTTTCCATCACAATGACAGTTTATGACTGTTCAGTAAACCATTCGGCCCACGATTTAGGCTGGATTTTAGATTTTGGCCCCTTCTCTGATTGAGTTCGACACCCCTACCCTAACTGCTCCCCTGACAGCCTGATCTCGCCCCCAACTGCCTTCCCCTTCAGGCCTGGTCATCCCTAACTGCCCTCCCTTAAAGGCCTTGTCCCTTCCAACTGCCTTCTCCTGCTGCCCCAATCACCCATAACTGCCCTCCCCTACTGGCCATCTTGTGGCAGCCATCTGATGTCCACATGGGTGCGGCCATCTTGTGTGTTGGAGTGATGGTCAATCTGCATATCACCTCTTTATTATATAGGATTGCTTTTTAACATGATCATAACTGAATCATTTTACTCATCCCCAATTATTGCTTGGTGAAAGGGTATAAATGTTAAAGAGGAATTCATAATATTATTTAAATAATCAAGCAGTATATACAAATATAGTACATATTATACTCATGTTGTACTGACTTATGCTGTGTGAGGAGTGAAAAGTCTCATTTCTATCTCATTTTTCAGAAGTAGCTACCTTTCACAATTTTGGTTTTTGTTCTAATGGATATCACCATAATTTTAAATTTTTATGTCTGTATTAAGTTATTTAATGTTAAAATATATTTATTGAATAATTCTTGAGGGAATTTGTGCAAAGGACGAGTGGGAAAGGTTAATGCAAGGAAATTTTAGAAAGTGCCTTCATACCAAGCTCTAGAGCAGTGTTTCCCAAACTTTTGACATATTGTGTACTTCTTCTATCATTTTCGTAACGCTGAGTACCCCTCATACTCATGAGAACGTAGAATTAGGCGCAGCTAAGCACGGTGCAGTGCATATCCACACCAAACTCCGGTGCAATGCTTACCCCCACCAAACTCTTCCCGTACCCCTGGGGGTACACATACCACACTTTGGGAAACTCTGCTCTAGAGGAATAGCCAAATCAATTACTCAGCCATTAAAAATCCAAATTATAAAGAGTATTGAATGACTTGGAGAAATGTTCATAACTTTTTTTGAAAAATATAGATAAGTGAGTCATACAGGATAATTTTATATAATTAGGATAATCCAGTTTTGTTTTATATATGTCTCTGTACACACACATACACACACACACATTTACACACATACATATATATGAAAAAGTAATTCAATGAATGTGAATAGTAGTTCTTTCATGGTATTGGAATTGTGGTTGGTTTTTACTTTTTTTTATGCGTTGTCCAATTTTTCTAAAATGATTATATTACAATAACAAAAAGGTTAAATTTGCCCTGGACTGTATGGTTGGAGCGTCGGTCCTCGGACCAAAGTTGTGGGTTTGATTGCTGGTCAGGGCAGGTTCAGTCTCGACTGGGGTGGTGCAGGATGCCTCCAATCAGTGTGTCTCTCACATAGATTTCTTTTCCTCTCTCCCCCATCTCCTCACTCTCTAAAAAAAAGGAATAGATGGAAAGAATATTCTTGGGTGAGGATTAAAAAAATAATAGTAATGAAAGTTAGCTACTGTCCGGTAATATTAAAAGTAGTTGTTTTCATGGCTTCTGCTTATTGAAGAACTAGAGACCTGGTACACGAAATTTGTGCACTCGGGGGGTTGGGTGGGGATCTCTCAGCCTGGCCTGTGCCCTCTTGCAATCTGGGAGCCCTCGGGGGATGTCTGACTGCCAGCCTAGGCCCAGGAGCAGGCCTAAGCTGTCAGTCAGACATCCTTAGTGCTGCTGCAGAGGCAAGAGAGAATGCTGCCATGCAGCTGTGCTCACCAGCTGTGAGCCCAGCTTCTGGCTGAGCGACACTCACCACTAGGGAGTAGATGCTCAACATGCCCCTAGTGGTCAGTGCGCATCATAGTGACCAGTCATTTTGCCATTTGGCTGATTTGCATATTAGGGTTTTATTACATAGGACTAGTGCCCCGGTGCATTAAATTTGTGCACATTAAAAGGGGATTAATTAGAGGAAATAATTTAATATTGCTATTTGCCCTTTCTCTATAATAGAAGTGTCAGAGATTAAAGAAAATTAGTAAAATGTATATGAAAACCTTCCTCCTGTCAGAATCTGGGGCACACAATGGGACCCAGAGTCAAGTCCCCGCCCACCCACATGCACCTCAAAATCACGTGAGACACAGACCCGGCTGCACCCCACCCCCACCCCCACCCCCATTGGGCTAGATCCAGAAGCCAGTCCCACCCTTGTGAAGCCCCACTGGGCAGGGGATGGAGCCTCAGATCCCCCAGACTAGGGCAGGGCAAGGGGCATGCCTTGAGGTCCCCTATGAAGCCCCACTGGGGGTGGGGTGGGGGCATGGCCTGAGATTCCCCATCAAGCTCCGCCATGCGGGGGAGAGGGGTGCAGCCTCATATCCTCCTGCCCAGCACCGGGAGGGGTCTCAGCCTCAGGTACCCTGTCAAGCCCCACTGGGCAGGGGGTGCAGCCTGAGTTCTAACCTAGCACTGGGGGTGCACCTTGAGGTCCCCTGGCCCAATGCTGGGGTGGGGAGTGTGGCCTGAGGTCCCCTAGCCCAGCACCAGGATGGGAAGCACCTTGAGGTCCCCCATCAAGTCCCACCCGGTGGGGGGGCGCAGCCTGAGGTCCCCTGTCGAGCTCCACAGGCGGAGGAGGGTGTAGCCTCACATCCCTGCTGATTGTTCTTTAAGGCTCCTTATGGGAACTTGGCCTCAGCTCTGGGTGCAGCCATCTTTGTGACAGAGTGATGTTCAATTAGCATATTCTCTTTATTAGATAGGTGTTTTTTTTACCTTAAGAGGGCAACATGTTAGGAAATTTATACATTTAAATAGATATTTCTGGAATACTATCAATAAGAAAGATTTAAATCACTCTATTGAAAGAATGTGGAATGGGAATAATTTATTTTCCTCAAAATGAGTTGTCTAGCTGAGTTATAGATTTTTATTTTTTCAGATTTCTTATGTATTGAATACTAAAATTATAAATAATGACTGAAACTTCAGTTTTAGAGAATTCTGAAGAAATTAGTTATTTCCTGGCCAAAAAAATAATTTGTACCTTTGTGAAGTTTTTTTTTTTTTTTTTTTGTCATTTAAAAAATGTTTATTTGCTGAATGACAGTTGACTTTACCACATTGGTGGGTCTCTAAAATAATTATATTAAACACTTAACATTATTGAATACTAAAGTAATATATCTTAAAGGAACATTAATCCTCAGATTGATCATCTTATCAATAAAATAGTATTAGCAGAATAATTATTTTTGGCACATATTCATGAACTTTATCAGTTATTTAGCGTATTTATCTCTAATATTAAAGTCACTGATATTTTTCTTCGCAATGTAATTTTAATATGGTTTATTTTTTTAATTTAATTTAATTTTATTTTTTTTAACTCAATCTTTATTGTTCATATTATTACACAGGTTCCTCGTTTCTTCCCCCCTCCACCAGGTTCCCACCCCACTCTCTGCCCCCTCATCCTCATCCATTGGTGCACAGTTTATGTTCAGTCTCTTCCTCCCTCCCTTTCCCCGATAGTAAATCCCTTTTCAGATAGCAAATCTGTTACTTAGCATTTTCTCATATCAATAATACCTCCAAATGCCCAATGATACACTTCACACAAAAGACATTTCCTAATAGGACAACCAGCCTCATCCAGGCCCCACCGAAGGCACTCACAGATCAACACCCCAGGACTATACTAACTCAACACATCCAGATATAAGCCTTCATCACTTGATTCAGCAGACCCTCAAGTTCCCGCAAAAGTTTCCAGCCATGTCTGAGAGGCAGCCATGGGGCAGGGGCAGGTGAGGAGCGAGCTGTTTTGGGCCAGGCTGCTCCGGGCCTGGCCTCTGTTGCTCTGGTTCGTTCCACAACCAGCTGCTCCGTGTCTGGTCACTGCCGCTCCTGACCCAGTTGCTCTGGACTTGGCTGTTGCTGCTACAGGCCTGGCCACACCCGACTCGGCTGCTCTGGGCCCAATTGCTCCGGGCCCGGCTGCTCCCAGCCTGACAGCCGCTGCTCCGGGCCTGGCCGCACCAGACCCGGCTGCTCCGGGCCTGGCCGCTCCCAGCCTGGCAGCCGCTGCTTCGGGCCTGGCCGCTCCCAGCCTGGCAGCCGCTGCTTCGGGCCTGGCCGCACCCAGCCTGGCAGCCGCTGCTCCGGACCTGGCCGCACCAGACCCGGCTGCTCCGGGTCTGGCCGCTCCCAGTCTGGCAGCCGCTGCTCCAAGCCTGGCCTCTCCCAGCCTGGCAGCCACTGCTCCGGGCCTGGCCACACCAGACCCGGCTGCTCCGGGCCTGGCTGCTCCCAGCCTGGCAGTTGCTGCTCCGGGTCTGGTCACTGCCACTCCCAACCTAGTTGCTCTGGACTTGGCTGTTGCTGCTACAGACCTGGCCACACCCGACCCGGCTGCTCCGGGCCTGGTTGCTCCGGGCCCGGCCACTCCGGGCCTGGCCGCTCCCAGCCTGGCAGCCGCTGCTCCGAGCCTGGCCGCTCCCAGCCTGGCAGCCTCTGCTCCGGGCCTGGCCACACCAGATCTGGCTGTTCCGGGCCTGGCCTCTCCCAGCCTGGCAGTCGCTGCTCCGGGTCTGGTCACTGCCGCTCCTGACCTAGTTGCTCTGGACTTGACTATTGTTGCTACAGGCCTGGCCACACCCGACCCAGCTGCTCTGGGCCCGGTTGCTCCGGGCCCGGCCGCTCCGGGCCTGGCTGCTCCCAGCCTGTCAGCCGCTGCTCCGGGCCTGGCCGCACCAGACCCGGCTGCTCCGGGCCTGGCTGCTCCCAGCCTGGCAGCCGCTGCTCCGAGCCTGGCCACTCCCAGCCTGGCAGCCACTGCTCCGGGCCTGGCCGCTCCCAGCCTGGCAGTTGCTGCTCCGGGTCTGGTCACTGCCACTCCCGACCTAGTTGCTCTGGACTTGGCTGTTACTGCTACAGGCCTGGCCACACCCGACCCGGCTTCTCTGGGCCCGGTTGCTCTGGGCTCGGCCGTTCCGGGCCTGGCCGCTCCCAGCCTGGCAGCCGCTGCTCCTAGCCTGGCTGCTCCCAGCCTGGCAGCCACTGCTCCGGGCCTGGCCGCACCAGACTCGGCTGCTCCAGGCCTGGCCGCTCCCAGCCTGGCAGTCGCTGCTCCGAGCCTGGCCGCACCCGGGCTGGATGCTTTGGGCTTGGCTTCTGCTGTTCTGGGCCTGGCTGCTCCCAACCCGGCTGCTCTGGGCCTGGCTTCTTCGGGCCCGGCCACTCCGGGTCTGGGTGTTCCTGGACTGGCCACCCTGGGCTTGGCCGCCTCTGCCTCAAGCCTGGCTGCCCCTGCCCCAGGTCTGGCTGCTCCAGTGCTGGCCGTTGATTCTCTGGTTCTGGTTGCTGCTGCTCTGGGGCCTGGCCACTGCAGCTCTGGGCCCAGCTGCCACTGCCTTGTGCCTGGCCACTCTAGATCTGGTCGCCGCTGTTCCAACATTCTGTCCCTCCTTCCTTCCTTCCTTCCTTCCTTCCTTCCTTCCTTCCTTCCTTCCTCCCTCCCTCCCTCCCTCCCTCCCTCCCTCCCTCCCTCCCTCCCTCCCTCCCTCCCTCCCTCCCTCCCTCCCTCCCTCCCTCCCTCCCTCTCTAGATCTGGTCGCCGCTGTTCCAACATTCTGTCCCTTCTTTCTTTCTTTCTTTCTTTCTTTCTTTCTTTCTTTTTTTTTTTTTAAAAAACGCATTTATGTTGCAATGTTGGCTGGTGAGTTGAGTTCTGACTTAGTCTTTGATTTTTCAAGATATTCTTTGCATTCTTTCTTAAGTAATTTTACTATCATTTGCTCTCACTTGATTTCTTCACATTGAGAACTTCTCTGGTTTCTTCCTCACCGTCCTGGAATCTCAGCAGGTTGGCCTGTGGCACCCCTTTGTTCTCCGCGGGCTCCTGCGCTGCTTCAGCCTGTCGCCGGGGTTGGCGCCGCCCAGGAAGCATCCCCGGTCCTTGGCTCCGTTGCCTGCGCTCAGCGGTCGACGGCTCAGGGGCACCCCCCCCCCCCTGGGGGCCCCGTCGCCTGGCTCCTTGCTGGCAAGATCCTCCAGTCTGGAGCTTTCTTTCTCTCTCCCGCTAGGGGAGTCCAGGATCAGAGTCAACAGACTGTCCTCTGCGCGCAGTGTGCGCGACTCCGGGGGCTTGGCCTTTCGCCGTGCTCCCAGGACTCCACCTCACAGCCCCGTCTCCCCCTGCCCAGCCTGGGTCCCCAGGGACTGGCCCAGACCGGGAGTTCCGGGCGGTCCGGTCTGAGGCTCAGCGCAGCCGGAGGCTTTGTTCCTTCCGGCTAGGGTAATCCAGCATCAGAGTCTACATTCAGTCCTCTGCGCACAAAGCGCGCGACTCCGGGGGCCCCCGCCTTTCGTTTTTCCCCTGGGATTCAGCCTCCCAGCCCCGTCTCCCCCTGCCGGAGCCTGGGTCCCCAGAATCTGGCCCATAATGGGGCTCAGCGCTGCCGGTTCGGGGGTTCAGCCCAGGCTGGGGGTTTCATTTCCTTCCTGCTAGGGAACGCCAGGCAGCACCCAGCCCTCTCCTCCTCTCCGGCTGCGACCTCTCGGTGCGCGCATACGTGCGAGCGCGCAGCATGTCTCCGTACCTTAGGCTCTTTTTTCAGCTCCTCTGACTTTCCCTCTGGCTTTCTCCCACCTTCCTATTGTAGAGTTTTCAGTCAGTCGACCACCTGTAGGTCTGGGCAATGTCCACTCTACATTTTAGTTGTATTCCATTGAAATTGTTGTGAGCTGCTGCGGTTAGGTGTCTACCCGAGCAGCCATCTTGGATCCTCTCCCTTTGTGAAGTTTTAAAAATTATTGTTTTAACCATATACAAATGAAAAGAAAATGTATTTCATACTTTTTTAAAAACATAATAGACTGAACATAACTGCTGTTGATTTTCTTGATAACTTACTTGATGTGATATTATTTTACTTTTAATACAGTGGTGCCATTAGAGCCTTTGTTATTCCTCTAACATTTATTGACTATTCACTGTATGCCGGGCACTGCTCTAGTCATATATCTATATAGTTATGTACTCTCTCTTCTCATTCTGCAGTGCTTTGAAATCCTAATTGAATTTGTTTATCCTCCTTGCCATTACCTAGCATAGTGTTAAGAGCGTACATTCTTTTAAAATTTGAATCCTGGTTCAACTATTTATTAGACATGTGACCACAAACAACATAACTCCTCTTTGCCTCAATTTTTGTATCTTTAAACTGGGGCCAATAATGTAACCTACCTCAGGCTTATTGTGAAAGTTAAAAAAAAAAAAAAAATTAAATGCTCTGAACAGTGCCTGGCACACACTTAGTGCTATATAAATTGTTAGTCATTACTACTACTATGAATACTGCTTTCACTGTGACTTCTCAATGCTGTCAGCCAGCTTGCCCTTCTCTTTTTAAATTTCTTTAATCTTAGGAAACAGGTAACTAAGTTTGTTAGAATTAAATGCAAATTAAGAGTAAATTTAGTGTATGAAGCCTGAAAACAAAATGTTGTGTATTTGCCTTTGTATTGATTGCACTTTGGCTGCTGAGAACGTTTTTATCTTGGGTGCAACCTTAACAGGCCCTGCTTATAAATGAATCTGAAATACGTAATAAAAGAATTAAAATATCTCTTAATAAGTACAATTTGCTTTTTAGGGAAAAAGATCTTGAAGAAGCTCTGGAAGAAGGAGGTTGTGATCTTGAAACTTTGAGAAATATAATTCAAGGGAGACCACTACCTGCTGATCTCAGGACCAAAGTTTGGAAGGTAAATGGAAACTAAATTAATGAAGTGTAATTACTAAAGAATAATATTTGAGAGTTTCTATTTTTAATTAGTTGCATAAGACTGTTATCCCATGGGCATGTCACATGTAGAAAATTTATCACACAGGTCAACTTACTAAAACTCTCTGTTTCTGTAATGTTCAGCATATTTAACTAAAGGCCCGGTGCATGAAATTTCATGCACCAGGCAGGTGTTCCTCAGCCCAGCCTGCACCCTCTCTAATCTGGGACCCCTCGGGGGATGTCCAACTGCCAGTTTAGGCCCGCCAACTGCCCTCGCCTGCCAGCCTGATCGCCCCCAACTGCCATCCCCTGCTGGCCTGGTCATCCCCAACTGCCCTCCTCTGCCAGCTTGATCTCGCCCCCAAATGCCCTCCCCTGCCGGCCTGGTTGCCCCTAACTGCCTTCCCCTGCCGGCCTGGTCATCTTTAACTGCCCCCACCTGCAGTCCCGGTTCCCCCAGCTGCCCTCCCCTGCCAGTCCAGTTGCCCCCAACTGCCTTCCCCTGCTGGCCTAATTGCCCACAATTGCCCTCCCTGCTGGCCTGGCCATCTTCTGGCAGCCATCTTTTGGTGACGTGAGGGTGAGATTAGTATCGATAATTTAGATTTTTATTAGTATCGATAATTTAGGTTTTGAAAGGCAATGTTTTCTTTATTAAGATGTTATGATTACAATAGAAATACTTATTTTTATTAAAATATATAAGCAGAGAATAAGATAAAAATGATTTATTATCTACCACCTGTATGTAAAGCACAATATCTTGGTGTATATTTTTTTTACTTTTTACCTCTTTGTATATATATATATATATATATATATATATATATATATATGTAAAATAAATGGAATTATTATTATTATTTTTTAATATATTTTATTGATTTTATACAGAGAGGAAGGGAGAGAGATAGTTAGAAACATCCATGAGAGAGGGTCAATGATCAGCTGCCTCTTGCACACCCCCTACTGGGGATATGCCCGCAACCAAGGTACATGCCCTTGACCGGAATTGAACCCAGGACCTTTCAGTCCCCAAGCCGATGCTCTATCCATTGAGCCATACCGGTTTTGGCAAAATAAATGGAATTATAACTGTACATAGTATTCTGAATGTTTTATCACAGAAATTTGATACACTTATATAATGAGCCTCCTCTTAGTTTTAACTGTTATCAGTATTTGGCCAATCTTGTTTGACTAATACCGCAATCCTTTCCTCCCCACACTGGATTATTTTACAACAAATCATTGGCCCAGCTGGCGTGGCTCAGTGGTTGAGTGTTGACCTATGAACCGAGAGCTCACCATTTGATTCCCAGTCAGGGCACATGCCTGGTTGTGGGCTCATTCCCCAGGGTGCGGTGTGCAGAAGGCAACCAGTCAGTGATTGTCTCTCATCATTGATGTTTCTCTCTCCTTCCCTCTTCTTTCCTCTCTGAAATCAATAAAAATTTATACAACACACACACACAAACCAAATCCTTGATGGCACACTAAAATACTTTAGTATGAAAGTCTAAAAGATAGACTTAAAATAACCGTAATATCATTAAACTTGAAAGAATAGTAATTTCCTAACGTGCATGTCCTTCCATAGCTGGAGGAAAAAGGCAGCTCTCTTTTTTATAAGAGCACTAATTCCATTCATGAGGGCTCCACCCTCATGATCTAATCACCTCGCAAAGGCCCCACCACCAAATACCATCTCACCAGGATTTCAGTATGCATAGGTGACATAAACATCATGCTATATGGCATTGATGTTATTTGTTCAAAATAAATTTACATTTGTAACTATGTAAATATTTTATGTAATTTCTACTCACTATTGACATGGAGCAGTTCAATTTAATTTAGAAGGAATATGACTAAGGTTTCAGCATTTGATGAAGTGTAGATACATTACTTTGTAATCTTTAAAATATTCATTATTATTCCTAAATTCAGGCCTTTTCATTGTTATAGCATCTTTCCAAGGATGGAAGATAACATATGAAGTTAGTTGGGGTTTTTTGTTGTTGTTTTTTTCTTCCAGATTGCTCTCAATGTTGCAGGAAAAGGAGATAGTTTGGCATCATGGGATGGTATTTTAGACTTGCCAGAACAGAATATTATTCACAAAGATTGTCTAGAGTTTATTGGTAAGTTTAATAATTGTTTTCAAACAATAAAATTTTTTTGAAATAAGAATTTTGGGGAAGAGGAATCATTATCTTGTTATAATTTGGGATATTTCAAATTATAAAGAGCTAGTAAATAGCTTTAAATTATTTATTTTGAACTTCTTATGAAATAATTTCTAATATTTTAAGAGAGCCCAATTTTTAGTGTTCTTTTATTTTCAATTCTTCAAGTGTCTTTATAATTTTGATGCAGCCTAAAATTTTTTTTATATAATTGCATATAGTCCTAAATTAAAGGAGGCTGTGTTCTAAAAGTTTATCTATAAATAATAGGTCATGATCTACTTTTAGAAAAATATTTTAGTTAAATTATTAAATGGACTTTTGTTTACTAACTACATAGGAAACATTGCTGGTGTGGGCCAAGGAAATTGAATTTGGAGGTAGAGAATGAATCATTTTCCCTGCCCTTGGCCAGGCTGTAGGTAGCTGCCCATCACGGGGTAGATGATAATCTCTTGTTTAGAAAGCAGTTTTTGCTTTCCAAGAATATGAGTTATGACTCTTTCCTGCTCTTCTACTTCAGATGGTCCATTCTTGTTTGATCTATATATAGGTCAAATATTACTAAGTTAGTAAATATTGAGCTGCTAGTAAATACTGAATAACTATAAGGAAAGATACGCTTTCACATAGTGTTGTCTTGCTCTAAATCAGTGGTTGCCAACCTTTCTGACCCCACAGACCACCTGGCAACCGCTGCTCTAAATGCATTAATAGAATATTTGTTATATATTTGTAAATAAGTGTTATGTCCAATAACTGAGCCTCTAAAAGGCCCTTGGTAACCTTATTTTGACATTTATTTTCTAGACCAGCTTTCAGTGCCAGAAGAGAAGGCAACAGAATTACTTTTGGATGTTGAATCTGTAATTACCTTTTATTGTAAATCACGTAACATTAAATATAGCACGTCCCTTAGCTGGATACATCTACTCAAACCACTGGTGCACCTTCAACTGCCACGCAGCGATTTATACAACTGCTTTTATGCTATCATGAATAAGTACATCCCCAGGTAAAATGTGATTTAATTACTTATTGTAAAAACGAACAAAGGCCTAGTTTGCTTGAGTTAAAGTTGTTAGATATATTTTGGTGGTGAAGTAAAAGGATTAAATAATTATGAAGGTTGTTTGAATCATAATTGTTATTTGACTTAGTGATTATTAAAAATTTTAGGGATTCTTTAGTTAAGAATTTATGCTTCTAGAAAAAAAAATATATATATGTAGCATAACTCTTCATACTTTTTCAGTGGTATCCCTATTTTAATTTCTTCATCTATAACATCAAAATAACATTATAGTGTCTAAATCAGTGGTTTTCAACCTTTCTAATGCCTCGACCCTTTAATACAGTTCCTCATGTTGTGGTGACCCCCAACCATAAAATTATTTTAGTTGCTACTTCATAACTGTAATTTTGCTACTATTATGAATCGTAATGTAAATATCTGTGCTTTCCAATGGTCTTAGGCGACCCTGCTTGTGGTTCTCAGAGCCTGTTGCTTCTGCGACTTTCTGTTTAGTCAGGTCCATAAAGTGTTAGCAGGAGAGCTCTGCCTGGTTTATTAGATAGGCTGGTATTCAGGTGTTCTGAGCGTGGGGAGGAGGTGAATATTACAAGAGCATTGGTTACTGCTGTGATTATTTCTGACCCATTAATGCACGAAACTTTTCTTCTTTTGTCTTTTAGGGATTGTTCCCTGAAGGGGAGACCCTTTCATCTTTTCCGATTACTCATCCAATACCACGAGCCTGAGCTTTGTTCTTTTCTTGATACAAAGAAAATTACTCCAGACTCCTATGCACTCAACTGGGTAATAAAGTGAAAGTAGGAACATTTAATGAAAAATAGATTTTTATGAAACTTTAATTAGACATTTTTTCCCAAGGAAGAAAAAGTAAAGTACTAAATTATCAACCATTAAACCAAAGGAGTAAAATTATTGGCACTTAATAAATAGCTTGTTTTGCTCCTCACTTAAGTTGGTTTATATTAATACAAACTTTAGCCTTTTGTTTTATAAAATATGTGACATATTTACCTACACATCTCTCTATATAAAAGCCTAAGCAACCATTAGGATCAAATGACCAGTCACTATGACACGCACTGACCACGAAGGGGCAGATGCTCAATGCAGGAGCTGCCTCCTAGTGATCAGTGCTCTCCCACAGCCAACCTCCTTTGCCTGGCCAAACTCCCATAGTCCCTCCCCCTCAGCTAGCTGGCCCCAATCGCCGGATCGGGCTGGGACAGGGACCTGGAGGTGGGTGGTGGCAGACTCGGCCCCTTTCCCAGGGGGACCAAGGGCCAGCTCTCTCCTCAGGGCTGGTGGCCAACCTCCCGCGCTCTGTTTCACCCCCCGGCCAGCAGGCCCCAGTCAACCCACTGCCTGCCCACCGCAGTGGTGGCCAGGTGGGGAGGCGGGGAACCACGCAGTGATGACATCGGCCTCTGACGTCCATTCATTCCATGCCCAGCCCAGCGACTGTTGCCTGCTTTCCCGACCCTATGGGGGGGCCTTCACCTGTATATGAATTTTGAGCACTCGTGTGTGTGTGTGTGTGTGTGTGTGTGTGTATGTAATCTATGATAAATACTGGTTCACTTTAATTAAATTTGATTACACTGATGATTTATATTAGAAGTGATATTAAGTCATGAAAATAAAATCAAATGACTAATATAAAAGGAAATAATGTACATCTCAGTGCTCTGATATTCTATATTTGTATGTTGAGTGGAAAGTTTGTTATTCGAGGTCAGTGTTCTCAAATCTTTTGGTCTTGGGACCACTTAACACACAACATTTATTGAGGTTTCATTGTTTATATGGATTGTGTTCATTAGAAATTAAAACTAAGAAGTTTTAGGTATTTACTTATTTAGATGTAATGGTAAATCCATTACATGTTAACATAAATAGCCTACTTTTAAAATAAAAACTAAACTATATTTTCCAGGAGAAAATTAGTGAGAATAGTAGCATTGGCATTGTTTTATATTTTTGCAAATCTCATTAATTTTTAGTAGATTCTCATATCTGCTTCTGGATGCAGTCTCTGAGGATACTACACATAATGTAGCCTTTGGAACATTCTGTTGTTTATTTGTGAAAGCATGAGTATGAAAAAGACAAAGTCTAAGTATTATTTCACGTCATTGATTCCCCTATAAATACTCTTGGGGACTTCCGGGCTCCTCAGGTTTGAAAACTACTCAAACTTTGAGAACTGCTCTTCTGGGTTTTAAAAACATGATTGGGTGCTGGAAGAATATATATTCAAAAATTAAACATCCCTTCATCGTGTCTTATCTAATTTCAGGAAATTCCATTTGTATAACTCATTAACTGTGTGATTTAAGCAGCCTCTTGGCTTTAATTTTTTTCATTTGTAAAATGGGAATAATAATAGTATCTATCTCAGAGGGTGAGTTAACAATCAGAAAATGCTAAGTAGAGATTCTAACTGGTTTCATTTCTGGCCTAATAAGTCTGAAACTGCAGCAGCCTATTCTTTAGTTTCCTCTGGGCTATAATCTTGTAACTCGGAGTTAAAATAATAAAATACCTATAAAATTATAGTTTCTCTGAGATACATATTTGCCATTAACTCCTTATTTGTGTTGATATAAGGAACTTTTTTTTTTTTTTTTAACATTCTAATACTTAATGGAGGTTTCTCTGGTCACACCATGCCTAGGAATTGCATTTCTGTTACCAGAATTCAGAATTAGTACTCAGTGTTGGTAGCAGATTTTAACTAAGTACTAAAAACTGGTTTCTCTTCGTTCATTATCCCAAATAGTTCATTCTTGCTATGAATATGTCTATAGAATGGAGTTTTGTGTTTTTTTTTTTTTTTTTTTAAATCTTTTTTGTTAATCCTCACCAAGGATATTTTTTCATTGTTTTTTAGGGAGAGTGGAAGAGATAGGGAAGGACAGAGAGAAACATCGAAGTGAGAGAAACACATCGATTGGTTGCCTCCAGCATGAGCCCTAACCAGGGCCTGGGCCAGGAGGAGCCTGCAACCGAGATATGTGCCCTTGACTGGAATCTAACCCTGGATGGTTTTTGCTTCCAAATAAAAAAATGTTAATGTGTAAGTTTCTCTAGAGCACAACTGTGTTTTAAATTGCACAGATTCAATGATATTTTTCAATTCCATTAGATACAGAAACAATTCCATGTAGAAGTTTATTTATTTATTTATTAATATTTTTATTGATTTTTTTACAGAGAGAAAGAGAGAGGGATAGAAAGTTAGAAACATTGATGAGAGAGAAACATCGATCAGCTGCCTCCCTCTGGTCCATAGACCGACACTCTATCCACTGAGCCAAACAAGCTAGGGTGGAGCTTTTCCTTTTTAACCTGAGATGAAACAAAACTAATTCTTAAACCCTGAGAACCCATAGCTATAAGCAGTGCAGTGTTAGCTTTAGTTTAGTTAAACGAGTTTAGTGATGACCATATTGCTATTCTGTTTATATTTGCATCTTCTGATCTATTTTTAAGAGTAATTTTTTAAACAACAAAAAACATCAGTAGTATTATGTACTTTAAAAGTTTTGTAGTCAAGTGTAATGGTAGTATGTGGGCTGTGGCATCTCAGGTCTTTAGTCTAGTTTGAATATCACCACTAACTATTACTAGTAGCCAGTAGTAGAACTTGGGAATGTTATTTAATACAAGTCTGTTTTCTCACCTATAAAATGGGGGGGAAAATGTCGTCTTTGAAGGCCTATGGTGAGAATATTTGAAATAAAGATATATTTTAAATAAAAATATTTAATACTGTGACAGTAGCTTAGTGTCTGGAACAACATATATGTGTTCTAGTACTAAATGTATGTATTCCCATTAGACATAAGAAATGTTTTAAACTCAAACGTCAGCCAAAACTGGTTTGGCTCGGTGCATAGAGCATCGGCCTGCAGACTGAAGGGTCCCGGATTCCATTCCAGTCAAGGGCATGTACCTTGGTTGCAGACACATCCCCAGTGGGGGGTGTGCAGGAGGCAGCTGATCGATGTTTCTCTCTCATCAATGTTTCTAACTTTCTATCCTTCTTCCTCTCTGCAAAAAAGTCAATAAAAATATTTAAAAAAAATAAATAAACTTCTACATGGAATTGTTTCTGTATCTGATGGGATTGGAAAATATCATTGAATTTGTGCAATTTAAAACACAGTTGTGCTCTAGAGAAACTTATACATTAACATTTTTTATTTGGAAGCGAAAACCTATTGGGGTATAAATGTTGTCTCATACATTTCAAATGACATACAAGTAAGCTTTGGGAGCAATTCACATTTATATTGTCATTAAACACTTTTAGGTGCTTTTCAATTGCTGTGTTTGATTCTCACAATTACCTTGTATTAATAAGTTAGGTACTGTAATAATTATGCTAGTTAACCTTAGAGAGCTAGATGGTAATTGTTAGTTATTAGGCTATGGTAAATATATGGTACTTAAAAAAGTCTAGGTTAATTATCTCTCTTCACAACAATGTAAGAAGGTGGGTAGTAGTATTTTTATTTTTTATCAGAAGTAGAAATGGAAGCTTTAAAGTTTGTTTCATGCCCTAAGTCAGACAGCCAGTACATGGCTCCTCTGTGCTTTGAATCCACATGTTCTGCCTTTGGATTCTGAATACTAAAAGTACATACTCATTTTCAGGTGCTGGTATCTTGATTTAGAGTTATTTATGCATTTGTTTAATATTTTTAAAAGAACAAGTCATTTCTGATTGCTTATGTTCATCATTCATTTTCTGGTTACAGCTTGGAAGCCTTTTTGCATGTTACTGTTCCATTGAAGTCACAGAGGCATTATGGGATGGATATCTACAACAAGCAGATCCATTTTTTATTTATTTTTTAATGTTAATAATCCTTGTTAATGCAAAGTAAGTATCAAGTGGGTTAGATTTTTCTGTTGTCTGGTCTCAGGGTGGTCTTTTAACATTGAACTCATGTGACTTTTTTTTTTTTTTTTTTTTTTTTACAGAGAAGTTATTTTAGCACAGGAGTCTGACAGCAAAGAAGAAGTTATCCGTAAGTAGAATTTAATGTAGATAATTTCATGTCACTTAGTTTTATTTATTTTTATTTTTAATTTAAGTTCTTTATTGTAAAGTATTACATGAGTCTCCCTTTTCCCCTATTGACCTCTCTCCCCTACCAGCCCCCAGCACATGCCCTCGCCCCCCCCCACTGTCTGTGTCCATTGGTTATGCTCATATGTATGCAAACAAGTCCTTTCCACCCTCCGCCTTCCCTCATAGGTTGGACAGTCTGTTTGATGCTTCTATGTCTCTGGATCTATTTTTTTTCATCAAGTTTTTGCTCATTATAGTCTACAAATGAGTGAGATCATGATATTTACCTTTCTCAGGCTGGCTTATTTCGCTTAGTATCACTTAGTTTTATCAAACTCAGTTTCCTCAGCTATAAATTTAGGGGACTAGTCTAGAAAAGCTCTAAAGTTCTATTCAACTCTTCCTTATTCTTCAGCTACAAATGTTAGACTATTTTCCCTAGTTTTGCTATCCTCATTCATTCATTCATTCATGTTCTTTCATTCCTTTCCATATACTGTTTCTTTGATTTCCTTGTTCAAATAAAATTCATGTCCTCCCCTCCTGTCCCTTTCTTCCTCCTCTTTTTCTCCCTCCTTTCTTCTCTTCCTATCTCCCTCCTTGTCTTCCTCTCTTGTCTCCCTCTCTCTCTCTTTCCTTCTCTCCTCCCCCTTCTCTTCCAGCCCCCTTCATTCTTCCTCAGTTTACTTTTCAATACTCTGCTTTCAATGTATCTACATTGTGAAACCTTGGTTCTCCTTTTGGGTTCTTCTCACCCACTCTAACACAACAGATTTGTTATTTTCCTTTATATATTGCCTAGCACTTTGTGCTATCTGTATTACAGTGTTTATCTTGTTAACATTTTAAAGATTTTTTTTTTTAACATTCTTACACAAGACAAACTTCCTTAAGTCAGGTATTATTTCTTAGTCATTTTTATTTCACATACCCTGGCCCTTACGCGGTGTTTGTTAAATAAATAAATTACAGTATTCTGATCAAGGCTAATGAATTTGATTTGATTGCCTGACAGCATCATTCACTAACAAAATTGCATTAATAGTTTCAGCTCCTTTGGAGAAATACACTTCTCCCCAAACAGTTTTACAGGCATCACTGTTGAGATTCCATTTATATAATTTTTATTATGTTGAGCACATTCCAGCTTTGATACTAAATAATGTTTGTTATATTCTTCACAAAGAATTTTTTAAATGTTGTTATCTCTATACTCCTATTTCAGAGTTCTTGGAAAAAACTCCATCCAGTTTGAATCTAGAAGATATAGAAGACCTTTTCTCTCTGGCTCAGTATTATTGCAGTAAAACACCAGCTTCATTTAGAAAGGTATAAACAGGAAATTACAAACTATTCACTACTTCACATTTTGTACATTGTTTTATTGTTTACATTATCCATTTTAGTTAAGTAACTCGAGATTGGTTTTCTTTTCTGTCTTTTTATGTGTTACACTTTGTGTGATTTTATACTATAAATACTCTCTCTAATGGAGAACACACAGATTAAAAAAGATAGTATACAGATGTGCTATAATTACCCTACTATACTCTGATTATTAGTTATTTCTGATCATTAGAATATTGACTATATTTCTTAAATTAGTTCTCTCTTATAAAAATTGTATTACAAAAATCTAAAAACACACACACACACACACACACACACACACACACACACAAAATCTGATGGGGCCATATGTATAACTATGCTTTCTTTATCTGGAATTCAGCTTTGCACTTTACTGATGCAGAGCGGTCTTGTAAGCAGAAAAGGATCACTTAGCCTTATAAAAACCTGGAATCTTTCTCAGACCAGATAGGTGCTTTCAAGAGAAAGGACACCAGATTAGAAGCATAAGTGGTGTGAGCTCCTAGAAAGTAAAACTCCAGGAAGCAAAAGCTAATGGTGAAGGAGGCAGAGAAGTACTTTAACAACTATTATGGCACACAGGTTTGTCTGTGACCTCAGGTGCCAATGAGAGCATTAAGTGCCTATTTTTTTAAACACATTGTACCATAATAATTGCTAGTTGGTAGTTATCATGTCACTGAAACATCAAGATGAGATTATGTTCAGTATAGCATGTTTCAGAAGGCAGTTAAGGGAAACCTTTTAAGAACTTTTTTTTTTAACTAATTAAAAAAGAGATTTGTTTTGTTTCTAGGGACTAATTTCAGCTATTTTATAATTGCCTCATATAAATCTCCTTAGTTCTCAAAATGTTGTGTAGTCAGATTATGGGATAGTGATTTAGGATGCTGGATGAAAAGAAGTTTTATACTTTTCATTCTCTTAAGAGGAACAGCTTTTATTCAGACATAGTAAATGATCTGCACTAGCATTGGCTAATTAGAGCAGACTGTACTGTGTATTCAGTGTCTTCATTTATGCAATTCATTTATACCATATATTTGTTTTTATTGTATCAAAATATGAAAAGTTGTGAGTAACCAATTTTAAAATTTAGTATTCAGCTATAGGTGATAGTTTGGAAAACAATTTAAAGAATGTGTTATTTCATTTTTTTTATTTTGTGTGAACTCTGACAGGGAGTTTGTAGCTTTTAGCTTATAAGATTTGAGATGATATATTAAGTTTTAAAAATTACATGTCTCAAGGATATTATATAATTATTTTAGCTCTTACCCTGGTATATTAAGAGTATTTTAGAAAGAAATTTTTATTTTGTTTTTCCTTTATGGTATTTTTAAATTTTCTCTTCAAACAGGATAATCACCATCTATTTGGTAGTACTTTGTTGGGAATTAAGGATGATGAGGCAGATCTGAGTCAGGCTCTTTGTCTGGCCATCTCAGTCTCAGAGATCCTTCAAGCAAATCAGCTGCAGGGGGTAAGTAAAGAAAGCCCTATCAGAGGACTGTCCCTTTTATTTTTTATTTTTATTATTATTATTTTGTTGTTGTTGTTGTTAATCCTCTCCCGAGAATATTTTTCCATTGATTTTTTGGGAAAGTGTAAGAGAGAGGGAAAGACAGAGAGAAACATCCATGTGAGAGAAATACATCAATTGGTTGCCTCCTGCATGAGCCCAGATCAAAGCCTGGGCCAGGGAGGAACCTGCAACCAAGGTACATGCCCTTGACCAGAATTGAACCCGGGACCCTTTGGTCTGCAGGTCGATGCTCTATCCACTGAGCCAAACTGGCTAGGGCAAGACTGTCCCTTTAAATACAAGGAACCGGTATTTCCTCCCTGTTTGATGATTTCCCAAAATTAATCTACTACAAAAATGTAGCTATTTTGCTTTCTTTGGTGATTAATGTGCTAAATCTTCTGTCCAGATGGTCATTTTTAAACTGCCAGTATTGGTGTTATTTTAATTTTCAACAGCTGATTATTTTTTACACCAATTTTTGTAAACTGTTAAACCTTTTTCATTTTAGCAAAGCAACTGAATGGTGTATAAAGTACTTAACATAGTGAATTTAGCATTTAACAGTTAAAGTCTGGGTTGCTACACAACTAATTAAATTTCAAAGTTAAATGCCATAAAGCATCTAACAAAGGAGACTTGAAGAACTATTACTATAGTATTGCAACATTTACCCATGGAAGTGTGTATTTGGAATGTGGGATGTATTTCCAAAGAGGAAAGAGGAATAAACATGGGAAAATGCCTTTGACAATAGATCTTTTTAAAACAAGTAATTCACATATTTTTCTTATTAGAACTATTATTAAAAAACAAATGAAAATATGTAATATAGTTTAATGAGACCCATATGAACTTCCTCAGTTCAAACTGCAATTGTAATACTTCCCCTCACCCAACAAAAACATTTATTTCTTATGTGAATTGAATTGTTGATAAGTTTCTGGATTTATTTGCAGAAACAGGAATTGTATCTAGATCTATATTTGTAACTATATGGTTTTTTGAAAATTGTTAAACATGATACACATTAAAAAAATTAAATTCCAATATATTATAATTAGTTTTATAATTCAAACTGACATTTTCCTGTTACATATTTTAAGACTATCTGGTCAAGAACAGTATATACAAAATTTATGTTAATGTTTAAAATGAATATAATTTTTTAGGATCTTGAGGTAATTTTCTTGTATCTGTATTGATTGGGTCATCCTGATCTATGTGAGATCAATTTTTTTTATAAACTTGTTCCCCCTCCTTTGGTTATTAGTATTGTCTAAAATATAACTCTTACGGCAAATTACAGTACATCAAAAAATTGTTTCTTTCTTAGGAAGGAGTCCGGTTCTTTGTGGTGGATTGCCGTCCTGCAGAACAGTATAATGCTGGACATTTATCAACTGCTTTCCACTTAGATTCAGATCTGGTGAGTATAAATGCTTATTAATTTATTTTAATTAACAAAAATCTTTTTTCTTTAATTTATAAATATATGTATCTAATTTAGGGATGTTTTTTATTCTGCTTAAGGAGGGAGTTTCTGTCCTTATGATAAAAATTGCTCTTGGATTGCCTTTTCACTCAGGACACCCTTTTGGCATCCTAAAGGATAGATGAAAACATTGTTTACTATGGCTTATTATTGCTTACCATTGTTAAGTCAATAAATTCTAAACTTCTTACTACAAGCTACCTGATATAGCACTTAGCATAGTGCCTTGCACCTAGTAACTACTCTGTAAATATTAGCTCTTTTATAATTGTGTAATTATTTTAAAAGCTTTTATTATAAGCCTTTTTATCTGACATGAATACTATGTACATAATAAACTAATACTTAATAAGGGTAGTATCTCGGCATATAGGTGTTAAGTTGTTAAAATTTCTATCCTCTGGTCACTTGAATTGAAGAAATAGATGAGGTAAATAGTTAAATATTGTCAGAGATGCTTAGCAGTTGGTAGACTTGGTACTGATGTCATTTAAGCCGTTAACGAGGTTATTGGAGCCTCGGGGATAGAGAAGATGAAAAGAGCAATAAACACTTTTGCTGATAGTGCAGTCTGCCCTCTTCCCAGCATGTCTGAAAAAATTGATGCTAAGACAAAGAGCATGTAGAAAGGCTTAGGTGGTGTTGAGAGGAAACTCCTGGAAAATGAAGAGAAAACAATTCCGAGAGTTTTGGGTGCTGTAGGTGAAAAAGTCTATCTTAGCTTGTTTGTATCCTGAAAGTGAACTCTGTGCCTTTCTCTTCCTTGATTAGAGCAGGAAAACTTAGATGGTTTTAAAATTTACTTAAGTGATTCACAAATACTTGAATTAAAAATAAATATCAGAGAATCTCAGAGAAATCAAGATGATAGCATAGGTAAACACCTAAACTGCTGCCTCACACAAAAATTTCCAAACTACAACTAAAAGACAAAACAGACATCATCCAGAACCACAGGAAGGCTGGCTGAGTGGAAATTCTACAACAAAAAGGAAAGAGAAAAGCACACTGAGGCTCAGAGGAGCTGTAAGAGGTAGAGGTACTGAAATACGCATGTGCGGAAAGGACAGACAACTGAGTGCGTGGCTGGCTTTCTCAAGTGGGAGGGAGACAAAAGCTCCCAACTTCACTTAACTCCAGTTCCAGGCGAGACTCTGGGGACCCAGACTCATACAGGGTGAAACTAGACTGTCAGGAAAGAGAAAAGCACAGTGAGACTCAGGAACTGCCAAAGGCACGCTTGGTGGGCAACTGAGTATGCAGCTGGCTTTCTCAAGCGGGAGGGAGACAAAAGCTCCTGGTTGCACTGAACTCCAGTTTCAGACAATACTCTGCAGACCCATACTCATTCGGGGAGAAACTGGACTGTCTGGCAGCGGGCGGAACTCGAGGGTGGCTTTCTTTCAGAGGTGCTTGCAGCGATTACAACGGGACACTGAGACACAGGAGACTATTATGGCAGGGCTGACAGGAAGCCAATGCTGTCTGCTCCACCCTGAGACTCTGCCTCAGCCAAGCTGAGCACAGAGGCTTTTGCAAGTCTTGTCTCATAAGGATGTCTCCAGCACCGTTCTCCCGATGTAGATACAGCTGATCCTCAAGCCAATTGGCCTGGAGGTCAATTCCTCCCAGTGATACCAACAACAATCAAGGCTTAACTACAACAAGACTGTGCACACAGCCCACAAAGGGGTGCACCAAGAGTGTCCAAGTAACTGGGGAGGCTGAGCCGCTGGGCCCTATATGACACCTAGCACACAAAGCCACTCTATCATGTGGAGACAAAGAAAAAGATCACAAATGAAAGAAGGAGGAAAGCAAAATACTGGATATAGAGTTCAAAACCACGGTTATAAGGTTTTTCAAGAATTTTCTAGAAAAAGCCGATAAATTTAACGAAACCCTCGAGGATATGAAAAAGGACCAACTAGCCGAACTGGTTTGGCTCAGTGGTAGAGTGTCGGTCTGCAGACTGAAGGGTCCCAGATTCGATTCCGGTCAAGGGCATGTACATTGGTTGCAGGCACATCCCCGGTAGAGGGTGTGCAGGAGGCAGCTGGTCAGTGTTTCTCTCTCATTGATGTTTCTAGCTCTCTCTCTCCCTTCCTCTCTGTAAAAAAAATCAATAAAATATATTTATAAAAAAAATAGGACCAACTAGAAATTAAGCATACACTGACTGAAATAAGTATTATACAGAGGAATGCAAGAATCAAGTCAAAGATTTGAAATACAAAGAGGCAAAGGACACTCCTCTGGAGAAGCAAGAAGAGAAGATAATCCAAAAATGTGAAGATAGTATAATGAACCTCTTGGACAAATTCAAGCATACCAACATCAGAATTATGGGGGTGCCAGAAGAAGACAAAAAGCAAATATTAAAAATTTATTTGAAGAAATAATGACTGAAAATTTCCCCCACCTGGTGAAAGAAATAGACTTGCAAGTCCAGGAAGCACAGAGAACCCCAAACAAAAGGAATCCAAAGAGGACCACACCAAGACACATCATAACTAAAATGCCAAGAGCAAAAGACAGAGAGAATATTAAAAGTAGCAAGAGAAAAATAGTTACCTACAAGGGAGCACCCATACGACTGTCAGCTGATTTTTCAACAGAAACTATGCAGGCCAGAAGGGAGTGGCAAGAAATATTCAAAATGATGAATAGCAAAAACCTACAACCAAGATTACTCTACCCAGCAAAACTATCATCCAGAATTAAAGGGCAGATAAAGAGCTTCACAAATAAGAAAAGGCTAAAGGAGTCATCACCACCAAACCAGTATTATATGAAATCTGAAAGATATTCTTTAAGAAGAGGAAGAAGAAAAAGGTAAAGATAAAAATTATGATCAACAAATACATACCTATCAACAAGTGAATCTAAAAATCAAGTAAATAAAAAAATCTGATAAACAGAATAAACTAGTAAATATAATAGAATCAGGGGTATAGAAAGGGAGTGGACTGACAATTCTTGGGGGGGTGGGGGCGAGGATGAGGGGGTGCAGGAAGAGACTGGACAAAATTTGTACACCTATTGATGAGGACAGTGAGGCGAGGTGGGTAAGGGCTGAGGGTGGGATGGGAACCGGGTGGAGGGGAGCTATGGGGGAAAAAAGAAGAACAATTGTAATAATCTGAACAATAAAGATTTATTACAAAAAATTTTCAGAGAATCTCCAGAGTTAACTATTAACAGCGTGCTTAATCTCCTAGACCTGTAATATGTATTTATATATTTCTTGTTCGCTTTTTTCACTTGTTTTTTTATTTGACAGTTCATTTGTTTTTTCACTTAACAGTTTCTTAGAGATCTTTCCACTTAAGTACATTCTTTTTAATGGCTGTATTTGGTCCATAGTACAGATATACCATAATTTATTGATTGATGTACATTTTGGTTGTTTTCAGTTGTCTTATAATAATCAGTGCAGTTAATATCCTGTACACATTATGATCTCGTGCAAATATTTCTGTAAAACAGATTACTTAAAGTAGAGTTATTGGGTTGAGAGATGTGGATGTTGTTGTTTTCATGGTGGCTATTTAAATGTGTTTTTGCCCCCTAGAAAACTATTTCAGGTTTTGCAAATGTTTGTGAAACACAGGGTGGGCAATGTTTTTAAATTTTTTAAAATTGTCTAGATGCTCCAGAATCCATCCGAGTTTGCACAGTCAGTAAAGTCCTTGCTGGAAGCACAGAAGCAGTCCATTGAGTCTGGCTCCATCGCTGGTGGGGAACACCTCTGTTTCATGGGCAGTGGCAGAGAGGAAGAAGACATGTATATGAACATGGTCCTAGCACACTTCTTACAGGTATGCTGACAGATTATTTCAGTTTTGCTTTGTTATTGCTATCACCTTTAAGAAATTCTCATAAGCATTTTTGTGCTGTTATCCACATTGTCAAATTTATCTGTTTTTCGTTTTTTAAAAAATACATTTTTTATTTCAGAGAGAAAGGGAGAGGGAGAGAGCTAGAAACATGAGTGATAAGACAGAATAATTGATTGGCTGACTCCTGCATGCCCCCTACTGGGGATTGAGCCCGCAACTCGGGCATATACCCTGACTGGGAATCAAACCATGACACTCAACCATTGAGCGACTCCAGCTGGGCTGTATTTTTACTTTTTACAGCTTGTATATTTTGTGTCTTGCCAAGAAAGGTCTTTTCCCAGAATTTTCTTGCATGCTTATCAGGTTTCTGTTTTTGTTTAAGTTGTGAATTAATTGTCTGGAATGATTTTCTGTGTAAAAAATAGGTAGGAAGCAAAAAAAATAATTTTTTTCCAGTTAGCTAACCAGGTGTGTTATCAATTTGAAATACCACAATTTTAATATACTGAATTCTTCTATGCATTAACTTCTGTTTCTGGATTATTCCATTGCGTTGATCTTTATCTTTATTCATGTCCTAAGACTATTTATAGTAGCTGTGTAATTCATTTTAATATATTCACTATTTTTATAGCCACCTCTTTTTGTGTGTTTGAATATAAATTATCTTCAGCGTAACTAATCTGTATTTCTGACTTTATGCAATCTGTTCCCCTCCCTTTTCTGCAAAGCCATACTCAGTTATGGCTCTTTATTTATAAAAAGAGCTGTTTATTAGGTATTCTTTGGTACTTTATACATTAAAGTCCTCTTTGTGTAACCCTTAACTGTGGAATCAGGAAGACAGTGGTGTGGTGTTGCACAAGCCACTCAATTTGGGTCCTTTCTATTCATGTTGTATTTTCCTGGGTATCAGGTTTGAAAATATTATTGTGGAGGACAGAATCCTTGAAAGACAGGATGAGAGAAGTAATGAGGTATTTGGGGAGAGACTATAAGATAACTTTGTACTTTATTAAAGAAAAGATTTTAGAGACTTATATAGAATAACAAATAGGGACTCAAACTCATTTTACTTATAAATTTAATTGGCCTATTCTAAAAATGATCTGGTATAAACTGCTAATTGTAAGGGTTGTCAGATCGCCAAAATTTGGAATATTGTGAATTCTATTTTTATAATTCAAGTTCTTAATGTGGTTTAGAAATCTACCCCCCCCCCCCAATTTTTATCATGGATAATTTCAAACAAATCTAGAAGTGCAGAGAATTGAACCCTATAAACACTTTATACAGATATAACCTGTCATTGTCATTATTAGACTTTATTATAAAAAATAACCTAGTGCTCAGCCAAAACCGATTTGGCTCAATGGATAGAGCGTCAGCCTGCGGACTGAAAGGTTCTGGGTTCGATTTCGGTCAAGGGCATGTACCTGGGTTGTGGGCACATCCCCAGTAGGAGGTGTCCAAGAGGCAGCTGATTGATGATTCTCTCTCATCGATGTTTCTAACTCTCTATCCCTCTCCTTTCCTCTCTGTACAAAATCAATAAAATATATTTTTTAGAAAAAATAACCTAGTGCTCAGGTTTCCCTGATTTTCCTAATATCCAAAACCAAACATTGTACTTGGATGATAACTTTTTAAGTCTTTTTAAATTTATAGATTTATAAGTTCTCTTTCAAAATATTTTTCCTTGCATGTATTTGTTGGGGGAGAAATTATTTGTAAAATGGTAACGTTTTGTCATTTTTTTTCATTCTGAATATTTGCTTTTATATTTCCTTTTTATAAAGGACACACTATTTTGGAAATTAAAAAACAACAACACTCTAATTATACCCAAAAATACATTAACTATTTTTCATTTGACCTTTATTGCACTATTGGAACTGTAATTCAAATAAAATTACAGTCTTGTTAGAACCATGAAGTTGTTCCTTTCTTCCCACCCAAGTACTAGACCTTAAAATACACAAGGTAAATGTATTTACTTCTCTGTGCCAAAGTCCATAATGTTAGCTTATAACCTTATATTATACTTCTCAATGTTTATAGAATTATCAGAAGTTTTAATTATTCCAATATTGCATTTTGGAATAATTTAAATTTTTTATTCTATTACAGAAAAACAAAGAATATGTGAGCATTGCCAGTGGAGGATTTATGGGTAAGATTTTTATTCATTGATCCGTTTGCCACCACTTTTCAGTGAAATTATATTAACCAGAGTTGATTTGTAGTAACTAAGTCAGTTAATGGGTATTTTCTCTCTTCAGTCATTCAGTATTTTCAGAAAAGACAAAGCCAGCAGAACATAGATAATAGACAAATATAATAGGAAATTGATAAATATATAATGGAAGACTCTAAATAGATATGTTAAAATGACTGAATGACTGCCCACATGACTTGCCTTTACAGAGGAGAAGTAGATAGGATCTAGGAAAGGAGTAGGAGGAATACTTTCCACTGTATCTGTATACCCTTTCTGCTCTTGCTTTTTAAATTTGTTTTGTTTTCATTTTATTTTTAACTACTAGAAGGTATTAGCTGCTAGAAAAATGACTCAGTGGAATAAAACAAATACCATATGTTGATGTTTTCAAAAATGCAGACTAATATCTGGTAATCCAGGTTAGTAAAATAATTGACAAAATCTCTGCAGGCAAATAAATATTTGAGAATTTATGAATAATTAGGTCAGAATAATAACATTTAGAATTTTTGTTTTTTATAAGAGATGTTATTTAAGGGGACAGACTTGCAACTAGTAATAAGTCCTGCAGTACTAATGTACAGTATAGTGAGTATAGGCAATGGTATTGTATTGTGATCATCAAACTTGCAAAGAGACTAGATGTTCATTATTCCTACCACGAAAAAGAAGTGATAATTACGTTATCTTATGTCATAACTTAGAATTTTTGGTAGATTAGTTCCTGTTTTCTCTTGGTCTTTATAACATTAGCAAGTATCATGATTACCTCCCTTTTATCGTGGCCTGATAAAGTAATTATCTTTGAGGCTCATATATAGAGTGATCTACAAAAGGGATTATTTCAATAAAGTGTTAAGCAAGTATTGGCCTTGGCCTTAAGGTATGAATTATTTATTTTCCAAGAAAAACCTCTCTTTCCATAGCAATTAATGCCTGGACTGCTTTTATTATTATGGCAAATATTGATATCTCCTTATGGTAAAACAAAAGTCACAGTAGATTTTCTTTTATTTTTAATTATTCAATATTACTTTGTATTTGTTTCAGGTGTAACAATAAGTTTTCTATTAATCTTCTGTGTCATAAGAAAATGTTGCTGAAAGCATCTATTAATACTTGAAAGATTACCTTCCAAAAAGGAAAATATAAAGCCTATATATACAGTTATTGTCACCCTTAGGATCAGTTAAGAAAAGCAATATGTGTACAGAGGGCATTGGAAGGAAGGAGAAGAGAAAGGGGAGGCTCTCTGTGGCTTGGACTCCTTTGCTCCTTTTCAGAGGTGCAGAACGAAATACCTGTGATTATGTCTGTGGATCCTTTTGCATTCAGTTATGACATGTTTATTATACTTCTCTGGTAATGGATCTTCCTTAAAGGGGTTGATTTGATGGGTTTTGTTTTTCTTCTCATTTATTTTAAGCATTGCAACAGCACTTAGCAGACATTAATGTGGATGGACCAGAAAATGGATATGGCCACTGGATTGCTAGTACCTCAGGCTCAAGGAGCAGTATCAGTTCTTCTGTTGATGTAAGTGTATGTGTCAGATATGTCACCACAGTAAGATAAATGTCCGGAGAAAGGTGATTTTAATTTGTAAACCCCACCATAACAAATAGAGTAAAATTTTCAAACACATACAATGAGGAGTGTGATGTTATTGTGAAGTTAATGAGACGATGGAGCAGGTCCGCACAGTTAAACTAGCCTGAAGTGTAGGAGGTCTACCTGCCGAATTCATATTTCTCCCTGTCCCACTGCAGTTTGTTGTCACCTAGTGACAGTTTTCTGCTCCAGCTGAAATATTCTGAGTTCTGTGATGAACTGACAGTCTCAAGTGAGTTTATTCTAGGAATCTCCCAATCAGTTTGGGCCAAGATAATACTGAGACCGATGATCCCATTTTCTGCATACCATGTCTACTCCCTACAACAGACATATTGGATAGATTTAGTCCACCCATATTTGAGAATGGGTCATAGAGAGGGAGACTGGAACCCATTGCCAGGACCATAATATTTAAATTTTAGTTCTTGAGATGTACATTACTGCAGGATTTTACTATTTGGATAAATTTATTTTTCTGTTCTATTTTGGAAATATTTGGGCAATAAGTCTTTTATACTTTTTCAGTAATTCAGGTAAGTCAAATTAGATGTTAGGAAATCACTAGAGGCCCAGTGCACAGATTCGTGCACTGGTGGGGTCCCTTGGCCTGGTCTGCATCCTCTCACAATCCGGAACTCCTTGGGGGATGTCAGCCAGTTTCCGCCCAATCCCCACAGGCCTGATCTAGGAAGGAGGGAACCTGATCCTGTGGGTTGAGTGCATATTATAGCAACAGGTCGTTTGGTCACTTTGGCTTAGATAGATAGAGAGATAGATAGATAGATAGATAGATATTCTTAACAAGTAGTAGTCCTCACCTACCTAAGATTATTCTTTAAAACAGAAATAAAAGGAAAACTGCAGTATAGAGTCATGGTTACTAGCTTCGACATACAGGTATGACATACCAAGGTGCTCAAGTTTTATCTCCACAACTTACTTTCTTCATGGTCTTCAGTAAGATCTTTCCAGCCCTGGTTTCTTCATCTGTACAATACAGATGTAATAACAGCACTTTCCTCATAAGGATGACATGAGGATTAAATATGCAAGTGAATGTAAGGTATAGTAGTTATTATAGAATTATAACTCATTAGGTGTATTAATTGAGGCTTATCTTCAGCTCTGTAAGGCAAAGCAAATTATTATGAAATTATCAGTGGAAAGGATCCTCTAAGAATTAAGTTTTAAAATTGATTCTCTTAGGTATCTAAGCGTTCTTCATATGAGATCACCATTTATTTATCGATAATAAACACTTGCTATTTTCTCTTTTTCTTAATGTTCACCCAAGTGCATGCTTTTTGTTTTATTATTGATTTTAGAGAGACAGAAAGGAAGAGGGGGAGAGAGAAACATTGATATGAGAATGAAAACCGATCAGCTGCCTCCTACACACACACAAACTCAAGATCAAACCCATAACCAGGGCATGTGTCCCAACCAAGAATTGGACTCATTGGTGCACAGAATGACGTTCCAGCCAGCTGAGCCACACTGGCCAGAGCTATTTTTATTTTTGATTAGGTAGTATTCCATTATATGGATGTATAATTTATTCAGCTTAGTCCCTTATTGAATATTTACATTGCTTCCAGTCTTTTTGTTATAAATATTACCACCATTAACTTACGTGGTAATATACTTGCATATATCATGATTATTTGGTCCTAGAAGTGGAATAACTTAATCAAAAGATTACTTACCAATATCTTCTGAAATCTGCATTATTATCAAGTTACTCTCCAAAAAGCATTATTCTGATTTATATTCTCAATCATAGCATCGGTTTTCTGTTGAAGCTTTTGCCTTCAGATTTGAAAAACACTGATTGAGGCTGGTAAAGAAATAGTTGTAAAGATGTGTTATATCCAGAAGTACCGAAGAATTTCCCAATCAGTGTAATTTGGTTTTGAATTTGGATATGGAAATAAACTTTTTGTGTGTGTGTGTATTATATAGTTAATGAGTTATTTCTCATAAAAATGAAAATGATACCCATTTATTGTAGCACCATATATAAATGTGAAAAGTACGTATAAAAACAAATCACCTATGACCCTATCAGAGATAACTGCTACTTATGTTTTTTAAATACTTTCTTCAGATCTTTTTTTAATGCATGGGTTATTAGTATTTTATTTTAAAAGTAATGATCAGCCCTAACCGGTTTGGCTTAGTAGATAGAGCGTTGGCCTGTGGACTGAAGGGTCCCAGGTTCGATTCCAGTCAAGGTCGTGTACCTTGGTTGCAGGCACATCCCCAGTAGTACAGGAGGCAGCTGATCGATGTTTCTCTCTCATCGATGTTTCTAACTATCCCTTTCCCTTCCTCTCTGTGAGAAATCAATAAAAGTATATTTAAAAAAAATGATCAGGTTATACACATAATTTCACTAAATATATGAGTATTTTCTAACATTTTGAAATACTTTTATTGTTAAGCATGAGTTTTTGTTGTTGTTGTTTTGCTATTATAGGAAAGGTGAGTGACAGCATAAATACTATACTAACCTGAGCTGTCAGTCTCTCTCCACATTGCTCTCACATGTAGTTAAAAATCCCATGGCGGCAGCCAGCCACAGCCCTTGAAAACATGTTGTAAATCATGTGTTTTTTAGATCTGTATAATTTTCCATCAAATAGTACCTAAATCCTAGACCACTTCTTGATTATTTCCTTCCCATAAATTCTGAAGAGGATTGGTACACTTTGAAACTTTGACACCTATCACCAACTTGCCTTCTAGGGTATATGGAAGCAATTCCATGAAATAATTTAAGACCTATACCTATACCTATTAGGTACGCCAGGTTAACCTAATTCTTGAGAAATTGGAGGCCTAAGTGAACATGTTTTAAAAAGCAAAATTTTACAACGAACCAGTTATTTAAAAATTTAGCTCCATGAAATGATATGCTCGTTATCGGCATCTCCCTCATTTTATTGTATTTAACGGCACTCTGAAGATTATCACTTCATTTTTCTAATTGAAGATTGTAGCCACCTTGCATCAAACAAACCCACTGGCATTTTCAGACAGCATTTGCTCACTTCATGTATCTCTGATATATTTTGTTCTCACAATGTTTCAAAATATTTCATTATTATATTTGTTATGATTATCTGTGATAAGTGTGATCTTTGATGCTGTTTATTGTTTTGGGCTGCCATGAACTGTGCCTATATAAGACTGCAAACTTAAAAAATGTGTGTGTTCTGGCTCTTACACCTATTGAGTCATTTCCCCATCTGTCTGTCTGTCTCTCCCTTTTCTGGTCTCTCTATTCTCTGATACAGCAATATTGAAATTAGGCCAATTGAGACCCTACAGTGGTCTCTAAATGTTCCAAGCGAAAGGAAGAGTCACAGGTCTCTCACTTTAAATCAAAAGCTAGAAATGATTAAGCTTATTGAGGAAGGCATGTTGAAAGCCAAAATAAGCCAAAAGCTAGATTCTTATGCCAAATAGCCAAGTTGTGGTGCAAATAGCAAGAGAATACGAAGTAAAATGAAGACTGTATTACTGCAGTCTCATTTCATAAATGAGGAATTGCTTCAATGGATGAGCAGAGAAAGTGGCTTCTTGAGGTGGAATCTATTCTGGGTGAAAATGCTCTGAAGATTATTGAGATGACAACAAAGGATTCAGGATAATATATAAACTTATATATAATACTAGGGACCCAGTGCATGAGGCCTTGAAAGAAACTGTGGGTCCCGAGGCTGTGGTGGGCACAGGGGCGGGTCATGCCAATCCTCCGTGCCCCGACCCGGCCCATCCTGCCACGGCATTTAGATCACCGTTAGCAGTAGTGTGTCTGCTAATCGTTTGGAGAGAAGTTCTTTAGTAATTTTATTTTTTTCAGGGTGAATCTTCTAATGGCTTAAATGATAGAGGAATGAAATCACTAGTAAATAAAATGACTATTGCTTTGAAGACAAAATCCGTTAATGTCAGGGAAAAAGTTATCAGTTTTATTGAGAATACATCAGCTCCTGTGGATCGGTGAGTTGTTTATAAAGTATGAGTTTATGATGAGTAATTAAAACTAAAGAAAAGTCTTACAGTAAAAATTTAGTTGACTTGAATGTGTTCTAGAAAAATATTAAGTACATTTTTTAAGTATATGGTTTCAGTTTTCATTATAATTATAAGATGTTCTTTATTGCTGTAAAATTTGTCTACAGATTGCTTTTTTTTTCTTCTCAGAATAAGGTGCAAATAATGATTCTGCTCCTTCATGCCATTTATTAAAAATATATTCAAATGCCATTTTATGTTTTACACTTCATATGGTGTCTGCTTCCCACATGGCAAATGTATGAGAATCAACTACCAAATGCAGTAATCTCTGCAGGAACCTCTTCCTCTGCTTTCAGAATGTAAAACCTAGAAAATATTGTCATGCTAAATAAAGCAGAAATAAATTTTCTGAAGTTCAGTAGTTCAGATCTTCATAGAATTTTGTTCATAGAATATAAGAGACTGTTAGCTTCCCATGACTTACAAATGAAGGACATAGCCAACAAATAATAAACAAGTTTATCTGTTATATTGTTTCTTACTGGAATTGTGAATGCACAATATACGTATTTTTGTCCACACATCGATCTTTCTTATTCCTAGAGTTCAAAGCTAACCTAATAATTCAGTGCAGAATTTGTTTCTAAGCAAGCTTGATCTTGGTAGTGTGTTATAGTATTTAGTTTTATTCATGTTTTATTTGTTGTATCCTAGGAAAGTTGAAATATTTGGCTTCAAGAACTGAATGTCAGGAATTTACTATTTGTCACTTTTTTAAGTATAGTACATATATACAAAAATACATTTTTTCCCCATTCAGTAAATAGTAAAGAAGAGAATAGGTTGTTTTCACTAATTCAAAAAATTGTATTTTGTCTAAAATGGTCAACTGATAAATAATGTAAAGTGTTTTACCACAAAATATTTTTTTACTCATTAAGTATATGTCTGCTCTCAAAGGCCTTTAACATTTTTACTTTTAATTAGTGCATTTTGAATTATAGTACTACTATTGCTACATTTTATAGCCTGAACATTAAATATTTTTATTTTAAAATTCATTAATTTTATTTTAAAATGAACTAGTGATAACTTTAAATGAAAATACTTTGTTAAGAAGTCACTTGAGACAGGCTTTTACATTTTTTTCTTTGTACTTTGGATGATTGAAACTCTTTATAATGTACACTCTGGGTTAGAAAAACTGATTGTGCTTATTTTTGTTTTAACTGTTGTGGTTTTATAATCATTTTGTTCTGTCCTCTGCCTCAATTTGCTGTAGAATGTCTTTCAATCTTCCTTGGCCAGACAGAACATGTACAGAGCGGTAAGCCAATGAGTAGAGCGGCTTTGTTGGGCATCCTTTCCTCTAGCATGCTTCATGCTGTCTATAAGCCTCATGCTGTCTTGGCTAAAATTTCATGTAGCTGTTTCAAATGCTAAATTTTTCTCATTCTGCTTTTAGGAGTACATGTGATGCTAATACCTTTTTGGTTTTTGCTTTGATCATTAAAATTTTTTTTTCTTGCATGCTTCCTTTTATCTCCCATTCATCAGATGAAAATCAAGTACATTTGAATCCAAGAACTTCATAAACCTGCAGCTTTTATTCTGAGGCAGAGGAAGGTGAAACAAAGAAAATAAGTAGTTTCAAAGTTGACAGGGTATTTAGCTTTGAAGATTATTTACTTCTGTGTCCTGCCCTAACAATAGAGAAAATTATAGTACCTGGGGGGAAAAAGCACAATTCATGGTTCAAAATTTTGGATAATTCATGTTTATTTTGTCTTCTGTAATAATAAACCGTAATATGGAAATCAACTGAACTGTGCAACGACCATCCAGACAACCTTCCAAATGAAGCTGGGTTGCAAAGGCCTACTCTTGCATGAATTTCATGCATAGGGCCTCTAGTTTTTTAATATTTTAGATTTTTTTTTAACAAAATGTATATATTTAGTTTCATGAGTTAACATATAAATTGGTTCCAAAGAACCACAATTCTAGAGTCCTGTCTTTGGTTTTCATTGAAAGAAATTGCCGTGATGGACATGTTAATGTATTACCCATCTCTTCTCTGCCTCATTGAGATGGGCTGTTTGTCATTAGATCCCATAAATTTTAAAGAATCTTCAATTAGGATGAACGAAACAACTTTACTTAATACTTTTATATGGCTTTACAGTTTTTTGTTTTTTGTTTTATATTTTATTGATTTTATACAGAGAGGAGGGGAGAGAGAGAGAGAGTTAGAAACATCGATGAGAGAGAGTCATCAATCAGCTGCCTCTTACACACCCCCTACTGGGGATATGCTCACAACCAAGGTACATGCCCTTGACTGGAATCGAACCCGGTACCTTTCAGTCCCCAAGCCAGCCCTCTATCCATTGAGCCAAACCGGTTTCGATTGGTTTTACAGTTTTTATACTCATTGAATTTTTCTGCAATTTAAGTTAGAATATCATATCTAGCAATACCTATGAACATTTTAAAAGAAAATATTGCCATACTTTGAATGTAAGTTAAGCTTTAGAATAATAGACTTGACTTTTTCTCGGAACATTTCAATATTTCCAGTGGCCAGAAGTATCATTTTTAAAAACAGTAGTTTACTCCCAACTTATTGATAAGAGTTTTTATTTGCTATAACTGTTCGTATACAGAACCCATTACAAGGGCTGCTATTATAATTTTATATATTTTAAAGGAAATTGCCTCCTTAAAATTATGATTGTGAATCATCATTCTATTTTCTCTTATTATACAACCATTGAATTAATCTGATTTTATTTAACTCCCGAGTTTTCTCCCAGATTCCTAATTTTTAAAAAATTTAAATTACTTTCTCTGGCCCAAAGGCAGATATACCTATTTTAAAGGAAAATTTAGTGAAATGTTGGAATGAAATTTTAGCTCTTTCTGAGCTCAGCGAACTAAGTAAAAACCTTGACAAACTATTTTGTAGATGTTTCTGTTGTTATTTTCTCTAAGAAAGAATAAATATACTTCTTTTTTTTAAAAAGAGTCCATCCATTGAATTTCATGAATTTTTTGCCAGTCTTTTAAGAACCATCTCAGTAATCTTTAGCAGTCTTCTTATAAAAACTACATTGTATTTTTTTTCCTATTTGTCTCTTCTGATACTTGGTTTCTGATTCAAGTAATCACTATAAAAGTTACCGTTATTACTTTCTGTGTTGTAGCAGGCGGTTAAATTATGTTTTAATATCAGGAGAGAAGCAATAATTTAAATCTTATAATTTTACAATCAAAACTAAATGCCCGGTGCATGGGATTTGTGCACTGGTGGGGGACGTGGCCCGCAGGGATTGGCCCACTGTGGGAGCACTGCTTAGCCAAGGGGCTGTGGACCCGCCCTCTAAGTGGCTGCTCCCTCTGCAAGAGCAGCCAGCTGAGCGGTGCTCCCACTTGGGAGTGCACTGACCATCAGGGGGCACCTCCTGCGTTGAGCGTCTGCCCCCTGGTGGTCAGTGTGCTTCATAGTGCCTGGTTGACCAGTCATTCTGGTCATTCCACTGTTTGGTCTTTGGGCTTTTATTAGATAGGATGGCACTAAAGTATTCTTAGGTAAAACTGTATTATCTTTGTCTGCCTTTTGTAAGAAAGTTGAATCTGAGTTTCATAGGTTTTTTAATTTTAATCTAATGAGAATAGTTTGGTAATTTTCAGGATAATTTTACATTAGATTTATTTTAACATAAACTCAAAATTATTTTATGATTTTAATGTAATCAAGTGTAAGCTATGTAGTGATTAACCTAACTTATAATTCCCAAAGAATATCTGATTATACATTCAACTCAGATTGATTTTCTGTTGAAGAATGTTGTTTTAAAGAAGTAAAGATTTAAGTCCTTCAACAAAATTAGGTTGTGATAAGATTTTTATTGATAAATGTATTAGAAAAATATTTAAAATACAGGTTTGATATCCATCTTGTGGAAAAAAATGAATTATAAGGCTAAGTAAAGATATTGTAACTTGATTTTTTCCCCCACTTTGGACTCTCTTTATACTTTATCCTACAAATAATAAAATGCTTATTCCCCAGAAACATATAGTATTTTGTTGAAACACTTTCATTTTACTTCTTGGTTCATTTGAGATTACCTGCAAAGGAATGAGGTTAAATTTTTATATTAAAAAAAAAAAAGGTCATACTTCTGGCAGAACTAACCAATTTTGAGTTTACATGTTGTTTAGCCTTCTTGCACTTAAAGAAGAAAGACAGATTCATTTTCATGGCTTACTAACATTTATGTATAAGAAGTAGAACCTTAGTTTCTATTAAAATTAAAGTAACAATAATAAAAAATGGGAGGAAAATCCTTAAGACACTTGCACACTCCTATGAGAACTTTAAGCACCCCTAGAATTTGAATGTTTGGTCCCATAGTCTATTGTCTAATAAACATGTATGTTGAATTTGCTATATGCTAGACATTGTCCTGAGAGCTTTACAAAATATGGAAAGCGTGGCTCTAGTGGTTGAGTGTCAACCTATGAACCAGGAAGACACAGTGCGATTCCTGGTCCGGGCACATTCTGGGTTGCGGGCTCGATCCCCAGTGTGGGTATACAGAAGGCAGCTGGTCAGTGATTCTCATCATTGATGTTTCTATCTTTTTCTCTCTTCCTCTCTGAAATCAATATATATGATATTAAGTGGTTTAATTCTTATAACCAGGAAGGGTAGATGTTATCATTTCACAGAGAGGTTTAGTAACTCCTCGAAGGCCGCACAGATCTAAGCATTGTTGTTGTTGTTTTATCTTTACCTGAGGACATACTTAGAGAGAGGGAGGGGGCGGGAGAAAGAAATATCAATGTGAGAGAGAACATTAATTAGTTGCCTTATGTAAGTGCCATAACCCAGGTATGAGTCTTGACTGGGAATTGAGCCGGCAACCTTTCAGAGCATAGGACAATGCTCAGCCAACTGAGCCACTCTGGCTGGGCTAAGCCTTGGTTTAATATGAAAATTAAAATTGCTTCAGATATAATATTTACAGATTTGAAAACCTTCAGCCACCAAGTCCTTTTGCCACTTTTGCTAACATATTTCCTTACCTTGTTTCAATTTCCTTAACATAGCTATCCTAAAACTGGTTTGTATGTGGGCAAAGAACATTTACATTGGTTTGAATAGTCAAGTGATACTTGGTTAAAATCTTTAATAACTTCTTATGTGATTTCTCCCCTCTCCCCCTAAAATTTTTTGAATATAGGCATGTGAGCAGCAGTGACAGAGTGGGCAAGCCATACCGTGGTGTGAAGCCTGTGTTCAGCATTGGGGATGAAGAAGAGTACGACACAGGTGTAGTACCACACCTACTTATACACTTCTTTCCTCAGGCACCAGGAGTGATTATAAAGATTATTTTGGGAGTAGCAGACAACTGCTTAACAACAACAGCAAAAAAAGACAGTACCCAGCCGGCAGGTTCAGTGGTTCAATTCCTGGTCAGGGCCCATGTCCAGGTTGGGGGCTCCATCCCCTGTATGGGGTGTGTAAGAGGCAGCCAATCAATGATTGTCTCTCATCATTGATGTTTCTATCTCTCTCCTCCTTCCCACTCTGAAATCAATAACAATATATTAAAAAAGAAAAAAGACACAGTGAGATTCTGTAAAGGAGATTAAAGACTTTTTTTCTATTAAGAGTTGGTCTGAAACATCTAAAATTCTGCCTATTAGAAATTCAAGGTGAAATGTTGCATAGCCGGTTGATATAGGAACCTTTAATCTAGGAGACAAGTCTAAATTGGTGATAATTTCAGAATCATCAGGGTACAAATAGTGTCTAAATCCCTGGGATTGAATTTAAAACCCCTGATACTCCCAATTTAGGAGATTGAGAGTTATGGGACCAAAGTTCAGGGAATTTCAACATAGACATCTGAAGAACCTTTTGAAACTAGAGGCAATATTTTAAAGGGCCACAAGATGGGGATATTGTGTAAGGGAAATTTGTCATCCTCTGTGTGGTTGGTTGTCTTTATATTTTTAAAAAGAATTTACTACTTTGGTTCATAATCCCACTGCCAGATTATCCTGGTTAAGGAATCGTAATTAATAATATGTGTATTAAGTTAGAAAAAATAAAACAGTACATAAATGTACAAAATATGAAAAAAACTTCTATATCTCATCTTGCCTTTTCCACTTAGTAATACATGTTGCATATTTTCTATCTCAGGCCGTATACCTTCTCAGTTATTTTTCTATCATGTGAACATACCATAATTTATTTGTTCAATATTCTTCCATTGACTTTTTTTTTAATAAATTTTTATTGTTCATATTATTATAAAAGTTCTTCATTTTTTTCCCTCCACCAGGTTCCCATCCCCCACTATCCTCATCCATAGGTGCACAGTTTAGGTTCAGTCTCTTCCCACACCCCCTACTCCTCTTTCTCCGAGAATTGTCAGTCCACTCCCCTTCCGTACCTCTGATTCTATTATATTCAACAGTTAATATTGTTCATCAGGTTTTTTAATTCTCTTGGTTTTTATATTCACTTGTTGATAGTTACATATTTGTTGTTCATAATTTTTATCTTTATTTTTTTCCTCTTCCTAAAGAACCCCCTTCAGCAATTCATATAATTCTGGTTTGGTGTTGATGAACTCCTTTAGCTTTTTTTTATTTGTGAAGCTCTTTATCTGGCCTTGGATTGTGAGTGATAGCTTTGCTGGCTAGAGTATTTTTGGCTGTAGATTCTTGTTATTCATCACCTTAAATATTTCTTGCCATTCCTATCTGGCCTGCATGGTTTCTGTTGAGAAATCAGCTGACAATCGTATGGGTGCTCCTTTATAGGTAACTACCTGCTTTGCTCTTGCTGCTTTTATTATTCTCTCTTTGTCTTTTGCTCTTGGAATTTTAATTATGATTTGTCTTGGTGTGGTCCTTTTTGGATTCCTTTTGTTTGGAGTTCTGTGCGCTTCCTGGATTTGTAAGTCTATTTCTTTCACCAGGTGGGGGAAGTTTTCTGTCACTATTTCTTTCGGTATGTTTTTGATATCTTACTCTCTCTCATCTTCTAGGACCCCCATAATTCTGATGTTGGTTCGCTTGAAGTTGTCCCAGAGGTTTCTTACATTATCTTCAACTTTCTGGATTTTCTTGTCTTCTTGCTTCTGTGGAGGAGTGTTCTGGCTCTTTGTGTTCCAAATCTTTGACTTGGATCTTCCATTCTGTTTTTAGGACTCTGTATAATATTTTTTATTTCAGAGAATGTATTCTTTATTTCTAGTTGATCCTTTATTATTTCTAGTTGATCCCTTTTCATATCCTCATAGGTCTTGTTTATTTTATTGGCCTTTTCTAGGAGATTAATGAAAAACCTTATAAGCATGGTTTTGAACTCTATATCCAGTCACTTTTTGTCCTCAATTTCTGTCGTTTGTGATCTGTTTCCTTGTCTCGGCATTTTTGCTGCTTCCCTGAGTTGGTAGGGTGGGAGGATCAGCTGTATCTACGCCAGGAGACAGCCTTATTCGACTAGACTTGGAAAACTGCAAGAGCCTCTGTGCTCAGCTTGGATGAGGCGGAGTTTCAGGGTGGAGCCTACAGCCTTGGCTTCCGGTTAGCCCCACCCTATGAGGTTCCTGAGTCTCAGTGTTCCTCAGTGTCCTTTGGTACTCGCTGCAAGCACCTCTGAGAGAAAGGTGCCCTAGAATTTCGCCTGCTACCAGACAGTCTAGTCTCTCCCCCAATGAGCCCACAACTGGGGTTCAGTGCAGTTGGAAGCAGGGTTCAGTGCAGTCCGGAGCTCATGTCTCCTTCCTGCTAGGGCAATCCAACGACTCAGTCAACAGTCTGTCCTCTGCGCGAAATGTGCGTGACTCGGGGGCTCTGCCTTTAACCGCTCCCCTGAGCTTTCACCTTATAGCCCAGATTCCCTCTGTATGAGCCTGGGACCCGCGGGTCTCGCCCAGAACTGGGGTTCAGTGCAGTTGGAACTGGGGCTCAGCACAATCCAGAACTTTTATCTCCTTCCCGCTAGGGAACGCCAGCCAGGCACTCAGCTGCCCCCTCCTCTCTGGCTCCGTCCTCTCTGAGCGTGCAATGTGCCTCCATACCTCACGCTTTTACAGCTCCTCTGATTTTCCTTCTGGTTTTCTCTTTCCTTCTCGTAGAATTTCCAGTCAGTCAACTTTCCTGTACTTCTGGATAATGTCCACTTTATATTTTAGTTGTATTTTTTGGAATTGTTGTGTGAGGCTGCAGTTAGGCGGTTACCTATGCCGCCATCTTCGTTTCTCTCCCCATTGACATTTTAACTTTTATTTCTGTTTCAGATGACAAACAGATTTTTTATACATATATGAACATGAACTTTTGCAAGTACATCCAGATGGTAAACTCTTAGCAGTAAGATTGCTAGGTTATAGGGAATCACATTTGATATTTTTATTAATTCATATTACAAAATCACCTTCCAGAAAACTTGCATTGCAGTAAATGTAATTTTCTACCTCCTATTTTTAATTTATTTCTTTTGCTCCTTTTCCCCCAGTCCTCTCTGTTGCCATCATCCTGTTATATATCTTTCTCTGAATATCTCAACTCCTTCTATTAACAAATGAATGAATAAATTATGGTGTGTTTACATAAATCACACACATATTTACATTATGGAAAACTGCACAGTAATGAAAATGAGAAAACTAGAGCTATGCATATCAACATGGATAAATTTTATAATGTTGGGAGTGGGGTAGCCATTACAGAAGACTACAATTGAATAGTCTACTTATATAAATTTTACGTAAAATACAAAATACTATATATTATTTAGGAATATTTATATATAATTAAAGAATAACTATATGCAAATATAGTTAAAGTATGGAACTGGTAACACTAAATTCACATAATCACTATTTCTTTTTTCTTTTTTTTTTAAATATATTTTATTGATTTTTTTTACAGAGAGGAAGGGAGAGAGATAGAGAGTTAGAAACATCGATGAGAGAGAAAGATTGACCAGCTGCCTCTTGCACACCCCCTACTGGGCATGTGCCCACAACCAAGGTACATGCCCTTGACCAGAATCGAACCTGGGGCCTTTCAGTCCTCAGGCTGATGCTCTATCCACTGAGCCAAACCGGTTTCGGCAATCACTATTTCTTAGGAAGGAAGAGGAGTGTGACTGGGGAAGAGGAATGTAACTATATGAGATTTCCTTTTTTCATTATATCTTTACCAGAGGCCTGGTGCATGAATTCGTGCTCCAGTGGGGTCCCTTGGCATGGCCTGCACTCTAGCAACTCAGGACCCCTTGGGGAATGTCAGACTGCTGGTTTCGTCCCAGTCCCCACAGGCCAGGCCGACAGACCCCACTGTGCACGAATCCGTGCATGGGGCCTCTAATCCTATCTAATAAAAGAGCAATATGCAAATTAACTATCACTCTGCTACACCCACTTCTGCCTGCCAGCCTCATCACACCCTAACCACTACCCTGCCAGCCTGATTGATGCCTAACTGCTCCCCTGCCAGCCTGTTTGCCCCTAACTTCCCTTTCCTGCAGGCCTGGTCACCCCTAACGGCTCTCCCCTGCAGGCCAGGTCCCCCCAACTGTTCTCCCCTGCAGGCCTGGGTCCCCCCAACTGCCCTTCCCTGCAGTCCCAGTCACCCCCAACTTCCCTCTGCCAGCTTGGTCACCCCTTACTGCCTTCCCATACAGGCCTGGTCCCTCCCAACTGCCCTCCCTTGCAGGCCTGGTCCCTCTCAACTGTGGTGGCCATCTTGTGTCCACATGGGGATCTTTGACCACATGGGGACAGCCATCTTGTGTGTTGGAGTGATGGTCAATCTGCATATTACTCTTTTATTATTAGTTAGGATAGAGGCCAGATGCATGGGTGGGGCCAGCTGGTTTGCCCTGGTGTCCCAGATCAGGGTGGGGGTTCCCTTGGGGTGTAGGGCAGCCTGGGCAAGGGGCCCATGGTGGTTTGCAGGCTGGCCACGCCCCCCAACTACCCAAGTGGAGACCCTGGTATCTGAGGTTTATCTTCTATTATTGAAACTTTGTAACCTTAAGCGGAGGCCTTTGCCTGCCAGGGCTGCAGAAACTTGGCTTCCTCCATTTTCAGGGCAACCCTAGCCTCATGCTCTCTGCAGCTCTATGACTGCCGCCATTTCTGTTGGAATTAATTTACCTTCTATAATTGAAACTTTGTACCCTTGAGTGGAGGCCTGGGCCCACCAAGGTGTGTGGAAAGCTTAGCTTTCTCCATAGCCAGGGAAACCCAAACCTTGCGCCTGTTCGCTCTGTGGTAGCAGCCATCTTGGTTGGAGTTAATTTGCATACTTGCTCTGATTGGCTGGTGGGCAGTTGGGAGCCAACAGTCCTGGATTGTGAGAGGGATGTCTGATTGCCCATTTAAACATCCACCGAGGGGGTCCCAGATTGAAGAGGGTGCAGGCTGGGCTGAGGGACACCTTCTCCCCCTCTGTGCATGAATTTTGTGCACCGGGCCTCTAGTATGTATATAAGATCTTTGGTTAATCTCTCCACTCCCACTCCCTTCCTCTTTCCCCTTCTGAGATTCATCAGTCTGTTTCATGTTTCCATGCCTGTGCGTTGAGCATCTGCCCCCTGGTGGTCAGTACGGGTCATAGCTGCCAGTAGAACACTCAGGCTTTTATAGATATATTTTGAAATATTTCTTTAAAAGCAAAGGGAAGAACATTTATAATTATTAATCCCAGGGATTGTAATTTCTCTTAAATAAGAACAACAAAATAAATGTTTTTTATTTTTCTCATGAAAAAAATGTAGATTTTTACTTATCTATCCCATGATGGATTTGTTGTTGTATATAATCTGGAACCAGCCAAAACTGGTTTGGCTCAGTGGATAGAGCGTCAGCCTGCGGACTGAAGGGTCCCGGGTTCGATTCCAGTCAAGGGCATGTACACTGGTTGCAGGCACATCCCCAGTAGGAGGTGTGTAGGAGGCAGCTGATTGATGACTCTCTCTCATCAATGTTTCTAACTCTTTATCTCTCTCCCTTTCTCTCTGTAAAAAATCAATAAAATATATTTTAAAAAATAAAATAAAATCTGGAACCAGCAAGAGAAAAAGAACTCTGCTGTATTTGCCCTCAAAAATAGGTATTCATTGTTAGAAAATTCAGCCATCTCTCTACAGACTAGTCAGATTTTATAGTTATGCTATCTAAATAAAAGTTTAAATTTCTTTTTATTTATTTATTTATTTATTTTTTAAATCAATCTTTATTGTTCATATTATTACAAAAGTTCGTCATTTTTGCCCCCCTCCACCAGGTTCCCACCCCACCCTCCGCCCCCTCCCCACCCCCCATTGTCCTCATCCATAGGTGCACAGCTTATGTTCAGTCTCTTCCCACATCCACCACTCCCTTTTCCCCCGAGACTTGTCAGTCCACTCCCCTCCCGTATCTCTGATTGTATTATAATCAACAGTTAATATTGTTCATCGGGTTTTTTAATTTCCTTGGGTTTTTTAAAAGTGTTTAAATTTCTTAGTTTAATCTTTAAAGATGCATTCTCAGTGTTTTCACCTGACTTTTTCTTACTATATAGAGCAGTGGTTCTCAATCTTTCTAATGCCGCGACCCTTTAATACAGTTCCTAATGTTGTGGTGACCCCCAACCATAAAATTATTTTCGTTGCTACTTCGTAACTCTAATTTTGCTGTTAATAAATCATAAACACAGACATTTACATTATGGTTCATAACAATGGCAAAAATTAGCATTAGAAAGGTTGAGAACCACCAATGTAGAGCAATTTTTCATAACATTATTTTTGTATTAGTTTTTGTGGCATAAGGAAATATAGTAGTAACAGCATTAGCATTAAGTCCTAGCTGGTTTGGCTCAGTGGGTAGAGTATCGGCCTGCATACTAAGGGTCCCGGGTTCAATTACAGCCAAGGGCACATGCCCAGATTTGGACTCAATCCCCAGTAAGAGGCATGCAGGAGGCAGCCGATCAATGATCCTCTCTCATCATTGATGTTTCTATCATTCTCTCCCTCTCTCTTTCTCTCTGATGTAAAGAAAAGAATTGATTGGTGTGTGTTTTCAAAGTACTACTGAAATTGTTTTTCAAGCTGTTAAGAAATGTATCATTTTTGAAATTGGTAATGCCCACTTTTAACACTTTAAATTCTTTATAGATGAAATTGACAGTTCTTCCATGTCAGATGATGATAGAAAAGAGGTGGTAAATATTCAGACTTGGATAAACAAGCCAGACATCAAGCATCATTTTCCTTGTAAAGAAGTGAAAGAAAATGGACACATGTTTCCTAGGTACTTGTAAAAATGTCTTCTTCTGAAGTATAATTGAATTTAAGGAAGTTAATATAAAACCAAACTACAAAAGAAAGTTTATTTATCCAAATACAATAAGATATAATTTCCCTCTAATAATATATGAATCGATTTTTTAGAAAAGATTTTTAATGTAATTTTTTATTTTGAAAATTTTAAACAAGAAATGTTGAAGAAACAGCACATTGAACACCTTTATAAACCTCTCTTAGATTCACCAGCTTTTAACTTCTTTTCACACTATCCCATCTCTATTTGTGTATATACATACACATATACTACATATGTGCATATGAATTTCCCTTTTATCAAGCCATTCAGAAGAAGCTTACATATAACACTTAACCCTAAACACTTCAACATAAATCTCCCAAGAAAATCTCATAACTCAAATAGTGTTTTCAACTTTAAAAATCGTAAAAATTAGCATGATTCAACATTCAGACCATATACTTAAATTTTTCAGAGTGCCCCCAAAGTATCTTTTATAGTCTTTGTTTTTATTTCCTGATCTAGGATCCAGTCAAGGTTCACACACTGTATTTATCTGTGTTATCTATTTAGTCTCACCCAAAGTACTATACTCCACACCCATTTCTTCACTATTAATTAATCCTGTGACTGTAGGCTGAATGTGCCACATTTTAGACATTTCTGGTATTTTTCTTATTGTATTACCTAAAAGTGTATGAGTATTATCACTGTATTAAAGCTGACACAAGGTTAGGGGTCAGACACAAGGTGAGGGATGCTAATTCTGAGCACATTTTGTCTTGAGGATACAATTACAGAATATTATAAAATATGTAAGGCAGCCCAATTATTGCGTAGTGGTGTCTAATATTGGGCATATGCTATGGTATACTGAATGAGAATACTTCATGAATATATTATAGACAATACTGTTAAAAGTATGAAAGGTAGTATATTTTATATACCTATAGAATAGATTCTAAAACTCTATTGTTTTAAATCTATTATTTTACTTGGATCATACTTTTTATAAAACACTAGAGGCCCAGTGCACGAATTCATGCACGGGTGGGGTCCCTTGGCCTGGCCAGCAGTCAGGGCTGTTTTGCCCGGCTGGCCAGGGCAGGGACTGCTGCAGGAGGTTGGCTGTGGGATCCCACTGACCACCAGGGGGCAGCTTCTGCATTGAGCGCTGCCCCCTGGTGATCAGTGAATGTCATAGCAACCGGTCATTAGGTCATTCAGTCGCTTAGGCTTTTAAATATATAGATTATACCTTTGTTCTTAGACATAGTTTGTTAATAAGACTTTAGGGAAAATGTAAAGCTTATATAGCTTATCAATAATAATAATAAAAGCATAATATGCTAATTAGACCAGACAGCCGAACAACCTTCCAGATGAAGCCGAGGCTGTAAGGCACATGTGTCAAACACAAGGCCCGCAGGCCAAATCCGTCCCGCCAGGCCTTGCAATGTGGCCCGCACCGCGCTGTCATCACTGCACTCCGCTGCGCTTCCATCACAGTGACAGTTTATGACTGTTCAGTAAACCATTCGGCCCGCGATTTAGGCTGGATTTTAGATTTTGGCCCCTTCTCTGATTGAGTTCGACACCCCTACTGTAAGGGCTGAGGCAAGTTGCCACAGCTGCTAGGGCTGAGGCAAGCCACTGCAGCAGCAAGGGCCAAGCCCCTTGCACCAATTTAGTGCATCGGGCCTCTAGTCTTATATAATAAAGAGCTAATACGCTAATTAGACCAAACAGGAACAACCATCCAGGCAACATTCTGGACTGTCTGGACGAAGACAGGGCTATGAGGACCAAGCCCCTTGCACAAATTCTGTGTATTGGGCCTCTAGCCATAAATAATAGAAGCCTAATATGCTAAGTGTCTGGTCATCCATTCAACCAAAGTGTAATATGCTAATGGTATGCTAAGGCTGCTCAACCACTTGCTATGATGTGCACTGACCACCACGGGGCAGATGCTCCAACTCGTAGGTTGGCTTGCTCCTGGGGTCTGGCCGATTGGGGCTGAGCGAGATAGGCTGACAAGCCCTGGAGCCTTCCTCTGGTCCCTCCCCAGCTGGTCAACTTCCCACATCTCTCCCTGGCCCTGATCATTCACCAGTGGGGTCCCTTGGCCTGGCTTGCACCCTCTCACAATCTGGGACCCTTGGGGGTTATTGGAGAGCCCATATTGGCCCGATCCCACAGGCCAGGCCAAGGAACCCCACAGGTGCACAAATTCATGCACTGGGCATCTAGTTTGTTTATAATGAGCCTTTGTATTTTTAACTCAAAAGTAATTTCATCTGGAGTTGAACATTTTTTATAATTGGGGCTATTGAAGGTAATAGCTATTTTAAACAACATTTTAAAAACATTCTTTTTGTTTTTTAATGCTTTTTCTCTCAAGTCATCTGTTGGTTACTGCAACACATATGTACTGTCTAAGGGAGATTCTTTCACGGAAAGGATTGGCTTATATACAGTCTCGACAAGCACTAAATGCTGTGGTTAAAATTACATCCAAAAAGAAACATCCTGACCTAATTACCTTCAAGTATGGAAACAGCAGTGCTTCAGGAATAGAAATCTTGGCAATTGAAAGGTAAGATTTTCTTAGGATGATATTGTCTAAATTATTGAATTAGTTCATTATTAAACATGCTTTGTTTCTCTGTTTAGGGAAAGAGGTGGTAGATAGGATACACGAATCACTTCCATTAATATTCTTTGCTGTCTTTTTCTTACTCATCTGTGTTTTAGCCATCAGCCCATGGTTTTAGTAAGTACCATAACTAATTAAACTTTTTGACAGAAGGGTCTTCAAGAAAACCTGTGCCAGTGTTGCATTAAATGCCGGTTCGTAATCAAATAAGTTTTTTCCGAATATAAGTCAATTTTTATTTTCTTTCATCAGATTCTTACTTTTTTTTAAATGTCAGTGACCTAAGCAGTGTACTGAATGGTGTAGTTAATTTGCAATCTGGTATAAGCTCCTCCTTGTCTCATTATGAAGCAGTGACAAACAGTTCTTGGACTGGCACAGGGCCATATACCACATTGATCTTGAAGCTAAACCATATCTAACCTAAAAATATAGCAATATGCAAATTAACCATCACGCCGCTACACAAGACATACCCACCAGCCAATCAGGGTGGGCACGCAAATTAACCCAACAAAGATGGCGGTTAATTTGCATATAAAGACAGTATAGAAAGAAGCCAAGCCTGCAGAAGGGAGCAAAGCTGCGGAGAAGCAAGGGGGGTGGCAGAGAAGGGAGGAAAGCAGGTGGGGCAGCGACCGCAGCAGGAAGCCCTATTGCAGGAATCTTCCTGTAACGGGCCACTAGTTTAATCTTATAAATAAAAATGTGAAGCCAAGAGGGATTAAATGACTTTCCCATCTTCACACCTACCTTTTAACTCCTGATCTGCAGTTCATTCCACCTTGCTGTACACTATGAAAAATCACCTTGCTTTTGCATTTAGATTTTCTCTCAAATATGCTTTTGAGTATATTTTTTTTATCCATTTATTTTTTTGCTACTATGATACTGTTTTAATTTCAGCCATTTTATAATTTCTTTTTTTTTAAATATTTTTATTGATTTTTTTTTTTTTTTTAACAGAGAGGAAAAGAGAGGGATAGAGAGCTAGAAACATCGATGAGAGAGAAACATTGATCAGCTGCTTCCTGCACACGCCTTACTGGTTATGTGCCTTTGACTGGAATCGAACCCAGGACCTTTCAGTCCACAGGCCAACGCTCTATCCACATAGCCAAACTGGTTAGGGCTTGAGTATATGTTAATATAAGTTCGGGGGAGTACGTAGAAGGACATTTCTGCTGGCTTTGTAAGTCAGGGAAAGCTTCCTATTGGAGGTGACATCAGAGTTCTGAAGACAAAGCGCTGTATTAATATTTACATATTTCCCCCTACAGGTATTTGATTCCAAATGCAGGAGATGCTACCAAAGCCATAAAACAACAGATCATGAAAGTGTTGGATGCTTTGGAAAGTTAATATAAAAGAGAATTAAAAGGAAATTAAGGCAACCAAGAGAAATATGGACATTTTCTTGACTGAATACTAACTGGAGAACTTTCATTTGCTCATGTGGATATTTGAAAATTTTAAATTATTATAATCTCTGGACAGTTAATTTTAAAATTTTTTCCTTTTGCATTTTTGGCTTTGTAAAATGATTACTTACAAAAGTCACTTATTAAGTGACTTTGAAGTAACTGACCCTGTGCCCTTATGAACTAAGGGAGCAGAATGCAGTTCTGTTTTGAAGAGCTGTTTTAAGGGAACATGCATCACTTTCAGATTTAAAAAACAACCATACACATATATATATATATTTGCAATGTCTTCACTGAAAACTAGAGAGAGAATTAGTTGAAGAGAGCCTATTAATTGCTAATTTGGTTTTACCCACTGAGCAATATCAGTAACTAAAAAATATTACATAGCTTAATAATTAGTTTGCCGTTTCTGTTCTTAAAAAGAGTGTTATCTTTTCAATGAAATGGATAAAGATTCCAGCCAACTCAGAAAGTCAGTCCAGTAATAAAATGTTGAAACATCAGTTTCCAAACATCTTTGCACCATTGGCTAATAATTTGAACATGAGTGCTTCAGATACTAAACTTCATCCTAATAGTTTCAATGGAGCAGTTAAAAGCAATATATATAAGTAGGCAGGCATACTAAGATTACAATTAACATTTTGAGGACAGAATTATATCTGTACAAATGTCATTGGTCTTTATTACAAATGCAATACTTGACTTAGGGTATTTAAGACAGGTGTTGAGCACACACTGATTTATCCTCAGTGAGATTATGGTCTATGACCACAAATATCCACTTAAATAAAAGCCAAATAATCAGAGAGCTGTATAAACTATAGATGTTTTTATCATCACCTTCTGAAATTTCTCTTCTTTGGTTTTTGTTTTGTCTTACAAAAATTCCAGTGGTTTCAAACTATTTTTATTCTCTTAATATGACAAAACTGTAAAGAGATCTGCTTTATTTCAAAGCTTCCTCAACTTAACTTATTGAGAGATTCATATTAGACATGTTAGGTGAGAGAAATCCAAGAACACATTTGAGGATGTGGAATAACTTCTTGTAAAATCTGGGAAATAGCAAATCCTAACAATCTTCCTTGTTTTAAAGTGTAATGGATTATCTCAAAGGGATTGATAGGAGAAATATTTAGACATATCCTGTTTTCAGATAGTAATTTTAATTTACTTCATGGAAATCAAGTGAATAAAAGGCAGCATATGTCATGGTATTTTGATATTTTATTCTAATTAAATAAAAAGTTTACTTGAGTGGTTGAAGACATTTGCATGAAATTGCTCCTGGTGCAATAATTGATATTTATAACTCTCTCCACAACTGTTATATTGCATTTTTTTCTTTTCTTGGCATCCCTTTGGAAATGTCCTGAAGTCTCATCCCTCCACCCCCATTCCAGATATGGGACTTTTTACATAACATTAATGTAAAGGTGTTCGTGTTAATGTTTATAAATCACAGTTGTAAATAAACCAATACAGTTTGCGCAAAACTTTGTTCTTAATGACAGTCTCTCTTTTTCTTCCCTCCTCCATTTTTAATCTTTATAGATATCAAAAAATTAGGAAATTGAGGGCCATTCTTTAAAATTTAAATGTTTAGATTTGAAAGTACAGTAAGCCCTTAATTTTAGAAACCCAATTTAACAGACTTTGGATTTTATTTACTAGAGGCCCAGTGCATGGATCTGTGCACCAGTGGGCCCTTCAGCCTGGCCTGCACCCTCTTACAATCTGGGACCCGTTGGGGGATGTCGGACTGCTGGTTTTGGCTGGTTCCTGAAGCGGCAGGCAGCTGGGGAGGAGCCCAAGCCCATGAATAGAATTAGAGAACCCAGAAATCGACTCAAGCCACTACTTTTCCTTGCCCTTAAAATTGATTAAAGGTGGGCTTTTAGTGCCATCCAGACGAATTGCCAAAATACAGGAAACACATGCACTTTCGTAAGCAGTGGAGAGAATGTACACTAAGGAGGCCTGTTCAATTGTTGTTTGAGATGATTGGCCCATAAACACTGCAGTTTCATCCATAGCAATCATGTTGGAAAGATTGTATTTAGAGAAGTCAGCATCATCAATAAAGGACTTGAATGCAAGTGCTCACTTAATACTTGAGTATCTTCCAACCTAAACAATGTTGTAGATCTTCTTAAAGACAGTTCACTTTGCTGAAGGAAATTATCCAACCAGTGCTGTGATGCTTCGAAGTCTTCCGGGGCTATGTTAAACTGTGATGCCATTGCAAGGGCAAATTCTCGAATCTGAACCCTATTCACAACCAAAGCCTTTGCTCTCCTGTCAACAACCCATTCACAGATCAGGTCTTCCAGCTCGGAAAATAATGGTTGCCGACCTGATCCACACTTGTGCTTTTTAGCATTTCCCTTGTCCACTTGTTCAATGAGGTTACCATACTCTGCTCGCCATTTTCGGACCAATCAGATACTCAGCATCTTCTCTTTGCAGAAAGCAGTAAGATTTTGGCCCCAAAAGTCTTCCACGATTCCTTTCTTGTACTCCATGGAGTAGCTTTTTCTCTTTGCACTCATTTCTAGGGGTAAAAAAAAGGAATTCGGGTATCAAGGTGGGGGGAGGGGGATCACTTAAAATGACGGGGAATCAGAGGGGAGAATCAAAATGGCACAGGAAAATCAGAGGGGGGATTACCATTTTAGTAACCCCTTTTGATCCTCTTGTGTCATTTTGATTGCTCCCTCTGATCCTCCTGTGTCATTGTGACTCCCCTCCCCCCACCCCTGTGCCACTGAACACCTTAACCAGACATCCCCCCTACCCCTTTATCAGACATTTACCCCTGGGGCCTGCCTGGGGACTGTCACGGGTTGCTGGGGCCTGGATCTGGGCTGGAGCAGGGTCTGCCACTGACAGAACCTTCAGTCATCATGAGGGCGGCCGAGAGCATCAGCTGGTGTCACCAGAGACAGACCAGCACTCACCATCTTTGCCGTGTCCCATCTGCTCTAATCCTCCTGTTCTTCTACATGCATCTGCGAAAGTCTCCTCCTCTCTCCCGCCCCGGGCTCACTGCTCACTCAGACCTCCACTCCGCCTCCACACAGCAGTGACGTCAGGACTCCGCATAATGTCACTGGTTGCCAGTCGGGGCGGCCCTAGCGACCAGTTTACGGTAAATTAATTTTCATTCTGAGACAGCCTAGGGGGGGGCCTTATTTTCGAGGGGATGCCTTATATTTCACTCAGAAGGAACCTGTAAGTAGGTCTTATTTTCGGAGGATGTGTTATTTTCAGGGAAACATGGAGTATATCTCAAGAAACTAGAAACACTAATCAGAAAGGATATATGCACCATCATGTTCATAGGAGCGCAATTCACCATAGCTAAGATTTGGAAACAGCTTAAGTGCCCATCAGCAGATGAATGGATTAGAAAACTGGCACATCTACACAATGGAATATTATGCTGTGGTAAAAAAAGGAGTTCTTATCATTTGCAACAGCATGGATGGACTTGGAGAACCTTATCTTAAGCAAAATAAGTCAGTTGGTGAAAGATAAATATCACATGATCTCATTTGTGGAATATAATGAACAACATAAGCGGATAAACAGAGACAGAGAAGCATCGATCAGACCATCAAGGGGATGATGGAGGGAGGGGAAGAGATCAAGCAAAGGACTTGTATGCATGCATAAGGGTCTATCCAATGAGGGCATAAGTGGAGGGGGGTGAGCGGGGCAATGGGGGAATAAGGTCACATATGTAGTAATACCTTAATTAAAAACAATAGAACACTTGATGCACTTAAAAGAATAGCAAATTTTTATTTTATTTTAATTTTTGATCTCTAAACTTGACAAAAGCACAAACAAAACACAAAAATCAAAGAGCAATCCTGGCGAGTGAGTATAAGTGGAAAAATTCTAAAACAACATCACCAAACAGATTTCAGTCCATTAGAGGCCTGCATTGTTGAGGATACTGAGTTTGAACCCTCAGTGGATCTCTCTCCCTCCCTCATCAGCTACCAGCCCTAGCAGTGAGGTCCCACTAGGCCTGAGTGCCTCCCCCAACCTGGCCAGTTCCGCCCCAGTTACCGCCACTGGTTCACATGGCTCCAGGCCATCAGCTCACGGCCGCTCCCAGGCACAGCGCCCACCCCGCCCGCCGCAGACTCAGGCCCTGGCTGAGAGGTGGAGGCCGGTCGTTACACATTCACCAGCCGCTTCCCTCACTCCGGCCGCCCCGCTGGTCCCTCTGCCTCCGGGGCGGTCCTCTCCTGAGGGCCGTGCTGTAACCCCGGTTCTGATTGGCCCGTTGGCGCCGACAGCGAGTGAGGGACAGGAGTTGCGGGGGTCCAGCAGGAAGCCCCGCCCAGTGCGTGATGAGAGGGGCGGGGCCTCGGGCGCTCGCCCCGCCCCTTCCGGCGCGGCTTGGCCCCGCCCCTCCCGGCGCTGCCTGGGTCCGTCCTGAGGCTGCAGCTCCCCGCGGCGCGCATGGTGTACCCCGGGAGAGCCATGGCCAGTGAGTAGCGCGGCTTCGGGAGCGGCGCCGGCGAGGGCTTCCCGCGCCGTCCGTGACCTTCCCTGTCCCGGGTCCGCGGGGCTTGAAGAGGGGGCCGGAGCGCGGGCCGGCGAACTCGCGGGTACCGGCTTCCGGGGGCGCGGGCGGGGCGGGGCGGCGGGCCGGCGCCTGCTCCCCCCGGGCTCCCCCTGCGCCCCGCGGGGCAGAGCCTGGAGGCGGGTCCCGGGGCCCCTGCGCGGGAGCGTGGGCGCTCCTGTAAGGTGCAGGCCCCGCCCCTCAGAGAACCTTTGCGGGGACCCTCCGCAGTGTGACAGCCGGGCCACCTCGGGGGGAGCCTCTGCCTGCGGAGTTCCTGGAGGCGGACGCTTTGCTCCCGGGGCGGAGGAGCAGCGGGATGGCTCTCACCCTTTTCACCTGAGGCTGTTTGAACTTGAGTTTTGCGATGGCCTGAGCCCAGTCACGTGAAACGGAAGCACCTGTTGTCTTCGATTTGGGCTGCGATAGGACTGGATCCTGCGCTCCACGTTGCACCCGCCCCCCAACTCCTGAGCCAAAAATTGGGCAAGTCGTTTCTGCTTCTGGACATTGAGCTTAGCGGTTGGGTTATCGCGTGTTAGTTCCACAGCCCCCTCCTGGGTCGGCCCCAGCGCGGAGTTTGCCCCCAGGCCTGGGCCAGATTTCTTTACACCATCAGTGCGGTGCCCTGGACTCACAGCCTGGAGACCTGGAGCCTCACAGTCCTGGCCCAGTCAGTAACTTCCCATGCCAGCGAGACATCTAACCTGGTGACCTGTGAAATGGACAGGGCGTCTTGGGAGGCCCCCGTGAGATGATAAGGTGTGGAAATTCGTGGAAGTGCTCTTTGTTTTTTTATTTCAACCTAGAGTGCAAGTTGGTGGCTGAACGATTGTTCAGGATCGTCATGTGGGCGTCCTTTCACACACCTCCCTCTGGATGTGACTGCATCGTGTGAGAGGCAGGCATGACAGAGGCTGAGGTGGTTCTTAGTGGTGGCTGTCTGACTAAGTTGAGGAGTTTTTTCAAATCATATGACAACCCCCCCAAAACAAACAAACAAGGTGCCCATCTTGCGTTACTGTTCCAGATTTGGGCTTGGATTGTTACTCTGCCACTGTTCACTGACTGCAACTTTTGCCTCTGCAAGCTTCCTGTTTCCTTATTTACAAAGTATTCTATGGTCCCATGTTGGTCTTTGCACGTATTATGTGTATTTTTCCCTCTGGGTAAGTCCTTCATTGTTAGACTAGGTCACAGGCGTCTTCAAACTACGGCCCGCGGGCCACATGCGGCCCGCAGAGGAGTCTGATCCGGCCCGCCAGGTTTTTTGGGCAGTGAGCGCAGCCGAGGTGTTACAGTAGGAATTAGTAGTTCATATAGTCCGGCCCTCCAGCTCTCTGAGGGACCGTGATCTGGCCCCCACTTTAAAAAGTTTGAGGACGCCTGGTAGGATGACTCTTAGGGCAGCCAGGGACCTAGGAAATCATTGTATTTGTATTTTACAGCTGAGGTAATAGCACTCCCCAGGGGTGAATTGCCCTGCTGCAGTCCCCTCTGTGGAGCAGGCGGTTTGTAAAATGCAAGCAATCCCAAGCCTGATTCAGGAGCTGCCTTCTGGGTAGGATGGGGGAGAGGGAAGCCAGTAATAGCTGTGTGGACTTCAAACCCCCTCCCCCATTCCTCTGAAGCAGAGACAAAGCCCAGCTTCTGAGTTAGTGTGGAAACCTGTAATGGTTTTGGTAGTGTTCTCAAGGTATTTGTTTGTCCCAAAGTAATCCCAGCTTTTGTTCCCTAATTTAGTTTCCTTTGTTTTCATCCAGATTCTGAAACTGTTTAACAAGCTGCATTCAGGGTTAAATTGAGCTCTTCTCACTTTATAAACCAAGGAATGCGACGTCTGCATTTTCCCTTCAGGGTTAACTGCGAGCCAGACAGGCCTTCATCAAAGGCCAGGTCTGTCAGCCCTGCCTCTTCCCAGGACGTTTGCACAGGTTCAGGACACACAGAGTGCGTGCTCTCGTGGTGGGGGTTTCACACTGTAGAGCAGGGGTGCCTAGGGAAGCCAGGGCAGGGCATTACTGCTAATCCTGAACTAGCAGCCTCACCTCAGACCATGAGCAAACACTGGGTATGTCAGTCAGGGTCCACACAGGACACAGAAACCACACCAGTTACTTGAACAGGGACAGTTTTATATAAAGAATTATTAACCACTAAAAGGTGATTACTATAAGAGCTAAAAGAGAACTCTAAAGAATATAGGAAAGCAAGTGTAGGGTGTAGCTACCACCTCACGGAAGGAATAAGCCCTAAGACTGACCGCAGATCTGTTGGCAGGGCTGGCCACATAATTTGTGGGGTCCAGTCCCCAATAAAGATGTGGAGCATTGTTAAGATAGCAGGAAAAAGTGCTGTCAGCTTTTCCTTTGAAGTGTCTCAACATCTCATGGTGGTTTTTATTTGATACTTAATGTTGTGGTCCTCATCTACACTAATAAAAGAGAAAGATGCAAATTGGCTGTACCTTCACGATGCCCACCAGCCAATCAGGAGTGAGTATGCAAATTAACTCAACAAAGATGGCGGGTTATTTTGCATACACAAGCACCTGGCAGCTGGGGGCGGGATGCCTGCGTTGTCACCATGGTGATGATGCAGGCATTCTGCACCACCCCAGTCGCTTTGGGTCTCTGGGCAGCATGGGAAGGCTGAAAGGCGGCTCCAGTGCCAGAGCAGAATCAGTGCTGACAGCCAGGGGAAGGAAGACCCATTCTTTTTTTAAAAATATATTTTATTGATTTTTTACAGAGAGGAAGAGAGGGGGATAGAGAGTTGGAAACATTGATGAGAGAGAGTCATCGACCAGCTGCCTCTTGCACACCCCCACAACTAAGGTACATGCCCTTGACTGGAATCGAACCCGGGACCCTTTAGTCCGCAGGCCGATGCTCTATCCACTGAGCCAAACCGGTTTCAGCGGAAGACCCATTCTTACATGAATCTTCGTGCATGGGGCCTTTAGTATTAGCATAACCAATGGACACAGACACTGGGGCGGTGGCGGCTTACCCGGAGTGTGAATGGCTGGGGAGAGAGGGGGGTTGTGTCAATTGGGGGAAAAGAAATATGTAAAATTTTAGACAATAATAAAAATGTTTAAAAAGAGCAAAAATGTTGCAGTCATTTGGGCATAGGGATATTTATGGGGTGAATACAGACCCTCACAAGTGCACAGGAGCGCTGCCCTGTGATTAGGCACATCTGCAGCCCACCAGCTGCCACCCTCGCCCTCCTGTTCGCAGATGCACTTAGGGTTGAGTCCCAGGCCCTAATGAGGAACTTGAGTCAGGTGTCTTCCCTCCTCATGACCCACTGCCCCATTCCCAGTGGGATTTCACCGTCTGTACTGGAATGCCCTCAGTTACCCAGATAAGGGGTAGGTGAGGCCCAAGATCAAATAGTAAGGAATAGTTGTGTATTCAAACCTAGTTGTCTTCCTTCAAGCCCTGTTCTCATTTTAAGTAAAAATCTGGCCCTGCCTATTTCACTTCAGGCTCTTGTGCGTGGCATGGGGCTCTGCCCATGGCAGTTGCTCGCCAAGGTCTCTCAACATCACCCTGCTTGAAATTTTGGACTGATAATTTGTTGTGAGGGACTGCCCTATACATTGTGGCAGGTTCAGCAGCATCTCTGACCTCTTTCTGTTAGATGCCAGTAGCAACCCACCAGTGTGACAGTCCAGAATGTCTCCAGACACTGCCGGATGTCCTGGCAGGCGGCGTTGTCCTCGGGTGAGGAAAGCTCCGATTCAGCAGTCCGATCTTCTGACACATGTTTTCTCTTCTTCAGCTTTCCGCTTGGCCCTCATCCAACTTCAAGTTTCTTCCGTCAAATCGGATAATCTCAATCGAGCTTGTAGCCTTGTCCGGAAGGCAGCCGCCCAAGGAGCAAAAATAGTTTCTCTGCCAGTAAGTATGGAGGAGCCACCCCTTTCTGGGCACGCTGGGCCCCACGGAACAGCGTCTGCCAGCTCTGGTTTTCCTCTTGTGTCCGGGGCCAGCAGGGCCCTCTGGGGGCCAGGATTGTGTCCTGATTGTCGGAAAGATGACCCTCGCAGGGGCCTCCGGGATAGGACGTGCCCATGCAGTTACAGGTCCTCAACAGGAGGGTCGCCTACTCTGCTCAGAACCCTCGTGGGCTGGAGGACTTACCTAAGGCTGAAATACCCCACCTCGGACATTTCCCTTCTTTCCTTATATAGTTCTTCTTCTTTTTTTAATCCTCTCCCCAGGGTATGTTTTCTCTTGATATTCAGAGAGGGGTAGGGGAAGGAGGGAGGGAGAAAAAGAGGGAAAGAGAGAGGGGGGAGGGAGAGAGAGAGAAAGAGAAAGAAAAACATCTATGTGAGAAACATTGCCCGTTTGCCTCCCATATGCACCCTAACTAGGAATGAACTTGCAACCCTTTGGTGTATTGGACGACACTCCGACCAACTGAGCCGCCCAGCCAAGGCTCTTTGTATAATTCTTTTTTTTTTTTTTTTAATATATTTTATTGATTTTTCACAGAGAGTAAGGGAGAGAGATAGAGAGCTAGAAACGTCGATGAGAGAGAAACATGGACCAGCTGCCTCTTGCACACCCCCTACCGGGGATGTGCCGGCAACCAATGTACATGCCCCTGACCGGAATCGAACCCGGGACCTTTCAGTCCGCAGACCGACGCTCTACCACTGAGCAAAACTGGTTTTGGCTCTTTGTATAATTCTTTATAGGACCAGGATGTACTGATTTTATAGCTACACCTCCAACATTTAAAAAAACTTTTTTTGAAAACTTAAACTATTAGAGACATTTAGAAAATCTTTCTAAATGTAGAATTCTGCATCTCTTTTCTAGGTGATTTCTTTTAAAACAACCAGCTGAAGCTTGCACCACATTTGCCTGCCCTCTAGTAGGGGGTTAGCTCCAGAGAAGGATCCCGCAGGGTCAGTGGTGGAACTGTTCTGGACAGCCCTCCTCCCCTCTCCCGCGCTGGGGAAGAGGCGGCCCTTTGAAAACCCTGTCAGACTGGCGGGAGGATTCTCAGGACTGCCCGCACACTGGGCCAGGCCATCACAGATAAGGCCAGTGAGTAGGAATCTTTAGCAGGGGAGCTCGAGATCTTAATGTTAATCCATCTTCGCTTGCACTCCTGTCCTGGGACTCACCTGGACTTGTACCCTAACGTGGCCTGTCGTTGGTTTGTGCTGCTCGGGCATTAGAGTTGAAGACCAGGAGTGAAGCACTTGAACTCAGCTCTGCTTCTCTGACATGCGTCTTGTACAGGCTGTCAGCCTGAGCTCCTTGGCATAGTGTGCGGAGCACAGGCAATCTCAGTAAATGCAAGGCGAATGAATCAGAGTCAAAGTCTAGCGGTTTTGCTTTTCTTTTATGACCGAGCTGGGGAAGACAGATGTGTCCGGGGAATGAGAGTCCGCTGGGTCAGGATGCTGGTGCTGGAAGGGAGCTGAGAAACCGCTCATTTTACAGATGGGGAAACGTCTTAACTTCTGTGGCTTTCGAAGCTTCTGTATTTTTCCAGTCGCAGGCTTTATTGCTTTACATAGTTGATGTAATTTTGAGCCTATGGGTTCATCCTAACGAAGTCCTGAGAGGGAGCCCGTGTGGTGGCCTGGGCGCCCTGGGAACGTGCAGCCCTCCTGTCCACTCGAGGGAGAGGCCGTTCCCACCTGCCGAGATGACCAGGGTCTGGCTGAGCACAGGTGCCTGTCTCTTCTCAGCCCGCCTGAGCCGGTGCTGACACTGGCCTGTGGCTACAGGCTCTGCAGCCCTAGAACCTGAGAGAGAGAGAGAGAGAAGGAGAGAGAGAGAGAGGTGTGTGTGAGTGTGTGTGTGTGTGTGTGTATGTGTGTGTGTGTGTGTTTGTGTGTGTTTTAACCCTTTCAGAGCAGAGCTGGAAGCAGCGGCTCTGTCTTCTTACAGTAGGACTTTAAAATGGGTTGGATGTTTTGATGTTTTTTTTCTCTCTGCTAACATTGTTCTAGGAATGCTTTAATTCTCCATATGGCACGAGCTATTTTCCTGAATATGCAGAGAAAATTCCCGGTGAATCCACAAACAAGCTCTCACTACTAGCAAAGGAATGCAGCATATATCTCATTGGAGGTAACTTCCTACCCTTAAGGTATAATGGTGGGACATTGAAAGCACATGGATAATTTTTGTTGTTGCACTTAAACCAGGGAATATGAATTAGCCATTGAAAAGAATGAGGTAGGTCTAAATGTAGTAAAGGGGAGAGCTCATCCAGACATACTGTGAAGTGGGACAAGAGTAGGTTCAATATGACATGAACAAATACTCGCATTCATATTAATCCCACACACAAAAGGTTGTTGATTTTCATATGTGGTTTTGCATGTCAGACACAGTCAGTGTTGTAGAAGGACGCACACTGAACTGGTAATGATGATTTTCCCTGGAGAAGGAGTGGGAGCGAAGGCACAGATGGAAGTATAGAAAGAAAACCATACCTGAGTGTCTTTCATTTCACTAATACAGGGTTAAGAAAATTGTTTTTCTTGTGCTCGCTTCAGCAGCACATATACTAAAATTGGAACGATACAGAGATTAGCATGGCCCCTGCGCGAGGATGACACGCAAAAAAAAAAAAAAGAAAATTGTTTTTCTTAAAGAGGCTCCATACATCAAGGTAGCTTTATGTGGTTGTAAAATAAATTATAAAATGTTCTGTTTGCTTAAAAAAATCGGTACAGTAAAACTGTTTAATAAGGACTGCAAACAAAATTATTTCTGTATTATGCTACAATATATTAAGAATTAGAAATGAGTAAGAGGTGGAAAAAGAAGGCAAAGCAAGAGGAGGCAGGACTGGGAACCACAGTCAGTGACGGACAGACATGTGGCTCCATGTCCGTCTGGAGGCCCTTGTGGATGCAGGTGTATTGCAGGAGGGCCTGGTGAATTTAAGTTGAGCAGCAGTGAATTCCCCATGTTGCTTCAGTGTTTCAGATTAAATTTTGCTCAAGATCAAAGCTAAATTCAGATATTTTTGAAACTTTAGCATCTGACCTAGTTATTTACACTCCGGAATTTATCTCTGAAAGATTGTATTCAAGAAGGAAAACAACTGGTTAAGTGACCCTTACAAGATAGTAAACTGTATTGTTAGACATAAGTGACAGTTTATCAAGCCGCTGTCCAGTTCCAAAAGATTGCTTTGTTCAGAATGTTTTCTGTGCCTGCCGTCTTTCTCCTCTCAATAAAAGGTTCCATTCCTGAAGAGGATTCTGGGAAATTATATAACACCTGTGCCGTGTTTGGGCCTAATGGAGCTTTACTGGTAAAGCACAGAAAGGTAAGTAGGAAATGTGCCAAGTCTCATTGCCTCTTGAGAATTTACTATGAAGTCCCCTGTTTCTTCTCATTGTATTGTACACACATCAGGCATTTTGACTGGGTGGCACATTTGGCTATTCTTGGATTTGCATTTTGATATAAACTTTAGACTTGGCCTGTCAAAGGGCAAACCTGCAGGAATTTAGTTAGGATTGCATTGAATATATAGAGATCATTTGGGGAGTGTTGACATCTTGGCAGTAGTAAATGCATGTACATTTACGATTATTAAGTCTTCCTGGTCACGTCATTCTTTTATTGTTATGGAATGTCTGTTCTGCTTTTCTTTTTCTTTTTCTTTTTTTGGCCTTTGTAATGCTCTCTTTCTTGAAGTTTATTTTATCTCTGATAATACTGTAGCCACTCTTCTTGTACTTAATCTTGGTGCGACTTTTAATCTTTCAAGCTATGTATGCCTTTATTTTTTAAATTTGTAGGTAGCATACAGTTGGGTTTTGCATTTTTATTCATTCTGACAGTCTTTGCCTTTTAACTGGAGCAATTACTGCATTTATAGTGAATACTAGTGTCCGGGTGCATGGATTTGTGCACATTGAAAGGAAATTAATTAGAAGTAATATTTTAATATTGCTATTCATGGCTTTCTTGTGAAAAGAAAATAATATTCTACCAAGACTCCTATCTACCTACTCTAGGACTTCTGTGAGGATTAAGTGAAATGAAGTACGGGAAAACGCTTCACAAACATTTGGTTGAACTGTAAAATGTTTGCCCCTGGCTATAAAACAAGTTGTGTTCCTGGGCTGAGGAAACTTCAGGAGGTTAATTGCTAGGGAGAGGAAGCCAGGTCTTGCTACATGACGTCATTACCTAGTGCCCACAGTCACCATTTCCAGGCTAGGCTGGGTTGTGGACACATCTTGTGCCATGGAGTCTTGGCAACATTGGCTGTGATTTTATGGGGTGTCACTCTGGGGTGGTGATGGGGATTGTGTCCCTCTTTGGGGGGAGCAGAGTGTTGGTTTGTGGGTGCCACGTCTGTGTTGCCGTTTATTTTTAAATGGCCAGTTCGTGTCATGGCAGCTTTAGCGTTGAGCATCTGTTCTTTGGTGGTCAGTGCACATCATAGCTACCATTCAGCAGGACAGTCTTTTATACATATAGATAATTATTAATATGGAAGGATTTAAGCATATAGATATTTCACTGTTTTTCCCCCATCTTTTCTGCATCTTTGGCGTTGAGTATTTTTTAGAATCCCATTTTGTCAATTGGCTTTTAAATTATACCTCCTCTGCTGTTTTTGTTTTTGTTTTTTAAGTTGTTGCACTACGCATGACAATATGCACCCTTATCACAGTCTACGTTGAGTTAATATTATATTACTTCATGTGAAATTTCTAACCCCTTTTCATTTTTAAACTATGGTTGACACGCATATTGTGTCTACATACATTGTAAATCCCACAAAGAATGTATTTTTAAGGTAGTGTGTGTTTTAAAGAAAGGAAGATAGAAATCTTTTGTTTACTCACATATTTACCATTGTTATTTTTCTTACTTTCCTGAAGATCCTAGTTCTATCTGATATTTTTACCTTCAAAAAGGAAGACCTCCTTTCGCTTCTTTGTAGTGAGGATCTGCTAGCTATGAATTTTCTGACTTTTTGTTTATGAACATCTTTAGTTTGCCTTCATTCTTGACAGAGATTTTGGTGGGATAGAATTCGGAGTTGACAGTTTTATTTTTTCCCCAACTGTTGGAGAGACCTTTTTCAAATACCTTCTAGCCGCTTTTTTCTTTTTTTCTGATTAGTCAGTGGTAACTTGTATTATTGTTCCTTGTGTGTAACTTGTGTTATCTTCCTGCCGTCAAGATTTCCCTTTTGTATTTTTCAGTGGTTAATATTTTGTCTCTCATGTGCCTAGGTGGGGTTTTTTTGTATGTGTCGTACTTCATGAAACTTTATATTTACGTCTTTCACCATATGTTGGAAACTTGGGGGCATGATTTTACTATATATAGTTCAGTCCCATTCTCTTTTTATAGGATTCCAGTTTTGATACTGTTCCTCCAAACCAGGTCACCAAGGCTCTGGTTCTTTACTTTCCCAACCTTTTTCTTTCTCTTCTTCAAATTGGACAGTTTCCACTAATCTATGTTCTGAATCTTTCTTTTGTAATTGCCAATCTCCTATAAGCCAATCCAGTGAAATGTTTAAAAATTTCAGATACTGAGTTTTTCAGTTCTAAAATTTTTCAGTTCTTTAAAAAAAAATTACATATATATATATATATATGTGTGTGTGTGTGTGTGTGTGTGTGTGTGTGTGTGTGTATAAAATTGATTTCAGAGAAGAAGGGAGAGAGAGAGAGAAACATCAGTGATGAGAGAGACTCATTGGCCGGATGCCTCCTGCATGCCCTACAATGGAGCCCGAAATCCAGCATGTGCCCTGACCAGGAATCGAACTGTGACCTTCTGGTTTATAGGTTGATGCTCAATCACTGAGCCATGCCAGCTGGGCTCATATGGTTCCTTTTTATAGCTTTTATTTCTCTACCAATATTTCTATTTGTTTAATTCATTATGAGCATTTTTTTTTTCTTCATACTCTTGAGCTTAGTTTCAATAGCTGCTTTAAAGGTTTTGGTAATTACCACATCTTGGGCATGTTGCGGTACTATTTGTACAGTTGCTCTTATGTGAGTCACCCTCATATCTGGCCATGGACAGATTGTGTTTATTGCCATGAACTCTGCTGGGAAAGAGGTAACTGAAGCCTGTATTTGTGCTGCAGCTCCATCTGTTTGACATTGATGTTCCTGGGAAAATCACATTTCAAGAATCTAAAACATTGAGTCCTGGTGATACTTTCTCCACATTTGAGACTCGTACGTACCAGATAAGTCCACCTCCTTTTGCAGTCCCAGTAAAAGAGGACCAGGTATTCCTTTGTTGTTGTTTTTTTTAATTATTATTATTATGCCCCTCCCTAATTTTTTTTTTTTGTAATTAATCCTCACCCCCAGGATATTTTTCCATGCTTTTTAGAGAGAATGGAAGAGACCGAGAGAAAGAAGCATTGATGGGAGGGAGATACAATAATTGGTTGCCTCCAGCACTCACCCACATCAAGGCCAGGGATCCAGCCTGAAGCTGAGGTACACGCTGTTAACTGGAATTGAACCCGTGACCCTGCAGTCCGTGGGCCAACGCTCTGTTCACTGAGCCAAACCAGCGAGAGCTCTCCCTAGTGTCTTTACATAACCTGGCTGAACGGCCAGACGTGAGAAGGGCAGAGAACAGTCAGAGATCTAGAAAGGGCGGGCTGAGTGGAGAACTAGGAGTTTGACATGACTTTGCTCTTCCGTTTGGTACAGCCTCCTGTCGGTGGGATCGTTTCCGGAGTGTGCTTGCTAGTCCACAGTTGAGCACCTCTCACTTAGAGAATAAGCATTTACTTAGAATGAATTTCTCATCTCTGCTCTGCTGACATAAATGATGTCTTTACGAGGTGACAGCCAAGCAAGAATAAGCTTACAGACCTTGTCCACCACGGGCCCTGTGTCGCCGTGTCCCCATCAGTCAGTGACGTTAGCTCAGGAGGCTTTACCCTGGCACCGTGCTGCAGGTTAACTGTCATCTGTGCGTTTTCTGTCTGTCAACAGCTTACTGCAAAGTGGGCCTGGGCATCTGCTACGACATCCGCTTTGCAGAGCTTGCACAAGTCTACGCGCAGAGAGGTGAGCAGCACCGCCGTCGTGTTGTGTGGGTGCCTGGAGGGTTGAGGCTGGACAGAGGGAGCCCTTAGTCGGAAAAGCTGGAGGAGAGGTCTTAACCTCTCCACCCCTGACGGCCTTCTCAGACTCTTGCTGCGAGTGGACAGTGTGGTTTTCCAGAGGTTGTGGTTTAACACGCCGTGCGGCTAAGGCAGGAGCCAGACTCTTACACATCTGCTCTACCCCTCCAGCCCTTCCTGCTCCTGTGTTTGGGAAGAGTCCCGTGGAGCCCAGTAGCAATGAAAACATGTCTGTCCCTCGTGGATGTCACCGGGCCACAGTCCTAGATGCTGGGTACGGTGGGAATGTAGTCAGTGACATTTTGGTGCAGATGAAGGTGTCCTACCATCCAGCACCAAACAACATCAGAAGATCTGGTTCTGGTTCCAACTCTTTTCCTACCTCAGTGGTCGGCAAACTGCGGCTCTGGAGAAGCGGTTTGCCACTTCGTTGACTAATGAGTTTGCCGACCGCTGGGACAGAGGCTTCGTCACAAGGAACAACTACAACCTGTGATTATTGGAATCAAGAGTCTAGGTCAGTGGTCAACAAACTCATTAGTCGACAGAGCGGCAAACCGCGGCTCGAGAGTGTGGCTCGCAAGCTGCAGTTTGCCAACCACTGAACTACCTGGCATGGTACTTTGGGTGAATGGTTTCATTTCTAGAGCAGTGGGGCTCCCAGTTTTCTCATAGGGATGCTGTGAGGACGAAGGAGAGAGAACTTACTAAAGCTCCTTGTATGGCACTCAACACACATTAGCAGCCCTGCTAGACTGTCGGAGCCACTCTGATTCTGAATGAACTCAGCGCAGTGAGGTGGATGCAGCAGTTCGCCTGCTCTGGGTCGGCAGTCTTTGCAGTCTTGCCCATGAGCCTGGAAGCACCCGCTCTGCCCCTCATTTCAGTTGAAGGGCGTTATGGAACGTGGTCCTCGGCCATGCAGAGCCACCTCACTGGTGCCGAGAGAAATCTGAATGATAGTCGTGTCATCCCCCCCGCCTCCTCCCCACTTTTTTCTAAGTGAACTCACATGTGGTTTTGGTCATCAATACCAGTTTTCTCCTGTGTCCGTCTGCACCATGCGAGTGTCTGAGGGAACGCAGAGCCATAAGCTAATGCTGCTGACACTGTCTGACCTGGCTGACATCCTTTTATGCGGGGGGAAGTGGGAGCTGGGTCCCCACTGAGTGGAGGACAAAGGAAGGGGCCAGGGAGTTGGGTGTTCTCTGCACAGATTCTCGCCTCCCTCTCCCAGGCTGCCAGCTGCTGGTCTATCCCGGAGCCTTTAATCTGACCACTGGGCCGGCTCACTGGGAGCTGCTTCAGCGAGGCCGGTAAGACAGCATGTCAGCGCACCTGCCGGCATCTCAGTTTCTCTGTGGGAAGGTTTCAGGGCGGTGAAGTCCCAGCCTTCCTGGTACCGAATGGTGCCTGTGACTCAATTCCGCAGCATCCAATCGCATTTCAAATAGATGCATCTTTTCGTCTTTCAGCCCAAAGGGAAGGCTTCTGCTGGGAACCTTCTCTTCAGAAGCCAGAGTACCAACCGCTTAGATTTTTAAAAAATATATATATTTTATTGATTTTTTATAGAGAGGGGGAGAGGTTTGTGGTCTTCACACAGCTGACCCTGTGCTGTTTGATTGGGTGCTTACCCTGCCCCGACTTCCACAGCAGCCTGCTGGGCCCGGGATGCTCTGCCAGGAACCTCGCTATGAGCCCTTGTCCTGCTGACCTCTAAGCGCTGGGCCTTGCTCTGATGGGTCCCAGTTGCTGTTTCCTTAGCCCCCTGAGGCTGAGCAGTGAGAGGCAGGTAGCAGGGGGATGGAACATGGAAGGGAAAAGGAGTGTAAAGTGCTCTGCAAACCATGAAATGCTGGTCAGAGACAATGTGTTTCTTTTCTTTTAAAAAAAATATATTTTATTGATTTTTCACAGAGAGGAAGAGAGAGGGATAGAGAGCCAGAAACATCAATGAGAGAGAATCATCGATCAGCTGCCTCTTGCACACCCCCTACTGGGGATATGCCTGCAACCAAGGTACATGCCCTTCACCGGAATCAAACCTGGGACCCTTCAGTCCGCAGGCCGATGCTTTATCCACTGAGCCAAACTGGTTTCGGCGACGATGTGTTTCTTGATTAAATGTTTTTGTTTTATGTGTTTAAAAAAAAAAAAAAAAAAAAAATATATATATATATATATATATATATATATATATATATATATATATATATACACACACACACACACATACATACACACACACACACACACATATATTGATTTCACAGAGGAAGAGAGAGTGAAGAGAGATGGAAGCATCAATGAGGAGAGAAAATTGATAGGCTGCCTCCTACATGCCCCTACTGGAGATCGAGCCCCAAACCTGGGCATGTACCTTAACTGGGAATCGAACCCTGACCACCTGGTTCATGGGTCAATGCTCAACCACTGAGCCACACTGGCCGGGCTTGATTAAATGTTTTTTAAATTGAGGTTAATACACTTACAGAAAAGTGCACTAACTTTGCCTCTACAGGCAGGTCAGTGAATGTTGACATATGTACCACCTACAACCAAGATCAACTTATGGGACATTTCCCAGTCCCTGGAATGGTCCCTTTTGCTCCTTCCTAGTCAGTGCCCTATCCTCTCTGCCTAGAGGTGGCTACTGCTCTCCCTTCTAGAGATGATGGTGATTTTTTTCAGGGCGATGTAGAGGTGTTTGCCTGGTTGCATCGTAGAAGGTGGGGTAGGGGTGTGTGTTACCATAAATATTAATAAATGCAGTGAAAGGGGAAAGCAAGAAAAGCTTGGATCTATTGTCTGAGCCCAGAGAGCTCCCAGGTGAGGTGGCTTGATGTACCCAGGCTGGATCCCTGAAATTCTGATCCACCTTGAGAGATGGCACGGCCACCATTGGCATGGAAGTGCCATACAGCCCTCACCGTGGATTGCCCCCTCAAGGGCCCCTTGGCTTGCATTAACCCCAGAGAAGTTCTGTACTGGTTGGCTCAGGCCAGAGTCTGGCCACTGGCAGTGTTAACATTTTGGACTACATTGTTCTGTGTTTTGGGGGGCTCTCCTGTAGGGTGGTTAGCATTTCCGACTTCCACCCACTGGATGCTAATAACAACCCCCTTAATTATAACAATTTAAAAATCTCCAACCCGGTCGGTGTGGCTCAGTGATTGAGCTTTGGCCTATGAACCAGGAGGTCACGATTTGATTCCTGGTCAGGGCCTGTGCCTGGGTTGCCAGCTCTATCCCCAGGGGGGGTGCAGGAGGCAGCCAATCTGTGATTCTCTCTCATCATTGATGTTTCTAGCGCTCGCTCTCTCTCTCCCTCTCTCTCTTCTCCCCCTTCCTCTCTGAAATTAACAACAATTTTTTATTTTATTTTATTTTATTTTATTTTTTTTTTTTTTAAAGAAAGGTCTCCAGACACTGGCAAATGTCCCCTGCTGGTCCAAATTGCCCCAATGAGAACTGGCTTAAGTAATAAGATGGTTTTTGAAGAGAGGGTTCCGTGGCTTTGTGTGTTTCTTCTGTATCTGAGCCAGCCTGTCCTATCGTAGTTTTTAAAAGAAGGATAGGATAGGAAAGTGCCTCAGCTCTGAAATGCATGACTTCCCTGCTTTCTGTCCGTGGACTGCAGGGCTGTTGATAACCAGCTGTACGTGGCCACGGCCTCTCCGGCCCGCGACGACAAGGCCTCCTACGTTGCCTGGGGACACAGCACCGTCGTGAGTCCTTGGTGAGTGGCCCGAGCGGGGACAGGCTCGCCAGGAGCTCGTTGGGCGGTGGGCTGTCTGATTGGTGACCGGCCCTGCCCTCCCCCACCGGCCCGGTGCTGCCTCTCCTGTGAGGAAGCTCCCACGGGAGGAAGAAACGGCCCGCTCTCCTGACCGAGCCGCCTTCGCCCTCTTCTGGTTTCCGTTGTCAGTCTGACTGGATCGTGGGGGACACACGGCAGCAGTGATGGGTGTCAGTTTTAGTGAAACAGGCCCCCAGCTCCCGGCTTTTGGTTAAAATTTATTTAGACTGGGTGACTCGGCCTCAGGCAGGAATGAGTTACAGGGTGAGGATTCTGCTCCCGGAATAATGAGAGAGGATGGGGGATTCAGTAAGAAAATGGAGTTTGTCCTCTGAGAGGGCGGAGCATTGTACTGCTCAGTGGGACCAGCGTGAGAGTCCGCCATGTGCACACGCTGGCGGGCGCTGCTGCGCGGACCACGGTCTCCGCCTGCAGCCGCACAGCACTTACATGTGGTCTCAGTGCGAACGCAGGGACTTCCCTTCGGTTTGTAGATGGTGGGGTTGAAGTTCACAGGCTAAAGTGGTTAGAACTGGTGTTTGGATCCAGGATTTTGACTTCAGAACTTGGGTTTATGCCGAACATCTGTATGATCACACACACGCGCGCGCACACACACACACAAACAGATACGAATCTCTACAATTTCAGGATGCTCAGACAAGGCTGAGAAGGGACCCTGGTCATGTGGGGTCCCTAACGCTTCTGTCTTCGGACTCTATAGGACCCACAGATTAAAGCATGTGATAAGGGGAGTCCTTGGAAATATGACCAGCAAGAGACTCTCCGCACATCAGGATTTGGGGGTCGTTGGGAAACTGGAAGGATTAAGGTGGACCGAAAGTTTTCTCAGACGTGATTCACGTCCCTCTGCCCAGATGTTAGGGCTGCACCTCTGCTTCGCCTGGCTCTGCTGATGAACTCTGGTGCAGGTTAGGCTGGCCGCTTCTGACAGCGGCTCCACAAGGCTTACCTTCAGGTCTTCCTTTTCAGAATTCCATTTGTAGGGCTTGGGGGCCTTCTGACTTACATTGACTTTGGGATAGTTGTCTGGGATTAATACAGAGAGAGCTTTGAATGCCAGGGAAAATGAGGAAGAAAGAGAAAAAGAATAGAAGAGGATTCAGTTAAGCGGCATCAGTAATTGTGTTTGTAGCTCATTTGTGCCAAGTCTGTTTGCGGCCGCCTGGCGGACGGACCCAGTCACAGTGTGTGAGGCCAGGTTACCCTGTGCTGAGCTTTGGAGGCTGCACTCACGAGGTCTGCGCTGGAAGCCCTGCTTTGGGCTGGGCGGCGCAGGCCAGCCTTTCCCCAGGCTTAGGAAGGAGTGTTGTCTCCTAGTGTGGGCTCACACCCACGGATGGAAAGAGGGCCGCACGGCTCTGGCCATGCCCAGGGCCTGCCTCGCCACCCAGAGTCAGGGGCAGCCCCGGCAGGGCTGACGAAGCAGAGCCAGAGCATCTGGTCGAGGACGCCTGTGGACCCGCACTCCTGAGGGGGCAGGGCACCTCCTTTCGGCTATAAGTGGCTCCGGTCCAGACGCTCATTTCACGGAATAAGAAAATCAGGAGTTTGCAGTTTAGGAAATATACTCCATAATTTTCTAAGTCCTAGCAGAGCTTTTATTTCCACTTTATAATTTATTAAAAGTGACTTGGCCCAAGGACGCACAGCATTTTAAATGGTAGAACAGGAGTTTGTAGCCTTCCTTTCTGGTTTTAAATCTCAGATTCCTTGCCCCTTGCCCCTTGCCCCTTGCCCTGTCAAATGGGGAGAAAAAACGGAGTTCTTGAATGTCAGTAAATGTCAGTGAACCCACTCATCTCCCCTGAATCTTTTCCAGGGGCGAGGTCCTGGCCACAGCGGGCCCTGAAGAAACGATCGTGTATTCAGACATAGGTAAGGTCTGCTGGCCCAGGGCGGGGTGAGGTGTCTGGCACCCCCAGTGCCTGAGGCCAGCCTCCAGAGGGGGGCAGCCCGCCAGCTGCAGGAGTTCCTCTCCCCCTCCCCGCCCCTCCCCAGTTTATCCTTCATTCTTGGTCAGGTCTTGAAGACTACAGTTTATTTTGAGTTCTTTTGGTTTGGTTTTAAGTGACTCCAGGGGCTGTGCCAGGCCATCTGTGCCTCTAGCAAGGCCTATATGACTGAGTTCCTTGGCTGAGACTCTGGTAGTTTTTATACTGTTTGGGAGGAAAAACCCCTTTTGTTAGTGAAGAGTTACTTCTTGCTAATAATACACATTTCTGTTTTTGCAGACTTGAAGAAGGTGACTGAAATACGCCAGCAAATCCCCATCCTTAGCCAGAAGCGGTCAGACCTCTATGCAGTGGAGGCGAAAAAGCCCTAAGGTTTATGTTTCAACGTGTCATTAAATAGGAAGTTATGTTTCTGCAGTATCAATTCCCTGCTGAATTCTGTAATGGGGAGCCTTTTTATTGGTTTGTTTGTGATTTTAGCCTGTGGAGACGATGGACCTCCAGCACACTGATACTCCCCGCACCATATCAAGTAGGCAGAGAGGACCCAGGCTGGGCACTGCAGAGCGGAGGACAAGGGGGTGGTCCTAAGCCTTATTCTGTGCTTAAATCACCTCCAGGAAGTTGGTAAAAGTATGAGATTTGGGTATTCTTGTGGTTGGTTTGCCTGATATAAATGTATTGGTGTCATAAACCTCTTATCTCATTGCTGGAGTTGGAATCCGTTACGTAGGAAGTGGGAATACTCTTTCCAGCAGAGCCTTCGAGTTGTATTGTGGGTTTGTGAGTGGCTGTGGGAAGCAAGGTGATGGGTCCTTGGTGTTTGCGAGGGGAGGTGGCAGCCCCTGTAGCAGCCTTCAAGAAAGAGCTAAAGAGTCAACCCCAAACTCTCAGGTCTTAAGGGCAAGACTGTGTCAACAGTGAGGCCTGTGGGAAGATGGCAGTGGAAGCATTTGGTCAGGCAACTAAAGTATGTCTCTGCAAGAGGTGTCTTTTTTTAAGATTATCGATTTATTTTGAGAGAGAGAGAGAGAGAGAAGCATCGATCAACTTGCTTCCTGCACCCCCCCCAACCGGGGATCTATCCTACAACTCAGGCATTGTTTCAATCAGGATCCAGCCTGCAGCCTTTCAGTGCCCAGGGCCATGCCTAACCAGCCGAGCCTCCCCAGCCAGGGCAAAAGCGTTTTTCTCGATAGGAATAAGTGTCTGAAAGTCTCTCTTGGTTTTTCTCTCTAGAAATACTTTTTACCTTGATAAAGGCAAGCTTTTAGCCTAATGGTTCTTGGAATTCTTTGGGGCAATTATAAATTAAGAATTTCAATAAGCTGTGATGTATATACTGGAGGCCTGGTGCACAAAACGAGAAGGGTTCCTCAGCCCAGCTGTACTCTCCATTCAGGGACCCCTCGGGGGATGTCCGGCTACCCTGTGGGATCGGGCCTATATTGGCAGTCGGATATCCCTCTTGCAATCTGGGACCGCTCGCCTGCCTGCCTATCTGCCTGATTGCCCCTAACTGCCTTTGCCTGCTGGCCTGATTGCCCCTACTTTGCACCCTGGCTGGCCTGATCACCCCTGGCTCGACCTCCTGCCAGCCTGTTCGCCCCTGCCTTGCCACCCTGCCAGCCTGATTGCCTCTAAACGCCTCTGCCTTGGCCCCTGGCCTAAGCCGCAGTCTGGTCTCCCTCTGCGGGAGGTGATCTGGCAGATCAGGGGAAGGGGCCGCCCCCATTACCCTGCTGCTGCTGCCACTGCCAGCCTGAGCTTCAGCCCTTCGCAGCCACTCACGGCTGCCTGAGTCTGGGCCCTTCACAGCTGCTGCAGCTTGTCCGGAAGGTCGTCCAGAAGACATCCACTCTAATTAGCATATTACCCTTTTATTAGTACAGATGTCCTAGCTAGCAATGGGCTGGTAATGTTTAACAACCAGCTGTCTTAAGAAAAAGCCCTGATTTTGTGGTGGCATTTTCCAGTTTCTGTGGTGTAAATACTTTCACCCTGGCCAAGTTCCATCTGTCAATATGATCCTCTGCACACACAATTGGGAATAGATGTGAGCATCTGACACAGGTGTACATCCATGAAACCCTGTTAGCAAAGGTAATGAAGATGCCCACTCCACCATCAAAAGTTTCCTTGTTTCTCTTATAAACCCTCTAGTTATTCCTCTTGTTCCCAGGCACTGACTGGCTTTGTTAGTATAGATTAATTTGAATTTTCTAGAATTACATAAAAATGGACCCATCCCATATATGTACTTTTTATCTTTCATCATTTGGCGACTATCCACATGTGTGCATCAATAATTCATTCCGTTTTTATTGCCGAGTATTCTGTTGTATGGACGTACCATCATTTTCCACCTGTTGATTAGTATTTGAGTTTCCAGTCTTTGGCTTTTACAAATAAAGCTTCTTGTATAAGTTGTTCATTTCTCTTGAGTTAGGTATTTAGCATTGGAATGAAATGGTGGGATCATACATGTATTTCACTACCAAATTGTTTTTCAAAGTGATCGTGCTGTTATACATCACTACCAGCAGTCTCTCAGAGTCCCACTGTGCTCCACATCCTCACCTACACTTGGCATGGTTAGTCTTTTTACTGTCATCCATTTTAATGGGCATGTAATGTTTTCTTGTGGTTTTAATTTGTATTTCCATAATCACTAATGACGCTGGGTATCTTTACTTATCTGCATATCTTTGGTAAAGTTTCTGTTCATATCTTTCCCCCATGTAAGTATTGTGTTATTTACCTTTTTATTATTATGAGTTCTTTATATACTCTAGATAAAAGCCTTTTTTCAGATATTATGTTTTGCAAATTTATTCTCTAAGTCTGAGAAAAAGTCTTCGTTTTCTTAAAACTATTGCTTAAAGAACAAAGATATTTAATTTCATGAAGACTGATTAATACTTTTTTCTTTGAAGTTTGTCTTTTCTGAGTTGTATTTATGTAAATATATTTATGTATTGCATAAACCACCAAATCCAAGGTCACTAAGACTTTATCTTATACTTTTATTTTTTAAAATATTTTATTATTATCTGTGTACATATTTTAACATTGCCCTCTCCCTCCCCAGATTTATCTTATACTTTATAATTTATTTTCAGTTAACTTTTGTATATGGTGTAAGAATCAAGATGTTTTATTTTATTTATTTGTTTGGCCTATGGTTGCCTGTTGCTCTAGTACCATTTGTTGGAAAGATTATCTTATGCCCGTTGAGTATCCTTGGCTCTTTTAGGAAAAGTGAATTGACCATATACATCTTAAGTCTATTTTTGGACTCTGTTTTATTTCATCAATCTATTTGTCTGTCTTTACACCAGTAACTAACTGTGTTGATTACTGTGGCTTTCTAATAGATTTTTTCCTCCCTCAAATATGTCTTTATTGATTTCAGAGAGGGAAGAGAGAAATAGAAATGGTAATGATGAGAGTCATTGTCTGTGTGCTGCATGCTCCACACTTGCATTCAATGAGCAGGCAACCTGGTCATGTGCCCTTGGCTGGACTCGAACCTGGGATCCTTTAGTCCTCAGGCTAATGCTCTATCCAGTGAGCAAAACCAGCTAGGGCTACATTCCCTTTTTCTTTTCTTTTTTAAAAACATATTTTATTGATTTTTTACAGAGAGGAAGGGGGAGAGAGAGAGCCAGAAACATCGATGAGAGAGTCATCGATCAGCTGCCTCTTGCACGGCCCCCACTGGGACGTGCCGCAACCAAGGTACATGCCCCTGACCGGAATCGAACCCGGGACCCCTCAGTCCGCAGGCCGACGCTCTATCCACTGAGCCAAACCGGTTTTGGCCCCTTTTTCTTTTCAACAGGCTTCTAAAAGTAGTCGAGAGTGTAACCAAGTGATCCAGAGAACGGACATCATTTGCCCCTGAAGTTCCCAGGTGTGGAGAGGGCGCAGGACTGTGTAGCACCACATGATGGTCCCATCATGCCGTGGGCCCGGCCCAGCAGTTCCTAAATTCCTGGTAGAACTGTCCTCGTTGTGGCTGGGTGTTGCCTGCCCTGAGGGTCCCTGCTCTTTTGGGGTCTGTGTTTGCCTTGCTCTTGCCCTCACTGCCTGTGGGGGTGCAGGGATGCAGAGTCTGTGGCTCCTCGGGGCTTGATCTAATAAGTCTTAAAGTCAGGTAAGATTAGTCCTCTAACTTTCTTTCCCCCCACATTGTTTACAGACTATTCTAAGTTCTTTGTATGTACATTTCAGAATCAGGTTGTAAATTTTTACCGTGAAGTCTCTAGGGGTTTTATTGGGATTGCATTGACTCTTTAATGCAGTTTTGTGGAAAATTGCTATTTTAACAGAACTGACCAACAGACCATGAACATGAGATGTCTTCTCAGTTATTCAGGCCGCCTTTAATTTCTTGTAATACCTCTGTCAGGTTTAGGTCTCGGGGTCTGCTGCCCTCATATGATGACCTAATTTGATAAAAATTCAATTCTTTTATTTTTGCTTTTCCCTTTCCTTTATCACTCTATGTCATTCTGTGATTCACTTTATCTACTTTATTGGTCTTTGTTGTGTTATTTTAATTGCTGTTTTCGGGTTTATACATCCTTAATATGAGTCTTTTCCTCAGGCACACACCTACCAATTGGCATGTAAGAATATTACAGTGTACTTCATTTCACTTCTCCCTATGTAAATTGTCATACTTCAACATATGAACCCCATAATAATACAATTTTTATTTTAAACAGTCAGTAATCTTTTAAAGAGCTTTTAAAAAAGTGTACTATACATTTAACAACATATTTACTATCTCTAGTACTATTTTGTGTAGACCTATTTCTGCTTGAAGGAATTTTTTTTTTTTAGCATTTTTTTTTGTACTGTAGGTCTGCTTGGTGATTTTCAGCTTTAGTGTGTCTGAAAAGGTTTTAATTTTGCCTTCATTTTAAAGAAACTATACTGATTATAGAATTCTAGACCCCTCTCCCCCCACAACACTTAAATTTGCTGCTGTATTATGCGCTGGCTTGTGTTCCTGGAGTTCTTATTCTTTATTCCTCTATGTAATTTATATATAACATCGCCCAATTTTACCTTTGAGAATGTGATAGCTGATTAAAATTAACCCTGAATTTGATCCACTTGAAGTGGGAGACTATTGCCATCTAAGGCACTAAAAATGTTTTAACTCATTGCCCTGTACTCCCTGACTTTCTAATGAGTTAGTCAATTTTTTTTTTTTAAACTTTTAAGTCTGGTATTGCATGTTGGAATTTGTCACCTGAAATTTAGATAAGCTAACTCATTTAGGTAATTTAAGTGACTTCCTTACAGAGATGGTAATGTATGGTGAAATATATCTGTGTGTGCTGCTTGACTCTGACCCAGCTGTTTGAAGTGGAGAGCTAACAGATATAGGTGTTGTATTGGTTGCAGATGAAGACATTCCTAACATTGCAGGGTTTAAAAAGACTTAGTAGTCAGTTTGTGACATCAAGTGGGTTTTTAGGGAAGGACTCCTTGCTGCACCAAAAGGTCTGTGCAGAACACTAGTGTACCAAGTGAAAAAGGGCTCAGACAAGAGGGTGGGTGAAAACTAGTGCTCTCCTGCCGCTAGTTTTGTCTTTCACGCTGCCTCTTCTGGAGAGGTCTGGTGGCGAGTAGGCTTGACGAAGCCAGAGATGGAAAGGGAGATGTGCCTTCTATGGTGTCTGCACTGACCAAACACATGGTCAGTGCTATTGGCTTCATGGACTTTTCTCCTTTGTGCCTTATCTTTGTGTTGTAGTTGTGTGTATGAAATTATCTTCATTTAACTATTTCTTGAATGAAGATTGGAGAACAAAGCTAGTTGTGCTGTAGTGTACCCCCATCTTACAAAGGACACCTCAAAAAGTCGAATTACGGAGTCATTTATTAAAAGCCGGCGGCTTACAAGGGAGCAAAAGTACTCCAGACCTCGCAGCCTCGAACAGCTTGCCACATCTGGCTTATATTGGCAGAATATCAGAAAGGTATCGATTACATCTTTGGGTCTGGAATGAGGAACCTGTTTTGCGAAATAAAAGCATTTTTACAGAAGCGAGATGAGCAAGTTATCTAAAATATAGGTTTTGGGTCTACAGAAACACATTATTTTGGACCACCATGGCAATTTGGAATAATTGTGCTGTCCTGATTCTGGGATCACCAAGTCAACAGGAATGCACTATCTGTAGCTACTGAGACAATTTGGGATAATTTGAGTTGTCCTGGTCCCCAAAAGAATGTGCTTCAGTAACCAGTTAGATCACAATCGATGGGATATTCAAACCATCATCAGTGGAGTATTGGGATAGCATACGTAAGTTCAGAAAATCAAAATAACTTTCTGTTGTTTTAGCAAACAAATAAGTACAGAGCCCAAAAAGCAGTTTCTACCTGAGATGATTGCTACCATACTTCAGTTGTTGGAAGAAAATGCACTTCAGGATAAAATGGTCTTATTAAAATCAGGAATTAAGCTAAGCCTTAGCTGGTTTGGCTCAGTATATAGCGCATTGGCCCGGGTTCAATTCCAGTCAAAGGCTCCTACCTCGATTGTAGGCTTGATCCCTGGCCCTGGTTGGGGCGTGTGGGAGAAAACTAATCAGTGTTTCTCTCTCCCCTCCCTTCCGCTCTCTTTTAAAAAATCACTGGAAAGCCAAAACCGGTTTGGCTCAGTGGATAGAGCGTTGGCCTGCGGGCTGAAGGGTCCCAGGTTCGGTTCCGGTCAAGGGCATGTACCTTGGTTGTGGGCACATCCCCAGTGGGGGCTATGCAAGAGGCAGCTGATTGCTGGTTCTCTTTCATCAGTGTTTCTAACTCTCCATCTCTCCTCCGCTCTGTTAAAACTCAATAATAATAAAAAATTAAAGGAAAAATACCTTCAGGTGAGGATTAACAACAACAAAAAAATAAAAAAATAAAAGCTCCAGATCTACAGTCAAATAACTAAAACACATCCATACTTTCTCACCAATGACTTCATATCTGGTTCAAATGGAAGGAGTCTGGAAGGCGGAGCACGGGGGCAGAGTGATCCCACCCTCTCCTAAAGTCTGTGGGCGCCTACAGATGTGTTCCTTTGTGCTCAACAGTGGGACCTCAGTCCTCGGACTTAACTCGTTCTGGAGCTGTTCCAGAAGCAATTTCTTTGAAAACCAAATTATTATTTCGTCCCAGACCCCCAAGTGATTCCGTATTAACCTTTCTTTTGTACAGCACATGTCTAATGTACTGTTTAATTTAACAAACATTCCTAAAATTTAGCAAACCACCACCCTCTGCCAGCCTTCAGTGAGTCGCTTTCAGTACTCACTCCAGGGTGTCCAGCAGGAGGTCAGAATGCAGCATCTTCATGACACTGCCTCCAAACACTGTCCCTGGCTAACTCCCTGCCATCTATCCAATCACAACCGTTTCTCTCTCAATTGTCTGGGATGTTTCTTTCACACCCTGAGCAGCATTAGCACTCGTGAGGGCTTGTTTTAAAATTATGCTAATAGTCCATTTCTCCAGCAACAAAAGCAAAAAAACAAAAAGCCAACAAAAATAATCACAGCACAATTTCCCAAGATGTTAACACAGGTTTAGTGGTAAACTGACACTCACAGTTTCACTTTCTGTCATGCTGATGTATCAGCACAAAAGGGTTGTCAGGTTGAGAACCAGAGGTGTGACTTCATTTTTTTTTTTTTTTTTAAGATTTTTTTTGGGGGGAGCAGGAGCAAACATTAATAGACTGCCTCTTTCATGCCCCTCACCGGGGGATCAAGCCTGCAGCCCGGGCACGTGCTTGACGGGGAAATCAAATTGGCAGCCTTCTGGTGCATGGGCTGATGCCCAGCTGAGCCACACAGGCCAGGGCTCAACTATTCTTAAATGTTGTGTCCCAAGATCCATTCTCTAAGTTTCTCCCTCAAAATAAAACAAAAACCATGCCATCCTGTAAAAAACTCCCTTCACCTCCCAGCCTCTTAACAGAATCATTCCTGCTCATTAGTTCTCAGAAGCCTGCGGCCATTTCCCCTGTGACCGATCCAATGACACTCCCCTGGCAGACTTGTTTTGCCTCTAACGTCACTGTGACCTTGGTCCTATCTGCTCTCAGCCCACTTTTACTGGTACATTGCTCCCTTTTGTTCCTTACATGTTTCCCTGAATTTTTTATTTCAGAAAGGAAGAGGGAGAGAGAAACATCAACGATGAGAACCATTGATTGGCTGCCTCCTGCAGGCTCCCTACTGAGGACGGAGTCTGCAGCGGGGCACGCACCCTAGACCAGAATTGAACCCAGGACCCTCAGAACACAGGCGACGCACTGTGCCAAACTGGGTAGGGCTACCCTTTTCAATGTTAATTCTGTCCTGAAGTAATCGCATCTACATGCATGGTCTTAAAGATATGCTAATTCTCAAATATGTAGTTTCACCGTTGGTGTCGCCTCACCAGTTGAAAAAAAGAACATCTTGCTAGATTAACTTGGGTGGCTTATTTTCAGCTCAAAATCATATTGTCCCTTCACTTATATTTTTAAGAAAAGGTTGCTCTAGCTGGTTTGGCTAAGGGGATAGAGCATTGGTCTGTGAAATGAAGGGTCCAGGTTCGATTCTGGTCAAGGACACATGCCCTGGGTTGGGGTTTGATTCCAGTAGGGGGCATGCAGGAGGCAGCCAATCAATGATTCTCTCATCATTGATGTTTCTGTCTCTCTCCTCCTCTTCCTTCCTATCTGAAATTAAAAAAAAAAAAAAAAAAAAAAAGAAGAATGAATGTATAAAGTAACAGCCACAGGTTCCAGGGATGAAGACGCGGATACTTTGGGGAGGACCATCATTCTGTGTTATGGCTTGTAAACAGACTTCAAGAAAAGAAAGAAAAGCTTGAATGTAATATTTATTTGGTGAATTTACATATGAGGTCATTTACAAAAGTAAAGAACAGACAGATGTAACTTTCAGTGCAGGTCCAAATATCTTTTAGAACAGGCAGTAGTCCATGAGGACTCGGAATGACAGTACTGATTGGCACATGCTTCAGTTTTCTTTGTGTTCTCGCCCCCCCCCCCCCCCCCCATGGGGTAGAAAAGGAGAAGGGAAGATCAGTGTTAATGTAAATACAGCTAGGCAAGTAAAAACTGGTGTTTGTCTTCTCTAAGTCACAGGTTGCTCAGAGATGGAGCAATGTGTGTTCAGGAGCATTATCTAATAACTAAAATGCAGAGCTCATAGTTTCCATTATCCAAGTCATCTTAAATTATATTATCTGCGCCCACTCAGAGGCCCCTCAGTATTTTGCAGACTCTGACTTTGGAAGGAAGTAATTTCTAGTAATTTCTAAGAAGACAGCATTTACAATCTTTTTGGTTTTGGTAGGATAAAGCACCCTTTAAAATGGGGGGGAGGGAGGGTGTAAAATGCTCCTTTACTCCCAGCAACGTAAACTCTAATTAGATTTCATTTCCAAGAAAGTGTAACTAAAGGCTTGATGTTTTATTATTCTCGGGCTTAAATAAACCTGTCACCACCCAGAATATCTCAAAACAAGAGACCCCTTTAAGAACAGCTACCAGAAAAATGCAGCATATAAACAAAATGATGGTCCTTAAAAGTGACAACTGGAAAAAACAAAGTGATTTGTAAGTAAAATGGTAAGGTAAAGAGATAAACAAAACAAAAATCTGCTGTCAGTATCCCTAGTGAAGACCTGGTCGTGGGAAGTCAGCCGGCCTTTGGGAACAAGATTAACTCAGAAACAAAAAGCACTCCACAGGTCCGCAGCATCTTTAAAAAGACTGACTCCAAATTCCTTAAGCACATTTAGCCACAGTTGAAGCACTAAGCTTCAGAAAATGCTATGCTTCTGGCTCTAAGAATTACTTTATTTTTGAACCTTTAGCCCCATTTTCTCTCCATTAGAAACTTTAAGCTAATTAAATACACCCATGTAGCACACTCATTCTTTAACATACAACCAACCTGCATTTTCTTTTAAAAGGACGCTATTTAATAGTACTTATTACAGAAAATAGTCATGGCAATTAAAAACACACTTTCATTTCACCTTACCTCTTACCTGGTCCATTCCTCCATTCACTCAGTCTTCCAGCACATACATCAACAATATTTGCTTCTGCATAATTTACGATGAAAGCAGCTATTGTAGACTTGAAGAACAATGTACATTACCCATTAGCGTTAAAGGGGTAAAAAGGCTGAACAGTTGCCACTGAGTCAAAGGTTCTGTGGAATTTGAGGCATTGTGCATGCTGACAATACTTAAGGGTTCTATCAGTTTTGATGCCTTAAAAACAAAACCCCATTTAGGCTTTATTTCCTTCAAAAAACAAACAAACCCAAAAAACCCCAAAACTCAACAAAACAGAAAAAAAAAACACCTCAAAGGGATTAAGTGAATCTAAAAGAAACCTATTTTACAACACTTATTGTTACTTTAAAAACCAACATGCTGTAAAAATACTTATATTACACACACATACACACACAGACAAAATCTTCCATCTCCCCGCCCTCTTAAAAAAAAAAAGCCAAATCAACAAATAAAAGTTTTATTTGCATGGCCAATTATCATGTGTACTCTTTGCAACTTCATTCTAGTAATCCTGAACAGGTTTTAAGCTTGTCGCCCAGGGAATAAAAGCTGCAACACTGCACACTTCCTTCCACAGCCACTCCCACACCTAAATGTGAAACAGATGTAGCGGATGACAGCAGCACAAACAGGAATACTTCCCACCAGCCAACACAGTTCATGAGTGTCTGTAGGGTTCAGTTGCAGAGGGGGTAAACTTCTAAAAAGAGTCATGTTCCCTCCCCCTATTTTATAATGTTGGTGGCTTTAATCCATATTTCTTTGCAACTTCTGTCTGGGCATGGGCCGCATCACAGAGGGAGTACAGATGAGCCATCTCCATTTCCGATTTGGCCAGGTTAATAGCTTTGTTGAACATGTCAATGGCTTTCTCCATGTTTCCTCTAAAAGAACAAAAATTTTAAATATTTCATTCAACAAGCTCCTCACAGAATGCAATGAAGATAGTAGTGATGTGATATAGAGTCTGACCCATAAATTTCAACTACAGTTCTAATAAAATCCTTTTAAAAAATATATATATATATTTTATTGATTTTTTTACAGAGAGGAAGGGAGAGAGAGAAAGAGCTAGAAACGTCGATGAGAAACATAGACCAGCTGCCTCTTGCACACCCCCTACTGAGGATTGTGCCCACAACTCGGGTACATGCCCTTGCCCGGAATCGAACCTGGGACCTTTCAGTCCGCAGACCGATGCTCTACCACTGAGCCAAACCGGTTTCGGCATAAAATCCTTCTTTATAATAAAACAATGCACATCGAAAGTGCTTGATTTACAATTACTGTGTGCTTATACCTGTTACAGTCTTGTTTTACAGATAAGAACAGTGAGAGTAGAGAAATTAAGTGACTGACTTGTTTATAATCTTCCTAATTCGTATGTTTGACCAAATACAGCAGGCTAGCTTTTAAGTGGGTAATTCTGTGTGGTCACGAATGACGTTATTAATATCCAAAGGGCCCTTGGCAGAGAAGGTTCCCAAGCCCTGCGCTGGAAGTGACAGCCTCAGGGGACAGCAATGGCACTCAGGGGCCTTACCTTCCGGACCTGTGGGCCCACCTTCCTTCTGCCTCACCTCTTACCACCACACCCCCCTCCTATGCACCTCACTCCGGTCACACACGTCTACCCAAATCCCGTGACTGTGCTTACACCCAGACCTGCACTATTTGTCTCTTTCCAAGACACAGTTCAAATCTAGTATTCTCATGAAAACGGTTTTCCACTCCCTTCCCAGTGTTCCTGTAGTTCTGTGGTCATTCTATGCAGACATACGTATACACAACACAATCCTAGTAGATCCTTAGTGGAAAACCTTCAATTTCTAGAACCTAAAACAATGCCTAATAATAGTATCTGATTTTTTTAGTAAATGGGTAAATATGCTTGGTCAAAAATATAATTTACCATTTACAATTTAAGTGTGGTTTGGCTTTATATGCTTACTAAGAACCAAGAGCTATGTTAAGTAATTAGTATTAGCTATGTACACTGAGTGATCTCTGAATGCATAATAATATGGACATTGTGTGTGTGTGTGTGTGTGTGTGTTAGAGACCTGGTGCATGAATTCGTGCATGGGTGGGGTCCGGCCAGCCTGGTCAGGGGGAGGTGACGTGGGCGGTTGGCCAGCCTGCCTGCTTGTCGAACTCCTGGTCAAGGGGACAATTTGCATATCAGCCTTTTATTATATAGGATATACACTGAGTGGTCAGATTATTATGCGTTCAGAGATCATAGTAATATGGCCACTCTGCATATATGCATATCATCTTACAATAAATATTTATTAAGCCCCTATTCTATCTATGCCAGTTAGACTAAGAAGTACACTGTACCTGTGGGGTGACTAACCTCTTACTCCAACAGATGACTCCACGGTAGACATTAACAACAACAACAAAACTTTAAAAGTTCAGATATCAAGTATGTAATAGGTTGCTAAATCCTAGGGTAATGAGCAATTTCACTCCATTCACATGTCTTTACTTTTAAGGAAGGATTTAGAATGAATTTCTTAAAAGTTAAAATTAATTCACAAACAAAAACCATCAAACACCATAACGCAAGGGTCCTTAATCCAGGCTTTATGAACAACTTAAATGCAAAGTGCTTTTATATGTGCAGCATCCTAAAAAAAAAATCAACAGGTCTGCTCAAAAAGATTAAGAACTGCTTTCCGACAGAACTTTGCATATAAATAGTGCTTCCTTGTTAAGAAAACCTCTCCACTTGTGGCTATGGGCAGAAGGCTGTTAGTCCTGCTTTGCAGATACAGGTTGTGGGTTTGTTGTATGCCAGCACTAAATTATTTTCTAGTCTTTTTGTACAATGTACCATTGTAATCTGTCTTCATTATTTTATCCAAAATAAACTTTTAGTTTTAATTAAAAAAAAAAAAAACTGCTTTCCCAACCCATTCTAATACAAGAATATTGTATTCACATTAACAAATTGGCAATTTTATTATTTACATGCAACCATTAGTACACAATAGTTAAAAAGAACCATAAAATTTTCATCAGCCTGAATATATATTTTCTGCCTATTCTGAGCAGACAGAGGAGCCCAGGAGGGGCTGAATGACAGAATTACAACAACTACTTGTTCCTAACAAGCAAAGTGGCAAGATCAGTTATTCTGATGTCAATGAAAGATGGCTCATTTCCCGTCTACTTGGCTCACTGGTGTAGCTTGTCAATTTAACCCATCTGGTCATCAGTTTATAGATTCTTCAATTACACTAAGGATCTTCTAGTTATAAAGATTGGTGTAGAGATTAACTGAACTAATATTTGGAAAGTAACCAAGGTTCCGTATCTGGCCATAAAGTAGGTTCTCAAGTAGATGGCAATTTCAGTATTAAGATGGTTATTACATTGAACTCTTGGGCATAAACAGTTGTCACCTGTTAATGGTGGATCTCAAGTGCAACTCTGGATAAACATACACAAGAAGTTATGAAAAGAGTTGCAAAAAATCTTACCCAACTCCCTGATTTTAAAGAAAACTCAGGCTCAGAGCTGATGTTGCCACTTGGCTGGTTGCTTCTCACAGGATCTAGTTCTCTTGGCCACCTGACTGCCTACCATTCCTGATGCGGCTGCACTGCCTAAGCTCTCTGCAGGCTTTTTCTCCCAAAGAGGAAAGAACACACAACAGGAATTGGAAAAGATCAAATTTTTCTTTGTAATACATATGCTTGACTTAAACATTTAAATTTGAAACTTTTAAATTTGAAAAATAATAAAATAAGGCAAATAAAAGTTGCGTAGTTTGAGGGAAGCGTGCCTCAAAGGACATAACATATTACGACTTAAAAATTTAATTGATATTGACAATAACCTATCTGTAATGAGAAGAATGAAGAGATAAAATATCTAACAGAGCTGCCTTAAATTTCCTAAGAACAGACTTTGGAAGTTACCTTTGTACTTCAATAGTTCCCATGGTTTCATAGGCAAAATCACATTTACTGTCAATTTCAATAGCTTTGCTGATAAGCTCCAAACCTCTATCCAGGTCTTGCTTCCACTGAAGTTGAAGTAAACTGCAAATGCAAAAAAAGCAGTCAGATTGACCATGGGCCAAAAGCAACAAGAATATAAGTATATAACTCAATTTCTGCCCTCAATGAATTTTTAATTACAAAACGAAAATAAAACTTAAAATAGTATATAATCTGCAAACTGTTTTTATTTCTCAATTTATATTTGTTTTGTATACTAAATTCCTTATTATGAAAAAGTGTCAATGGAAATAACCTAAGTGTCCATTGATGGGTGCATGGATAAAAAAAAAAAAAAAACTTGGCACACACACATATGCACACAAGGAATATTACTAGAATGGGCCATAAAAGGAATCCTACCATTTGCAACAACTAGGATGGATCTTGAAAGCATTATGCTAAATGAAATAAGTCAGACAGAAAGTCAAATACTGCATGATCTCACTTATACATAGATTCTAAAAAAACAAAAACAAAAACAAAAAAACGAACAAAAACCAACCTACACATAAAGAGAACAGAGTGATGGTTCCCAGAGGCAGGAGTGAGGGGTGAGTGACATGGGTGAAAGGAATCAAAAGGTACAAGCTTCCAGTTATAAAATAAGCAAATCATGGCAATGCAATATATGGAATGGCGGTTATAGTTAATAATACTGTATTGTGTATTTGCTAGCTGCTACAACAGATTTTAAAGTTCTCATTACAAGAAAAAAAAAATTCTGTATGTACAAATACTTGTTAGACTTATTGTGAAAATTTCACAAATACTGACTACATTGTACACCTGAAACTAGTATATCTGTTTTTTTAATAGCACTTTTTTTCTATTTTTATTTATTTAATATATTTTATTGATTTTGTACAGAGAGGAAGGGAGAGAGAGATACAGAGTTAGAAACATCGATGAGAGAGAGTCATCGATCAGCTGCCTCTTGCACACCCCCTACTGGGATATGCCCGCAACCAAGGTACATGCCCCTGACCGGAATCGAACCCGGGACCCTTTAGTCCCCAAGCCGACGCTCTATCCACTGAGCCAAACCGGTTTCGGCTGAAACTAGTATATCTTATGTCAATTATATCTCAATAAAAAAGAGAGGAGAAAGTGTCCAATAGTATGGGCTCTATACTAAGTGAAGTTTCTTTTTTATTACAGTTCATTTAGCATGCTATGTTTCCTATTTGACACAAGTAACATTTCACAGAATGTTCAGAACTGAAATCCTTAAGCTAAATGAAATAGTACATTTATTGATTGTATACAAGAATGAAACATAAGTAAAATTTAAAAAATTAACAGTGAAGCATCCATAGCATTAATAAATTTATTGATTAACTCAGTGATACTCTACACCACAGTACTTTCCTCAGTGACCAAAAGAAATCCATCCCATTATGCAAAAATTTATTTTTTTACTGGAACAAACAGAAGCACAAAAATACATACCCTTTATGAACGTAAGTTGTGGCATTATCTGGTTCCAAATCAATACATTTATCATACATTTCATCAGCTTTACCAAACTGCTGCTGATCTGTTAATGCCTAGGTGAGGAGATACTTCAGTTATATTAACATAACTGTCAACCTAAACAGCTAAAAGCACATTGCTTATTAATTACAAAAAATTACTTAATTTATCAATTTCTTTACAAATTATGATGTTTGGAGGATACAAAATGTTACAACTTAATTATGTTACAAATATGAAATCTTAAACGTCCACTATTTTTGACAAGTCATTAAATAGAATAGCAAACAATGTGGTAAGTGGAATACACAAAACCCCACTCTTGGTGCAGTTCTAATATCAGATTTTCATAAGTCACTTATTCATAACTTATCAAAATATATCCAAAGGAATTTAAAGGCAATACTCATTATTTGAAAGGATAAATTCAGACATGTGTGTTAAATGTCAGTTATTCCTTAAAAATTGATTTTTTTTTTAAAAAAAAGCAGTTACAATGAACTGTTTTAAAGCAAATCCCATGGCAGAAATCAAAGGGTTGGTGGTTATGTGGATACCAGATCACACTCAAACTGTAACTGCTTTGACGCCCTAATCAAAGCAATAATCAATTCGGACTGTCACAGTACAACACGTGAGATTGCAGAGAAGCTTCATGTATCACATATATGCATTGAAAATCACTTAAAACAACTTGGCTATGTTCAAAAGCTCGATACATGGGTTCCTCACGAACTGAAAGAATCACAGTTAACGCAACGCATTAGCAGCTGCGATTTGCTAAAGAAACGTAATGAAAATGATCCATTTTTAAAACGACTGATAACTGGCGATGAAAAATGGGTTGTTTACAACAATATCAAGCGGAAAAGATCGTGGAGCAGGCCAGGTGAACCAACTCAAACAACATCAAAAGCTGATATTCATCAAAAGAAGGTTTTGTTATCAGTTTGGTGGGATTACAAAGGAATTGTCTACTTTGAACTCTTACCACCCAACCGAACGATCAATTCTGATGTCTACATTGAACAACTAATGAAATTAAACAATGCAGTTGAAGAAAAGCGGCCCAAATTGACAAATCAAAAAGGTGTTGTATTCCATCATGACAATGCAAGGCCACACACATCTTTGGTCACTCGGCAAAAATTAATGGAGCTTGGTTGGGATGTTTTGCCACATCCACCATATAGTCCTGACCTTGCACCATCTGATTATTTTTTGTTTCGATCTTTACAAAACTCCTTGAATGGTAAAAATTTCAATAATGATGATGATGTCAAATCGTACCTGATTCAGTTTTTTGCTAATAAAAACCAGAAGTTTTTTGAACGTGGGATTATGATGCTGCCTGAAAGATGGCAAAAGGTCATTGATCAAAATGGGCAATACATTACAGAATAAAGTTATTTAGTTCCATGAAAAAATTGTCTTAAAAAATCCGCAATTACTTAGCTGCCGACCCAATATGTTCCTCCCTGTCTCCTCCCTCTCTAAAAAGCAATGGGAAAAATATCCTCAGGTAAGGATGAATTATAGAGAACTACTAGAGGCCCGGCGCATGGACGCATGCACCAGAGGGGTGTCCACAGCCGGCCTGTGCTCTCTTACAATCGGACCCCTCAGAGGATGTCTGACTGTGGTGGGCCCGATCCTTGCAGGCGGCTAGGGAGGAGCCCGCTGCGCTGCACTGCTGGTACTCATCCTCATCCTGGCCCAGGGCGGCTCAGCGCTGCCTCGGAGTCAGGAGAGGCTCCTCCCCTCTCCCCCCAGCTGTGCTCACCAGCCAGGAGCCTGGCTTCTGCTGAGCAGGGCTCCCCTGGGGGAGTGCACTGACCACCAGGGGGCCGCTCCTGCATTCAGCATCTGCTGCCTGGTGGTCAGTGCACATCATACTGACTGGTCTTCCCGTCATTCGGTCATAATGGTTGTTAAAGCTTTTAATATATGTAGACAGTGTGTATCTATACTAATTAGACCAGGAGACCTTCCTGACAAAACCAGCTGGGTGAAGCCGCCTGCAGCAGTCTTGGGCACCAGCGCCTGCGGCCGGCTGTGGCCCGGGAGATGAAGAAGCTGCTTGCCCTGTGGTCCCGGGCCGCCAGCCGGAGAAGCCACTCACCCCGTGTCCCAGGGACACGGAGAAGCTGCCTGCCTGCGGGTGCCACCAATGCTTGAGGCTGGCTGTAGCCTGGGAGATGGAGAAGTCGCCTGCCCCGAAATCCCAGGCTGCAGCCAGCGGAGAAGCCTCCAGCCCTGCAGGCCAGGCACCAGGGCCTGCGGCCTGGGAGATGGGTTCTCTCTTCTCTCACTGCTGTCATTACTACAATATTCCCTTCTGAATTTCTCTCTGCTGCCCGACCCAACCCCACTTTTCACCTGAAGGATAGGGAACAGAGAGGGCAGTGTTAAAAGCTGACATTTTAAGCAGGTAATTTGGTATTTAAACATATACATGGAAAACTAGTCCTTAAGGTAACAAAGTCTAGAAAGGGAGGGCACAGGGCAAGACATATTATATCCAGCAATCCATGTGGGGACTGATAACTTTGCAATGTTGACATGAATATTCTTCATGAATATGTTGGCAGGGACAATTCTTCCATCTTTGAAAGTATATCAAGTCTGTTTAAATAGATTTTCATCTGCATAATATAACACATTCTGATACCACCACCACCAATGTGGTCAGTGTTGTGCTGGTAAATGTTTAACAGGGTGTCAAAGAAAACAAAACCCTGATTTATAGTATCTCCAATTTCTGTGGCATAAATTCTCCATCCATGGCTTATTTCAGCTGCTAATGTGATGCCACTAAATGCAGAACTGAGAAGAAATGTGTAGTACACTATTATATCCCACCAGAAAGACCCAAAGAAATAATGTCAAGAGTCAGAACAGTAAAGTGTAGTAAATAATTGAAGAGTGATGAATTTAGAGTATGTATTACCTTTGGTTTTAATGTAATTTATTCACTCTTAAGATTATATAGTTTAATTTTTAACAATGACCATCTTTAACAACCAGCTTGCAAAATTCCTGAAAATTTGTGAGCCAGTCAGAGCAGGCTCCAGCACAATGCTGAGTGGAATATAATTGTTAAAGGGCATGGCTCATGGATTTGAAACAAGACTCGGCCACTTTTAGGTTTCACTGGTCAAGTTACCTGATCTCTTTATACCTCAGTGTTCTCATCTGTGTAATTATGGTATCTATTATGTAGAGTTGTTGCAAAGATACAATGAAATCTGTGTATGACAAGGCACAGCACCTGAAACAAATTCACTCACTTTGATATAAACTGTTGCTACCTCAATATGTAGCTGACAAAATTACTCATGCTGAAAGAATGAAATTTTACTAATGAGAAAAATACCTTATTTGCAATCTACATAGAGACAGTCAATTTTGCTTCCTAGACAGTAGATGGTAATCTACTACTAGAAACTGAAAGGGGGGAAATGACCTCAACCAACCACCAGGGAGCTGGACCATAAAGCAGGGGGGATGCCATACATTCTGGGATACATCTGCAGTAAGAGCCTTAGCCTCGGGCATTAATTCAGATCAACTAAGCATCACACTTAAGATGAATGGTGAGAAGGACTCTGAGGCTGCTTCTAGACTTAGCAGAAATAGAACTATTTTAATGCATAAGCAATAGTTACTATGGCTAATGATGGCGAGAAAAAACACAGCATGATCTATACTAATAAAAGACCAGACGTCTTCCGGACAACCACCGCACGTCCTTCCTGACAATGCCGGGCCCAAGCAAAGCCACCGGCCAGTGGTCTCAGCCCCCAGCGCCCGCAGCTGGCTGTGGCCTGGGAGACAGAGAAGCCGCCTGCCCCTCAGTCACAGGCTATAGCCAGCTGGAAAGCTGCCTGCCTTGTAGTACCGGGTGCCAGTGCCTGCGGCCGCCTGGAGGAAGGAATCCTGGGTCCCGGGTGCCAGGCAAAGGCAGAGGAGGTTAGGGGTGAGCAAGCCAGCAGGGGAGCAGTCAGGGGTGATCAGGCTGAAGCGGTTAGGGGCAATGAGGCAGGCAGGCAGGTGAATGGTTAGGAGCTAGCGGTCCTGGATTGTGAGAAGGATTGTCCGACTGTCTGGGATCAGACCTAAACCAGCAGTCATACATCCCCCAAAGGGTCCCAGATTGGAGAGGGTGCAGGCCAGTGTGAGGGACACCCCCTTTTCCCCCCATGCTCAAATTTTGTGCAATAGGCCACTAGTATACATATATAAAATTACATGTAACTATGTATATAGTGAAGCAAAAATAAGGAAACCACAGAATAGACATTTTAGCATAGACTGTGATACTAGTGCTAATAAAGATAGCTCAGGTAAGCCAAAATCTATTTTTGGTAGCATAGTGACAAGAAAATGTGTAAGAAAGCTCTGGGAGAGCTGTTCCTAATATAGGTTTCTTTAAAAAGCTATTCAGTGGCCTTTGTTCTTTTAGCTGCTTATAGAACTCTGCATCAAAAAGGCATTTTAAACTTCATTTCAGTGATGCTGATGGGATTATCCCTTCTGCTTTGTTCCTAATATAAAGCATAAACCCAAGTGTACCTATTCAATACAAAGTTACACAATTGTAATGTGCATTTTCTTATTTTAAATTCTATCCATTCTTTAAAATTATATTTATATAGTACATGCTATCACAAGGAATATAGAGCAACTATTGTTCCCCCCCACCTTTTTTTTTAAGTTATTATCGGCCATTACCATTAAACTGTAAGGACAAAGACCGAAGAAATAAGATTACTTCTGAGATTAAAGAACTTCTGTGTTTACTTCATGCCCCAGAGAGTTAATAGAGAATTTCAATTTCTGATAATACGCTGATATGTAGAACTATTAAAGGATAGATCCAACACAAATCAGTCTTCTCACAGTCCCATACCATAAATCCTCAAAAAAAGTTTCACCCATGGAACTTTTTTCTTTAACTTTACTGAAGACTACATTAAGGAACTTTAAAAAAAAACAAGCAACCTGAAGAATGGTTTGGAGGTAGAAATCTACCACAGCTGGTCATTTTTGAATGTTTTCTATTTCTGAGATGTGGGTGTGACAACATTTCTTTGGAATAAAAAAAAATCATATAGAATATTGAGATAGATGATTTATGCAGACACCAAAAGCAACTTTTAAAAATTAGTAAGTTTCCAAAGATTTCAAGTTACAATTAAACAGTGGAAGTAATTCAAGTTTAAATCAAACTTTCCCCAAAGCTTCAATCCTAAACCAAGAATTTTAGACAAACCAAAGAGGAGTTAAGATGAACTGTTTATAGCCTATCTAATCATTTCAAAGGATCTTGATCAAATAGAACAGAAGTTTTCAACCTTTCTAATGTTGCGGCCTTTACTACATTTCCTCATGTTGTGGTGACCCCCAATCATAAAATTATTTTCGTTGCTACTTCATAACTGTAATTTTGCCATTGTTATGAATCATAATGTAAATATCTGTGCTTTCTGATGGTATAAGGCTCTACAGTCGCAACACACAGGTTGAGAACCACTAGCAGGGTCGCCTAAGACCAATGGAAAACACAGATATTTACATTATGATTCATAACAGTAGCAAAATTATAGTTATGAAGTAGCAACGAAAATAATTTTATGGTTGTGGGTCACCACAACATGAGGAACATGGCATTAGAAAGGTTGAGAACCATTGAAATAAACAAAAAGCTTCCATATTTTTCCTTCCTTGAATACAGTAAATTTTCCTAAGTTCATTTGATAAATCCAATCCAAATGAAAACATAAGGGAAATGGTCTGCTTAAACTTCCCCACATTATGAGTTCAGGGTCACGGTTTTCAAATTGAGTAACATATGAGCCCCTCTTGAAGGGGTGCAGGACCATCCTGGGGGCCCAGAGGATCACAGAAAACATAGCATTGCTTTCTGATTTCTCTACTGGGATTCAGCACACAAGTACACATCTTTAAAAAAGAAAAAAAAAGAAAGAAAAGAAAAGAAAAAAAAGGCCAATCAACTAATAAAGTATGAAAAATCACACTTACCTGGGCATATAGTGCATAGCCTTCAGCACACCTGGGAAATTTCTTTATGACCTCTTCAAACCCTTTCATAGCTGTTTGGATTTGTGAAGAATTGTTTCCTGTATATGCCTGGCGATACTGTTTTAAAAAAAAAAAAAATCAAAACAGGCCTGTTAAATCAAGAATTTAAAACTCATGGAATGTTAAAATATTATAAAAGTTACACAAAATTACATAAATATTTCCAGAAAGGCAGGAGTTATACTAACATAATTTGCTGCATCTAAAAGGGTTCCAAGGAAGCCCTGGTTGGTGTTGTTCAATGGTTAGAGCTCAGGTCTGTGCAAGGAGGAGTGATAGGTTCAATCCTTGCAGGTTCAATCCCCAGCCCTGGTCAGGGCACATGTGGGAGGCAAGTAATCAGTATGTCTTTCTCACATCAATGTCGTCGTCGTCGTTCCCCCCCACCCCCACCCCCATCACTCTAAAAAGCAATGGGGAAAAATATGCTTGAGTGAGGCTTAACAAAAATAAATGAATAATAAACACAAGGATTCCAAGGAAATAACTCAGCAGCAGTGTATTCAAAGGCTATGTACAGCTAGGTCTTTGCTGATTATACAAATTCCAGGATGTTCAGTAGAAGGGGGCATTCTAATGTGTCAGAACTTAACTTGTATATAAACGGGGGAATTTTAAACCTAATTTATTATCACTTTACTACAAATGTTACTTTATCTAATATCATTTTCACCTATAATATACAGGACAGACCAAAATTACAATGATGGTCCTATAAGATTATAAGGGAGCTGAAAAATTCCTATTGCCCAGTGACTTAGTCACACCAACATCATGATGCAATGCATTACTCACGCATTTGTGACAATGCTGTTGTAAACAAACCTACTGTGCTACTAGTCATACAAAAGTATAGCACATACAATTATGTACAGCACATAATACTTGATACTGATAATAAATGACTATATTACTGATTTATATATTTACAAGACTAAATACTTTATTATATCTTCAATTGCAGTCTTTCTATTTACAAAAGGTTTGCTGTCAAACATATATATGTGTGTATGTATGTGTATATATGTATATGTATTATGTATACATACATATACATATATATGTACACACACACACACACACACACACACACACCCTGTTTTATGCAGGCGGAAGCCTCAGATACCTCATATTTACTGCATCTCTTAACTGCATAATTTTCTGGTGCTTGATTCAGTATCATGTTGTTTTACCCAGTAACCTGCTGTACAGGTTTGTAACCTAGGTGTTTAGTAGGCTATGCCACTTATGTTTGTGTAAATGTACTGTGATATTTGCACAATAACAAAATCACTTAAAGACACATTCCTCAGAACGTATTCTTATTGTTAAGCAATGCATAACTGTAAATGTGTTTGTGATCCAATTTCTTTCTTTAAAAGGAAAATCATTTTAGGACTCAAACTATAGAGTGTGGATGAAAAGGAGCCACACACTAAACCTGGCAAGGTCAGGGGAGGCCTGTGGGAAACCTAAAGTATCCACACAGGATGGTCTGAAATTAAAACTTCCTAACTAAAAGCAGTTCATGGGGGGTAGTCATGTCCAAAGATGATATTTTTCCCTAACAAAGGTCAATCTTCACCTTAACTGAGTTTGTCTGTCGTCTCTCATCTAGAATAGCATACTGACAAACATAAGATGGCGGTTAATTTGCATACACAGGCACTGAGTGATGGGGGAGAGACGCTTGGCAATGACACAGGTTTCTGCCCCGCCCCGGGTCTCTCAGGCCTCTCTGGGCAGCGTGGGAAGGTGGGGCCTGAGTGGAAAGGGGCTGGGCCAGCTTGGAAAGGCGGTGCTGGCAGCCAGGGAAAGGAAAGCCCATTCTAGCATAAATATTCGAGCATCCGGCTTCTAGTGTAAAAGATGTGTCTATCGTTTTACTTTTCATCCAATGCCAGAGGTTTCCTCACTTTGTTTTCTCCAGCCTCCTTCATCTATCATCAATGAATTCCATGTAACCTACATCTCGTTTTTTTATGGTAATGTATAAAGAAGGTGCAAAACCGCCATTTTGCAAAGAGTTTTCTCAATCCATTGAGATTTTTCTTCCTGGCAATTGTCAGTTTGGCTCAAATAAACTCACAAAAATTCTTACAGGTTTGGTCATTTCCTGTGGTTCACAAGAGCTATTGGAGTACCTCATTTCAATATAAATTGAATTATTTTACTTGATTTTCAGTGTTTCTGATTATTAATAGTTTTACAAAGGCGAGATGAACTTGCAGTTAATGTGGTGTCATGATTGCAGTTAGTTTCTCAAAATGCTTTTGTTCTCTGTACTAGTTTATGGAAGAGGACCAGGAAGAACAGTGCTAATCAGGGGAGCATAAAAATCAGGGATAAACATCTATCAAGATGAACACAAATAATACAATCAGAGAAATACAGAAGCAGTGCCTCAATAAATATATGTATACATTTCCTTCTCTAAACTAACTTGTTTTCCCTCGAGGTGTATCCTTTCGGGGAAAAAGAAAAAGATGATTTTACGGATAATGAGGGAAATAAAAATGATGTGTAGGAATAAAAAAAGAAAGTAGAACCTACCAATGCAAAGCATTTCTGTGCTTGTGCCAGGGCAGACTCAGGTCTTAATCTAATACATTCATCAAAATCTGCCACTGCTTCTTCAACTTGATCAAGCAGTATTTTCAGCTAAAAAACAACAACACACACACACACATATATAAATAAACAAGACTCAAAATAATAAGTGTACTCACCCCCAGTTAAGTACATACTATCTTTTATCAATGCTCAGCATAATGCTAATAGCAAATAGTAATTATTCAATATAGAATTACTTTCTAGAAACAATAAACTAGAAAATCTTATAATTTTAAGGAAAGCTTCTACAACTTAAAACTAGTGTCCAATTTCTTAAAAAGCACTAAAAACCCACCATTTTGCACTGTAATTTTGACCACTCTTTTTTTTTTTTTAAATATATATTTTATTGCTTTTTTACAGAGAGGAAGGGAGAAGGAGAGATAGTTAGAAACACTGATGAGAGAGAAACATTGATCAGCTGCCGCCTAACAACTGCCTACTGGGGATGTGCTCACAACCAAGGTACATGCCCTTGACTGGAATGGAACCTGGGACCTTTCAGTCCACAGGCCGACACTCTATCCACTGAGCCAAACAGGTTAGGGCAATTTTGACCACTCTTTTCTTCTAGAAAAGTAGACATTTCTGTACTTTGAAATTTCAAAGCAAATCAGATCATTCAATAATTACTTTTCAAATTAACCTTAAGATACTACCAGTAAGGATCAAAATGTCAGGAATTTTAAGAATGTCAACACTTCTTCAAATCCTTCAGACAGAAATATTAGGTACAATTCTCCATTAGAGAAAGAACTTCAGCTTTTGTTATTGAGTGGATAGTCCATATTTTCTACCATAATACATTCCACCAAGTCACAATAAACAAGCAGATTAAAAAGCCATGCTTTCTCCAGATGAAGCTAAAACTAGGAACTGTTTACTTCACTATATATATATTGCTAAAAACCAAATATGCAGATTGTAAATCTCCAATAAGATATTTTGTGTGTGGCCGAAACTGGTTTGGCTCAGTGGATAGAGTGCCGTTCTGAGGACTGAAAGGTCCCAGGATCGATTCGGGTCAAAGGCTTGTACATTGGTTGCAGGCACATCCCCAGCGGGGGGTGTGCAGGAAGCAGCTGGTCGATGTATCCCTCTCATCGATGTTTCTAGCTTTCTATCCCTCTCGCTTCCTCTCTGTGAAAAATCAATAAAATATATTTAAAAGAAAAATACTCTTCTTAAAAAAAAAAAGAAAGATATTTTGTGTGTGTATTGTTTGGATAGTCTAGGCTAAATATTTCTTGACAGCAAGAAGCCCACAAAAACCATTGCATTAATTCAAAATGCTCATTTAAATGTTTTTAATGTTTTACTCATTGAAAATCTATGTACTGGAAACACCTGAAAAACAAACTTGAACTAGCAAGCCAATATCTGTAGCCTTCCTTTTCTTCTTTTTAATAAGCAAATACTGATATTATAAGGACAAATGTTCAAGAGGGGGACTGTGATCATTTGTTCAGAATGATCTGAATTGATATAAGAAAACTTTAAGACATTCTCAAATATGGATATCAAATTCCTTAATCAGAGATCAGAACTCTTGGTAAGAAAATAGACTTACCTGTCCTCGGTGATGATAAACATCTGCATTCTGAGGATCAATGTCAGCAGCCATGTTAAAATCCTGAGTGGATAGCAAAGGCTGCTGCTGCTGCATGTACATGCTGCCCCTTTTGATTAGTGCATTTGCTCGAAGCTACATGCCCCAAATGAGAAAAGGTCATCATTACTACCTTATATCCCAATATAGTTTAGAAACAAACAAACAGCTGTATTGAGATATAATTCATATACCACAAAACTCATTTAAAATCAATTGTTTCTAGTATATTCAGAGTTGTGCAACTATCACCACTATCTAACTCCAGAACCTCATCATTAATCTCCAAAAGAAACTTTATACATATTAGCAGTCACTTCTCATTTCCTCTCTAATCCATCAATCTACTTCTATGAATTTGTATATTCTTGGGCATCTCATTAAGATGGAAGTCTTTTGTGTCTGGCTTCTTTCACTAAGTATATTTTTAAGGTTCATCTGGTTATAGCATGTTATCAGTACTTCATGCTTTTTTATAGCTGAATATTATTCTGCTAGAGGCTCAATGCACAAAATTCGTGCAAGAGTAGGCTTTCCTTCCTCCGGCTGCCTGGCATTGGCTTCCCTCACAGCCCCAGCTTTACCTGGAGGGTCATCCAGGATATCTGGTCTAATTGGCATATTGTGCTTTCAATATTATAGGTTGTATACCACTTTTCTTTATCAACTCATACCTTGATGGACATTTGAGCTGCTTCCACTTTTTGGCTATCATGAATAATGCTGCTATGAACATTCATGTACAAGTTTTTGTGTTGCCTTATATATTCAACTAGAGGCCTGGTGCATGAAAATTCATGAACTGGAGGTGGGGGTCCCCTCAGCCAGGCCTGCCCCCTCTCACAGTCCGGGAACCCTCAGGGGTGAGAGATGACCCAGTGATTAGGGGAAGATGATGACCTATCACACCTCTGCTGCCACTGCCGGCAGCGCAAGCCTCAGCCAACCCTGGATACCTGAGCCTTGGTTGGCTCTGGGCAGCCGCCTCAGAGGCTTGCCTGTGCCTCGGGCTGGCCCTAGGTGGCTGGGGGGCTGAGGGTACTGGGGGACTCTGGAGGCAGGCACACGGAGCAGCCAGGCCCACCTGGGGACAGGCCCGACCTTGCCACGCACCTGCTGCCCAGTGGGGCTGAGGGGAGTAGGTGCTGCAATCTTGAGGCTGTGGGCACTGTGATCTTTTGAGGGCTTGGCAGTCAATTAGCATATTCCCTCCTTATTGGCTGTGGGCACCATCATCTTTGCAATGGCATGAGATTAAATTAGCATATTCCCTCTTTATTAGATAGGATTCTCTTGGGTATATGTCTAGGAGAGGAACTGCTGGGTCTTATGGTAACTCTTATCAATAAACTCCCAAAATAATTTCTAAAAAAAGTTTTACTATTTTACATTCTTGTGAGCAACGTATGACAGTTCCAATTTCTCTACACCCTCATCAATACTCTTCTCTGTCTACTTTCTGAATATAGTCATCCTAGTGGGTGTAAAGTAAAATCTCATTGTGATTTGGATTTGAATTTCCTTAAGAGTTAATGATGTTGGGCATCTTTTACTGTCCTTATTGGCCATTTTAATATACTAGAGGATTGATGCACAAAATTCGTGCAAGGGCCTTGGCCCTAGCGGGCCCCCATCTACTGTGGCTTTTTCCGGAAGGAAGGATGTCTGATCTAATTAGCATATTATGCTTTTATTATTAGAGATTCTTTGGAGAAAATGTCTATTCAGGGCCTTCAACCTGTTTTTAAATTGAATTGTTTTAGTAAGAAGAGTTCTTCATATATTCTGGATACAAACCCCTTATCAGATACAGAATTTATATTTTCTCACATTCTGTGCAATGTGTTTTCTCTTTTTTGATGGCATCCTTTCAATCAAAAAAGTTAAAAATTTTGATGAAATCTTTTCTTTATTGCTGTTGCTTAGCTTTTGGTGTCATATCTAAGGAATCACCATATAATCAAAGGAAAGCTGTCCTCCTATTTTTTTTCCCCCTGTAAGAGTTTTATACTTTTAGCTCTTACATTTAGGTCTTTGATTCATTTGAGTTAATTTTTGTCCAAGCGTATGATAGACATCATTACTACTTGCCATTCAAACCAAAAGTCATGATCATAATAAAGCAAGATACAGAGATCCCCAGAATTCTTTTTCAAGACAAACTTACATGTCTTCCTGAATTAAATGAACAGGAATGCCCTCACATTTTAACAAGAACACCTAACAACATTTGTAATTAGTAGGAAAATCATTAGGAAATAAAATTAAAATTACTAGGGTAGCTACAGCTTTAAAATTTCATTTTAAAAGTAACTTAACAAATATTGTTATAACTACTTTTGTTTACAGAAAGTTTAGATATTTATTGAAAAGTATTTAAGTCTTTATTACAACTTTTATACATGAATGATTTCTTTGAAGGTGGAAAAAGCCAGAGTTTTCCTAATTTCATGAGGAAATAGGTCAGTGTGAACAACTGGTAAGGAAGAGTTAGTTGATGGCTAAATTCTGTCATGTTACACTTAGTAGAGACCTCTCAAAATTCAACGGACACCCAATGTTAATTATAAAAATAACTACATACACATAAGAACACTTGGAAAATGAAAAGCTGTTCCAATGACACACTGCAAAACTTTTGGTATATGTTAGTACCTATATCATATTTTTAGATCCTGTATTTTTCCTCCTGTTAAAAATAAAAAATTACTGGCATCCTAATAAAATCTCCCAGAATATATTATTAAATGTGCTTATTTTTATTAAATGCACTTTATAACCTTGTACTACCTAAAGCATATAACTTACAGCATTACATTTACCATTTCACTGACCAAATATAGTCCATTACATAGGCAATGCTACAAATGAGAAGTGAAGCTACCGAATGCTATAGGAAAAATATTTCCCTTTCCTAGCTAAAAATAAACGTCACTGATATTTATATTGCAGTTTCATTACACCAACTCAGCCATCATTAGGGGTAGTTCCTTCCAAAACAAAAGTAGCCTTCTGGAGAATGACAGTGAAATGCCAAAATTTTGGCAAAACAGATCTAAAAACCTCATTTTTATTTATTAATTTTTGCACAAGCACAAAAGCACATTTTTAATATGTACCTTCACATTAGCTTCTTTCAAATTGATGACCTTGTCTAAATCTGGTTTAGCTGCGTTGGCATTGCCAATAAGCAGGTAGAAGGTAGCTCGTAGTAATAATGCTTCTGCCATGTATTTGCCTTGAGCATCTATTTCTTTTGAGCATTCACTTATGATCTTATCATAGTTTTCTTCTTCCATGTATTGTTTAGCCTTTAAATATCCAGAACTGAAAATAAAATGAATATAGGAGATCATTTACAAAGAGAGGATGAAATGCTACAACCTGCCACACTTAGTAGACCCGAATTAAGCAAACATCCATTTCCCCTTAATAAGCTAGTCGGCCAGTGTGGGAAAGCAGCAGGGCAGGAGGTAACAGGAGTCTTGATTTTCATGATGCTTGAATAATTTTTAAAAAGGAATCAGCAGAGTCAGTGGCAAAAACCTGGAGTTACTGCCCAAGCGTCAACATTTAAACACTTGAAATGAACAGGGCAAGTCTTATTCACTTTCTTATCTGTGGCACATTGATGGCATGCAACAGTTATTTTATGACTAACAGAAAGGATAAAGAAATCCTATATAATAAAAGGCTAATATGCAAATAGACTGAAAGGCGGAATGACCAGTCTCTTGACATGCACTGACCACCAGGGGGTTGGCGCTCAATGCAGGAACTGGCCCCCTAGTGGTCAGTGCGCTCCCACGGGGGGAGTGGAGAGCTGCTCAACAAAAAGCCAGGCTCATGGCTGGCAAGCACAGCAGCGGTGGCAGTCAGATATCCTTTGAGGCTCCAAGACTGTGAGAGGGTGCAGACCAAGCTGAGTCACGTCCCCCCAAACCCCAGTGCACAAATTTCATGCACCAGGGCTATAGTTGGAAATAATTTAGGTCAGGGTCACAGAGGCCAAGGGAAGAGGGTGTGACCAAAGCTGTACTTTGTAAAGATGAGCAAGGGAGCAAGACTAGAAGCAGAGAAATATCTGCAGGGCTTTCATCCAGAAGTTGTGTTGTTTTACTTATAAGAACAGACCTAGAAAGAATAGGTGGAAATATCAAAGAAGCAAATTTAAAGGTAGATTCTCCCAGAAAAAGTACTTTAAAGACATCCTTCCCTACTTCTTAAATTCAGTGACTACAATATCATTATTCATCTAAGATGATGACTATTATCAAAGGTGCTTACAGGAGGGATTTCCTTGAACTGAAAAGGAATTTATAATAGATGAGCTTATAAGAGGTGTTATAAACATAAGGTATTATAAATGGAAGTACATTTTCTCATTCCACTTGTTATATATTTTTAATTAAAAAAAAAACTGACAAATGACTTGAGTTGTTGGTCAAGCCTGGCTGGTGTGGCTCAGTGGTTGAGCACTGACCTATGAACCAGGTTACGGTTTGATTCGCAGTCAGGGAACATGCCTGTGTTGCGGGCTCGATCCCCAGTGTTGGGCATGCAGAACACAGCCAATCAATTATTCTCTCTCAACATCAATGTTTCTATCTCTCTTCCTCTCCTTTCCTCTCTGAAATCAATAAAAATACATATTTTTTAGTTTTGTTCCTCACGTAACCAGGCTAAGAAAATATAATTATTAAATCAGTATGGAAATAATAATGGTTCCTAACTTATTGAGAATCTAAGTGTATGCTTACAAATATAATCTTTAAACTTCATAACTACCCTCAAAGATAAATATTACCAGCCCCAGTTAAAAAATGATGAAGCTACAGTTCAGAGTAAAATGGAATTCAAAAACTTAGGCCCGATTCCAGCTAGTGTTTTGGTGACAGGTAGCTGCCACCTCTCAATATATCTTTTAGAATAATGGTATTAACATCATTGTAGTTTTGCTCGGACAATGACCTTTTTCCTAACCAGAAGAGGAAATTATTGGCATAATTTTAAACATTTACTTCCCAACAACTATCTTCTGAAAAGACTAAGTATCAACTAAAATTTGAACATCTTAGTATCATTATGCATAGTATCTTCCTCCTTAAAAACTGGCCAACAATGCTGGAAAATTTGAGAGACAGAAATGAAAAACAATCTCTATCCTGGACCCAGAGAGAATTATGCTAAAGTGAAATAAGCCAGTCAGAGAAAGACAGTGCCATATGATTTCACTTACATATGGCATCTAATGAATAAAATAAACAAAACAGAAACAGACTCAAAAAACACAAACAACAGGCTGACAATGTTAGAAGGGAATGGGGTTAGGAGGCCAGGTGAAAAAGGTAAAGGGGTTAAGCAAAAACTAATTAAATCATAGACATAGACTAACAGTATAGTAATTACCAGAGGGAAAGAGGAGTCGAAGGGGGTGAAAGGGGCTAAATGGTGAAGGAATGAGACTTGACTTGGGTGGTGAACATACAATACAATATAGAGGATGTATCTAGGATTGTACATCAGAAATTTTTATTATTTTATTAACCAGTAACTCCAATGAATTCAAATAAAATGAAAAGCTGGTTAAGAGACATTTAAAATTAAAGAATAAAAGAGCAATCTGTTTCCTTAAACGTTCTAATATGTTATAGGTGGAAAACTATGCTTTTCTACAAAAATACTTCCTTTTCTTCCAAATTCATTTAGAAATGTTATTTTGGTAATAATAGTGTACCTTTTCCTGGAGAGGAAAGGTAGTCTTAACATCAAAACATAAGTACTGATAAAGACAAATGGACAAGCAGGCTAGATGGCTTATGTACTAGACTGTACCACTGACCTCCAGTTGTAAACATGGCATCCTATACTGCTCTCCAAAAGAGCAAAGTCAAGAAGCCTAGAAAAAGGCATTTTCCCAAGCAAGCAGAAAAAAAGCTTGAAGAAAGTCATTTTTGGGAACTCCTAAGCATCTCAGTTTATAAATTATAAACTTCCCAACACTAAAACGTTTGAATATTCAATTACATAATAATTTTCAAATTAATGTCCCTATTTGAATAGTTGATCACCTCACTCACTGGGAATCCTCTTGTGAATATCACTAGGACCCTAAAAGCGGGGCAAACTCCTGCTAGTAAAACCTTAAATCACCGGAGAAAAACTCTCAGGGTGTAATAGACACATGTGAGAAGTATTTTTATTATAACAATGCTATCAGGATATTTATTTATTTTTTTCTAGATGAGTGAGAACCCCATTTAGGCACATAAAAAAACCAAAACTAAGCCCTAGCTGATTTGGCTCAGTGGACAGAGTGTGAGCCTGTGGACCGAAGGATCCCAGGTTTGAGTCTGGTCAAGGTCAATTCCCAGGTTTTGGGCCTGATTCTCCAGTGTGGGTGTGCAGAGAAGGCAGTTGATTAATGATTCTCTCTCATCTTTGATGTTTCCATCTCTCTCCCGCTTTCCCTTCTTCTCTGAAATCGGTAAAAATATATTTTTACAAAACAAAAACAACAAAAATCCCCCCCAGCCCAGCCCAGCAATGTGACTAAGTAGTTGAGTCAACCCATGAACCAGATCACAGTTCTGTATGGGGCTTGATTCATCTAAGATTCAGCAGGAGAAGTGCAAGAGGAAGCCAATTAATGATTCCCTCTCATCATTAATGTCTCTCTTTCCCTTCCTGTCTCTGAAATCATTGAAACATATTACAGATTAGAGGCCCAGTTCACAAAATTCATGCAAGGGGTGTGTGTGTCCCAGCCCAGCCTGCACCCTCTCCAATCTGGGACCCTTCAAACAATCCAGGACTGCTGGCTCCTAACTGATCACTTGCCTGCAAACCTGATCAGCCTCTAACCATTCCCTTGCCGTCCTGATTGATGCCTAACTGCTCCCCTGCCAGCCTGATTGCCCCTAACTGCCCACCCTTGAAGGCCTGGTCATCTTGTGTGTTGGAGTGACAGTCAATTTGCATATTACTCTTGTATTAGATAGGATAGAGGCCTGGTGAACGAGTGGGGGCTGGCTGGTTTGCCCTGAAGGGTTTCCTGGATCAGGGTGGAAGTTCCCTTGGAGCGTGAGGCAGCCTGGGTGAGGGGCCTGTGGTGGTTTGCAGACTGGCCACGCCCTTCCAGCAACCCAAGTGGAGGATCTGGTATCTGGGATTTATTTATCTTCTATAATTTAAACTTTGTAGCCTTGAGTGGAGGCCAGAACGGGTGGGAAGCCTGGTTTCCTCCACTGCCGGGGAAACTCAAGCCTCCTGCTTGCTCTGTGGCTACAGCCATCTTGGTAGGGTTAATTTGCATACTCATTCCTGATTGGCTGGTGGGTGTAGCAGATGTATGGTCGATTTGCATGGTCAATGGTTTCTCTTTTATTAGTGTAGATATATACATATATAAAATATCTCCCCCAAAATAAGCAGATACTATACTTAACACACTTACTTTTCTTTCACTTCTAAAACCTCCCCTTCCTTGTCTTTATCTTCATCAGACTTCTCTCCTTTAAGCATGGGCTGAGAAATTATATCATCCGTGAAAGAACTGAAGTAAGATTTGATAAACTGTGGAGATGGCATCAGAGGTTCGCGATTCTGAAATTCAATCATAATTAAATACATCAAAATGAGAAAACACAAACCAAAAAAGCAGATACATTTATACAACACTGAGAATGACATAAGAATTGGAATCTCTTTTTTAAATAACTGAGGAATATTAGGTTCCATACTATATAGGACAGCAGAAATGGTAAAGCTGTCAGCCCTAGCTGTTCAAAGCAGGTTTTAAGTGAGAACATTTCCCCTCTTCAAAGATGTAAAATGTTAAGAAATCTTAGAACCATTCATTAGCCAAGCCAGCATGGCTCTGTGTTTGAACACCGACCTATGAATCAGGAGGTGGTTCAATTCAGGGCATATGCCCCAGTTGTAGGCTTGATCACGAGTGAAGGGCATGCAGGAGGCAGCCTATCAATGATTCTCTCTCATCATTGTTGTTTCTATCTCCCTCTCCCTTCTTCCTTCCTCTCTGAAATACACACACACTAGGTGTACCAGTTAATGTGGATTTTGTAATCAAGTAAACATGATAATTTTATTTTTTAATTTAGTTTTAATTTTTTAAATATATTTTATTGATTTTTACAGAGAGGAAGGGAGAGCGCGATAGAGAGTTAGAAACATCGATGAGAGAGAAACATCGATCAGCTGCCTCCTGCACACCGCCTACTGGAGATGTGCCTGCAACCAAGGTACATGTCCTTGACCAGAATCGAACCTGGCACCTTTCAGTCCACAGGCCAATGGTCTATCCAGAGCCAAACCAGTTTCGCAAGCATGACAATTTTAAAGAGACACATCAAAAGTGCTTTATTCAAAGTAATGTCCGTCATTAGCTACACATTTCTCCATCTTTCAGGTAATTTGTGGATATCCCAAAGAACTTTTCTTGTTTTGAAGCAAATCATTCAGAGGCCCAATTTTCCACTTCTTTGTACGTTTTGAAGTGCTGCTCAGAAAGTATTTGTGCCATCGATTGGAACAAATGGTAATCTGAAGGAGCAAGGTCTGATGAATATGGCAGGGGGGTTAATATACCTCAGGCAAGATCTTTTAATGTGTCTTTAACTATTTTTGAAGTGTGTGATGGTGCATCATCACGAAGGAAAATTACTTTGCTGTGTCTTCTGTCACATTCTGGTCATTTTACAATGAAAATGTGGTTCAAATTGATTTCTTATTGTCGGTATCTGGTTTTAGAAGCTCATAATACATCACACCTTCCTGATCCCGCCAAACTCAGAGAATTGTCTTCTTTTTTAAGCGATTTGGCCTTGCAGTCAATGTGGATGGTTAACCTGGATCAACCCATGATTTTGTGCATTTGGGATTCTCAAAATATATCCACTTTTCATCGCCAGTCACAATTCAATGCAAAAAAAACAAAACTTTCTTTCATGCCATTGAAGGAACATTTTACTGATGACTTTTCAGTTTTCCACTTGTCTTTCAATCGTTGATATGGCACCCATTTTCTTTTAAAATCTTTCCCATTGTTTGTAAACAATCGGAAATTATTTGCTGAGCAACATTTAATCTTTCTGCAAATTGTTTTTGAATTTGACAAGCATCTTCATCCAATAAATGCTTATAATTGTTGATCTTCAAACTTTTTCGGTTAACCTGGAAGTTCTTTGTCTTTCACATTGAAATTATCACTTTTAAAGCATTGAAACCAGCATTCTCAAGTATCCTGAGATGGAGCATGGCCACCATAAGCTTCCAGAAGTATACGTTAACTTTTCAGTAGTACTTTTCTTCAAAATAAAGTAACGAATTAAAACTCCTTCAAATGCTCTTTTTTATGGCACGAAATTCAACATTTTTAAGCATAAAGATACCTATGATGTTAACACCTTCAGCAAATTTGACAAATGAAGTTTTGAAGCTTATTGTCAATACAACAAAATAGCATACATATAAAATCATATGTATCAATATATGGATAATTCCATCTATTGAAAAAAATCCACATTATTAACTGGCACACCTAATATATATATACACCATTCACTAAAAGTAAAAGAAGGTAAAATCTGGAATCCAGGGGACAAATAACTGCTGAGTTAAAATGATATCCTTCTGGTCCCTGTCCTAGGAGACTAGCATCTCAGTTCACCACTGAAGACCATGTCTTACAAACGCGTTGACATGTAAAGTCTACATCCCATGGGCCTTCATCTGTCCTCTGTACTGCATCTGAATATCTCCATTAGAGTTAAGTGCCAATTGAAAGCCAGAATGAGATCATATTTCCTGTTAAGTTATTGCTTTTTGGCATGGGAAACTCACTCACAATCACATAATTATAGTAGCATTTTGTTTTTTCTTATAGTACAACTTAGATGATAAAGTTTTAAAGGTAGAGAGAAGAAGAAGTAACAGCCAAAGGGCTCTCATAATATATATTGGATCCTTTATATACAAAATTCAATCAAAAATTTTTTAAGTGAAAATATAGTATTTAAAATTGTATATCAAATATTATTGTTATTTTGGTAGATTATTTTGAGAATATATTTTTATTATTGATTTCAGAGATGGAAAGGGAAAGATAGAAATATCAATGAAGAGAATCATTGATTGGCTACCTCCTGCATGCTCCAAACTCCTAAAAAATGATATGGAGTCTATATAAATATCGGTTAACTTGCATTTTCTTACGACCCTTCAATTCAATCAGTACAATTCCTTAACAATAATCTATAATAATAAAAGGGTAATATGCTAATTAATCCAGATGTCCTTCTGGAAGTTATTTCGTATGTCCTTCCTGACGAAGCTGGGGCTGGAAGGAAGCCAGCCCGGGTCCTGGTGCGGTGGGGAAGCCAGTGCCAGCAGCCGGGGAAAAGAAGGCCTACTCTTGCACGAATTTTTGTGCATCAGTGTTATGTAAGTAAACATTAAACATTAAAAAAAAACAAACAAACAAAAAAAAAAACAAACAAACAGGTTCCCTTAAGATTCCATTTATATTTTACAGTGTTTTAAGGAACACCAGTTCTATGAAGTGCTCAGTGAGAGACAAAGGATCATTAGTTTAAAAAAACTGAGAACCGCTACATCTATATTTCTCTTAGGGATTCATAACTCATCTGAGCACATGAAAGTCCTGCCATGAAGGACCGTGTTTTAACTCAGCTAATATTTGAAAATGGTAAGTTAAAAATATACATAGCTTGTTAAATTGAAATTTTTTAAATAAAACCAAACAAGTTATTATTTAAAAAAAAAAAAAAAAAAAAGGAACAATTGTTAAATTACTGACATTTAGCAGAAAATCTCTAGGGATATTTGGTGATGACTGTGGTACTCCCACAGTACTCTACTCATACCTTCCCTGGCACTTCACCATATGATGCCTTATACCTATCATGGTGGTTTCCCTCACCAAACTAATTGCTTAAGGGCAAGGACCAGTCTCTGTACTGACCCTTCTAAAATGCCCACCATGGAACTTTCATCAATATTCGTGAGAGCCCCTGTCACAACTACTCGACTCTACTGTGGTAGCTTAATAGCAACCAAAAATAGTGTGTGAGCACCTGAGTTCCAAATAAAATATCTATATATACAAAGAGGAAGTATGCAAATTAGGCCAGGAGCCATAATGGGTCACGACCAGACAGGAGGAGGTTGTGTGCGCAGGTAAGGCCCGGAGTGGAGACGGATGCAGGGGGAGAAGGGACGGGCCGGCCCCCAGAACTGGAGCACACACGAACAGGGACAGAGGGGCCAGCCTGCAGCCTCCATGGCCAAGCACAGGTCTGGAGAGGAGACGGTGGGCCTGCCTCCCACGGAAGCAGCACAGCTCCTTCCTACCTCATGCGGAATTGGTGCTGGCTCCCGTGAAAGTGGCGCGGCTCCCCCAGAAGTGGCAGGCGGCCTACTGCTGGCAATATCATGCTATGGGCGGGCTACTACTTACTTATAAAAACAAATGGCAGATGGGATTTGGCCTATGGGCCATTTAACAATTCCTTTTAATGTTCTCCAGGTACAATATTGGACACAGCCTACATTCTTATTTAAAAAAAAGATAAGTAACAAAAACTCAAATTAAAAGGAAAAATAAATATAGTCCAGATCTAATCCAGTTATCATTACCATCAAGCCCAAGTTTAAACAATATATTAGAAATGACCACTCAAAATGTATACTCACCCTCTATTAACCAACTCAGATTAATTTACCTTGTATTTTTCTTTGGCTTTCTCTTTTCCAAGAAGTTTAAGAACTTTATCAGCTAACAGCATGCTTTGTTGATTTTGGAACCCTTCTAATATACACACAGCAGTAACATCTAGAAATAATAGAAAAACAAGAATAATTATGAAATTATTGTGAAGATGACTAGCAGCATCAAATGGGCACAGTCTTACCACAGAAAGCCAAACTAAATTCATGGCTTTATGTAGCTATCAATTTCACTTCCAATAAAGTGATTCCTACACTTTATTTTATATGTTCTATGACCAAACTCAAAGCTCAGAAAGTCACTCCACTTCTATGAGATTCACTTTCTTCACCTGGGAAGTGAAAGAGACTGTAGTGCGTGATTTTTTGTTTCTCCTGCACTAACATTTTACATAGAAAATAAAACAAGGAACTCAGGAGCATTCTCTTAGGGCCAGTAACTATAGGCCAAATTAATATCTGGTCTTTTTATAGGCCTCAGAGTTATTTCTTATTATAGAGCCATCTTGCCAGGGTTCTCAATGAAATATACTTCAAAATACCATTTTTATGTGGTCATGCCATAGTTCTAAGATACACTAGTTTGGAATTTAAAAGATCAGTGATTCCTTAATCTCTCAACTTTAAAAGTACTAAAACAATGGCTGTTCCTGTTTTCTGAACTCAGCTTCTTACAATTACAAATCCTTCCTTCTCCAAGAAGTCTTTCTGCTGTTATGCTCCCAAAAGCCTGGTTATGCCAGTATCAATGTTTTTCTAATCCCATTTTCCATATTAAAATCCATTTAACCTCCTCTTAATAAAGTATCTATAAATAACTTCAAGATTCCATTCAAAACTCAAAATTCTCTATCCAAAGCAACACACTTCCATCTACCACCAAAGTTATGACAACATAAAACATCAAATTTTTCTAAATGTTCTGTAAACCACTCACTTGGTAATTTAGGTTTTCAATAAATAAAATGGCACTTTTCTTTTGAATAATAATGCTTTTAAAAATAATTATGGCCCTAGCCGGTCTGGCTTGGTGGATAGAGCTTCAGCCTGTGGACTGAAGAGTCCCAGATTCAATTCTGGCTAAGGGCATATGCCTGGGCTGCCAGCTCAATCCCCAGTAGGGGATGTGCAAGAGGCAGATGATCAATGATTTCGTCATTGATATTTCTATCTCTCTTTCTCCCTCTCCCTTCTTCTCTAAAAATCAATTAAAATAAATTTTAAAAAATGATAATTGTGGCTAGCCCAGCAGGTGTGGCTCAGTGGTTGAGTGTCAACCCATGAACCAGGAGGCAATGGTTCAATACACAGTCAAGGCACACGTCTAGGTTTCAGGCTCAGTTCCCAGTAGGGGGTGTGCAGGAAATCAGCCAATTGGATGATTCTCTCCCTCCCCCTCTTCTTCCTCTCTCTGAAATCAATAATATATATATATATATATATATTTTTTTTTTTAAATATATTTTATTGATTTTGTACAGAGAGGAAGGGAGAGAGATAGAGTTAGAAACATCGATGAGAGAGAGTCATCGATCAGCTGCCTCTTGCACACCCCCTACTGGGGATATGCCCGCAACCAAGGTACATGCCCTTGACCAGAATCGAACCCGGGACCCTTCAGTCCCCAAGCCAACGCTCTATCCATTGAGCCAAACCGGTCTCGGCTATATATATTTTTTTAAACAAATAATAATTATGGCTAAATCTTCTGAGTGTTTATGGTTTTAATTGTGTAAGATTTAAATGTGCAATGGAAAACAATTTTAGATGGTAGAATTACACTTTGATTTAGCTCCACGTCACCCAGAAGAATGTACTTTAAAACCCAGTGGTCTAGCCCTGGCTGGTTTGGCTCAGTGGATAGAGCATCGGCCTGCGAACTAAAAGGTCCCAGGTTCAATTCAGGTCAAAGTGCACACGCTCGGGCTGTGGGCTTGAACCCCAGTGGGGAACTTGCAGGAGGCAGCTGAGCCATGATTCTCTCTCATCATGGATGCTCTCTCTCTCTCCCTCTTTCTTCCTCTCTGAAATCAATAAAAAACATATTAAAAAAAATAAAATAAAACAGCAGAAATGTATTATACAAACAAACAAAAAAGTGGTCTATACTATAATTGAAATTTTGATACCAGAGTATTTACAGTATTTACTAAGAATGGCACTTTCACTTCATGCTATGTCATTTCTAACTGGGTATAAAATAATGTTTGAAAAATACAGAGGATAAAAAAAATGTTTTTAATGAGTCATTTTAAAATTATTTTAGATGTAGGATATTAACTGAAAACATGTAGAATCTTAGAAAAACTATCACTTACTAAAACCTCTTTCCTGATTTTTTACTCATGGAATTACACTGATGCTCACTGGTTGTCAATTTTAAAATGTATAGTGTATTAAATCCGAATCATAATATTTATTTAATTCCATAATTGAACAGAGACTGTCCTCAAGTATCAGCTAGTACAATTTAAACCAGAAAACAAAGTCTCAATTTGGAAAGAGTTGAACTTCTAAATAAAATTGATTTTTATACTGACAGGCAGAGTTTCATATAAATTTTACCAATGAATACAAAAACCATTAATTTTCATATGGAAACACAAAAATATCCTCACCTTCTAAACATTCTTTCTTATTGTCTAGCTTCTCGTGGGCTTTTGCACGTCTAAAGAGAGCTTTCACATATTTGGGATTAAGTTCAACAGCCTTTGTACAATCTTGTGCCACCTCTTTCCATTTTTGCTGTAATTGAAAGTATTTTTTAAAAGTCACACCAAAGCACTGTTTGACAGAAATCAGTTTTCCAAACTTAACAGGCTGATGTTAAGAGTCTGACAATAGAAAAAAGAATTTTCAATACATATGAAGAATATAGTTCATATAAATATCTGTAATAAAGATAAGCAAGGACACACAGAAGGCCGAGAGAGACGTATGAAAACATGCTCAAAGTCACTAATCCTCTGAGAGATGCAAATCAAAATGACAATGAGGTACCATCTCACACCTGTCAGAATGGATATAATCAACAAATCAACAAATGACAAGTGCTGGAGAGGATGCGGAGAATAAGGAACTCTCTTGCACTGCTGGTGGGAATGCAGACTGCAAAACTAAAAATGGAACTCCCATTTGACCCAGGAATCCTACTTCAAGGAATATATCCCAAGAAACCAAATACATTAATCAGAAAGGATATATGCACCCCTATGTTCATAGCAGCTCAATTTACAATAGCTAAGATTTGGAAACAGCCTAAGTGGCCCTCAGTAGATTAATGGATTAAAAATTGTAATACATCTACACAATGGAATACTAAACTGCTGTAAAAAAGGAACTTTCACCATTTGCAACAGCATGGATGGAACTAGAGAGCATTATGCTATGCGAAATAAGCCATGTATAGTGTATTAAATCCGAATCATAATATTCATTTAATTCCACATGATAAATATCACAAGATCTAACTCATTTGTGGGATATAATGATCTACATAAACTGAGGAACAAAAATAGATCCGGAGACAAGGGGTAGGGGTGGGGGTGTTAGAGAGCAACCAAAGGACTTGTATGCATGCATATTAGCATAACCAATGGACACAGACACTGAGGTGGTAGGGGTTTGGCCACCGGGTGGGAGTGGATGGGGGTATCAACAAGGAAAAGGGAGACATGTAATACTTTAAACAATAATAATATTTTTTTAAAAAGGTAAGCAAACTGATTAGTAAAAATACTAGGCAAAGGACATACTTAGGCCAACTTTCTACCACCAAATCTACAAACCTACCTGCATCTATGTGCCCATATCATCTTCTTCTTCCTGCCTGTTAGAAATGAGGAAGCACCGTTCTTTATCAAAGGCCAACCCTCCACTTATGGATCTGTACTCTCTCCACTTTAGGGACTCCACTCTGTTAGCCATTCTCTCTCTCCATCAATCTGACGCCTCTACTGAATCATTCCTATGAGCATCTTTTAAAAACCCTCCATTGATTCTATAAATCCTGTAGCTTTTACACCATTCTTCAGCTCCTCTTTACTGCCAAACTCCAAAGAGTTGCCTCTCTATCTGATTTCACCTACCTCACTGGCTGTTCCTTCATAATTTCCTTCACTAAATTCTTGCTCTCTATCTGATTTCTGCATGCTGGAATATTCAAGGCCTCATCTCTCTTCCTAGGTGATCACTTCTATTGTCCTGGAATTATATAACACCTAAAATTAGATGATTCCCAAGTATATTGCTTTAGCTCAAACCACTCTCCTAAAATAGACACTTCTCAAGTCAACTGTGTACTTAGCTGTCTCATGCCTTTCCCAACCCACTGTTATTAAAATTCCTGCTTCTCTTCACCCTTCACATCCAATGCTGTTGGGTTTCAGCTTTCCTTCATGGCTCATCTAAGCTACTACAACATCCTTAGTTGGTCTCCCTGCCTCCATTCTTGCCTCCCTCCAATATAGTCTTTACAGAATGGCAAAAGCAACAGATGATATTCCTGCTCTACTTAAAACCCTTAAATATTTCCCTATACTCAGCATCAAATCCAAATTCCTCACCACTACAAGGCTTTGCTTGATCTGGCCTCTGCTATTTCTCCCAATTTCATCCCTCTATATTCCAGGATCCTTTATACTTCATTAATCACACCAGACTCTTTCCTGCCTCAAATTACACATAGCATTTCCACTATTTGTAATACTCTCTTTCCCTACTTTTATATGCACCAATACCATCTTCAATCATTCCTCGATTATAGAATCATGCGTTTTTCAAAGCATTTACAAGATATCATTTAGTAGTTCGTTGTTTAGCTATAAAGTCTATGCATAACTGTTTGCTTTTATATAGAACCAGCTCCTGCCATAGTAACATTCCATACAGTCAATTAAATTTGGTTGAACAAATAAACGCAGAGAATACAAATGCTCAATAAGCATAGAAAAGGATAGTCAACTTCAGCATCATTTCACAAACTGCAGATTAAAGTAATGAGACAGTATTTTTCTTCTATAGAAGTGGCAAATATTATTAAAACTGATAACCAGCCTAGCCAGTGTGGCTCAGTGATTGAGTATTGATATATGAACCAAAAGGTCACAGTTTGATCTCCAGTCAGTGCACATGCCTGGTTTTCTGGCTTGATCTCCTCCAATAGGGGACATGTAGGAGGCAGCCACTTGATGATCTCTCTCCTCATAGTCTCTCTCCTCATAGATGTTTCTCTCTCTGCCTCTCTGAAATCAATAAAATCATATTAAATTGAAAGAGTGATCATCAGTCAGTAAGAATACTGGAAATCAAGCATGCTCACGTTATTGTTGAAAATAAATATTGATGCTATCTTTTTATATATTAATTTCTAGAATTTTATTTCCCAAAAGTATGCATAAAAATTTATCCAAATGTTCAATAGCGAGATGTTTTCCACTATAAAATCATACAACAGCTACTACATATAGCCTTAAAAAAAAATGAAACAGATCTATATGTTATGAAAAGCTGTACAAGATATAGTGGCAACTGAAAAAATATGTTGCAAACAATATACGTAATAGGAACTCATCTTTGTTCTTTTTTATTTTTACTTTTTAATTTACTGATTTGAGAGAAACATTGATTTGCTATTCTACTTATTTATGCATTCATTGACTGACTTATATGTACCCTGACCAGGGATTGAACCCACAACCTTGGTGTATCAGGATGATGTTCTAACTAATTGACCTTCCCAGCCAGGGCCTCCCCTGCCCACAACCCTCACTTTTGTTACTACATATACTGAGACAAAGAGTTTAAGAAAAAACCTCACACTGTTGAGGAGAATAGTGTCACCAGAAACTTTAGCTTTTTGTATTGTCTAATTTTATAAAATGGGTTATATATAACTTTGGATTACATTTTTAACAAGCAAAACTAAAATTTGTTCTTAAAAAACTTACATAATTAAAGGATATAAAAACAAAACAAAAATCCTTTAAGATTTCAAAAAAGTTATTAGATTTATTTAAGTAGTATTATCTGGCACATAATAAAAATAAAGAAACAAAAATAACAGAAAAAACAACCTAGGATACCTACCAACTGTTCAAAGGCAGCAGCTCTGTTTTGATAAAATGTGGAAAGGTCAACATTCTTCTCTGTAGGGCACAGACTGATGGCCTCTGTATAGCAATGAATAGCTTGTTCATATTTCCCTGCTTTAAAGTATTTGTTGCCTTTGTTCTTGGCTGCTTGGGCTCTATCAAGAGAGTTCTAAAATGAGAGGAAACAATTATTAAATACTTATCAATAGTCAGGAATAGATTCAGATCACAGTACCTAAATGATACACTGACAGAAAAAAAAAAACAGGAAGGTGTTCAGAATGGTCCTTTACCTGAATGGTGCAAGTCACTTCATATAATTATCTTCCTGGGATAATCTACACTAATAAAAGAGAAACATGCAAATTGACCATGCCTCCACCATGCCCACAAGCCAGAGTATGCAAATGAACCCAACAAAGATGATAGCTAATTAGCATATGCAGGCTCTTCCCGGGACCCAGGCCGTTCCTAGCCTGTAGGCCTACGCATAGGCACCAGGCGGCTAGGGATGGGGCAGAAACATAGCGATATGGCACGCGTGCATCGGTGCCTAATGGTGGCCCAGGTCCGCACGCCCCCCAGGCTGGTGCCCACAATGAGGGGCTGGCTGCTAGCCTGGGGACATGGCCCTAGCCCAGTGAACACAACACAGGGGGTCCACAGGGAAAACACCTGTTCTTTTTAAAAATATATATTTTATTTATTTTTTACAGAGGAGAGGGATAGGCAGTAGGAAACATCGATGAGAGAGAAACAATCACCTGCCTCCTACACATTCCCCACTGATGATGTGCCCCCAACTAAGGTACATGCCCTTAACAAGAATCAAACCTGGGACCCTTTAGTCGGCAGGCCGATGCTCTATCCACTGAGCCAAACCAGTTTGAGCGTAAACACTTTTCTGACTGCTCATTCACTAAGCTCTTGTACGCTCTTGGAGGAAAAAATGAAGGTCTGCTGCTTGAGGAGCTAAGAAGTGTCATATCCTGCCCTAGCCGGTTTGGCTCAGTGGATAGAGCCTTGCCCTGCCAACCACAGGGTCTGGGTTTGATTCTGATCAAGGACATGTACCTAGATTACAGGCTCCTCCCTAGCCAGGGCCAAGATCAGAGCTCATGCAGGAGGCAACCAATTGAAGTGTCCCTTTCACATTGATATTTCTCTGTCTTTCCTTCTCTCTTCCACATTCTCTAAAAATCAATGGAAACATATCCTCAAGTGAGGATTAAAAAAAAGAAAAAAGAAAAAAGAGTCATATCTTATGAAAGACACATCTTAAAAATGCCTAAAGAAAGTTGTCATTTTTTCATGGTGAAGGGACTGGAATCTATGTTGATGAAAATACCTTGGTGGCTGCAGTGGCTGGCAGTAGTGAGTTGATGGGGCTGGTGCCTTCCCCTGATCAGCCTGATCACCTCCCACAGAGAGAGGACAGACTGCGGCTTAGGTCTGCTCCCCACCGGGATGGGGGCGTGGGGGGAGTGAAGGGGGGTGGAGGAGGCCTAAGCCATCAGTAGGACATCCCCTGAGGGCTCCCAGTCTGTGAGAGGGGGCAGGCTGGGCAGAGGGAACCCCCTACCAGTGCATGGATTTTGTGCATCGGGCCCCTAGTCCTGTGTAATAAAAGCTTAATATGCTAAGTGTCCAGTTGGCTGGTCAACCAATTAAAGCGTAATGTGCTAATGATATGCTAAGGCTGCTCAACTGCTCACTATGACATGCACTGACCACCAGGGGGCAGACAGTCAAACAGTTGCTATGATGTGCACTGCCACCAGGGGACAGACACTCCTACTGGCAGCTTAGCTTGCTGCTGGGGTTTGGCCAATGGGGACTGAAAGAGACGGGCCTGACACACCCTGGAGGCCTCCCAGGCCCTGATCATGCATGCACCGGGCCTCTAAATCTCAGTAATAAGACTGCTAAATCAACAGGTTTACGTATTTTTTTTAAATATATTTTTATTGATTTTTTACAGCGAAGAAGGGAGAGGGATAGAGTTAGAAACATCGATGAGAGAGAAGCATCTATCAGCTGCCTCCTGCACACCCCCTACTGGGGATGTGCCCACAACCAATGTACATGCCCTTGACCGGAATCGAACCTGGGACCTTTCAGTCCGCAGGCCAACGCTCTATCCACTGAGCCAAACCGGTTTAGGCTACATATTTTTAATTTCAAAACCATTCAGACTTTCTCCCCAAAATGCTTAAGTGCTTTAATGTACCACTTTCCTGCCATTCCTACCAGCAACAGGTATGGTTGCTATCCTTTATTTTACCTTTTAGAGCACATTTGCCAATATCTGAAAACATTTTGACTAACAACTGAGGGCAGGGGAGCTACTGTATCTAATGGACAAACTTTAGAGATGCTTCTAACATTCTACAATGCCAGTGAAATAGGACTTTTAGGGGTAAAACAGGGCAGGTTTAGGAAATTTTAGAAATTTTGGAAATTAAGGGGACCATGAAGGAAGCACAGGGCTGCAGAGCAGAAGGTATATTTCCATAGAATGAGGGAGCTGGAAACAGCAAAAGGTCTATATTTACAAAACAGAGAAGGCCTTCATCTAGAAGGAGAAGAAAGCCCAAAGGGAATAGGAAAACAATAGGGAAGTGTGTGGTGTGTGTGTGTGTGTGTGTGGGGGGGGAAGAACCTCACATGTTCCATGTCCCATGTCAGGTTAGATCTTTGAGCCCAGGAGTTACTATAGTAGCCAGTCTAAGGGAATAGTGACCAATCAGAGGGGATATCAAGGCACCAGGATCTGCAGCCTTTATAAGCCACAGGAAAAGGGAACTCAGTGGGACCCTTTTACCCTCCCCACATGGGAGTCCATCTGTGGGGCTCTTTCCCTCTCCATATTGGAGTCTGTACTTGATCTTCAATAAATCTCCACCTTTACTACACCACTTACTGTCCGTGGACTCATTCTTCGATTCCAGCGGACAAAGAAACCAGTTCCAGTCCAAAAATTCTATTTCGCCAGCACAGTCCCCACAACAAAGAATTATCATATTCAAAATGTCAATAGTAGTAAGGTTGAAAAAATTGGGTATAAACTAATATTCCAGTATTATCTTAATTTGCATTTTCCTCACTATTGTTGAATTTGAATATTTTTCATATTCATTGGTCATTTGCATTTCTTATTTTGAAAAACCACTTATTCATACATGTTACTATTTTTCTATTAGACTGTCAGCAGTATAGAACAGACATTATAAACACTGTCATTTTTATTATAATTATCTCAAATGTACTATTTGCTCATCAATATACTTTTTTGCACTATTTTTGCCTCAGAATCTGATTCCTGGAATACCCAATTTACACAGTTTATGTGCACAATATGAAAGAGTTGGTAGTTAATACCCACTGAGGACAGTTGTGAACATGTTGATCAACACATGGGAAACATCTCTGTAGACAAATCTAGTTGTCCAGAGTCTTGCTACGAAGTCCAAGAACTTAGTTGGCATATCTCTATCCAAAACTTTGTTGTCAAAATCATCCAACTTGAACAAATATGTGATTATGAGGAAAATCCATATATCTCCCACTGACAAAGCAAAAGTGCAAGTGGCTGCTCCCTCAAATAACTTACAGCACAGTGAAAGCCCCAGGACATCTCAATCACAAAGAGAGATAACAATCCTTTTTTCTATTTGTTCTTCTTCCCTTACTCTTGTTTCATTTTTCTTGCTGCTTCTCCCTTCCATTTACCTTTTGTTTACCTTCTCTTTTAGTCTAACCACAGCTATGGCTATTTTTTTAAGTCCAGTGTGCAAAGAATTTGTAGGAAACTATGATCAGAATATAAAAAGTTTAAGCTAGCCAATGTCAACAAGTAACATGCATATTTTAAAACTAGGATGTGTGAGGATGAAAGAAACCAAATAAAGCACAATAAATTAGATGAATATAAAATCTTCCACTTGTCAATAGCTTTAATCATCTTCTATAAACTTTGACAGAAAAATCCTAGGCATAAAACATCTATAAAAGAAGACAACTAGGACTCTCTTAGGTAGCTATGATTCTGGAGGGCAGAGGAGGAAGGGAACTATTAAGGTGATTTCTTGAAAACTGCATTTGAAGCAAACTCAACATCCCTTCCATTCCACTGAGAAAAGCAGAAGTCTGACTCTACTAGGGCTGTGCCATCCAGGAGTGGAGATCTACGTCTACAGACAACTGACAAGCATACCTTGCTTGTCTTCTAGAAACTGCTTACATAAAGGAAAATTAATACCACAAAAGAGAGGTACCAAAAAGAGAGAGGTACCAAACTCAAAGTGAAAACTAGTATTTATGAAAGAATAAAACAAAAACAAAAAAAAGTTAACATCAGTAGAAAATGAATATATCAGTATTTTAAAAAGGACCAATTAGACATCTTGAAAATTAAAAAGAGGATTACAATGAACTCATTGTAATTAGAGTTCATTGTATATTAGACTAAGGAGTCAAGAAGGTCTGCCAGAATGCAATAAAAAACAGTTTTGCTCAGTGGATAGAGCGTGGGTAAGGCACCGCCCCCATCACCCAGCTGCTGCTGCTGCTGCCACTGCCGGCCACCATCACAGCTGCTGGCCCTTGCTTTTTAGTGCTGGCTCCGCCCCCCACCCACTGGTAGGGACTAGGCTGGCTGAGGGAGGGCTATGGGTGGTTGAGGCATAGCAGGTCTCGCCCTGTCCAGCTTCTAGAGGCATGGTGCCACAACCTGGCCCCTGCCGCTGACTCTGTGGCTGCCTCTGGGGAAGGGGCCATGGCGGTGTTCTCCTTACCCCACCCCCCCCAGCAGCAGCTCCCCCCCCCGTGGCCTCTGTGAAAGGGGCCACATGGAGCTAGACCAGCCTGCAGCCCTGGACCAGCCCATGCCACCGGCCCTCGCAGCAGCTGTGGCTTTGTCTGGAAGGATGTCCGGTGTAATTAGCATATTACCCTTTTATTAGTATAGATAATGTGGTATGGAATACTATACTCAGCTTTAAAAAAAGGGAAATCTTACCCTTTGCAACAGCATGGATGGACCTGGAGAACATTATGCTAAAGTGAAACAAGCTAGAAAGAGAAAGACAGGTATCATATGATTTCACTCATATGTGGAATCTAATGAACAAAATGAACTAACAAGCAAAATGAGCTAAAAAAGACTCATAGAAAGCAGGCTGACAGCTGAGGGATGGGAGTCTGGGCGGTGGTGGTGAAAGAACTAAGCAAAAAAGGGTAAAAAATGTGGTATATTGAATGCATTTAAGTATGCTTGACTACAAACACATTGAAGATTTATTTAGCATTTTTACTGAAGATTTACAGAATAAAGAGAACATTCTCTGGGCATAAACAAGTAATACGCTTTTTCCAGTCTACTAGAAGTTAAAGTCTAAATGATATCACACTAGAAAAAATAATAACAACACACTGAACACAAGCAGAGGCAGTCATAGCAAGGGCTGAAGATTAATAGAATACAGCTAAGATAGGCACACAAGGCTTTGCATAGAAATATGGATACTTATTTTATTAAGCAAGGTTCAAATCAACCTAAAATCAAGCAACTGAATCTTTCAATTAGCTATTTCCCTTCATTTAGTCAAATTTTATAAGAGCTTCCTTTTTAAAATTATTACAAATTTTTAACTCTTAAGGCCAAAATAAGAACCTACTAATTTTCTTTCCCTATCCTATATAATAAAAGGCTAATATGTAAATTGACTGAATGATGGAACGACCAGTCGCTATGACATGCAGGGCTGTCCTCTGGTGATCAGAGTGCTCCCACAGGGGAAGCACTGCTCATCCAGAAGCCGGGCTCATGGCTGGCAAGCAGGGCAGCGGTGGTGAGTCAAACATCTGTGGCAGTCAAACATCACCCAAGGGCTCCTGGACTGTGAGAGAGCGCAGGTCAGCTGAGGGAGACCCCCACCCCCCCCCAAGTGCACTAATTTTGTGCAATGGGCCTCTAGTTGTACTATAAAATAAAAAAAATAAAAAAAGCTTTGAATGACTGAGTATAAAAGGATCAAATTACAAAGGCAAACACCATATTGCAAATTGTTTACTTTTGCATAGCTCTTGATCTTGGTTAACACCCCTAGCACCTTCTGCTCATCCCACTCCTCACCTCATTACTTTCTGCCAAACTGTTAATAAAAGGCAAAGAAAGAATAACATGCCCTAGGCCTTTTGGCTCAGTCCAGGTTCGAATCCAATCAAAGGCATGCACCTTAGTTGCAGGCTCAATTTTCAGTCCGGTTGGGGTGTCTGAAGGAGGCAACCAGTTGATGTGTCTTTCTCACATAGATGTCTCTCTGTCTTTCCCCTCCCTTCCACTCTCCTTAGAAATCAATGAAAAAATATCCCCAAGTATTTTTCCAAAGCAAAACAAAAAGAGGGAATAACATTACAATAGAGATGGTATAGAAAAGCTCATTATTTTGCTCCACTGATGAATTTAGGACAAAAAGCAACTTATTAGCGCAATGCTAGTTTATCAGTTAAAACCAACTATGTCGGGAACTAGACCTTAAGCTTTGAGACCAACACTAGGCAGAAATTAAGCAAATGCACTGGAGGAAAAAGTTTAAAGCTAGTAAAGATTTTAAAACTAAAAAAGCAATTTGTTACTGAAAATTACTTTTGGTTTGAGTATTTTTTTTTTAAGTTCCAAACCTTAAAATTGATGATTCGTAATATTTGATACTAAATTTCTGTGAAAATGCATCTTTCCCCTGCATCTTTTTAAAAAAAATACATTTTATTGATTTTGTACAGAGAGGAAGGGAGAGAGTTAGAAACATCGATGAGAGAGAGTCATCAATCAGCTGCCTCTTGCACACCCCCTACTGGGGATATGCCCGCAACCAAGGTACATGCCCTTGACCGGAATCGAACCCGGGACACCTTTCAGTCCCCAAGCCGATGGTCCATTGAGCCAAACCGGTTTCAGCTCCCCTGCATCTCTTACAACAAATCACTTTCTAATTGATCTGAAAGAGCTTTTTAACAAGCTGAATTGTTGAAACCCCCTAATAACTTCCCACTACCATTGCTTACACATAAGAACTCCAAACTCAGATTACTCCACTCTTACCAATCTGGCCTCCTACATGTAACAGTGGTGGGCTCAAAAAATATTAATCTCACCCTGGCTGATAAATATTACTTAAACTACTAGAAGACAGCTTTATCCATCCAAAATATGAATAAGTTTCATCTCTTGATAATGAGTAATTGTCCAGTAGAGTCAATGACCCTGTACTTCTGCTTAATGAATTCAACAAACATTCGGACTCAAATTTTATGGGAAATCCTGAAGTTAATGCATTAAGCAAAAATCATTAATAGGCCGAAACCGGTCTGGGACTGAAAGGTCCCAGGTTCGATTCCGGTCAGGGGCATGTACGTTGGTTGCGGGCACATCCCCGGTAGGGGGTGTGCAAAAGGCAGCTGGTCGATGTTTCTCTCTCATCAACGTTTCTAGCTATCTCTCTCCCTTCCTCTCTGTAAAAAATCAATAAAATATGTATTTTTAAAAATCATTACTTGTCAAAATTACTTTTGAAAATTCTTTTTTTTTAAATAACTTTTAATTGAACTTATTGGGGTGACAATGGTTAAAAAAATTACATAGGGTTCAGGTGTGCAACTCTATAATACATTATCTGTATATTGTATTGCATGGTCACCACCCAAGTCAAGTCTCCTTCCATCACCATTTTTCCCCTCCCCCACCCGCTTTCCCTCTGGTAATCACCATGCAGTAGTCTGTGGTAGTTTGTGGTGATGAAGTTTGCTGGTGTGTATTTTTTTTTAATTCTTTAGGAATTAAAAACAACACAGGAGATGCAAGGTAAGTGCTATTATCTCCATTTTATGTATAAAGAAACTGAAATCTGGAGAGATTGAGAAATTTGCCCAAGGGAGGACTCAAACTCAAGCAATCAGACTCCAGATTGCCTAAACTTCAATATAGGCAATTTTTTACAGAGAGGGAGAGAGCTAGAGAGCTAGCTAGAAGTATCGATGAGAGAGAGAGAAACATCGATCAGCTGCCTCCTGCACACCCCCTCACTGGGGATGTGCCTGCAACCAGAGTACGTGCACTTGACCGGAATCGAACCCGGGACGACCCTTCAGTTCCCAGGCTGACACTCTATCCACTGAGCCAAACCGGTTTCGGCTAAACTTGACTTCTATAGTACATGGACTGTTACACATGATTTATTAATATGAATCTTTATCACTAAAACCACACGCAGATTCACACTCCTGAACGGAAACAAAAAAGATTTAGGTATCATCTTTTGCTCACCACTGGTGACTCCAAGGCGAAAAGGTCATTAACTGAAAAGAGAATCATCAGCACAATTAGATCTTTTTCTTTCTTTTTGTCAAGGAAATATAACTGAATTCATTTGATATGACTCTACTGTACAACCACCAACAGGACAGTCTTTATCCTGAAGGAACACAAGAGGCAAGAGTAGGAAATAAACAGTATAAACTGGCAGCCTCTCAAAAGAACTATTACTAATCAAAACACAGAAACTCCAGTTCACATGTACAGAAAATGTACATTAGATGATTAGTATATTAGTATTAGTTTAACTAATAACCAGAAAAATTTTAGTCCAAAGAGTAGGTAGCAATTCATACACACACAAATACACTCAAAACTATCTGGGTAAAAAACAAGACTTAAAAACAAGTAACTCAAGATAATAAATCTAAAAAGTAACAATGAGAAACAGTAAATGTTTATCTTCTCTCTCCTTGACAAACACTGTGCTGAAACTTGTCAAACAAGAAGCAAACTTAGGACCTGCCCCCATCTTTCGCAGAGGCAATCTACTCTGGGGAGAAAAAAAAAAGTAACATTTAAAGATCAGAACCACAGATATTAAGATATAACTTAGTGAAATACAAAGGAAGAAAACAATCAGTTTGACAGTCAGTGAAAAATTACTTAACAAGAATCCGCTCTGGAACAAATATGTGTAACAGAGAACAGTCAATAAAATATTCCAAGACGGAAAAATAACCCTCAAAGGACTCTTCAGCACATACACAGAACTTCAGAAGACCAGAAAGGGACCTCCAAAACAAGCCCTGCACTAACAATATGACACCATTACAGAAAGCTTTCAATGATATCCATCTGGCAGTAAGGAGTCACTGTAAACTCTTAGCAAGTATTTATAAATTATGTGATAATCACATACAGTCACTGTGAAAGATGATATAGAATTGGGTACATAAATCCGTGAGAAAAATTAGTAACCAATTAAAATAGGTTGTTTGATAATGCTTCTCTTAAATTACTTTATTCTTTTTTATTAAATTCTAAAAGTATATTTATTTTTGTTGTTGTTAATCTTCACTGGAGATATTTTATCCATTGATTTTCGGGGAAGGAGGGAGGGGAGAAGGGAAAGGGGACGGGGGAGAGAAGAGAGAGATCAATGTGAAAGACACAATGATTGGTTGCCTCCTGCAAATTCCCTGACTGGGGCTGGGGATTGAACTTAGAACCCATGTATATGCCCTTGAGCAAAAATTGAACCTGAGACCCTTCAGAGTTAGGGTGGGCACTCTTAACCACTGAGCAGCACTGGCCAGAGCTAAAAGTATATTTATTAAATTTAAATTACAGCTTTATAAAAGTAGCATTCAATTCTGAAACACTGAATAAGAAATAATCTTCTAATACTTTATTGACCAACTGTCATTTTTATGTGAATAATAAAATACCTAAGATAAAGCCATTTCCCACATGTATCCTGAAATTTAAAAAATTTACACCCAACCCCACCTACTAAATCATAGTGCAGTGGGGGGGGGGGGGGGGGGGAGATTGGTAAGGTATGTACACATAAAATACCTTAATAAAAAAAAATGAGAAAAAAAAATCATAGTACAGTGGCTCTTTACCTAGGAAGAACCTACTTGTAAGAATGCGGTTGCTTTAACATTATAATGTAGTGCATATAAAATCAAGCAACTTATAAAAAGAATGCTTAAATGAGGTTTAAGACTATTATACCAATTTCAAGGATCAAGTGGTAGAATAAAAATTAAAAGCTGGAAATTTTGAAAAAACATTTAACTTATGAACATGTATATTTACAAATGTCTAAGTATGAGGGTTTATTGATTCATTTGCTCAATCCCTCTATGTGGTGGGCACTAGAGAATAAATGGGTTAGAAAGATGGAGCCACCCCAGACTTCAGATTCAAGAGTACAGTAGGAAAGATATCGGGTCTAGTAATAATTAATGTCGTTTTTAAACATTCGTTTAAAATCTTGCTTGGCGTTGACTTGTATTGACATAACCTTCAAACACGTGGTATCTACAGAACGTGTGAAGTGCAATTAACAAGTTTTGCTTGAAAAAGTTTGTGTTTGGTTTGGTTTTTGTTGCAAAACTCGGGCTAAGAAGAGGGCGGATGAAGAGCATATTCGGCACTGCATGCTTTACGAGTTCCAATTAGGAAGAAAAGAAAGTGAGGCTGCAAAAAACATCTGTAGTGCTCTTGGTCAAGATGCAGTTAGCGCCAGAAAATGCCAGCGTTGGTTTGAGAAATTTCGCGAGGGAAATTTTTCGTTAGATGACAAGAGTGGTCGAGGCCGTGTGTCCAATTTTGATCAAGAAGCTCTTCAAGCTCTTTTGGTGCAAAATCCTCAAGTTACCCAACAAGAGCTTGCGACAACTTTAAATTGTTCACAAAAAACAATTTCCAATCAATTGCGTGCACTTGGCAAAGTCCAAAAGTTTGGAAAATGGGTTCCTCATGAGTTGACCGACAACAACCATAATCAAAGAATCACAATTTGCAGTTCGCTCCTCTCTCGTCAAAACCGTTTGCCGTTTTTAGAGCAAATTGTTACCGGAGATGAAAAATGGGTGCTGTATGTTATAATTTGAAAAGGCGGCCTCAATGGTTGGACAAAAATGAAGCTCCGCAGCCCACGCCAAAACCTGACTTGCATGCGAAAAAAGTGATGTTGTGTGTTTGGTGGAATTTTAAAGGAATTCTTCATTATGAACTTTTACCATCTAACCAAACCATTACAAGTGCAGTGTATAGTGCCCAATTGCAAAGGTTAGCCCAAGCTTTAAGAGAAAAAGAACCCGCGCTGATTAATCGGAAGGGCGTAATTCTTCACCATGATAACGCACGACCGCATACTGCAAGAATCACTGCTGAAAAACTGCGCCAGTTGGAATGGGAAGTTCTCCCTCAACCTGCATATTCTCCTGATATTGCCCCTTCTGATTACCATTTGTTTCGTTCTTTGCAAAACTTTCTTCTTGGAAAAAAATTTAATAATGAAGAATGCCTCAAAAATGCAATGACCGAATTTTTCGCATCAAAATCACAAGAATTTTACAACAGAGGGATTAAAATGCTTCCTGAGCGTTGGGCACAAGTAGTAGAAAACAACGGCAACTACCGTATTTTTCGGACCATAAGACGCACAGGACCATAAGACGCACCAGTTTTTAGAGAAGGGAAATGAAGAAAAAAAGATTCTGAAACAAATAGTGTCCTAAAATATTTTATGTGCATTAAAACCCAACATCACAGTCATAAACACATGTAATCAACCCTGTAATGTAAACAGCAGCATTTAGAACCATTTTAGAGCCGGGCAAGCACACAGAGACCACACAGAGCTGGGCAAGTAAAAAAACTTTTTTTTAAAAGTATATGTGTAGACTATATTTGGACCATAAGACGCAGGGACTTTCCCCCCCCCCCCACTTCTGGGGGGAAAAAAGTGCATCTTATGGTCCAAAAAATACGGTATATTGTTGATTAAATTTTGTTGTATTGTTTAAATAAATTCGATTTAAAAAAGGTATTAGAAAACGACATTAATTATTACTAGACCTAATATGAAGAAGCAACCCTGGTATTTGTGATAAGTACTTTGGAAGGAAAAAGTTCAGTGTCATGTAATCACATAGTGATATGAGGTACCCGCTGAATTGAATTATATAGGCATGTCATTGGTGATTCTTATTTACTTATTTGGTGATTCATATTTTTTAAAGAAACACTGGTATGTCTCAGTTGTCAGTGGTTGAACTGAGGGGTCTCTGGTTTGATTTCCATTCAGGGCACATGTCTGGGTTGCGAACTCAATCCCCAGTAGGGGTTGTGCAGGAGGCAGATGTTTCTCTCATTGATGTTTTACTCTACCCTTCTCCCTTCCTCTCCAAAAATCAATAAAAGCATATTTAAAAAAAATACCTAGAAACAGATCATTTTGAGAAAGATAATTATTTAGAAGATGACTGATAAGTGCAGGTTACTCAGTCTTTGGTACCATTATTAAATGTTTAGATATATTTCTCCCTTCCCATTCTAGAGGGCTGACTTAGATTAGTGGTTCTTAACCATTTCATGTGGGATAACCCACCCCTGTGTAACATTAAAAAAACTGAACACTATAATAAGTGTATTTTTTAAATATCAGATTAAAAGTCAAGTGCATAAAAAGCTACTATAGAATCAAGACTTAACTACAACTAAGCTGTACATCAGTCCACAAAGGGGAGCACCAAGAGTGTCTACCTCAGGTAACTGGGGAGGCTGACCCACCAGGCCATATAGGACACCAAGCACACAAAGCCACCCTAGCAACTCAGGGAAGCAGCGAAAATGTCGAGACATTTCTCAAACAAAAGAAATGGAGAACAAAAGACTGGATATAGAGTTCAAAACCATGGTTATAAGGTTTTTCAAGAGTTTCCTAGAAAAGGCCTATAAATTTAATGAGACGCTCGAGGATATGAAAAACAACCAACTAGAAATTAAACACACTGACTGAAATAAAAAATATTATACAGAGACCCAACAGCAGACTAGAGGAATGCAAGAATCAAGTCAAACATTTGGAATACAAGAGGCAAAGGACACTCCTCTGGAGAAGCAAGAGAAGATAATCCAGAAAGTTGAAGGTAAGTGTAAGGAGTCTCTGGGACAACTTCAAGCATACCAACATCAGAATTATGGGGGTGCCAGAAGAAGAGAGAGTGCAAGATACTGAAAACCTATTTGAAGAAATATCAGAAAACTTCTCCCACCTGGTGAAAGAAATAGACTTACAAATCCAGGAAGTGCACAGAATCCCAAACAAAAGGAATCCAAAGAGGACCACACCAAGATATATACATCAAGACAAAGAGAATCTTACAAGCAGCAAGAGAAAAACAGTTAACCATAAGGGAGTACCCATAAGATTATCAGCTGATTTCTCAACAGAAACTATGCAGGCCAGATAGGAGTGGCAAGAAATATTCGAAGTGATGAATAGCAAGAACCTACAACCAAGATTATTCTACCCAGCAAAGTTATCTTTCAGAATTGAAGGCCAGCTAAAGAGCTTCACAGATAAGAAAAAGCTAAAGGAGCTCATCATCACCGAAGCAGTATTACCATATATGAAATGCTGAATGGTATTCTTTAAGAAGAGGAAGAAGAAAAAAGTAAAGATAAAAATTATGATCAACAGCCAAAACTGGTGTGGTTCAGTGGATAGAGTTTTGGCCTGTGGACTGAAAGGTCCCAGGTTCGATTCCAGTCAAGGGCATGTACCTTGCTTGCAGGCACATCCCCAGTAGGGGGTGTGCAGGAGGCAGCTGATTGATGATTCTCTCTCATTGATGTTTCTAACAATCCCTCTCTCTTTCTTTCTGTGAAAAACCAATAAAATATATTTAAAAAGATAATATCAACAAATACATATATATCAACAAGTGAATCTAAAAATCAAGTGAATTAAAAATCTGAGGAACAGAATAAACTGGTGAATATAATAGAATCAGGGGCAAAGAAAGGGAGTGGATTGATAATTATCAGGGGGAAAGAGATGTTGGAGGTGCAGGAAGAGACTGGATTAAAATCGTACACCCATGGATGAGGACGATTAAGGGGGGGGGGGGAAGGGCAGAGGGTAAGGTGGGAACCCAGTGGAAGGGAGCTATGGGGGGGAAAAGGAGAAACAATTATAATAATCTGAGAAATAAAGACTTATTAAATTTTAAAAAAAGCTATTATAAAGTCAAAATGCTTTTAAATATATGCACTTTTTTTTTTTTTTTTTTTTTAAATCATAGGTTTGGAAAAAGAAATGTCCAAAACATTTATGCAGTCAGCATACCAGACTTGGTGTATATGTGGGTGTGGTGGTCTATTGTGATAATTCAGGTCCAGAGACAGACCTATGGACAAGATGATCTTCAAACAACTTCCTGACTTTGAGAATCTATAATAGTTCAAGTTTTTATTTTTATTGAATCTGTGGCATATCATGGTAGGTTTTATAATGGCCCATTATATAATATACTTTCAGTATAGCAGTCCCTCCATATCAATGGTTTCTCTCTCCAAGTTTTCAGTTGCCTGCATGGAAAATTTTCCCAGTCATCAACATGACTGTCGTTCCTGACATCCAACCACCGACATGCTCATGACTTGATCAGTCAGGATCACCCAAAGCAAATAATCTTCCTTTTGATGCATGGTCAAGTCAATAGTAGCCTACTGTTATGTCATGAAGACCTGGTCATTTACCTCACTTCATTTCACCACGCAGGAATCTTATCATCTCACATGGTAACAAGAAGGGTGAGATTAGTACAATGAGATATTTGAGAGAGGTACGTTTACCTAAGTTTATTACAGTACTCTGTAATTGTTCTATCTTATTAGTTACTATTATTTCTTATTTTGCCTAATTTATACATGAAACTTTATTATAGGTATGTAAAAGAAGAAATATAATATGGATGGTTCCCAACTTAACAATGGTCTGACTTATGATTTTTCAACTTTACATGAAAGGCATGAAAATATGCACTCAGTAGAAACTGTACTTCATATTGAAATTTTGATTTTTTCCTGGACTAGTGATATATGGTAAGATACTCTCCTGTGACACTGGGCAGTAGCAGTGAGCCACAGTTCCCAGTCAGCCACATATCACAAAAGTAAACTGATATTCTACAGCATAGCATTAAATGCATTTTTAAACCTACAATATTTTCAACTTATTATGGGTATATATTGATGTAAATTCATCATTAAATTGAACATCTGTAAATACAGGATTGAGGACTATTTTCAGGCATCCACTTGGAACGTATCCTTTGTGGATGAGGCCAGACTGTACCGTAATCTCAGATGCTGTAGACTGTGGTTAAGTGATTTTCTTTAGTGATATCCTAAAATCTGTTAAACAAAATATAAATGTCTGCTTTTTCATTACAAGTTTGCTATCACTGACCCCCCAAAAAATAACTGGAACTAGTCTACATTGCACTTGAAATCTGAAACCCAATAAAGAAAAGCCCCGTAATTTTATTGGTTCATTTTACATAAAGGCAAACTAAGTAAAAAGACAAAAAACACTGGTTTTCCATTATCATTCACTGATAGTGACCCCTGCACTGACAATATTTGCCCATTCCTTCATTCTCTTAATGCCGAAACCGGTTTAGTTTGGTGGATAGAGCGTCTGCCTGTGGACTGAAAGTTCTCGGGTTCGATTCCGGTGAAGGGCATGTACGTTGCTTGTGGGTGCATCCCCAGTGAGGGGTGTGCAAGAGGCAGCTGATTGATGATTCTCTCTCATCGATGTTTCTAACTCTCTAGCCCTCTCTCTTCCTCTCTGTAAAAAATCATTAAAATATATTTAAAATTTTTTTTTTTACTATTGATCAGGTAGAGAAAGAACAGCTATAAGGCATCAGGATTCTGCCAGTTTTTCCATTAGTTGAAACAAATACCTAACTACAAAACCTACTGAAATTGCCAATTTAAAAATGCTATTCAAACACGGAGCAATTTCTCCAACCACATATAATAAATTACAATTAGGGCCAGTTATATTTAGGTAGTCTAATAATAACTCTAGACTATAAGACCAGTATTTATTAATCATAAAGTTAAAATAAAATTTGTTATTAAAAATGAAATAGACATCTCTATTACATTGATGCTTTCCCCTCCCCCTAAAAAACATCAATAAACATATCCTGGAGTGAAGATGAAAAAAATTTAAAAGTAAAATAGACATTCTTATTGTTGCTTTACTAAAGAATCATCTAGTAACTCGACGCAAGAATGTAAGTACAAGCCCACAAATTCCACAACGTGTACAATAGTATGTGCCAGTTTTACTTTGGATTAAAAAATAATAAATTATTTCAAAGCATTCAAGTTACACAAAGAAGTTAATAATCTAAAGGTCTCATTTTTTAATGGCAGTCAAGTGAATAAAAAAAATTATTCTTATAAAACTACAAAACACCATGAAATTTAAAAATCATCACAGTGTTGACTGGGACAATGCTGAAAATGAAAGAGTTTACTAGATTCTATCAAATACCAAATGGCTGAGGTGGGGTAGTATTTGAAAATGCAACAGAAAAAAGAAAAAAAAATGCAATAAAATGAAATGTCAAAACCTAGTTTCATATATAGAAACTATATTTTTGGTGATTATTATATAACTGAGAACTTTTATGTATTTTTCATTCATCTACTATTCTTCTGTGACTAAAAACTGAATTTAAAATTTATAAAGATGAACTAGGAAAGGCCAGATAATTCCAGATACATGAAAATGACATGAGGCAAGTGATGACTAATTCAAAGAATCCCAGATGGATTACCTTATTGGCAGCACTCAGAAACACCATTTAGGGCTGGAAGAAATGTAAGAGATCTATCTAATTATGCAGGATGACAGGAAGACCAGAGAGAGAAAATGACCTTCCCGCCCTAGCCTCAGTGGATAGAGCTTAAGCCGGCGAACTGAAGGGTCCTGCGTGGATCCCCATCAAGGGCATGTACCTTGGTTGCAGGCTCCTCCCACCCGGGCCCTGATTGGGGCTCGTGCAGGAGGCAACCAATTGATATGTTTCACATTGAAGTTTCACTCTCTCTTCTACTCTCCAAAAATCAATGGAAAATATCCTTGAGGGGGAAAAAAAAAGAAAAGGAAAATAAAAAAGACCTTCCCAAGGTAACTGATGGAGAGCCCAATATAAAGTGCACATCTCTTGTTCCACCATACTGTTGTGCATCTTTTCTGTTTTACTCTCCTATTGGAAAACCTTTGGTTCTCTCCTGGCCTAGCATCACAGAAATATAATAAGCACTAAACTAAGGTAGTTCATTACCACATCAAAATTTCCTTCAGCCCTAACCAGTTTGGTTCAGTGGATAGAGTGTCAGCCTTAGGACTCAAGGGTCCCAAGTTTGATTCTGGTCAAGGGCATGTATGTACCTTGGCTGTGGGCACAACCCCAGTAGGAGGTGTGCTGATCAATGTTTCTCTCTCATTGATGTTTCTAACTCTCTATCCTTCTCCCTTCCTCTCGGTAAAAAAATCAATAAAATATACTTTAAAAAAAACTTCCTTTAAAGCTGACTTGGTAAAACATGTCTTGAATATGAACAGTATACGGAAATGATTTGTAAATGTATATAAACTGGAGTTATTTGACCAAAGGTTTCTCTGACCTCTGACTTATTCTGGAACTTCCACCATATAATCCTAGTCTTGGATAAGACCCTCCACCCTTACCCCACCCTAGTGTTAAATGCAGCCTGGCCAATTCCCCACACAGCTGTTTGATACCAAAAGGATTTAACAGTTCAACAAAACCATACCAAGCAGTTCAGGGGATCCGCCAACGTTTTGCCTAACATCAGAGAATGTGTTTCAGGCATCGTGTCAAGCTTGATCATGTAAATGTCAAGGTAAGATAAAAAGACGAATTTAAGATGCTTCTGTCCAAAATGGTTAAGAACTCACTCTCACAGATGGAAAAAAGAAGTTAAATGAATACCATTTACAGTCAACCTACAGTCACCGTATTTACTCATCCTCCATCCTAAGACACTTTTAAAAAGGGCAGTGGCTCGTTCTGAAAAGGTTATTACCAACTAAGTGCCAGGCCTTGGGAATCGCCAAAGCCATTCCTACTACAACGTACCCATCGTTAATGGAATTTGGTTTCCTTCACTGCTTAATACCATCGTCACATTTGCAACGCTACTAGAGATAAGTGCTGTGTCACCGGGGAAAATACACGTTTCTGAACCCCCGAAGGAAGCTGTCCGAGAAGGTCGCTGGCCTGTGCCCTCGGACTACTCCATCCCCTCTAAAGGCTGCCAGACACGGCTCTCCCTAAGCCCACGTGCTGCCGGCTGCAGGGAGGGAAGGCCCCCGCCCCGCACAACCCGCCAGGGAAAGCTGCCCCCGCCGGGTCCCACCACGGCCACGGCGGGGCCGCTCCTCACCATCTCCAGGTGAGCGCCGGGGTCCTCGGGGTGTCCGCTGCCCGGGGCCGGGCTGGCCCTCCCCTCCGGGGTCTTCCGCTCACTGTTGCGCTTCAAGCCGCCGGCGTCGCCTCGACCTCCAGCCTCCCGGCGCCGCCGCTGCCGGCTCCACAGGTACATGGCCCCCGCGCCCAGCAGCAGGGGCGCCCCGACCGCCAGCGCCAGCTGCCATCGCGGCAGGCCCCCGGCGCCCGGGCCCGCCGCCGCGCCGCCGCCGCCCACCCCGCTCCCGGAGCCGGGCGCAGCCGCAGCCACCACCGCCGCCTCCACAGGCTTAGAGGCGGCCATGGCGAGCGTCCTCCGCCTCCGCCTCTCTGCGGGCCGCGGGCGCCACAGTCACCAGGCAGCGTGCGGAGGAAAGCCGGAGGCAGGGAAGGGGAGGCTGAGAGCGAGAGAGCACGCTCGGAAGCCACAGCAGACAGAAAAGGGCCAGAGGTCACCGGAAGCCCAGGGCATGCCGGGCCAGACCTGCGCGCCCTCCTCCTCCCATTGTAACCGTAGAAAAGGCGGAAGGGAGGCGGGGAGTAAACGGAGGGTGGGAGAATCACTTCCGGGTCAAGGGAAACGTTGTACAGAGGCGTCCGTCCGGTGGGCGTCGGGGCAGCCCTTTTTCCTGCCTCTCGCCCCGCTGTTGTTTGTGAGACTGTCTTCGGGGGCCTTGGGGGGGTCTCCGCCGGCAGCGGGGGTCTGCCGAAGCCGAGGAGCGGTGCGCAGACACTGGGTGTTAGGGCGTCAGGCGACCGGGGGCTGAGGGAGGCTCTGCGGGGACCCTAAGAACGGGCGAGAGTGGCGGAGGGTTTGTGAAGGTGATTGGCTGGCAGGGGAGGTGGGCGGGGCGCAGGCCGCGGTGCCCAGTGTATTTGGTGGAATGGGCACCCCTCGTTTTCTAGTTATCGCCACGTTGGCTCTTCTCAGCGTCCCGCTGCCGTCTGCTCGATTGTCTGCGTGTCCTGGAAACTAAGGGATTGGGAGGACTTTTAAAGATGTAAGAGAAAAAGAGCTCAAAGCTGAAGATAACCTGCTGTGTCCCCGATCTTATCTGTGCCATGGCCAGATTTTAGTTTGAGACGCGGGGACACAGTAGATGGCAGCAATCGGATTGGGTGGAAACGGGCGAGTCTAGGCTGGCTCTGTCTAAACTAAGGGCTTGAACGGGGTCCTGGTGGCTCCCCGGCGCGCTGGTTAGGAAAGCGATGACATCGATGTGTTGCTACCCCGCTTTCCAACTGAATGGGCAGGAACGCGAGGACCCGGAGTTACCAGCTTTTCCTTACGAGTTTGTGTCTTGTACTGGGTGGCGCCTGCCACCCCAGCTCACACCGCGCTCCCGAAAATACCCGCCATCCTCCGCGGGGCGCTGATCTGCCCAGGGTCCTTTTTGTATGCTAAATGTCAGTCTTCTTACCTCATTCCCGAATAGAAATTTTAGTTCAGAGCTTTCACGTATTAATAGCTTTGTCTTCCTTTCCCGTTGCTCTGCAAAGATCTCTTCAAACAAAAATGTTCTTAACCGGGAATTATATGGAATTCACAGTATTTTTTTTTTTTTTTTTTTTTTTTTTTTTTTTTTAAGGAGAAAAGCCAAGTATTAATAGAGAATCAGAATTCAGAACTGAGGCTCCTCATTCCAGGTATGCCAGTCTGCAGACTGGATGAAAAGCGACCGACCGCAAGGAAGTCCTGCCTGGTCGCCTTGCAAACTCAAAGAGATCTAAAGTAACCTAAAGGATGGTCTGAAATTAAAACCTTTAATTAAAAAGCAATTTATAAAAACAATTAAAAAGGAAAGCAGCCAATTAATGATTCTCATCATTTGTTTCCCTCTCCTTCCTCTCTGAAATCAAGTTAACAATATTAAAAAAAGAAAGAAATAGAAAGTTTAGAGTGGGTAGCCTTCTAAGCCAGTGTCTTCCCTGACACAGATCAACTTCTATTTTTACTGACCCTATTGTCTTTTTGCACGTAAGGTACCTGTGGAATGTCAGGGCCACTTGTAACTTCCCTTTTCCAGATCCCTCTGGGCACAACAAGTGGCACTTGGGTGTAGAGGACAAATTCCCTTATTTTTGTTATTGTGTTAATCTTTGACTGTTAACTCTCCTATACCCATGAATGTAAAAAAAACATGTCTTATTTTACTTTTTATCCATTCCCAGTGGTTCCCCTTTGCTTCTCTAATCTATCACCAATGAATTTCTTGTACTACTAAGTTATAAAAATAGGTGAAAGATCACCATTCTTCAGAGCATTACCCCAATAGGTTGACCTTCTGCTTCCCGTCAATTATTGACAATTGTTGACAAATAAACTCATAAAAATTCACAAAAATTCTTTAGAGGTTTGAATGTTTTCTTACGTTATCAAGACCTCTGTATTAATAATTTACAAGTGATAGATTAAATGAGCATGGCCTAATTTGAAAGTTTCAGAATCATTGCTTTTCTTTTGCTTCATACAGATTCCTATTAGTAAATTGCTTTCAGACAAGTTCCTTAGCAACAGACTGAAAAGATGAGCTAAAGATGATAGGGGCCCGCCTTGGGGCTAAGTAGCTGAGCATGCATCAAGCGGTCCCTAGTTCCATTACACATCAAGGCACCTGTCCTATGTTTCTATCTCTTCCTTTTCTCCTTTCCTTTCTCTCTCTAAAAAAAAAATAAATAAATAAATTTAAACCATGATAGCAATGGAATTGATCAAATACATTGTAGTAATTGTTGCAATGGTTATCTCTCTGATTCCCAGCCCCACAAAGCAAGTATTGTGCCCCTTTACATGATTTTTCCCTTTCATTTTCAGAACAATTATGATTTTTTCTCTGAAATTTCCATTTTTCTGCAGCCTCATAGGGGATTATCAAGTGCTATTAATTACAAACTATTTGTGGGAACTAATAAAGTGTTCCAAGAAGAATTATTTTTTGACATAGATTATAGGTTGTTATGGTTACAACCCAAAAGTTACAAAGGGTTTAGTGTGAAGTCTTTCTCCAACTCCTGTCCCCAGGCACCCAGTTCCCCTCTCCAAAGACCATCAATTTTAGAGGTTCTTGAAACATTTGTTTAAGATTTATCTAAAGGGCTGTTTTGGAGGCTTAATTTAAAAAATATATATTTTTATTGATTTCAGAGAGGAAGGGAGAGGGAGAAAGAGAGAAACATCAATGATGAGAGAGTAATTGATCGGCTGCCTCCCTCATAACCTACCTGGGGGATCAAGCCCAAAACTCAGGCATGTGCTCTGGCCAGGAATTGAACTGTGTCCTCCTGGTTTATAGGTCGAGGCTCAACCACTGAGCCACACCAGCTGGGCTGCCAGGCTGGGGACTTTATTTTTAAGATCAACATCAATAAATGAATTTGTTATTGTTGGTTTTATACTTTGTTAATCTGATTTCCATTCCTGAGCCTACTCATCTGTCCTCCCATTTTTCTCCATCATTTCCAAATTTATTAGAGTACAGAATTGAGCAAAAATGTCACTAGCTTTTTGACCTTCCTGATCTGATGCATACATCTCTAGATTGTGAAACAGCAAAAACATAACACGTTTCAGGTTATAATAAAGACTTAGATAGGTAATAGGTAATATTTAAAGTCTTTTTAGTGTAATCCTATATAATAAAAACGTATATGCAAATTGTTCGAACAGGAGTTTGGGAATTTGACTGCTCGCTATGATGTGCACTGACCTCCTGGGGGTTGCGGAACACGGTGGGTGTCAGCCATGCGGCCCTGGCAGTGGACAGCAGTGGAGGCACTACTGGCCCCTCGACGAGAACAGGACTAACGCTGGTGTGTGTTTCTCAGCACCTAGACGGGTTCAGGAATCTGGAGAAGGGGCTGTTGTAAATTATTAAAGAGCCTAGAGACAAAACAATTTTGGAAGGCATTTTGGGGTAACTAGAGGAGATTTAACTAAAGAATGAGCTAAGACTTGGAGGGCTATTGGGATGGAATGAATGCATCTTGCATGAGGAACGAACATGCATTTTTTGGGCCTTGGAGCCCTATTCCCTGTACCAAAGTCTATTTTGGCTTGTGAGAGCTGCTATAACCACATACCATAGACCAGGTGGCTTAAACAACATTTTTATTTATCACAGTTCTGGAAGCTGGAGTCCAAGATAAGATTCTGGCTAATTCTATTTCTGGTAAGGGCTCTCTCTCTCCGTGGCCTGCAGACAGCCTCCTTCTCTTTGTGTTCTCACATGACCTCGGTTTTTCTGTGTGTGTGCTCACCAAGGAGGAGAGCAAGCTCTCGTGTCTTTTTCTTTTTCTATTGCAGCTTGAATCCCTGACCATAGAGCTTGGACAGGGCAGGCCACACCGAGAGGAAAGCTCAGCTTCCGTGTTAGTGAAGGCACCCTGGTGGGAGGGGAGCCCGGGGCTGTCACCATCAGCTCTGCCAGGGAAAGGGTGTGTGCGCTCACTGGATGAGAAGGGCCTGGAGGCCCCCATCTGAGGCCCGCCCGTCATAAGGGAGGATGGGATGAATGACCTTGTCACTCCCCACCCGTGGCTGCCTTCCAGGCAGGAAAAGGCAGAGCAAAGTAAAGGAGGGCATCCAGGACTAATGTGGAAGGCTCCTCCAGCCTCTGTCTCCATGGTCCCCAGCCTTGCTGCTCTGTTTCAGGACAGGACCGAGAAAAGAGGCTGCCAGGGCCCGGCCTGGCCCTTAGCCGAAGGAGCGCAGGAATGTTGTTTCTAAAAAGAAACGGACAGAGAGAAGGTTCTGGGAGTATAGGAGAGAACCCTAGCAAAGAGCCAGGCCACGGCCACATTGGGGTAGCCCTGAGAGGGCTCGAACCACTTCAGCAGACACTGTTCCGTCTACTGAACTATAAGCATCCCAGAATAGAAGCTATGTCTGGTTTATCTTGTATCTTATACAGAGCCCAATACAATGCCTCCTCTAATGCTATATGTCAGAGCAAGTGAATATATTTTTATCTTTTTGTGTTGGAACATACAGTTCATATTTTCCACAATGATCTTATTTTCATAATTATTTGTCCTTAGGTGTGCTACCTACGAATACTCAATTCCGAGTCCCTGAAGCATGAAGACCATGTTCTAATCATCTTTGTACTCCTACATCTGTTTAGAGCTTGAGGGTATAATGAGTGTTTGTTAACTTATTTATCTGCCCAAGATTTCAGGAAATTGATCATTGTCTCACAAATAGAAAGAGGTAAAGGCTGGTCAACCTTGAAGCTCTGAAAGGTCAGAGCCAACCACTCCCTATCTAATTGAGACACAGGTAACTGAGGCAACTTCCCCATCTTGTAATCATGTAAATCATTACTGGTGTGATAATCCACTTATTACCTGCCTAAGGGCTATGGGTGTATCCCAAACCTGCTTAAGGGTAATGGGTATATCCCATAGTCTCAATAAAAGGGATATGAAGGCCTGAGCCTAGTGGTATACTAGAGGTAGACTCCCGCCTGGCCCCCCATTTTCCCCGAATTAACTCTTTTCCAGTCTCTTCATTTGTGTGCGGCCTTCTCCAGAAACCGGACTCTGAACAGGAATCCTGAACCAGGTGGCCCATGATAAGGGATCCCACACAAGATGATGTATGAAACATGGTCAGTGCTGAATAAAGGGTTGATCAAGAGTTTGTTGCACAAGTTCCCAACTGCTGCTTTATCTCCATTCTACTGTGGCCAACATGAATGGTCTGGTACCACCACTGCTGTCCAACCACTGCTGGTGCCTCTGGGAAACCAACTCACTGCTGCTGCTGCCGCCAGCAGCACCGTCATCATGATAGTTCCCAGCCTGAAGCAGACTGTAGCCACTGCTACCAGCTCCACCACCGCAGCTGTTGCCATTGGAATCGACTTGGATTTTCCTTTGTATCCCACTTATGACTTACGGAAGTCCCTGTGACCTCTGAGCCCTCCAGCTGTTAGCTATTCTCCAGTCTTTCTCCTGATGGTTTCTACCTAATCCAACTTCCATCAAAGCATCAGCTGAGTGGGTGTTATTGCTCTGTTTCTCAGGAGGAAGGCCACTTGATGATTCAATTAAGTGGCTGCTCATTTTACTGTCAGAAGGAGCCTCTGCATTTATCTGCAGGGAACGATCTACAGTAACCCCAGCTCCCACTCTTTAGCTATGACTGATAGCTCAGATGTATAGTTTAATGCAGTCCTTTGCTACCTTTCTGCCCACTCACACAGATTTATAAGATTTTTCCATCCTCATCAACCTAGTTCATTGCCACCCACAAGAATTTATGTCATTTGAAAATGTAGAAATGTTGCCTTGCATTTTAAATTACAAGGATATTGCATAGAGGTTATACCCATTGTGTAACATTGTATAACAAGGATGCTGAGGTCCAGCACTTTGTTCATCACAGTCAGGTGTCTGGCTCTGTCTGCCTTGGGAAAGGTGCTCCTTTTCCTGATTTTCATGAAGATGCTAGCCATCACTAACTGATGGGCTTGCAGTGGAATACCCACCTATTCAGGGCACCATTTTCTAATTCACTCCTATTAAATTAGTAGTCCTGCCTATGCAGACCTGATCTTGGCCTTGGCATCCTGGGAGAGCACTGGACCCAGGAGCCTCTAGCCTATATTTCCTGATACGTACCTTTTAAGTTTTCCTAAACAATGGGCAATTGCCTCAAATAGTCTCAGTGGGAGACCAATTTTATTAAATTATGGAAAAATGTAAAACCATGAGAAATAGTTTCTGTACCTGTGTTCCAGTTATCTACTGCTGCTTAACAAACCATCCCAAGAGGTAGTGACTTAAAACAACCTAGTGGCATAAAACAACTATTTTATTACATCTCACAATTTTGTTGCTCAGGAATTTGGGCAAGGCTTGGCTGACTCTTCTGCTGATGTTAGCAAAGCTTACTCTCCTGGTGGATGGGCTTGTCTGGAGGGTTCAAGATGGCTTCGTTGGGTGTCTGACACCCTGAAGATTACTTGAAGACTAGACTCATGGGAGCACCTTCTTGTGGACTTTCCGGCATGGCAGGCAGCGTGGTCAGACTTATGTGGCAGCTCAGGGTTCCTAGAGAGCATGTCCCAAGAGCCCCAGGCAGAAGCTGCAAAGCTTTCTAAAAACCTCACTTCTACCACATTCTGAGGCTCAAGCATGTTTCTAAGGCTGGCACAAAGTCACAGGGTGCTGAATAAGACTCCACTCTCAATGGGAGAAACAGCAAAACGTTGCAATTATTTTTACTTTACTGCAATCTTCTACCGAGATTTAACCAATGTTAACATTTTGCCATACTTTCTTGTGACACAATTAGAAAGACATTTTATTATAAAACCCAATAAAAAGCACCTGAAAGTCTAAATAAATGTCATACCAAATAGTGAAATGTTAGTAGTTTTCTTTTTGAAGTCAAGAAGCAGACAGAGTCCGGGGTTTATTGCATAGTACTAAATGTATCAGTCAAAATAATAAGACAAAATAAGAAAAAAAAAAGCAATTATTTTTACTCTACTGCAATCTTCTACCGAGATTTAACCAATGTTAACATTTTGCCATACTTTCTTGTGACACAATTAGAAAGACATTTTATTATAAAACCCAATAAAAAGCACCTGAAAGTCTAAATAAATGTCATACCAAATAGTGAAATGTTAGTAGTTTTCTTTTTGAAGTCAAGAAGCAGACAGAGAGTCCGGGTTTTATTGCATAGTACTAAATGTATCAGTCAAAATAATAAGACAAAATAAGGAAATAAAAGGGCAATGAAGAAGTAACTTTTCATTATTTTTAGACCACTCACAGTTATCTCCTTAGAAGACCCAAGAAACTCTGTAATCTAGTAGAAGCAATAAAATAACTAAGTAATGTTGCTGGATAAGCCTCACACTTTTAAAATTGATCCTTTGTGTTCTCTAAAATATTAGCTATTGCGTGGTTCGCCTGTTCTCAGGTCTGGCACACGGTTGCTTCCTTCTTTTCCCTCCAGCCTGGATCATCATATTAGGTCTTAGCTTTTGGTGGTTGGACCCCACACCTTCCACTGGGGGTGGAAACATCTTGTCACCCATATTTGATGTAGAGTTGTCTGTGGGTGTTTCCTGTACAGTGGCTCTATTAGTTTTTATGTGGGAAATTCAGTGAGATAAAAAAAACAATGCTGCCTTCATTTTTATCTTCCCACAATACCTGGTAGCTCAATAGCATCTTGATTTTGTAGCTACCCATTTAGAGAATTTATTTTTTATTTATTTTTAGCTTTGGTCATTTTTTTTTAATTTTTAATTTTTTACTTTTATTATAAAACTAGAGGCTCAGTGCACGAAATTTGTGCAAGAAGCTCAGCCCTCACAGCCCTGGCTGCCTTGGCCAGCCCTCGTAGCCCCGGCTTCATCCTGAAGGTTGTCCAGAGAGTAGTCTGGAATGATGTCCTGATGGTCATTCTGCTGTTTGGCCTAATTAGGATATTAGCTCTTTATTATATAGGATGATTATGGGTTCATAGGAAGTTACATATTCATGTACATGGAAGATCCATGTACCCTTTACCTGGCCTCTTCCAGTATTGACAACTTGCTTAACTGTAGGACATTGTCAAACCAGGAAGTTGTCATGGATACAATCCACAGCACTTATTCAGGTTTCACCAGCTATACATGTACTCCTTTGTGTGTGTGTTATAGTTTTGTGTAATTTTAACACATGTACATCTCTGTGTGTAACTACATCTACAATCAAAACAGAGATGTCTCATCTCCACAAGATCCCTCATGCTAAACTTACATAGCTACAACCCTGCCACTCTTAACTTTGGCAACCGCTAATCTGTTCTATATCTCTCAGATTGTGTTAGTTCAATATTCTATATATATAAAAGCCTAAGAAACCCAGCAACAGGTTGACCAGTCGCTATCATGTGCACTGACCACCAGGGGCCAAATGCTTAATGCAGGAGCTTCCCTCTGGTGGTCAGTGCGTTCCCACAGCTAACCTCCCTCTGTCTCTTCCCCCAGCTTTTTCATTTTCACAGGGTCCAAGGATAATTTTCACTGGTTACCTGGGCATTCATAGTGTCTGATTGTTTTATGAGAACACACTCACCTCAGGCTTCCTACCCTCAAAGAGGGTAGAACCTTTCACATTAAGCATGATTTTAAAAAATAATAGTGCCCACTTCAACTGCAGCTGTTGCTGCCACTTGACACTTGGGGACACCCTGGGGGCTTAGCAAGGCAGAGCATTAAGACAGGGACAAAAGAACAACTCCAGTCCTAACTGGTTTGTTTCAGTGGATAGAGTGTCGGCCTGCGGACTGAAAGGTCCCAGATTTGATTCTGGTCAAGGGCATGTACCTTGGTTGCGGGCACATCCCCAGTAGGGAGTGTGCAGGAGGCAGCTGAATCAATGTTTCTAGCTCTCTATCTCTCTCCTTCTGCATTCCTCTCTGTGAAAAGTCAATAAAATATATTTAAATAAATAAAACACAAACTAGGGGGAGGAATGGAAGATGGGATGAAAAGAACCTGGTTTGCCATCTTCTCTTTCAACTTTCCCTTCAAATTAAAAAAAAAAAAAAGAAAAAAGAAAAAAAAAAAAAAAAAAAAAAAAAAAAAAAAAAAAAAAAAGAACAACTCCTGGGTCCTATGCCCCTGGCAGCATCTCCTCCTCTGCCAGGGAAGGTGGCAGATGGTGGAGCAGGGCCTCCTCTTGGGTCAGGGTGACAAGCCCGAGAACAGCTCTCCCCCAGCTGCCCGAGGCTTGACACCTGCTGTTGCTCCTGCTCCTTCACTGCTAAGGCTTGTTAAGAGAACCTTGGTCCAGCCTGGCCTGCATGGCCCAGTGCTTGAGTGTCTACCTCTGAACCAGGATTCTGGTCAAGACACATGTCAGGGTTGTGGGCTTGATCCCCAGTAGGGAGTGAGCATGAGGTAGCCAATCAATGATTCTCTCTCATCATTAATGTTTATCTCTCTCTTCTTCTCCCTTCCTCTCTGACATATTTTATTAATACATCAATAAAAATGTATTAAAAAAATAGAACATTGGTCCAAGCAAAGTGGGAAAATATTTTTCTCTAATACTTTCAAAGAAATGGGCTTAATTTGAAAAAAAAAATGTGGAGGCCAGCTAATTTTATATAGTTGGGTACATTTATCTCTTCTTGCTTTGGGAGAATATTTGGCAAAAGATTTGAAGAGTTTCCTTTCCTTCCTATATTGGAGATCCTGAAGACTATCTCTGGTTTTGGTAACTCTTTAAATGGACTCACAGGGCTGGGGGCTGGGTGGGTGGGGAGGGGGGGTGAGAGGAGGCCAACTGTAATAAAAATAAATAAAAGGGCTCACAGGACTCATTATATACTTGTACTCATAGCTAAGATTTACTACAGTGCTATAAAACAAAATCAGCAAAGCAGAAAGGCAAACAGGTGAAGTCTGAGGAAGCTGGTCTTACGCGTCCAAGAGTCCCTTCCCAGTGACGTCACACGGGGTGTGCTTGATGCCTTTGGCAGGGAGCTCTGATGGCACACACAACATGTTTAGTAGGAAGCTCTCCGGAGACCCATTGCCACATTGGGGACCCAGAAAGACTTCATGTTTAGGAATTAGTAAGGACAACATTTTGAATTTGCAAGTTTTCAGAATGTGTTTACAATAATCCTTACCCCTTTTGTCCTGATCATTTATCTAGTAAGCAGCCTAGAAAAGATCCATTTCTATTTGGGGGTCAGCTATATTTGATAATCAAACTGCCTAAGCAGAAAGATGAGTGAAACACAATCAGGTAATCACTTCATTGTTGCAGACTTCAAATAACCTGGAAAGCCGAACACAAGTCACCAGCAGGGAGCGTTTGATGCGGAGATGAGAGGACCATGTGGGTGGAGAGGTCCCACTCCATATGATGTCCTTCCTCCCAGCTTGTAGCTTACCACAAGTTAGATTTCTTGTGATCAATCATGTCAGATGCAATAAGCCCCGCATTAGAAATGTAGAGCCACCAACCAGCAGCTTTAGATGGTCCCATCAGAGAACAAGTCTTTCCCCATGGGAATCTGCCAGTGTCCCTTGTGGTACAGGCAGCACCCAAGGTGGTTTTATAGTTTACTAGAGACCTGGTGCATGAAATTTGTGCAGGGGGGTGTAGGGGGTGTCCTTCAGCCCAGCCTGCACCCTCTCCAATCTGGGACCCCTCAAGGGATGTCTGACAGCCTGTTTAACCCCAATCTCAGTTGGACATCCCTCTCACAATCCAGGACTGCTGGCTCCCAACTGCTCTCCTGCCTGCCTTTCTGATTGCCCCTAACTGCTTCTGCCTGATCACCCCCTAACTACTCCCATGCCAGCCTGATGATTGATGTCTAACTGCTCCCCGCCAGCCCGTTTGCCCCCAACTTCGTGTAACTGCCCTCCTTTGCAGGGTTGATTGCCCCCAACTGCCCTTCCTTGCAGGCCTGGTCCCCTCAAATGCCCTCCCCTGCTGGCCTTCTTGTGGTGGCCATCTTGTGTTCACATGGGGGCAGCCATCTTGTGTGTTGGAGTGATGGTCAATCTGCATATTACTCTTTTATTAGATAGGATAGAGGCCTGGTGCACGGGTCGGGGCCAGTTGGTTTGCCCTGAAGGGTGTCCTGGATCAGGGCAGGGCTCCCTTGGGGTGTGGGGCAGCCTGAGCAAGGGGCCTGTGGTGGTTTTCAGGTCAGCCACGCCCCTGGTGACCCAAGTGGAGGTCCTGGTATCTGGAATTTACTTACCTTCTACAAATGAAACTTTGTAGCTTGGAGCGGAGCCAAGCCTCCTACTCACTCCATAGTGGCAGCTATTTCTGTTGGAATTTCTGTATCTTCTACAATTGAACTTTGTAGCCTGGAGTGGAGGCTTGAGCCGGCCAGGGCTGCAGAAGCTTGGATTCTTCCATTGCCCAGGGCAACCCTAGCCTCCTGCTCTTCCAGCTCAGTGGCTGCCACCATTTTTGTTGGAATTTATTTACCTTCTGTAATTGAAACTTTGTACCCCTGAGTGGAGGTCTGGGCTTCCTCCATTGCCAGGGAAACCCAAGCCTTCCCCCTCCTCTCTGTGGCTGCAGCCATTTTGTTTGGAGTTAATTTGCATACTTGCTCTGATTGGCTGGTGGGCATGGCTGGTGGGTGTAGTGGAGAGAGCAGAAATAGTAATATTTTGGCAGGAGGATGGGTGGAAAGGAAGAAAGAGGGAGCTTGCTGATGTGCTGGGAATGTGCTACGTGCTATGTCTTCACCTGCATGGTGGCAGTTATACAAGGGGAAATTTATGTGAATTCATCAGACTGTGCACTTAAGAGTTGTTCATTTTAGCCGAAACCAGTTTGGCTCAGTGGATAGAGCTTCGGCCTGTGGACTAAAAGGTCCTGGGTTCGATTCCGGTCAAGGGCATGTACCTTGGTTGCAGGCACATCCCCAGTGGGGATGTGCAAGAGGCAGCTGGTCGATGTTTCTCTCTCATCAACGTTTCTAACTCTCTATCCCTCTCAATTCCTCTCTGTGTAAAATCAATAAAAATAAAAAAATTAAAAAAAGACTTGTTCATTTTACATGTACATGTAAATTACTTACATTTGAAAAAGATTTTTAATTGATTTTTAGAGAGAGCAGAAGGGAGAAGGGGGGAGAGAGAGAGAGACTGAGACAGAGACATTGATGTGAGAGCAAAACATCTCAGGGACAGAGCCTGCAACTGGGCATGTGCTGTGTCCTGGGATGGAATGGGCAACATTTCAGTGCTGGGATGACGCCTAGCCAGCGGAGCCACACACCAGCCAGGGCTGTTTACCTTTGTATATGTATAAATAATGTCAATTAAACACCCTTCGCCCCAGGAGCTGCATTTTATATCAACATCCATTTTATTTATTAGGAGAGTATTTAGCTCTAGATGTGACATGCCAATAGCTGGCCATCTTGCAGGCTGCAGTCAGTCTGTCCCAGTGAGTGACCCCATTTTGGAGCCAGCCTGGAGCTGACAGGTATATGATGAGGGTCATGCAGGATCATCGCTGACAGCTGGAGATGCCATCACAGCCATCGGCAGCAGAGTACTGGGAACATCAGGCAGTGGACTGTGCTTCCCACCCCGAGGCTGCGAGGCACTAGCCTGGCCATGGAAGGATTACAAAGCCTCTCAATTTAAAGAGACGGGCGGAGGGGAGGGGAGGGGAGGGGCCTGTGGGCAGCACGATTTATAAATAGTCATTTCCCTGGGCTGCCTGATGGTGAAGGGGTTGTTTAGTAAATCTTTCTCCTTTTAAGGATCCATTTTCGGAGACCATTGGAAAACACCAGTTTCATTGTTATCTTTTGGGGTTTCATCAAGCCAGCCGAGTTTGACAATCTTCCTGTCTGCCTGGCTTAGAGACAGGCCTTAGGTATTTTGAATCGCCTCTCCATGGAGCACAGAGGTGATGATGATGATGATGATGTGTCTTTTGCCAAGTGGATGAGCAGCTTCTGGGGCCACAGCTGGATGGAGGAGGATGAGAGAGGACTCCGGGACCGCCGAGGATCACACCACACCAGTTACAGGAAAGCTTCCCTGCCCTGCCCAGTGAGTTATCCCATGGAACAGGGGAGGGCTGGACTAGGGAGGGGGTTTTCTCATGGACAATTTTGAAAGAGTCCTTCAGTATAAAGTTTTCTTTGGTTGAAAATCAGTGCTCCCAAGTTTTTTTATGTCCACAAAAATACCTTTTATCATTTTGTCTTAGCCTCCAAGGGACCTGATTTTCTTCTACAGATAGTGATTTCATTATTATTATTATTATTATTATTATTATTATTTTATTTTTGTTTTTATTTGTTTTTTCTTTTTCCTTTTTTAATTTCATTTTTATTTATTTATTTTTCTGTCTTCTTCTTCTTCTTCTTCTTCTTCTTCTTCTTCTTCTTTTCTTTCAAAAAAAAAACCTTTAATATTCACCTTCCACTTTTGAAAGATGATTAAATCTTTGAGTTATACATGTTTTGAGTAATCTTTTTCCTATTCATCACCTTTTAAGGAAAGTGTTATGGGCAGAGGTTGGCCTTCTTTTCAGTTCATTTTCTTTTTCTTGACATTTATTTATTTTTTAAATTACTTTATTGATTAAAGTATCACATATTTGTCCTTATTCCCCCATTCCTATCCCAAATCCCTCCCCACACATACCCTCACTCTCCTGTTGTCTGTGACCACTGGTTAGGCTCATATGCATGCACACAAGTCCTTTGGTGATCTCTCTCCTTTATCCCTCCCCTCCCCTATCTTCCCTCTGAGGTCTGACAGTCTGATCAATGCTGTTCTTGTTCATCAGTCTATGTTGTTCATCATTTCCCCTTTTCTGTTTTCTCCTTAATTTTTTTTAAAAAATGTAATGATTTCTTCATTTTTAGTACTAAGGTATCTTTAACTTCTATGCAGAGATCCTGATAAGCTTGAGATAATCCTACTGAGTGACAATATAATTCAGGTCAAAGGGAAGAAACTTGATGCTATAGTTACTAGTAGTCTGTGTAGCATTGGTGTGGACCAATGTGTAACTTACAATAGTCTTTTTAAACAGTGAAAATAACTTCACTATTTGGTGAATTCTAAGGAACTGGGGATTCCATATAATAAATCACTCCTTTTGCCTGGCAAGTATGACTCAGTTAGCTGGAGTGTTGCCCCATATTCCAAATGGACACAAGTTCAATTCCTGATCAGGGCACATACCCAAGTTTTGGGTTCAGTTCCTGGTCAGGGTGCCTACAGAAGGCAGTCGCTGATGGATGTCTCTCTCTCTCATTGATGTTCCTCTCTCTCTCTCTCTCTCTCTCTCTCTCTCTCTCTCTCTTTTGTCCCACCCCCTTTTCCTTCCTCTCTGAAATTAATAAAAGTATATTTATAAATGCTGGGGTTCTTGTCCCAGCCTTACAAAGGGTTCAGCATTCTGAAGAAAGGGGCTGATGCATAGATTCAAGAAGGAGTCCAAGGATGAAAGATAATTTTGAAAGGCATTGGGGGGTCAGAGGATCTTCAGCTAAAGGAACTGAAGACTCACTTTTGTCTAAGGACCCCATGCTATTAATTTAACACAATTTGTCCTAAGGCAAGGTGGAGATATACACTTCAAAGGGTAGGGTTACAGAAGCATTGTCAGTTTGGGGAATAGCCTACAGCTATTCAGGATTTTGGCCAACAGGAGGCAACAAAATGCCCGGAGCTGTCTGACAGCAGACAATCCTATTCCTGTTTCAGGGAGATGTTTTTTTAGCTGTCTCAGCAGGTAATTACTTTTGTGGCTTACCCTTGTTGAGCCGCCCAAGCTTCATCAACCTTTTGGTGAAACTCTTGTAATTATTACACACTGAAATTGGTTCCCGAAAATAAGTAAGTAAGTAAATAAATAAATAAATAAATAAATCACCCCCTTTGATAAAATTTTTTAAAATATATTTTATTGATTTTTTACAGAGAGGAAGGGAGAGAGAGAGCTAGAAACATCGATGAGAGAGACACATCGACCAGCTGCCTCTTGCACACCCCCTACCCGGGATGTGCCTGCACCCAACGTACATGCCCCCGACCGGAATCGAACCCGGGACCCTTCAGTCAGCAGACCGACGCTCTACTGCTGAGCCAAACCGGTTTCGGTCCCTTTGATAAATTTGATACACTTTTTTTCTTCTCGTTCTCATTTGGTTTCCTGATGGGAGAGGGAACCAAAATTCTCCCATCCTTAGCACTATTTTCCTATGGCTGGGCCGCGCACCAGTGTCTAGGGAGGACGATGTGAGCTGGAAAGCCCTGAGGGGAATGGATGGGCCTGGCGAGGTGCGAGGTGCGAGGTGGGGACTGGGCAGCAGGTACCAGCAGGGTTCCTCTGCTCACCTGGGGGAGGGGGTAGAAGCTCCACAGTAGACAGTCTGTCCTCTGCTTCACAGCTACACAATGATGCTGCAGCTTTTCTCTTTTCAAGTCACTTAGAATTCTAGGTGCCAGAGAATCCCTCCCACCCTCCTGTTTCTGTCAACCCCAGAACCAAGTAATTTTGGGGGTAATATTATTTTATTTTATTTTTAGCTCCCGGGTTCTCAGACGCAGCCTCTTTTATTCCCAGTGGTCAGCAAGGAGGAGGAATGAGACCTCTTGGAGACACAAATGTTTAAAAATAGGTCTCTTGCCAAATGTGGACTCAAGGACAAAGGGCAAGCTTCAATGCCTCTGTGAGCTCCAGGTTCCTTAAGTGAAAAAGAAGGGCTTGGGCTGGGTGATCTCTGAGAACACTGCTTGCTCTGACTTTCCACGGCTCTGTTATAAAACAGAACTCCTACTTATCACACTCTTATTTTAATCTCCCATGTTCCACATCAAGTGAGGCATTCATAATGTGTGAGCCTAGGATACGATTAGTTTCCAGTTTCCAGATAATGTGAACAGGAGGAAACAAAGAGGAAAAAATGTGATTTATTATACTATTTGTCACAACAGCCTGTTAGAGCCACAGAAAATATGAAAACAAAGGAAGATACAGGCATAAAATGGGATTTCTTAAATAAGTTTTACTATCTATTAGACTTTAAAAACTGAGATAAATCCTTTATTTAGAGAATTGACTTTTAGGTTGCAATGTATATTTTGTTTGTTTTTGAACTATATTTTTATTGATTTCAGTGAGGAGGGGAGAGAAAGAAAGAGCAATAATGAGAATCATTGATGGGGCTGCCTCCTGTATGCCCCCTACTGGGGATCGAGCCCACAACCTGGGCATGTGCCCTGACTGGGAACTGAACCATGATCACCTGGTTTATAGGTCATTGCTCAATTACTAAGCCACAACAGCCAGGCTAGGTTGCAATGCTTTTCAGTGAGTTTTAGGTACTGAGTTCACTGGCCTAGGGCTTTAACATCAAATGGACTTCCTCGGTGTTTCTTCTGTGCTCCAAGGAAGCTGCATCTGTGCCTCCCACATTACAGTATATTGTTGTGGGGTCGAACCCTGGGTTCAAAATAAGACCACCATATTAAAAAAATATATATATTAAAAACAAAACAAAACCGAAATCGGTTTGGCTCAATGGATAGAGCGTGGGCTTGGGGACTGAAAGGTCCCGGGTTTGATTCCGGTCAAGGGCATGTACCTTGGATGCGGGCATATCCCCAGCAGATGGTGTGCAAGAGGCAGCTAATCAATGATCCTCTCTCATCAATGTTTCTAACTATCCCTCTCTCTTCCTCTCTGCAAAAAATCAATAAAATATATTATTTTTTTTTTTAAAAAAGGAAATTCCCTTAAAAAAAAAAAAGATTGAATTTAATGGCATTTGGGATATGATCTCAGTGGCATGTGGTTTAGATGAGTTTGGCTGCTTCAGTTTCTGAATGAAGGAGACAAGTCCTTGAAACGGGGGTGTGTGTGTGTGTGTGTGTGTGTGTGTGTGGAGCAACTTCGGGGAAGGTGCCAAGTGTCTGAGGCATGGAGCCTCATAAGTGCCAAGAGGCTTTCTTATAGCTCTCCCTTATTTCCCTAGTTATGCCTAGTGATAGGGTCTTCATGGCAGCTTCACATTGATTTAGTGCCACCACATGACAGAGCAGGATCCACTTATTCCCTCAATTAAAAAAAAATCATTTAAATGCATACTTTAAAAATTTTTAATGAATAAATAAATAAATGCATAATTTAGAATGTCCTTTAGTTCCCCTAAAGGATGTCCAGTGGATGGTATTGAATCTCTTTATTATTTCTACAAGAACTACCTACCACTTTATCAGCTGAAAACTGGAATTTCCCCCCCCTGATGCTGTTTCCATTTGTCGACTAACTTACATTCATCCTGATTCTGATGTTATCACTGGACACTGTTATATATATTACTTACTAGTGATCCAGTGCACAGATTCATGCCCATTGAAAGGAAATCAATTAGAAGGGGCGGCGGGGCTGGACTGGGTGAGAGGGGCCGGACATGCCCTGGACCCAACCTCACGTGGCCCCTCCTCAGTTGGCCACATCTGAGGCAGTGCTGTGGCTCAGAGCCTTGAGTCAAAGGGATCTGTGGAGTGAGCAGGGACCCTCTGGCAGGTGGGGTCCCTTGGCCTGGCCTGCGGGGATCAGGCCGAAACTGACTCTCCAACATCCCCCAGGGGGTCCTGGAATGCTAGAGGGCACTCTGCAAAGATGCTGTTGTACAGGGTGGAACTCAAACCAGATTCAGGACCGACAGCGCCCCAGCAACAACATAACCCATGGCCAAAGGTAGAATCACGTGTACCCATGAGGAATTGGGCTTCCTCCTCTCTGGTTCCAGGGTGTGACACCCGGGAACCTCCGTTGCCAAGTCACTGCAGCTCTGCAGTTTCTGCATTGAGCGTCTGCCCCCTGCTGGTCAATGCATGTCATAGCTACTGGTCAGACACAGCATATTAACCATATATATATATATATATTCTTTAAAATATATTTTTTATTTATTTTGTACAGAGAGGAAGGGAGAGAGATAGAGAGTTAGAAACATCGATGAGAGAGAGTCATTGATCAGTTGCCTCTTGCACACCCCCTACTGGGGATATACCCGCAACCAAGGTACATGCCCTTGACCGGAATCGAACCTGGGACCCTTCAGTCCCCAAGCCGACGCTCTATCCATTGAGCCAAACTGGTTTCTGCTATATAGATTCTTTAGATAAAATTCTTAAATAGTATAATTCCTGAAGACCTACAAAGCATTATTATTTCTTTTGCAGTAGAATTCTGCTACGTCTGGTACAATGTTAAAAGTGACAGTTATAGGCAGTTTCACATAGAAATAGAATGTTTTTGTTACTGTTCAAAATAAAAGTTTAGAATTATTAATCCAAGAAAGAGATGCCTCATGCTTAGGCATGGCACTTGATTTCTCCAGTAGTCAGTAGGCATGTCTTAGGCAAAACACTGAGCTAAGCTAAGATTCATTTTCCTCGTCTGTAAATGAGGAAACATGACTTCCTGTAGGATTTGTTCTGAGGTTAGAGATCAAGGTCATGGTCCCCAGAGTGCCTGGTACACTCGGTGCACTAATACTCAGTACCCAGCACCTGATCTTTCTTCTCCCTGTTTCTCACCTCGCTGTCAGTGGCTGGCCAGGAGCTTGTGTGTACTCTGAGGGCAGGCGGGGTACACTCCGAGGATGACTGCAGGGACAGGCAGGATAAAGATCATCAAGTTGTTAAGCTCTGAAGTGAAGATCTTACATAACCAACACCTTTAAAATCAGAACTTGGGGTCGGAGAGTACATAGGATTTTTCTTTAACAGCACCGGTTTCCTGGGCCCATGGTGGAAACAGCTAAGCTAAGCCTCTTCTGTAATGAGAGTCAGGGCACTGGGTAGTCATTGCTCTGAGAGTCAGTGCCTGCTGCAGGCCCTGCAGCTGGGGCTCTGGGAGCTTGGCCAGTGATGTCAGACCCACCCCCAGTGACAAAGCCCCTTCCATGGCTGGGCAGGAGACATGTACACACTTTGTAAAAACAAGTTATGTGGGGGCATTGGTTCATGTCTTTGTAAGGGAAATTACATTACAAAGGCGCATACAATTGCAAAAGTAGAGCTTGCAGTATAGTAAGTAACATTTTTAAAAGTGGGAGCTTCTCCCTATAACCAATTAGAGTGCTCTTTTACACTTGTTTCTCACAAAGTCCCACACCCAAAACAACAAGCTGGAAATTCCACCAGATATAAGAAGATATTGTGATTGAAACTTTCGCCATTCTTTTTAAAAAACATAAATGTCGTTGTTTTTATTGGTTTTGGGGAGAGAGAAGGGGAGAGGGAGAGACAGAAACATCAGTGATGAGAGAGAATCATGGATTGGCTGCCTCCTGCACGCCCCTTACTGGGATCTAGCTCACAACCCGGGCATGTGCCCTGACCAGGTGGGAATTGAACCAGTAACCTCCAGGTTTATGGGTTGATTTTCAACCATTGGGCCACACTGGCTGGGCAAAACTATGCCATTCTTTTCAGACCTCCCGGTCTCACATTTTAAAATTTTGTTTGAAAATGTTATTGTGGTTCCTGGCTGGTGTGACTCAATTGGTTGAGTGTCGTCCCATGCACCAAGAGGTCACTGGTTCCATTCCCGGTCAGAACACATGCCCAGGTTGTGGGTTCCATCCCCAGTAGGGGTTGTGCAGGAGGCAGCCAATCAATCTCTCTCTCTCTCTCTCTCTCTCTCTCTCTCTCTCTCTCTCTCTAACAACAACAAAAAAAATCAATAAAAACATATTTTTAAAATTATAAAAAGTGTTATTGTGGTAAGACCAGTTAACCTGGGATCTATATCCTTAGCAGATTTTTTTTTTTTTTTGCAATTTTTAAAGTATGTAACCCATTGTTACCTAGAGGCACAATACTGTGAAGCAGATCTCTGGAACTTATTCATCTTGCATAACTGAAATTTTATATCCACTGATTAGCAACTTTCCATTTCCCCTCCTTTATCCCCTGGCAATCATCAATCTATTTTTTGCTTCTATGAGTTTGACTATTTATGTGTTTTGGGTTTTTTGTTTTGTTTTTTTTTTTGAGTTTAACTATTTTAGATACCTCATGTACGTGGAATCATGCGTTATTTATGCTTCCCTGCCTAGCTCAAAATTTTAAAATATCATTTTTTTCCTTGATAATGTAAATTCACTTATTGTGGAAAACTTGAAAAATACTAAGAAGGAGGAGGAAACAAACAGTCCCACATCGCTGAGAAAACCTTTGACCACAGTTCGGTATGTTTTCAGATTGCCCATTTTATGCTACCCCCTTACTTCAACCCCTCCACACCTCCTCACTCCAGCTTCCCTCCCCCAGGCCCCCCGCCCCAGCAGGCTTCTCTTCCTTCCACACCGCAGCTCCTCCTGTGACGGGCCTGGGCACAGTGGTGCTAGTCCTCAGGCAGAAAATGTTCCTGCTCGCTAATTAACCCTGCTTGTCCTTCAGATTGCAGCTTAGTCATTACAGCTACACGGAAGTTTCCTGCTAATCCTCCCAGCCTCACCCACCCAAGTACACACAGTTTCACCCTGTTATATCCTCTCATTGCACCTTGAACCTCCGAGTTTTGCTGATTTTTGGTTAATCCTTACCCGAGGATGTTTTCCCATTGCTGTTTAGAGAGAATGAAAATGGAGGGGGAGTGACTGAAATCTCGATGTTAAAGAGACACATGGATTGGCTGCCTCCTGCATGCATCCTGACCTGGGCCGGGGATCTAGCTTGCAACTGAGGTACAAGGAATTAAACCCAGGACCTTTTAGTCTGCAGGTCAAAGCTCTATCCACTGAGCCAAACTGGCCAGGGCCACCTTGAACCTTTGTTGCATGTGCCAAAGGAGTGAGCGTGTGGGTATGTGTTTTGTGTTTTTTCTCCGAGGCAGACATGAGCACCAAGATGAGCACACTCTGCCTGTTTTGCTCCCTAACTTATTCACAGCACCAAGGACCATAAATGGACTTGTACGTACACATTTCCCTCATGTATATGGCAGCTTTACAGATCTTTAACCATATTTCTGATCACCGTTTGACAGTAAGTTTCTAGACACGTGTATTTGTCTGCCAGGGCTGCCATAACACAATGCCCCAGACTGGGAGCTTGAGCAACAGAAATTTATGTCCTCACAGATCTGGGGGTGGGAAGTCCAAGATTAAGGAGTCAGCAGATGTGGTTTTTCTGGGGTTCCCTCCTAGGCTTAGCGACAGCCACCGCCTCACTGTGTCCTCACATGGTGTTTCCTGTGTGAACATGTCCTTGGTGGTCTCTGTGTGTCAAAATTTCCTCTTTTATTGGGGCTCCAGTCAGACTGGATGAAGGCCCACCCTAGTGGCTTTACTTCAACCCAATCTTTAAAGTTACAGCACCAAATGAGGTCACATTCTGAGTTTCCCACATGGGGCTTCAATATGTGAATTGGAGGGGAGAGACACAACTCAGCCCATTACAACACTCAATAGCTGGATCCAAGGAGCAGGATATTTTTTTTATTTTTATTTTTTTTTATTTTTTTTTCTTAAATCAGTCTTTATTGTTCATATTGTTACAAAGGTTCCTCATTTCTTCCCCCCTCCACCAGGTTCCCACCCCACCCTCCACTCCCTCCCCATCCCCCATTGTCCTCATCCATAGGTGCAGTTTATGTTCAGTCTCTTCCTCCCTCCCTTTCCCTGATAGTAAATCCCTTTTCAGATAGTAAATCAGTTACTTAGCATTTTCTCATATCAATAATACCACCACATGCCCAATGATACATTTCACACAAAAGACATTTCCAAATAGGTCAACCAGCCTCATCCAGGCCCCACCCAAGGCACTCACAGGTGAACACCCCAGCCCTATACTAACTCAACACATCCAGATCTAAGCCTTCATCACTTGATTCAGCAGACCCTCAAGTTCCCACAAAAGTTTCCAGCCATGTCTGAGAGGCAGCCATGGGGCAGGGACAGGCGAGGAGCGAGCTGTTCCGGGCCTGGCCTCTGTTGCTCTGGTTCGTTCCACAACCAGCTGCTCCGGGTCTGGTCACCGCCGCTCCTGACCTGGCTGCTGCTGCTCCGGGCCTGGCCGCACCCGACCCGGCTGCTCAAGGAGCAGGATATTTTAATCTTCTGACACCTTTTGCCAATGGCTTACTGGGAAGGCGTGTCCATTTATAGTCCTACCAGCTGGGAATCACAGTCCTGTCTCTCTCCACTTTTGTCACTTCTTAGTATCATTAAGAAACGTTATTTTTATTTTTGCTAACCCGAAAGGCAAAATTGTACATTATTTCATTTAAATAATTGTTGATGACTAATAAGCACAAACAATTTTTATCATTTGGCATTTCTTTTTTTTCCCCATTCTTTATATAATCCAATAGATATTCAATAAACTCATCCTGTGAATAAGGCAAGGTGCTGCATGAGACTGGGATTTCAGCAGAGAATGAAACATAGCCCTTGATGTCATGGAGATACAAATTAATGGAGAAGAGAGACATGTTACAGAGTTACCGATTACATTTGTGATGAGTAGGGTAAAGAGGTAGGAGCGCCCAGGAGAACATCTAACAGGGACCTGAACCGCTCAGGGTGGCAGGAAACGCTCTCTGGGGATATGCAGTTTCAGTGCTGACTGAAGGATGATTAGCTATTAGTGAGGCAAAAGTGGAGGGTGAGGACACAGGAAGAAAGAGCAAAGGGAAACTAAGGGTACAGTGGTAGAAGGCAAGGGAAAGAGTGTTTCCAGAAGAGCAAATGTAGTTGGTCCGAAGGTTGTGGGTTATTGTTAAGCTGATTAACAGAAGAGCAAATGTGTTGAATGCTACTGAATTAATCAAGATCAAAATGTGCACAGAACTTGGCAAAATTGAGACCAATATCATAACCGAAATTAGTTGTGGATACAAAAGTTTGAATGGAGTGGGTTGGGTAGTGAGAAAAATTGGGAGAGCAAGTGTCATAATTCTAAGAAGTTTGATTTCTCTGAAATATTATTCTGTGATCATTTTCCAATTGATTTGAACACTTATGTCATTGTATTACATGATTTCTATGTTTTTCTTATATATGTAAGATAAACTCTGTATTGTCAGGATATATATTTTTAAAATATGTTTTATTGATTTTTTACAGAGAGGAAGAGAGAGGGATAGATAGTTAGAAACATTGATGAGAGAGAATTGTCAATCAGCTGCCTCTTGCACATCCCCTACTGGGGATGTGCCCACAACCAAGGTACATGCCCTTGACCAGAATCTAACCCGGGATCTTTCAGTCCGCAGGCTGATGCTTTATCCACCGAGCCAAACCAGTTTCGGCTGTATTGTCAGGATATTATTAAACACTAGAGGCCCAGGGCACACAAAATCATGTACGAGTTGCTCGCTTCTGCTTGCCTCAGCTGGCCACCCTGTCCATTACTTCAAGAGCCACCACTCACAGGCCAGGGCAGGGGGAGGGAGTGAGAGTCACATCAATGCACCTCCTGGTGACCGGTCTTTGGTCATTACAGTGTTATGACTACTGGGTTTTTATTATATAGATTAGTAACACGTAGCACATGTTTTTTGGTTTTTGTCTACTATTTAACTTTAAGTTGCTTTTGATGCATATTAGCATTTTTATTTTTACATAGTTAAATTAATTTTTTTTTCATTCTGATTTATTCCATTGCTCTTCTGCTTAGAAATTTCTTCTTTGGTGCTAACTTCAGCAGCACATACTAGGTGTACTAGTTAATAATGCAGATTTTCTTTCAATTGATGGAGTTATACATATGTTAATATATATGCAATTTGATATGTATGTTATTTTGTTGTATTGATAACAAGCTTCAAAACTTCATATGTCAAATTTTCTGAAGGTGTTAACATTATAGATATTTTTACACTTAAAAATGTTGAGTTTTGTTCCTAAAAAAGAGCACTTGTGGGAAGTTTTAATTCATTACTTTATTTTAAAGAAAAGTGCTACTGAATACTTCAGGAGGCTTATGGTGAACATGCTCAAGATACTTGTGAATACTAGTTTAAACATTTTAAAAGTGATGATTTCAATGTGAAAGACAAAGAACATCCAGGTCAACTAAAAGTTCGAAGACCAAATTTCTTCTTTATACAGAAATCACATATTCATTTTTGTATTATTTCTTAAACATGTATGGTTTCATTAAAATTTGTTGTAATTTTTGAATTTACTTATACATATCAATTCAAGGCTTTGAATGCTTCATTATATTGACCTAATGGTGGAGGAGCAAGATAGCTAGTCTTGGGATGCTTCACTTAATGATTTAACCGATTGATTCTACTGCTTTATTGTAGAAGAAAAGTCACACTGATGAAAAAGATAAAATTTCAGTTCAACCTGAGATTTGTTTAGTTAGTAACTTATGGTTGTTCTGTCTCTGAGCTAATTTCACGCAGTCTCTTTATATTGTAAACGTTTTTATTCTATATTCTCAGTTTCCTGTGCTTCCCAGAGTCACATCACATGACAGCTATCCTAGAAGGCATTCTCATGAGGACCAGGGATTTCGATGCCGTACCCACATGAAGGATTACAGAAAACACTCAGAGGATGGGCCATTCAGGGATCCGCTGGAATCAAACAGAAGATCCCATTCCAAAACTCGGGCATTTTCAGAGTCCTTTGAGCAACAACTGTGCTTTAGAACCAAACGCTCTGTGTCTTTGGTATGTAACAGAATTATTAATATTTAAGCGAGTTTAGAAAAGGAAACCCAAAGGATTCTTCCTCCCCATACTTGTGGAGAACAAATCTAACTTTTTCATTTATAGCTCATTGATGAGATCTTTGAAAAATGACACTCAGTTTTTTTGTACATAGCCCAGATGTACATAATTTTAAATTACTCTTATTGAAGGCATCTGGTGTAGGAAAAATTCCTGGAGGACCATTAGTGGAATGTTTTTGTTATGGAGGTTCTCCAGTTCTTTGAGACTGCTTTCATCACCCTTATTATAAACCAGAGGCCCAGTGCACAAATTCGTGCACAGGCAGGGTCTGGCCGATTAGGGTGGGAGAGAGCAGATCAAGGACTGATCCAGCTGGAGGGAGGGGTTGTGGGCAGTTGGCCAGCTGTCCCTGCTCCCTGGTTGAACTCCTGGTCAAAAGGCTAATTTGCATATTAATCTTTTATTATCTTATCTACTAAAGAGGGAATATGCTAATTGAAGGCAGCACCTACAGCCAATAACAGGGAATATGCTAATTGACTGCCACACCCTCAAAGGTGGTGGCGCCCAGAGTCACATGATGGTGGAACCCAATCCCCTCTGCCCTGCTTGCCTCCGATGTCCCCCAGTCCCCTCAGCCCCCTAGCTACCTAGGGCCAGCTCAAAATGCAGATTGTATCTAATCTTCTGACCTGATAATATTTTTTTGTAGGGAGATTTCAGATCATGCGTTGCAAGCAATTCATTCTCTTTAATGTGTATGTGTGTGTGTTTTTCTTTCCCTGGCTGCAGTTCCTCAGTCTTTACTTAGCTTTTGTAACACTGTCAGATAGAATACAGGGCAGTTACTTTTTAGAATGATGTTCAATTTGTTTTTTTCTGGTATTTCTTCATAGTTAGATTAAGATTATGATATTTTTGCAAGAATAAAGCAGAAGTGAAGGAATTCCTGTTTTAAAACTACACTTTAAAGTTACTAATTATATTCATTCAGGAAATTTACTAACTGCTTTAAATTCTTTCTGGAATAAGGTAGGATATAAATATATTTTGAAAATACTTTAATCTAAACACTTCTTTGTTGATTCTAATGGCCTAAAATTGTTTTTCACATAGTCTTATAAAATTGCTTAAGTGAAATCATTTGCTAATATTATAAGCCCTGAAAATGTGTAAATGAAAAAATAAAAAAAATCAATAAAATATGTAAAAATAAATAAAAACACACACACACACAAAAAAACATAACATTGGAAAAAAAGAAAGTGTGTAAATGTGTTTTTTTTATTGAAATATTTATCGCATTATTCCTAAAATATAACATGTTGCTCCATTCATTTCCCAAGTTCTTTCTTTCATTTTTAAAAATATATATATTTTTATTTATTTCAGAGTTGAAGGGAGAGGGAGAGATAGAAACATCAATGATGAAGGAGAATCATTGATTGGCTGCCTCCTGCATGCCCCCTACTGGGGATCTAGCCTGCAACCCGGGCATGTACCCTGACCAGAAATTGAACTGTGACCTTCTGGTTTATAGATCAAGGCTGAACCACTGAGCCATGCTGGCTGGGCCCAAGTTCTTCCTTTTGAATGCCAAGATAACCAAGGCAGCATTTTCAACTTTTCTTTTTTTTTTTTTTTAACTCAAGAATTCTTTTAATAGGTATCTCTCTATATAAAAGTCTAAGTGACCAGCTGTAGGTATGACCCACACTAACCACCAAGGGGCAGACGCTCAATGCAGGAGCTGCTGAGCTGTGGTCACTTGGCATTGGTAGTTCTCGGTGACACATCTGGAACCAGGGAGGAAGGAGCCCAATTCCGGGGTGTGTCACACAAAAACTGCCCTCTTGCAATCCAGGACCTCTCGGGGGAAGTCAGATCCCCGCAGGCCGGGCTGAGGGACCCCACCGGTGCACAGATTGGGCCTCTAGTATACTATAATAACTAGAAATCTGCTAGGAATTTACAAAATTATTTCAATTTTCATATGATAAAATATTTATAGTAAATAATTTTAAATTAAATATTTTCTCATATCAGTTTTAATGAGTATATTATAAAGTTTATCTTAATACAAAATTAAAAACTCAGAACACATACAGATATTTTAAAACCTTTTTTTCTATTTCACAACTGACACACCTTTCCAAAGCTAACTACATTAAAAAGTGTGACTTGTCAGAATTTATAAATGATATTTTTTATCTTTTGTGTGAGCACCAGCTGCATACTAATGTGGAGATTTAAATTCTGTATCTTTTAGCATTTAAAAGACCAGAAACTGCTTTTGTAGCTGATTACGACCAACAACAAATGACTTTTCAATATCATTTTGATACTGAAAAACTCAATTGGCTTATATTGATAATTTTCACATTTTGTTTCTAAGTGAGATAAGAAAAATATTTCAGCCGAAACCAGTTTGACTCTGGATAGAGTGTCGGCCTGTGGACTGAAAGGTCCCAGGTTCGATTCAGGTCAAGGCATGTACCTTGGTTGCGGGCACATCCCCAGCAAGGGGTGTGCAAGAGGCAGCTGATTGATGACTCTCTCTCATCGATGTTTCTAGCTCTCTATCTCTCTCCCTTCCTCTCTGTACAAAATCAATAAAATATATATATATGAGAGAGAGTCAACGATCAGCTGCCTCTTGCACACCCCCTACCAGGGATGTGCCCGCAACCAAGGTACATGCCCTTGTCCGGAATCCAACCTGGGACCTTTCAGTCCCCAAGCTGACGTTCTATCCATTGAGCCAAACTGGTCTCGGCTATATTTTCTTTTTTTTATACTGTTTTTTTTTTTTTTTTTAAAGTAGTGGAGACATTCATGACTGCTAAATAAATTTTGATCAGACTGATAGATCTAATACAATCGATGCAACCTAATGAAAATAATCTGGAGGCACATTTATGGAGTTAGTTCAGTTGTTAAGTTCCTCTTAGTTTGTATCTCAGCCTCATCATTTGTTTGGCTTTCTGTCTTTGACGAATGGACTCATATGGATCGAAATGAAGTGATCCTGGTACATCATACAAACAGTTTACATTGCAGAATAACTGTCATCCCTGCGGGCTGAGCCGGGACCTTGCTCATCTCACTGCCGCTCACCACTGTGCCAGTTCACTTGGTAGGCATTTAGGGGTTCCCGAGCGTTTCTAGATCAGAAGAAGGAGGGGAGAACAATGGTTTTATTTCTTTTACTTTAAAAGAGAAAAGTGTAAACTTTTCATCATCACCACATCTATCAATGCTCTTGTTTTGGTCAATAATCCCTTTGAAAGGCCTTCCCTGACCATGGAAACTAAAGAAGCCACCTTTCCCCCAAATATATAGTTCTCTGTCATATCCGCCTGTTCATAATTATCATTGCACTCATCACTATTAGTTATTCTCTTGTTGCTTTTTAGTCTTATTATCTGTGTCCCTCCACCTAGGTATAAAATGCAGGAAGTTGGATCTCTATAGCTGGTGCTGTATCTCCTGCTCCAGTGAATATGGGCCCCTGGGTAACCTGCTGGGGACTGTGGATAATTTGGGTGTCATTTTGACACTTCAGTCTTCACCAAATCCTTAGATTAAAACTAATGCAAACCCTACTATTAGTATATTTTAAGGGAGTGGACACAGGGAGGTTAGAATCATTGCATGTATAATTCACTTGCCACATTCCTTTTCAGTTTTGTGTCAGAGGCAAAGAGTCAGTCACGTGCAAGCTGAGTTTCCTCCATAGACCTTCAAAGGTCCCCTATTCCTTTTACTTATGACTAAAATCCTTAGCACCACCCTTAGGCTCATGCTAATTTATTATAAGAAACTAAGATGTGGAAGTCTGCTCAATGATCAGGCCTTTCTTCATTTCTGATAATTATAAGAGAAATGGCGGGACGTTATTAGCTTTTTGGATCCTTCTCTTCCAGGGACCTGAGAGCAGAAAGGACAGAAATGAAAGAGAATGCCTGCGGATGGAGACGAGATCCCTTAAGAAGGTGGAGGAAAGGAGGAGCTCTAGGAAGGAAGAGCATGCAGAAGCACACGTGGTCCCTCTCTTGGAGCAAGGACCCAAATAGTACTTCGTTTCCACGTTAGGACGACAGAGGCTGCTGTGTTTTTTGGCTTCTGTACACTACACTGCAGGTAGCTGGAAAATACTGTCTGCGATGCTGAACGATGGAAGTGGGCTCTGGTTCCACTGCTCCCCAAGAAGACATCCTACTCCAGCTCTGGCATCCGAGTTGAGAGTTTGATCTGTTTTGTTGTCCTTTTATGGGAAACCTACATAACAAAAGGCTAATATGCAAATTGTCCCCTCAACCAGGAGTTTGACCAGGCGGTGGGGTGATTGGCCAACCAACGGTGGCCCCTCCCCCTAACCAGCCCTACCCCTATTGGTCCCCTTCACCCCATCTGGGTGGGATCAACTGCCAACCTCCCACGTCTCCTTCCTCTGGCCCCATCAGCCCCTATACGGGCAGCCAGACCCCACCTAGGCATGAATTTGTGCACCAGGCCTCTAGTAAGAAGGATGAAAAGTATTTTAATAAAGTAGTTCTTGAAAATGTAAAGAAAGATATTTAAAGAGCCATCCACACTTCTTCACTAGTCCTTCTTCACATCAGCATCAAAATAATCTTAAATGTCATTGGTGTGACTCTAGGTTTACTTCCTTATTAGAAATAATTATGCAAGTGCTAGTGGTTCAGTGCACGAAATTTGTGCATGGGGGGTGTCCCTTAGCTTGGCCTGTACCTTCTCCAATTTGGGACCCCTCAGGGGATGTCCGACTGCCAGTTTAGGCAGTTGGACATCCCTCTCACAATCCAGGACTACTGGCTCCTAACTGCTCGCCTGCCTGCCTGCCTGATTGCCCCTAACCACTCTGCCTGCCTGCCTTCTCGTCCCTAACTGCACTCCCTTGCTGGCCTGATCACCTCCAACTATCCCCCGCTGGCCTGCTTACTCCCAAATGCCCCCCCCCCCCCGCTGGCCTGCTCGCTCCCAACTGCACCCCTCCACACACACACACACACACACACACACACACACACACGCGCACACGGCCATCCTGCTCACCCCTAACCACCTCTGCCTCAGCTGTGCCACCATGGCTTTGTCCGGAAGGATGTCTGGAAGATCTCCCAGAAGGTCTCCTGGTCTAATTAGCATATTGCCCTTTCATTGGTATAGATCACATGTGTCACACACACGGCCTGCGGGCCAAATCCGTCCCGCCAGGCCTTGCAATGTGGCCCGCACCGCGCTGTCATCACTGCACTCTGCTGCATTTCCATCACAATGACAGTTTATGACTGTTCAGTAAACCATTCGGCCCACGATTTAGGCTGGATTTTAGATTTTGGCCCCTTCTCTGATTGAGTTCGACACCCCTAGTATAGATGTCTAACGGCCAGCGTTTAATAAGGACTGGTAGTTAACATGCCAAATACTAAGCTGAGGCCATATATTTCTTTTTTGTTGTTGTTGTTGATTTCAGAGAGGAAGGAAGAGAGAGAGAGAGAGAGATAGAAACACCAATAATGAGAGAGAATCATTGATCGGCTGCTCCTGCATACCCCACACCAGGAATCCAGCCCACAACCTGGGCATGTGCCCTGACCAGGAATTGAACCGTGACCTCTTGGTTCATAGGTCAACCCTCAACCACTGAACCACTAGTCTGAAGTCTTTAAAGCATTACCTAGAACAATCCTCACCACTGTAAGGTGGGACCTATTCTTCTCTTTACTTGCTGGCTGAGGAAACTGATGTTTAGAAAACATCAGGCCTTCACAGGTGTGGTGGCAGAGTTAGGAACAGAGTTTAGTTCATTCTGACTTGTGCTCCTAACCCAAGGCAGGGCCTCCATTTCTCTTTAGCAGTGAGTCCTAATGCAGTATTTGAGAAGCGAGCCAGAGTGGGAGGAAGTTACCGTTTTGATTACATGAGTGGAGACTGATTCTCTGAGGTCTGCTGTGTGCTCTTGGTTGTATCTTTATGCAGCCATATTCTTTACCATTTACTTATTAATTATTTTTTAAAATATATATATTTTATTGATTTTTTACAGAGAGGAAGGGAGAGAGATAGAGAGAAACATCGATGAGAGAGAAACATTGATCAGCTGCTTCTTGCCCACCCCCTACTGGGGATGTGCCCACAACCATGGTACATGCCCTTGGCCGGAATCAAACCTGGGACCCTTCAATCCACAGGCTGATGCTTTATCCACTGAGCCAAATCAGTTAGGGCTATTTATTAATTATTTTTATCCTACATAATAAAAGCCTAATATGTTAGGTGTCCAACTGACAGTTCAACCAGTTGCTATGACATGTAGTGACCACCAGGGGGCAGATGCTCTGACTGATAGGTGAGCTTGCTTCTGGGGTCTGGCCAATTGGGAGTGGGTGAGACTGGCCGGACACACCCTAGAGCCCTCCCTTGGTTTCTCCCAGCCCTGATCTCCCTGGCCTGGGCCTGGGCGAGACTGGCCAGACATGCTCTCCCCAGGTTGCTCCCTGGCTGGCCAATCTCCTGAGATCCCTCCCCAGCCTCTAAAATATTTCTTCTAATTAATTTCCTTTCAATGTGCATGAATCTATGCACTGGTCCTTAGTTTAAACATAATTCTATCTAATAAAAGAATAATATGCAAATTGACCATCACTCCAACACAAAAGATGGGCTGCCCCCATGTGATCAAAGATGGGTGCCCCCATGTGGACACAAGATGGCGACCACAAGATGGCCAGCAGGAGAGGGCAGTTGGGAGGGACCAGGCCTGCAAGGGAGGACAGTTGGGGGTGACCAGGCCTTCAGGGAAGGGCAGTTGAGTGGGGGGGACCAGGCCTGTAGGGGATGGCAGTTAGGGGCAAACAGGCTGGCAGGGGAGAGCAGTTAGGCATCAACCAGGCTGGCAGGGGAGTGGTTAGGGGATGATCAGGCTGGCAGGCAGAAGTGGTTAGGGGCAGTCAGGAAGGCACATAGGTGATCAATTGGGAGCCAGCAGTCCTGGATTGTGAGAGGGATGTCTGACTGCCCATTTAGGCCCAATAAGATCAGGCCTATGCAGGCAGTTGGACATCCCTTAAGGAGTCCCAGATTGGAGAGGGTGCAGGCTGGGCTGAGGGACACCCCATACCCCTAGTGCACGAATTTCGTGCACTGGGCCTATAGTTGACATATTACACTATATTAGTTTCAGATGTATAACATTTATAGAAATTGTGAAATGATTATCACAACAAGGCTAACATCCATCACCACACATAGTTACAATTTTTTTCCTATAATGAGTTTTACAATCCACTCTCTTACCAATGTTCAAATATACTGAGTAACTAGAGTTGCAATATTGTCTATTACATCCCATAAATTATTTAAAAAGTATGGAACACTTTATAAATTTGTGTCACTTTGCTCAGCAGTCAGTCTTTTCTGTGTTATTCCAGTTTTAGTATACGTGCTGCTGAAGTGAGCATGTGTTTTACTTGTTTTTTCAGCTTTGTTAAGGTATAATGGACAAATAAAATTCTATGTGTTTAAATTGTACAACACAATGATTTGACATATGTACACGTCATGAAATGATTATGCAACCAGGTCAATTAGCACATTGAGGCCATATTCTATCACTATTTTTTTTTTTCCATAAAGGAAAAGATTCGAGCATTCTCTAATACTCTTCTGATGTAGTCTTTGTCTCAGTCTTGAATCTTCAAATGCCCAACGGCAGCTAGTCTCTGGTTGTAAAGAAGAGTATCTCCCCAAACTGCTTATAACTGATACTATAATTGATTGATTAGGTAAGACACAAACTAACTTTGACATTAACAGTAGAAAGAAGGAAAGGGAGAAGGCAAGAAGAGGAAAACAATGAAAAGTAAAATAGTGATGATCTTTGACTTGAATTATTTCAGTTTTCATACTGCTAACACCTTCATCCATTTTGTAGCCTTTATACACAGTTTTATGCTTGTTAAACACGTAAAAGATAACTGCGAGCTTTCCATGGTGACGTTACCCTGGTATTTGCCACCAGCGCGGGGGAGGATGGGGCCTGACCTGCCAGCAAGGCCAGCGCTGTGCTGCAGTTGTGGGAAAGCAGTTGTCTCCACAGGTTTCCTTCAGGGCTTCTCTGTCTTGTCAACCAAGTTCCTGGGGATGGTCTGCTCATTGGCTCTGGCCCCTAAAGGAAGGTCTGGGAGAGGTGGTCCATCCATGGGAATAAGAGCCAATGGAAGGAGTTTCCTCTGCCCAGTGGCTGGCTGGCTGAGACAGCTGCCACCTCCTACCCCAGCCAAGGCACCTGTGAAGGTTTTTCTGTTCCCTGGACTCAAGAATGGCAGTACCTGGAAAAATCATGATTAGGAACTTTATATTTTATCAAACTGGGAGGAAGTCTATTTTCACTCTATTTTCAGCATCATAGTACATGGAGGAAGGGAGACTTTCTGAAAATGAAGTTGCCAGCTTATTACCTTGTTTTTTATATATTTTAAAAATATATTTTTATTGATTTCAGAGGGGAAGGAAGAAGGAGATAGAAACATCAATGATGAGAGAGAATCACCTTCTTTTTAAATTTTTTAAATTTTTTATTGATTTTTTTTTTTTTTTTTTAGAGAAGAAGAGAGAGGGATAGAGTTAGAAACATCGATGAGAGAGAATCATCGATCAGCTGCCTCCTGCACGCCCCCTCTGGGGATATGCCCGCAACCAAGGTACATGCCCTTGACCAAAATCGAACCCGAGACCTTCCAGTCCGCAGGCCGACGCTCTATCCACTAAGCCAAACCGGTTTCGGCAGAATCACCTTCTTTATATCACAAAATAACACTTCTAATAAAATTGTATTTGTAGATAATTTTTCCCCTTAAAATGTAAATTTTTAACTTATAAAATCAAAATCTGACACACTTTGAAATAATGTAGAAGCATGTAAAGTAGGAAGTGGCAGTCCTCTGGAAAAGCCCCTGTCAGAATTATGAACTTAATAGAGTTCAGTTATGGTCAAGGCACTCTGGTTTCTCTACTCTAGGGGGCAGAGTTGAGCTGACATTTGGAGAGGTAATGCTGGATATAGAGAAGACTGGCCAATGACAAAATCATTACTATTACTTTCAACCAGAAAGGAGAAAAATGCAGCATTTCCTATCCAAGCTCTGAAGTTAGAGTAAATGTATTAGATGTTGGTAATTCTTATGATTTATTAATGTATTTAAAAGTAGACACAGCCAAAACCGGTTTGGCTCAGTGGATAGAGCGTCAGTCTGCAGACTTAAAGGTCCCAGGTTCGATTCTGGTCCAGGGCATGTACATTGGTTGCGGGCACATCCCCAGTAAGGGGTGTGCAGGAAGCAGCTGGTTGATGTTTCTCTCTCATCGACGTTTCTAGCTCTCTATCCTTCTCCCTTTCTCTTTGTAAAAAATCAATAAAATATATTAAAAAAACATCAAAGTAGACACAAAGCTTATTTAATTTAGCATAATACTCACCAGGTCCCTCACTGCTGTCTCAAAGGGTAAGAGATCCTTTGTTTTTATAGCTGCTTAGAATTCTATTATGTATATACCACAGCTTTTTTTTTTATCTACTCATCTATTGGCGTCTGATCTTAGCTATTGTAAATAGTGCTGCTATGAACATAAGGGTGCATATATTCTTTCTGATTGATGTTTTGAGATTTTTAGGATATATTTCTAGAAGTGGGATCACTGGGTCAAATGGCAGTTCCATTTTACATTTTTTGAGGAAACTCAATGCTGTTTTCCATAGTGGCTGCACCAGCCTGCATTCCCACCAGTAGTGCACAAGGGTTCCCTTTTCTCCACATCCTCGCAAGAAGGCCTGGAGGGAGAGTGTGGTGTGAAAGGAGTCAAAGGAGGGGGGAAAAAGCTACATTTGTAATATTTTCAACAATAAAGGTAAATTTTAAAAAAAGTATACACAAAGGACAATGACTGATTAGTAATTTTTGTTACCAGAAAGGGGACTTGACCCTGAGTGGGTCTGCCTAGGGCTGGCCAGCAGTGTGTGTTCTAGAACCAGAAGGAAAAAGAAAACCAGGAGGTTTACTGTGTTCTAGTAAAAAACCTGCTCCGATGTATTAATACACTGTGTTCTAGTAAAAAGCCTGCTCAGATTGGCCAGAGTCAGAGAGGCGGTCTATTAAAAAAAGAACTGGTGTTGCCTCAGAAGTGGGGGGGTAGTCTTATACAGTGAATATAGGCCTAAACCTATGTTTTAACTGTAAAATTAGGGGTCGTCTTATAGGCCGAAAAATACGGTAAGCCATTTACTCTTAAAAAATACTTTTATTGATTTCAGAGAGGAAGGGAGAGAGAGATAGAAACATCAAGGATGAGAGAGAATCATCAATGGGTTGCCTCCTGCATGCCCCTACTGGGGATCAAGCATGAAAACCAGGCATTTGTCCTGATGGGGAATCAACCATGATCTCCTGGTTAACGGGTGGACACTCAATCAAGTCAGCCGATGCCTGAGGCACAGGCAAGCCTCTGATGGCTGCCCAACCGCCCAGGGCTGCCTGAGGCTCAGGTAACCAAGGCTGGTCAAGGTTTTCACTGCTGGCAGTGGCAGCAGCAGAGGTATGATGGGGTGTCGCCTTTCCCTGATCACCAGGTTGCCTCCTGCCCTGGAGGGCTCCCAGATTTCGGGTGGAGGGCCCCCTTTCGCACTGGGCCTCTAGTTCAATCATAGAAAATAATGAAATCTTGCCATTTGTGACAACACGGATAAATCTTGAGGGCATTATCAAAGTGGAATGAGTCAACTAGAAAAAGACAAATACTGTATAATCTCACTTATGTGTAAAATCTAAAAAAAAAAGCTAATACAGAGAACAGATTGGTGGTTGCCAACAGCAGGTGTGTGTGGGTAGGGGAGGAAAAAATGGGTGAAGGGGGTCAAAAGGAACAGTTATAAAATAAATAAGTACTGGGGATATTGTGTACTGCATGGTGACCATCTACACTAATAAAAGAGAAAATACAAATTGACTATCATTCCGCTATGCTACCAGCCAATAGGAGTGAGTATGCAAATTAACCCAACAAAGATGGCGATGCCCATAGTGGCCAGGTGGCGCTGGGGCTGCAGGGGCCAGATCAGAGACACAAACCTGCAGGAAGGCCGGCATCCAGCAGCCCCAAGCCCCGCCATGGTGGCGCTGAGGCTTTGGGAAGCCAGATCGGAGACACAAACTTGCAGGCCCGGCACCTAGCAGCCCCAAGGTCCTGGGGCTGCTGGGTAGGGGGTGAGGGGGCAGCAGAGACACAAACCTGCAAGAAACCTGTGGAAAGGGAGATAAACTATCATAATTTTATCTCCCTTTCCACAAGATGAGAAAACTGCCCCTGGATTTTTCTTAAAAAAATAAAATATTTTATTGATATTTTACAGGGAGGAGGAAGGAAGAGAGATAGAGAGCTAGAAACGTCGATGAGAGAGAAACATCGACCAGCTGCCTCTTGCACACCCCCTACTGGGATGTGCCCGCAACCAAGGTACATGCCCTTGCCCGGAATCGAACCTGGGACCTTTCAGTCCACAGACCGACACTCTATGCACTGAGCCAAACAGGTTTCGGCTGCCCCTACATTATTTAGTGATGTGGCCCACACCTTTTTACAAGCACAGGGTATGTTATGACCACTCCCAGGAAGGTCTGGTCAGAATACCGTCTCCAGGGAATAATGCTACTGTGGCAAATCAACTAAGAGAAGAAACAAGCTTTTGTTGGGTTTATTTGAAAGGTCAGAGAACATGCCACTCCAACATAAATGCTTTGTTTTTATACTCATGATCTTGAGCTGCAGATGTTTGAAAAACAGCAAATGCATGCAGAGCCTTTCACTGAAGACTCCTGATCTGCCTAAATTCAGACCTCCAGAAAGGAGCTTAAATGTCATGGGTCTCCTTGACGGGAGAAGTGTCATCAGGCAGAGAAGACTGACTCCTGTCACAGGACAGAAGAGTAGAAGCTGACATTACACCCAAGCTTTGTTACAAACTATTTCCCCCCATACCCATTGATCTTTCCTAAAAGTCATTTACTCTCCTCTAAGAGGCCTATATCTCCCGTCCCCTATCCCTAGGAAGAAGGTATTTAAATCTGCATTCTAAGCCACTTTGGGGAGTTACTCATTTTTCCCTGGGATCTCCCACATATACATGAGGTACACATGTTAATGAACTTTTGTTTTTCTCTTGGTATCTGTCTTTCATTACAAGGGCCTCCACTAAGAACTCAGAAAGGTTGAGGAAAACTATTTTTCCTCCTCCATAATTTTATCTTGAAAAATCAAGTCCCATTTGAACAATGAGGTTGGTTCAGGTACCAAGCAATCCCTGCTGATGGGAGGGAAGCTTCTAGGGAGAAATCAATGATATTGGCATCAAAGTGGGATGGAGGGCACATGCATGGTTGCTGGTGGGAGTTTAAAGTGGTTCAACATTTTTGGAGGATGAGTTGGCAAATTCGATAGAAATGTTCAAGGTACATCCAAGAGTCTTCTAGGAATCACATCTGCTGAGATAAAGCACAAGCACATAAGCCCTGATCAGAACCCAAGATGCTACTGCGGGCACCCTATCCCTTCCATGATAGAAAAACCTGGGAACAATCTGCATTTTTAGGACAAGTTGGCATCTATACTAATAAAAGGGTAATATGCTAATTAGACTGAACATCTTCCAGATGACCTTCTGGATGCCCTTCCTGAAGGACAAAGCCATGTTGGCTGGGCCAACGCAGAGGAGATTAGAGACAATCAGACAGGCAAGGGAGAGCAGTTACGGGGAACAGGCCAGCAGGGGAGAGAAGTTAGGGCAAACAGGCTGTCAGGGGAGAGGAGTTAGGGGGATCAAGCCAGCAGGGGAGAGCAGTTAAGGGGATCAGGCTGGCAGGCAGGTGAGCGGTTAGGAGCCAGAGGTCCTGAGGGGTCCCAGATTAGAGAGAGTGCAGACCGAGCTGAGGGGACCCCCTTCCCATGTACAAATTTCATGCACCAGGCCTCTAGTAATTAATAATGCTATACTGCATGTTTGATAGTTGCTAAGGGAATAGATCTTAAAAGTTCTCATCACAGGAAAAAAGTTTATTTAAATCATATATGGTGATGGAAGACTTACTGTGGTAATCATTTCACAATATATACAAATATTAAATCATTATGCTGAACACCTGAAACAAATATAATGTTATGAGCCAAATATAATGTTATATGTCAATTATAGGTTACATGTCAAGTATATCTCAATGAAAAAATAAGCAAACAAACCAAAAACAATAGTGAACGGAGAAGCCTTTTTCTCTTACCCAGCCCTTTTAGTCCCAGCTCATGTGTGCTTGTGTGCCCAGCAGCTCTTGAGTGGCTTAAACCAGAGGTAGCCACACCTCTTCCTGGCTCGGAGCCTCTCCCTTGATGACTAATTGCCAGCATCCAGTTGTTCATTCAACAAAGATGTTTGACTGCCTGCGCTGTGCTGGGGACACAGCAGTGAGCAAGTGATGAGAGCTCCTGTTGTCCAGGGACTCAGATTCCAGGGAGGAAAGAGATAGCAAACAAAAACTACACATCACTGGCTCAGAGATAACTCGTTAAAAAACAACAACACTGTATCACTGTCTAGCTTGAAGACCTTGGCAGGTTTCCTATCATTTACAGAATTAAGTCAAAACCTTTCAGCATGACATCAAACACCCATCTAACTGGTTCTCAAACTGTAAAGAAGACATTGTTCCACACTCTTCGGACCTCCTCCCTGTGGTCTCCCTCCTCAGTCTTCTGTGCACAACACGTCTTTCTTCAGAGCTCATGTTTTCCTTGCTATTGTGTAAATTGCCTTCAAGTGTTTTGGTGGAGGGCTAGTACAAACAAATGAAAATTTTATAATAACCATTACGTCTATTTGTTTAGATTTTCCATTTGGGATGGGCACTGGTTAGCTGATAATTAAGGGGTAATGATTAATATACTGGTCATGAACCATTTTAACATGACTAAGGAGCCAACCAAGTACTTTCCCAGGAAACTCTTTTCTAATCTCTGAAGTCCATCTTCCACCTGTGGTTAGTTCATGTGTTTAAGATTGCTCACTATGTTCTTATACACAAGTGTCTTTACTTCTCACCCCTTAATTTGCCAACATAGGAAGATAATGACAAGTCACCATTTCCGGGAAGTGCAGGAGCCAATAGAAAACACACACACACACACACACACACACACACACACACAAACAACAACAACAACAAAAAAACAAAACACGGTAAGGAGGGGGAATGAGAGAAACAGAGCACACGATTTTAAAGATCATCTGATTAAAAAGTACTAGGGATGTGGTGTGCACATGGCAATGATAGTTACCACTCATGTGTGATATACATTAAAAACTATTAAGAGAGCAAATCCTAATTTCTTACAAGGGAAAAAAACTTATTTTCTCTATTTTTTTTCTTAAATTTCTTTTTATTGTGTCTATCTGAGATGATGGATGTTAACTAAACTTATTGTGGGAATCACTTCACAACATATGTAAGTGAAGCCTTTATGCTGTACACCTGAAACCTATACAATGATGCATGGCAATTATCTACATACTAGAGGCCCGGTGTATGAAAATTCATGCACTGGAGTGGGGTGTGTGTGTGTGTGTGTGTGTGTGTGTGTGTGTCCCTGAGCCCGGTCTGCTCCCTCTCACAGTATGTAGCCCTTGGGGTGGGAGGCGAACTGGCGACCGGGGGAAGGTGATGCCCCCATCACACCTCTGCTGCTGCCACTGCCTTCAGCACAAGCCTTGGTTGGCCCTGGTTACCTGAGCCTTGGGCAGCTCTGGGCAGCTGGGGGCTGAGGGGACTGGGGGATTCTGGAGGTAGGCATGCAGAGCGGCTGGGCCTACCTCTAGGTGGGCCTGGCCTTGCTGCACACCTGCCTCCCTGGCAGGGCTGAGGGGACTGGGAACTGCCATCTTGTGACTGTGGGTGCCGCCATATTTGAGGGCATGGAAGTCAGTTAGCATATTCCCTCCTTATTGGCTGTGGGCACCACCATCTTTGAGGGTGAGAGTCAATTTGCATATTCCCTTTTTATTGGCTGTGGGTGCCGCCATCTTTGTGATGGCATGAGGGTAAATTAGCATATTCCCTCTTTATTAGATAGGATATAAAAGCCTAAGCAACTGTTTGACTATTCAACTGGTATCTATGACATGCACTGAGCACCATTGGGCAGACACTTAAGACACAAGCATGGAAACATGGAACAGACTGATGAACTGCAGAAAGAAGGCGGGGTGAGGGTGGAAAGAGATTAACCAAAGATCTTGTGGGCATACGAGGGACCCGGTGCGCAGATTCGTGCAATGGTGGGGTCCCTAGCCCTTGCCGGTGGGCATCAGGCCGAAACTGGCAGTCTGAGATCCCCTGAGGGTGCCCGGAGGGCAAGCGGATGAAAGCCAGGCTGAGGGACCCCCCCAGTGCGCAGATCCATGCACCAGGCCTCTAGTATCTCAGTAAAACTGAAGGAACAAAAGATCATCTGACCCAAGACTGTCTCATCCCAATTCCTACTTGAGGCAGGAACTCGCTCTGCAGTGAATCTGCCAAACGTGTTCCAGGCTTTGCTTGATGACTGCCAGGGCTAGAAGACAGTCTCTTTCACTGCGCTGAAGCTCTCATAGTTGATGCTGTTGTTATCCTGCTCTCCTTCTCCTCCCACCACATACCACACACACACACACACACACACACACACACACACACACACAAAAGGCCCTTTCTCATCCTGAGCTATAATCTCCCTTTTGTAAAGGCTCCATCCACTTGAAATGTGGATTTTTCTTTGCAGGAGTACCTAACAGTATAGCTTCCTCTCCTGAATGATGTCACTGCATTCTAGAGGAGAGCATTCACGCTTTTCTCTACCTTTCTCGTCCCTGTGGGAACCTCAGCGGAATGCTCTGTGCCATCCACCATTGCTCACCGAACCCGAGTTCCACAGCCCATCACCTTGAATGCCTTCACTTGAACCTTTCTAGTTTGTCAACTTTTTGTTTAAAATATGGCATCCATAGTAATAAAAATGTAAGTGAAAACAAGGGGCCATTTGTTTTTATTTTTATTGATTTCAGAGAGGAAGGGAGAGGGAGAGAGGATAAAAACATCAATGATGGGAGAAACAGGGTGCAGCATCCTCCTGTCTGTCCCCTACTGGGAACATGCCCACAACCCGGACGTGTGCCCTGACCGGGAATCTAAGGGTGACCTCCTGGTTCATAGGTCGACCCTCAACCACTGAGCCATGCTGCCTGGGGAAGGCTATTTAAAACTCAAATTTGCAAATGTTTTAAAATTTTTCTCAGAGTTTGGAAAGGTTAAGCTGTGATGTTAAAGTACAACTTTTGTCAAATGCTTGTTCTTCATTGATTAATATGTATGATTTTTCTTCTGTAGGCTGTTAAAATCATGGTTTATATTGATTGATTTTGAATACCGAACAAGCCTTGCAACTCTGGGAAAAATAATTTTTATGTATTGCTGAATTCCATTTGCTAATATTTTGTTAAGGATTTAGCGCCATATTCAGGAGGGGTATTGGCATGTATTCTTTCTCTATATGTGCTTGTTTGTATATCAGAGTAACACTGGCTTTACAAAGTGAATTGTAAGTATTTTCTCTTCGTTTTTAAAAAATATACATTTTATTGATTTTTTACGGAGAGGAAGAGAGAGGGATAGAGAGTTAGAAACTTCGATGAGAGAGATACATCGATCAGCTGCCTCTTGCACACCCCTACTGGGGATGTGCCCACAAACAAGATACATGCCCTTGTCTGGAATTGAACCTCGGACCTTTCACTCCACAGGCTGATGCTCTATCCACTGAGCCAAACCTGTTTCAGCATATTCTCTCTTCTTTTATTTTCTGGAAGAGATTATATAGAATTGGTACTAATTCTTCTTTGAACATTTGGTAAGGTCCTGAATTTTTGGAGAGCTTGTGGATATGTGTTAACATTGCAATCAGGGTGATCCAGACTGAAGTGTCTGACTAGCCCACTGTGGCTAACATACACTAAGGTAGCCCCCCCCCCCCCCCCGCCCCCTCCCCAGTACCTCTACTGCCTGGCTTTTAAGAAGTGCAGGAGCTAAGAGTAAATTCGAGGGGGTAAGGGTAGCTGCTAGCTGACATCCAGAAAGAATCTGGGGCCTCGGCCCTACAGCAGCAAAGAAGTGAATCAAGACAGCAACCTGAGAGTCACTTGGGAGAGGGGACAAGATGTCGACCGAACAGACGGACTTGTTCTGACCCTGGTCCCAGAACAGATAGAAGCAGTGTCTGAGTCGCTCAGGGAATATTGATTGGCAGCTAAGGGGCAGCGGAACTCTAAAGGAAAGTAAGGAAGGGTCCGCTGGACAGGAATTCCAGACCAAGCAGCCAGCACTGCGGTGGCAGCGACCTCTCCTGGAGCTACGGGCTCAGAGGGAAGGCTGTGCCATCTTACCAGGGAAGGAGGATCAGCTCTGAGGCCTGGAAAACCCACAGCAGAGGAGACCATCCAACAGCTGTGACGCCCCAATCGGCGCAAACATGTGGATTCAAGGGAGTTCTTCAATCACCCACAGAAAGGTCCGAGTTTTCAGGGATAGTGTGAGGGTTCTGGGTCCCCACTGCACTGGCAGCAACTGCAGCCGCTGCAGGCCCGAGCAGCCCCCGTGCCTAGCTGCGCCAAAAGAAGGCTGTGGCTGCAGCGAGAATCCTGCCTGGGGAGACCCAGTGCTGGGTTTGGCATAATCTTCCCCAGAAGCGGGACTCTTTTAAAATGCCAAGGGACACGGAACAGATTGTTAAGAATTGGGGCTGTCCGACTGGCGCGGACACGCGCATTCCACAGAAAGGTTGAATTTTGCCGGGGATAAAGTGGGGTGTCTGTGTCCCAACAGTGAAAGTGAAAGAGGCAGCTGCAGTGACCGCAGGGCCGCTGGGGTGGAAAAAAAACAAACAAAACAAAACAAAACAAAAAAACACGCGCTGGGACCCTGGAAATCTGCGTCCACAGAAGCCCCCCACTGTTGGGTCTGGCGTGATTCGAGAGAGTGGACGGGGGTCCCCAGGGTTGCTACTAGTGGGGTTGTCTAGGGAGCAACCCATTCTGATCCGACACGGTGGGAGAACAGAGCAGTTGAAAAGCAGTCTGTTTGTAAGTGCGTGCAGACTCGCCCATCACGCACGTAGGCTGGTTCCCCTGCAACCCTTTGCTTCTGATTACAAAGGAGAGATCACCCAGATTGGCTGACCCTAAGAGACAGCAGGGGGAAACTGCTTTTCTGGAAACTGAGAAGCAGAGCAGGGAGAAATCATCCAGGATTCAGCTCCGAGGGAAAAAAACCCACAAAAAACAACAACACACAAACAAACAAAAAAACCCAGTATTGAGTGCCACAGAAAAAGAAGGCTAGAGTAGCCAAAAAGATGGGACATCAATTCACATACACTGTCACCTAGGATCTGGAGTACAAACTGACTGTGTTTATTATTAGTTTTATTTGATCAAAAACCAAGAAACTAAGGAATAGCCACTGAGGTGCAGCAGAAAGCAGGGAACTGCAATACGGTCTGGACTGAGAAACGGGCATGTCAAATAGAATAACAGAAGTGAATGGCCTTCACAACTGCACATTTTTTTTTGCTAAATTTTTTTTTTATTTTTTTTTATTTTCATTTTTTGCATCTTTTACTTAAGAAACAAATTTTTTCCTCACTAGATTTTAACTTTTTAATTATTACATTTTTAGGTTCAATAAGCATTTTTACTACTCCTATTTTAATTTTTTTAAGTGCCATTTTATTTTCTCTTTATTTTACATTGGAATTAGTGTTCTTCATTTTATTTTCATTTCTCCTTTAATATTGTTTAACCCTATCTCAACACGACCTTTACACCATCACTCTCTTCCTAACCTTCCCCCTTTTGCTATCCTGTTTATCTTAACCCTTTCCTGCTTTAGATTTCCTTAATCTTTCTGTATCCCCTCTGCTAAAATTTCTACCCTACTTATATATCTAATTTCCAATCCCCTGTGCCAAGTGCATACACACCCCTCTTTGAGCTGTATTAACTAGCAAAAAAATAAAAAAAAATAATAAAAAATAAAATAGTTTTCCTCATGGTTCTTTTGATGCTGTTTGGGGGAATGATTATTATATTGTATTTTTATGCTTTTTTAGTGAGAGTATTTTGCTTATTCTTTTGTTGTTGCTGTTGCTCGGTATTTTCTTATTTGATTGGTTTTTGTTCATTGTTATTTTATTACTTCTGTTTTCCCTTCCTGTGCTGGAAATTAGGGGATGCTGTAGATTGTATTATTCTCCAGGTACTGCTGACAGCATTTGTTGGGGTTAGTGGTTGTTCAATTGAAATTCTCTCCCCATATATGTATTATATGTATAGTTTATTCCCCTTTTCTCTCTCTCCCTCTCTCTCTCTCTCTCTCCTCCCTGTTTCCCAAATTCATTTAGACACTCTTTTTCCTATCTTTTTCTTTTGCTCCCTCCCTCTTCTCTTTTTACTCTTCCTCTCCTATTCCCTAATTTGCCTTTCTCTAGTGGTTACCTTTATTGGAAGTTATTAATATGGCAAACACATTTCTGTTCAGTGCCTTGTGTGTTGTACCTGGCTGTGTTGTATTTTGTGCCTTTAAATCAACACAGGAGAGATAAATCAATGCAGGAGAGAGGCATCCTGAAAAGAGAGACCATGGGGAGACAAAGAAACAGCCCACAAATGAAAGAAAAGCAGGCAACACCAGAAAAGGAAGTAAACGAGTTAGAGGCAAGCAACCTACCTGAGCAAGAATTCAGAGTAATGATCATAAGATGGCAAAAAAGAATGGAAGACAAATTTGACAATATGAGTAAGACCCAAGAGGAAATAAAGAAAAACGAAGAGAAAATGAAGATGACTCAAGAAGAAATGAAAAATGACATCACTACTATGAAGAACTTGATAAAGCATCAAGAGCAGACTAGAAGAAGCAGAGGACTGCATCAGTGAGCTAGAAGACAAGATGGAAAAAATTATCCAATTAGAGCAGCTTCTAGAAAAAAAAATTAAAAAGCAGGAGAGCCTACGGGAACTTTGGGACAATGCAAAACAAAACAATATTCGAATAATAGGGGTTCCGGAAGGAAAGAAAACTGAGGTAGACATGGAAAATGTATTTCAAGAAATAATGACAGAAAATTTTCCTGAGATAGAGAAGAATAAACGCACACAAATCCAAGATGCTCGCAGAGTCCCAAGCAAAATGGATCCCAGAAGACCGACACCAAGACATATTATAATTAAATTGGCAAATACCAATGACAAAGTAAGAATCTTAAAAGCAGCCAGAGAGAGACAGAAAGTTACATATAAAGGAACCCCCATCAGACTAACAACTAATTTCTCAACAGAAACTTATCAGGCCAGAAGGGAATGGGATGAAATATACAAAGTCATGCAAAGGAAGGTCTGAATCCAAGAATACTGTACCCAGCAAGGCTATCAATCAAAATTGAAGGTGAAATCATGAGCTTCACAGACAAAAAAAGACTAAAGGAATTTATCTCCACCAAACCAGCAATGCAAGAAATGCTAAAGGGTCTACTGTAAAATTAAAGAAATAGAAAGCAAAGAAGGACACAGGGGGTATAGAATAAAAATGGCGTCAAATAAGTATCTATCAATAATAACTTTAAATGTAAATGGACTAAAAGCTTCAATCAAAAACATAGGGTAACGGATTGGATAAGAAAACAAGACCCATATATCTGTTGTCTATAAGAAACCCACCTCAGATAAAAAGATGCACACAGACTGAGGGTGAAGTGATGGAAAAGGTTTTCCAGGCGAATGGAAATGAAAAAAAAGCTGGGGTAGCAATACTTATATCTGACAAATTAGATCTCAGAGTGAAGGACATAACAAGAGATAATGAAGGCCACTTCATAATACTAAAGGGAGCAATCCAACAAGAAGAAATAATCCTGGTAAATATATATGCACCCAATACAGGAGCACCCAAATGCATAAAAAAAACTGCTGGAGGACATTAAGGGAGAGATTAATAGCAATACAATCATAGTAGGAGATTTTAATACCCCACTGTCACCCTTGGACAAATCATCTAAACAAAAAATCAGCAAAGAAATATCAATCCTAAATGAGTCACTAGACCAGATGGAATTAATTGACATCTTCAGAACATTCCACCCCAAAGCCACAGAATATACATTCTTCTAAAGTGCACATGGGACATTCTCAAAGATAGACCACATTTTGGGACATAGGCAAAGTCTCTTCAAATTCAAGAAGATAAAAATCATATCAAGCATCTTCTCAGATCATAATGGCATAAAACTGGAAATTAACTACAATAAAAATAATCCAAAGAAATCAAACACATGGAGACTAAACAGCATGCTATTAAATAAGGACTGGGTTACCAGAGAAATCAAGGAAGAAATTAAAAACATCCTGGAAACAAATGACAATGAAAACACAACAATCCGCCGAAACTGGTTTGGCTCAGTGGTAGAACGTCGGTCTGCGGACTGGAAGGTCCCGGGTTCGATTCCGGTCAAGAGCATGTACCTTGGTTGTGGGCACATCCCTGGTAAGGAGTGTGCAAGAGGCAGCTGGTTGATGTTTCTCTCTCATTGACGTTTCTAACTCTCTATCTCTCTCCCTTCCTCTCTGTAAAATATCAATAAAATATATTTAAAAAAAAAGAAAAAAAAAAAGAAAAAGAAAACACAACAATCCAAAATCTATGGGACACAGCAAAAGCAGTTTTGAGAAGGAAGTTCATATCCCTACAAGCCTATTGCAAAAAACTAGAAAAAATGGTAACAAATGATCTAACTCTACAACTCAAAGAGTTAGAAAAAGAGCAACAAGAAAAGCCCAGTGTAAGCAGAAGGAAGGAAATAACAAAAATTAGAGCAGAGATAAACGACATAGAGACCAAAGAAACAATACATAAGATTAACAAAACCAAGAGCTGGTTCTTTGAAAGGATAAACAAGATAGATGAACCTCTAGCCAGGCTAACCAAGAAACAAAGAGAGAGGACCCAAATAAACAAAATCAGAAACGAAAGAGGTGAAATAACAACAGACCCCGCCGAAACACAAAGGATTGTTACAAAATACTACAAACAACTCTATTCCTACAAACTGAACAACCTGGAGGAAATGGACATATTCCTAGAGAAATACAACCTTCCAAAACTCAATCAGGAAGAATCTATAAATCTCAATAGAACAGTCAGTAACTTGGGAAGAAATTGAAACAGTCATCAAAAAACTTCCAGCAAACAAAAGCCCAGGGCCAGATGGCTTCACAGGAGAGTTTTACCAAACATTCAAGGAAGAACTAAAACCTATCCTCCTCAGACTATTCCAAAAAATCCAAGAGAAAGGAACACTTCCAAACTCCTTCTATGAAGCCAGCATCACCCTAATACCAAAACCAGATAAAGACAACTCAATGAAAGAGAATTACAGGCCAATATCCCTTATGAACATAGATGCCAAAATTCTCAACAAAATTCTAGCAAATCGGCTCCAGCAGAGCATCACAAAGATCACAAAGATCATACACCATGACCAAGTAGGATTTATTCCAGGAATGCAAGGATGGTACAATATCCACAAATCAATAAACGTGATACATCACATAAACAAATTGAAAGATAAAAATCATATAGTCATATCAATTGATGCAGAAAAAGCATTTGATAAAATCCAACACCCTTTCCTGATAAAAACTCTCAACAAGGTGGGAGTACAGGGATCATACCTCAACATAATAAAAGCTATATATGATAAACCCACAGCCAAGATCATACTCAATGGGCAAAAACTAAAACCATGCCCTCTAAGAACAAGAACAAGACAGGGTTGCCCACTCTCACCACTCCTGTTTGACATAGTACTGGAAGTACTAGCCATTGCAATTAGACAAGAAGAGGATATAAAAGGCATCCAAATTGGAAAAGAAGAAGTAAAGTTATCCTTATTTGCAGGTGACACGATATTGTACATAAAAAACCCAAAAGACTCCATTAAAAAATTACTTGACTTAATAAATGAATTTGGCAATGTAGTAGGATACAAAATTAATGCCAAGAAATCTATGGCATTTCTATACACCAATAATGAACTTGCAGAAACAGAGACTAAAAAGGCAATCCCATTTACCATCGCACCAAAAAAAATTAAGATACCTTAGGAATAAACTTAACTAAGGAGGTAAAAGACCTATACACGGAAAACTACACGACACTGAAAAAAGAGATAGAGGAAGATGTAAACAGATGGAAGAACATACCATGTTCATGGATTGGTAGAATCAATATCATCAAAATGTCCATACTTCCCAAAGCAATCTATAGGTTCAATGCAATCCCAATTAAAATACCAACGGCATATTTCACTGACCTAGAAAAAAACTCTTCAAAAGTTCATTTGGGACAACAAAAGACCCCGAATAGCCACAGCAATCCTGAGAAAGAAGAGTAAAGTAGGAGGGATATCAATACCAGACTTCAAGCTGTATTACAAAACCACTGTTCTCAAAACAGCCTGGCACAAGAACAGACATATAGATCAATGAAATAGAATTGAGAACCCAGATATCAACCCAAATCACTAGGCTCAGTTATATTTGACAAAAGAGGCACGAACATACAATGGAGTCAAGACAGTCTCTTCAATAAATGGTGTTGGGAAAATTGGACAGATACATGCAAAAGAATAAAACTGGATCACCAACTTACACCATACCCAAAAATAAACTCAAAATGGATACAGGATTTAAACATAAGACGGGAAGCCATAAAAATACTAGAGGCATCCACAGGCAGCAAAATCTCAGACATATGCCAAAAGAACTTTTTCACTGATACTGCCCCTAGGGCAATGGAAGCTAAAGAGAAAATAAACAAATGGGACTACATCAAAATAAAAAGCTTTTTTGCAGCAAAGGAAATCATCAACAAAACAACAAGAAAGCCCTCTGTATGGGAGAACATACTGTATTTGCAAATGTTATCACTGATAAAGGTTTAATCTCCAACATCTACAGACAGCTTACACAACTTAATAAAAGGAAGATAAATGACCCAATTAAAACATGGCAATGGATCTAAATAGAATCTTCTCAAAAGAAGACAGAAGGAAGGCCAAGAGGCACATGAAAACATGCTCAAAGTCACTAATTATCGGAGAAATGCAAATCAAAACAACAATGCTGTACCATCTCACACCTGTCAGAATGGCCAACATCAACAAATCAACAAATGACAAGTGTTGGTGAGGTTGCGGAGAAAAAGGAACCCTCGTGCATTGCTGGTGGGAATGTAGACTGGTGCAACCACTGTGGAGAACAGTATGGAGCTTCCTCAAAAAACTGAAAATGGAACTCCCATTTGACCCAGTAATCCCACTCCTAGGAATATATCCCAAGAAGCTAGAAACACCAATCAGAAAGAATATATGCACCCCTATGTTCATAGCAGCACAATTTACAATAGCTAGGATTTGGAAACAGGCTAGGTGCCCATCAGCAGATGATTGATCCAAAAACTATGGTACATTTACACAATGGAATATTACGCAGCCATAAAAAAGAAAAAATTCTCATCGTTTGCAGCAACCTGGATGGAATTGGAGAACATCATGCTGAGTGAAACAAGCCAGTCAATGAAAGAGAGACACTACATGACCTCACTTATTTATGGATGATAAAGAACATTATAAACTGAAGAATCAAAAGATAGATATAGAGACAGTAAAGCAACAAGCAGACTGTCAAATTACAGCGGGGAGGTTGGGGAGATCTGGGGGAGATAAGAGATCAACAGAAGGACTTGTATACATGCATATAAGTACAACCAATGGACACAAAACTCTGGGGAGGGAGGGTATGTACGGGAGGGGGGGCATTGGTATATGTACAAAAATAATAATTTAATACAAATATTATATATATATATATATATATATATATATATATATATGAAGACAGCAACCTGAGAGAGCTTGGAAGCAGATTCTTCCCCAATCAAGCCTCCAGATGAGAATGCAGCCTGGACAACACCTTGGTTGGAGCCTTATGAGACCCTGAGCAGAGCCAGTTAAGCCATGCCTGGACTCCCGACCCTCAGAAACTGTGCAATAATAAATTTGTGGTGATCTGTTACACAGATAGCCATAGGTGACAAATATACCAACCAAGAGGACATCATCTATGTGGTGAAAGCTTTGGGCATAAGGTAGAGGCAACTCACAATAAATTCTGACCCACCCACCCCTAGCAAATGGCATGTAAGTTTATGCATCCGTGATACAGTGCTGCAAACATCTATAAGTAATATGCTGAGATAGGCTTCTCTGCATCTTGGTAGCCTTTATCTGAAAACGAAGATAATTCTAATAGTTACTTATAAGATGGTTGTTAAGAATTAAATATGATAATGTGGGTCAAGCTGGCACCTTTTAATGTGTGTGCTCCAATAAGTGTGGCTCTTGCCATCTCATATTCCAATGAGGTAACATTTCTGTCAACATCTTTAAATTACAATGGCAATGGATTCGCAAATCTCAACCTCTCCCAATCTCCACCAATCAACCAACCAACCAACCAACCAACCAACCAACAGGTTAACCCTTCCATGAATTCCCCCGGATCAAAGCATTGTTAGGGGATAGTGCTGTCTAATTTCTCACAGCACCAAGCATCATTTCTTATTTCCACCACCCAACAACAGAAACACCACACCGACCCTGGCCTTCTGTCCACAGATAACCACCGCCTCCTGGTTAATAAGGCCTTCAAAGGATTCATTAGGGCTTCTCCGCCAACAAAAAGAACACTACCCTCAAGGGACAGGCTCTTGGACTTTATAATGTGCTCCCTGTAGGAAGTGGAGAGAATGAAGTTCTGACCTGCCCTGAATCCCTTTGGGGAGTGTGGGCATCCGGGAGCCAGCTCCCAGTCCCATATACTTGGAAATGCAGGGGACTTCAGGGAGCCGGGGGCGCGCCTTAGTTTCATCCCAAGAATAGATGGAAATCACGCCGATTAAACCAGCCTAACTGTCTGAGAGAATGGGCATACCCGGGGCCTGCGTGCGGAGGAGCCAGGGCTCGCTAGCCGCCGCCGAGTGCCACATCAGCGCCCGCGCAGCACTTCCAGGTTCCTTAGGAGGTTGGAGGGAGCTGGCCCGGCGGGCGGGGGCGGGCCCAGGCCTGCGGGAATGGCGGGTCGACCGGCCAATGGGCGACAGGCGAGGAGCCGCGGCTGCCAATGAGCTGGCGGCGGCAGAGATTCGTGCGGGGCGAGGGAACCAGATGAGGCACATCTGGACAGCTGCGCCGGGGAACGGTGCAGCCCCGCGGCGGGGGCCCAGCGGCAGCTGAGCACGTCTCCCACGTCCTCTCCTTCTGGCCGCTTACTTATTCATTTTCCCAAAGAAGCAATCAAGGACCCAAGTGTAAAACTTTCCCCTCCCATCCTATGCGAGACGGGGCCAGATCCTACCCAACACGTAGGTTAATTTTCATGGGGCTCTGCTACCCAAAGAACAGAAAGAGCAGCAACAAAAGCCTAGCTGCTGTCTGATTTACACCGGCAAACTGGAAAAAATAAAGGGTTGAGTAAACAGACCGAGTTGGGTAAGTTTTGGATGCCCCGCTGGGTATCTTATTTTCTCCCGCTGTGGTCTCTACGCTGAGTCTTTTCTGCTGTTCTCACCAGGCTCTTCATCAGGGAAAGGAAAAAAAAAAAAAATATATATATATATATATATATATATATATATATATATATATATATATATATATATATATATATATCGCTCGCTGCTACAAACTGCACAGAGCCCTGGCTTCCTTTTCTTCTAACTTTGCTAAGACTTTTTTTTTTTTTAAATTTATTTTAACTTTTTGGTCATCTGTATGCTATTTTTACATTTTCCTGGGAACAGACATTAAGTTGGTATCCTGTTGTAAATCTCCCCTAACTTTAAAAGTGGAGCCTACTAATACGTTTATTTTTCTACTTTCTTTCTGTGAAAACAGTCTATACATCTGTAAAGCTGAAATCTTTATACATCCTCCTCTCTCTGACGGTCTTGATAGAAGATTGAGAAAATTATCTGGCTTGTTCAGAATTAACAAAACTTTTGCTTCATTAATGGGATGTTCAATATTAGATTATTTTAAAACCTCAACTATACAGGTAATTTGCTATTTCATTTACATTTGGATGTAATTGTAACTGGAATGTATCTTTTCTATATTCTCCTATCCACAGTGGGAGGTCCGAATTCCTTTGTGAATGTAAAACAAAACAAAACAAAACAAAACAAAACAAAAAAATTTAAACATATGACAGACAACTGTGTTTATCAATAACCTTATGCTATATTTGTATATTAATCCTTTAATTCTATCAAAATTATATGCAGAATGATTATTAGATGTGTATGCTTGCAGACTGTTTTGGTATATATTTCAGGATGGAAATGATGGCAAATATGGAGCTAGGTAAGTGGTCTGAGGCCCATTCCATTAGAAACATCTATGAATCTCTCTGTTTAAACAATGTTTTGGATTTGAGACCTTGTTATATATTATTTATTATGGTGGCAGATCTGACCAGAATTGATCTTTCATTTCTGGCTTAAAAAAAAAAAAAGGGTGGGAATTTGGTGTCATAATTGCAAGTTGCAGAGCATGTTTTTGATTCAAAAGGGCAATGCATACTCTGGGTGGAACAGTTGAAGTGGTTTCCAGAGATGCAGGTTGGAAGGAACAGCGCTGCAGAGAAACAATATAAAGCGACAGCTGGCTTGATTTAATTCACAGCCCCACTGTTTGACTTTGGGCAAGTTAGCCAGCTGAGCCTTAGTTTCTGCCTCTGCAATGAGGAGATAGTAGCACCCACCTCATGGGGTTGTCTTGAGGACTGAGTTAAGATATGCTAAATACTTAGAACCATTCTGGAATGTAGTAAGTCTTTGCTTTGTAGTCACTCTTTATTGCCTTCCTCCTCAGATCCCCCTGCTACACACCAGCTTTCCCAGCCACATTCTGACCTCTGTGCTACCGTGTTTCTCCGAAAATAAGACATCCTCCGAAAATAAGACCTAGCGCAACTTTGGGAGAAAAAATTAATATAAGACACTGTTTCATTTTCAGGGAAACAGGGTAGCAACTAGTAGTGCTGACCACTTGTTAGCAATGCACTGTAGAAGGCTGTAAAGGAGAGTCTTGGAAGGGAAGTGGAGTAGAATTTATCCGTGTTTTAGAAAGATCTAGAAAGGTCTGTGGGTGCAGAGGATGGAAAGGTGACTTCTTATTATAGGATGGCTTCATGGAAAGGTTGGCATTTCTGGGGGAAAATTTTGCCCAACGGTTTTAATGGAGAGGAAAGGGTCATAGAACAAGAGCAGGGGCAGGCATTTTTGGAGGAAATGGAAGCATGGGCGCAGCACGGAGGCTGGAAGGTGTGGCTCTATGGCACATGTGTCAAACACAAGGCCCGCGGGCCAAATCCGTCCCGCCAGGCCTTGCAATGTGGCCCGCACCGCGCTGTCATCACTGCACTCCGCTGCGTTTCCATCACAATGACAGTTTATGACTGTTCAGTAAGCCATTCGGCCCGCGATTTAGGCTGGATTTTAGATTTTGGCCCCTTCTCTGATTGAGTTCGACACCCCTACTCTATGGGGAGGCTGAGTTGAAATGCAGGACAATCTGAGGGGTTAGTGATCGGGAAGGTTGGAAAGGTGGGAGAGTCAGAAGATGGCATGGAGAGCCTGATGGGGAAGGAGAGGCATAGGAGGTAGATTGGTGGGGGATGGCAAGCTGCACTGGTAAAAGTGGAAGTATTTCTAGAATGATCCATCTCTGGAATCTGGTCTCTCCCTTTTGCCCAGCATACCCTCCTTATCTGCTCTGTTGCTTCTGTGACCTGCCGTCAGGGCCTGCAGGCAATGGGGTAGGATGGACCAGTGAGTCTGGATCCCACTTTTTGGACTCCCTCTGTAGTGCCTGTCTTGGAGCTCTGCTGAAGTGGCCTGGCCTTCTGGGTTATTCCAAGGGTGATTTCTCAGAAACGGGGCACGCTCTAAAGGCTTTGACCTGGATTGTTGTTAAGCCTCTCCCCTCTCCTTATACACACACACACACACACACACACACACACACACTGTGTGCAGAATAGCTCTTTCTCCTCCCACTGACAGGATTGTCTATTCTTATGTTAATATATATCCTTTTATAAGGTACAATTATTGAAGTAGATAAGGCTTGTAATATGCACCTATGTAGAGAGTCAGTTTGGAGATCTCTTGCCTTCTCTTCCTCCAGGGCTTATGTCAGGGTGAAACCGAGTCTGGCCCTGGTGCTGCTGCTGACCGCCTGTGTGACCTCAGGCATGACATTGAACCATGATGGTCCTCTCTGTGCCAATATTCGTAATATGACCTCTAAGGTTCCTTCTCCTTTGGATGATTTTTCATTCTCCTCAACCATCCCGGGGACAGTCTGTTGCTTGCGGATGGCTATTTGATGCATCTATGGCTATCATTTTCTGACCACTAATACATGGCAGATATTACTCTAAATGCCTTACATGTCTCAGCTTATGTAAGCCTCTCAACAGCCCTGTGACGGTTGGCATTTATTAGCCGAGAAGACAGAGGCACAAGCTAAGAAACTTGCCCAAAGTCACCCAGTGAACAAATGGCAAATGCAGACTCAGACAGTGTAACACCACAGCACAAGCCTTAAAAAACAAACAAACAAACAAAAACTTTATTGTTGAAAGTATTACATAGGGTCCTCCTTTCCCCCCCATTTACCTCTTCTGACCCTCTCCATCCTCCCCTCGATGCCCGCCCCCAGGATCTCATCAGCCCATTGCCTGTGGCCGTGGGTCATGCATATATGCTTACAAGTTTATTGGTTGATCTCTTCCCACCCACCCTCCCCTGCCTTCCCTCTGTGGTTCAACTGTCTGTGCATGCTTCTATGTCTCTGGGTCTATTTTTGATCATCAGTTTATTTGGTTCATTAGATTCCACACATGAGTGAGATCATGTGGTACTCACCTTTCTCTGACTGGCTTATTTTGCTCAGCATAATACTCTCCATGCAGTTGCAAATGCATGGAGTATTTTCTTTCTTTTTTTTATTCTTTTTTTATTCTTTTTTTATTGCCATGTAGTATTCATTGTGTAGGTGTACCACACTATTTGCGTCTCCTCATCTGCTGATGGGCACTAAGGCTGTTTCCAAATCTTAGCTATTATAAATTGCATGGTATGAATATAGGTGTGCATATATCCTTTCTGATGAGTATTTCAGGCACAGCCCGAGCCTTAACCATTAGTCTATATGCTTTAGGTTTAATACAGCGAGGTTGCTCTTCTTTGTGGTGGTGGTAGTCAAGAAGTCCATGGAAGAAGGGTCATTGGAGGAGCAGGGAACATTTGGAGAATCAAGTTGGTGAAATTTCCCTGGAGGAACCAGAACACCATCATGAGTCTTGCTTGTGGGATGTGCTGCACATGGGGACAGGAGATGTTTTATTTGTTTATTACTCGGAGCTCATTGTTTGTTACTCCGTTTTTCCAAATTATTTATACAGAACTACCGTAGTCCTGGACTTACATTGAATAGATGTCAGTTGGATGATTATCTTCTTTGAAAAACCAAAACAGTGCATAAAAGTCAAAAGTAATGGTTTCCCCTTTATTTATTTGCTTTCTTCTTACTCTCTCCAGGGGTAACCTTTGTTGACCGTTTCAAGTCCTTCTCTAAGTGTCTACTCACAGGCATGGATCTAAACATAAATATAAATTTAAAATATATTTTAAATTTATATGGGACTACAGTATTTTTATTTTTTAAAAATAGGGAAACCATGAAATGTTCCAAAGCTTATGGAAAATGGGGCAATTCCAGGTACATATTCTGTCCCAATTTCTTGGGCATTCTGACTTCTTGTCTGATTTTTAGAGATGCTGTAGTTTTGGAATAAGAACTTCATGATGAAAGTCAATATAGGGCAATTTTAGGTGTCCTCTTATTAATCATAACCGGTCTGGATTTCACTTCATTTTGGGTTGAAAAATATTGTAATTTGATTTTTACCTCATTCTCTTAATGTAGTCACTCTTAGTGTAACACACTGACTGAACACACAGACTGGAGGGTTCCAATCCCAGGTCTGCTTCTTACTGGTGCACCTGGAGCAAGGCGCTTTTTCTAGGGGCTTTCTTTCTTTCTTTCTTTCTTTCTTTCTTTCTTTCTTTCTTTCTTTCTTTCTTTTTTTTAAAATATATTTTATTGATTTTTTACAGAGAGAAAAAGAGAGGGATAGAGAGTTAGAAACATCGATGAGAGAGAAACATTGATCAGCTGCCTCCTGCACACCCCTCACTGAGGATGTGCCCACAACCAAGGCATGTACCCTTGACGGGAATCGAACCTGGGACCCTTCAGTCCACTGGCCGATGCTCTATCCACTGAGCCAAACCGGTTTCGGCTCTAGGGGCTTTCTTATCTGCAAAACTGGGCTATCAATAGCATTAAATGAGAAAATCAATTTAACTCACTTAGCATAGTGTTGAATCTTAGTAAAGTGTATACATGTAAGCACTTCATTTTTTAAAATTGTGGTAAAATATGACATAATATTTGCCATTTTAACAATATCTAACTGTACAGTTCAGTGGTATTAAGTACATTCACATTGTTGTGCAACCATCACCACTTTCCATCTTCATAACTGTCATCAAACTGAAATTCCAGACCCATTAAATAAACATCTATGACCTCCTATAAGCACCATCCTCCTTTCTATCTCTATATATTTTACTACTCTAGGTGCCTCATATAACTGGAGATATACAATATTTAACCCTTTTATAATGCTCATCTTACTTAGCCTAATGTTTTCAAGATTCATCTATAATATATTGTACCATGTGCCAGAGTTTCATTAGTCATGTGTTGCTTCATGATAGGGATACATTTCGAGAAATGCATCCTTAGGCAATTCTGTGTTTGTGCAAACACCACAGGGTGCACTCACACAAACCTGGACGGTAGCCTACTGCACACCGAGGCTCTATGGTGTAGCCTATTGCTCCTAGGCTGCACGCCTGTACAGCATGCTACTGCACTGAATCCTGCAGGCAACTGTAACACAAAGTATTCATGTATCTAAATGTAGACAAGGTACAATAAAAAATACAACGCAAAAGATAAAGTGTGTGTGCACATGTGTGAGCACGCCAATGGGGGGAGGTCAGGAGGAAGGCCGTGGAGGGAGGTTCCCTCTGAGGGAGAAGTAGAGCTCAGGAGGAGGGATGGAGGATGTGAGAGAGAAGGAAGAGAAGGGAAGGAAAGGGAGATCAGAGATCAGAAGAGAACCAGAAAAATAAAGCTTGAGACAGATAATGAAGGGAATGGAGGAGGAGAGAGAGCGAGAGAAGGAGGGAGAGAACAGGCCTGGAAGGAGAGAAGGATGAGAAACTGAGGAAGGGAAGTGAGTTTGCTAGCTTTCTCCTCTTGCTCCCTCACACCTCTAGGCCACAGCCTCCAGTGAGGCACAGGGCAGACAGACCACATGCTGAGCCTCCTCATCTATTTAAACCACCCAGTGCTAGCAGTAAGCTCAACAGCTTAGTCCGGGCTAGCCTTTTCTTTCCACATCACAAATAAGCTTTTTGCTTATAATCCATTTAATCCTTCTGGGACCACTGTCATACATGCGGTTCCTCGTTGATGGAAACATCATTAGGCGGTGCCTGAATGTACTTCTTAAGGCCAAATGATATTCTATGGTATGTATATACCACATTTTATTTATCCTTTCATCTGCTGATAGACATTTGGGTTCTTTCCATCTGTGATGGTTAATTGTTTGTGTCAATTTGGCTAGGCCACAGTACCCAGATATTTGGTCAGATATTCTAAATATTTCTGTGATGATGATATATATATATATTTAGATGAGATTAAAATTTAGATTACTAGACTTGGAGTAAAGCAAATTGCTCTCCATAATGTGGGTGGGCTTCATCCAATTATTTGAAAGTCTTAATAGAAAAAGACCGATTGCTCTTGAAGAGGGAATTCTGCCAGGAGACTGCCTTGGGACTTGAAATGCAGCATCAGCTCTTTCCTGGCTTTCCAGCCAGCTGGCTTTCCATGAAGATTTTGGACTTGCCAGATTCTTATAGTCACATGAGCCAATTCATAAAGTCAATTGCTATCTGTCTGTAACTATCTATCTATCTATCTATCTATCTATCTGATCTATCCATCCATTCTATGGTTCTCTGGATTACCCTGACTAACATGTTATCTTTTGGCTGTTGTGAATAATGCTGCTATGAACACTCGTATACAAATGTCTGTTGGAATTCCTGCTCTCACTTCTTTTGGATATGGATCCAGAAGCAGAGTTCAGGATCACAAAGTAATTCAATTTATTTTTTTATTTTTTGAAGAACCGCCATAGCAGCCGCATCAGTTTACATTACCCCCAGCAATGCACAAGGGTTCCAATTTCTCCATATCCTTGCCAACACTAATTCTGTGTGTGTGTGTTTAAATAATATCTTTCCTTATGGTGTGAAGTGATACCTCATTGTGGTTTTGATTTGCATTTCCCTAGTGATTAGTGACCTTGAGCATCAATGTATTTATTGGCCATTTGCATATCTTCTTTAAGACAATGTCTACACAAGTTCTTTCCTTATTCTTAAGACAGGTTGTTTATTTTGTTTTTGGTTTTAGTTCTGGAGTTGTAGGAGCTATTTATATATTCTCAATATAAACTACTTACTAGGTATATGTTTGTAGATATTTTCTTTTATTACCCAGGTTGCCTTTTCAGTTTGTTGATTGTATTCTTTGATGCTCAAAAGTTTTTTATTTTGATGTCGTCAACTTATTTTTTTCTTTTGTTGTTTGTGTTTGAGTGTTACACATTTAAGAAATCTTTGCCAAATCAAATATCACGAAGGTTTTCTTCTAAGAGTTTTTAGTTTCAGTTCTGACATTTAGATATTTTTATATATTTTGAGTTAATTTTTGAATATGATGGAGTCCAATTTTATTCTTTTGCATGTGGATATCTAAGCCATTCACTTATCAATCATTATAATGTTTTTTATAGACATCATTAGCATAGACATAGCCATAGTATCCTTATAGACATCATTAGCATAGATATAGCTATAGTATAAAAACATTGATTCATTTATGTTTTAAAAAAATATTTTTTTATTGATTTCAGAGAGTAAGGAGAGACAGATAGAAACATCAATAATGAGAGAGAATCATTGATTGGCTGCCTCCTGCATGCCCCCTACTGGGGATGGAGCCACAACATGGGCATGTGCCCTTGACCGAAATCAAACCTGGGACCCCTCAGTCCACAGGTTCACGCTCTATCCACCAAGGCAAACAGGCTAGGGCTGATTCATTCTTGACATTTAAAAAAATTATGTCTAAAGTGCTAATTTCTTTCTCAGAATTACTCAAAATTTCTTTTTGTAACTTTTCATGTTTCCAAGGAAGAAAGATTATTTCTATGTTGAAAGGGCATTAATTGTTGATAACTTTCCTTCTGTCCTTCCTCCCTCCCTCCCTCCCTCTCCCCCCCTCCCTTTTTTTTAAAAAAATCTTTCTTCGGCTTTTAGAATTGAAAAAGTAATAATTTATGTTTGTTTAAAAAATTGAGACAGAGTATATGAGTCAAACGTAACTGTTTCCCCTTTATTTACCTGCTTTCTTCCATCCACTACTTTCCCCAGAGGTGACCTTTGTTAATAGTTTGGCCTATAGCCTTCTACATCTTCTCTAAGAGATCACTCACAAGTATAGATCTAAACATAAACATGATTTTAAAATATAAATGAACCATATTATACTCACTGTTCTGCATTTGCTTTTTAAAAATTTGACAATGTCTATGCACATACAAATACATACACATATACATGTATAATATACATATCACAGCTTGTCAGTGGAAACATATAGATCTTTGTGAGCAACAGTGGAGAACAGACAGTGGCGCTCAAATGGAAGAATGCTCTTTTTCTACAGAAGACTAAGTCACTTAAAGTGACAGTAGCATTGGGCTCAGCTCCTCAACCAGGCTTGTCTGCACTGTTTCCTCTCTCTGGACTTGCATCTCCCTGTGAGCCAGTTGACTGTTGCCATTCTCCTCTGGCTTTCAGAGTGTTGTATCGCCAATCAGCGAGCTGGACAAGACACCCAATGAGCCAATTAGTTAGGAGTCATCTTTATTGCATGCAGGTTCAGAGCGGATTACCTCTGTCAAATTTTGAACAAACACAGGAGGGAGTATTTCCTTTTTATATCCTTCTAGTTCTTTGTGTAAGACAGCTTGTAACCTTGAATACCCATCATATTTAACAAACACCTGTAACCTTGAGTATATCATATCTATATAGGCAACTGGCATCAATATCAACATATCAGTTAGATGGCTAGCTTGCAAGGTCAGACAAGTTTATCTTTTCTATTTAAGCAAAAAAATAAAATAAAAATAATTTAAAACCCAAAAAACAAAACTAAAGTTATTTAACAGTCTAAAAATAAGAGAGTTGATCTACAGAATAAGAGACTGTCTAAGAACAGGGTAGAGCAAACAGAAGTTTTTCCAAAGGAGGGACCACTATACTTCAAGAGCTCCCACCAGGACTCTGACACTCAGCTGCCTCAGTGAAGCCTCGGAAGATGAATCCTTTTTCATGTACCTGCCACCACTCTGACCAGCTTGGGCCTCACTGGTGCCATTCACTCTCCTACAGTGGCAAAAGGTCTGGAGGCAAATGCCTCCTTTCTTCCTTGTTGTCTAGAGCTGTCCTTGCTCTCCTCTGTGGCCTTTTTATTTTATTTTATTTTAATTTCATTAATTTATTTTTTAAATAAATCTTTATTGTTCAGATTATTACAATATAATTGTTTCTCTTCCTCCCCCCACCCCCCCATAGCTCCCTTACACCTGGTCCCCACACCATCCTCTGCCCTTACTGCTCCCCCCCCCGTCCCCCCCTCCCCCACACTGTCCTCATCCATAGGTATATGATTTTTGTCCAGTCTCTTCCCTTACCCCCGACACAGACACCCCTTTCCCCCTGAGAATTATCAATCTCCTCCCATTCTATGCCCTTGATTCTATTATATTCACCAGTTTATTCTGTTCCTCAGATTTTTAATTCACTTGACTTTTAGATTCACTTGTTGATAGATATGTATTTGTTGCTCATAATTTTTATCTTTATTTTTTTCTTCTTTTTCCTCTTTTTAAAGAACACCTTTTAGCATTTCACATAATACTGGTTTGGTGGTGATGTATTCCTTTAGCTTTTTCTGATCTGTGAAGCTTTTTATCTGCCCTTCAATTCTGAATGATAACTTTGCTGGGTAGAATAATCTTGGTTCTAGGTTCTTGCTATTCATCACTTTGAATATTTCTTGCCACTCCCGTCTGGCCTGCATAGTTTCTGTTGAGAAATCAGCTGACAATTGTATGGGTGCTCTCTTATAGGTAACTAACTGTTTTTCTCTTGCTGCGTGTAAGATTCTCTCTTTGTCTTTTGCCTTTTACATTTTATTTATTTTATTTTTTAATAAATCTTTATTGTTCATATTATTACAAATGTTCCTCATTTTTCCCCCCTCCATTGCTCCCTTCCACTAGGTTCCCACCCCACTCTCTGCCCTTTTCCCACCCCTCATTGTCCTCATCCATAGGTGCACAGTTTATGTTCAGTCTCTTCCCACACACCCCACTCCCCTTTTCCCTGAGAATCGTCAGTCCACTCCTCTTCCATACCTCTGATTCTATTATATTCACCAGTTAATATGGTTCATCAGATTTTTTAAATTCCCTTGGTTTTTAGATTCACTTGTTGATAGTTACATATTTGTTGTTCATTATTTTTTCTTTATTTTCTTCCTCTTCCGAAAGAACCCCCTTCAGCAATTCATATATTGTAATTCTGGTTTGGTGTTGATGAACTCCTTTAGCATTTCTTTATTTGTGAAGCTCTTTATCTGGCCTGCGATTCTGAGTGATACTTTGCTGGGTAGAGTATTTTTGGCTGTAGGTTCTTGCTATTCATCACCTTGAATATTTCTTGCCATTCCCATCTGGCCTGCATGGTTTCTGTTGAGAAATCAGCTGACAATCGTATAGGTGCTCCTTTATAGGTAACTACCTGCTTTGCTCTTGCTGCTTTTAATATTCTCTCTTTGTCTTTTGCTCTTGGAATTTTAATTATGATATGTCTTGGTGTGGTCCTCTTTGGATTCCTTTTGTTTGGAGTTATGTGTGCTTCCTGGACTTGTAAGTCTATTTCTTTCACCAGGTGGGGAAAGTTTTCTGTCATTATTTCTTTCAGTATGTTTTCGGTATCTTGTTCTCTCTCTTCTTCTGGGACCCCAATAATTCTGATGTTGGTTCGCTTGAAGTTGTCCTAGAGGTTTCTTACACTATCTTCAACTTTCTGGATTCTCTTGTCTTCTTGCTTCTGTGGAGGAGTGTCCTCTGGCTCTTTATGTTCCATATCTTTGACTTGATTCTTACGATCTTCCATTCTGTTTTTAGGACTCTGTATAATGTTTTTTATTTCAGAGAATGTATTCTTTATTTCTTGTTGATCTCTTATTATTTCTAGTTGATCCCTTATTATTTCTAGTTGATCCCTTTTCACATCCTCATAGGTCTTGTTTATTTTATTGGCCTTTTCTAGGAAATTCTTGAAAAACCTTATAAGTGTGGTTTTGAACTCTATATCCAGTCACTTTTTGTCCTCCATTTCTTTCATTTGTGATCTGTTTCCTTGCCTTGGTATTTTTGCAGCTTCCCTGAAGTGGTAGCCTTAAAAGTCTCTGTGTTCAGCTTGGATGGGGTGGGATTTCAGGGTGGAGCCTCCAGCCTTGGCTTCCGTAAGGCCCGCCATATGAGGTTCCTGAGTCTCAGTGTTTCTCAGTGTCCTTCGGTACTCGCTGCAAGCACCTCTGAGAGGAAAGTGCCCTGGAGTTTCGCTTGCTACCAAACAGTCTAGTCTCTCCCTCAATGAGCCTGGAACTGGGGTTCAGTTCAGTTGAAAGTGGGGTTGGAAGTGGGGTTCAGAGCAGTCTGGAGCTTTTGTCTCCTTCCCGCTAGGGCAATCTAGCAGCAGAGTCAACCGTCCGTTCTCTGTGCTGTGCGCGCCTCCGTGACTGCCTTTCGCCGTTCCCCTGAGGTTCCGCCTTACAGCCCAGACTCCGTCCTTATATGTCTGGGTCCCCAGAGTCTTGCCCAGAACTGGGGTTCAGTGTTGTTGGAACTGAAGTTCAGCATAGTCCAGAGCTTTTATCTCCTTCCCGCTAGGGAACGTCAGCCAGGCACTCAGCTGCCCCCTCCTCTCTGGCTCTGTCCTCTTTGTGCACGCAATGTGTCTTCATAGCTTAGGTTTTTACAGCTCCTCTGATTTTCCTTCTGGTTTTCTCTTTCCTTCTTGTTGTAGAATTTCCAGTCAGTCAACTTTCCTGTAGTTCTGGGTAACGTCCATTTTGTATTTTAGTTGTATTTTATTGAAATTGTTTTGTAAGACTGCAGTTAGGTGTTTACCTATGCCTCCATCTTGTTTTCTTCCGCCCTTTGCATTTTAATTATGATGTGTCTTGGTGTGGTTCTCTTTAGGTTCCTTTTGTTTGGGGTCCTGTGCACTTCCTGGACTTGTAAGTCTATTTCTTTCACCAGGTGGGGAAAGTTTCTGACATTATTTCTTCAAATAGGTTTTTAGTATCTTGCTCTCTCTCTTCTTCTGGGACCCCCATAGTTCTGATGTTGGTATGCTTGAAGTTGTCCCAGAGGCTCCTTACACTACCTTCAACTTTCTGGATTCTCTTCTCTTCTTGCTTCTCCAGAGGAATGCTCTTTGCCTCTTTGTATTCCAAATGTTTGACTTGATTCTTGCGTTCCTCTAGTCTGCTGTTGGGTCTCTGTATAATACTTTTTATTTCAGTCAGTGTCTGTTTAATTTCTAGTTGGTCCTTTTTCATATCCTTGAGCGTCTCATTAAATTTATTGGCCTTTTCTAGGAAATTCTTGAAAAACCTTATAACTGTGGTTTTGAACTCTATTCAGTCTTTTGTTCTCCATTTCTTTCATTTGAGATCTGTTTCCTTGTCTCCGCATTTTTACTGTTTCCCTGAGTTGCTAGGGTGGCTTTGTGTGCTTGGTATCCTATATCGCCTGGTGGGTCAGCTTCCCCAGTTACCTGAGGTAGACACTCTTGGTGCTCCCCTTTGTGGACTGTGTGTACAGCCTTGTTGTAGTTAAGTCTTGATTCCCAGGATAATTTTTGAAAAATATGCATAAGGTTCTATCATTCCTTTGCTTAAATCCCTGAAATAAATTCAGATATTCACCATGGCCCAGCAGGCCCTAGGTAATTTGACTCTGCCTATATCAATCCACCCCCATCTCCACCTTGCCCATTCTTCCCTCAATGGTAATGAAATATAGTCAGATTTCAGATAAAAAAAAAAGTAGTTTTAAATAGAGGACACATAAAAGTATGCTTCCTAGAAACCGTGACTCTGTCACTAAACAGAGCATTTTGGAAAGAGCTACCTGATTCTCGTTCGTTGCAATAGTAGTGCACCGTTTGGAATTGGAGAGCAAGGGTAAATTGGGGAAAGAATCTTAGCTGCCTCTGCAAAAGGGACCCTTGGGATAGCAAGCACCAAGGGCCACAGCCAAAGCAGCCTACAAACTGTTTTGCCAGGATGTGTGTTTGGGTTGTGAGATATACTAGTACTTTGTTTTCTTCTTTCAACTATTACCTCAAGCATGGACAAATGCTTTCATCACTTTCTCTAGTAGCAAGAAACATTGCACTAGTGAGATGGCCAAAACCAAGTCCCAGAGATCTGTGAGCAATTCTGCTTCTGTAATATAACCTACTGCTTCTCTGATGACTCGGCCTAAAGATGCTTGTATCCTGTTTATACCTTATACGTGCATTGTAGACTGTTTTATTCCCCAGAAAACGAGACTGTTGAGATTGGGGAATAAAATACTTGATAGTGTGATTGCTGTTAATGTTGATGAGAATTTAGTGGTAAGGAGCATGACTTTAATGAGCTGAGGGGAAACACACATCCTGGCAAAAACAGTTTCCAGGCTGCTTTGGCTGTGGTCTTTGGTGCTTGCTATCCCAAGGGTCCCTTTTGCAGAGGCAGCTAAGATTCTTTCCCCAATTTACCCTTGCTCTCCAATTCCAAATGGTGCACTACTATTGCAATGAACGAGAATCAGGTAGCTCTCTCCGAAATGCCCTGTTTAGTGACAGAGTCACGGTTTCTAGGAAGCATAATTTTACAGCTAGAAGAAATGTGAGAGGTCAGCCTGAGGCAACATAATTACAGGCTGACCTACCAATATTCTCCTTAGCTTCTTTTCCCCCTATCTCACTTTAAAATGCGTTTTTTATTGTTGATAGTGTTACAGATATCTCCCATTCCCTTCCCACTTTCACCTCTCCTTTCAGCCCCCACCCCTCTACTCCTGTCTTCGCTATTCTATTGCCTGTATCCATGGGCTATGCACATCCTATTTAATAAAAGAGTAATATGCAAATTGACTGTCACTCCAACACACAAAATGCTACATAGTATTCCATAGTGTAAATGTCCCACAGCTTTTTTTTACCTATTCATCTACTGATGGGCACTTGCGTTGTTTCCAAATCTTAGCTATCCTACCTAATAAAAGAGTAATATGCAAATTAACCATCACTCCAACACACAAGATGGCTGCCCCCATGTGGTCAAAGATGCCTGCCCACATGTGGACACAAGATGGCCACCACAAGATGGCCACCACAAGATGGCCAGCAGGGGAGGGCAGTTAGGAGTGACTAGTCCAGCAGAGGAGGGAAGTTAGGGGAGACCAGGCTTGCAGGGGAGTGTAGTTGAGGGGGACTAAGCCTGCAGGGGAAGGGCAGTTAGGGTTGACCAGACCTACAGAGGAGGGCAGTTGAGGGGGACTGGGCCTGCAGTGGAGGGCAGTTGTTGGGGGGACCAGACCAGCAAGGGAGAGAGAGCAGTTAGAGGCAATGAGGCTGGCAGGGGAGGGCAGTTAAGGGTGACCAGGTCAGCAGGGGAGGGTAGTTGGGGGGGACCAGGCTGGCAGGGGAGGGCAGTTAGGGGCAATCAAACCTGGGACTGCTCAGTTTGCAAGCCAGTGCTCTATCCACTGAGTCAAACCAGCTAGGGCTCATTTTTAATTTTTTGAGGAAACTCCATACTGTTTTCCATAATGGTTGCTCCAATTTGCAATCCCACAATCAATGAACTAGGGTTCCCTTTTCTCCACATCCTCACCAGCACTTGTTTATTTGTTGATTTTTTGATGCTAGCCATTCTGACAGGTGTGAGGTGATATCTTATTGTTGTTTTAATTTTGCATTTCTCTATTGATTAGTGACTTTGAGCATTTTTTCATATGTCTCTTGGCCATTTGTATGTCTTCTTTGGAGAAGTGTCTATTCAGGTCTTCTGCCCACTTTTAAAATGGGATTGCTTGTCTTCCTTTTGTTGTGTTGTATAAGTACTTTATATATTTTGGATATTAACCTCTTATCAGATGTATCATTGGAAAAAATATGTTCTCCCATGCAATGGGTTCCCTTTTCAATTTGATGGTGGTTTCTTTTTGCTGGGCAGAAGTTTTTTTTTATTTTTATGTAGTCCATTTGTTTATTTTCTCCTTAGTTTCCTTTGCATTAGGAGATGTATCAGTAAACATATTGCTCTATGAGATGTCTGAGATTTTACTATGTTCTCTAAGACTTTTATGGTTTCATCCTTGACTTTTTAATCCCCTATTACAGTGCCTTCCTAACTTTCAGAAGAGGATTTTATTGTCTTTTGTTAATGAGTTATCATAATAATGGCAATGATTCTCAAATATTAGTGGCAAGAAATTTATTTTCAGTAGATCTGTGATGTGATGTAGGACTGTGCATTTAAAAAAAATATATTTTATTGATTTTTTACAGAGAGGAAGGGAGAGAGATAGAGAGCCAGAAACATTGACCAGTTGCCTCTTGCACATCCCCTACCAGGGATGTGCCCACAACCAAGGTATATGCCCTTGACCGGAATCGAACCTGGGACCTTTCAGTCCGCAGACCGGCGCTCTACCACTGAGCCAAACTAGTTTTGGCAGGATTGTGCATTTTTGGTAAGCATCTGAATGATTCTGATATAGGTGGTTCAAGACCGTTACTTTGAAAAACCCAGGTTAAAGAAGTATCTTTAACATACACCGAATGGCATGCTTGGACTCTCCTCACAGGTTCTTGTTCTACGAAGTTTGAAGATTAAAATTCACAGATTAAAAGATTTTAAGCAAAAGTGTGGAAGTTTATTGAAAACATATATAAACTCCCCCTGGGGAGGGGTCTCCAAAATGGGAAAAACCTGCTCTTTCTCTCTCTATATGGGAAAAACCTAAGCCAGTGAGTCTCTGTCTATGGGTTTATAAATGTCGGTAGTTCCCTAACCGGTTTGGCTCAGTGGATAGAGCATCAGCCTGTGGACTGATAGGTCCCAGGTTCGATTCCAGTCAAGGGCATGTACCTTGGTTGCGGGCACAGCCCCAGTGGGGGGTGTGCAGGAGGCATCTGACTGATGTTTCTCTCTCATCAATATTTCTAACTTTCTACCCTTCTCCTTTCTTCTCCGTAAAAAAAATAAAAAAAAAAAAAAAAAAAAAAAAATATATATATATATATATATATATATATATATATATATATATATATATATATATATTTAAATAAATGCTGGTAGCTTCTTTGTCTTGTACATGTTACTTCCTAATTGGACCCTTCCTTATTTGATGTCCCCCATGCTTTTCCCAAGTGGCCACTTTTCCCTTTTCCTCGTATGGTATCAGTTTCAAAGCTCACCAGGTGCCCCCTCTTCTCCTCCTCTTTATCTTGTAACATTCTTATCAACAATCTGGCAGCTTGGAGCTGTCTCTGCCCATCACGAATTCATTCCTCTCCCATGGATACCCCTTCCCTAAAACTGCCTCTCCTGTCTCTAAAGTCCTTTCAATATGGGTATTGGATGCAAAGCTGACTGCATTTGAAAGAAGTTCTGTGTGTGCCCAAGATGGAGTAACAGGGCTGGATTTACCTTTTGCCTGGGAAAAAAAAAAAAATAAAAAAATAAAAAAAAAAAAAAAAATATATATATATATATATATATATATATATATATATATATATATATATATATATATATCAGATAAAATATATGAAACAATGATTTTTGAAACATTGGCCCTCAGGCAATGAAGAGCAATTATCTCTAAGCTACTGGAAAAAAGTGAATCTAGGAATATTCCAGTTTGCTGAGTGAAGAGTGTTTTCAGATTGAGACCTAGGAGGGGCAGCCCAGGTGGGACTCAGAATGCCTGGGCTGAGGAGGCGGTGCTAACCGCCATGGGAAACCAAGGGGGCTGGAGTGCATGGAACAGAGAACCAGCAACAGGAGAGCAGTGTGGGGAGAGGGGCCCACAGGTCTGCAGAACGTTCTCGTAAGTAATCAGCAAAGTACTGTCAGCACATTTGTGTGAGGAGACGACTGGGAAGTTGGGGGGTGGGGAGAGAGGAGTCTGTGGGGTGAGATCCAGGGGAGAGAGGGAGGCTCAAGGAGGGAGGAAGCGGGAAAGGAGTAGAAAACAATGCCCTCCACTCACAGAGGGCCCAGAATATTGCCTGTTCTGTCCAACCAGACTGGAAAGCTCACAATTCATGTGGTATTGGGTAGAACAATTCATGCCGAAGGAATTAAAGGGCCAGACTTCCCAGACACAAGTGGGAGTGAGGCTCTTGTGATATTTTCAGAAAATGGACTTTCTAAGAACTGAACGGGAGGATGGACTGTGGAAGAAGGTGTTAACGAAAAAAACATTCAAACCTGGAAAGAATTTTTGTGAGTTTATTTGAGCCAAACTATTGACAGTTGCCAGGAAGCAGTATCTCAATGGATTGGGATAATGCTCCAGAGAATGGCGAGTTTCTATTTATTTTTATACATGACAATCAAAGTAGGGGACGTAGGTGGGTTACGTGAAATCCATTGGTAATAGATTAGAGAGGTGGGAGGAAGCAAAGTGATGGGGGTGGGGAGAGGGCTCTGGGATTGGATAAAAAATAAAATAATAGACATGTGGTAGGATAGCCAACAGTCAACAATGATAACAGAAGAACTCTATACTCCCAGAAAAGGGCATTTCCCCACAACTCTAAGTATATATAAGAATGCTTCAGACATATCTCTACATATTTAAGAAGTGAGATCATCTCTCCCACCCAGTTATTATATCAGTTGAAATGGTAGATAATTAGATCTATTTATTTGAGCACAAACTAATTTTCGTGTGTGTGTGTGTGTGTGTGTGTGTTTCCAGTTTGGAAACAAAGGAATGATTATCATAGTAGTCTCCCTAAATAGGAGGCCTACACTTGTGCTTTATAAGAAAGTGCATTTTAGTTCCTGTTTACTGAGCTCAGAATAAGGATTTAATAGAAAACTGAGAAGTAAAACTGTGAGAAAATTAGAGAAGAAAAAGAGGCAAGATAATCAAATGACATGGTACAGAAGATACTGAATTGCCATACTAAAATAGAAGATACAGACTTTCTGAATAGATTATTATTCTTTTCTAAGTTCCAAGGATTTAGAAATATACTGTGAAGGAAACAAGTAGGCTACCAGATATATGGATATCATTGGTGAATGCATGTGGTAGGTGTGACAAAAAAAAAAAAAAAATGACATACAGATGAAGAACATGCATTTTGCAGCACTAATAGATAATATCACATATCTTGTTCCTAACTTGTAAGTATATCCTTACTTATATTTATTTCTTTTTTTTCACTTTTTTTTACTTTAAATAAATCTTTATTGTTCAGATTATTACAAATGTGTTCCTCTTCCCCCCCTCAATTGCTCCCCTCCACCAGGTTCCCATCTCACCCTCTGTCCTTTCCCCATCCCCCATTGTCCTCATCCATAGGTGCACAGTTTTTGTTCAGTCTCTTCCCGCACCCCCACTCCTCTTTTCCCTGAGAATCGTCAGTCCACTTCCCTTCCATACCTCTGATTCTATTATATTCACCAGTTAATATTGTTCATCAGATTTTTTAATTCCCTTGGCTTTTAGATTCACTTGTTGATAGTTACGTATTTGTTGTTCATAATTTTTTTAATATATTTTATTGATTTTGTACAGAGAGGAAGGGAGAGAGATAGAGAGTTAGAAACATTGATGAGAGAGAGTAATCAATCAGCTGCCTCTTGCACACCCCCTACTGGGGATATGCCCGCAACCAAGGTACATGCCCTTGACCGGAATCGAACCCAGGACCCTTCAGTCCCCAAGCCGACGCTCTATCCATTGAGCCAAACTGGTCCCAGCTGTTGTTGTTCATAATTTTTATCTTTATCTTCCTCTTCCTAAATAACCCCCTCTAGCAATTCATATAATTCTGGTTTGGCGGTGATGAACTCCTTTAGCATTTTGTTATTTGTGAAGCTCTTTATCTGGCCTGCGATTCTGAGTGATACTTTGCTGGGTAGAGTATTTTTGGCTGTAGGTTCTTGCTATTCATCACCTTGAATATTTCTTGCCATTCCCATCTGGCCTGCATGGTTTCTGTTGAGAAATCAGCTGACAATTGTATGGGTGCTCCTTTATAGGTAACTACCTGCTTTGCTCTTGCTGCTTTTAATATTCTCTCTTTGTCTTTTGCTCTTGGAATTTTAATTATGATGTGTCTTGGTGTGGTCCTCCTTGGATTCCTTTTGTTTGGGGTTATGTGCACTTCCTGGACTTGTAAGTCTATTTCTTCCCCCAGGTGGGGGAAGTTTTCTGTCACTATTTCTTCCAGTATTCTTTCGGTATCTTGCTCTCTCTCTTCTGGAATCCCCAAAATTCTGATGTTGGTTTGCTTGAAATTATCCCAGAGGTTTCTTACACTATCTTCAACTTTCTAGATTCTCTTATCTTCTTGCTTCTGCAGAGGAGTGTCCTCTGGCTCTTTGTGTTCTAAATCTTTGTCTTGATTCTTGTGATCTTCCATTCTCTTTTTAGGACTTTGTATAATATTTTTTATTTCAGACAATGCTTTCTTCATTTCTAGTTGGTCTCTTATTATTTCTAGTTGCTCCCTTTTCATATCCTCATAGGTCTCATTTATTTTATAGGCCTTTTTTAGGATATTGTTGCATAACCTTATAACTGTAGTTTTGAACTCAGTGTCCAATCTTTTCTTTCCTCCATCTCCTTCTTTTGTGTCCTTCCTCTTGTCTGCATTTTAGTTGTTTCCCTGATTTGATGAAATAGCTTTGTGTGCTAGGTGTTCTGGTAGAGCCCAGTAGCACAGCCTTCCCAGTTACCTGCGGTGGACAGCCTTGGTGTAGCCCTTTGTGGGCTGTGTGTGCAGTCTTGTTGTTAAGCCTTGCTTATTGTTGGTATCACTGGGAAGCGTTGATCTCCAAGCCGATTGGCTGTGAGGATCAGCAGTGTCTCAGCTAGGAGGGCTTCTGTACTTCACTTGATAGGGTGGGGTCTCGGGGTGGCGCAGACAATCTTTGGTTCCCTGTCAGTCTCGCCTTAGAAAAGTCCTGTTCGTGGAGAGCTTTGGAAGATTGGTTGCAGGCACAGGCACCTCTTTGGTAAAGGCACAGACAAGCTTTGGATTCTGGCCAGTCCCTCCTTAGAGAAAGCCAGCCTCTGGGAGAGCTTCTGTGCTCAGCCACAGATGAGGCGAAGTCTAGGATTGGTGCAGACAAACATTGTTTTCCCTTTGGCTCCTCCCCAAGTTCTGCAGTAATGGCGTCTGGCTTCACACACCTCTGAGAGATCTCTGCCCACTGCCTGACAGTCTGGCCTCTCCCGTCTGGGGCCCTCTATCAGAGCAATAGGCTGATTCTGTTTTCCTCTCGAACAAGAAAGCCAGCCAAGCGCTAGCTGTCCGCCCTCTCCATGCACCGGGAGTAAGCCAGTAGCAAACTCAGCCCGGCCCGCCCTCTCCGCCGGGAGTTAGCCAGCAGCAATCTCAGTCCAGCCCTTCCTCTCCCTGTGCGGGGAGTAAGCCAGCGCCTTTTCGCACACACAGTTCTCCATACCTTCACAGTTCCTGAGGTTCAGCGTGCCTTCTCTCTCCTTCCCAGATGGCAGAGCCTCCTCTCAGCTAGCCGTCTGGTGCTTCAGGGCAATGCCTCCCCTGTTTTCCAGTTCTAAATTCAAATTTGCTGTGGTAGGCTGCATTCAGGTGTCTACCCTATGCCGCTATCTTTATTTCTCCTTAAATATATTTTTTTATTGATTTTACACAGAGAGGAATTGAGAGGGACAGAGAGTTAGAAATGTCAATGAGAGAGAAACATCGACCAGCTGCCTCTTGCACACCCCCCACTGGGGATGTGCCCGCAACCAAGGTACAGGCCCTTGACTGGAATCAAACCCGGGACCTTTCAGTCCGCAGGCCAACGCTCTATCCATTTAGCCAAACCGGTCCCGGCTTACTTTGTTCTAAATTTTAAATTCTAAAGGCTGAGAACAGCCCGCAGGGTTGTTCCCAGCCACATCCTGCTGGACGTTAGAATGTGGCCCTATCTTGTGAAAGCAGATAGAACAGAAGCAGACCTGAGCAAAGTTAATTGCTAAAGGTTATCTGCAGTTTCTGAGTCAGTGGGAATCAATCTTCTGTGGTCCTGGTCCACAGGCACAGGAAAATTGCCTTAGCCTCCAGGTCTCAATCTGGAAGCTGTGGCAACTACCCTATTGTTTAAGCAAGTAAGCAAGTGCCGAAGCCAGAATAGCAGGGTTAAAATTCAAACAGCAGTTTTTACCTAAGTAATGTTGCTACCATACTTTATGCTAGACACATACATCTTTTATAGAGGTGGGTACAGGAGAGTTAAAAGTCAACAACTAACATAATAACAATAACAATGAGAGGATTTATGATCTCCACCTTGCTGCATTGGTTGTATACTGAGGGGTCTGGAAGAAGGGGTGTTATCCTGACATTGCACAGGTATGCTATCTTAGATGCAAAAGACAATAGAGTGGCTTAGTCAAGATAGACATTGACTTTTGTCAGGGAACAGCTTATGATATGACTACCTGCCATACACAGATTTTAGTTAAAAAGTTTTAATTTCAGACCATTCTTTGTGGTTATATTAGGTCTCTGAGTTTGCAAGACTGCCATGCAGGCCTTCACCTTGCTTGCCAGGGTAGCATGAGGCCCCTTTTTATCCGCAAAGCCTTCAGTGTAACACTTTGTACATAACAAGCCAGAGTTGGCCAAACCAGATACTTACCTTGGCTTTTGAGATAGCAGTCCTCCTTGGATGTCTGTTATTGGCTTTTTAAAATATGTTTCCCATTTTTGATCATTCCAACTCAGCTAAGAGTAATGTTGGCCAAGGACATCATGCATACTAAGGATTTGAGCAAGGAGTAGGGGGTAATGGGTGGAAGGTGAGTGGGTCTACTATTCTGAAGCCGATAGATGACTCAGAATCAAAGGCCTGAGAGAGCAGTAGGCTTAAACCAAGGAGGTCAAAATCTGCTCACAGGTGTAAGGGGGTGGGCTAAGCCTTTGAAACTGAAATGGAAGCAAGTCAAAACGACGCAGGTGGAAGGGTCAGAGCTTGATTTCATTACCAGAGGTTCAAGGTTGGGCCAGGGAGAGGTGTTCTGGAGTCATACATAGACTTAGAGTTCTGGAGGTCCATTACTGAGCTCCAAGCTTTGGGCCCAGGCCTTCTAATGTCCCCCTGAGGATGGGATAGGTTTTAATTTGGTCACTATGTTTCTCTGCAGCATCACCACCCCAAAGTCCAGTCTGACACCCTATCTTCTGAATATCTCCAGATGTTTTGCTGCTAGAACACAAGTTTTCTTCAGTTTGACTAGAGCTAAGCTTTTTGACATTCTTTCTCGCTCTGCCTGTGCAAAGATATGGCTTTTCTTTATGTAACTTCTAAATCTCTTGAATGCTGGAATATGATCTATTTCTGGAAATGTTATAGCTCAGATCAGTTCTTGGGGAAGCTCCTATTTGAAGATAAGAATTGGACATCATTATTATCATTTGGCAGAGAATTTACTTTCTTTGGGGTATTGGGACTAAAGGGTCAGTCTTTGGGAAATTGGAAGTCAGTTTGTCTTTTAAAAGAGTGTCTTAAAATCACTTTTTTTTTTTCACCTAGAAAGAAAGCTTTTGATCAGACCTCTTGAAAAACTTTGCTTTTATCCCCAATGATAATCATACTGTAGATTGGGTAACAATACCTAATATATAGAAATGGATGCTGATCAGTATTCTCATAAACACCAGGATGTTTCCTATGGCAGATTCACTTGCAGTATTTAATAGTAATAATAAATAAATAAATAAATAAATAAATAAATAAGTAATAAAAGAGAAACATGCAAATTGACCACACCTCCATGACACCCACCAGCCAATCAGGAGTGAGTATGCAAATTAACCCAACAAAGATGGCAGGTTACTTTGCATACACAGGCACTGGGCAGAGAGCAGAGCTGGAAAGCCAGTGGCTTGGGGGGATGTGCTTCCCTCTGTTGCTCCCGTCAAGCTGCTGGGCAGAGAGTAGAGTGGGAGAGCTGGTGGAGAGTGGAGTGGCTTGGGGAACTTGGCTCCCCAAGCTGCCAGATGGAGACAGAGAAGGAGAGCTGGCAGCTTGGAGGACTTGGCAGAGAGGGAGGCTGTGAGATGAAGACAACAGGAAGGGAAAACCGACAGTGTGGGGAGCACCAGGAATGCTGGGAATTGTACAATAGTTCTAGTGGCAGATGCGTTTAGGGATCTCCTAGACACTAGAGCAAAGTGAACCTGGAGCAAGTTACTGTTGAGGTGGGGGATGGAGGGAAAGCAAAGGTGAGAGACATAAGTAAAATCAGAGTGTCTAGGAAAAATTAAAGGGAAGATACCCTAAAACTTCCAGGAAATCTCCACCAATGAAACAAAGAAAAAAATGTCTCTATTATCCTGTGAGCAACAAACCAAACTGAGTTGGAGTCTTAGACAATTTGCTCATATGATTGCAAAGACAGACAGAAACTCCCGGATTAGAGAAGGCTCCCAGGTTGGAGAGGGTGCAGGTTGGGCTGAGGGACCCCCACTTCCCCACACCCCATGCATGAATCTTTGTGCTCCGGGCCCCTAGTAATAATAATAAACAGTAAGACTAGATAGTAGATGGAGTTAAGTTTACACCTTAATTTCCTTCAAATTAGCATTGACTATTTCTGTCTGGTGTTTTCTAATGAAAAAGGAGAGAGAGAGAAGGAAACAGACAGACAGTCACCTGAGAGACTAGAAAAGCTTTGGGTGAGAGCTTTCTGTTTCTATCTATTAGCTCAAGACTGCCTTCTGTATTCCCCAATATCGAGGGCCATCAGGAAGGTGCAAACACAACAAAGATAATGGTTTCTTGAGAGAAATACACAGATAACTTGATATATTCCAATTGTTGTCTTTTTTTGTGTGTTTTTAAAATATATATATATATATTTTTTTTTACAGAGAGGAAGGGAGAGAGATAGAGAGTTAGAAAAATCGATCAGCTGCCTCCTGCACACCCCGTATTGGGGATATGCCCGCAACCAAGGTATATGCCCTTGACTGGAATCGAACCTGGGACCTTTCAGTCCGCAGGCTGACGCTCTATCCACTGAGTCAAACCAGTTTCATCGGTCTTGTTAACTATGATAGGTGTTGCTGTTTTTGCCTTTGGTGTTATTTAAAATTATTTATGCCTTATGGTGGTAATTAGTGAGGGTGGGTGGGTGAGTGGATGCACCCTGATAAGTGGTTACGTTCTGATTGGTTCTTTAATGGGAGTTGATTTTTTTTCTGCAAGAAGAGAATCAGCTTGACAGTGTGAAACTAGGAGGGAGCCCAGCCTTTCACTTGGTCCCAGTTTCAGTCTCATTTCCATTTCCCCACTTTTGTCTCTGTTCTCTACTTTCATTCCACTCTCCGCCAAGCCCGGGATTGCCCTTCTGCCAGCTTCTTTCTCCAGGACCTCATCTACCTGGGAAGGCCTGGCATTCGGAAGAGGCTCTGACGCGGTGGGTCTCATTTTTGCGTTGGAAAAAGAATTTATGCACCACTCTAGTGATCTTCCTTCCATTAAAAAATTACCCAAGATCTTGTAAGTTTTGAAAAAGTTAGGAATGGAAAGAGCCAATCAAGGGGATGTTTTGATTTCGAGCCGAGCTTTATCAGTGATAGCCCCAACCTTTCGTGCTCACAAATTAGTTCTTGTGAACGCGAAAGGTTGGGGCTGTCACTGATAAAGCTCGGCTCCTACCCTCAGACATACGGTCCTACATTCTATGGAAGACGGCATTGACGCACACGGAGCTCAGTGTAAGCCTCTGAATTTGCCTTTTAGTGCATTATCAATCTCAGGTGGTGTTGAATCGTGAAGCATATTGTTAAATTTGGGGATAGAATATTATTAATTGGGAACTTGGCAAGGCCTGGAAAGTAAATTCTCAGAAAAGTTGCAGGCTCGAGTATACCATTTCCCCCTCCTTGTTTGGCTCATCATTACTTTACTTCTCTGTGTTTTAGTTATGTTAAAAGATAAACGGAGGCATATTGCCCAGAAGGTGGCATGTTTAATTCCAGGTACGTGAATGGGCTGTGCGTTCGATTCTATTGGGCCCGTACAGGAGGCAGCGATCCATATTTCTCTCTCACACTGATGTCTTCCCTCAACAATCTCTCTCTCTCATTCTCCCTTCCTCTCTCTAAAAAAATAAAATAAAATAAAGCATATTCTCAGGTGAGGGGGGAAAAGATAAACTGAGGCATATTAAAATTTTGAAGTTTGAACAAATTTTGATTCAAATTAGATAGCATCCAATCTAGCAGATAGAAAGGAGCTGTGATGAACTTACAAAATGAAATACTTTTATAGGCAGAAGAGAATGGGAAAAGGGAGTTATATTAGACAAGAAAGTGGTTGGTTATTATAAAATACTTTTCTTTATGGATGGAAGGGATCTATCAGGCCGATGAGCTATCTAGTGCTAATCAGGCAATTCCTGATTGACTGGTTTAAGATTCTGCTTCAGGCAGAGATAAAACTGAAATTAAGTCTCGGTTTGGTGACATGGGGCTTAGTATGAGCAATTCCATTTTGGGACTGTTGCCTTGTTTTTTTTAAATAGTTAACAAATGATACATAGAAATATCTTCTCCTCCACTATTCTGAAACCAAAGTTCACCTGTTTGCTTTTTCCTCTGGGTATAATCTGAGAAACAATTAACTTGAGTCCACATTGAATAAAAAAAGCAATGAAAGCAAACAAGTAATTTTTCTGTGTTCTAAGCCCAGTGGAGAAATGATGGGCAAGTTAGCATACATTTTATTCTTATGGAAAGTACCATCATACTAGTAATTGGAGAAAGCAGTTGTTTACATGGCGGCGTCCTTTGAGGAAAGATTCTGTGGTGTAAAGAAGCTTCTCTATTGATCACCATTAACCTACATTTCTAAAATTAATTTGTTAGAGGAACTGTTTGGTTCATAGAATAAGTAGATTTTGATGGGAGGTAGTGGTGGGTGGAAAGGGTAGATACTACGGGTTATTCTACTAAGACCCTGAACAGCACAGAGGGGAAAGGCCGATTAAGAATAGAAAGGGACACCTTAGCTGGGTAGCTTAGTTGGTTGGAGTGTTGTCCCAATATGCCAAGGTTGTGGGTTTGATTCACAGTCAGGGCACCTACAAGAAGCAACCAATGAATGGGTGGAACAACAAATTACTCTCTCACTTTCTCTTTCAAATCAATCAATAAAAAACAAAAGAGAAGAGGAAGAAGAAAGGGGGCAGGGGGAAAAGAAGTGACTGAGCCAATCTTCTCAAAACATTTTGTTGGAAGCTTGCTTGAAGACTGATTTACTCCCTTTAGCCATAGGGTTGAGTCTTATATTTTTTTGTCATTAGTTCTTAAATAATCCATCCATTACTAAGTTGGTGACCAAAGAAGTCTCTTGCAACTTCATAGGGTAGAGAAATCTCTCCTCTAACCAAAATTACAGAACAATTTCTGCCACCGAGCACTCAAATTTTTAAAAAATATATATTTTTATTGATTTCAGAGAAGAAGGGGGACAGAGAGAGATATATCAATGATGAGAGTGAGTAATTGATCAGTTGCCTCCTGCACACCCCCAACTGGGGATCAAGCCTGCAACCTGGGTATGTGCCCTTGACTGGAATCAAACCTGGGACCCTTCAGTTTGCAGACTGATGCTCTATCCACTGAGCTAAACCAGCGAGGGCAGCACTCAGATTTCTTACTGGATCCATCCCTGCAAGATTTATCTTTCTAGATGAATTCAGTTTGTTGGGATAATTTTTGCCCAATCTTAAATACATATAATACATGTATGCATGCATACACACATACCAATTAAAGGGGCAGAAAGCTTTTGAATCTCCTGGGGGAACAGGCATGTTCATGGAAGTCCAGTTCAGGATTCTATCAGTTGAGAGAAGTTACTCTTCCCCCCAAGTGATACCAGCATGGAGTGACCCTTCATTCCATCACTGAGCTTTTCAGAGCATGCTGCCCAACATGAATGAGAGAGTATGTAATTTCACATAGTTTCCCTCCAGGGGTCTGCCAGCTAAGCAGGGGACAAATTCCCTGTCTGCAGGGCCAGCTTCGTGGGTATGCAACCTGTACATTTGCACAGAGCCCTGTTTTGAAAGGACCCATGCTTGGTTTAATGCTCCGGTGTTTGAAATTCTCGACAATTTATAAACTAGGCGCCCCACATTTTTATTTTGCTCTGGACTCTACAAACCAGTGGAGGCTGGTTCTGCCTCCACTCTTTTGGGATCCTTCAAGTGTAACAAGAATGAGAAAATAAAATGTAGGGCCTCTTTCACCACCTTCCTCCAAGTTTATGTATCCAGACGAGCACCTAATGAAACTGCTGCCCTGTTCTTGTCTTAATTGATTTAATGTTTAAACACTTTTAATAAGAGGCTTTCAGAGTCCTCTTTCCTCCTCCTAGAACAATTTCCTATAATTAAAAGGGTAATTTGGGTCTTGACAACATGGGGCACTTCTGTCCTTTGGAAGAAGCATTTCCTCAATCTCCTGCGTTTGCTTTGTTTTATGGCTCCTGGACAGCACAACCTCTCCTTTCAGAGGTCACACCACACACACTCTGGTAGGTCTTATTTTTTAAGCAAGAACTAAGAAATGTTCTTATGAGCTGATGAGTTCAAGTGCCGAAACCAGCAGCAATGATTGAGAATATTTATCCCCCAGTTTTCTCAGTCTTATGGGTGCAGCTCAAGTGAGGGGTGCAGACTGGAGCATTTACCCATTCTCCTTGGCTGGGAGTGGGTGGGATCTGGTTGACTTGGTAGATTGGCCCAGGCAAGAGAGGAAACGCCATTGGTGGGCCCGTTCCCTGTGGGCGCCTCCTAATGTTACTGCTCTTACACACGAGGCACCCAAGTTGGCTGGCTGAACAATTTTTTAGAAATTACTAACCAGGAGGTAGACTTGGTGAGAGGGGGAATAAAGGAGTGCGCATACTTTGTAGGTGCTAGAAAAGCACTTGTGGACAGGGACTAAGCAGTCCCTCCCTGATTGCAAAGGACAGCGTCTTCTGTCTGGTAAACATCCCGAGTCTGACAATCAGATTTGCATTTCTCATGACATTAATTGCAGGGTTGTTGTGGGCCAGGTTTCTGTAAGCTGGGTGGAGGTGGTGGCTGTTGGCAGGAGGAGGCATGCGAGTGGGAGGAAGAGGAGAGATTTCTGGGGCTGTTGCAGGCCGATGCTGGTGCAATATGCTTGTCTTTCTTGAGCATTAAGCAGCGTCTGCCAAGACTGTGAGCCACCAAGCAGCACATCTTGGGGACTCATCACCCATGATAGATTTCTGTGAGGCTAAACGTGTGGTAAGTTCTAATATTGTTTTTGCCTACTGGCTGCTTTTGGTGTGCATGTGGGGTGGGGGTGTATATAGTAAGACTGACTGAAAGGTGTCAGCTTTCAGCCTTTTTTTAGTTTTATTTTATTCTGTTGGATAATTTTTAGCATTAACTAAAAAAAAAAACAACAACAAAGGCTCAATTTTAGTTTCCCTTTTTTTTTTCCTTATCCCTTCAGCCCCAATTCTAGGCTTTTGATCTACTGAAACCAAGACTGAAGAATGACTAGGAAGGGAGTCCAAGGTTAGTTCATCATTTCTAGAGTTACTTTTAGTGTGGAAAGAGCAAGAATTTTTTATTCATACAGACTTGTTTTGAATCCTGACTCTATTGTGTATTTGTGATTGTGCAAATAATGCAATCTCTTTGAATTTCAGTGTTTTAATTTGTGAAATAGTGGTAACAAGGATTTCATGAGATAATGTTAGCAAAGAGCATAGTTCAGTGTCTATCAGATGACAAAATGCAATGACAGTTGGCTACCTTTAGTTTGTCAACTCTTCCTCTAGTCCCCTTCCCTACCATCGGGTCATGGCCTGCCATTCTTGACTTTTATAACCATGAGTGTCCCCAGCTTGCTAACTTGATTGAGGCACAGATAAGATTAGCCTAATTCTAATGATTCTGTGGGCATTTCATTTTATGTCAGGATCTAGCATTGCAGTCAAATAGGCAGAGTAGATGTGGGAAGTTATGTGTCTTTAATGTTGAATTCTACTTCACTTGATTTGTGACCTTTTCCTCCTCTGGGACCTTCAGGAATCTGGCAGTTGAAGCCTAAGTTTTGCCATTCATTTTTTTCCCCCCCTTCCCCCCCCCCCCCCCAGTCCCTCTTCCCTCCCTCCTGCACATAGGTACTGAACTATATATGCCAGGCAGTTTTAAAAGGCAGAGATTAAGCAGTAAAGAAAAATAGAAAAAAACAAAAACACCTTGCACTCATAGAACTTTTATTCTAATGGGGGTGGTGGTACAATTAACAAAGTAAGTTAGTAAATTACAGTCTATTAGAAAGGGATGTATTGTGGGGGCAATCAAGCAGAGAAGGAGAGTGGGGTGTTGAGGTAGTTTGCAGTTTTAAATAGGGTAATCAGAAAAGGCCTCATTGAGAAAATATTTGAGCGCAGGCTTAGAGGGTGTAAGGGGGAAGTGAATTTCATCCGAGTACAGAGGCCCAAAGGTGGAAGGGAACCTGGTACGTTCAAGAAAAAAGCAGGGAGGGCGGTGGCTGGTAGGAGTGTTGAGAGGCAAGGATGAGGAACAAAGGCTGGACACACATCAGGGGCTCCCTCCTGTAGGGCCATGTAGGCCCTTCTGAGAACTTTGTTCTGACACATTTCAACAGATTAACACTAGCTCCTGTGTTGAGAATAGTCTGAAAGGGGCAAAGGCAGAAACAGGGAGTCTGGTTAGGAGACCATGGTAATAATGCAGGCTTGCACCAAAGTGGTGGTAGGTGTGGCATAGGGGGTGGCGAGAAGGGATCGGACCCCGGGCATATTTCAGAGGTAGAGCCAGTAAGATTTTCTGATGGAGTGGATGTGGGAGTCAGGACAACTCTAAAATTTTTAATGTGAATAACAGGGAGGATGTTGTCATTAAATGGGGAAAACTGCAGATGGCGCGTATCTAGTCTAGCATGCCAGGAGTTCTGTTTTGGACAGTTTTGAATTTGAGATGTTAGTTATCTGAGTGGAGATGCTAAGTGGGCAGTTGGCCAGAGGAGTCTGGAGTTTAGGGGAGGAGTTTGGGCTAAGATTACATTTTGGGAGTAGTGAGCATGTGGCATTGTGTTTAACACCATGAAACAAAATGAGGGCTCCCAGTGGGAAGGGTAGATAGAAAACGGTTCTAAAAACTGAACTCTAGGACATTCCAATTTTAAGAAGCTGAAAGATGAGAAGTAATCCGAGAAAGAAGGAAGAGCAAGTGAAGAGGAAAAACAAAGTGGGGAAGGGGGACACGCATATTTTCCAGGGAGGAGACAGTGATCAGTTCTGTGAAATTTTGTTTGTGGTTTTGGTAAGAAGAGGAACAGATTTGCCAATGAATTTAGCCATGTGGGGATCTTTGGTTTCTTTAATAAGAGAGCTGGAATCACAGAGAACCAGTAAAGGAGGGAAAGAATGAGGTGGGTAGGATGAAGTTAGAGATCACTGAATTGTTGTCAATCTTTCCCCACCCCCAACTCAGAAGATTCTAGCTCCTCAACTTACATTGTTCTCATTCCTCTTTATTGTATGTTGTCAGCTCTGTTCATGTTTGTAAGCAACTTTAAAATATTTTTGAATGGGCTGGTATGCCAACAAGATGGGATGGTCCCCCACATAGGTTTGTCTCCAGCCTCTGTTGGGGGTACAGGCCCCTTATAACTCCCTTCCCACCTTGTGGTGAAAATGTGACCACAGGCCTGATCCTGAGGGTGTGAGCCCCTGGCACAGGGAGCTCATTGCCTGGGCCTGTGAGACAGGCCCTTCCAGGAGGATGCACTTGGGGGGTGTTCTTTGGGGGGAAATGAAAGCTTCTTTTTGTCTCCTGTTGGCAAGGCCCCGAGAATCACTGTGTCTCAGAACATGACTTATTACAGAGGAGGGCAAATGAAACTCTGGACATTGGGATATACTGGAGAGATTTCAGAGGAGAGCAGCAGAGTGAACATGATGGCGGAATAAGAAACAAATCAGGGCACCTGGGGAAGCCTCCCCAGAAGGTGACCTACATCTCACAAGTGACTGTGGAATTTGGCGGGTATTTCAGGGAGGCTCTTTGCTGGGCTGGAGCCAGAGCATGGCTCAGCTGGTTTGGACATAGTTGGCTTCCCCTGAGGTACAAGTGAAAGGAACACAAGTTCCAGATGGTGCCTCCTGTTATTACCGAGAAAAGTGCCTGTTGCCTCCTCACCTTCCTCTTGTTGTCTCACTACTTTTGGCTCATGAAAGCAAGACTTGTTTGGGAGCGCAGAATATGACTTTTGGGTTTTCCTTTAGGGCCGTGTTAAGATGTTTGTTGATGGTTTCCTTGGCTGTGCAGAAGCTTTTTAGTTTGATGTTGTCCCTTTTATTTCTGATTTTGTTGCTTATGCTTTTGCTGTCAAATTTTATTTATTTATTTATTTATTTTATTTATTTATTTAATATATTTTATTGATTTTCCACAGAGAATAAGGGAGAAGGATAGAGAGCTAGAAACATCGATGAGAGAGAAACATCGACCAGCTGCCTCCTGCACATGCCCAACCAGGGATGTGCCTGCAACCAATGTATAATACATGCCCTTGACTGGAATCGAACCTGGGACCTTTCAGTCAGCAGACAGATGCTCTATCCACTGAGCCAAACTGGTTTTGGCTGCTGTCAAATTTTAAAAAATCATTGCCAAAATGTCAAGGAGCTTATTACTGATTTTTTCTTTTTTAGGAGTTAATAGAGTTTCAGGTTTTATGGTCACATCTTTAATCCATTTGGAGTTGATTTTTTGTGTATGGTGTTGTCCTGTTTCCTTTATTATTCCTTTAATGTTCTGGGATCTTTATATCAAATTTGTGGGTACAGAGTTTCCTTTATTGACCGTGTTGTCCAGTGGTTAGAGCATTGGCCTGTGCACTGACAGGCTGTGGGTTCAAGTTCCAATCAAGGATATGTTTTTGAGTTGCAGATTTGATACTCAACCTTGGATGGGGCATGTGCGGGAGGCATCCAATTGATATATATGTATGTCTCTCCCCATCCCTTCCTACTCTCTCTAAAAAAATCAATGTAAAAAAATATCCTTGGGTGAGGATTAGCAACAACAAAAGTATATATGATGTTAACTTTAGAGTTTTGTAGATATTCTTTATAAAGCTGAGTTTGCTGAGATTTTTTTTAACATTTTATCATTTAAAATTTTAATTACAGTTGACATACATTATTATATTAGTTTCAGATGTACACCCCAGTTATTAGACATTACATAACTTAAGTGATCATCCCAATAAACCTCACACCCACCTGACACCATATATAGTTACTAGATTATTATTATTATCATTTATTTTAAATTTTATTTTATTATTGACAATATTACAAGTGCTGTAAAATATTATTAAATATATTCCCTATGCTGTATTCCCCATGGCTATTCTGGAACAACAGATTTATACTTCTTAATTCCTTCACCTTTTTCACTCATCCCCCGCACCTCCCCAATCTCTTTCCTATTTGGCAACCAATAAAACATGCTCTTTATCTTTGAGTCTGTTTCTGCTCAGCTTGTTTGTTTATTTTGTTTTTTGATTTCACTGTTGATAGATATGTATTCTTGTTATTTTATTATTCATATTTTTTATCTTCTTGAAGAAAACCCTTTAACATTTCATGTAATACTGATTTGGTGATGATGAACTCCTTTAAGTTTTTCTTGACTGGGAAGATCTTTATCTGTCTTTCAATTCTTTAAATGATAGCTTTGCAAGGTAGAGTAATCTTGAATGTAGGTTAATTGCTTTTTTAATCATAAATGGGTGTTGGATTTTATCAAAGCTTTTTCTGCATCTATTGACATAATTTGGTAATTTTTCTCTATTAGTTTGTTGTGATGTATTACACTAATTGATTTTCAAATATTGAATCAGCCTTGCACGCTTGTGATAAATCTCACTTTGTTGTGGTATATAATTATTTTGATACCTTGTTGTATTTTATTTGCTAATAATTTGCTGAGAAATTATATATTTGTGTTCATGAGATGTATTGGTCTGTAGTTTTATTTTTTGGAAATATCTGATATTGGTTTTGGGGTAGTGCTAGCCTTATAGAATAAATTAGGAAGTATTCCCTTTTCTTCTGAAAGAGATTGTAGAGAATTGGTATATCTTTATTGTTTGGTAGAATTCATCAGTGAACCCACCTGAGCCTGGTGCTTTTGGTTTTGGAAGATTATTCATTACTTATTTAATTTTTAAATAGATATAGTCCTATTCAAATTGCTCTGTGTGAGTTTGGCAGATTGTGTCTTTTAAGAAATCAGTCAATCTTATCTAGGTTTTCAAATTTGTGAGTACAGAGTTTCCTTTATTATTCCTTTAATATTCACAGGATTTTTAAAATAATGTCTTCTCTTTCATTTCATTTAGTAATTTGTGTCTTCTTTCTTTTTTCCTTACTGAGCCTGGCTAGTGGTTTATCAATTTTATTGATTTTTTTCAAAGAACCAGCTTTTAGTTTTGTTGGTTTTCTATATTGATTTCTTGTTCTCAGATTTATTAATTTCTGTCATAAGTCTTATTATTTCCTTTTTTCTGCTTACTTTGGATTTAATTTGCTCTTTTTTTCTAGTTTTATAGGTGGAAGCATAGATTATTCATTTTAGAATTTTCTTCTTTTTTAATATATGCATTCAATGCCATATATTTCCTACTAAGCCCTGTTTTTGCTGTAATCCACAAGTTTTGATAAGTTGTATTTTTAGTTTAATTTAACCCAAAATATTTCAGAATTTCTCTCAATATTTTTTTTGGTCCCATTTGTTATTTAGAATTGTGTTGATTAATTGCCATTTAATTTTGGAGTGTTCTAGGTATCTCTCTGTTACTGATTTCTAGTTTAATTCCATATATGGCCTGAGAGCATATATTGTAAAATTCTATTCTTTTAAATTTGTTTAGGTGTGTTTAATGATCCCAATGTGGCCTATCTTGATGAATGTTTTATGTGAGCTTGAGTAGAGCTTGAGTAGAATGTGTATTCCGTAGTTGTTACATGAGCTAATCTATTGATGTCAATTTTATCTAATTGATTGATGGTGCTATTGAGTTCAACTATGATTTTATTGATATTCTGCCTGCTGGGTCTGTCCATTTCTGGTAGATGGTGTTAAAGTCTCCAACTAGAATAATGGATTCATCTGTTTCTCCTTGCATTTGTATCAGTTTTTGCCTTATGTATTCATATTAATGTATTTTTACATCTTCGTGGAGAAATGACCCCTGTATTATTATTATGCAGTGTCCTTCTTTATTCCCAATAACTTTCCTTGCTCTAAGGTCTGCTCTCTCTGAAATAAACATAGCTACTCCTACTTAAGGTTAGCATAATATATCTTTCTTCATTTCTTAATCTATGTGTATCTTTATATATATATATATATATATATATATATATATATTATATTATATATTTTATTGATTTTTTTATAGAAAAGAAGAGAGAGGGATAGAGAGTTAAAAACATCGATGAGAGAGAATCATTGATCTGCTGCCTCTTGCACAACCCCTACTGGGGATGTGCCCACAATCAAGGTACGTGCCCTTGACCGGAATCGAACCTGGGACCTGAGCCAAACCGGTTTCGCTGAATCTTTATATTTAAAGTGAGCTTCTTATAGACAATACCTAGTTGGATCTTTTTTGAAAATCCACTCTGACAAACTTGTATTTCAATTGATGCATGTAGACCATTGACATAGAAAGTGATTATTGACAGTATTTTAAAATTAACTGTATTTATTACTGTTTTCTATTCATTGCCCTTGTTTTTGGTTCCTATTTTTGTCTTTTGCACTTTTTCTGCCTTTTGTAGTTTTACTTGCAATGCTTTTTTATATAACCACCTGCCCCAAGACACACACACTCCATAGGGTCCTTCAAATCTGTGCAGCTTGCTATGAGCCATTGTGGGGCTGGCCCTCTGGTGCTAGTCTTTTGTCTGCATCACTTGGAGAAGCAAGCACACAGCATTGTTAATGGGATTTCATACCGTGAGACAATAGCAGCCTCTGCTTTCACCATTTTTTCCATAAAACAATGGGGCCAGAGTATCTCATCACCAAGAAATACTTCTCACTTTTCCTGACTTGGTCTAGGAATCAGAGGAATAATAGGAGGCAAAAATGTTGGGGTCATCATAGTGTCACTGCCAGGGTGGGACCTGGATGCAGACTTTGCATTATCAGGGTGGGATTCATATCAAAGAGACTCCCTAATTCTTCCTTGTCCCCTGGCAGATGAGTGGTGAACATTTTATTAGCTTTAGGAAAGGAATATATTTATTTTCCAATCATCTCCAAATGTTGAAGAACCCTTTAGAAGCTGAGAGAAAAGTTTAGAGAGGGTATCTCTGGAAAGGCCTTGGGTGACTTTTAATTTGGAATTTAGTAGAGCTTAAATTCCTCTGGCACGTGCTCAGCTACCCACTGGCAGTGTTGGACAGATGAAGTGCAGGTGACATGTGCATCTCTAGCTGAGGTTGTGTGTGGTGGGAATTAACTTTAGTTTCCCCTTTTTGGTGTCTGCGGCGCCTTGGCAGGGCTTATTTACATCTCAAATGTTAGCCTCTCCTTGGCTACAGCTCCTGTCATGCTACGCTAACCTCAGCACGTCCACACATACTCTGTGCCAAATGGATCTGGTCTTCTCCTGCCTACTCACATCACATGAGAGTGATACCAGCCAGAGCCACTCTGACCGGTGGAACTAGTCTTGTGCCTGTTTGGACCAGAGCATCCTTGCATTCCAGACACATTAACTCCTGCCTTCTTTCTGCACCCTGGCTCCAGTACAGCGCTGGGCCCATCTGCTGCGACTGTGAAGTATATTTCTGAGCAACTTAGTCATGCCAGGAGAGGTGTTGGCTTTTGTTTATTGTTTCCAGATGAGTGGAAGTTTAATAGAAGCCATGCTTTCCTAATACTTCGAGTTCTCTCTCAGGCAGCAACATTGTTCTCTGGTTATGTGCCTGCCAACATCTGTCCAACCCTGAGATCAGATGTATGCTTTAAAAGCAAATGGAATCTGTGGCAAGAGAATAAATGTTGGGCATGGTGGTGATGAGCCCAGCTTCACTGACAGTCAGAGCCTCTTTGCTTTCACTTTCCACCTTACCTATGAGGCTATGATTAATGATGGTTCGCATGAGAAATTCCATGAGAGTTTCTAATCCCTCCTTGGGCCAGACGCTGAAAGGAAGGAGGATGGGGAGGTGCCAGGCAGTGGCTGTAAGGATGACTCTGGCCCCTGAACTGCCTCTCAGGATCAGGAAATGTGGGATATTTGGAAGATGAAGTATCACTTGCGTTGATTTATTTTTAAATATATATATATATTTATTTTATTGATTTTTCACCGGGAGGAAGGTAGAGGGAGAGAGTTAGAAACATCGATGAAAGAGAAACATCCACCAGCTGCCTCCTGCACATCCCCTACTGGGGATTTGCCCACAACCAAGCTATAAGCCCTTGACCAGAATTGAACCTGGGACCCTTGAGTCCACAGGCCTATGCTCTATTCACTGAGCCAAACTGGTTAGGCTTTTTTTTTTTTTTTTGAGTGTGCCTTTGTTAAGGACATGGGCCTTACTCTTGTGGATATTTTTACTTATTTTTAACTAGAGGCCTGGTGCACAAAATTTGTACACTGTGGTGTGTGTGTGTGTGTGTGTGTGTGTGTGTATGTGTGTGTGTCCCTCAGTCCGGCCTGCACCCTCTCCAATCTGGAACATTACTCACAATCTAGGACTGCTGGCTCCCAACTGTTCATCTTCCTGCCTTCTTGATTGCCCCTAACCACTTCTGCCTGCCAGCCTGATCACCCCTAACCACTCCCCTGCTAGCCTGATTGAGGGCTAACTGCTTTCCTGCCAACCTGGTCACCCCTAACTGCCCTCCCCTGCCAGTCTCATTGCCCTTAACTGCTCTCCTTTGCAGGTCTGGTCCCCGCCCCCCCCCCACCCAAACTGCCCTCCCCTACAGGACTGGTCCCCCTCAATTCCTCTCCCCTGTATGCCTGGGTCCACCTCCCAACTGCTCTTCCCTGCAGGCGCGGTCGCCTCCAGCTTCCCTCCTCTGCAGCCTGGTCACCCCTAACTGCCCTCCCCTGCAGGCTTAATTGCCCCCAACTGCCCTCCCTTGCAGGCTTGGTCCCTCCCAACTGCCTTCCTCTACTGGCCTGATTGCTCACAGTTGTTCTCTCTTGCAGTCCTGGTCCCTCCCAACTGCCCTCTGCTGGCCATCTTGTGGTAGCCATCTTGTTTCCACCTGGGGGCAGCCATATTTGTCCACATGGGGGCAGCCATCTTGTGTGTTGGAGTGATAGTCAATTTGCATATTACTCTTTTATTAGATAGAATGGTATACCATTAAAGTGTACTATCTTCCATCTGAATTTACAGAAGCATGTACAAATAGTCTGGCCTTGGTCTAGTACTTGTGTTTCTTTTTGTGTGTGTGTGTGTGTGTGTGTTTGTTTTAAATATTTTTATTGATTTCACAGAGGAAAGGAGAGAAAAAGAGACAGAAAACATCAACAATGAGAGAGAATCATTGATTGGCTGCCTCTGCATGCCCCCTCCTGGGGATTAAGCCTGCAACCTGGGCATGTTCCCTTGACTGGAATAAAAGCTAGGACCCTTCAGTACACAGGATGACACTCTACCCACTGAGCCACACCAGCTATGGCTCATTGTGTGTGTGTTTTTAAAAATCATTTGTTTGTTTGTTTATTATTTATTTATTGAGGTGTTACATGTGTGACCTTATTCCCCCATAACCCCTCCCCTCTCTTCCCCCCCCACTCATGTCCTCACCCCCCTGTTGTCTGTGTCCATTGGTTAGGCTTATATGCATGCATACAAATCCTTTGGTTAATTTCTCCACCTTACCCCCACTGTCCTCTACCTTCCCTCTGAGGTTTAATGGTCTGATTGATGTTTCTCTGTCTTTGAACCTATTTTTGTTCATTAGTTTATGTTGTTCATTATATTCCATAAATGAGTAAGATCATGTGATATTTATCTTTCTCTGCCTGGCTTATTTCACTTAGCATAATGCTCTCCAGTTCCATCCAGGTTGCTGCAAATGATGAGAATTCCGTCTTTTTTATGGCAGCATAGGATTCCATTTTGTAGATGTACCATAGTTTTTTGATCCAATCATCTGCTGATGGGCACCTAGACTATTTCCAAACTCTAGCTATTGTAGATTGTGCTGCTATGAACATAGGGTGGATATATCCTTTCTGATGGGTGTTTCTAGTTTCTTGGGATATATTCCTAGAAATAAGATCACTAGGTCAAATGGGAGTACCATTTTTAGTTTTTTGAGGAAAGTCTGTACTGTTCTCCACAGTGGCTGTACCAATCGGCATTATCACCAGCAGTGCACAAGGGTTCCTTTTTCTCAGCATCTTCGCCAGCACTTGTCCTTTGTGGATTTGATGATGATAGCCATTCTGACAGGTGTGAGATGGTACCTCATTGACATTTTGATTTGCATCTCTCTGTTAATTAGTGACTTTGAGCATGTTTTCATGTGCCTTTTGGCCTTCCTTCTGTCTTCTTTTGAAAATATTCTATTTAGGTACATTGTCCATTTTTTAATTGGATCATTCATCTTCCTTTTATTTAGTTGTATAAGCTGTTTGTAGATGTTGGAGATTAAACCTTTATCAGTGGTAATATTTGCAAATATGTTCTCCCACACAGTGAGCTTTCTTTCTTTCTTTTTTTCTTTCTTTTTTTTTTTTTAAATATATTTTATTGATTTTTGTACAGAGAGGAAGGGAGAGAGATAGAGTTAGAAACATCAATGAGAGAGATTCATTGATCAGTTGCCTCTTGCATATCCCCTACTGGGGATATGCCTGCAACCAAGGTACATGCCCTTGACCGGAATCAAACCCGGGGCCCTTGAGTCTCCAAGCTGACGCTCTATCCATTGAGCCAAACTGGTCCCGGCCCACACAGTGGGTTTTCTTATTGTTTTGTTGATGGTTTCTTTTGCTATGAAAAAGCTTTTCATTTGGATGTAATCCCATTTGTTTATTTTCTCTTTACCTTCCATTGCCCTAGGAGCAGTATCAGTAAAGAAATTACTTTGGCATATGTCTAAGATTTTGCTGCCTGTGGATGCTTCTAGTATTTTTATGGTTTCCCATCTTATGTTTAAGTCCTTTATCCATTTAGAGTTTATTTTTGTGTATGGTGTAAGTTGGTGGTCTACAATAGTTTCATTTTTTTGCATGTATCTGTCCAATTTTCCCAACACCATTTATTAAACAGATTATCTTGACTCCATTGAACATAGTGGCTCAGGTTGATTTCTGGGTCCTCTATTCTGTTTCATTGATCTATATGTCTGTTCTTGTGCCAGTACCAGGCTGTTTTAAGAACAGTGGCTTTGTAATACAGCTTGAAATCTGGTATTGAGATCCCACCTACTTTGCTCTTCTTTCTCAGGATTGCCGTAGCTATTCAGGATCTTTTTATTTTTTTATTTATTTATTTTATTTTATTTATTTATTTTTTAATATATTTTATTGATTTTGTACAGAGAGGAAGGGAGAGAGATAGAGAGTTAGAAACATCAATGAGAGAGAGTCATCGATCAGCTGCCTCTTGCACACCCCCTACTGGGGATATGCCCGCAACCAAGGTACATGCCCGGGACCTTTCAGTCCCCAAACCGACGCTCTATCCATTGAGCCAAACCGGTCTCGGCTATTTTTTTATTTTTTATTCCAGATGATTTTTTGGAAAGTTTGTTCTAGGTCTGTGAAATATGCCATTGGTATTTTAATGGGAAGTGCATTGAATCTATAGATTGCTTTGGTAGTATGGACATTTTAATGATGTGTAGTCTACTAATCCATGAACATGGTATGTTCTTCCATCTGTTTATGTATTCCTCTGTCTCTTTTATCAGTTTCCTGTAGTTTTCCGTGTATAGGTCTTTTATCTCCTTAGTTAAGTTTACTTCTAGGTATCTTAATTTTTTTGGTGTGATGGTACATGGGATTGCTTTTTTAGTTTCTATTTCTGTAATTTCATTATTGGTGTATAGAAATGCCAAAGATTTATTGGCGTTAATTTTGTATCTTGCTACATTGCTGAATTCATTTATTAAGTCTAATAATTTTTTGATGGAGTTTGTAGGGTTTTTTATGTACAGTATCATGTCATCTGCGAATAAGGACAGTTTTACTTCTTCTTTTCCAATTTGGATGCCTTTTATTTCTTCTTCTTGTCTGATCACAAAGGCTAGTACTTCCAGTACTTTGTTGAACAGGAGTGGTGAGAGTGGGCATCCCTGTCTTTTTCCTGTTCTTAGGGAAAATGGTTTTAGTTTTTGCCTATTGAGTATTATTTTGGCTGTGGGTTTATCATATATGGCTTTTATTATGTTGAGGTATGATCCTTCTATTCCAACCTTGCTGAGAGTTTTTATCAAGAAAGGGTGTTGGATTTTGTCAAATTCTTCCTCTTTTTTTTTTTTTAAATCAGTCTTTATTGTTCATATTGTTACAAAGGTTCCTCATTTCTTCCCCTCTCCACCAGGTTCCCACCCCACACTCCGCCCCCTCCCCATCCCCCATTGTCCTCATCCATAGGTGCAGTTTATGTTCAGTCTCTTCCTCCCTCCCTTTCCCCGATAGTAAATCCCTTTTCAGATAGTAAATCAGTTAATTAGCATTTTCTCATATCAATAATACCACCACATGCCCAATGATACATTTCACACAAAAGACATTTCCAAATATTATAGATCAACCAGCCTCATCCAGGCCCCACACAAGGCACTCACAGATCAACACCCCAGCCCTATACTAACTCAACACATTCAAATCAAAGCCTTCATCACTTGATTCAGCAGACCCTCAAGTTCCCACAAAAGTTTCCAGCCATGTCTGAGAGGCGGCTGTGGGGCAGGTGCAGGCGAGGAGCGAGCTGTTCTGGGCCTGGCTACTCCGGGCCTGGCCTCTGTTGCTCTGTTTTGTTCCACAACCAGCTGCTCTGGGTCTGGTCACCGCCGCTCCCGACCTAGTTGCTCTGTACCTGGCTGCTGCTGCTCCGGGCCTGGCCGCACCCGACCCGGCTGCTCCAGGCCTGGCTGCTCCCAGCCTGGCAGCCGCTGCTCCGGGCCTGGCCGCTCCCAGCCTGGCAGCCGCTGCTCCGGGCCTGGCCGCACCAGACCCGGCTGCTCCGGGCCTGGCCGCTCCCAGCCTGGCAGCCGCTGCTCCGGGCCTGGCCGCACCAGACCCGGCTGCTCCGGGCCTGGCCGCTCCCAGCCTGGCAGCCGCTGCTCCAGGCCTGGCCGCTCCCAGCCTGGCAGCTGCTGCCCCGGGCCCGGCCGCTCCGAGTCTGGCCACTCCCAGCCTGGATGCTCCGGGCTTGGCTACTGCTGTTCTGGGCCTGGCTGCTCCCAACCTGGCTGCTCTGGGCCCGGCTTCTCTGGGCCTGGCCACTCTGGGTCTGGGTGTTCCTGGACTGGCCACCCTGGGCTTGGCTGCCTCCGCCTCAGGTCTGGCTGCCACTGCCCCAGGTCTGGCTGCTCCAGTGCTGGCTGTTGTTCCTCTGGTTCTGGCTGCTGCTGTTCTGGGGCCTGGCCGTTGCTGCTCTGGGCCCGGTTGCCATTGCTTTGTGCCTGGGCACTCTAGGCCTGGCCTCTGCTGTTCCAACATTCTGTCTTTTTTTTTTTTTAAACGCATTTATGTTGCAATGTTGGCTGGTGAGTTGAGTTCTGATTTAGTCTTTGATTTTTCAAGATCTTCTTTGTATTCTTTCTTAAGTAATTTTACTATCTTTTGCTCTCACTTGATTTCTTCACATTGAGAACTTTGGTTTCTTCCTCCTTGTCCTGGGAGCTCAGCAGGTTGGCCTGTGGCACCCCTTTGTTCTCCGCGGGCTCCCGCGCTGCTCCAGCCTGTTGCCGGGGTTGGCGCCGCCCAGGAAGCAGCCCCTGGCCTTGGCTCCATTGCCCGCGCTCAGAGGTCGATGGCTCAGGGCCCCCCACCCTCCCCTGGGGGCTCCGTCGCCCGGTTCCCTGCGGCCACCCAGCTGGCTGGTGTCTGGCAGGGGCTCCTGCTCCCTGTCGCATTCCTCCAGTCTGGAGCTTTTTTTTTCCTCCTTCCTGCTAGGGGAGTCTAGGATCAGAGTCAACAGACTGTCCTCTGCAGGCAGTGTGCGCGACTCTGGGGACTCCGCTTTTCGCCACTCCCCTGGGATTCCGCCTCACAGCCCCGTCTCCCCCTGCCCGAGCCTGGGTCCCCAGGGTCTGGTCCAGGACTGGGGTTCAGAGCAGTCCGGACTGAGGCTCAGCGCCGCCGGAGGCTTTGTTTCTTCACGTTAGGGTAATCCAGCATCAGAGTCAACATTCAGTCCTCTGAGCGCAATGTGCGCGCGACTCCGGGGGCCTTGCTTTTCGCTGCTCGCTTGGGATTCTGCCTCACAGCCCCATCTCCCCTTGCTGGAGCCTGGGTCCCCAGGGTCTGGCTCATAACTGGGGCTCAGCGCTGCCGGTTCGGGGATTCAGCCCAGGCTGGGGGTTCTATTTCCTTCCTGCTAGGGAACGCCAGGCAGCACCCAGCCCTCTCCTCCTCTCCGGCTGCGACCTCTCCTCGCGCGCAGCATGTCTCCGTACCTTAGGCTTTTTTTTCAGCTCCTCTGATTTTCCTTCTGGTTTTCTCTTTCCTTCTTGTTGTAGAATTTTCAGTCAGTCGACTACCTGTAGCTCTGGGCGATGTCCACTCTACATTTTAGTTGTATTCCATTGAAATTGTTGTGTGCTGCTGCGGTTAGGTGTCTACCCGAGCAGCCATCTTGTCCTTGTCTCAAATTCTTTTTCTGCATCAATTGATATGACTATGTGATTTTTATCTCTCAATTTGTTAATGTGATATATCACCTTTATTGATTTGTGGATATTGTACCATCCTTGCATCACTGGGATAAATCCTACTTGGTCATGGTGTATAATCTTTCTGATGTACTGATGGATCCTATTTGCTAGAATTTTATTGAGGATTTTGGCATCTATGTTCATGAGGGTAATGTGTGTTTCTTTTTTCCCAAGGTTTTTAAATTGATTTTTAGAGAAAGAGGTAGGGAAGCGGGAAGAGAGAAACATTGATGTGAGAGTGAAACATTTATCAGCTGCCTCCTGCATGCCCCCTACCAGGATTGAGCCCACAAACCAGGCCCTGAGTAAGAATCGAGCAGCCTTTTTGGTACATGGGATGATGCTCAACCAACTGAGCCACATCAGCCATGGGCTATACTTATGTTTGAGAGTTCTCAATCCAAAGAGGCTATTGAGCCAGATTCTTGTTACAATAATATCTATTACCCTCTACTCACTTGGCTCTATCAAGAGAGAATCTTTGTTAAAAGGCGCTGCTCAGTTGAAACTGGTTTGGCTCAGTGGATAGAGCATTAGCCTGCGGACTGAAAGGTCCAGGTTCGATTCTGGTCAAGGGCATGTACGTTGGTTGCGGGCATATCCCCAGTGGAGGGTGTGCAAGAGGGAGCTGATCGATGTTTCTCTCTCATCGGTGTTTCTAACTCTCTATCCCTCTCTCTTCCTCTCTGTAAAAAAATCAATAAAATATATTTAAAAAAATAAATAAAAGGTGCTGCTCATTCATCTCATGTAGTCTAGCTTTCCAACTTTTTCATGTTGCAATATACAGTATATAGAACATGACACTATGTAGATATGAGGCAATAGGCTGCAGGTGTAGATCAGCAGAACATCCATTCCTAGGCATTAGGCCAGGGTTGTCTGGCTGGCTTCCACAGGCCTTGGCCTCTCCACCCCACCTTATACTCACCTGGCTATTCCTTGGACAAAAGGAATTTTTATTTTCTTCTGGCACACCTGTACCTCCAGAAGCACTCCAGTGTGCTGCATCAGAGGTTAAAAGCTCTGGCCTAAGTCCTAATGCAGATCACAAATTCAGGGTGCAGCCAAGAGTCCCATCTCTAAACATGTCGCAAGATATCCCCATAGGGTGAACGTGCTTGCCCAGGGTGTTGTGAATTAGGGAAACTAAGTTCCTGTGGTCCCTTCAGTACTGTCACCACCATCTGTCATTCTTCCTGGGGTAGATAGATACCAACATTGCATGTTCTCTGACTCCTCCAGATCAGTGTGTCTGGGCTCCTTGGCTCTGTGGGCACATTCTGATGCTTAGCATGCTTCTTCCTACCCACCACATTCCTCCGTATTTCACAACTAACTTGATGAAAGGTAACGTGAGGGCAAGTTCCAACTTGGCTCCATTTTCTGCACAGCTTAGAACACTGCTTCTTAGGAAATGGTTGGAGAAACCTGGGGTACTCTGCTGATACTCCACTCGTGTCATAGTGATCATACTTTGACGACTGAGTGGGGTGCAGATATTGCAAGGGTACTCTCGCTCTCTTTTAACTTTTTGGACTGTGCGGTACCAGGTATTGCTTCTTATGCTTAAATAGGGATATGTGTTTGCTCATCAATCCATCCATTAATTTACTTACTTAATAGAGACCCAATGCACGAAATTCATGTAGGTCCCTGGCCCCGGCCTCTGGCCGCTGCTACTGTGGGGGTAGGAATGGGGGGCGGGCAGCCTCTGCCGCCCTCTGTGGCTTTGTCCGGAAATACCTCTGGTCTAATTAGCATAATTTGATTTTATTATTATAGATTTAACAACCCATTCAATAAATTCTAGGCAATGGGGATATAAAGATAAAAGACTCAGTGCTTGCTTTCCAGAAGCTGACAAGCCAGTGAGGAGATGTATAGTGGTGGCATGCATGAAAAAATCCATGAGAAGCAGTGCCTTGGAAAACAGAAAAGAGGACCCTCACACTTGGACAGTGGGTCAGGGGGGCGATTCTGTGGCTGAAATGAGATGACTGCTGGATTGTCTTTTCCCCTATCTCTTTTTTCCTTCCCTTTGCCTTGAACTGATCATGTGTATTTAAAAATATATATATTTTATTGATTTTTTTTACAGAGAGGAAGAGAGAGGGATAGAGAGTTAGAAACATCGATGAGAGAATCATCAACCAGCTGCCTCTTGCACCACCCCCACTGGGGATGTGCCCGAAAATAAGGTACATGTCCTTGACCGGAATCGAACCTGGGACCTTTCAGTTCACAGGCCAACGCTCTATCCACTGAGCCAAACCGGTCTCGGCTGAATCATGTGTATTAATCAGTTGAAAGAGGAAAGGGTTCTAGGCTGCAGGAAAGCTATAGAGAACTAAGAAAGCACAGCATATGCTTAGAGGGCTTAGCATAGGTATTTGGGGAACTTCAAATATCACCATTTCTCTGTGTGTGTCATAGCAGAGCCTTAATGGACAGCAGCAAATGAGATAATGATCCCTCTAAAAATGTCTGGAGAAGGAAGTGGAGACTCCCATGATAGCCGACAATGATTATACTTTTAAAGTGGGTATGTCTGTGAGATTCTTATAAGAGCCTTGGGATTTTCTACTTTTTCATGAATCAAGTTTTTATTAAGTAAACAATACATGTGAAGCGTTCTGCAAAGATCTATAGTGTTCCTCCTGGTCGCCACTAGCTACATGTGCCTGTGGAGTACTTGACTAGTCCCCATTAGATATGCTAGAAGTGTCAAACACAGAAGTTTAAGACAGTACAAAGAAAAAGGAATGGAAACTATTTAATGGATAATTTTTTTTTCTATAGAGCACATGGTTAAATAACATTTTGGATGTATTTGGTTAAATATTAATAAAATGTGGTTAAAATTAATTTCACCTGTTCCTCCTTATTTATTTATTTATCCTCATCTGAGCACATTTTTCCATTGATTTTAAGAGTGTGGAAGGGAGAGGGACGGGTTGGGGGGAGAGAGACATTGATGTGAGAGAAACACATCCATTGGTTGCCTCCTGCATGGGCCCAGGACTAGGGCCAGGGATCGAGCCTGTAACCGAGGCACATGCCTTTGGCTGGAATTGAACCTGGGACCTTTCAGTCTGAGGTCTGATATTCTACCCACTGAGCCAAATTGCCTAGGGCTCTCCTTATTTTTAAAGATGTGGCTACTGGAAATTTAAAATTACATGTGTGGCTTATATTTTATTACTATGGGACATCACTGTGCTAGCTTTTTGGGACTCTGGAGAAAAAAAGAAGAAAAAAAAACCAATGGGGGAAGATAGAAAACCACAACCAACAATAAAAGGAAATAAGAAATAAAATTTAAAAACCAAAAATAAAGTCCACATTGTAATAAATACTGTGAAGAAATATTTCTGTGGGGAAGAAAACTATGGGACCTAATGTAGATTGACTGGTCACAGGGGACTCTCCTGTTAGTGCTGGGACGGCAAGGAGGCCTTTCCACATGGGGTTTCCAGGTGAAAGTGGGAATGGAGCATTCCAGGCCAAGGAAACAGACTGCCAGTCAATATTTACCGAGTCTGCCAGACACGCTGGAAATGCAGAAAAGCTGTGGGGCCGTCAGACACCAGAAGGTTCTCAGACTCCTTGGAGCTTGTGGTCTGGTGGGGAGACAGAGGAGGCAGGTCCCTGAGCGTGCAGGGCTGGGGCAAATACCGGCTCTGGGAGTGTCCTTCCTCCTCTTCTCTCCCCTAAGACCATCATGAACCACAGTCTTGGCTATGCAGGTTCCCAGGGCCTGTTCGTTCTTCCTTCGTGGTCGGCAATGCTCATATTTGTCCCTTTTCCCTGTTCTCACTACTCTGCCCTGGCACAGACTCATCATCTCAGAAGTGAGTGCCTGCATTTGCCTCTTAACCAGTCTCCTTGCCCCCAGCCTCGTGCTTTCTTTCGTATCTTCAGTGCACAGCTGCCAAGTTAATCTTCCAGAAATACCATTTGGACCACGTAACTTCCTTGCTTCAAAGCTTTCCCTCACTTCCGGATACTGGCAGAGGAGCTGTTCGCCAGGAGCTGCTGCCTTTCTCTCTTCCTTCTCACCATAATGACGGTTCCTGGCGAAGCTCTGCCTACAGCAGTATTGGCAACCTCTTCAGCTGATGTTGAATATAGTCTTTGAACCTCACTTCTAGACTTTTTCCCTTATTTCCTCTCCTGCCCTGCATCCCCCTCTGGGCCAAGCATGCTGAAATTCTCTTGTTCTTCAAACAGGGAGTTGCATTGCCTCCCAGGGAAGAACATGAGCATATTAGCAGGAGCTTGGGTTCCAGAGTTAGCCAGACCAAGTTCAAATCTCAGCTCTGCCCTTCCAGTAGGTGAGAAGTCTTTAAAAAGTTATCTATCTTTTCTAAGCCTTAGTTTTCTCCTCTGTTAATACCAGGAGGCTAAGAGTAATTCGTATTCCTTGGGGATGGGCAGATAAGATGAGACACTAAAGGTAAAAAAGTGTTTGTACCCTGTTTCCCCGAAAATAAGACAGTGTCTTATATTAATTTTTGCTCCCAAAGATGTGCTAGGTCTTATTTTTCAGGGGATGTCTTATTTTTCCATGAAGAAGAATACGGTGCACATTTATCGTTAAATGAAAATAAAGGAAATTTATTACCTGTATACGGTACGGTAGTACGGCAGTTGTCAACACAAACCAGACAAACTGTGAATCCTACAGTATCAAGAATTTACTCATTTATTCAATGACAATCATGTCATCGTCTTCTGGAACATCATCATAACAATCCAATTCCTGAATTTCCTGGTGAATTTCTTGTGACTCCATTTCTTTCAGAATCAGTGGACCAAATCTCTCATGTTTAGCAATAGCACTGTCTTTAAATGAGTACTTCTTGTCAAGGTAGCCTGCTGGCAGTTCATTTGCAATGCAACTGTCAGTGATTTCCTCTCATGAATTCTTCACCCAAGTTACAACTTCTTGCAGTTTAGGTTTCACAAAGTTTCCACGCTGATTTCTCTCCATTCTATTTTCAATGTAGTCATTAATTTCCATGCGCAAATTGTCTTTGTATGGCTTGTTTATTGCAATATCAAGAGTCTGGAGATAGGCCTTATTTTCGGGGGGATGCCTTATATTTCACTCAGAAGGAAACCTGTAAGTAGGTCTTATTTTCGGGGGATGTCTTCTTTTCGGGGAAACACGGTAGTGCTTAGTCCATATTAAGTCCTTACTTCATTGGCATTGTTTAAATGAATGGTAAGCCATACTTGTGCTGATTAACAGAGATAGATACCTCCAGAAACCCATGGCCCTGCTTTCATTTTCCATCCCTAGTGCCAGTTAGCAGCCTTCTTATAGCTGATGTTGTTTTTTTTCTCTCTCTCTCTCACTTTGATGCTGGCCAGAAACACTGGATGGGGACACTGAGTAGTGGTGTCAAGGAGCTGGACAGGACCTCAAAGACAATCCAGTGTAGGACCTCTGAGCTCCCTCAGGGTGTCCAAGTAGATCCAGAAGAGTTAGTTGAAAAACTCCTGTCAACTTTGTGGGGCTTGCAATCTTTCTCCTTCTTTCTTTCTTTTCTTTCTTTTCTTTTCTTTTCTTTCTTTCTTTCTTTCTTTCTTTCTTTCTCTCTCTCTCTCTCTCTCTCTCTCTCTCTCTCTCTCTCTCTCTCTCTCTCTCTCTCTCTCTCTCTTTCTCCCTCCTTCCTTCTCTCTTTCTGTCTTTCCCACCCCCACATCTTTATTGTTGAAAGAATTACATATATCTATCTTTCCTCCCATTGACCTCTTCTAGTCTGCCCCCGCCCCAGGCCTTCACCACCCTATTGTCTGTGTCTTTGGATTTGGTTGATCTCTTCCCACCCACCCACCCCTCCTTCCTTCTGAGATTCCAGTCTTTTCCATGCTTCTACACTTCTGGATCTATTTTGTTCATCAGTTTATTTTGTTCATAAGATTCCACATATGAGTGAGATCATGTGATGCTTATCTTTCTCTGACTGACTTATTCTGCTTAGCACAATTCTCTCCAGGTCCATTCATGCTGTTGCAAGTGGTAGGAGTTCCTTTCTTTTTTTACAGCTGCATAGTATTCCATTGTGTATATGTACACAACTTTTTTTTATCCACTGGGTATGTTATTTTACTGGCACAGCAATCTCTGTAGTTATTTTGCTTTTCCCACCAAATTTCTGGTTTATCAGGTAATTAGATGTCTTTTTTTACTTCTGTCACTGAGAAAGGGTGGAAAGACTTGAAGCGGGGGATATAGGAGCCTGGGCCTCAGCTGTGAACCTTGCATGAGTAATAGCCTCACTCCTTCCTATGCTCCTGATCATATTTCTAGGGCCCTCCATTGAATTAATCAGATCGTGCCCTTTGAAGGTTAAAAGTTTTACATAATTTTAAGGTGTTATTATTACACAGCCTTTCTTCACTTTCCTCCCCTGAGACTTGGCGTAAGCTTAGTCCACTGTTAAAATGAGGGGGCACTTGGAGGTCTTCTCATTGGGAATACTAAGACAGTACTGCAGGTAGCCTTAAGGCAAATTAGCCATAAACAACTCTGTTATTTTAAATAGAAAAAAAATAAGTTAAGAAATTGTCTCTCGCTGAAACGGTTTGGCTCAGTGGATAGAGCATCAGTCTGCGGACTGAAAGGTCCTGGGTTCGATTCCTGTCAGGGGCATGTACCTTGGTTGCAGGCACATCCCCAGTAGGGGGTGTGCAGGAGGCAGCTGGTTGATGATTCTCTCTCATCGATGTTTCTAACTCTCTATCCCTCTGTCTTCCATTCTGTAGGGAGTCAATAAAATATATTTAAGAAAGAAAGATATTTCACCTGACTGGCATAGTTCCATGGTTGAGCATCGACCTATGCACAAGGAGGTTATGGTTTGATTCCCAGTCAGGACAAATGCCTGGGTTGTGGCCTTGATCCCCAGTGGGGGGTGTGCAGGAGGCAGCCAGTCAATGATTCTCTCTCATCATTAATGTTTTTGTTTCTCCCTTCTTCTCTGAAATCAATAAAATATGTTTGTTTGTTTTTAAAAAAAGAAAGAAATCACCTTTCCAAACAGTTTTAGATTTTTTTGTTTTGTGTTTTGTAAGTTCTTTTTAAAATAAACATTAGTTTTGGATTGCAACAGACTGGTCACAACTCAAATTAAATTACAAAGAACACACTGTGCCACAGGTCTTTTTCAAACTAGCAAGCTTCAAGTGGAAGAAGGCTTTGGTTCAAGTTGACTTTTATATTTGCAATCAAAAGCAGAAAGTGAGTAATGCTGGAATAATGTTTCTCAATTGTTTTCACACCAAGACATGGAAATTCTGTGTCATCTGTTAATGCCAGTATTTTAAAATAGGTACTTAAAACATATAAATATGATTTAAAATTATATATATGTTTCTGGGGGCATCATCTACATCAGAAATCACTGAACAAGAGACTTTGTTTCCTGTTCATTTATATCTTTGGAAGACGCAGTATGCAGCAGATTGTCAGTAAGAGAGGAATGTAATAACTGGTCCAGAGTTAGTGCAGCATAAATACAGGGTGAAGCAAAATTAGGTTTGCAGCTTTCTTAGTGGAAAACAATACAATATTAAAAAAATAATAATACAAGAGTAAACTCTGTTTCATATACTCAAAAGTAATTTTTCAACACCTCTCTTATGGAGATCAATTCTTGGTTAGGGCATATAACCAGCTTTCAGGTTCAGTCCCTGGTTGGAATGCATATGGAAGCCACCAATCAATATTTCTCTTTCTCCCTCTTTCTTTCTCAAATCAATTAAAAAAACATATTAAAATAAGGAGAGCTTCACTAAAAGCTGACATTTAAAAAAATAAGTAAATAACTGTGGCATTTGACTACAGGAAAAAGAACAAAACACCAACAGGTCCTCCTGTATACAAGGTCTTCAATCCGTATTTGTTAAATTTGTCTAAAGGAACAAGACTAATATAGTGCCCATCACACTTGACCACCCTTACGACAGTTCTTACCTCGAGTCCCAAGATTTTCCTCTCTTATTTCACTTGCTCAGAACCAGTTTTCAGAAGAACCAGTAAAGAACCGTTGATTCAGTAGCTCTGATGTCCGAATGCTAGGAATCCTGAAAAGGTAAAAGAAGCACTGGAAATTGCCCTTGACCAGTGATTCCAAATAAGAGAATGACCCATTTTTAACATCAGAGGATGTCTAGGTTCCCTCCCCACTGCATCCCACAATTTGATTGTGGCTATACATTTAGTATCTGTTGATTAAAAGAAAAAGACACAACCATACCAATCCAGGCGGCCTCTTACAATGGAAGCTCGGCCCAAGTCTTGGCAGCTTACCTGAGGAGGCCACCAACATTTTAGACGAAATTTCTCATTGCATAAATGTGGCATGGGAGCATTAGTGATTAAGAAATAACCAATGTGCAATCCAGGAAAGCATAGGATGTTTAAACAGAGATTTGAAAATATTCAGAAGTCACAACCAAGTCGACCTGAGATCTCCTGCTCAAAGAAACACGCCAACCCCTGATTAATAGATTTCATTCTTGGGGAGGCAGAAATATATATTTTTAAAATTTATTTTTGTTTAAAAATTTTATTTTTCAATTACAATTTACATTCAATATTATCTTGTTTTAGTTTCAGATATACAACATAGTGGTTATATACTTTACAAAAGTGATCCACCCAATGGAGACACAAATATTGTTTTGTTTTCCCCCTTATTATTTTCATATGGCACTTTAGTGTTAATTTCATCACTAGCTTCATGGGTGTTGTTGAGAAATCTCACTCTGAGCACTTGCAATGCTCTTTACCCCAGGGGAATGCCTTCATGGGCTGCCAGATGAAACATAGGATGTCTAGTGAAATTTGAATTTCAAATAATGCATGCAATACTTAGGGCATACTTACATTAAAAATCATTTGTTTACCTGACATTCAAATTTTACTGATATTCTGTACTTTCGTTGTCATTGTTGCTAAATGTGGCAAGTCTACCTCCAGGTGTTCAAAGTGGTACCAAGTACTGAAAGGGAGGAACTGAAAATGCGGGTGACATTTTTGCATAGCTGTCAGTGGTGGTTCCTGACACTTTCTGGCCATCCTTCAGGTTTCTGCCAAAGGAAGGCTTGCGTATAATTTTCTGGGGAGTCTTGCTGTTCTTTATGGAAACACAACTCAGTCCAGACACTGACAGCCCAGGCGGCAGTTAGTCATCCTCCTTATCCCCTCAGCTCATTCTCATCTACATGAACACATGCTAGTGTGTCTGTCTTTCTGTGTGTGTATGTGCTGGGGGGCGGGAGGCCAGAGAAGGTAAAGATTTCTTTGGGGATGAAGTAATGACTTTAAGGGTCAAATCAGGAGAGAGGGGAGAGAGCAGGCAGGAAGGAGACTTCTCATTTCCCTATATAGGAATCGGCATTTTCTGTGGAGATAGTGAGCTGTAAAAACACTCCATTTTTTCTTCTCTGAACTTGAATTTAAGGGAGGTTGGAGTTTAGATGACTTTATCTGATTTTTTTCCCACACAGTTTCTCTCTCCCTTTATAAGTCAGATTCAAAAGAAAAGCTGACATTGGATCCTATTCTTTTTTTTTTTTTCATTTAAAAAATTATGTGATGGAGATTTTAGGATTTTTTTTCTCACTTCAATTATAAAACCAATAAATTTATTAAAAAAAAAAAACATGCAGAATCCTCTTTTAGGAAGACGTGGTTGCTGGCTCCTGACTCACACTGTTCGCTCTTGCTGAGGAACAAGTGGGTCAGGAAGCCGAGCTGCAGCCGTGGGTTTTACAGATGCTGGGAAGACACTCGTGGAACGAGAGGTGGCAATCCACTGAATTAGAATCACGCTAACCAGCCGCAACATCAAGTCCCTGGAGAAGGTGTGTGCTGACTCGATCAGAGGCGCAAAGGAAAAGAATCCCAAAGTGAAAGGGCCAGTCCAAAGTGAATAAAGAATCTGAAGAACAGAATGGACTGGTGAATATAATAGAATCAGGGACATAGAAAGGGAGGGGCTGACAATTCTCAGGGGGAAGAGGGTCTGAGGGGTGCAGGAAGAAATTGGACAAAAAATTTATTTATTTATTTATTTATTTTATTTATTTTTTTATATTAATTTTATTTTATTTTCCCCCCTCCCTCCCTCCCACCCATCCCCTCCCTCCCCAGAGCTTTATGTCCATTGGTTGTACTTATATGCATGTATACAAGTCCTTCAGTTGATCTATTATCTCCCCCAGATCCTCCTCCCCTCCCCACTGAAATTTGACAATCTGCTTGTTGCTTTACTTGGACAAAAAATTTAAATCTATGGATGAAGATAGTGGCTGGGGGGTAACGGCATGGGGTGGGGTGGGAAATCAGGTGGAGGGGAGCTATGGGGGGGAAAAAGAGGAACACTTGTAATAATCTGAACAATAAAGATTTATTAAAAACGAAAAAAAAAAAGAAAAGGAAGGGCCAGTCCAGATGCCGACCAAGATTCTGAGAACCACTACAAGTAAGAGGGGCAGGTTCTAAGACTTGGGATCAGTTTCAGATGAGGATCCACAAGCGGCTCATGGACTGGCAGAGCCCTTCTGAGATTGCCAAGCAGATTACTTCCACCAGCATTGAGCCGGGAGTGGAGGCTGGGGTCGCCATTGCAGATGCTTAAATCAGGCTTTTTAATAAATTGACTATCCGTTGTTAAACGAAACAAAAACAGGCAGAATACGATGACAAAGGCAAAGAAACAGCTTGTTTAAATGACTATTCACATTGAAATTCTGTCACCTCAAGGCAGACCTGTGTAACAGACTAACTTCATAACATGTTCTAGGGGTCGGAGTGGTTTTCTGTCTATGAGGTTGGGGGAAAAAAGCACTGAAAATTAGGCTTCTTGTTGGATTGGTTTTTGTTTCCTGCCCTGAGGTGGGATTTTGAAGGTGCATTTAATGAAGTTCTGTGATGGTGAATGCCAGTGTCTGTCCTGTTCTCTGCAAGAGAGACCTCCAATGTTTGGTTGGTAGGGGGTGAGTATTTGAAATCAGAGGATATAAAGGAATTAAAAAATAGAGCAGTTAGTGGTAGGCTGTAACAACTAATAGAAGACAGTAAGGGCTATAAGGCTGTAGCATATGAGTTGGCATAATAGCAGCATTGCTTTGAGTCGTGCAAGCGTGGTGCTTTGATTAGTAAGGAGCTCCTGGCTACTGCAATGAGACTGAGTGTAAAGTGGGAGAGAAGGGCTGGGGTAAAGATATGTGCAGGTGCTGAGGGGCCAGAGAGGGTGCAGCCTAAATTAGACCGGAAGTTCAAGATCAAGGGAAGAGTCACCTCCAAGGTAAGGGCTTTCCAGCTTTTAACTTCTTCCTTGTGAGTCTTGGGGTCACCGCCTTGGGTTTCTCAGGATCATCTGGTTTCTGTTCTATCATCAGACCTTGTGACAAAAAACCAAACGAATTTCTCTGATTGTGGGTGGGAAACAGGCTCTTCCATGGGATGCCGAGAAAAACATTTCACGGATCCACACCACGGTTTATTGTGGTGTGATAGCAGAAGAGGCCTCCTCCTGGCTTTCCAAGGTCCCATCTCTCTCTGTCCTGCCATGGGAAAAGTCCAGCCTTGTCTCCAGCAGGGCCAAGGCCAAGGTCGATGCACAGGGTTTCTGCTTCATAAGTGCTTAGCAGCCGCACAGTCTGTCGTGGATCCCCGCTGGCCATTAAGTCCACATGGTTGTGTATTCCTGGGTGGGAGAGAACACAAAGGGGTGAGTGCAAGTATCCAGCAGGAAAAAGAGAAAGAGAGAGAGAGAGAGAGAGAGAGAGAGAGAGAGAGAGAGAGAGAGAGAGAGAGAGCTCACGCTTTGTTCTCCTGGGGTTTTAACCAGGAGCTTTTCAAAGCAACCAACCAACTTCCCACATTTTCCTGGGCTTGCACTTCCTAGCCAGTGAGTTTTCCCCAGGTTAGACTGACAGGCCTCTAGAGTCAAGTACCTCCCTCTGCACCTTTGTGACCTTATTGTGCATGTGTTTCTCTCCCTCCTTGCTCTACCCTGACCGCGCTCCCCCGTCCCAGCCCTGTGACCTGTGGGGATGGACTGAGGGTTTCCTTGGGGGGGAGTGTGGAGCTGCAGTTTCCTGCTGAAGCAAATAGGCTCAGTGTCTCCAGCTGACTACGCTTAACTATGTCTGACTCCCTGGCTCTCTTTCTTTTAATAATTAGCTAATGACAATAATACTTTCATTTCTTTTTACCCTTCACAAATTTTTATTTTATATTTTATTTTATTTTATTTTATTATTTTATTTTATTTATCTTTATTGGTTGAGAGTATTACAAATGTTCCCCTCCCCGCTTCCCCATAGTGTTCTCCTCCACCCCATTCCCGCTCTACCCCAGGCCCTTACAAGTTTTTAAATGAAAAACTTCAAGTAGATACAAAAATAGAGAGAATAGTGTAATGTAGACATTACCCAGTTTCAACTATTACTAACTCATGGCTAATTTTGTTCTCTTTCCCCATGCACTTGTCTGCCCCTTATATTGTAATTTTTGTGTTAGTCATTTGTCATGGTTCTCTGGAGAAACAAAACAAAACAGGTGTGGTGGGTGTGTGTGTGTGTGTGTGTGTGTGTGTGTGGTATTTGTGTAAATATGGAAATATTTATTTATTTATTTATTTATTTGTTTGTTTATTTATTTATTTTAAGGAATTGACTCTTGAAGTGATGGTGGCTAGCAAGTTTGAATTCTATAGGGCAGAGTTAGTGTTGCAATTTCTATTGGAAAGACAATCTGGAGGCAAAATTACTTCTTTTTTGGGTTTATTCTTTTTTTTTTTTTTTTTTTTAAACGGAGACGAAACATCTGTCAGTGTTTTTTAAAAAAATATATTTTATTGATTTTTTACAGAGAGGAAGGGAGAGATATAGAGAGCTAGAAACGTCGATGAGAGAGAAACATCGACCAGCTGCCTCTTGCACACCCCCTACCGGGGATGTGCCCGCAACCAACATACATGCCTTTGACCGGAATCAAACCTGGGACCTTTCAGTCCGAAGACCGACTCTCTACCGCTGAGCCAAACCAGTTTCGGCTTGGGTTTATTCTTAAGGCCTTTAAGTGATTAGATTTCCCTATCATGTGGAGGATAATCTGCTTTGCCCACTGTCTACCAATTTAAATGTTGAGCACATATAAAAATACCTGCATAGCAACATCTAGACTGGTGTTAGGCCCAAAAATGGGTTCTATGGGGCTTAGCCAATTTGACTCATAAAATGAACTGTTACGATTTTGAAACTAATCTGTCATATTATTATTTCATTCATAATAGTTTAGTGTATATCTCTAAAAAAATATTCTGCCCTAGCTGGTTTGGCTCAGTGGATAGAGCGTTGGCCTGTAGACTGAAGGGTCCTGGGTTTGGTTCCAGTTGGGGGCACATGCCTGGGTTGTGGGTTTGATCCCCAGTGTGAGAGGGGGGGAGCGTGTGCAGGAGGCAGCCAATCATTGATTCCCTCTCACCATTGATGTTTCTGTTTCCCTCTCCCTTCCTCTCTGAAATCAATAAAAATATATTTTTAAAATAAAGATTCTTTTAAAAAACTTAAAACAACACTATTTTCACTCCTATGATATTAAAAATCCTGAGTTATTTTAGTTTGAATAAAGATCCAAATTAAGCCCATACATTGCAACTTAGATATGATTCAGAGGAGTCTATTAATATATAAGCTCTTTCATCTCTCTTTGTTTTGCTTATAATTTATTGGTGGAAAAACTAGTTAGTCCCATAGAATTTTGCATCATCTGGATTTTACTGGTTGCATTTCCATGTCTTTTAACATGTTTCTCTGCTCCTGTATTTCCTGTAAGTTGATAATATGGAGAGGATCTTTAGTTTTTTTTCTTTTTGCAAAAATACTTCAGGCCTATCTTGTCAGGTTTTCTTTTTTAGATGTCAGCAAGCTTCATTTATCAATGCCCGAATTTACTACTTCATTAGGATCTGTAAAGTTCTAAGTTACATAATTTCTTCTGTAGCTATCTATAGAATATTTATACAAAGATAAATTGCTCCTCATTAACTATATGGCTATAGTTTTTCCTAATTCTTTATCCCAGTGTTTTCCAAGTTGAAGTTGATAAAGTCCTAGGTTTCTGCTGACATGTTCTTGGGGGCAGGGAGAGGGGGTCTGCAAGCTTTCTACTATAATAATCTAACTACTTTTTCATCTTAGCAATAATTAAGAAATAAGCTTGTTCTAGATCATCTGTATGAGCATCTTATATCAGAGTTCAACCTTTGATCTGAGTGTTGCCGCTCACATTTGTATTTAGGATCATGACTTAATTATCAAAGGTTGATGAATAAAGAAGGTGGGCTTACTATGCCAGACAGCTTTTCACGGACCTTTAGTTTGAATAGAGAATTGAGTCAATTTGGGGAACACTTAATAGACAGATTATGGATAAAAAAAAAAAAAAAAAGATAAATTGTGTCAGTGCCAGAGTCATGGCTGTGAAAGGGGGGGAAAAATCATTGTTATATGTTATTTGTATTAGTTTATTTGATTTGTGTTGGTTTGGTAGCTTTGCTTATATTGAATTTACAAATTGCTTTTATTTTTGTAGTTGTCAAAATATGTATTTTTACTATTTAAGAAAATTTATAATTAGAACAACTTAAGTCAACACACTGGCTCTGAAAGAGCTTTTTTTCCTTTTCTTAAAAGGTCTACTTATAACTCAAGTTTGAGAAACTCTGCTTTGTCCCAGTCTGGCTTGCACAGGGCTATTACCTAACCCCACCCTCAGTGCACTTTGTCTTAAGGAGTGACCTCCTGCGGAGGGTATTTGGAATCGAATGGAGTGTGCGGGGACCAGGAACACGCACAGATGAAGAGCTGTATTGGGGAAAAGGTGTTTGTGGGCCTCCTGCCCTCCCTGACATCACCCGAAGCCACAACTGCCCCCTGTGTACCTTTCACTGGTGCCTTGTGAGCTCTGGTCAACAGAGAATGTTAGGCCATGCCTACGCATATTATCAAAACAACTCTTTGTTAAAATAAAAGGCAAAATAAAAACTATACAAAACAGTCTTCTCCAATGTTAATGGGCTGAGTCCCCTAGGCATTGTTAAAATGCAGATCCTGACTCAGATGATACAAAATGAAAACTGAGGCCCTGACTGATTTGGCTCAGTGGATGGAGCATCAGCATGCAGATTGAAGGGTCCTGGGTTCTATTCTGGTCAAGGGCATAGGCTGGGGTTGCGGTCTCGGTCAGTGGGAAGCATGCAGGAGGCAGCTAGTCAACGATTCTCCTTCATCATTTATGTTTTTTTCTCTCTCTCTTCCTCTCTGAAATCAATTAAAAAATAAAAGAAGAAGAAAAAGATGGGGCCTGAGAAGTGGCATTTCTACCTTCCTAGGTGGTAACTCCTTTGTCTTTATGTCACAATCATCTTTCTTGATCTTTCTTAGAAAATGCATTTAAAGCCCTTAGTACAGTGTTTGATACAGTCAGCATTCAATAAATGTTCATGATTCTTGTAATGATAGTTACAATTAGCTTTTGAAGCACAGAGAATGGTGGATGTAATGGGGAAGAGAATGGGGGAATAAAGGTAGACAGATTTGAGTCAGGATTCTGTTTTTTGCTATTTTACAAGTTATTTGACCTGGGCAAGTTAGCTTTCAAGTCTCTGACCGTTAATGTAAAATGGGGAGGAAAATACTCTCCATAGACTTGACAGGACTCTATACACTCATAGAGTGGTGGATGCTCAACAGATGTCATCCCCCTTCCCACCCCCCCTTTGAACATAGACTTGGGGTTGAATCTTGGTTCTTTCATGACACTATTGTGAATTGTGTTATAATCTTTTTTTTTTAAAGATTAAATTATTTATTATTTAAAGTATTACATAAGCCTCATTTTTTCCCCATTGACCTCTCCTTGGCCGCTCCCACCTCTCCCATGCCCTCAATCCCCTACTGTCTGTGTCTATTGGTCCTGCTCATATGCATGCATACAAGTCCTTTGGTTGACCTCTTATCCCTTGCCTCCCCTGCCTTCCTTCTGAGTTTTGATGGTCTGTTTGATGCTTCTCTGTGTCTGTATGTATTTTTTGTTCATTATATTCAACAAATGAGTGAGATCGGGTGATATTTATCTTTCTCCAACTGGCTTATTTCACTTAGCATAATGATCTCCGATCCATCCATGCTGTTGAGAATGGTAAAAGTTCCTTCTATTTTATAGCAGCATAGTATTTCATTGTGTAGATGTACCACAGTTTTTTAATCCACTCATCTCCTGATGGGCTTTTAGGCTGTTTCTGAATCTTAGGTATTATAAATTGTATTGCTATAAACATAAGGGTGTATATATCCTTGCTGATTTTTTTTGAATATATTCCTAGAATTGGGATTACTGGAAGTTCCATTTTTAATTTCTTGAGAAAACTCCATACTGTTCTCCACAATTGCTGCACCTGTCTGCATTACCACCAGCAGTGCACAAGTGTTCCCTTTTCTCCACATCCTCTCCAGCACTTGTCATTTGTTGATTTATTGATAATAGCCATTCTGACAAGTGTGAGATGGTACCACATTGTCATTTTGATTTGCATCTCTCAGGTGATTAATAACTTTAAGCATGTTTTCATATGTCTCTTGGCCTTCCTTACTAGTATGTCCTCTTTTGAAATATGTCTATTTAGGTCCTTTGCCCATTTTTAAATTGGATTCTTTATCTTTCTTTTGTTAAATTGTATGAGTTCCCTGTAAATGTTGGAGATTAAACCCTTATCAGAGATAGCATTGTCAAATATGTTCTCCCATGCAGTGGGAATACTTGTTGTTTTGTTGATGGTTTCTTTTGCTGTGAAAAAGCTTTTTATTTTATTTTTTGACTTTTATTATTTTTTTATTTTTTTCAGCTTTTAAATAAATCTTTATTATTCACATTGTTACAAATGTTTCTTCACTGATACCACTCCTAGGGCAATGGAAGCTAAAGAGGAAATAAACAAATGGGACTACATCAAAATAAAAAGCTTTTTCACAGCAAAAGAAATCATCAACAAAACAGCAAGAAACTCCACTGTATGGGAGAGCATATTTGCAAATGTTATCACTGATAAAGGTTTAATCTCCAACATTTACAGGGAGCTCATACAACTTAATAAAAGGAAGATAAACAACCCAATTAATAAATGGGCAATGGACCTAAATAGATTCTTTTCAAAAGAAAACAGAAGGAAGGCCAAGAGACATATGAAAACATGCTCAAAGTCACTAATTATCAGAGCCATCGAAGCATTGAACAGACTGTCAAATTACAGTGGGAAGGCTGGGGAGTGTTGGGATGGGGGGGAAAGAGATCAACCAAAGGACTTATATGCATGCATATAAGCAAAACCAATGAATGCAAGACACTGGGGGGTGAGGGCATGTATGGGAGCGGGGTGGGAGGGTAATGGGAAGATATGTACACATGTACTACCTTAATAATAATAATAAAAAGGATGAGGTGGAATTCCCTCCTCCTAAAAATGTTTCTAGAGCTACTAAAAAACTTGCATTTACAAAATAGTGGATAAAAATATTCCTCTGGATTGTACAAGAAGGGAGACAGGGACCACTGATTAAACATGGTACATAACATTAATCAGACTTGGCTTCTTTTTCTCCTATTGCTTCTGAGGTTGGATTATCCTCATTTTTAGTTTCTCCATTTTCGCAGGTAGATCTTCTTTAGGTTCCTGGTCAGCCACTTCAGCTCGCGTTCCCTTTGTGCCCCTTTTTCCTTTCACTTGCACTTTTTTGTCTGCGGATTTATCCTTTCCTGCCACCTTTTTGAGCTTTGTTTCCACTTTTGCAGGCTGACAACTTGGCCGACCTCCCCTGGGGCTCCTCCTTGGCAGCCCCCTCTGCAGAGCTGACCTTCCTCTCGGGCATTGGGATGGTGGGCCGGGCACGAGCTGGGTGCGTGAAGGCTGCAGGGTGGCCTGGCAGAACCTGGGCTGCCTGGCTGCTGCTTTGTTTCCCATTGCCCAAGCTGCTCAGACCCCTCCACTGTGCTCTTTATTGCAGCTATGTCATTCTTCATTTCCTCTTGATTCTTATACATGTTGTTGAATTTGTTTTCCATCCTTTTCAGTGTCCTTAATAACCATTGTTCTGAATTCAATCTCTGACCAATTGCTTGTCTCCATTTTGTTTATTTCCTTTTCTGTTGACTTCTCCTTTTCTTTCCAATGGGGGTTGTTTCCTTGTCTTCCCATTTTTGCTGTTTCTTTGTGATTGTTTCTATGTATTAGATCAAACTGCCATGCCACCCAGATTTTTTGATTTTGTCTCATATAGTAGATGTTTTGTGGGGCCCAGTGGTGCAATCTCTCTGGTCTTCTGGGCCGGGTAATCTAGGGATGCCCCCTTCTTGGGATATTTGGGTTCTCTTGGTGCAGTAGGGTCTTGAATGTTATTGTCCAGTTTGTGGATGGAGTCTCCTTTCAGGGTGTCTGGTTATGTGGCTCACTCTCTACCATGTTCACTGAACAGCCCAAAATACAACTTGGCAAGACACGACACAAAGGGAACGAATGTGCTCACACCAATAACCCAATATAAGTGATCACCAGTGAAAAGAGAATTGGAAGAGAGAAAAGAGAGCAAAGATGAAATTGAAAAGGAAAAAAGGTAAGAGAGAAAAGAAAAATTAGAAAAAGAAAGAAAAAACATATATGTGGAGAAAACACCACAAAACAAACAGATAAACAAAAATTTGCAAACAATAAACACTCAGAAAAAAAAGGGGTGGGTGGGCAGAATCTGTAGAGGCAGAGCTTATATACAGAAAGTAGGTTAAGGGGGAGAACCTTGATTCAGTATGGAGGAGACAGAAAGAGAATGAGTAGATAAGAAGAGAAAAAATTTTTTTAAATTAAAAAAAAAAAATATAAGGAACCCCCCCCCCCAATTTTTATTTATTTATTTATCTGTTCATTTATTCATCCATTTTTGAAAAAGAAGATTAGAAATGAGAGCAGGTAAGGCTTTAATTTAGTGAGTCAGACTAATTAAACAATTAGGAGAAGAAGAGAGCAAGAGAGGGGAAGAAACACAAGCCAAAAAAATTGACTAGCAAAGAAAGGGAAAGGAAAAGGGTGTGTGGACTTGGAGCAGGAGAGAGGAAATTAGATATACAAGTAAGCCAACAGAGAGTATAGTAGTAATAACACATCAATAAAGCAGATAAAGAAGATCACTTTTAACAAGGGGTAAAAAGAAAGGAAAGAGAAACTACAGCAGGGACAAGAGAAGAGACAACAGGATGAAAGAGGGAGAAGTGAGGAAGAAAAGGGTGGAAAAAAAGAAAAATATATGATAAAATAAAATAACAATAAAAAAATAAAAATAGAATGAAGAAAAATGTGGAAAAAACATAAAAAATATTGTAAAACTTAAAAAAATAAATAAACAAGTGAAGTGTCATTCATTCAGCCAAGTGTTAATGCTTCCTGGGGGCTGGTTTAAGACTTCACTCTTCTATTCTGTCTGCCACTTCTCAATTTCCTGTTAGGTAGTCAGCAACGTGTTGAAGTTCTAAGCAATCCACCACTCCTCTGTTTGTGTCTGTCTCCACAGCCTTGGCTGCACACAGGAGGGACCAATCTGCCCACTTTGCCTGTCTGCCTGCTGTCAATCGTAATCTCTCAAGCGTCTGTTTCTGACAGGGCTATAGGTGGTGAGGGTGCTCTATCACTTTCCGTTATTGAATGGCTTCTCTTCAACAGTCCCTGAAGGCTCTTTGGGGCTATTCAGAGTTTTTTGTCCTTTATGCAGCTCAGGGTGTAGTCTGGGTGTGGCTGTATTTGCTATCTTGAGGCTGCTGGGATGGGCTGCCTCTTCTGTAGAATAATCACTGCTTAGGTTTGGATGGTCAGAATGTCTTAGTGCTAGGATTCCTGGTCACCTCTCCCCATCCTGCTCTCCTCCTCAGCCTCTCCCCAGACTCCACAAGTCCCTACCTCCACCTGCACTGCAGCCACGGGTGAGTGTTTGTATTTGAAAGTTCTTATGAGCTGAGTTTAGCAAAGAAAAGCAAAGACAAAACAGAGGCAAAACAACTATACAACTGTTAGTTTCTCTTTCTCCCCACTTCTCCCCCACATGCCCTCCATCCCCCACCCCAGCACTGCATGGCTTGGGGAGCTCTTTCTGGGCTCAGCCTCTCATGGCTGTGGACTTAGATCAGTACTCCCAGTACTGTGGACTTAGATCAGTACCAGCAGCCCAATGGACTTCCTTTCCACAGTCAGATATTACACTTGTCCCCAAGGGACATGGACTTGGTGTCATGTAGCTTCCTTCTGACCCTCTCTGCTTGATGGTCTTGTGTCTCTCTCCAGACCAGATCCCCGATCCTACCATTCTGTAGATGTCCTCTGCCCTTTCTGGCTGTGAATTGTCTCACCAGCTGTGTCTACTTCACCAGTTCCAGGTGGATGTTATTCGATGTAGATGTTCCTTCTATCTGCTCCGGGATAAGGCTCATGACACATCTGCCAATTCAGCCACCATTTTCCCCTCCCACCTGTTATCATCTTTATGAAATGCACCTCTTCATTACTTTTTAAATGAGGATAATAACTATGAGGATTAAGTTAATTGGTACATGTAAAATGTGTTGGCACTATTGGGTGGCTCTTAGCATCCCTCTCCTTTAATAACCTACCACATTTATTTCTGCCCCCAGATTCAGCCTTTCAATTTATATTTACTCACTGGTCTAATTATTTATTTATTTATATATACTCCATCCAGCATGAGGAGTATATAAAAGGCAGCTCTCAACTGTGCTCCTAATGATGCCCTTCCCTTGGCACAGTGGGGTGGACTCTTCTGGAGCCCCTCACCACTGGCAGGGCACGGAGATTGTGCTTAGTTGCCTCCCAATCCCATTCTTCACATCCTAGCTACACGGAAATCACTTTGAGTTTCCGCCTGATTTGGACTAAGACACCCTTCTGGAGAGCTTTGAGGCACTTAAAGCAAAAACAACCTGTAACATTTATGCAGTGTCTGTTAAGTGGCAGGAACTTTACTTGTATTTTGTCAGCTTATCCTCAGCTTAATAAGGTAGTTCTATAAATATCATCACCCTCATTTTATAGAAGGAGAAACTGAGGCAAAATTAAATAATGTTCCTCAGGTCAAGCCCACAGTGGTGGAGCTGGCCTTTGTGTGCCAGTAGTCTGAGTCCAGACTCAGGGCTCTTACTCCTGGAGGGGGAATTTTAAAACGTTGACACCCGGGCTTACCCAGACTAATGGAAGCAGAATCTCTAGGAATAGGGTTCTGGCTTTGGTTTCTTTTTTATGAACTCTTCAAGGGATGCCATGGCGCAGCCAGGATAGAGAAGTAGGTAGCGCTCTGCTCTTGAGTCTCCATCAGTGGCTTGGGACCTGAGAGTCTGTAAAAGGTGAATTCTGCTCTCTTCTTCCCTTCTGCCTGTCGGTGATTTTTTATTTATTTTATTTTTTATTATTTTTTAAAATATATTTTATTGATTTTGTACAGAGAGGAAGGGAGAGAGATAGAGAGTTAGAAACATCGATGAGAGAGAGTCATCGATCAGCCGCCTCTTGCACACCCCCTACTGGGGATGTGCCGCAACCAAGGTACATGCCCTTGACCGGAATCGAACCCGGGACCTTTCAGTCCCCAAGCCGACGCTCTATCCATTGAGCCAAACCGGTTTCGGCTGTCGGTGATTTTTTAAAATACTATTATTTTGTTGTTGTTGTTAATCCTCATCCAGGATATTTTCCTTTGATTTTTAGAGAGAGTGAAAGTGTGTGTGTGTGTGTGTGTGTGTGTGTGTGTGTGTGTGTGTGGAGGGGGGCAGTGAAGAGACAGAGAGAGAGATGAAATCATCGATGTGATAGAGACACATGAATTGGCTGCCTCCCGCTCATGCCCTGACGGGCTGGAGAATGAGCCAGTAACTGAGGCACATGCCTTTGACTGGAATTGAATCCGTGACCCTACAGTCCCAGGGCTGACACTCTATCCACTGAGCCAAACTGGCCAGGCCTATCGGCTTTTTAAAAAATTGATTTTTACTGATTTCAGAGAGGAAGGAAGAGGGGAAGAGGGATAGAAACATCAATGATGAGAGAGAATCATTGATCGTCTGCCCCCTGCACGCTCCTTCCTGGGGATGGAGCTCACAACCTGGCATGTGTCCTTGACTGGAATCGAACCTGGGACCCTTCAGTTCCCAGGCCGACACTCTATCCACTGAGCAAAACTGTCTAGGGCCTGCTGGTGATTTTCAGAAGTTTTTATTTTTGTAATTGTCAGAGGTCTTCCCTCTGACTAGCATTCCTAAGGAGAAATGGTAGGCTGACTAAGGGTTCCCCAAAGATGCCCATATCCTAATCTCCAGAGACTGAGAGTATGTTACATTACATACGTAGGGAAGGCAAAATTTGACCTATATCCATGCTACAGCTAGGACTCTACCAAAAAGATTGATTACCAAGAGAAACAGGTGTGTTTTTTTTTGGTTTTTTTTTGTTTTTTTTTTAACACTTGCAGCACACTTCATATAGGAGAAACCTCAACAAGAAGGAACTCAAAGCAGAGGCTTAGAATTCCAGCTTGTGAAGCATCCTCGGTAAAGAACAGTCACTTTGTAGGAAAGCAGTTTTAGGGTTTCAAGAATGGTACACTGGGAGAAGGTAAATACAGGGGAGGGAACTAATGGAGTAAGTTTTGCTTGTAGGTTTCTCTGACGCTGTCTCTGGGAGGAAGCGTGTAAGTGATCTTTTTTAAAGAAGGAATTCAGGGGCAGGATTGTCTATTATTGTAAATTTAAAGCAGTCACTATTTGAGATATTCTTTTCCTAAGTGTAAGACAGTTCAATGAAAAAAATACATATATTTGTGATGGGGGCCTGGAGCTGATGGGGTCCGGTTACAGCATAAGGAAACAATAAAACAGCCTTGATGTATGTCCTTGGGACCTTGTTAAGGCTAATTTCTATGTACCAGTAGGACATTCGTGTAGAATAAGAGCTCCCTTAAAAAAATCCTTTCAGATAAAAGAGTTCTAATCTTTAAAGGTATACCCATTTTAATGGATAAGCCTTTTTATGGCTTAAAACAAATAAAATAAAGCCTTTGTGACTTAATCATGGACACAGGTGTTTCCCAAAGAACAAAAAGATGCAGTCCCCTCAAGAGCCAAAGTTTCTCCCACAGACACTGCAAGGCAGCGAAGACCTTCACAGTTACAGGTGGGAAAACAGCTCCGGCCTCCCACGGAGATGCCTCTGTGATGCGGGTGGGTTACACTGGAAATCCTCCCAGCTCAGGTGAAACAAAGAAAGGAGAGCTGACATTTTATGGCCTTCTTAATGATGACCATTTCTGAGAGGCCCCCAATCAAATGCCCAGAGTCACAATTTAAAGAACGGAGTTTCACAAATATGTGTGTTTTTTGAGAAAACCATTTGGAAAGGAAATTTGGAAAGAGAGATAAGAAAAAAGTTTACCTTCCTTTCTTGCCTGGGCACTGCAAGCAGAGACCCCAGATTGCTGCCTTTGGTAAGAAGTCTTACCTATCACTCACTGGCTTTTTGTCAGTTTTCCCAGGATTCCACCTGCCAGCTCTGGAGCTGGTGAGGCATCCCAGCTCTCCCATCTGTGTCTGCAGAAACAGGGGAGGCGACACTTGACCCATCTCAGATTTTTAGCCGAGACTCTTTAACAAAAAGACAGATTAACAAGATAAAAACAGTATCTGTCTATCTATCTATCTATCTATCTATCTATCTATCATCTTTCTATCTAACTATTCATCAATCCATTTATTTATTTGAAGGAGGCTTTTTATTTTTGTGTGTTCTTATATATTTATTCTTAACTTATTTACATGTATTGCTTTTATAATTGAGAAAAAAAGCAATTAACATACTGTGTAATGAGAGACAATTGATGATGAAAGGAAAATCTAATGCATTAATTTCACTTCAGTAAAAAAAATGAATAGTTATATGTCAGCACACATGAAGAGACTCCATGTATGCATGGCAGTTTAAAATATTATTTTATTTTTTGATTACAGTTTGTAGTTAACACCTTTCTGCATTAGTTTCAGGGGTATGGCTCAGCAGATAGACACTCATAAAGGTTACAAAGTATCCCTGAGGTAATACCCACCTGGCACCGTACAGAGTTATATTGCTGACCATGTCCCCTATGCTTTACCTTACGTCCCCATGACTATTCTGTAACTAACAATTAGTACTTCTTATTCCCGTCACTTTTTCACCCCACTCCCAACACCCCTCCCCTTGGAATCCATCAGTCTGTTCTCTGAATCTAGAAGCCTGTTTTATTTGTTTGTTATTTTGTTCTCTAGATTCCACATGTAAGTTATATCATGTGGTATTTGTCTTTCTCTGTCTGACTTACTTCGCTTTGCATAATACCCAGTAGATCTATCCATGCTGTCACAAATGGTAATATTTTATTGTTTTTTAATGTGCCACAGCTTCTTTTATCCACTAGTCCATTGATGAGCACTTGGGTTGCTTCCACATCTTGACTATCGTATATGAGGCTGCAATAGACATGGGGGTGCCTATATCCTTTCAAATTGGTGTTTTGGGTTTCTTTAAATATATACCCAGAAGTGGAATCACTGGGTCATAAACCTGTTCCATTTTTAATTTCTTGAGGAACCTCCACACTGAGAAAAACAGTTTATTAATACATGCAGTGCATATCACAGGGGGAAGAACCTCAGTGAAAAGTATAATAACTCAAGGTGGTGGCTTAAAATTCCAGTTTATACAGCATCTTCAGCAAAGAACAAAATATTTGTAAGGAAATGACAGGAAAGGAAAAGCAGATTCAGGAGAAGATAGACATATGGAGGCAACTAATGCAGTAAAGTTTGTTTGCAGTTCCTCTGGTCCCATCTCTGAGCCAAGAATCTATTTTCTGTGAAAGGAGGATTTATTACCTGCCTTTGGGCAGAAAGGGGGGGAGGGGGGAAGTAGAAAGACCTTTCCCTGCATTTGCTGCTTCTTAACTGCCTTCAGATCAAAGTAATTTTTATATCAAAGAGGCATATTTTAGAGTGAGATAACCTGGTTTCCTTCACGCGGTAAAAGGGATTTTAGAGATTTAAGTTAAGGATTTCGGGATGGATCATCTGAGTTGCCCAATGCAATTACATGGGTCTTGGTTTATCAGAGAGAGAGATTTGAAGATAGTGTGCTGCTACCTGGAGGATGGAAGAAGGAGCCAGGAGCCAGGAATGTCAAAAGTCTCTGAAAGTTGGAAAAAGCAAGGAAATGGATTCTCTCCTAGAGCCTCTATCAGGGGTGGGGAACATCTGGCCTGCAGGCTGTAAAAGGCCTAAGAAATCATTTGGTCTGGCTCTGCCAAGGCAGAAGGGGTGAGTCAATTAAGTGTTTGACCAAATATAGCAGGCTTTTTTTTTTTTTATGGCATTTTAAAATATTTATTTCTTTTGGCAAATTAAGTTTATTCTACAGATACAAAATAAGATTCACAGCTTTTACAAATCATTCAAATAGCATTATAAATATATATATATATATTTTAAGCGGGCTAATTTTAAAGTTGATAACTTTGTATGGCCCATGAATGATACAAATATCCAAATGGCCCTATGCAGAAAAATGGTTTCCCTCCTGATAACACTTTGATTTTACTCCAAGGAGATCCATTTCAGACCTTCAGAACTGTACGTTATTAAATTTGTGTTGTACTTTTGTGGTAATTTGTTAGAGCAGCAACAGGACACTAATGCAGGGGTATTTGCTATAGAAAAAACGCTGTCCACCGATCCCTAGATATTTGGGTTCCTCTCCTCCCTTCTACCACTTACTGACTGTGGACATGGAGGCAAGACATGAAACGTCTCAAGCTCAGTGGCCTCTTCTCTGAAATGGAACCAATACAGCCGATGCACTTGTGGACAGACCTGGGCTGATGGCCTCATCCACTTCATGGCTTGATCCTCTAGCTCAGCTCAGCTCAGCCTGAGTTAGCACTTCAAAATTAGAACCACTTTCCCCACTCTCCCAAGCTGAGTCTGAAATCTTGGGTTAGTTTATCAATAGCTGAAATTATGTTGTTTCTTTACTTGTCATAGGTACTGTCCAAAACCAGGAATCAGCATTTCTTAGATTGGGATTTAAAAAATGACAATTACACTAAACAGTGAGACAAATTTGCCAAAACCAGGAGTCTGAGAGACAAAAGAATTATTCTGCTGATGATTCTTCCTCTACTCCAGTCAAAATTGCACAGTGTTCAGCTATCACCATACTGTTTCAGCCTCTGCTTATGTGATATATTTCTTCACTAGAGGTCCAGTGCATGAATTCATGCATGGATGGGAAGTTTGGCCAGCTGGGGGAGGAGACATGAGTGGTTGCCTGCCCAGCCTCTCCCCTGGTCGAGGGGACAATTTGCATATTAGCCTTTTATTATATAGGATAAGCTAGATTAGAACATGTCATCTTGTCATCACTTCCTCTGTGTGATGGACACAGATTATTATGCCTCCACTGACCATCTGTTTCAAAATGGGGAGATGCAGGCCTTTATATGATTGCACCTAGTACAAATGTATTTGGCAGTGATGACATCAGTGATAAGTCCATGACTTCATGTATTTTGTATTTAATGCCCTGCCCCTTTTTGTCCTTAGTAGTAATATGAAATGGCAAACTTGAAAGATGTTTATGTAAAAGGTCATGGGAATTTTGCAAACATCATTTTTCCAAATGATGTTTTGTTTGTTCTATTAGTTGCAATAGTGTGTCCATTATCTTTCTGAAAAAGGTGCACATAATCTTGGATGGACTTACTTTAATACAATAGTTTTTTACATTTCTTTTTTTCCCCAAGAGAAAAAAAAAATTCTTTTTATGTTAAGGGGATTTGACCAAGGGCCTTCTAAACTAGTACTTTTAAAACACTTATTTAATTTATTGGAATGATACCTATCTGTCTACCTATCTCTCTATAAATAAATAAAAGGCTAATATGCTAAGTGTCTGTCTGGGTAATGATGTCACATAGCAATGCCTGGCTTTCTCTCTAGTGACAACTAGCCTTCTTGGAGTTTCTTTAGCCCAGGAACACGACTTGCTTTATAGCTAGGTGCAAACATTTCACACTTTAACCAAATGTCTGTGAAGCGTTTTCTGTGCCACATCTCATTTGATCCTCACAGAAGTCCTGGAGTAGCTATATAGGAGACTCGGTGGAATCTTATTTTATTTTCATTAGCTGGAAAATGGAGATTTAGAAAGCTTACAAACTTGACCCGACTGAAAAAAAGTAAGAAATGGTGGACCTTGAAAATGACTTCAGATTTTCTCACTGCGCAGAATATAGTCAAACACTGCTGTCATTAAATATTTTACCCTTTGTTCTCCTTGTGTGATCTACAATAATAATGTGCTTTGTATTGATATTTACTGCTGTGCTGCTGACAATTACCTGAAAGAGAAGTTGGGCTGCTTCACTGAGCTGGAAAAAAATTAGCTACATCAGAAAGCAGGTCTAATTAAGCAAGTTTATTCTATACACTAGAGGACCGGTGCACGAAATTTGTGCATGGAAGGGGGGTGTTCCTCAGCCCAGCCTGTATCCTCTCCAATCTGGAACCACTCTCACAATCCAGGACTGCTGGTTCCCAACTGCTTGCCTGCCTATCAGATTGCCTTAACTGCCCTCCCTTGCCAGCCTGGTCAACCCTAAATACCCTCCCCTGCAGGTCTGATCACCCCTAACTGGCCTCCCTTGCTAACCTGGTCACCCCTAACTGCACTCCCCTGCTGGCCTGGTTGTCTCTAGATGCCCTCCCCTGCAGGCTGGTCCCCCACAAATGCCCTCCCTGCTGGCCCAGTCACTCTTAACTGCCCTCCTCTGTAGGCCTCATTGCCCCCAACTGCCCTCCCTTACAGGCCTTGTTCCTCCCGACTGACCTTTCCTGCTGGCCTGGTCCCTCCCAACTTCCCTCCCCTGCTGACCTGATCACCCACAACTGCCCTCCGCTGCCAGCCATCTTGTGGTGGCCATCTTTGACCACTTGGGGGTGGCCATCTTGTGTGTTGGAGTGATGATTAATTTGCATATTACTCTTTTGAATATAAAGACTAAGTTGACTCACACATGTGCAATATATAAAGCTCTCACTGGCGCCAATCGCACATGTGTGTTTCAATCTGCCATTGTCAATCATGAATTTGGTTGACACTTTTATTATACAGAAAGGGTGAATAACAATATTAAAATATTTCTTCTAATTAATTTCCTTTCAATGTGCATGAATTCATGGGTTACATGGGTTTCATAGAATTGAATGGTGTATAGAAATAAAAATGAATAAACTGCATGCAATAAGATGTATTCTCACAAAGAGTTATATAGAATATATGAAACACATATAAAAATTCCTATAAAATATATATTAAGTTAAAACTGGGTAAAACTAATATATAGAAATAAAAATCAGGATAGTGCTTAATTTGGTGACAAGTATTGATAACTGGGAGAGAATTCAAAGAGAAATTTTGGTTTTCTTGTTATATTTAATTTATTAACATTTTCTATATGCATGTTATATTTTAATATCAAGTACTTAAAATAAAAGATTATGTAGATTTCAAGTGTACCCTTCTATAATGCATTGTCTGTCATTGTGTGATCACTATCCATAGTCAAGTCTCCTTTATCACCATATATTTGGCCCCCTTTACTCTCTTTTACCACTTTCCACCTCCTTTTCCATCTGATAACTACCATGCTGTTGTCTATGTCTATGAGTTGTGTGTTTTCTTTTTAAAATCAAATACAGCAAGCTAATTTAAAAAAAAATAAATTTTATTGCTCAGATTATTACAATTGTTTCTCCTTTTCCCCCCATAGCTCCCCTCCACCCAGTTCCCATCCCACCCTCTGCCCTTACCTCCCCCACCCCATTGTTCTCATCCATAGGTATACGATTTTAACCCAGTCCCTTCCTGCACCCCCCTACCCCTTTCCCTCTAATAATTATCAATCCACCCCCTTTCTTTGCCCCTGATTCTATTATATTCACCAGTTTACTCTGTTCCTCAGACCTTCAATTCACTTGATTTTTAGATTCACTTGTTGATATATATGTATTTGTTGATCATAATTTTTATCTTTTTTTTCTTCTTCTTCCTCTTCTTAAAGAATACCTTTTAGCATTTCATATAATACTGGTTTGGTCGTGATGAACTCCTTTAGCTTTTTCTTATCTGCGAAGCTTCTTATCTGCCCTTCAATTCTGAATGATAATTTTGCTGGATATAGTAATCTTTGTTGTAGGTTCTCGCTATTCATCACTTTGAATATTTCTTGCCACTCCCTTCTGGCCTGCATGGTTTCTGTTGAGAAATCAGCTGATAGTACTTTTCTCTTGCTGCTTATAAGATCCTCTTTTTGTCTTTTGCCCTTGGCATTTTAATTATGATGTGTCTTGGTGTAGTCCTCTTTGGATTCCTCTACGCTTCCTGTACTTGTAAGTCTATTTCTTTCACCAGGTGGGGAAAGTTTTCTGATATTATTTCTTCAAATATGTTTTCAGTATCTTGCACTCTCTTCTGGCACCCCCATAATTCTAATGTTGGTATGCTTGACGTTGTCCCAGAGGCTCCTTACACTATATTTAACTTTCTGGATTCTCTTTTCTTCTTGCTTCTCCAGAGGAGTGTCTTTTGGCTCTTTGTATTCCAAATCTTTGACTTGATTCAAGTGTTTCTCCATTCTGCTGTTGGATCTCTGCATAATATTTTCCATTTCAGTCAGTTTATGTTTAATTTTTAGTTGGGTCTCATTAAATTTATTGGCATTTTCTAGGAAATTATTGAAAAACTTTTTAACCGTGGTTTTGAACTCTATATTCTCCATCTCTTTCATTTGAGATCTATTTCCTTGTCTCGGCATTTTCACTGCTTCCCAGAGTTGGTAGGATGACTTTGTGTATTTGATGTTCTATATGGCCCAGTGGGTCAGCCTCTCCAGTTACCTGAGGTAGACACTCTTGGTGCTCCCCTTTGTGGACTGTTTGTACAGCCTTGTTGTAGTTAAGTCTTGATTTTTGTTCGCATCCCTGGGAGGAATTCACCTTCAGGCCAATTGGATGTGAGTAACAGCCGTGTCTACTCCGGGATACCTTCTGTCTGTCTATGAGTTTTTGTTAATTTGTTGCTTTCAGTTTTATATCCCACATATGCCTAACATCAGATGTTCTTGACATTTTCCATCTGACTTATTTCACTTAGGATGATATTTTTAAGACCATGTGTTGTAAATGCCAGTATTTTATCTTTTCTTTATGGCTGAGTAATATTCCATTGAATATATTATGTATGATATCTTTATCCAATACTCTATTGAAAGACACTTTGACCACTGTGAATAATGCTGTTATGAACATAGGGATATATATTTAAGAATAAATGTTTTAAAAACTTTCAAGTAGGTTGCTGGGTCATATGGTAACTCTATTTTTAGTTGTGTGTTTTTTTTTGTTTGTTTGTTTGTTTTTTTTGTTTTTTTTTTTTTTAGGAACCTCCATACTGTTTTCCATAATGGCTGCACCAATTTACATTCCCACCAGCAACATATGAGGTTCCTTTTTCTCCATCTCTCTAGTACTTTTTATTTCTTTTCTTGTTGATGACAGCCATTCAAACAGGTGTGAGGTGGTATTTCATTGTGGTTTTTCTTTGCATTTTACTAAACTAGCACTTCCTAAGTGAGTAAGGAAATGTGATTTTGCTGCTTGGAACAGTTATTAATATCTGTAGATATTTTTGATCATTACAACTGGATAAAAGTTCTTTCAGAATATAGTATGTGAAGGCCAGAGATGTTGCTAAACTTCTTGGCACAGTTAGTCCCACACAACAAATAATTCTTGGGCCTGAGATGTCAATAGTGCTGTTGAGAAATTCTGCCTCTGTTGAGTGTTTCTCAAACTTCAATGTGCATATGAATCACCTGGGATCTGCTTAAAATGAGGATTCTGACTTGATCTCATGTCCCTAATGGACAGAACTGTACCTGGCACCTCATGGTTGTTTCATAAATATTTGTTGAAAACATGAACAAATACTTAGAGGAATGAGGAAATGAATGATACAACAGGCAGCCAAGAGCACTTTCTGTCATTCCCATACATATCTCTGAGTTATCTTAGAGGCACTAATCCCAAAGAAAACTGAATTTCCTCTCAATAAGCCAGAAACTTGTCAAAAGCTTTCCTCAGGGCATCACAGCTATCCTCAGGTAAAAAATAAAATAAAATAAAATAAAATAAAATAAAATACAATAAAATAAAATAAAATAAAATACAATAAAATAAAATAAAATAAAATAACTTCCTTTCTCTGATGTTTCACACTGTCCCTTCTGACACAGAGTGAGGGTTCAAGGATGAGTTATTTTGGGTGGTTGCCAAGGCTGGATGTGTGCTAGATGGATACAGTGGGGGGGCGGGGGAGGGAAGAATGTTGGGGCCCTAAACCTGGCCCCACACCTGAGCCTTCCCCAAGGGAAAAGGACTCAAATCTAATAAAATTGATTGGTGGCAGGAGGGAAGGAGGAAGTAGAGAACCAGAATAGGTTTTCAGGGGAAAATAAAATTAGAGTGAATTTCAAGGAGTAGCCTGCTAGAGAAGAGACATCCACCAATAGGCAATATGAAGCTGAAGGGTGGGGAACTGGATACTTATGTAGGTTGTAAGCTTATGAGTTTCAGAAATCAGAGATTTATTAGCCCTCATTGGCAAATCATTTCTTTCCCCTTATTCTTGACTCTCTGGGTTTCTATCAATTATCTTCTGTCTCCCACCCCTCCACACACAAATGTCCAAGCCAAGCCTAAGTTTGGAATTTGGCCCAGAAGTGTCTTTCTTTCCCAAGATAGTCCTCATGGTCTTGGAAGCAGTTTGCTTAGAATCCTGATACTTCTCTAATGCACAGTGAGAATGGGTTGTAGCAGGCAGAAGGGAGACAAGGAAGGGTCAGAAGCAGGATGCTAGAAATTGGGTAAAGAGAGGTGAGTCAGCCAAGGTCATGAGAACTGGGCTACAGAAGTTCTCTGTAGCTAGGACAAGGATTTATCCAGATGCCATTATAAATAGAGCTCCTGATGACAGCACTCCCCTGTTAGAAGGTGTGATGTAAATGAATGTGTCAACACTGTTGATTCAGGTGCAGTCACTGCATTTTGGCCATACATGGCTTAGTAAGCTAGTATGGGCCTCTGGGTGCCCCAAACCTGGACCACAATGACACAGCTTTCTCCTCTGGGAAGAGAGTGGGGACTGAGTTTGGGGATCATGTCTCTGAGGAAACAGTTCATCAAGAATGATGACTATTCTGCATCTTCCCTGGGACCTCTAAGGAATTCAAGTTGGCTCTGAGGCTAACAGAGTGATATCTGTATGTCACCAGGATGGGTTACTAAAGGGGTCAGAGGAGTTCCCTTTTCTGGACTTCTTTAAATAGAAACTAGATTTTTATATTATGGAATGGTTTTAAGAATTATGATACATATCTCTATTATATTTCTTCTTTGCTCAAAACATTGAGTTGCTTCTTATTGTCCTGAGAATAAAGTTTAAACTTCTTAACTTGGCATTTAAGTCCTCTATTATCTGGCTCTAAACCACCTTCCTAGGTTTTGTTTGAAAAGAAATGAAAAAGAACCCAAAAAGCAGCAAACTAGAAATAGAATGAAACTGCCCCCATTTGATAAAGAATAGCTACACAAAACCCACAGCTAACATTGTACTTAATGGTAAGAAACTAGATGATTTATCCTTAAGACTGGGAACAAGGCAAGTATGTCTCCTTTAGCCATTCCTATTTAACATTATACTCTAAGTCCTAGCTAATGCAGAAAGATAAGAAAAAGAAATTTAGAGGAAGAAGAGAGAAAACTGTCTTTGTTTGCAGATAACATAATTGCCTATGTAGAAAACCCAAAGAATCAACAACAACAAAAGAACCTACTGTTGACCATAAGATATTGCAAGGTTGCAGATTACAAGGTTAATATATAATAGTCAATTGCTCTTCTATATATCAGCATTGAACAGTTGGAATTTGAAATTAAAAATATAACACTGTATTAAAACCACCCCAATAAAGAAAAGAAGAGAAAAGAAATACTTATGTATAGGTTTAACAAAAATAGTTACAAGATCTATATAAGGAAAGCTATAAACCTTTAATGAGAGGAATAAGAGAAGATCTACATGAATGAGGAGAGGGTCCATGTTTATGGATAGGAAGAGTTGATATTGTTAGGATGTAGTTTTTCCCCACAACCTGATGTACAGATTCACTGCAATCCCAATCAAGGTGTGTGTGTGTGTGTGTGTTGACAAACTGGTTTATATGGAAAGGCAAAGATTCAGAATAGTCAACATAATATTGAAGAACAAAATCAGAAGACTGACACCACTCAGTTTCAAGAATTACTATAAAGCTACAGTAATCAGGACAGTTAAGCATTAGGGAAAGAAAAGACATTTATTTAGATCAGTGAAATAGAATAAAGAATCCATAAATAGACCCACATAAATATAGTCAAGTGATTTTTGATAAAGGGGCAAAAGCAAATCTGTAAAGAAAAGGATAATCTCTTCAACAAATGATGCTGAAACAACTGTATATTCACATGTAAAATAAATGAATTAGACACAGTTCTTCTATCAATATTTTCCCTAAAATATTGTTTTACAGACCTAAATGTAAAATACAAAAGATATAACATGTCTAGACGATAACACAGAAGAAAACTAGGGTGACATTGGGTATAATGATGAGTTTTTAGATAAAACATCAAGTACACAATCTGTGAAAATAAAATGTGTGTTAGACTACATTATAATTAAAAACTGCTTTGTGAAAGACACTTTTAAGAGAACAAAAAGACAAGCTACAGACTTGGGGAAAATATTTGCAAATTATATCTGACAAAGGACTGACATCCAAATCATACAAAGAACTCTTAAAAATCAACAGGAAGAAAGCAAATATAGCCCAATTGAAAAATGAGCCAAAGGTCTGAACAGATACCTCACCAAAGAAGATAAACAGATGGAAAATTATCATATGTCAATCAAGGAACATCAAATTAAAACAATCAATGAAAAGTAACTACACACACATTAGAATGGTGAGAATCCTGAATACTGAAAACACCAAATGCTTGAGAGGATTTGGAATAATAAGAACTCTCTCTTTTTCATTGCTGGCAGGAATGCAAAATGGTACAGCCTTTTTGGAAGCACTTTGGCAGCTTCTTATAAAATTATTCATACTCTTATTATATGATCCAGGCTTGTGCTCTTAGGCATTTATTCAAATGAGTTGGGAACTTACATTCATGTAAAAACTTGCATATGAATATTAATAGAAACCTTACTCATAATTGACAAATCTTGGAATCAACTAAGATGTTATTTAAGTCCTGGCTAATGTAGCTCAGTGGATAGAGTGTTCACCCGTGCACCCAAGGGCCACCGGTTTGATTCCCAATCAAGGGCATGTACCTGGGCTGCAGGTTCAATCCCAGGTTATATGTGGGAGGCAACCAATTGATATATCTATTTCAAATCAATCTCTCTCTCTCTCTCTCTCTCTCTCTCTCTTTCCCTCCCTCTCCCTCTGCTTTTCCTTCTCCCTCTCCCTCTCTTCCCTTTCTCCTTTCCATTCTCTTTAAAAATCAGTGGAAAAATATCCAAAACAAACAAACAAACAAACAAAAAACCATCCAGTTGTTCCCTATCCTTGCTAATACTTGATATTGTCAGTCTTCTAAAATTTTGCCATTCTAGTGAATGTGTTCTGGTATTTGTTATTTTAATTAATATCTCCCAAATAACTAATTATATTGAACATTTTTTCCTGTGCTTCCTTGCCATTCATGTGTAAAAGCTTTAGTTTTTGATGTGCTCAAATTTATTAGTTCTTTGTTTCATTGTTTTGCTTTGTGTATCTTGTTTAAAAACTCTTTCCTATCCCAAGGTCAATAGGAACTTTTCCATATTTTCTTCTAAAATGCTTTAAAATTTGATTTCTCACAATTAGGTTTTTAATTCACCGAAAATTTAATTTAGAATCTGGTGTGAGGTAGAGGTCTACTTTAATTTTTATCTACAACTAGAGACTTAATTACAAAAGCACTTTTTCCCCCCCCATTGATTGGCTATTTGTATTATTTTTTTTCTGCCACTTACCAACTTCTCCGAAATGTTGGCATTCCAGCTGTATTTTCTTTAGTCTCCTACTCCTGTGGTAGAAATGACTTCAACATCTCCTGTATGTTTCTGCCACCATGAGTTTATTCATGCTGTTCTCTATGTCTGGAGTGCTGTTCCCTTTTACCTCCACCTTTCAAAAGGTCCAGCTCAAATGGCCCTTATAGTCTTCCAAGATTTTATCATATGTTTCTCTCCTGGGCCCTAAATTAAAATAAGGGGCTCAACACATAAAATATTATTTTTATTAAACGTATTGGAATGATATTGGTAAATATAATCATATCGGTTTCAGGTATGGGTTTCTATGTTACAAGATCTGTATACTGCACCAATGTGCCCACCACGCCAAGTCAAATCTCCTGTCACCATATATTAGGATCCCTGTCTCCCAAATTCCCTCCCCTTTTGCAATCACCACACTTTTATTTGTGCTCATGAGTTTTAGTTTTATATTCCACATATGAGTGAAATCATATGGTTCTTAGCTTTTCTGACTGACTTATTTCACTTAGCATATTTTCAAGGTCCATCCATGTTGTTGCAAATGGCAGTATTTCATCCTTTTTTATGGCTGAGTAATATTCCATTATGTAGATGTACTACATCTTTGTCCAATCCTGTATTGCAGGACACTTTGGTTGTTTCCATGTGTTGGCCACTGTGAATAATGCTGCAATGAACATAGGGTGCATATATATTTGCAAACACATGATTTTGAGGTTTTCAGGTATATACCCATGGGATGGATTGCTGGGTTGTATGGTAGCTCTAGTCTTAATTTTTTGAGGAATCACTGATTGCTTTCCATAGTAGTTGTACTAATCTACATTCCCACCAGCAGTGAATGAGCACACATTTAGTATTTTATTCCTTTATCATAAATCTTAGTTCATCTCTTTGGTATCACAGTCCTATGTGTTTGTCTTCTTTTTCTGGAAACACTGCTAACCCTTCCATGTTGCAATGGTAGACAGAATAATGTCCCATTCTACCTGCCATGTTCTAAATTTTAGAACTTGTGATATATTATCTTACATGGCAAAAGGGATTATTTTGCAGATGTGATTAAATTAGTCACCTGTCCCCTTAAAATTGGAGAACATTTTCCAGCTGAGTTATAGAAGCAATAGAAAATGAACATACTTGCTCACCATGGAATCCCCAATAATTTGAAGCAGATCCTTAGATATATTTGAAATAATAATTGTTCATTGACTTGAAGTTGTGAAGCAGTATAAAGTGGAACTATACAATGACTTCTTTAGATTCTTACCACATCACTGATACTTATAGCATCTAGACTGCTGTCAAATGAAGTCCTTGCTGATGACTCAGCCCAGCTTTCTCTTTTATTGGAAAAAGGGAAAGCTGACTTTAACCATAGCATCCTATAATAATACTATCTAATAAAAGAGTAATATGCAGATTGACCACCACTCCAACACACAAGATGACCACCCCCATGTGGACACAAGATGGCCTGCAAGGGAGGGCAGTTGAGAGAGACCAGGCCTGAAGGGGAGGGCAGTTAGGGGTGGCCAGGTTGGCAGAGGAGGGAAGTTGGGGGCAAACAGGCTGGCAGGGGAGCAGTTAGACATCAATCAGGCTGGCATGGGAGTAGTTAGAGGGTGATCAAGCTGGCAGGCAGATGAGGTTAGGGGAAATCAGGAAGGCAGGCAGGAGAGCAGTTGGGAGCCAGCAGTCCTAGATTGTGAGAGGGATGTCCGACAGACCCCATCCTGGTGGGATCCTGGTGGGATTGGGTCTAAACGGGCAGTTTAATATCCCTCGAGGGGTCCCAGATTGGAGAGGGTGCAGGCTGGGCTGAGGGACACACACACCCTTGCACAATTTTGTGCACCGGGCCTCTAGTTCTATATAATGAAGATGTTATATGCAAATTGACCATCACTCCAACACACAAGATGGCCACCCCCACGTGGTCAAAGATGATCGCCCCAATATGGACACAAGATGGCTGCCACAAGATGGCTGGCAGGGGAAGGCAGTTGTGGGTGATCAGGCCAGCAGTGGAGGGAAGTTGGGGGTAACCAGGCCTGCAGGGGAGGACAGTTGGGGGAACTCAGGCCTGCAGGGGAGGGCAGTTAGGGGGAACCAGGCCTACAGGGAGGGCAGTTGGGAGAGCAATTAGGAGTGACTGGGGTGAACAGGCAGGGGAGGGCAATTAGGAGTGACTGGGGTGAACAGGCTGGCAAGGGAGGGCAGTTAGGAGTGACCAGGCCTGCAGGGTAGAACTTGGGGCTGGATCCAGGCCTGCAGGGGAGGGGAGTTGGGAGTGACCAGGTTGAAAGGGGTGGGGCAGATGGGAGTGACCAGGCTGGCAGGGGAGGGCAGTTAGGAGTGATCAGGCTGGCAGGAATGGCAGTTAGGGACAATCAGGCCAGCAGGGGAACAGTTAGGCATCAGTCAGGCTGGTAGGGGAATGGTTAGGGGGTGATCAGGCTGGCAGGCAGAAGCAGTTAGGGACAATCAGGCAGGCAGGCAGGCGAGCGTTTGGGAGCCAACAGTCCTGGATTGTGAGAGGGATCCCAGGTTGGAGAGAGTGCAAGCTGGGCTGAGGGACACCAAGTTTTGTGCACCAGGGCTTTAGTGGTAAATAAATACTCAGGCTACATACAAAGCTTCACCTCCTTTACATGTGCTGATGACTCAATGATAGAGAGTCCCAGAAGGAGAAGCCTTTTCCCTACAGTGTTTAACCTATTCAAAGGTTATTGATAAAAATTGTTTGATGGGCTAATCACAGATGTTTCCTAGTGTTTCCTTTATCTAGGGGAATGGTATGAGATTCGGAATCAGATATATAAAGGTTTTGGAATCTTAGCTCTGGTCTATACTAACTCTGTGACTTAGAATAGGTTAGTAAATCTTTTGGCATCCCAGCTTCCACATACCTACGGTGGAAATAATACTTTCTTGAGTTGTGTTAAAGAAAGGATAACTGAAAAGTTGTTAGCACATACTAGATGTTTAATGAATGCTAGCTTCCTTCCCATCTGAGGTGCAACACTACTAACAGAACGCCCATGCTTCTATTTACATTGAAGAGTTGATTACAAGCAGGTGATGCAACATAACATTTGTTCTTACTTTCTATTTGCCTCACCATTCATCATAGTTTCAAGTTTACAGTTCTGTTTGTCATTCTGGATGTTTGGTTAAGAATTGTCCATGTGACATAGATGCTCTTAGTTGCATAAAGATAGAGATGGGTATGGTAATAAAAGACAAGATATGGAAGAGATCAAAATAAAATAAGACCTTAATTATATATGATTAAAAAAAAAAACTAGAATGGTGGCACTCTAGAATTGTTATTGTCTTGTGACAGAGTCATATTATTACTCTGGCCTCAGGAGCAGCTGTTGAACCACCCACCTCCACCCAATATGAGCAAACACATCAGGTGCCAGAGTTTATGACACTTGATAGTTGACAAATGTCCTCTGGGGTATGGTGGTGGAGAGGTTACATTCAAAATTTTCTGTCATAGTGCCACTTTGCTTGCTTTCATATATTTTAAGACTTTGGTTCTCAAAATTCAAGAATAAATAAAAATTAACTGGTGAGTGCTTGTTGAAATTCAGACTCCTGGGCGTCCCCCTGCTGATGGATTCAGTAGATCTGAAGTGGGGCCCGGGAATCTGCATTTAAATAGCACCACAGCTGTTCTTTATACTGGTTGCCATCCAAGTCAGTGTTGTTGGGAGGTCAGGTCCATGCTGGAGGTCATTATTCACTGACTATTTATTAAGTACTAATTAGGTGCAAAACATTATATGGGAGGGGCATGGCTCTAGCTCACCAAGCATTTAACAAACAGGATAAGAGCTGCGTACTCTCAAGGTTAGTCATATCGTTCCTTTCTTCTTCTTCTCCTCCTCCTCCTTCTCCTTCTTCTTCTTCTCCTCCTCCTCCTCCTCCTTCTTCTTCTTCTCTTCCTCCTCCTTCTTCTTCTTCTCCTCCTCCTCCTCCTAAATATATTTTATTGATTTTTTTATAGAGAGGAAGAGAGAGGGATAGAGAGTTAGAAACATCGATGAGAGAGAAACACTGATCAGCTGCCTCTTGCACACCCCCTACTGAGGATGTGCCCACAACCAAGGTATATGCATGCCTTTGACTGGAATCGAACCTGGGACCTTTCAGTCCGCAGGCCAATGCTCTATTCACCGAGCCAAACCGGTTTAGGCTGTTACTTTCTTCTTATTCCCAGTTCACGTTGTACAAACCTCACATTGGCTTAGAATAATTTGTTCACTCTCTACCAGATTGTGTATTCCTTGGGAGCAAGTGAACTTCATTATTGACTTATCACGATTTTTCCATCATCTTTTGTTATTCCTATAACTTTGGTTTTGGTCATGCCTCCAGCCCTGGCATCTGTGGCAATCTCTTGCTTGAGGTGCTGTACATTAGGAAATGGATTGTCTTTAAAGGACTTGTCTAACAGGCTCTAGTATGTTCCCACTGCCACAACCATTTCCTTTGTCTTATGTTCATCTTGATGGCCTGGAGAGAGAGCGCAACGATCACACATGCCCCACTGCCTTCCCTTCTCATAGCAGGTGGTACTTGCCTGAAACTAATGGTCATGTGGGCGGGGTAACAAGTGAGCCTCGTTGGGAAATACTCTATGGCACAAGTTTAGACAGAAAGGTATGATGCTCTAAAGGGTGTGGCCCCTGGATCCCCATTTATGCAGGAATTGTGACATACTGAAGGCTCATCTGCTCAACTTCATTCCTGGAGACATGAGCACATTGGTTTAATCTCCAAGGAAGAAGAGCTTTAGATTGAGAACATTCGGTATCTGCTTTTCCTTCTTGAGACAAGAACCATTACAAATTCTGGGAAGAAGAGAATCGAGTTGAACTTGAGATTGAGAAAAGTGTGAAGGTAAGAATAGTTTAACAAAAACCTCAAAAACAGTTGAAATTTGGGAGAGAAAGTGCTATATGAAATGCTTGAGAATCAAAAATATTTAAAGCTACATATGCTTAACACACAATTTGCTTTGAGTGTTAAGGCAAATAGTAAAGTGACGCTCAAGAAGTAGTTCAAATTGTTTTGGTGTATTAGAATTTACAGATGTGTTTTGGAATATGAGTCATTAATTAAGATTTAGGAATACTTTATTTTAGTGATGGCTCAAGGTGACATTTTGGTTTAAGTTTTTCTCCATGGTATTTACTTTCTATTGGAGTTAGCTATTTGGTTAATTTCACCAAGAAAACTGTAGACTATTTTTTTTTTTTTTTCTGATCTACTTTTCTCTTTCTGTGCACTGGCCTAGTCTGAACTTCATGTGACTGTAATACTGAGAATTAACAGCTAACACCTAATTTAGATCTTATGATTTAACCAATATTATCTCTAAGTGACAGAGTTTTAAAATATTTCCCTTTTGATATTGAATGAGTTTGTGTGTGTGTGTGTGTAGGAGGGGGGGAGAGTTTTGAGGGGGAAATTCAGAAGAAAAGGGGCCAATATGCGTATCAGGAGTTGTATCTCATCTTTAACCCAGAGGATGATGTTTGGTGTCATTAAGAGCAGAAGGGTTTTTGGATGGTGGAGGAGCATGCATTTTTAGGATGAACTGCAGTTAAGAGTCAGGGATTGAATCTTGTACTCTTTTAAGCCTGGAAGAACCATTTCCCCTTTGTGAGGTTATAAGTGGTGAGATCAGGCAGGGAGGGTGTTGAAAAGGTACCTTTTGGTTTCCTTGCCTGGAGATTTCCCGCGGGGTTTCTGCTGACTGTCCGGCAGGTCTGCTCTGCTTTGTGGACGAGGTATGCCCTCTGTTCTCCTTCCAGGGGACTGTGTCAGTTCTTTGGATTAGGATCTAATCAAACTCTGCAGTGCTTGGATTTTACAAGTAATAAGTTTTGTCTACAGGGAATAGTAAAGCAGGGAACAAAAAATAGATCTGTGGGTAATGGTGTCACCTGGGAGATGACGCTGAAGTGATAGTTGAGGAGTTAAGCAACTTTTTCTTTCCACATTGAAAATGAAGTAAAATGAATGTTGTTTGCAGTAGCAGGAGTAATTGGGTCTATTGGGTCAAGCAAATATAGCAAAACATTATCTATCTATCTATCTATCTATCTATCTATCTATCTATCTATCTATCTATCTATCTGAGGCCCAATGCACAAAATTCGTACATGGGGGCGATGGTGGGGGGGGGGTGTCCCTCAGCCCAGCTTGCACCCTTTCCAATCTGGGACCCCCAGGCGTCTTCAAACTACAGCCCGCGGGCCACATGCGGCCCGCAGAGGAGTCTGATCCGGCCCGCCAGGTTTTTTGGGCAGTGAGCGCAGCCGAGGTGTTACAGTAGGAATTAGTAGTTCATATAGTCTGGCCCTCCAGCTCTCTGAGGGACCGTGATCTGGCCCCCACTTTAAAAAGTTTGAGGACCCCTGCTGGTGGGATTGGGCCTAAACGGACAGTCGGACATCCCTCTCACAATCCAGGACTGTTGGCTCTCAACTACTCGCCTGCCTGCCTTCCTGATTTCCCCTAACCGCTCTGCCAGCCAGCCTGATCACTCTCTAACCACTCCCATGCCAGCCTGATTATGTCTAACTGCTCCTATGCTAGCCTATTTGCCCCCAACTTCCCTGCTCTGCCGGCATGGGCACCCCTAACTGCTCTCCCCTCTAGGGTTGATCACCTCCAACTGCCCTGCCTTGCAGGCCTGCCTGGTCCCTCCCAACTGCCCTCTCCTGCTGGCCATCTTATGCTGGCCATCTTGTGTCCACATGGGGGCAGGATCTTGGACCACGTGGGGGCAGCTATCTTGATCTTCTGTGTTGGAGTGGTGGTCAATCTGCATATTACTTTTTTATTAGTTAGGATAGAGGCCTGAATGCATGGGAGGGGGCCAGCTGGTTTGCTCTGAAGGGTGTCCCGGATCAGGGTTGGAATTCCCTTGGGGCATGGGGTGGCCTGGGCGAGGGGCCTATGGTGGTTTGCAGGCCGGCTATGCCCCCTGGTGACCCAAGTGGAGGCCCTGGTATCTGGAATTTATTTATTAAACTTTGTAGCCTGGAGTGGAGCCAAGCCTCCTGCTTAATCCGTGGCTGCTGCCATTTCTATAATGGGAACTTTGTATCCTTGAGTAGAGGCCTGGGCCCACCAGATGTGTGGAAAGCTTGGCTTCCTCTGTTGCCGGTTAAACCCAAGTCATCATGGTTGGGTTTATTTGCATACTCATTCTGATTGGCTGGTGGGTGTGGCTGGTGGATATAGCAGAGTGATGGTTAATTTGCATATTATTCTTTTAGTAGGTAGGATATAATTGATTTCAGAGAGGAAGGGAGAGGAAGAGATAGATAGAAACATCAATGATAAGACAGAATCATTGATTGGCTGCCTCCTGCATGCCCCACATTAGGGATCAAACCCAAAACCCAGGCATGTGCCCTTAACTGGAATTGAACCTGGGACCCTTCAGATGGGTTGAGAATAAGATGTGCTTATTTAATAATACTGTGGTTTAGTTGCATTAGAGTAACTCATTTAGATTTTAATTTTACTAGGTAGATTCTGTTATTTGCCCAATATTACAGAAGGAAAAAACTGAGGCATTTAGAGGTTAAATAACTTGCCCAAAGTCATGTAGCTAGTAAATGATAAAGTTGGGATTCATTTCTATTAAGTCTGAATCCAAAGCCTCTTCTCAGTTTTTTTGAAAATCCTATTTTGATCTGTAACTATATCTCCTGTTGTGTAAGCTATTTGAAAACTTTATTTAATGATAAAATTGTTTAATCATTCTCCTAATTTTAGACATAAATATTGTGTTTAATTTGGTGCCTACATTTCCAGTTATATCTTTAGGATACATTTCTAGAAGTGGGTTCCTGTAAGGCTCTTTAAAACGTATCAATTTTCCCCAGGAAAGCTCAAATAATTTACAATCTGCATTTATTTTTCAAATTCCACATACAAGTATTTTTCAGTCCCATAGTGTTGCCTAAACCAAGGCAAACAGGAGAACTCAGGAACATTATCATGAAGATGGTGGTTAGGATGATGAACCATAGAATATTAGAGCTGGAAGGAACTCCAGGTATTACCTAGGCCATCTTTTCTTTTATTAATTAAGAACTAAGGCCCAAAGAGGTTAAGGACATGCCCCAAACCATAGCACTAATTAGAGTCAGAGTTAGGAGAAGACCCCGCACTATGTGATCTATTGAATGGTAGTCTCTTGGATGATTCACATGGCTCAGGATGTGCTTAAATGTCCGTTTGGTGTGTTGAGTAAAAAATCAAGAGAACTTTATCATCTGAGTCAGTTTCACAGTCCCCCTTGACATGTCACAGTTGTGTCAGGGAGATGTGGAAGTAACCCAAAGGGGTCTGCCCTGAATTAAGAGGCCCAATATCCACCCAGGGAGATAAAGAACTCTGCTGGGCCAGGGGCACACCAAAGTCCCCTTTCACGGTGAGATCTACAAGGCTGGGTCTGGACTCTCCCCTTCTTATTCCATAGATGGTACATTTGAACAAAGGGCTGCTCACGTAATTCAAAACTTGTGCAAGTCAAAACTGATTTTCTATAGTGCTGACCAAAATTTCTGTTTATTATTGCTTCAACATGCAGCAATTTACAATGGATTTGCCTTGGTATCTATCTGGGTTAACATCTGGGTTAAGCTGTTAAGCCTCAAAGTTCCAATGACTTGGCACAATAAAGAGTTGAACAAAATCTGAAGTGGGCTGGTTAGCCATCCTCTATGCTGCAGACATGCCATGTCAAGGTTACCAAGACAGGGGAAGCTAAAGGAGTCAGGTAGGCTCTTACGTTCAGCCTGAAGGTATGAATGCCATGGACCACTGGCCAGAACTAGAAACATGGTTCTGATTGAACCGGAGGAAGGCTGGGAAAAGTGTGAAAGAACACACAGAGTTTGATGCACACTGATGGTCTCTTCCACACATTTGATTCTTGATACTTTGAAGTTACCCACTTTAAAAAGTTTGTAGGGCCGAAACCAGTTTGGCTCAGTGGATAGAGCATCGGCCTGGGGACTGAAAGGTCCCAGGTTCGATTCCAGTCAAGGGCATGTACCTTGGTTGTGGGCACATCCCCAGTAGGATGTATGCAGGAGGCAGCTGATCGATGTTTCTAACTCTCTTTTCCTCTCTGTAAAAAAATCAATAAAATATATTTTAAAAAATTTGTAGGTATTTCTATATCATTTCAAGTTTTAAAGATATTAATTTAAACATTAAAAAAAAACCTTTCATATTACTTTCCTTCACATATACTTAAGAAATCCTTTTGGGCTTCCTGTTAAAAAACACAAAACTTTTGCTTAATAGTTGTGAGATTTGGGTAAGTCTTTAACTTGGCTAAACCTGTATCCAATTTTTTTTAAAGTTAAAGAAATTTTATTTTGAATAATATACATATCATTAATTTTATTTTTCATAATGCATAGTGTATGTAAGTACACAGGAAAATAAACATTAGGGATACTCATAATTTGAAGTATTTGGGTGAAGAAGACTTTTAATATATCCATGAATCGGCTTAGAAGCATCACAGGACAGTATCCATTAGAAAATAATAAAAACCGCCGAAACTGGTTTGGCTCAGCGGTAGAGCATCGGTCTGTGGACTGAGGGGTCCCGGGTTCGATTCCGGTCAAGGGCATGTACATTGGTTGTGGGCATATCCCCAGTGGGGGGTGTGCAAGAGGCAGCTGATTGATGACTCTCTCTCATCAATGTTTCTAACTCTCCATCTCTCTCACTTCCTCTCTGTACAAAATAAATAAAATATATTAAAAAAAAGAAAGAAAATAATAAAAACCATGCCCCCCCCGCCCCCCCCCAAAAACAAACCAAATTATGATGAGTAAGTGCAGGCAGTAAAAATTATAGTTTCTTGGGTATAAAAAGTTTATATGTTCTTTGGATTAAAAAAAAATATATAAATGTGTGGCATGGATAATCTCTCATTCATAGGTATATTGTAAATACTAGGCTAGAGATCTCATGTAAAACACCTGGCAAAAGGCCTAGAACAAGGTAAGTATTCAAAGACTGAGAAATTTTCTTCTCACTGGTATTATTGATATTTCATTGGATTTGCTACTGTTGACAGTAATATCATTTCCTTGGAATCAATGGTGTATCCATAATTATCAGAAGATAAGGAATAAGCGATGTTTGGCTAAGTTCTGGAAATAAAAGATTTTCATCTTCTGTATGTTCTTACCTCAGTAATCATGGGGAGTTTCAAGGGTCATGCCCTCCCCGGAACCTTCTTCATCATCATGGGTATTTGGTGGACTCTAAAGTGCATTCTGAAGTATGTCTGCAGAAAACACAAGCGGACTTTCTATTTTGGCTCCAAAGCAGTATTCTATCGAATAGATATTGTGGAGGGAATCATCATAATCGGCATGGCTGTAATTGGTGAGTGGACTATTTCAGTATTCTGTTTTCTCCTTTTGGCTATTTTCACATGCAAAGAGAAGATTTAATATTATGTTGAGAAATTGCTAACAGTGAATTTTTACTTTAAGATACCTCTGGACATATATTCTAATTTTAATTTCTATCTTATATAATTGTTAGAAGGTGATACTTCATATTACAAAAGTGTATTCCTTAGTAAGTTAGTCATGGTAATTAACTTACCTGCCCACTCAGGGTTAATTTCCTTTATAGAATTAGCTGGAGCCTCTGAAATGATTTTATACCAAGTATTCTGATGCCTGAAAGAATAAACTTCATCAGAAAGCATTTTTCAAAATGACCTCAAAATAATCAAGGGATCATGAGAGAGCTTCAGTAATAATTATTTTTAATAGTATGTACAAAGGAATAGGCTGAAGAAGCCTTGCCTTACGTATTCATTCTTTCTGTGTGATTTCTAAAATATATTTTATTGATTTTTTTATAGAGAGAAAGGGAGAGGGATAGAGAGTTAGAAACGTTGATGGGAGAGAAACATCGATCAGCTGCCTCCTACACACCTCCCACTGGGGATGTGCCTGCAACCAAGGTACATGCCCTTGACCGGAATCAAACCTGGGACCTTTCAGTTCGCAGGCGGACGCTCTATCCACCGAGCCAAACCGGCTAGGGCTCTGTGTGATTTCTAAATTGGAGATGAAGGCTAGGTATGACGACTTCTAAGGCCTTTCCATTGACTATACGATTCTGTGAAAATGTTGTGTTGTTAGAATTTTACTTCAGTTTCTCCTTTATGAAGGGCAAAACCTCCTAGTATTCCTTTAGTTTTCTTCATGCTTAATTCATGACCACCGCTCTTTGCTATGGCCATCAAATTCCAGAGCAACCATTTCCCAAGAGAGAAATTTCCACATCCAATTCTATAGATTAAGCAATAAAACAACATTTTTAAGAAAGTGCAACTGTTTGTGTAGCTGACCTGACCATAGGCATGTCTGACTGTGCTTTCTCGGTTATCCTTAACTGGGGAAAAGCTGAGCTCTAGCATTTTTATGCTAACCAAGCACAACTCCCTACTTCGTGGCAGCTACCCAGAGATATAGCGGGTAAGAAGGAAGTAATCAGTCCCCTCTGTGGGATTGATCTTACAATCAAATCCCAAATTATTCAGGACTCATTTAGTCATTAGATTAATGTAGAGACTAAAATCATCAGTGGAGCTGATCATGAAACTAAGTAGAACTAAGATCTTTAGCAATAAAGGTCTGAAACAGCTGTTTGACTGAATTGACTATCTTTAGTTAAAAGTGATTACCCAAACCAATATTTGAACCTCTGAAACAAGCCTAAACCACCCGTGTTCAGCTGTTAGGCAATAGCCCAGAAATAGGAATTAATGTCATTTAAAAGAACACTAGCTTGGACTAAGCACTGGGCTAGTCCTCCTGCTTTCTCAGTCACATTATGAAGAGACGGACTAAAATTTTAATTTGTTCTCCAGGTATGCTTGGGGAGCAGTTCATTGTTGGAGGGCCCCACTTGTCCTTGTATAACTACAAAGAAGGCCGGTGGGTCCAGCTCCTGGGCTGGCATCACACCACCATGTATTTCTTCTTTGGGCTCTTGGGCGTGATGAGCATCCTGTGCGCCACCATCCGCTCACTTCCTAGCTCTTTGAGCAAGTTAATGATGTCCAACGCCTTATTTGTGGAGGGTAAGTATGAGTATTTTCCTATATCTTTAACTATTTTTGGATACTTTACTAGCCCTTTATAATAACATTCCTTTAGTGTCTTGGTGCAGCCTTGGTCCGTGGAGTTACCGATTTGGGCCATGGTGAAACTATTGGATGCCCTAGGTGGGATGTCAAAGATTCTCCCTCCCTACTGACTCATTTAGTAAAGCTGAACAAGCACAATCATTCAAAGTGCTTTATCCACACATTTCACACCAAGAACCATCTGCCATAGTTATCTCTAGGTTATCCTGGAGATTATCATTATTTTGGCTTTTAAAGGTGAAATTGACTTCAACATAGAGAAACATGAATATCCTAAAATGAGGAGACACAGCAGAGTAGCGTCCACCACCTACTAACTAGCCTTTTTAATATTGAAATAGGAACAGTCCACCATTACATGATAAGTAGGGTCCAAAAAAACTCAGTCATATGAAAAGATGAGTTTCTGTTTTTGATAGATGAATGAAGAACAACATTTTTTTGTTCTGTTGGTCGCCCTGTTACTGTATGGGGAAACACTGAAAACAAGTGGTTAGTGATTTGTTTTCATTTATTGTTATTTGTAAAGAATGACTTGATTGTGGAACTACAAAAGCCCCATAGTATCAGGAGGCAGTCATTTCCCAACTCCCCACCTTGCCTGCTACACGTGAAGATAAGAACTTCGGTCAACCCCTCTTTGAGAACAAGGGCTGGATAAAAGGTGGGCACCAACAACCTGAGTCTTACTGCCTCAGGGTGTGACGATATTTTTAAGAAACATTTTTTCTTCTTCATCAAAATGGAAAAAAGATGATGAGACTAATCTTTCCATGGGATTAAACAATGTAATTAGCTACTAATTCTTGGGCGCTTCCAGAGCACCTAGTGATTCATGTTTGTATCTGCTTTCTCCAATAGAGTGAATTCCTTAAGGCTTTCTCTCATTCATCTGTGCTCTCACCCTGATTTCTGCTCCCCAGACTCAGCATGGGTATTATTTTTCCTCCTGCATTGAAGATGCTTTGAGATATAGTTAGTTAAAAACGTCATTCTGTGTTAGAGGAGAGAATAAAGGTTGGGGAGGGGAAAGGAGTGTTAAATTTGAAAAAAATTTCATTCTGAAGAGGTAGACTCCTAAAATGCCATTATTATGGGAAGCTGGGAAGCAGTGGGCACCTGATATTTGGAACAGATGTGTGTACGTGTAAAATTCTGTGGTGGGGGAGAGGGGAGAGAGAAACTGGTTTCATTAAAAAAAGACAAACGATCTCCCACCTCTCTATCAGCTTTTATTTTCTACAACCACACCCACGGCCGGGAGATACTCGACATCTTCGTGCACCAGCTGTTGGTCTTGGTCATCTTTCTGGCGGGCCTGGCTGCCTTCATGGAGCTCTTCTTACGCGCCAACCTGACTGTGGAGCTTCTCCGCACGAGCTTCATTCTGCTGCAGGGGAGCTGGTTCTGGCAGGTGAGTCGGAGCCTCCGGTTCATGTACCTTCTGTTTGGTGGGGCATGTTGCTCTAGAGCCCAGAGACTTCCTCCTGTGTGCTGCTGGCGTGGGAATGTGGGCCTCTAGCGAAAAAGGTTTGGCTCAGTGGATAGAGCATCAGCCTGCGGACTGAAAGGTCCCGGGTTCGATTCCCGTCAAGGGCATGTACCTTGGTTGCGGGCACATCCCTAATAGGGGGTGTGCAAGAGGCAGCTGATTGATGATTCTCTCTCATCGATGTTTCTAACTCTCTTTTTTTAAAGTATTTTTTAGATGAATGCTTATTTATTTGCAGCCATTCTTGTTCTTAAAACAAACAAACAAACAAACAAACAAACAAAAACACTTACTGAAACCGATTTGGCTCAGTGGATAGAATGTTGGTCTGCAGACTGAGGGGTCCCAGGTTCGATTCCGGTCAAGGGCATGTACCTTGGTTGCAGGCACACCCCCTGGTGGGGGGTGTGCAGCTAGTTGATGTTTCTCTCTCATTGATGTTTCTAGCTATCTCTCTCCCTTCCTCTCTGTAAAAAAATCAATAAAATATATTTTTAAAAAAACACTTAAGGTTGTAGATTTTCCTCTACACACTACCATAGCTACCTCTCAAGATTTGATGTGTGATAGTTTTCATTCTTGGGCAATTTTGAATGTTGCATTTTCCATGTGCTTTCTTCTTTAATATATGAGTTATTTAGGAATGTGGTATTAAGTTTCCAAAAATACTTTTCTTCTTCTTTTTATTTCTTTCCAGTTTAATTACTTTGGGTCAGAGAATGTGCTCTCTTTGAAATGTGTTGAGACTTCCTTTAGGACATAGCCCGGTGTCAAATGTTCCATGTATTTGAAAAGAAAGTGTATTCTGTCCTTTTACTACTTCAAGTTTGTTAAAGAATTAAGTGTTCAAATAAAAAAACGTTAGAAAGTAAGACCAAAAGGGGGAACTCATAGAGAGATGAAGAAAATAATAATAAAGATAAAAGCAGAATTAAACTAATTAGTGTTCCATTATAATTAATAATTAATAATTAGTAATTAATCTTAGGGAGGAAGGTGTGGGCTGTTACAACTGAGAGATTATTGGTTTAATGTTGTATCTTTTGGCAGAAAAAAATGCTTTCTCATTTCCCCCAAAACTTTTCTGAGGAAGAGCTATGAGCTTGAGGACTTTGGGCATAAATCTGGATTATTTAAAATATTTTCTACCTATTAGTATGTCTAAACTAGTTTCTTTTTTTCTGGTGGCCAGACTAAATAACATGTGAAACCTTAAAGAAAAATGAATATTTAACACCAATACAAACACACAGTGGCAGGAAATGAAGGTTTAGCCATACTAACTCTCCCCACCATTAGATTTCTCAGAAAGTGGAAAAAAAGGTCTGGAGAATTAGGTGAATTTCTTATATTTCCATGTTCTGTTGCAATGTGTGATGTATGAATGCTTATGGGCAAATTGTCTCTTAAACTAATATTACATAATTATTTGCTTTCTACTATATTTTTTCTCTTGCTACTTCTCCATGTATTTTTAAACTAGTGCATAAACAGTGTACAGATAGATTAAAGAAAATACAAATCTATAGTCTTGGGACCATAAGACTCATATAAACAAAATTTAAAAAAAAATGACAGAGGAGAAATCATCACAGACATCACAGATATACAAATGACCATACTAGAATACTATGAAAGATTATATGCCACCAAATTCAATAACCTAAAAGAAATGGGTAAATTCCTAGAAATATATAATCTTCCTAGACTGAATCATGAATTGGAAAATATAAATAGATAAATCAATAGTAAGAAAATAAAAACAACCATAAAAATCCTTCTAAAAAGGCCCTGGTGGTGTGGCTCATTTGGTTGGAGGGACATTCCATACAGGGAAAGGTCATGGGTTTGGTGCCTGGTCAGATTTGACTTCCGGTTGGGGTATGTATAGAAGGATACATACATCCTTCTTCCTCTCTTTTTAAAATCAATAGAAACATATTCTTGGGTGAGGATTATATATATAAATATAAATATAAATATATAAATATATAAATATATAAATATATAAATATATAATATAAATATATAAATATATAAATATATAAATATATAATATATATATATATATATATATATATATATATATATATATATATATATATATAAATATATAAATATATATATATAGGCTTTCCCTTAAAAACAACAATAAATGCTCCCCCCAAATAAAAGTCCAGGACCAGATATCTTTCTTTACTAGTGAATTCTACCAAACATTCAAAGGTTTGTCACCTGTGCTTCTCAAATGTTTTTATTATTTTTTTCTCAAACATTTTTAAAAAACTGAAGAAGAGTTAATACTTTCGAACACATTATATGAGGCTAACATAAACTCTGATACCAAAACCTGGCAAAGATAACAGACTGATATCTCTAGTGAATACAGATGCAAAAATCCTAAACAAAATACTAACAAGTCAAATACAATAATACATTAAAAATAATACATCACAATCAAGTGGGGTTCATTCCAGGAGCACAAGGATGGTTCAACATACACAAATTGATCAATGCACTATGCCTCATTAACCAAGGATATAAATCATATGAGATCTTATCAGTAGCTGAGGTAAAAGTATTTGGCAAAATACAACATCCATTTATGATTAAAACACTCAATAAAATGGGTATAGAAGGAAAATACCTCAACATAATAAAGGCCACATGTGACAAACTCTCAGCCAATATCATACTCAGTGGTGAAAAACTAAAAGTTTCCCCCCTAAGATCAGGAACACGACAAGGATGCCCACTCTTACTCAACATAGTGCTGGAAGTCCCAGCCAGAACAATCAGTCAAGAAAAAGAAATGAAAGGCACCCAAATAGGGAAGGAAGAAATAAAAGTGTCACATTTTGTAGATGACATGATTCTGTATATAGAAAATCTTAAAGACTCCACCAAAAATCTACTAGAAACAATAAGCAAATACAGTAAAGTTGCAGGATACAAAATCAGTGTACAAGTCCACTGCTTCCTGCATACTATCAATTTTTCAGAAAATTGCTGGAAAAAACAAAACAAAACAAAAACCTAATTCCTTTTGCAATTGCATCAGAAAAATAAAGTACAAAGAAATAAACTTGACAAAGGATGTGAAGGATTTATATTTTGAAAATGACAGAGCATTAGTCAAAGAGATTGAAAAAGACACAATGAGGTAGGAAAATATTCTGTGTTCATGGATTGTAAGAATCAACAGTTATAATGGCCATATTACCCAAAGCAATATATAGATTTAATGTAATTTCCATAAAAATCCCAATGTTATTAAAAATATATTTTTGACATAAGTATATGTCATTTGTGATTATAAAAATATATATATTGATTTCAGAGAGAAAGGAAGAGGAGGAGAGAGATAGAAACATCAATGATGAGAGAGAATCATAGATGGGCTGCCTCCTGCATAATCCCTACTGGGGATCTAGCCCACAACCCAGGCATGGGCCCTGGCCGAAAATTGAATTGTGACCTCTTGTTCATACTTTGATGCTCAACCACTGACGCATACTAGCTGGGTCCAATGTCATTTTTAAAAGAAATATAACAAAAATCATTAGATTTGTATGGAACCACTAAAAACCCCTAATAGCCAAAGTAATCCTGAATAAAAAAGAACAAAGCTAGAGGCATCACACTCCCTGACTTCAAACTATATTATCTATCTACACTGAGTGGCCAGATTATTATGAGCTCTGAACGCATAATAATCTGGCCACTCAATATATATATATATATATATATATATATATATATATATATATATATATATATATATATATTTATTAGAGGCCCAGTGCATGAATTTGTGCATGGGTGTGGTCTGGCCAGCCTGGCCAGGGGGAGAGAACATGGGTGGTTGGCCAGCCTGCCTGCTGGTCGAACCCCTGGTCAAGGGGACAATTTGCATATTAGCCTTTTATTATATAGGATATACACTGAGTAGCCAGATTATTATGTGTTCTGAGATCATAATATACTTGCCACTCAGTGTATGTGTGTGTGTGTGTGTGTGTGTGTGTGTGTATATATATATATATATATATATATATATATATATACACACACACACACACACACACATACATACACACACATACATACATACAGGTAATATGAAAATTAGCTGGGCATCACAACTGGTTCAGGAGGAGGCTGCATCACAACTGCTCATGAGGAGCTGTGTGCGCAGATGGGGGGGAGGGGACTGCGTGCAGCCCCCACCCCAGCAGACACACACCAGTGGCCATGGTTCGGAGCACGCCTCCAGTGGGTGGCGACAGCAGCTGATGTGAAGCAGCCCGGGTCCCCAAAGCAACCTGGGTCCTGGTGGGTGGTGGTGGCAGCCAGGACAAAGCAGCCCAGGTCCTGGGTGCCAGAGGAAAGCCAGTGCTGGCAGCCAGGGGAAGGAAGGCCTATTCTTGCACGAATCTTCTTGCATCAGGCTTCTAGTAAAGCTATAATAAACAGAACATGATTGGTACTGGCAAAATACAGGCCACTGGAACAGAATTGAGAGTCCAGAAGTAATACATTTTGAAATCAGTAAGCATAAGTCTTACAACTCCCCCCCCCCACCCCACCCAGCCCCCGAATTCTTTTAACTATTCTTGGTCCTGTGCAATTCCATATGAGTTTTAGGATCAGCTTTCTATTTCTGCAAAAAAAAGGCTATTGAGGTTCTCTTTGTGTATTATTGCCATTTTAACAATGTTAAATCTTCCAGTCCATGAATATGAGATGTATTCCCATTTATTTAGATCTTCTTTGATTTCTTTCAATGTTTTATAGTTTTCAGTCTAAGTTTTGAACCTCTTTTATTAAATTTTCTTTTATATTTTATTCCTTTTTTTAATCAATCTTTATTGTTCATATTATTACAAAGGTTCCTCATTTCTTCCCCCCTCCACCAGGTTCCCACCCCACCCTCCGCCCCCTCTCCACCCCCCATTGTCCTCATCCATAGGTGCCCAGTTTATGTTCAGTCTCTTCCAGCATCCACCACTCCCTCTTTCCCCGAGAATTGTCAGTCCACTCCCCTCCCGTATCTCTGACTCTACTATAATCAACAGCTAATATTGTTCATCAGGTTTTTCAATCTCCTTTTTGTTGTTGTTGTTGTTTTTTAATTAATAAACTTTTACACTTCTAAGAATAAATTTTAAAATTAAACCTTGTTTTTTTCTGCCCTGGGAAGTGAGAAGCAAACTTGTTTACATGTAAACTTGCCCTTAGGCTATCAAAAGGCTTAGCCATTCAAGTGTAAATGAACACATTGTTTAAAGATAGCTGCTGGTTGGAATTGGATTACCTGTTCTGGGTGGGAAGGACTTGTCCTCCCCTTTCTCCATTAAAATTAAGGTGTCAGCTTTAAAACCTCTTTTTTGGCAAGAGACCTTAAACTTTCAGAACTTTAAATTTTTCAGGTAGTAAATCAGTTACTTAGCATTTTCTCAAATCAATAATACTTCGACATGCCCAAGGATACACTTCACACAAAAGACATTTCCAAATAGATCAACCAACCTCATCCAGACCCCACACAAGGCACTCACAGATCAACACCCCCGCACTATAATAACTCAACACATCCAGATCTAAGCCTTCATCACTTGATTCAGCAGACCCTCAAGTTCCCCCAAAAGTTTCCAGCCATGTCTGAGAGGCAGCCCTGGGGTGTGGGCAGGCGAGGAGCGAGCCGTTCCAGGCCTGGATGCTCTGGGCCTGGCCTCTGTTGCTCTAGTTTACTCCACAACCAGCTGCTCCGGGTCTGGCCACTGCAGCTCCTGGCCTCGCTGCTGCTGCTCCAGGCCGGGCTGCTCCCGACCTGGTTGCTCTGGGCTTGGTTGCTGCTGTTCTGGGCCTGGCAGCTCCAGGCCTGGCCGCTCCGGACCTGGCTGCTCTGGGCCTGGCTGCTTCCAACATGGCTGCTCCAGGCCTGGCCACTCCCGACCTGGCTGCTTATGGCCTGGCTGCTGCTGCTCTGGGCCCGGCCGCTCCAGGCCTGGGTGCTTCAGGCCTGGCCACTCTGGGCTTGGCTACCTCTGCCCGAGGCCTGACTGCCACTGCCCCAGGTCTGGCTGCTGCTGCTCTGGTTCTGGCTGCTGCTTCTCTAGGGCCTGGCTGCTGCTGCTCCAGGCTCAGCTGCCACTGCCTTGGGCCTGGCCACTCTGGGCCTGGCCACCACCGCGCCAACATTTTGTCCTATTTTTTTTTAAATGCATTTATGTTGCAATGTTGGCTGCTGAGTTGAGTTCTGTCTTAGTCTTTGATTTTTCAAGATCTTCTTTGTATTCTTTCTTAAGTAATTTTACTATCTTTTGCTATTACTTGATTTCTTCACATTGAAAACTTCTTCAGTTTCTTCCTCCTTGTCCTGGAAGCTCAGCAGGCTGGCCTGCGGCGCCCCTTTGTTCTCCGCGGCCTCCTGCTCGGCTCCAGCCTGTTGCCAGGGTCGGCACCACCCAGGAAGCAGCCCCCGGCCTTGTCTCCGTGGCCCGCGATCAGCAGTCGAGGGCCCAGCGGCACCCCTCCTCCCCCCCTCCCTGGGGACTCCGTCGCCCGGCTGGCCGGTGTCCGGCAGAAGCTCCTGCTCCTCATCGCGTTCTTCCCAGTCTGGAGCTTTTTCTCCTTCCCGCTAGGGGAGTCTAGCATCAGAGTCAACAGACTGTCCTCTGCGCGCAATGTGCGCGACTCCGGGGGTTCTGCCCCTCGCCGCTCCCCTGGGACTCCGCCTCACAGCCCCGTCTCCCTCTGTTTGAGCCTGGGTCCCCAGGGTCTGGCCTAGAACTGGGGTTCAGAGCAGTCGGAACTGGGGCTCAGCACAGCCGGAGGTTTTGTTTCCTTCCCGCTAGGGCAATCCAGCATCAGAGTCAACATTCCGTCCTCTGCGCGCAATGTGCGCTACTCCGGGGGCTCTGCTTTTCGCCGCTCCCCTGGGATTCCGCCTCACAGCTCCGTCTCCCCCTGCCTGAGCCTGGGTCCCCAGGGTCTGGCCCAGAACTGGGGCTCAGTGCTGCCGGTTCTGGGGTTCAGCCCAGTCCGGGGCTTTTATCTCTTTCCTGCTAGGGAACGCCAGGCAGGCACCCAGCCTTCTCCTCCTCTCCAGCTTTGTCCTTTCTGGGCGCGCGCGTGCGCGCGCAGAGCATGTCTCCGTACCTTAGGCTTTTTCAGCTCCTCTGATTTTCCTTCTGGTTTTCTCTTTCCTTCTTGTTGTAGAATTTTCAGTCAGTCGACTACTTGTAGCTCTGGGCAATGTCCATTTTATATTTTAGTTGTATTCCATTGAAATTGTTGTGTGCGGCTGCAGTTAGGTGTTTACCTGTGCAGCCATCTTGGATCCTCTCTATTTTATTCTTTTCAATGCTATTGAAAGTGGGTGGAATTCCCCCCCCACCCCCGTTTAATTTGGATTGCTCATTGCATATGGAAAATACATCTGACATTTGTATGTTGATTTTGTAAACTTGCAAGTATGCTGAATTAATTTTGTAGCTCTAACGGTTTTCCTTGGTGTGGATTCTTTAGAGCACATGTGTCAAACACAAGGCCCGCGGGCCAAATCCGTCCCGCCAGGCCTTGCAATGTGGCCCGCACCGCGCTGTCATCACTGCACTCCGCTGCGTTTCCATCACAATGACAGTTTATGACTGTTCAGTAAACCATTCGGCCCGCGATTTAGGCTGGATTTTAGATTTTGGCCCCTTCTCTGATTGAGTTCGACACCCCTACTTTAGAGTTTTTAATATTTATATATGTCATCTGTGAATATAAATAAATTTACTTCTCCCTTTGCAATCTACATGCCATTTATTTATTTTTCTTGCTTAATTGTTCTGATAGAATTTCTAGTATAATGTTGAACAGAAGTGGTAAAATCAGACATCTTGTCTTAATCTTAGGGGAAAAGCTTTCAGCCTTTCATCATAAACATAGTATTAGCTGTGGGCATTTATTTATTTTAAAACCTTTCTGTATTCTAATTTTGAAGCAACCAAGTGAAACTGCACAATTTAGAAACCTAGCACATTCTCTGAATGTCCACCAATCCTCAGAGGTGATTACTATGCATATCTTAAAACTGATCTTTTAATGTCCTTACATTTTCCCCCCAAAAATATGACCTACTAGTACTGTCTATATTACTAAAACAGACAATAAAACCTGATGTCTTCTCTGTATATTTCAGATAATGGGAAGTTGTCTTGGTTACCATTCTTCTTGGAACCAAGCATGTTGAAATGTGGCTGATTATTTTAATGTGTGTTTTTGTTTTAAATTGCAGATTGGTTTTGTCCTTTATCCCCCCAGCGGAGGTCCTGCATGGGATCTACTGGATCATGACAACATTATGTTTCTCACCATATGCTTCTGTTGGCATTATGCGTTCACCTTTATCATCATTGGAGCGCTTTATGCTTTTGTCATCTGGTAAGTTAGTAATTTTTGTTCATGGAAGTTTTATTCCTTGATATATGATCAACAAGACTTGATAGTATGAACTTAAAATTATAGGGGATTTTATTCATTAGCATTCCACCAGACAGTGTCATATAGAAAACTATCTGCAAACATGGGAATTTCCAATAGAAAGAATAAATGCTGGTTTAAAGTTAGAATAGCTCAGCAGTGTCTGCTGTGCCTCTGAGCTATGACTCACCCTTCAACACACTCTTCTGTGCCTCCATGCATTTGCATATGCTCTTTCCTCTTATAAATGGCCCTTCCCACACCTGCAGTGACTGAGCCCTCCATTTGCCCAGGCGTATATCAACTCTAGTATTTCCCAAGCTTGGTGTCAATTAATATATATATATATATATATATATATATATATATATATATATATATATATAAATATATGTGTGTGTGTGTGTGTGTGTGTGTGTATATATATATATATATATATATATATATATATATATAAAATATGTTATATATTGGGTATATTGTATATATTATATATTTTTTTTCAGAGAGGAAAAATATATATATTTATTGATTTCAGAGAGGAAGGGAGGAGAGATAGAAACATCAATCATGAGAGAGAAGCATCAATGGGCTGCCTCCTGCACAATTTCTATTGGGAATCAAGCCCACAACCCAGGCATGTGCCCTGACAGAGTTCATAGGTCAGCACTCAACCACTGATCCACACTGGCTGGGTCTTTTTTTTTTTTTTTTTTTTTTTTTTTTTTTATGAATAGTTTGTTGATTTTCAGAGAGAGAAGGAGAAAGTGAAACATTGATTGGCTGCCTCCTGAAGGCCCCTTCTGGAGATTGAGCCTATAACTTGTCATGTGCCTGTGACTGGGAGTTGAAATGGAAATCCTTTGGTGTACTGGAGAATGGCCAACCAATAACACACACTGGCCAGGGCTGGTGTTATTTTTTGACCAACATGTTTGTCTCCCATTAAATTTGAGTACCTGATTAATTTGACACCTATTCTAATACTAGAGGCCCGATGCATGAAGATTCATGTAAGAATGGGCCTTCCTTCCTCTGGCTGCCAGCACTGCCTTCGCTCCGGCCAGATCCACCCTTTTGCTCCTGCTCAGAGACGCCTTTTTGCCTTCCCACGTTGTTCAGAGGCCCAGAGTGGCTGGGGCGGTATGGAATGCCTGCATTGTTGCCATGGTGACAACACAAATGTACTGCCCTCCCCCTCACTGCTCAGTGCCTGTGTATTCAAATTAACCCGCCATATTTGTTGGGTTAATTTGCATACTGACTCCTGATTGGCTGGTGGGTGTTGCAAAGGCACCATCAGTTTGCATCTTACTCTTTTATTAGTGTAGATTTGAGTCCCAGTGGGTGAAAATTCATGCATTGGGGAGGCCCCTCAGTCCGGCCTGCCCCCTCTCACAGTCCAGGAGCCCTCAAGGGATGTCCTACTTTGAAGGCTTGGGGAGTGGGCCTAAGCCCCAGTCTGATCTCCCTCTGCGGGAGGCAACCAGCCAACCAGGGGAAGGCATGACCCCCATCACCTCCTCGCTGCTGCTGCCTGCCAGCTGGGGCACTGTGGCTGTAAGGTCTGAGCCCTGGGCCTCAGCTGCCAGGGTTCATGGCTGCCTAAGCCCATGGCTGCCTCAGCCCCAGGCCTTACAGCCACCAGGGCTCATGGCTGCCTGAGCCTGGGCCTCACAGCCTCCGGGGGTCTCATGGCTGGCTGAGCCCACAGCCCTTGCAGTCACTGCTGTGGCTGCTTGCCTTGAGCCCTCACAGCTGCCACCATGGCTGTCTGCTTTTGGCCTTCGCAGCTACGGTGGCTTTCTCTGGAAGGATGTTTGGAAGACATCTGCTCTAATGAGCATATTACCCTTTTATTAGCATAGATTTCTAAAAGTAAGATTCTGTGCATGTTTTTACAAGAACCCTGATACAATGTTTTATGATGGGTGAGGAGCAATAGAGCAGATTGATAAGAACACATATTCCTAGTTCTGTTGTTCTGTCTGACTTTGGGCAGATTAGCTATAATAAGTCTCAGTTTTTTTGTTTGCAAAATGGGGATAAAAGTAGTACTTAAATAAGATTATGCATTTAAACTGCTCAGAACATAATAAGAGCTCAATGAAAGTTATTCTTATTGTCCTTGTTCTTTTTGCTAATTCTTATTCCTGTTCTTCTCCTGTATAAAAAATTCGTAAGTGTAGACCCTGTGGGGAGAGACAGACAATTTAAGTACAGTGCAATAAGTGGAAATAGTAGAAGAAAGCACGATTGGAACTCAGAGGAGGCCTCCTCACAATTGAGAATTAAGCTGCAGTTTGAAGGATGAGTAGGACCAGGAAGGGGTGAACATGGGTCCTCTCTCCAAGGTAACTTATACCAAACCACAAGCGGCCTGGCTGATCCTAGCTACTAGGCATGCATCCAGCAATGCGTACGTACTCCTTTGATTGAAATGTTCTTTATCTGCAGCCTTCATTATGGTAGCCATAAGCTACATGTGATTTTTGAGCATGTTGACATGTTCCTAGTGTCACATTAATTTTAATTAATTTAAATATCCATATTCATAGTGGCCACCATATTGGACAGTACACATCTATCAGGTTCCCTAGATTTTTAAAATTCAGCAGCTGCTTTTGGCTTAGTGGGGTCTCAACCTCTGCCTCCTATATTTCTACTCTCAGACTTCTAGCTTTTTACTCCTCTCTTTAGACTTGTCCCTCCTCCTCCTTCTCAGTTACCCCCCTCCCCCGCCTCATCACCTCTCCTGCTTTATGCTTCTTTGAGTTTCTGAAGTAAGGAAACCATTGGTTCTCTGAGTAAAGAAACCATTAAGAAAAGGTCTCCCAGATGTCTCTGCTAGGCTTTGGGTCAGCCCACTTTGATTCATAGTTGCCTCTTTAAGTGCTTTGGGTGCTGGGAAATTTTATCTTCCCATTGACTAATTTCTATGAGTCCTATTCCATTCCCCCAAAGTTTGTGCCTGAGCTGGTTGGTAAGGCTAGCTCTGCTATTGAGTGAAACTTGGCTTCTCCCTCTGTTGTTCTAGGCTGACATCTGGGCCTCATCTCCTTAGGAGCTGGGCAGCCTCCAAGACCAATGCCAACATTCAGGGACCCTCTCTGCTGCATGTCAGCTCCCTTTCAGAGCCAAAAGAAGACTACTGTCTTTTCCTGTTTCAGAAACCTTCAGACCCTTAATCATTTTCATATCCGCTTACAGTTCTCTAGGAATGCCATGTTTATTTTCAACCTCTGCCTCCCCTCCCTTTAACCTTTTGACCTTGTAGTTCCCTCTACCTGGCATATCAAATTAAATGCCAATCTCTTCTACAAAAACTACTGTGATTATCCTAGCCTTAGCTTATCCCCTTCAAGAGTTTTACATCACTTTAGTCTCTATGAAACATTTGAAAAACTGTGATCTTGTGTGATGTTTGTGCTTAGCTCATGTTAGTTTTAGCTGTTAGATTGTGTTGCCTTGATGGAAATACTTTTTCATGTTTTTCTCACAGTTCCTGGCACACTGTCAAACATATAGTAGGTGCTCAATAAACAATCTGTTTTAATAGATCTGTTTCAGAGTTATTTGAATTCAGGCTTCATTTGTTCGGAAATCATGTTTTATACGCTTATCAGTTTTGTTCTCATATCTCTTGAACATATAAGACTGGGAGCTCATGTTCTGACATTTTGATATAAACTTAAGCAATAGCTTAAAAAAATATCACAAAGAGTCAGTACCATACTGACTTGTAGTGAGGTCACATAGGCTAATTCAGTCTCATAATCACAAGGCTCTTTGAAAGCCTCATTGTCAGGGTTTGACTGTGGAATAGCTTATGACCTGGTGAAAGGTGATGGATTTTCAGGACATTGTATGTTTGACATAGCACAAAGATTACCATGGCAACAAAATGGAGTTATGGGACCCCAGCTCTCTCCCTCCCTCAGCCCTCCCCCAACCCCATTCAAGTCTCTGAAAAATGAAGCTGTACTTCCCAGTTTTCCAAGACAAATGGTTCAAAGATTGCTTCATCCAGTCCCATGCCTGCAGTCTTGATTATGACAGCTCACAGGAGAAACCTCTCTGTTTGGAAATCTTATTACATGTTTTACTAAATTTCATATTTATTTTTAAAAATATGTTTTTATTGATTTTAGAGAGGGGGAGAGGGATACAGAGAAACATCAATGATAGAGAAACATCAATTGGCTGCCTCCTGCATGCCCCCTATTGGGGATTGAGCCCACAACCTGGGCATGTGCCCTGACTGGGAATTGAACTAGGAACCCTCTGATTCATGGATCTATGCCATCTGGGCTAAGTGTCATATTTAAACACACCTGTTGCACAGAGCTATTTCAAAAGCCATTCTCTATGGGTTAAGAAATATTGCCCATTTTTGAAACTGGACAACTGATGGTTTTGGGCTGCTTGTCAGTACTTGAGCCAAGTAAGCACAGACAGGGTTGAATCATATATGAGCATTTATCCCAATTTTGCGCATAAAATTCATGCACAAGGGTGTGTGTCCCTCAGCCCAACCTGCAACCTCTCCAATCTGAGACCCCTCGAGGGATGTCCGACTGTCTAGTAGGATTGGGCCTAAACAGGCAGTTGGACATCCCTCTCACAATCTAGGACTGCTGGCTCCCAACTTCATGCCTGCCTGCCTTCCTGATTGTCCCTAACTGCTTCTGCCTTCCAACCTGATCACCCTTAACCACTCCCCTGCCAGCTTGATTGTCCCTAACTGCCCACCCCTGCAGGCCTGGTTCTCCCCAACTGCCCTTCCCTGCTGACCCAGTCACCCCTAACTGCCCTCCCCTGTCAGCCTCATTGCCCCTAACTGCTTTCCCTTCATGGTCTGGTTCCCCTCTCCAACTGCCCTCCCCTGCAGGCCCAGTTGCCCCCAACTTCCCTCTTCTGCCAGCCTGGTTACCCCTAACTGCCCTCCCCTGCAGGGTTGATCACCCCCAACTCCCTCCCTTTCAGGCCTGGTCCCTCTCAACTGCCCTCCCTTGCAGACCTGGTTCCTCCCAACTGCCCTCCCCTGCTGGCCATCTTGTGGTGGCCATCTTTTGTCCATATGGGAGCATCCATCTTTGACCACATGGGGGCAGCAATCTTGTGTGTTGGAGTGGTGGTCAATCTGCATATTACTCTTTTATTAGATAGGATAGAGGCCTGGTGCACAGGTGGGAGCTGGCTGGTTTGCCCTGAAGGATGTCCTGGATCAGGATGGGGTTTTCTTGGGGTGTGGGGCCTGTAGTGGTTTGCAGGCCAGCCATGCTCCCCTTCCTCCCTTCCCTCCTCCCGGTGACCCAAGCATAAGCTGGGGAAGCATGTATATGGGATTTATTTATCTTCTATAATTGAAACTTTGTAACCTTGAGCAGAGGCCAGGGCAGGGGAAACCCAAGCCTCCTGCTTGCTCCAGCTCTGTGCCACCACCATCTTGGTTGGGTTAATTTAAATACTCAGTCCTGATTGGCTGGTGGGCATGGCTTGTGGGTGTAGCAGAGGTATGGTCAATTTGCATGTTTTTCTTTTATTAGATAGGATGCTGGCAGTATGGGAGAGCAGCAGGTCATCCACAAAAAATATGCTCTCCAATCTCCTATAAGCCAGCTGTTCATATTGGTTAGGACAAAGATTACATGGGAAAGTAGGAATTATAGGCATGGGGAAGTAGGCAATGGGGATTGGGGATGAGACTCCATTTATTTTTTATTTTTGGCAACAAGGTTATTAATCTTTACATGATATTAGGAAGTTCTTGAATGAGAATGGACTGCATTCCAAGGTTGACACCCAGGTCCAAGGCTGATTGCCAGGTCCAAGGTTGACTCCCATGTCCCAAGGATGTACAACTCCCAGCCAGATTAGCATGTCCTTTCTTCAGTCAGAACAAGACAATCATGATTGACAGAGCATGATTAATATTCTATTTTTGACCCTAACATTTTCAAGTTGGTTTTCTAAGCAATGATTTATGTGAACTATTTTGAAGAACAAAATACAGATGACACAATGCCAGGCATATGATAATTTGACTTCTGGAAGTTTGATTTCCAGATAGATTCTGGAAGCACACCCAGAGTCTCAGCTCAGCTCTTCCTCATATTAATCCAGAGGAACACAGGCAAACAAAAGCCAGACACACCTTGACTGTATTTCCCTGAATTTGCATCATTCCAGGAACTAGTAATTATTTGCACTTCCTCTTCTTATGCCATCCCTCAGTCTGTATCCAGTGGCCATTTCTGCATGTGCCAATACCTAGAGCTACAAGGTACAGATAGAGCCTATTTCAAGTATGTGAATATTCATCCTCATGGCTTGAAGCAATAGCAGATATAATCCAGAGAGGAGGAAGGGGGGAAAGGAAAAATCAGTAGGGTCTGTGTTAGCAATTACTTTGTAGTAAGTAGCTGTGTCTTTGTTTTATTTTTTACAAAACTTATCAGGAATGAATCTAGAATAAATTAACTAATTAATGCATTTCATTTAGCATGCATTGAAGTTGTACAGTGTAGAAAAACTGTTTTGTTTTTTAAATGACACAAACACTGTCCCAGACATTAAGACATTAGCCTTTCATGAGAACAATGCCTTGAAGAGTTGAGGATATTGGAAGCAGCATCAATTGTCAATTAATAATCAAGACAAGTGATTTTGAGTTTTCGTTGGCTCTTGATGAGTCAACAAATGTTACTAAATACTGCTCAGTGGTTGTTATATATTGGAGGAATTAGTGTTGAATTGGAGGTGACTGAAGAATTATGAATTATCTATGAATAGGTGAGTGATATGAACTCCTGGTAGATTGCTTCAAAGGCCATTGATTTACCAAATGTGTGTTGAGCCACCATTATGTGCCAGACACTATTCTAGACTTTGGTTGGGATTAGGGCTGTAAGTAAAATGATGACTCTGCTCTTATTCTAGTGGGACCCAGAGCACAAGTAAAGAAAATGTGTTATATTGTAAATCAGAAGATGCCTTAATCAATAAGCCAAATTTATTTGGAGTCCCTCTCATTTTGCTAGTGCTAGTGGGCCCAGAGGAAATCTTGCTTCTCAAATTCTGGGGCCCAATATAGTGGAGGTCTTTCCTATTTATATGTTTTTCAGCTCTTTGTTTTTTTCAAATTTGGAACAAGACTTCTGGACCTTCTGAAAAAAAAGTCCCGTGTGCTGGGACAGGGCCGTGAGACCATATCTCAAGGCCTGGCCTCGTGCCATCACTGACATACTGTCTGGGGAATAGTTTATGGCCTCTCTGGAATGGAAGTAGTCTTATTTTTCTTTATTATTTAAGCAAGTAAATGTTTACAGAAGCCAGAATAGCAGGGTTAAAATTTTAAACAGCAGTTTTTACCCAAGACAGAGATTACTATGCTTCAAATGCATATTGATAGAGGCAGGCCAGACCTTGATTAGAAGAAAAAGAAAGGCAGATAATAAGGGTAAAGATGCAGACAGACTAGGGGAGTTTTTCATAAAGTGAGAATGATTTTGATGATTTGGTTTATCAAGTTTGCTTGTATATTCCCATGTATTTATGGAAGTTAAATATGTTTTATTGATATGGTCACAGTACAATGTCTTTACAAATAATCTTGCACAGAAAAAAACACACACAACTTTTTCTACATATTAATACATTAGAGAAAGGGAAAGCCTGCTTAATTTCTGATCCTAAGAAGCTTAGTACCTTCCAATGTCAAAAATTGCAATTGCTGCTTCCCCCAATCCTACAGATTCTCTTTACAAAAACAAGGGTAGAGTGCACTTCTAACTTGGATCACCGTATGCAGTGGCCAGCCTGTGGCCTGCACAAAAGCACCTCTCTGAAGGCTCGAGTGGGGGCTCAATAAAGCCCAGATTTGACAAGGGGAAGAGATAACTTTATGCACTTCCTTTCAGAAGAGGGCTCCTATTTATAACATACAGCTGGATGCAGACTTGGAAAAGCTTTGCTGAGCTTGGTTTCATAAGGCTTTCTACAACCCAGAGATTGTCTTGTTAGTTTTAGAAATGATAAAAGTTCTGAATAATTAGGCATCTTCTGATGCATCATCAAATAATCATGCTGTGCATTCAGAAGCTACCTTGAATCTGTTTGCTTGTTATACTTTACTTTAATAAAAACAAACAAACAACCACACAATTTTTAACTGATGAATGGAGTGGATCTAGAGACATGGAAGCATGGAACAGAGTGTGGAATCTCAGAGGGAAGGTGGGGGAGGGTGGGTGGGAGGTAATTAACCAAGGACATAGTATGCATATATCCATGGCCCTCGGACACAGACAATGGGATCATTGGGGTGAGGGCCAGGGGCAGGGAGTGGACTGGAGGGGGTCAATGGGGAAAAACGGGGGACAAATGTAATACTTTCAACAATTAAGAATTGTTTAAAAACAATAAAAAATAAATAAATATTTCAAGTACATCCAAAGCCAAATAAAAGTGATTTTCTCTTTTGGGGTGCCTCTCCAATTTGCACAAGTAATTTGGGTTTGTTAGAAGTACATATTGCTCTGGATTTTTAATCTTAAACAGCATAATGTGAAATGCCTTTCATTCTTCTCAGGTTGGTTAAAACTCGACTTAATAGGACCTGCCCCTCAGAAGTTGGACTCCTGAAAAATGTTGAACGTGAACAAGAATCAGAAGAAGAGATGTGATTTTGATGGGCATCTAGTCTTTTTGGATGAACTTTTCCTTTTCTTTCTTTCTCTTTCTTCCTTCCTTTCTTCCTTTCTTTCTTTCTTTCTTTCTTTCTTTCTTTCTTTCTTTCTTTCTTTCTTTCTTTCTTTTTTTTTGCATTGTTTTTGTTCATGGTTTTGTTTCTTGATCTTTTGTTTGGCTAAGGATCATTCTTGGTGTACTGGTTGTATTTTGAATTTTGTTAAAGTATTTGAATATTAATGTTTTATTTTACTTTAGATGATAAGTTCATTTTGCACATCAGCCTTGGTATTCAGGGCCTATGGTGACTCTTCCAAAGTCTTCTAAAGTTTGATGCCCATGATATGACAAACATTTGTTTTATTTGTCTTATACGTATACTTAAGGTTCTTGGGATTGCTACCATTTGTACTTGTTAAAAATGGATTACACTTGTTTGTCTTGTTGCAACGAGAAATAAATGAATACCTCAAATCTTCATTTTTGTTACTCAACTGCACCCCACCTTTATATCATGAAGAAAATGCTGTGTGACACTGAAATTCCCTTTTTGATGAGACTTGTTTTTCTGTAACACCTGATTTCTCCTCTAGGAAAAGTGAGCCAGAGTCTTTCTGAGTTGTGTACTCTTTGGAAAAAGATAAAGTGGATGATCCCTGGAACATATGATTGCAAAGCCATAAGAGACTGGGAAAGAAGAGTCATGATATTATCTACAGGGTAAAAAGTCATCAATAGCATAGCGTGGCCGCCATACCGCCCCTCTGCTGCAATGGTTGAAGGGTTGAGACAAGGAATAGCCTTTTATGGAAAATCTGGGTAAAAAGTCAGAGCCCTTGCATAGTCTGTGGCTAAATAGAACTTAGTGGAGAGTCAAAAAATCTTGTTTCTAATTCTGGCTCTACCATTAATCAGCTTCTAGGGTTTGAGCAGTCATCATGTCTTTCTCTAAGTAAGGGAATTGAGTTGGATGAATCATTGGGCCCTTTCTGAATGTCATATGTTATAAATCTAGAGTCTCTGAGACAAAACTGAAGCATGGAGATAGCTAATTTTGTAAATGTCAATCTCTGCCCTCAGGAATCCTTGAGCGATGACTCAAATATGGAGGAAAAGAGGCAGCCTCATAGTCAGCTGAAGGTGAAATGTGGGCAGTTAAATCCTGCAGGTGCCCTGGCATTCCAGAAGCACTGACAAATCTAGGGGGCTGCCCCAGTCTGGTATGATCACAGAGACACTGAAGAGGAAAGTGAATGGATTGTTTAGGCCAAAAAACTGGACACATTCATTTTTTAAAGATTAATTTGACTCAGTCATTTAAAAATTTTCCTTTTCAACTAACAAATATTTCTTTCTGCTTAAATTATCCTATATAATAAAAAGGTAATATGCAAATTGACTCTCATACTCTCACAAGATGGCTGCCTATGACCAGGTTGGCAGGTCAGTGAGGGATGATCAAATAACTGAACAAGCAGGCTGTGTGGGACAACCAGGCCGGAAGAGGGGGTTAGTGAGGAATGACTAAATGACTGAACAGCAGGCTGCATGGGGCTACCAGGCTGGTGGGAGGGGCAGTTGGGGGTGACCAGACTGGCAGAGTGTTCAGTAAGGGATGACCAGGTCTGTGGGGGGGCGGGCAGTTAGGAGTGACCAGACTGACAGGGAGGAGGCAGCTGGGGACGACCTGGCTGGCACTGGGGGGCAGTTAGGGGTTAACAGACTGGCAGGGGGAGTAGCTAGGGACGATCAGGCAGGCAGGTGAGCGATTAGAAGCCAGCGGTCCAGGATTGTGAATTTGGTCTAAACTGGCAGTGGGATATTCCCTGAGGAGTCCTGAATTGAAGAGGGTACAGGTTGGGTAGAAGGGACATCCCATGCATGAATTTTGTGCACTGGGCCTCTAGTTAGCTTATAAAAGTGATTAGAACCCCAGGAAAGCATTTAGGAAGGTCTAAACAATACAATATAGAGGGTGATCATCTATAGCTCACTGTTCTTATATGCTCTTGTTCTGAGTGTATTAATGAAAGAACTGAAAACACAAATGTTATTGAATAAATGAATAACTAATTTCAGATATTCAGTATTCCTTCTATACATAGTAGCTTTTCTATTCACCAGTTTTCAGATACATTTATTTTTTTAATGTAATGGTTGAAAACAATCGATGTGGGTCCTTAAAGATTGATCTTGAGCAATGCAATAAAACCTATTGCATTTCTGGCATGTGAAAGGCCCACAAGTCATGGCCCTCAGGAGATCATGGCCTTCTACCTCATGCATGTCCTCCATCTCAGGGGTCTTTCCTACTCTGCCAAGTTTCTATGACTTTGGCAACTTTGTGCTTCAAAAGAGTGAGCCATCAGAATGATGATAGGATTAAAACGTACAAATTCATAGTTATAAAATTGTCACAGTGATGTAAAGTATAGCATAGGGCATAGTATAGTCAATAATCCTATATAATAAAGAGATAATATGCAAATTTACCATCACTCCAACACACAAGATGGCCATCCCCATGTGGTCAAAGATAGCCACCCCCATATGGACACAAGATGGCAGGCAGGGAAGGGCAGTTGTGGGTGATCAGGCCCGCAGGGGAGGGCAGTTAGGGTAGACCCAACCCTGAAGGGCAGGGCAGTTGTGGGTGATCAGGCCTGCAGGGAAGGGCAGTTGGGAGGGACCAGACTTACAGGGGAGGGCAGATGGGAGGGACAAGGCCTGATATGGAGGGCAGTTGGGGGCAACCAGGTCTGCAGGGGAGGACAGTTAGGGGTGACCAGGTTGGCAGGGGAAGTCAGTTAAGGGTGACCTGGCTGGCAGGGAGCAGTTAGATGTTGATCAGGCTAGCAGGGGAGTGGTTAGGAGGCGATTGGGCTGGCAGGCAGAAACAGTTGAGGGCAATCAGACAGGAAGGCAGGCAAACAGTTGGGGGCTGGCAGTCCTGGATTGTGAGAGGGCCATAGAACATCTCTCAAGGGGTCCCAGATTGGAGAGGGTGAAGGCTTGGCTGAGGGACAACCCCCCCACCCCCCATGCATGAATTTCATGCATCAGGCCTCTAGAGTATTGTAATAACTGTGTATGGTGTCAGATGGGTACTAGTTTGTTTTTTTAAAAATATATTTTATTGATTTTTTTTTTTTTGGCCTCCTTCCTTCCTCCCACACATCCCCTCCCTCCCCAGAGTTTTGTGTCCATTGGTTGTACTTATATGCATGTATAAAAGCTAGCTTTATTGAAATGATCACTTCTAAAGTTATAGAAATGTCTAATCATGGGTTTATACACCTGAAACATATAATACTGTATGTCAACTGGAATTTAAAAACAAAGAAAAAGAAAAAGGAAAAACAAGTGTGAACCATCAGCTGAAGTTACATGAAAATGTCATTGCTTGTATGTAGACCTGAGCAGGAACTCTAGGAATAATTATCATGAACCAGATTAAAGCTAGAATATTGAAAACTGATAAATACAAATATTCCAACAGTCTTTATGAAAAAGTAGAAATGTCCATTCCTCCAGTCTCTGCTTGGAGAGAATATGAGTGAGATGCAACCCATGAGCTATCAGAGGTTCAGTTCTAAGTCTACAGTCTGAGGCTTTCTGTTTCTAGTCCCTGAAATCAGCAATATTTGAACATCATTATTATAATTTTACTAGAGGCCCAGTGCATGAATTCATGCATGAAATCGGGGCAGATTGGGGCCAAGCCTGCCGGGAGGAGGAGACAGTGGAGGTTGGTTGGTGAGATACCCCGATTGGGGACTGATCAGGCCAGGCTGGGTGGGGAGAGGGGTGAAGGGCAATTGGCTAGAAGGCCCCGCACCTGATTTGAATTGGGGGGGAGGCAATTTGGGGTAGGGCTGAACATGGGGAGGGGCTGTGGGCTGGCACCACCCCCGAATGGGGTGTGGTAGCCTGTTGGGGGTGTACCTGGATGGGGGGAGGGGCCATGTTCTGATTCTTTCTTTCTTTCTTTCTTTCTTTCTTTCTTTCTTCTTTCTTCTTTCTTCTTCTTTCTTTCTTCCTTCCTTCCTTCCTTCCTTCCTTCCTTCCTTCCTTCCTTCCTTCCTTCCTTCCTTCCTTCTTCTTTCTTTCCTCCCTCCCTCCCTCCCTCCTTCCCTCCCTCCTTCCCTCCCTTCCTTCATTCCTTCCTTTCTTCCTTTTTTTTATCCTCACCTGAGTATATATTTCCATTGACTTTTAGAGAATGTGGAAGAGAAAGGGAAAGACAGAGAGAAACATCAAAGTGAGAGGAACACTTTGATTGGTTGCCTCCTGCATGAGCCCTGACCTGGGCCCAAGCCAGGGAGGAGCCTGCAACCGAGGTACATGCCCTTGATCAGAATCAAACCTGGACCCTGTGGTTGGCAAACCTAGGCATTATCCACTGAGTCAAACTGCCTGGGGCAGGTTATGACATTTCTTAGCTCTCCAGCAGCAGACCTTCGTTTTTTTCTCCAGGAGTGTGGTGGAAAAGCACTAGATCACTTTTTTGGATTCTTATACCTAAGTAACTAAGAATATTACCAGTGGCATACAGGGAGCTTAGCCAATGAGTCATAAAAGGTGTTTTCTCTGTAGTTCACACCTATATTCTCCAATCTCCAGCTCTGCCCCTGCCAAGGCCTAAAGCCTCCAGCTCTTGGCAGGGGACCCCAGCTGGCTCTGATCCCTCTCAGGGACCCCAGCTGGCTCCAATTGCCTGCAGGGGACCCCAGCTTGCTCCAATCGCCTGCAGAGGACTCCAGTTGGCTCTGATCACCCAGCTCCAATGGCCCAGCTCTGACCATGGCCAAGGCCAACAAGCGCAGGTAGAAAGCTTAGCTTCCTCCATTGCAGGGGAAACCCAAGCTTCCTTCCTTTTCTCCATGTCCTGCAGCCATCTTGGTTGGGTTTATTCGCTCCTGATTGGCTGGTGGGCATGGCTTGTGGGTGTAGCAGAGATGTGGTCAATTTGCATATTACTCTTTTATTATACAGGATGGAAGCCTTCACAAAGGAAGGAGTTGAGGAAGGGTACCTTCCCTTACTTTTATTTGTATTTGATCTCAACTCTTCCAAAAAATCTGAGGTCTCAATTCCTAAGCTTTTTGAGGGTATTTCACACTTCATTTGCTTGTATTTGATTGTGTTTAAAGAAATTCTTTATATATTCAGTGCAAAATCGACATTTACTGTTGATGTGATACCAATTCCTCAGCGATTTCGGTAACCTCCAATCTCTTTAGCTTGGGAAACACCAGCCTCTGATTGCATTAACTTCTATCTCCTTGTTGAAATGGGAGGTTGGGTCATGGCCATTCTTACCTTCATTTTATCATAATAGGGCTCATTAGCCAAGGCTGTATTTGCAATAAGGTAGTGCAAGAGTCACAGCAAACTACAGGAACAATCAATAAAAGCCATGAAGTGAGGAGTTCTTCCAAAATGCAAGAAGCCAATAGATAAAAAATATAAAAGAGTAGTTCTTACGCATAGAGAATAGAACCAGAAATTCTATATTCTGAGTAATGTGAATTCCAGATGGAGAAAATTGAGAGAATAGAGAACAAGTAGTGAAGTAAGAGAAAAGAAGTTTCCCTAAGTAAATAACAATAAAGGAAGATCTTTGCTTTAAGCTTGGAGAGACATGCCATGAACAGAATGACTGGGTTTCTGGGCTAACCTACAAAAAATAAAAAACAAAACAAAACACCCTTAACTTTTCTACTACCAGCTCTGAGATTGAATGCCAGTATTTCTCAGCCTTTAAGGCATTAGTCTTAAAGCAAAAATAACAAATCTTTGTTCATTGCATGTGGGGGAAATTAATGTTTCAGGATTCTTAGAATCTATTCAGAGAAGGGGGATCACTGGATCAAAAGACAGTTTCATTTTTAATTTTTGAGGTAACTCCATACTACTTTCCACAGTGTCTGCACTAATCTGCATTATCACCAACAGTGCATGAGAGTTCCCTTATCTCCACATCCTTACAACACTTTTTTGTAGATTTATTAATGATATCCTTTCTGACAGGTGTGAGGTATGTCTTATTGTGATTTTAATTTGCATTTCTCTGGTGATTACTGACATTGAGCATCTTTTCATATTCTATTGGCCATCTGTATAACCTCTTTGGAGAAGTGTCCATTCAGATCCTTTGCCTATTTTTTTTTTTTTTTTTTTTACTGGATTGTTTGTTTTCTTTGTGTTGAATTGTATAAGTTCTTTATACATTTTGGATTTTAAGCCTTTATCAGATTTATCATTGGAGGATACATTCTCACATTCAGTGAGTTATCTTTTCATTTTGTTGATGGTTTCCCCTGCTGGGCAAAAGATTTTTTAGTTTGATGTAGTCCCATTTGTTTATTTTTTTCTTTTGTTTCCCTTGCCTAAGGAGACATATCAGAAAAACTATTGCTACAAGAAATGTCTGAGATTTTATTAACTATATTTTCTTCTAGAATTTTGTGGTTTTGAGCCTTACATTTAAGTTTTTAATCTATTTTGAGTTTATTCTTGTGTAAGATGTAAGAAGGTAGTCTAATATTTTTGGGCAGGTATCTTTCTAATTTTTCCAACACCATTTATTGAATAGAGTATCTTTATTTTGTTGTATATTCTTGACTCCTTTGTTGAATATTAATAAAAGCATGGGCTTATTTCTGGATTCTATTCTGTTCTATTGGTCTATGTATATGTCTGTTTTTTGTTTTGTTTTTTTAAATATATTTTTATTGATTTTAGAGAGGAAAGGAGAGGGAGAGAGAGATAGAAACATCAATGATGAGAGAGAACATTGATTGGCTGCCACATGCATGCCCCCTACTGGGGATTGAGCCTGCATCCCGGGCATGTGCCCTTGACCAGAGTTGAACCTGGGACCCTTTAGTCCGAAGGCTGATGCTCTACCGCTGAGCCAAACTGGCAAGGGCTATGTGTCTGTTTTTTATGCCACTACATACTATTTTTATTATTATGGTCTTCTAGTATAATTTGATATCAAGTAGCATGATTCCTCCAACGTTCTTCTTCTTTTTCAAGATTACTGTGGCTATTTGAGGTCTTTTGTGGTTCCATATGAATTTTTGGAATATTTGTTCTAGTTCTGGGAAATACACCATTGGTATTTTGATATGAATTCTATTGAATCTATAGATTGCTTTAGGTAGTATGGATATTTTAATGATGTCAAGTCTTCCAATCTGTGATCACAGTATATGCTTTCACTTATTAGTATCTTCTTCAATTTACTTCTTATAATTTTCTGAGTACAGGTCTTTTAAATGTTCGTTAAATTTATTCCCAGGTTTTTTTAATTTTTTGATGCCATTTTAAATGGGATTATTATTATTTTTTATTTTAGTTTCCCTTTTTGACAGTTCATTATTGGCATACAAAAATGCCACTAATTTCTGGATATTTATTTTATATCCTGATACTTTACTGATTCACTTATCAGTTCTAGCATTTTGTGTGTGTGTGTGTGTGTGTGTGTGTGTGTGTGTAATCTTTAGTATTATGTAATCTACATGAGTGACAGTTTCATTTCCAATTTGGAAGCCTTTTATTTTTTCTCCATATTTGATTGCTGTGGCTAGGATTTTCAGTATTATGTTGAATAAGAGTATCAGTGAAAACAGATATCTCTTTATTTTTAAAATATATTTTTATTGATTTCAAAGAGGAAGAGAGAGAAACATCAATGATGAGAGAGAATCATTGATTGGCTGCCTTCTGCACATCCCCTACTGGGATTGAGCCTGCAACCTGGGCATGTGCCCTTGACCAAAATCGAACTTGGGACTCTTCAGTATGCAGGCCAGACACTCTATCCACTGAGCCAAACAAGCTAGGGCCAGATATCCCTGTCTTTTTCCTGGTCTTAAGGGAAACACTTTTAGTTTTTGCCCATTGACTGTGATGTTGGCTATGGGTTTGTCATACATGGCTTTTATGTTGAGGCATGTTCCCTCTATTCCCTCTTTCCTGAGTTTTTATCACAAAAGGGTGTTGGATTTTATCAAATGCCTTTTTACATCTGTTGATACGATCATGTGATTTTTATCCTTCATTTTGTCTATGTGGTGTATCATGTTTATTGATTTGTAGGCAAGTCTTACACCCCTAGAATACCCCCCACATGATAATGGCGTGTGATCTTTTTAATGTATTGCTGGATTGGTTTGTTAATATTTTATTGAGGATTTTACCATCTATGTTTGTCAGTGATATTTTCTTTCTTTGTTGTTTCTTTATCTGGTTTTGGAATTAGGATAATGCTGGCCTCATAAAATGAACTCGAGAATCGTCAATCCTCTTTAACTTTGTGGAATAGTTTGAGAAGGACAGGTATTAGTTCTTCTTTGAATGTTTGGTATAATTTACCTGTGAAGCCATCTGTTCTAGGACTTTTTGTTTGCTGGGATTTTTTGTGTGTTTTATTTTTTGAAAATTATTGCTTCAATTTCATTAGTTGTTAAACAATCTATTCAGATTGTATGACTCTTCCTGGTTCAGTTTTAAAAGATTTTATGTTTGTAGAAATATATCCCTTTTGTCCAGATTTTCCAATTTGTTGGCATTTACTTACAATACCTTATATTTCTGAGGAGTCAGTTGTTATTTCTCCTCTTTCATTTCTGATTTTATTTATTTGTGTTCTCTCTCTTTTTTCTTAATGAGTCTGGTTAAAGGTTTGTCAATCTCATTTATCTTTCAAATAGCCAGCTGTTTGTTTCACTGAACTTTTGTATTGTTTTTTATACTCTATAATGTTTATTTCTATTATCTTTATTATTTCCTTTCCTCTACTCACTTTGGGCTGTGTTTGTTGTTATTTTCTAGTTCCTTTAAGTGTAAAGTTAGATTGTTTATTTGATATTTTTCTTGTTTATTGAGGTTGGTCTGTAATATCATGAATTTTCTTCTCAGGATTGCTTTCTCTGTGCCCATGGACTTTGGGTTGTTATGTTCTCATTTTCATTGTGTATCTTTTGATTTTTTTTCCTTGACCTCATTGTTAACTCATTCATTGTACAGTAACATGTTATTTAGCTTGCATGTTTTCGTGTGTGTTTTAGTTTTTTCTTGTGATTGATTTCTAGTTTCATACCACTATGATCAGAGTACATGTGGGATATGATTTCAATCTTCTTAAATTTATTGAAACTTTTGTATTCTGACATATGGTGGTTAGAGATACAACATAAGAAATTTGAGCGGACACAAACATTTAGTCCATAGCAGAGATACAAGGGAAGGATCACCAGGACAGAGATGACCAAGTCAAACCATTCTTCCCAGCATATGATATCTTTTCTATTCTCCAGCCCCCAAGAAATGTGTCTGAATTTATTTCACATCTGATGTGCCTATTGGCTGAGTAGTGAAGATCCTGTATATTTGGCTTAACAGCTGAAAAACCAACAGCAAGGATGCTTCCCTCTAGTGGCCAAGTATGGAAACACAACTCAGGCCGTAGCACCAGGTTCACATAAAGAAGCTTCCATATATTGATAATAACCCAAGCAACAAGTCAGACCACAATGTTACAGGTGGAGTTTTAAGTTATTATTATTTTTAAGTCTTAGATTCTAATTGATCAGCGCTATAATACATTCCCCCCCCCACCCCTACATTCATATGTTGAAGTCCTAACCTCCAATAGCTCAGATTGTGATCTTTATTTGAAAATAAAGTTGTTTGTTGTAGATAGAATTAGTTTAGTTAAGATGAGGTCATACTAAAGTAGGGTGGGCCCTAATGCAATATAGCCGGTATCCTTACATAAATGGGGAATGTGCACACTGGCACGCTCACAGGGAGAGTGCCTGTCAAAGGAGGCCAAAGATGCCCGCAAACCAGAGTCTTCCCCAGCACCTTCAGAAGAAACATGGCCCTACTGATGTGTTGATCTTGAACTGTTAGTCTCCAGAGTTGTAAGACATTAAATTTCTCTCTCTCTGTGTGTGTGTGTGTGTGTGTGTGTGTGTGTGTGTGTGTGTGTGTGTGTGTATGTGTGTGTGTGTTTTGTTTTTTGTTTTTTTGACCTTGCCGATTTTGCTCATCGGATAGAGTGTCAGCCTGTGTACTGAAAAGTCCCAGGTTTGATTCCGGTCAAGGGCACATGACCTGGTTATGGACTCAATCCCCAGTAGGGGGTGTGCAGGAGGCAGCCAATCAATAATTCTGCATCATCATTGATGTTTCTCTTTCTCTCTCCCTCTCCCTTTCTCTCTGAAATAAATAAATATACATATTTTTTAAAATTCTGTTTTTCAAGACAGCCAGTTTGTGGTATTTAGCAGTCATAGAAAACTAATACATCCATTACTTTAATATTAGTTTTAAGTTTGTTTAGACTTCAAAATACAGCCCGTGTTTGAGCTAAATGTGAGGCATGAAGATATCTCCCAAGTTTTATTACCAACCATAAAGTGTAATATTATCACTGTGCAGCCTGTTGATAACTTGGCTTGGTTACACATTTATGCTGTTTTATGGCCTCATCCAGGTTGGCAAGTTTTCTTAACTGGTAATTCCAACATTCCTAAGGAGACATTTGTAGAGTGAACCACTTACTGACTAGTGGCTTCCACATTATCTGTGGTGTGTTCTAACGTTTTATATGCCCGCTCTCTCAATAGATCACAAAATCCTTGAGAGTCACACATTATTATTAAGCTTTCTGGGGAGTAGGAGCCTTATCTGGAAAATGTGTGGTACATGTTGTAAATCACTGTATTGGTCAGGATTCTCCAGAAACAGAACCAAGGGGGTAGGTAAATAAAGATATATTTTTAAAAATTGGCTCATGTGATTGTGGAAGTTAGCAAGTCCCAAATCTACAGGATAAGCTCTTAGGCTCCCAAGAAGGCAGGCTGGCAAAGTTGATGCTGTAGCCTGAGTCCAAGACAGTCAACAGGCAGGGTTCCACCTTCTTCAGTCTTTTTTATGAAGGCCTTCAACTACTTGCATGAGGGTAATTTGCTTTACTCAAACTGAGGTTTAAATATTTGTCTCATTAAAAAAAAATACATTCACAGAAATATCTAGAATGTTTGACTAATAATTAGGTACTACGTACAGTCTAGCCAAGATGACACATGAAATGAAACATCTTAGCCCCCAATGAATTCTGCCTTCTTAAATTCATCCGTTTTTGTAGCCCCCTTTACTATGGAAATTGGACTGGTCTTGTGACTTTCTTTGATCAATAGAATGTGGTAAAAGTGATACTGAGTAGACTATGCTCCTAAGCCTTTTTTTTTTTTTTTAAGTTTTAAAAAAACATATTTTATTGATTTTTAAAAAATATATATTTTATTGATTTTTTACAGAGAGGAAGGGAGAGAGATAGAGAGCTAGAAACGTCGATGAGAGAGAAACATTGACCAGCTGCCTCTTGCACACCCCCTACCGGGGATGTGCCCGCAACCAACGTACATGCCCTTGACCGGAATCGAACCTGGGACCTTTCAGTCCGCAGACCGACGCTCTACCACTGAGCCAAACCGGTTTCGGCTTTATTGATTTTTTTACAGAGAGGAAGGGAGAGGGAATAGAGAGTTAGAACCCTCCATAAGCTGCCTTGTGCACACCCTGTACTGGGGATGTGCCCACAACCAAGGTACATGCCCTTGGCCAGAATGGGCCCTTTCAGTCCCGCAGGCCGACGCTCTATCACTGAGCCAAACCGGTTTCGGCCGCTCCTAAGTCTTAAGAAATCTTCCAGCTTAGACTGCTGGAACCCAGCCTCCCTGTGAAGAAGGCTGTTGTGTTGGAAAGGCTTCAGGAGGAGATGGCCTTGGAGGACAAAACAAACATGAGGTAGAGAGAGGGTCAGCCCAGTTGGCCGTCTAGTCACATTAGCTGAGACCCTGGGCATGTGAGAAATGCCATCTCAGATCCTTGATTCTCCAGTAGAACTTCCAGATGACTTGGCTAAATGATCGTGTGGTACACAGCCATCCCTGCTAAGTCTTATCCGAACTACCTGACATTGAGCAAATAGATGGTGCTGTGTTTTAAGTCACTAAATTTTGGAGGGGTCTGTTAGGGAACAATAGATCATTGGTATTTGTACCAATGATTTCTGTCAAGTATTCTAAATGGAGAGATTTAGGATTCAGAATATTATCTTGCTAAGGTATAAATAATAATGCTAGTTTGTGCAGGACATTGAAAATACCAACTCATCTTGCCTCAGGTAAGATATTATGATTTGATGTTACTATTTTCAGAAATCCTAGTGTTACATGGGACTCGTGTCTCTTGACTGAAGCTCTTGTCTAGTTACTATAAATTCTGGATTTGCCTTTCACCTGAATTAAGCTTTCTAGAAGGAAAGGAAGAAAATAAAATTACTTCCTACACTATACTTCTTAACCAAACTATATTGACAATTTCCTCTCTCAGTCTTGACCATATACTATGCCCACCAGTTCAGATTTGGGGAATGTTAAAGGGAAGAAATAAAAGAGGAAAAAAATAGGATACGAAAGATCCAAGAATCAAGTCAGAAGAGATGAAGAGAGGAATTGGGGTTCTCTGGAGCAAGATGCGAAGCAAATTTAAAGCTAAAAGAACTTGAGGGTTCCTTTTTTCATCTTCTGGGGCACTGAGAGGTTAATTCAAGGTTACATTAATCAGAGTTTAATGGGTACATATTTCAGTTTCATAGCAGCAGACTTCTGCTATTATTGAGTCATTTTTCACAAACAGATGCTAATTTTCCTTCCATGAAGCAATCAGCCCTGGAGATCCTATCTGGAACACCTGGCTCCGGGAGTGTAGGCGGCGCCTGAAGAACAAAGGCATGTGATGTGGGGTGAAGTGGGAAGGCACAAAAAAGGTCAGCAACCTGGTTAAGAAAAGCTTTTTTGATTCCTTTCTCCCTGCCCTTCATTGGCAGCCAGGTAGAAAAGGGGGTGGCAGGGTTGTACAAATATACAAATAGGTGAGTTAAAGGTTTCTGAGTTCTCAATAACGAAGGAATAGCAAATGCTACCAGGAGGTTTTCTAATGGAGAAATCCAGAGGCTCATTTTTAAAGCATAACAGCTGGGGAAGTTGATGTTGACTTTTGTCTTCAGTATCATGGGAGGTAAGGTAAGCAGGTTTCTGTGTACTTAACTCTCCACTGGGGTCACAGTCCAGATGGTAGGGAAATATTGGCATATCGATAAGGTATTATGGGTTCCATTCCAGACTATTAAAGGCAGTATAAAGCAAGTTGTAATCCTTTTGCTGGGAAAGGGTCTTGCCTTCTGCTTATAAAAAATGCTACATCTATAAAATGCTATATAGTGAAGTGCAATAAAATAAAGGTGTGCCTATAAAAGGGCTTTCAGAACTTCCTAACACTTCTGAGTATAAACCCATACAAATCTGGTTAAATAAAGGAATAAGATAAATAAAAGAATAGTAGTTTCACAGGTGACAAAAATATGTGTCTTAGCATACTTATCTGAATATTTGGCAATCTTTAAAGCTATGACATTTCCTATAAATATTGACAAAGGAATTTCCTATTGCACAAAAAAGCAGTTTAATCTCTTGCTATTTGCTGGTTTACTGCAAACTTGATTCACTCTCTTTAGAGAATTACCCAAACAGTGGTTACCAAACTGCAGTGGGCATCACATTGGAGGACTAGTAAAACAGATTGCTGGGCACACCTCAGAGTTTCAGATTCAGTAGTTTTCCTATTTTACTTAATCTGTTATAAGCATTATTTATTTTGATGTTCAAATTATCCTTCATCTGGCAATGGAGAGTCACTTCATGCTGGATTCTGTGTCCATTTGATATGTAGCCATCATTCCTTGAATATATCTTTGCTTTATGGGATAAGATGTTCTAGACTCATTTTGGATTTTCTGTGCCCTAGTCTGGGAATTAGCTATTGCTTCTGGGAGCCCTCTTCCTTTTAGTGGGAAATTATTTTTAGAAATAAAGATCTGGGCTTCAGGTGTGTTCATTGCTAATGGATTATCATTGCTTCCTGACCTTATGAATGACCAGAGCTAGAGAATATATGTATACTTGTGATATATGTCATAAACATGCACATATACGATTTTTTGTGTATTAACACACTTCTGCATCTATGTTTACTTCTATATTGTTTATATACAGGGTGGACAAAAGTAGGTTTACAGTTGTGAGTATGCAAAACAGTTTATTCTTATACTAGTGGCCTGGTGCACAAAATTCATGCATGGAGTGGGGGTTGTCCCTCAGCCCAGCCTGCACCCTCTACAATCTCCAACTGCTAGCTCCTAACAGCTCACCTCCCTGCTTGCCTGATTGCCCCTAACCACTGTGACTGCTGGCCTGCTCGCCCCCAACTGTCCCCCCTGCTGGCCTGATCACCCCCAACTGCCTTCCCCACCTTGCCTTCCCCTCCTGGCCTGATCTCCTCTAACCGCCTCTGCCTTGGCCCCACCACCATAGCTTTGTCTGGAAGGTCTCCCAGTCTAATAGCATATTACCCTTTTAGTAGTATAGACTATTTATTAATTACTGTATTATTTTCCATATGAACAACTGTAAACCTGCTTTTGCCCCACCCTGCATATAAATATATTTATTGAGTGCATATTGAAATGTATATCTCTCTCTACATATGGACTGGGATTGGAATTGGATATATACATAAATACAAACTCATGAATATATACATACATTCATATATATATATATATATATATATATATATATATATATATGTTTGTATTTGACATACATCCAATTCCAATCCAACACTACAGGTTTGTTTTTTTTAGGCACAATGGAAATTATTTAGTTCAAGTATTAGAAAGAAGAAGTAATATCACATTCCTTCCTTTGAAATACTCACCTTTTGAATAAGAAGTTTATAACTCACTCATGCATTCCTCTGACAGCCATCTTCCTTCAGAATTAACTACATACAGCTTTTCTCTTTTCATATTTCTGATTGTTTTCAAATTCTTATGGCATTCAAATTCTCTTCCTTTCCATATGTGTAACTCCCTTCTCCTAGAGCAGTGTTTCCCAAACTTGACATATGTGTACCCCTTCTATAATTTTCATAACGCTGAGTACCCTTCGTACTCATGAGAACGTAGAATTAGGCGCAGCTAAGCACAGTGCAGTGCACATCCCCACCAAACTCCGGTGCAACTTGTACCCCCACCAAACTCTTCCTGTACCCCTGGGGGTACGCAGACCACACTTTGGGACCTAGAGAAAAGAACTTGGCTCTAATTATTGTTATATGTTTACCTGTTTGATTGATCACCAGGAATGTAATCAATCTCCGATCTTCACCCCCATTCCCGTCCAAGCATTGACACCCTTCTCTCCCTTCTTTTGGTCTGACTCCATATTTAAGAGTGAGAGAGAGAGAGAGAGAGAGAGAGAGAGAGAGAGACAGACAGACAGACAGACAGACAGACAGACATCAATTGATTGCCTCCCACATGGGCCTGGACCAGGGTCAGGAATCAAACCTGCAAACCAGGCACATCCCTTTGACAGGGAATTTAATGCATGACCCTTCAGTTTGCTGCAGGAAGATGCTCTAACCACCGAGGACACCAACCAGGGCTTCTTTAGGTTTCTTTTGTTTTGTTCCCTTCCCCACTTCCTTGCTTGTCAGGACCTTTATTCTTTGACCCTGTTAGTTATTCCCTCCCCTTCTTTATTGCCCTGAGTTCTCTTCCTTTTTCCACACTCCAATCACTTTTTTCATGTTCTCATTCAGTGAAGATGAGGAAATTGCAAGCAGAGAATGCACCTTTCATTCTGTGATTCGAACTGTATTCTCCCTGATGACCCTAAAAATCTCCTGAAAAATAAGGATATCTGCCTGAAAGGTCGCTAAAAGAAAAAAAAAATATTTTTATTTTTTTGGAATAGTTTCTGATTAAACTTCTTGGCTCGAGAAGAAAAGACGCTCGTTACTTTTCACCCAGGAGTGGATTTGTGGCTTGACTTCCCCATGGCTGCCTGCCGTGTGTGTGACCTCAGGGTGCTGGTGGCCATCGTGTGTGGGCTGCTGACCGCCGTCACTTTGGGACTGACCACCTGGATGGCTGTCAAGATACTGACAGGTAATATCATCTTACCATGTTTCACTTAGAGCGAGAGAAGGAGTGGAGCCGCTGTCCCGCACCTGCCACAGGACTGAAAAGTGCCATGTCTAGATTGAGGCTCCCGCTGGGATATGGTTGTATGTACATGACTACGTGTGTGTGAGTGGGCAAGCTGATAGGTGATATGGTTGAATTGGCCTCTTTATGCTCTTTCAACTCCTGATTCAATGGAGAGAAGAATAATAATTAAAGCCATTAATAACACATGTTTGGATTTGTTTAGCTAAATCTAAGAAAGGAAAAACAGTTATGGACACACACATACACACATACTCAAACATACATAGAATAAAATTCCATTTCAAAAAGGAAGTTTAAGAATGTGTTCTCTAGGGTTGTAAATAAAATGGTAACACAGTTTCCCCACAAAGTTCTCCCTTTTCAGGCATAAAACAAAAAAACTACTAAAAAATTAATGTAATTTAGAAAACAATTTTCCTGGTTATTCAACAGATATTTTGTTAGTCACCCTATGTGCTAGAGCTGACCCAGGGGAAGGGGGTGGGGAGGTCAGTGGTGTGTAGAACAATGAGGTTAAAGGAAAGCCCCAGGATCTCCCAGCAGAGGCTTTCTGCAATCCCGCGCTGTTCCTGTGGGCTGTGCAGGTTCTCTAGGAGGGACTCAACCCTGGGGGTGCTCAGCACTCCCCTTTTGTAAGAAGTTTCTAATGAAATGGAGTAAATAAGAGTAAATAGTGCCAGTTATGAGAGGGCAGAAGGACAGGTGTCCCTCCGAGGGGGCAGCTGTGCAGGACAGAAGGGTGGCTGTAAGGATCAGCTGCAGAGACAGAGGGAGTCAGACACTTTGGCTGTGATGCCATGGTAGCTGAGAATAGATCTGGCTTTTCCCTTTCCCACCAAAGAACAATATTTCCAGACGACTGTATTTGTAGGATTTAGCAAATTAGCATGAGAAAACGTGTCAGAGAAAAAAAAATCCCTGGTAAAAATTAAACTTGGGAAAATGTTTTTGTTTGTGTGTTTAAAGCTTATAAAGTAGTTTAGTTGAAGTTTAAAAAATGTATAAATCCTAGAGTTTGCTCCATGAAGGCTCCTAAATTTGTAAGACCTTATTTAAAGGTGTACTTTTAAGAGGGTTTTCCTCTTTCCCTCTTCCTCCCTCCCCTCCCTTTTTTTCTTCCTATCTTTATGTGGCATCTTCTTAAAAAAATGTACATTCATTTTTTTAATTTAAGTTTTTTATTGCTGACACTATTGCAGATGCCCTCCATTTCCACTTCCTTTGCCCGCCTCCACCCAGCCCCCGTACTCCCTCCCTTGGTCCTCTCCACACTGTTACCTGTGTCCATGGGCTCTGCATACAAAGACATCTACTTTTAAAGGGAAATTTGTGGTGACTTATAAAGGACACAGGTACAACAGAACCATTCAAACAAGGACCAAAGTACAAAAACATCTTAAGCAAGAGGACAGGGTGGGGAACAGATGTATATGAAAGTCAAAGCTAGGGGGAGGTGCTCAAAATAAATATAGAACAAGTCCCTGAGCTTCCTGACCACTGAGCCCCAGACAAAGCAGAGCAAGAAACAAAGAGCTCACGTAGAAGCATCCCAGCTCCTCAGAAAAGACCAATGTTTCCTTGCTCTAAGCAGAATTTTGAATTAGCTCTTTATATAAGTACAGCCCTCAGCTTTTGGGTAAACCACATTGAACAGGAGGGGGTGACCACTATCATTTAAAGAGAAAGATTGAAAGACTGATATTTTGCTTTGTGCATTTTATTCAGATTTTGTTTAGTTGGTAAATTTGAGTCTACTCCCTTCCATTCATTCCATTCTACTCTTCTCCATCTCTTTCCACCTCATCTCATTCTCCCATCTTATGTAATTATTGAATGGTCCCCTTTTGGTCCTTTACTGGGAATACAAGTGAATTATTTTTTAAATTTATATTTTTAAGGGGAGAGTCATGAATATTTCATTATCCCATATTACAAAATTGACAATTTGACAAATTCTTACTATATTCTAGGCACTATGCTAAAAAATTTCACATACCTTATTTCATTTAATCCTGACAACCACTTTTTGAGGCAGACGTTGTATCCATATTACAGATGGGGAAACTGACGCTCCTAGAATGTTTTAATGTTTATGTAGTTGGAAAGTATTGGGTTTGGATTTTATTCTAACCATTCTGACTTCATTATCTGTGCTCATTATTCCTACATCATTCTGCCTAACTGGAAACAAGACGATGTTAACCCAATCAATTAATTCATCCTGGTGACTGCCTTTACTAGAAAGATTTCTCACATCCCCACAGTCCCAATATACACTAGCCATTAACTAAACCACAAATGAGCTAATTTCTGTCTAATTATTCTGTACTAGTTTATCTTTTTTTGGTTTAAATATCAAGAAAGTGCTTCAAGATATGGCCTTTGGAATGTCAATGACCTTCTGTGTTATATAGAAAAGGTTTTTATTCTGCTCCTATGTCTTAACAAGACCTCTTGGAAAAGATCATGGTTCAGGGCTCTAGTCCTGATGAAACTGACAGTACTTCATGTGAGTAGACATGATTTTTTTTAGGATTGCTAGAATAGTCTTTGGTATTCTTACAAGCTGCTGAAAACATTATAATAATAACTAGTGGCCCAGTGCACAAAATTTGTGCATGTTAAAAGGGGATTTATTAGAGGAAATATTTTAATTTTGTTCTTTGACCTTTATATATAATAGAAGTGTCAGAGATGAAAGAAAATCAGTGAAATGTGTATGAAAATCTTTCTCCTGTCAGAGTTTGGGGTGCGCTGCTGGACCCAGAGTCAAGTCCCTGCCCACCCATGCCATCTCAAAATCACGCGAGACCCAGACCCAGCCTGTCCCACACTCATTGGGCAAGATCCAGACCTGGCCAGCTCCGCCCTTGTCAAGCCCCATCAGGTGGAGGTGGGGGGGTGGCGCAGCCTCAGGTCCCCTGGCCTGGCACTGGGTCAGGGGGCTTGGCCTGAGATCCCCCATCAAGCCCTGCTGGGCGTGTGGGGGAAGGGTGTAGCCTCAGGTCCCTCTAGATTGCTCGTTAAGGCTCCTTACAGGAACTCGGCCTCCACTATGGGTGCAGCCATCCTGTGTTATGGAAACCCCACCTCTGCTGTGGGCGCAACCATCTTTGTGATGGTGTAATGGTCAATTTGCACATTCTCTCTTTATTAGATAGGATGATCTATTTTCTACCAAGACATCATGACATTTTTGAAATAATCCTATCTAATAAAAGAGAAACATACAAAGTGACCGTATCTGTGCTACACCCACAAGCCATGCTCACCAGCCAATCAGGAATGATTATGCAAATTAACCCACCAACTATGGCGGCAGCCACAGAGCAAAAGAGAGCAGGAGGCTTGGGTTTCCCCTGGCAATGGAGGAAGCCAAATTTTCTGCCCAACCTGGCCTGCCTGGGCCTCTGCTTAAGGCTACAAAGTTTCAGTTGTAGAAGATAAATAAATCCCAGATACCAGGGCCTCCGCTTGGGTCGCCGGGGGGTGTGATTGGCTTGCAAATCACCACAGGCCCCTCTCCCAGGCCACCCTATGCTTCAAGGGAATCCCCGCCCTGATCCAGGACACCCTTCAGGTCAAACCAGCCAGCTCCCCTGTACCAGATCTCTATCCTATCTAATAGAAGAGTAATATGCAAATTGACCATAACTCCAACACACAAAATGACTGCCCCCATGTAGTCAAAGATGGCTGCCCCATGTGGACACAAGATGGCCACCACAAGATGACCAGCAGGGAGGGCACTTGGGAGGGACCAGGATTGCAAGGGAAGGCAGTTATGGGAGATCAGGAACAGAAGGGGAGAGCAGTTAGAGGGACCAAGCCTGCAAGGGAGGGCAATTGGGGTGATCAAGCCTGCAGGGGAGGGCACTTAGGGATGACCATGCTGGCAGAGGAGGGAAGTTGAGGACAACTGGACCTGCAGGGATGGGAAGTTGGGAGGGACCCAGGCCTGCAAAGAAGGGTGGTTTGGGGGGGACCTAGGCTTGCAGAGAAGGGCAGTTGCGGGGGACCAGGTCTGAAGGGAGGGCAGTTAGGGGCAATCAGGCTGGCAGGGGAGCAGTTAGGCATCAATCAGGCTAGCAGGGGAGTGGTTAGGGGGTGATGAGGCTGGCAGGCAGAAGTGGTTAGGGACAATCAGGAAGGCAGGCAGGTGAGCTGTTGGGAACCAGCAGTCCTAGATTATGAGAGGGATGTCAGACTGCCTGTTTAGGCTCAATTCTACTGATTGGATCTAAACGGCCAGTTGGACATCCCTTGAGGGTCCCAGATTGAAGAGAGTGCAGACTGGGCTGAGGGACCGCCCCCCTGCCCAATGCACAAAATTTATGCACCAGGCCTCTAGTATATATATTTGAATATAATAAAAATATACATATATACAAATAAATAATATAGAAGTAAACACTGATACAATATGTATTAATCCATAAAAATATTGCCAAGTTTAATACTTTCTCTATTTATGCTCTCAGGAACAAGATGTCCTATGCATTTGAAGTTTTGTTTGGTAAAAGTTTTCTCAAAACTATTGGTGACTTTTATAATTTTTAAATGAAACTCAAGGCTTGGAGTTCTTTAATAATTTCAGATTGCCTGAAACTCTTCATTTATTGTTTTACATGTTGTCTTCTTCTTTCAAGTTTAGATTTTAGGTTAAAGGTCACCTCCTCAAAGAGACCTTTCATATCCACCTAGTCTAAGATTATCACTCCATTCACTCTTTTTCATATATATTTTTTCATAGCTTTAAAAAAATAAATCTTAATTGTTCAGATTATTACAGATGTTCCTCTTTTTTCCTCTTCTCAACCCATTTCCCACCCACCCCATGCCCTTACCCCCCGTCACTGTCCTTGTCCATAGGTGTAAGATTTTTGTCTAATCTCTTCCCACACCCCACATTCCCTTACCCCCAAGAATTGTCAGCTTACTCCCTTTCTAAGCCCAAGATTCTATTTATTATATTCATCAATTTATTCTGTTCATCAGATTTTTTATTCGCTTGATTTTTAGATTCGCTTGTTGATAGATATGTATTTGTTGTCACTTTGTTGTTCATAATTTTTATCTTTACCTTTTTCTTCTTCTTCCTCAACATTTCATATAATACTGGTTTGGCAGTGATGAACTCCTTTAGCTTTTTCTTATCTGTGAAACTCTTTATCTGACCTTCAATTCTAAATGATAATTTTGTTGGGTAGAATAATCTTGATTGTACGTTCTTGCTAGTCATCACTTTAAATATTTCTTGCCACTCCCTTCTGGCCTGCATAGTTTCTGTTGAGAAATCAGCTGACAGTCATATGATACTCCCTTGTAGGTAACTAACTGTTTTTCTCTTGCTGCTTTCAAGATTCTCTCTTTGTCTTTTGCCCTTAGCATTTTAATTATGATGTGTCTTGGTGTGGTCCCCTTTGGATTCCTCTTGTTTGGGGTTCTTGGTGCTTCCTGGACTTGTAAGTCTATTTTTTTCACCAGGTAGGGGGAGTTTTCTGTCATTATTTCTTCAAATAGGTTTTCAATATCTTGCTCTCTCTCTTCTTCTAGCACCCCCATAATTCGGATGTTGGTATGTTTGACATTGTTCCAGAGGCTTCTTACATTGTCTTCATATTTTTGGATTTTTTTTTTCTTTTTGCTTTTCCGGTTGGGTGTTTTTTGCTTTTTTGTATTTCAAATCTTTGATTTGATTCTTGGGATACTCTAGTCTACTGTTGAATGTCTGTATATTATTCTTTATTTCAGTCAGTGTATGCTTAATTTCTGACTGGTCCTTTTCCATTTTTTTGGCATTCTCACTAAGATCCTTGAAGGTCTCACTAAGTTCCTCAGAGGTTTCTAGAAGATTCTTGAGTAACCTTATAATTGTGGTTTTGAATGCTATATCCAATAGTTTGCTTTCCTCTGTTTCTTTTATTTGTGACATCTTTCTTTGCCTCTGCATTTTGGCTGTTGATAGAGTGCCCTTGTGTGGTAGGTGTCCTATAGGGCCCAGTGGCTCAGTCTCCCTAATTACCTGAGGTGGACACTCTTGGTGCACCCCTTTGTGGGCTAGGTGCACAGTCTTGTAGTTAAGCCTTGACTGCTGTTGGTATCATTGGGAGGAATTGATATCCAGGCAAATTGGCTGTGAGGACCAGCTGTGTCTACAATAGAAGAACTGTGTTGGAGACACCCTTATGGGGCAGGACTTGCTTCAGTGGGGCTTTGGTGCTCACTGAGTCTGCCCCTTGAATGTGTCGCTTATGGATGTGAAGAGTTGTAATCTGGTATTGTCTCACACTGACCACTGGGTATACTGGCTTTTGGATCTCCAAGAAGGTGAAAAGTCTTCCAGTGCCAGAGGCCACCCAGCATTAGCTACAGCTAGATCTGCAGATTCCTCTTCTTTGTTTGGAGTTTAGAAATGCCCAGGTGAGGCCCAGCTGTGAAGCAAAGGAGGCTACTGCCTCCAAGAGCCTTGGGACTTCTTTTGAAAGCTTTTGAGCTCTCTGACCCATCTGTAGTTTGTTAGGTTGCAAGAGAACAGGCCATTCATATGTAAATACCGATATGCACAGCTTGGGTGGGGTTGTAAACTGGGTGAGGTGGGGTCTCAGGGAATCACCAGGGTGGAGCAAACAGCAATGGCTGCCAGTCAGCCATCTCTGCATCTCTGCATTTCTGTGTCCAGTGCCCCCACACAGAAACAATGATCGCTTCAAGCACTTCTGAGAAAAAACTGCCCTTATGTCCCAGCCCAGTGCCAGACAGTTCAGTTTCTCCTTGTATGAATCTGGGTCCCCAGAGTCTTGCCTGGAACTTGAGTTCAGAGCAATTGGGAGCTTATATCTCCCTCCTGATTGAAAAAAAACAAAAAAACAAAACAACAACAGCTACCCAGTTGCCAGCCCATTTCGCATGTGTCTCAGTACCTCCACATCTCCACACCTCCTACTAGTCTCAATGTGCTTTTTTCTTTTCTTCTACTTGTAGAAATTCCACTCAGCCAGTTTTTCTGTGGTTCTGGATGATAGCTGTTTTGTCTTTTAGTTGTAGTTTTGATGTGGTTGTGGGAGGCAGCAAGTACAGTTGTTTACCTATGCCACCATCTTGGTTCTCTCTTTTCATAGCTTTTATCACTTCATAATTTTTAGTTATTTGTTTTCTGGTTGTTGTCTCCCCAGTTTTAAAATGAAAGTTCCTAGAATAAGTCAGGGACCTGATTTACTAATCTAGTCCCTGTACCTAAACTGTATTTGAACTATAGTTGCCAAAACACAATTAATGAGTAAATGAAGAATTATGTAAAAAAAAAAAAAAAAAAAGGAAAGAAACTGAACAAAGAGTTACCAAATAGCTATATTCAAAAGTGAAATAACAGTTGCCTCTAAATCTATGATAATCAAAGCATAATATGCTAATTAGACCAAACATCCTTCTAGACAACCTTCCAGATGAAGCTGGGGCTGCGAGGGAAGCCTGGGTCCTAGGTGCCAGAGGGAAGCAGGTGCCAGCAGCCGGGGAAAGGAAGGACTACTCTTGCACGAGTTTTGTGCATTGAACTTCTAGTATTAAAATATACATAATTCTGGATTTGTTTTTATAGGCAACACAGACACTATTTTGATTTTCTTTCCCTGCTTCAAATTGTGCAACATATTGACTATTTTTGAGACTCTGGCTTCATTAAGATCTCTCCGACTGTGTGTGGTCTCTTTGTTTAACCATATGATCCACTATCTTGGAGAATCATTTAAGTTGGAGCAAATCTAAGTTTTGACAGCCCTCCAACCCTTTCTCATTGGGCATTCTTCATGGAATAGCGCCCTCCTTGTCCTGTGTATTTTTAGAGTCGTGCTCTATCTCTGCTGGAGCTGTGCTTTCAATAGTAAGAACCTTGTAACACAGAAGCAGTACAACTTTTATGTCCCATCACACTTGATGATAAAAGCAAAATTAAAACATTACTAAGCTTTATTGTCTACCTTTTCATTGACATTTTCATTTTACAACTTGAGCCAAGTTTGAGTTAAACATAGACAAATGTCGATGTCCATAATCAGAATAGTAGGGGGTGTTTTTTTGTTTTTTAACTCTTACCAATGGGAGAATATATTAATCTCATTACATATTAGCAGTGCTGATTATGATTATCCAACCTTATCCTATGCCTTTTCTGGATAATAGGAATTCCTGCTCTCTGCCATCATGACTGCCTTTACAGATGCTCTAGCCTTTATTCCCTATCACAGGACATGCTTATGTCTCAGGCTTTAATAGGTTGAAATATTCCCAAGCCCCAAGGTTAGACTTTATAGCACTGAAATTCTTGCACAATAAGAAATGTATGGCCTTGGTTGGTTTGGCTCAGTAGATGGAGTGTTGGCCTGTGGACTCAAGGGTCCCAGATTCGATTCTGGTCGAGGGCATACACCTTGGTTGCAGACACATCCCCAGTGGGGATGTGCAGGAGGTGGCTAACTGATGTTTCTCTCTCATCAATGTTTCTGGCTCTCTCTCCCTCTCCCTTCCTTTCTGTGAAAAATCAATAAAATGTTTATTGGGGGAAAAAAAGGAAAAGAAATGTATGTTGTTGGGAAGGAAAGCTTATTGGTTCTCAGAAAATAATTTGTCCACAGATTCTTGGCTTTCATTTTACTGATTTACAGTACTTTCTCAAGAGACAAAGTTGATAGTAAATCAGACTCATATAACTGTTCCTGGTGGAAAGGTTGTGTTTCGGGGTAAAAAAAAAAAAAAAAGATCCAGAGAAGTTATCTGAATAGAGAAAGTTGGGTTTTAGGCAGCTGTAGATTAGTCTCAATCCCGCTGTTGTAAATCTCTCATTTGGTCTGTTACCAGTCTCTCTTCTTGCTTCTTCATATAACCATTCTCTAAATCAAGACAATAATTTCTATAAACAGAAAGGGAATTTTGGGGGGAATAAATCTTTTGTAATAGGCTTAGGAGCATGGGTTATTTTCACACCAGTAGTGATGTTTAAATTGCTGATTGATTCTATTTTTCAAGTTACATTTTTTGATAATTTTTATGAGTTTATTTAAGCTAAAGCTGATAACAATGGCCAGGAAGCAAGATCTCAAATGCCCCTAAAGTAACTTTCTCTCTTTTTTTAAATCCTTACCTGAGGATATTCTCCCCCCACCCTCCTGCCCCAATGATATTTCAGAGAGAGTGGAAGGGAGGAGGAAAGACACAGGAGAGACACATAGACTGGTTGCCTCTTGTACTTGCCCCCACCGGAGTTGGAGAATGTGCTACAAGTGAGGTACATGCCCTTGACCAGAATCAAATCTGGGATCCTTCAGTCTGTGGGCCAATGCTAACCACTTAGCAAAACTGGCTTTCTTTCTTTAAAAATTTTATTTTTGACAGTATTAGAAATGTCCCTCACTGCCTGGCTGGTGTGGGTCAGTTGGTTGAGTGTTGTCCCATGCACCAAGAGGTTGCTGTTTGATTCCTAGTCAGGGAACATGCGGAGGAGTTTCAGGATCAATTCACAGTCAGGGGCATGCAGGAGACAGCAGATTGAAGTTTCTCTTTGATGTTTCTATCTCTCTCTCCCTCTCTCTCCTTTCCTCTATCTCTCTAAAATAAATAAAAACATATTTAAAAAACCATTTCCCCATTTACCTTCTCCACCCACCACCCACCCAACCCTAGGCCTTCCCCACATTATTGTTTGTATCCATGGGTTATACATATATTCATATGTGTTCTTTGTTTCATCTCTTTCCATTTCCTCCCCTCCCCTCCCCTCCCCTCCCCTCCCCTCCCCTCCTCTCCCCTCCCCTCTGAGATCTGTCATTCTGTTCCATGCATTCATGCCAAAAGTCACTTTCTTAAATTAAGAACCTAGGAACTTGGCTTAATGGAGTTTTCCTTGATTTCAAGTTATTAGATATTTTTACTTGAAATTCTGAATACAACCAGCACCCAAGGATCTTTGGTAAAACATATTATTGAAGATCTACTATAAAATATGGTGGTGAAGAGTGTATACAAGAGTTGGCGGGGGTTGGGGGGTGGAGGTGGGAATGGGGGAGTGGGAGAGTATTAGAATAGGGGGAAAAGTCTCTGGAGCCAGACTATCTGGGTTCAAATTCAGTGCCAGCACTTATTAGCTGAATAAATTTGAGCACATTCCTCAATAATTATTCCTTAATATTTTATTATGGGAATAATAATAAGCCCTACCTTTATAGGACTTTTATGAGGACTAAATGAGTTAATATATTTACAGGTTTAAGATGATGTCTAGTACCCTGTGATCACTCAAGAAATACTTGCTACTATTTTGAGTTATGAATTTTTAAATAATTTAGTGCACAGTTTTCTCCCCTCTCTGAATGATTCCTAGAAAAGTTGCCATTGACCTAGATTGGACCTTTGGATTAAAGCAATTTATCAAATTGAAGACCTAAAATAGGTTTAATTATTAAGTTCAATTGACTAGCTCAAAACAGGAACAGTCCTAAGAACTGCCATATATTCCTGCATTTGTTTAAAAAATATTTATATTACATTATACTATTGAGGAAAGTTTTATTAAAATATTAACCAGTTTATTAAAATAGGTAAGTAGTTAATATTGAACACCCTTTATTTTCAATAAAGATTATACACTTTATGTATATTGGTTTTTTCCCCACAGTGGATTAAACTTTCCTAAACATGTCACTCTTTATTATCCGTGATAATGTTTCTTGCTCTGAAGTCTACTTTGTCTGAAATCAATGTAGCTTCTCTAACTTTCCCATTACCTTACTTTTAATCTATTTGTGTCTTTTATTTAAAATATTTTTTTAATTTTATAGTTAGATTTTATTTTTTATTTATTCTTTTTTTAAATTAAAACATTTTTTAAATCCTCACCTGAGGACATTTTATTTTATTTTTTATCTTGAGAGAGAGAGAGAAATAGGGAGAGAGAGAGAGAGAGAGAGAGAGAGAGAGAGAGAGAGAGAGAGAGAGAGAGAGAGAGAGAGAGAGAAACATCAATTAGTTGCCTTCTCTGACCTGGAGTCAAACCTGCAACTTTTTGGTGTACTTGACAATGCTCCAACCAATGGAGCCATCCAGCCAGGGCTTTTATTCATTCTTATAGTATCTTCCTTATAATTAGTATATTCAGGCCATGTTGTTTTAAAGTGATTATTGATATATTGGATTAACATGTACTATATTTGTAACTGTTTTTCTTTTTCTTTTCTTTGTTTCTTCCACAGCCATTGTCTATTCTGCCTTCTCTGGCTTTAATTGACCATTTTAAGTGATTTCATTTTCTCTTCACTCTTAACATATCATTTATCCTTAAAAAACATTTTCATGGATGTCCTAGAGTTTTCAATATATATTTACAATTAATCTAAGTCCACTTTCTAACAACTATATATATATATATATATATATATATATATATAGCCTCATATGGAGTATCAATCTTCCTTCTTATCCCTTATAACATTTTTGTCATTCATTTTATTTATCTGTAAGCTGTTATCACCTGATACATAATTGCTATTATTATTATTTTTAATTAATTTATTTATTTTTATTGATTATGGTCTCACATAATTGTCCTTATTCCCCCATTCCCATCCCAAACCCCTCCCTAGATATGCCCCCCCAACCCCTGTTGTCCATGGCCACTGGCTAGGCCCATATGTATGCACACAAGTCCTTTGGTTGATCTCTTCCCCTTACCCCCATCCTCCCTTACTTTCCCTCTGAGGTTTGAGAGTCTGATCGCTGGTTCTCTTTCTCTGGGTCTGTTTATGTTGTTCATTATTTCCTCTAGATGTGTGGGATCATGTGATCCAAGAAATACCCTTGTAAGAACCTAAACTGCAACAAGCCATAATGATTATGCTGAGAGGCAACTGAATCAGTCTGTAGTGAGTTCCTTTCTGGGCTATTAGTATTTTGAACAAATTATTATCTGTTCAATCAATTTAGAATAAAAAACTAAATGATTTTACAATATTTTACCTGCATTTATTTTTTTTCTCTAATTCTTTTCTTAAGTTGATCCAAGTTTCTGACCTATATTATTTCCTTTCTAAATAACTTCTTTTAACATTTTTGTTTTTGCAAAATAGAACTACTGATGACAAACTCCCTCAAATTTTTTCTCCATGAGTATGTCTTTATTTCTTTTTTACTTTTAAAGGATAATTCTTTGGATACAAGATTTTTTGTGTGTGTGGCAGTTTTTTCTTTTATTCCACTCTTATTGCTTGCATGGTTTCTGAGGAGAATTCCAAAATTATTCTTATACATGTTTCTCTATAAGGAAGTTCCCCCCTTCTTGATTCTTTCAAAAATTTCTCTTTGTCTTTTTACTTTCTACAATTGGAATAACATATACTGAAGAATAGTTTTTTATTTGCTTGTTTTTTACATTTATCCTGGTTGGCATTCTCTGAAACTCCTGGCTTTCTGTCTGTCATTTATTTTAGGATACTCTTTCTTCTCCCTTTGATAAGTATATATTATACCTTTTGTCCTCTAGTTCTTAGATATTCTGTTAAATATTTTTTTCTTTTTTTATTTGCTATATAGTTTGGAAAGTTTCTACTAACATTTCATCAAGCTCATCAATTCTTTTCTTGATCATGTCCAGTCTACTGATGAACCCATCAAAGGCATTCTTTATTTCTATTATAGTACTTTTGGTTCTTTTGATTCTTTCTTAGAGTTTTAATCTCTCTGCTTATATAACCCATTTGTTCTTACACACTGTCCATATTTTTCATTAAGTTTTTTTTTTAGCACCTATATATATAAAAGCCTAAGCAACTGAACAACTGGTCGACCTGTTGCTGTCATGCACACTGACCACCATCTCAATGCAGGAGCTGCCCCCTGGTAGACAGTGCACTCCCACAGTGGGAACACTACTCAGCTGACTGATTGACTCCAGATGCCAGGCTCACAGCTGGCAAGCACAGCTTCGGCCACATGACCCTCTCCCATCTCTGTGGCAGGGCTACTGGGGCCCAGATGAGCGGGAGCAGTCCACTCCCCAGCCTGGGCTTGGGCTCCTCCCCAGCCACCTGCCACTTCACATACTACTACATCCCTTGGGGGATGTCAAACTGTTGGTTTCAGCCTGATCCATATAGGCCAGCCTGCGCAGTCCGACATCCCCTGAGGGATCCCAGATTGTGAGAGGGCACAGGCCAGGCTGAAGGACCTCACTAGTGCACAAATCTTGTGCACCTCGCCTCTAGTATTAATCATAATTATTTTAAATCCCTAGTCTGATAATTCCAAAATCACGGTTGTATGTTAAGTCTGGTTCTGATGCTTTTCTTATCTCTTCAGGCTGTGGGTTGTTTTTTTTTGTTTTGTTTTGTGTTTTTTTGTTTCTTTTGTTTTGTTTTTGCCTTTTAATATGCCCCGTAATTTTTTATTGGAAGTCAGACATGATGTATTAGGTAAAAGGGGTTGAGGTACAGGTCTTTAGAGTAAGGTTTTAAGTTTATCTGACTGGGAGTTAGGCTGTGTTCAGTGTCAGCTATAATTGTAGTATTCCTTGCCAGTCAATCTCCCCACCTCTACTCCTTACCCTTTGTTCTTATTTTCCCACCACAGGTTACTTTAGCTATCCTTGAATTTCACATAAAAAGAAGCATACAACATTTACTCTTCTATAGTCTGAATACTTTTATTACTATAGTGTTTTAAGATGCCTCCAGGCCATTATTTTTATGCTTTTATTGCTAAATAATCAGTATGTCATTGTAGGAATAAAGCATAATTTGCTTATTCAGTCATCTGTTAATGAACTATTTGGGTGGTTTCTTCTTCTTTTGGCTGCCATGAATAAAATTGCCAGAACTGGGTTCTCTAGAAAACATTTTAAATTGAAGGTTCGTCTGCATACATGATTCAACCGGTGCTCATGGGATCAATACTTTCTGGGGAATGATGAAAGAAGGATTGGGTTGGTGGAAAAATTGAACTGTAACACAACTAAAGTTGGGTTAGTTCTTCAGGATTGCCCTCTGTGTTACAAATTACTATTGCTGCAGAACAAAGCATACCAAAACTTAGTGGCTTAAAACAGTGACCATCTATTATGTTTCATGGTTTTCCTGATCCAGAATTTTGAAGCAGCTTACCTGGGTAGTTCTGGATCAGGATCTCTCATGCAGTTGCCCTCAGATGGCTGGAACTGGGGTCATTTTAACATCTTCTTTGCTCATATGTGGAGACTGGGCTGAAAAGACTGAAAGAATGGGACAGCTGAAGCTCATCATGCTTCTCTATCTCTGTGTAGTTTCTCTCATTGGTATCTCCAGCAGGGAGGTCTTGGAGGAGACAGGTTTTTCAAATGTCACCTATAGTCTCCCATATATCCTGAGTGAGTGAGAGCCAAGTGGAAGCCAAATTTCTTCTTATGGTCAAACCTTAAAGTCATAAAATATCACTTATTCAATTCTATTGGCTGAGGCAGATACAAAAGTCCATTTGATTCCAGGAGAGGGAACAAACACCCTGCCTCTCAATGGAGAAGTGTTGTCATCATACTACAAGAGTGAGAAGGGGTGCATAGTACAGCTATCTTTGGAAAATATATTCTTTGTGGTATTGAGACTGAGGGATGAACCTTTATTTCCTGGCATTGACCAGCCATGGCATGTACAAGTCTTATGTACAAGTTTTGCATGTCTGTCTAGGAATGGAATTTCTGTGTCATCTTTAGCTTTATAAGAGTCTGTCACACAGCCTCCCAAAATGACTGTACCATTAGAACTTCCCAGCAGCAGCCGAAACTGGTTTGGCTCAGTGGTAGAGCGTAGGTCTGCGGACTGAAAGGTCCCAGGTTCGATTCCGGTCAAGGGCATGTATCAATACCTTGGTTGCAGGCACATCCCCAGTAGGGGGCGTGCAAGAGGCAGCTGATCGATGATTTTCTTTCATCGATGTTTCTAACTCTCTATCCCTCTCTCTTCCTCTCTGTAAAAAAAAAAAAAAAAAAAAAAAGAACTTCCCAGCAGCAATTTGCTAGAGTTCTAGTTGTTATACATCCTCAGCAACATTTGTCATTGTCAGTTTTGTAATTATAGTCATTTTGGTGGAGTGTAAAAGGATATTTCTTTTCACTGTGCTTTTAAATTACATTTCTCTGGCAACTAAGATACTGGGCATTTTCATGTATTTAGTGCCTGTGAATCCGCAGATAACGTCATCAAATATGTTTAAAGGTGTCTTTTTTGAAATGTCTATTTAAGTCTTTTACTCATTTTTTTTTTAAAGGGCTGTTTGTATTCTTATAAGTAATGTGTATATTTCACAACTTACAATTTACAAATTACAATTCTAATTTACAATTCTAGTTTATATTTATGGATACACTTTCCTTGATTATATATATACTAGAGACCCAGTGCACAATATTCGTGCACTTGGGTGGGGGGTCCCACCAGCCTGGCCTGTGCCCTCTCACAGTGCTGTAGCCCTGCAATCAATTGCCCCAAAGAGGTATGCCCTGTTCGCCCATCCAGGGCTCCTCAATGGATTGCCCCAGAGAGGTAGGCTGGAACCGGGGTCCCCACTTCGATGGCATGTGCGCAGGACCGTGGGAAGCCTGCCTCTGCTGGGTGTGCAGCCATCTCGTGACAGTGTGAGGGTATCATGTGTGAGGGCATGATGATTACTTAGTCTTTTATTAGTAAGGATGTAATTTTCTCCTGCTCCGTGACTCCCATTTTTATTTTCTTAATAGTGTCTTTTCATGAGTTGTAGTACTTAGTATTTTTTAAATATATTTTTATTGATTTTTAGAGACAAAGGGAGAGGGAGAGAAAGATAGAAACATAGATGATGAGAGAGAATCATTGATCGGCTGCCTCCTGCACACGCTCTACTGGGGATTGAGCCTACAACCCAGGCATGTGCCCTTGACTAGAATTGAACCCGGGACCCTAGGTCCACAGCCTGATGCTCTAACCACTGAGAAAAACCAGCGAGGGCTGGGTTGCTGTCGTTTTTTACACGACTCTGAAATTGATTTAACTAATAAAAATTCAAGTAAATATATACAATATACCCTTTACTTCTTAATTTATCTTTATTGTTGGAAGTACTATAGATGTCCTCCCCCCCCCCCCCCCCCCCCCCCCCATTGAGCCCTTTCACCCTGCACCCGCCCTTCCAGGCCTTCACCACCCTATTGTCTGTGTTAATGGGCTATGCATTTATATTCCCTGGTTAATCTCACCCCACCTAATCCCACTCCCGCCTTCCCACTGAGAATAGTATTTAGTTTTGATTAAGTTGAATGCATCAATTTTTTTCTTTTATGTTTAGTGCTTTTTGTGTGCTCTTTAAAAAAAATTGTCTTTCTCAAAGTTGCAAAGATATACTCCTATATTTTCTTAGACAAGATTTCTAGTTTTAGCTTTTGCCTTTAGGTCTATGGTCTTCTCAAATTGTGGTATGCTTACTCAGATCAGCACCATTTATTGAAAAATATTTTCTTTTCTAATCGAATTACCTTGGCATGTTTTTTAAATCAACTGAATAATTATGTTTAATCTATTTCTAAACCCATTAAGACTAGCTTTCTGCTGGATTTTCAGCCACACCTGCTGTATGACTGGGCAGTGCCCTTAGTGTGAAGACTGTATAAACTTGAAATATTGTTCAGATTTTGTCTGCTTTTCATTGTTATCCCATGTCCTCTAGTAATTTGTTGGTTTTACTTTTGTCCAGAGTTTAAAATGGTTATCTGTGGGAGGGTTAATATGGTACAATCTACTCCATCGTTATTGGAAGTGGAACTCCTCCTTCCTGTATTCTTAAGTTTAGTTAATTTGTTCATCATCCTTGTCTTCAGATTTAAAGACCTCAGTGTCCCCAACCAAAACTAACCAGTCAGTAAATCGTAATAATCCTATCTCAGGTATGCTTCCCGAATCTATTGTCTCATAACCTCCATAGAGCTACTGCTTTAGATTAGGGCCTCATTTAACAGGCCTTACTTGTCTCAGTCACTTCCCATATTGATTGAGATATCGTCCTAAAAAAGCATTCCTCATTATGTTGCTCACTTGTTTCAGGATCTTTCTAAACTCCTGTAGGATTAAATCCACTTGGCTTGGTCTATATGACCACTCATAATCCAATCTATAACCTGCTATTGCTCCACATAGAACCTGTGTTCCTGATATATTATGTTTTTCTCTATTTCTTGAACATATCAGAAGTTCCCATGTTTTTGTACTTTGTACTTTGCATTCTGCCTTCTTGGGCTATCCATTTGCATTTGGCTTTTCTAGATTTAGTCTTAAAATTCAATTCAAATAACACCTCTTCTGAAAAGTGTCCCTTGGATAGGTTACCTCTGTCCTCAACATCTCTCTTTTATATTCCTACAAATTTGAGTGTCGAGTTGGTTGGTCTGCCTACCTAATTTTATCTATCTATCTATCTATCTATCCTCTATCATCTATTTAAATAGCTATCATCTATGTTATTTATATAATGTTTTCCTAAGTAGATCTTCATCATCTTAGTCAACATGTTGTGTCTTTCAAATATGGGTGTGTTTTTTTGTATCTGTGATGTCTAGTTAGCATTCTTTACCCTATAATGATATTACAAAGAATATATCTCAGCAATACTATTCAAAGCAATAATTTTACAGATGGAAGTTAAAGGTCACAAAACCAATCAGCCACTTTACATATTATTCTGCTTTTTGTTTGTTTGTGTTTTTTTGTTTGTTTTTTTTTTAAGAAACACCTCCCTCCTCAGGAAGACCTTTTAAAGGGGACTGCAGGAATGGTGGAACCTGGCAAAATGGCACATGTCTTTGTACAGAAGACTGGAAAGGACTGAGATGTACAATAAGTAAGTTTTTTTTGGGATAATACTAAGGTGTGAGGTTTAAATGACTGTGTTACTAAAGACAGCAGCAAAATTTTTCAAGGCTTCTGTTAGTGATTAAAGTAACAAAGAGTATAATGATGATGGCTTTAAGATGTATTTGTTAGCTGGATAGCAAGAGTTGAATTTTCTTCTCGGGCTACTTACCTGTATGTTTGATACACCTTGTCTGTTTCCCAACTATCAAGTTTCTCTGTAAACTCAGCACTGCTTTTCTGTCTGGATGCAGTGTCTGATGCAGAGTAATGGGTGAAATTGTTTTTGCATGTCCTTCAACTGGTGATAAGCCATATCACATCATTTCAAATATCACAATTTTTACACATTTAACTTTTCTGAAATCATGATGCATCTTTCTAGCTACATATATACTTGGAGGAAGTTTTTGTCTTTTCTTCCTTTCTCTTAAAGAGATGTTATTAATTTAGTGGTTTGACTTCAATCAAAGGTCTCTCAAGATCGAAGTTCATTGTCACTTGTTGATCTGCAGTGTGCATCTCAGTACTCTGCTTGGGATCCAGGGTTCCAGGAACACACTCCCACCATTGTTACACTCCTACCAGTCAGCATATTCCACATACACACGACTTCGGCTTTGTTTTTGCTTTGACCACATCCTCATGAGGCTCTTTGCCACTCAAGGTTTTCAAGATTTCAACTAATTTGATACATTATTCTTGCTGATGTGTTAGGGATCACATCCTACCTCTGGCAAGTCATATATTGTGCACATTTTAACTGGAACCTGTTATCTAACATACTAGTTATCTTAATGGAAATAACCAAATAAGAAAATATGAAGTTCTTACCCAACCAGTGTTGCTCAGTGGTTGAGCATAGACCTATGAACCGAGAGTTCATCAGATTCCCCGTCAGGGCACAAGCCCAGGTTATAGGCACGCAGGAAGCAGAAGAGGAAACTTATCTTTATGTGGTTCTTCTAGTTGCCAGGCATACTCCCTATAATCTCAATGGTTCTCTCTCATCTATGTTTCTCTCTATCTGTCCCTTTGCTTCCCCCCTTTCTCTCTCTCAAATAAATAAAAATGTATTTTTTTCTTTTCAAAAAGAAAGTATGAAGTTGTTGGTGGGCCAGTCAGTACTATAAATTGTCTATTTCCCTTCACATTATACTGGCAAAGATTTGAATTTTGACTTTTATCTGGTTTGAAATTTGAAAAGAAAAGTATAATTTAAAATGAAAATTTTTTTTCTTTTTATTGTAGTTAATTTCTGTCCAAACAGTACCTCTGGGAATTTTACTTTTGGCAATATTTCAGTGGGAAGATATGGACCTTCCTTGGAAACATGTGGCAGGGACACTCACAATGGTATGTGTTTTTCTAAGTGTCTTCCTTGTTGGCATACAAATCACTGTACTGGTTATGCCTACCATCCCTCCAGCTAGCGTCCGGTTCTTGGGAGAGGCATCAAAGAAGGCTTTGGCTCCCTTTTATGATGCCAACGTTCGAAGTTTAGGGTGTTACCTCACATTATTCTAACTTTTCTGAAAACTTTACTGTGGATCAGCTGTCCATTCCTTTTACTACATCTTCGATTGGTTTATTTTTCCAGCTTATTCTGTCTCCTGGAGTTTGATCAGGTTCACATCTGCTTCTTAAGGTATATAATTCGCCTCAGTGTAAACAAGTAGTTACACTATTGGTTTACGCCATATCTGTGAAGGGACATACACAGGAGCATCTAGTTGTTGTGGCCATCTTTGCAAATGCTCTCTCTGTCTTTTTCTTTTTGTTAAAGCGGGCAGCCCAAGAGCAACCCGGCTGTGCTACCTTACTGAAGATGGAGAGATAGAATTACAAAATGCGACAATAGCAGATTGCAATACAAATCTGGAAACCCTGGGAGAGCAGGTATGCCCTATGGCCCATGTGATAGGCAACTGGAAAAAACCCTGATGGTCAAATCAATGCTATTTATTTATTTATTTATTTATTTATTTATTTATTTAATAAATCTTTATTGTTCAGATTATTACAAATGTGTTCCTCTTCCCTCCCTCAATTGCTCCCTTCCACCAGGTTCCTACCCCACCCTCTGTCCTTTCCCCATCCCCCATTGTCCTCATCCATAGGTGCACAGTTTTTGTTCAGTCTCTTCCCACACCCCTATGCCCCTTTTCCCTGAGAATCATCAGTCGACTGCCCTTCCATACTTCTGATTCTATTATATTCACCAGTTAATATTGTTCATCAGATTTTTTAATTCCCTTGGTTTTTAGAGTCACTTGTTGATAGTTACATATTCGTTGTTCATAATTTTTATCTTTATCTTCTTCCTCTTCCTAAATAACCCCCTTCAGCAATTCATATAATTCTGGTTTGGTGGTGATGAACTCTTTTAGTTTTTTTTTATTTGTGAAGCTCTTTATCTGTCCTTTGATTCTGAGTGATAGCTTTGCTGGGTAGAGTATTTTTGGCTGTAGGTTCTTGCTATTCATCACCTTGAATATTTCTTGCCATTCCCGTCTGGCCTGCATAGTTTCTGTTGAGAAATCAGCTGACAATTGTATGGGTGCTCCTTTATAGGTAACTACCTGCTTTTCTCTTGCTGCTTTTAATATTCTCTCTTTGTCTTTTGCTCTTGGAATTTTAATTATGATGTGTCTTGGTGTGGTCCTCCTTGGATTCCTTTTGTTTGGGGTTCTGCAGGCTTCCTGGACTTGTAAGTCTATTTCTTTCCCCAGGTGGGGGAAGTTTTCTGTCACTATTTCTTCCAGTATTCTTTTGGTATCTTGCTCTCTCTCTTCTTCTGGAATCCCCATAATTCTGATGTTGGTTCGCTTGAAATTGTCCCAGAGGTTTCTTACACTATCTTCAACTTTCTGGATTCTCTTATCTTCTCGCTTCTGCAGAGGAGTGTCCTCTGGCTCTTTGTGTTCTAAATCTTTGTCTTGATTCTTGCGATCTTCCAGTCTGTTTTTAGGACTTTGTATAATATTTTTTAGTTCAGACAATGTTTTCTTCATTTCTTGTTGATCCCTTTTCATATCCTCATAGGTCTCATTTATTTTATCAGCCTTTTTAAGGATATTGTTGCATAATCTTATAACTGTAGTTTTGAACTCAATGTTCAATCTTTTCTTTTCCTCCATCTCCTTCCTTTGTGTCCTTCCTCTTATCTGCATTTTAGTTGTTTCCCTGATTTGTTGGAATAGCTTTGTGTTCTAGGTGTTCTGGCAGAGCCCAGTAGCACAGCTTTCCCAGTTACCTGCAGTGGACAGTCTTGGTGTAGCCCTTTGTGGGCTGTGTGTGTAGTCTTGTTGTTAAGCCTTGCTTATTGTTGGTATCACTGGGAAGTGTTGATCTCCAAGCCAATTGGCTGTGAGGATCAGCAGTGTTTCAGCTAGGAGGGCTTCTGTACTCCGTTTGGATAGGGCGGGGTCTTGGGGTGGTGCAGACAATCTTTGGTTCCCTGTCAGTCTCACCTTAGAAAAGTCCTGTTCGCTGTGAGTTTCATAAGATTGGTTGCAGGCGCGCGCACCTCTTTGGTAAAGGCGCAGACAAGCTTTGGATTCCGGCCAGTCCCTTCTTAGAGAAAGCCAGCTTCTGGGAGAGCTTCTGTGCTCAGCCACAGATGGGACAGAGTCTCGGGTTGGTACAGACAAACTTTATTTTCCCTTTGGCTCCTCCCCAAGTCCCGCAGTAATGGCCCTGGCTTCACACAACTCGGAGAGATCTCTGCCCACTGCCTGACAGTCTGGCCTCTCCTTGACTGGGGCCGTCTATCAGAGCAATAGGCTGATTCTGTTTTCCTCTTGAACAAGAAAGCCAGCCAAGCGTTAGCTGTCTGCCCTCTCCGCTCGCCAGGAATAAGCCAGTAGCAAACTCAGCCCGGCCCACCCTCTCTGCGCCCTAGAGTAAGCCAGCATCTTTTCGCGCACAGTTCTCAGTACCTTCACAGTTCCTGAGGTTCAGTGCGCCTTCTCTCTCCTTCCCAGATGGCAGAGCCTCCTCTCAGTTAGCCATCCGGTGCTTCAGGGCAATGCCTCCCCTGTTTTCCAGTTCTAAATTCAAATTTGTTGTGGTAGGCTGCATTTGGGTGTCTACCCTATTGCCGCCATCTTGGTTTTCTCTCCAAATCAATGCTTTTTAAAACTTTCAAATTAGAAATAACAAAAACTAGTAATTAAACCTTTGTTGTTGTTGTTGTTGTTAATCCTCACCTGAAGATATTTTTTTCATTGAATTTTAGAGAGAGTAGAAGGGATAGAGAAAGAATGGGGGGGAGATGGGGGGAGAGAGTGAGAGATGAGAGAGAGAGAGAGAGAGAGAAACATTGATGTGAGAGAGACACATTCTTTGGTCGCCCCCCCCGCCCACAGAGAGAGAGAGAGAGAGAGAGAGAGAGAGAGAGAGAGGGAGGGAGAGAGAGAGAAACATTGATGTGAGAGAGTCACATCCTTTGGTTTCCTCCCCCACTCACCCCTTCCAGGGCTGGGAATGAACCTGCAACCCAGGTATGTGCCCTTGACTAAAAAATTGAATCCAAGACTCTTCAGTGTGCTGGCCGACAGTCTAACCACTGAACAACACCAGACAGAGCTAAAGCCTTTATTTTTTTTTAAGTTGACATCTATTTGTAAAAAAGACTACTGAACATGTTGGTTCTCCAAATTTCAGCAAAAATCTATAGCACATTTAAAATGACCTCATCATTTTTAAGCCAGTAAAGTTTTGACCAAAATGGATCCCTGACATTTAAGACCAAAAATGAAGGTATTTTGCCTGGCCAGTGTTGTTCAGTGGTTAAGCATTGACCTATGAATCAGGTCAGGGCACATGCCCAGGTTTAGGGCTTGATCTCCAGTAGGGGGCATGCAGGAGGCAGCCAATCAATGATTCTCTCTCATCATTGATGCTTCTATCTCTCTCTTCCTTTCTCTGAAATAAATAAAAATGTATTTTTAAAAAAGGAAGGTATGTTAAGGTTGTGAACCAGAACACAGAGGAAAATCTATGAGGCCTTTTGAGACAGAAAACTCCAGAACCTGATGAGAGTCTCAGAGCTGTATCCCTGAGCAGGTGAAATGGGAAGTACATCTAGGTAAATATATTTTTCCATGCAAATTAAATTATTTTGACTAAGGAGATACCCAAATGCAAATGCTAACACCTGCGGCCAAACAGGGTCGAAGAGGAAACTTCTCTCTCTTCTAGGAAGCAGGCCTGCTATTGATACATACTATTTCCCTTAATTTTCACAGAACCTCTGAGAGCAAGGTGTTATGCCAATAGTGTATATAATTACAGCTAATAACACTCATTACTGAGCACTGACTGCCTGCTAAGTGCTGTGCTGAACATTCTATCACATGTGCTGTTTTATCGTATTTAATCCCTGTAACACCCCAATAGACAAGTATGAACTTACTCATTTTATAGATGAGGAAACTGTGTTTCTGAGACGTGCAGTATTTTGCCTGATAAATCACAGCCAAAAGTGATGGTGCTGCTTTTTGTTTTAAAGTCCGCACTGAACCATATCGGCTCCCTAATTATACATGGGCAGCGGTGGAGGTGGGAGTAGGAGTGGTAGGAGGATATGGAGGTGGTGCCAACCACATAGGTTGTGTGAACCACACAGATTGTGGGAAAGACTTCATGTTCTGGAATCAGACAAAACAGTGTTTGACTATTAGCTCTGCCACGTCTAAGCTGCGTGAACTATGGGTGAGCTCCTTACCCTCTCCAAGGCTTTAAATAGGGATGAGAATGCTCAAGTCAGTGCTGTTTTGCAGATTAAATGTAGTGACACCTGCAAGACACTTAGCAGTGCCTAGCACGTAGCAGGGACCTGGATATGAAATGAGAGCATTGTTACTGTCTACTGATGGAATATTGCTTCCAACTCTTTCCCAAGCTTGAATAGCCTGTGACCTTCATTTGACTTTTGAAATGATATGCTGCCATCTAGCGAAAGACAGAAAGAGAAGGGAGGGAGGGAGGGAGGAGGGAGGGAGGGAGAGAGAGAGAGAGAGAGAGAGAGAGAGAGAGAGAGAGAGAGAGAGAGAGAGAGAGAAAGAGAGAGATGATCTCCAGCCCCACTAATGACAGGAGTAACATGCACAGCAGAGCCTGGACGCCAGTTGGTACCTGAGGTTGTCTAGGTCAATGCTGCCCACACTCTGCTGAAAAGCTAGTTTTAAAATCTCCAACCTATTGTAGACCAATAATCTTGTACAATACAATAAAAACAAATAACTTGGAAAATGAAATGAAGAAGACATAATGTACAAATCCATTTAAAAATTATTATATGCTACAGCATAGAATTGTTATATAAGATTACAGTTGTTATACACATTATACAAGAAAAGAAACAGATCATGAAAAACTAAGTGGGGATTGAAGAGTTTGGAGGCTCAACTACATTCCCGCTCATTCATTTGTAGTTGCTTGAAATGTTTAAATGTAGTTGTAAAAAGTTAGGTTTGCTCTTTTTTTTTTTTAACAGCTAAGTGATTCGTCAGAAAATGCTCCAACTGTTTCTAAACAAGTCCTGATTTTAACATCTAATATCACAAATTTAGAGCCTCAGAACATCACTTCTGCTACTAAAGTGGTGGGACAGATCTTCAACATAACCACAAATGATTCAGCTCAGGTAACACTCATAAGGGTTTTTGAAAAGGGAGGGGAAGAAATAAACTCATCCCAAACTGTATTCCTTATTCCAGGATATAAACTTGGGCATGATTTAGGTTGCTTAGAACCATTTTGCAGAGTACTCTGTCTGAGAGATGCTCAAAGAATTATTTGTCCAAATAATTCTCTTTGAAGGTAGTCACACTGATCATTACCATGTTAAATCTGGGAAGCCTATAACAAGCAAATCTGTTTCATCTTATTAATATGTTTGCCCACTGCATTTGGCCTCAATATCCCTATTCAATTCCAATAATTTAATAAAATTAAATAAAAATTAATTTATTTACCTAGTGAAATGGTGTTACAAGGAACTCACTTTGGAACATGATGTTTTAAGCTGATCTCTTCCTGCTAAGCATATTTGCATTTTAGTTTTAGCTTTTAAAAAATGTAGGCCTTGTTTACATTTCTGATACTATGAACTGCTAAACTCTGGTATCTGAAGAAAAGAACTATAGTCAACGTTTACCAATTGGCACAGCTTGGGTACTGGTCACACAGGCTGTAAGCCACCTAAATGGACAAACCCAGTGTTTACCAATTGAATATAAGCATGACCTGAAAATATACAATATATTCTTCTCTTTAAATGTTTTATTTCAAAAAATGATTTTATGTTATCCTAGCTCCTTTGGAAATTAAGGGAGATTAAAATTACAAGTTAGTAAAACTGGAATTAAAAAATAATGACCTCCAAAGGTAGAATTTGTGGAAGGATTAGCCAATAAAGACAGAAGAATATTAATAATCCCAAAGAGAGCAGCTCAACAGTAACCAAATGCCCAGAGACCCTTTCCAATGTGCTTCTGATGTTTTTAATTGTAAGAAAACTAGAAATAATTTTACTGATTCTAATAGTTACATTAGGTGTAGCTAATAAGTTATATTAAATATTGTAAGCTGTGACGTTCTGATAATTAAAGCCCTTCTTAGTTTGTTTCTGCATGTGTACCCAAGCATCGGCTTTTGTGTTCTTGGGGATGCAGTGGGGGGTCTGTGAAGATCTTGCTCTGAGGTCAAATTCAGAGACCTATGCCTTCTAATTGACTGCCTTAATTTTTATTTTCATTGTGCCTTATCTTTATTCTCTCTGCCATTTTCTGTAGACAGAAAGCTAAGCCTTCAGTTCCACTTGATACCATAATAATCCATGCTAACGAAGGTCATGAGGATGTCCTCTGTGATAACTGGTGTCTTCTTCCCGGCAGGCAAAAATAGATGCTGTCACAACAGTGAGTCAACTTCTAGGTGCCAAAGAAGAAGTTTTTAAAAAAGCTGTCGCTGAAGATGAACAGGTCTTTTCAACGTAAGCACAATTCCAATTTGGAAAGAAAAACCTGACAAAGTGCTGTTTACTTTCCTAGGTTAAAGCATTAATAGAAATGTCTTTATTTCTCTCATGGATGCACTCACTGGCTGATTCCTACGGGATGCAGACTAAAACCTTCTATTTATCTTCAGTGACCAGTGGAGTTAACTCCTGGTTCCAGGTGTGGCCATGGATAGAGAGTAACTGGGATGATTTAGATTAGAACTTGTTTCACTAGCCTCAGCTCGGTATGCCCAAGTGGCAGACAGCATGCAGGCAGGAGCTCCGCATGCTCTTTTTCTCAGTTTACAGAGCTGCAAATAACAGCACAACTTTGTAAGACACATTGGAAGCCTCCCACCCACAACTCAGCCCTCCCCAAGATCCTGGTGTGTTTCAATTAAACTTTCCCATGGTTACATTGGACAACAAAAGGGATCCAACTCTATACCTGTTTTCTTTCTTCTTAACTCATATGTTCTGGATTTCTTTGGGTTGTATATTTAAACTTAAACTCATGTTCTTTATTCATAGAGGCCTCCCATTAGGATTCACTATGTGTGTTTTTTATTTTATATATAGTTTTCTTAATTCTTTTAAAATTTCAGTAAATATGCATGCTCATTATGGAAAAATAAAAAATATATAGATGAGAAAATTTTAAAAAATAATTTTGCATTTGTTAACCTGTTGATATACTGTATATTCTTGTAAAATGTTTTCTCTGTATATGCATTACATTACATAATCTATTGATTTATAACTTGTCTTTTGTCACTTAATAGTATATAAACATTTTATATAAATATCTATACATCTACATCATAAATTTTAGATTATTGCATAAATGAGTGAATTTTTATTTAAGAAGTTCTCTGCCACTGGACATTTAGATTCTTTTAAATGTTTTAATATTTTGAACAATCAACATTCTTATACATAATCTTTGTTTGCATGAGACATTATTTGTTGGAATAAATTCCTACAAATAATTCTCAGTTTTCTAATTATTATAACCAGTACCTATCTTGTGTTGAGTCTTTAAAGTAGAAAAAGAACAAAAGCATGAAATAGAACATTCAAAAGATTATAATTCTGAGAGAGGGTGGTAGAGGTTGTGCAAACAGTTTAACTGTTGTGACGTATGACTTCAAATTTCTAGGAGTGTGGTTACTCCCTTTAAAAAAAAATAATCCTTACCTGAGGATATTTTCCATTGACTTTTAGAGAGAGTGGGAGAGAGAGAAAGAGAGGGAGAGAGAGAGAGAGAGAGAGAGAGAGAGAGAGAGAGAGAGAGAGATGTGAGAGAGACACAATGATTGGTTGCCTTTGCACACAACCCAACTAGGGCCGGTGATCTAGCCTGCAACTGAGTTACATGCCCTTGACTGGAATCAAACCCAGAACCCTTCTGTCCACAGGCCAATGCTCTATCCATTGAGCAAAACCAGCAAGAGCCACTCCCATTTTTCTTGAAGCTGGAGAAGGATGTGGCCATGGGTCCAGAGTCTTTGTTGAGGGAACATGGAGACTGAGTCCCTTCAGAGCTGAGGCTCTGTGTTTGCAGTCTTGCTAGAAGGAATGGGGAGTAGTGGATGCTTTTGGTGAGAAAGCTGAGGAAAGAGATGTAGGACTTGGCTGAGAAAGTCACAGATCATGATGCAGATGAGAAACTTAATAATAAATAATTATGAATTTTACTGGCTTAAGACATGGAGAAAAAAGAATTTTGTGTGTAATATCCAAATGACTACAGAGGATAAATGACAATTTTAAATATAGATCACTTTGAAATATGAAATAATATAACCACACTCAATTCCTTCTTTCTCCCACTCTAAATTTCTAGTTTGTCTTTCTAATCATGGTCTATCAGTTTACCTTCTCCCATGGGATCTTTACGTAAGTCCTGTGGACTCAGCTCCTTCATTTCATCTCACTATAGTCCCAAGGCCAGGTCACCAGCCCCTTAGCCCTCCTGAGGAGAATATTCTTGATGAGCTGCCATCAGAGTCCATCTCTCGCTTTCTTCTCTCCCCAGGAAAGGAAACTAATTGCTGCTTGGTGCAACTCTTCTTTTCCAAACTCTATCCCTTGAGTCTCCTCACAGGCACCAGGCTTTAGTCTTCCATCTCACCTTGTTTTCTTCATTTATAGTTTCTTCTTTGTACCCTTAAGCTACTGAGCTTCCTTTCTACACTTAGTGAGAAAAGTGTAAAGAGTGAGAGTACAAAGAGAGTGTCAGGGGAGAAAGAATACATTTCAGCTTTATTGTAAACAGGCACGTGGAATCTCCTGGGAATCTAAGAACAATTATAATGGAGTAGGAGGGTGGCAAGGCCTCAAGGCAGCTTTGAAGGTCTCAATAGAGGAGTTTGTGGTTTTTTCCTCTGGATCAATAGCCTTTGGAGTCAGACAATCTTGAGTTCATATCTTAGTGTTGTTATTCATTGGTTTTGGCTGAATTACTTCATACTCTTTGAAGAGCCTCAGATTTGTCAATGTGATATGGGAGTAATTTCAGATTCTACTTCAGTAGGGTTTTTGTGAAGCTAAAATGAGATGGTGTGTGTAAATCACTAGCATACCTGACATATATATATATATATATATATATATATATATATATATATTTTTTTTTTTTAAGTCATGACTTTCTTATGAACCTGCAATATTTGGTTATGGGTCAATGAGTTCAAAGTTCTGTTGTTCCATAGTTCCGTATGAACTGTCACCTCAAGAATGGACAACTTATAAGAAATGCTTTGGATCCCAAAGGGTTTGGGTTAGAGGAGGGAGTTGAATAAGTGGAAATTGAGTCTTACCGCTGGAGAAACAAGAATCTCATGCCTGGCCAATGGTGGGTGGCAACACCATCCTTCTGTGTGAAGAGTAGCATGATAAAGATTATTTCTATTGGGAAATTTGTCATTCCAACGTTCCAACCTTATAGCATCAATGTAGAAGGTACCATTCAGTGGAGATAGTCCACCAGAGCTTTAAAAATAGGTGTATATAACAAAGGAAGACTCTGCTAAAGAAATCAGTTATTTTTGAAAGATAAGACATAGGGCTGAAGACCAGGACTACAGGCTTTATTAGAGGAGAAGGATCCTGCCAGGCTGCCTTGCAAAGGAAGAGAGCACACCTGCACAAGTGAATATGCCTTTTGAGGGGAAGAACTGGAAGGGATGGGGCTTAGAGTACTCAGCATGCACTGATTGGTGGTTTCATATAAGGCACATGGTTAGGCACTTAGGTACTTAGGAATCAAGGGCTTAGGGTATTTGGCAGGTGCTGATTGGTGGTTCAATGTACAGTCCATATAAGGTGCCTGGTTAGGTGCTCAGGAATGTCCAGGCAGCAGGTGCAGTTTACATCGTACTTCGTCCATCAGTTGGGGGAAGGGAGGATCTATTGATTTTTAGATGATTATGTTAATATTGCAATCTGATGAGTTCTGTGATCATACCTTTCTACTGGAGCCAGGGAGAGAACATAGTACACACACCTCTGATTTTACAATGAGTCTCTTGACAATCATAGTGTTATGTTTTATTCTATGCAGGCTTGTTACTCAAATGGAGACCTACTCCTGGTCTTTGGGCAATAATTCAGTGGTGAACCCTAATATAGCAATACAGTCTTTCTCTTTACCTCCAGAAGACACTGGGGAGTCTACAGGTGTTCTCTTCACTGTGGACAAAGGTGAGCTATTTGTTTTCTGTGCTTATAATACCAGAGAGCATTCTGCTACTAACCATAAATAATGATTTATTCAAGAAAATCTAGACTTTTGAAATATGCTTTTTTCCCTCTCATAGGAGCTAGCAATTCTCTTGTTTCTGGTTCCACAAGTGTAGAATCAAACAAAGACGGTGTTCATCCAAATAAAACGACTGAACTTCAGATCTGGCTCAATACACCAAAAAGTAGGTCTCAAACTCTGTTATATTAAAAAAAAAATGCACGCAAATTCATGGAATTAATAATTTAAAAATCACCGAGTGCAAAATAATGTTTACATAGTTTCAGACGGAATAATTTTCATTTGAGTATGTTAGATCTCTTCCAGATTATGGTAATCTCTATGATTCTAGGTCATAGAGATGATTACTTTTCTCCTTTCTTCCTTTTCAAATATATATATATTTTTAAAAAATATTTTATTGATTTTTACAGAGAGGAAGGGAGAGAGATAGAGAGCCAGAAATGTCGATGAGAGAGAAACATCGACCAGCCGCCTCCTGCACATCCCCACTGGGGATGTGCCCGCAGCCAACGTACATGCCCTTGACCAGAATCGAACCCGGGACCTTTCAGTCCGCAGACCGACGCTCTACCACTGAGCCAAACCGGTTTCGGCTTCAAATATATTTTGGAGGATAGCAGAATTGAAATGCCCTGGCCATGAACACAAATCTGTGTTCTAATAAAAACCTACCTTTTTTAATGTGGCTCATTAAAAAAAAACAAAACACATTTGAAAAATATTCAGTCACAAGCTCTGTCCATGGCACTCACATACTGGGATTCATCCTGTACACCTGTGCTGGGGATATTTTAAATAATTTACACAGGCATCATTTATTTTTATTTTTATTATTTTTTAAATATAAATATATTTTAAAATATATATTATTGATTTTTTTTTTGCCCCTACACAGGCATCATTTACTAGTAACTATTTTAAGTTATTTCCACTAATATGGTGCCAAGCATGGGCTCTCTACCCTCTTGCACATGACCCTGCAGAAATTCTTATGTCTAACTTGAAATGTTCATACTTTAAAAAGTTTGACTGATTCTTTTAAAATAATAATATGCAAACCACACACACACATTTATACTTATATTTCTCCCTTAAAAAAAAGCAAAAGAAACACAATGCTAGAATGAAATTATTTTGGAAAGACTAAGTTTTTGTTTCTCGTCGGTTACATAGTTCTAATTGGTTAATAAATCTTTATGGGTCATAGAAGTTGCAAATATCTTCCTTCCAGTCTATAGTTATCTTTTGCTTGTTTTTTAAAATTTATATTGTGTTTACTTATAAAAACTAATTTCACAGTTATTAACAGAGTTAACATGTTAAAGTGAATTAAGTATGAGAATAACCTTTTTTTCTTTTGTTGGTTTTTAATGTCTTCTGTCATACCCAAATTTTAACTTGCAATGTATCTTTTCCTCTATAATTGGCATCTTTTAAGAGAAATCCTTTCCTGTGCTAAAGTCACAATGATAGTTTCCTATATTTTCTTCTGGGTTTTTTAGTGTTTACATTTAGGTCTCAGTACACCTAGAATTTGTTTGTGTTTGGTAGAAGATAGGGATCTAATTTTTTCTTTCATATAAACTATCAATATAGTTGAGTGGCTTAAAAACACACAATGTCTAAAGAAAAAAACCCGCAGAATGGACTGAAAGGGACATATTTTTTTATATAGATTTTTAAAATTTTCTTTATTAAGGTATCACATATTTGTCCTTATCCCCCCATTCCCATCCCAAACCCCTCCCCAAGCATGCCCCCATTCCCCTGTTGTCCGTGACCACTGGTTAGGCTTATATGCATGCACACAAGTCCTTTGGTTGATCTCTCCCTCTTACCCCCATCCTCCCCTACCTTCCCTCTGAGGTTTGAGGGTCTGATTGATGCTTCCCTGTCTCCAGTTCTGTTTTTCTTCATCAGTTTATGTTGTTCATTATTTCCCCTAGATGAGTGAGATCATGTGATACTAGAAATACTCTTATAAGAACTGAAAATGAGACAAGCATTATATTGATTTTTAAAATGCTTCTAAATTTATCTATATTTTAATTCTTTGTTTCCTTAAAAACATATCATTCAAATGTATGGGCAAAAATTATTGAAAATACTTTTATAAGGAGAGAAATTAGGACAACTATCCCAGAAATTGAAATCAAGTAGACAAAAAATATCTAATAAACTTGACCTTTATATAAACTTACACATGTGTGATTTTGTTTGTAGACAGAAGATGCATAGTAAAAATTATTTTCAAATATCAAAGGAGTGCTTTAAAAACCGCCCATTTATTAGGCCACATAGAAAAGTTACATATATAGTAAAATAAAAGTCACATAGGATATAGTTACTGATCATCCAATAAAAGTATATATGTACCACAAAAGAATAGCTAAATTTTGTCCAATTAGAAATGTTAAAGCACCATTGTTAGAAAGGAAATTAAGGGGCTAATTACAAAGTACTTAAAAATTAATGGCAATGAGAACATCAGAGATCAAAACCCATGGGATGTGGACAAAAATGAATTTAAAGAAAAATATATATGCTTAATAAGATAAGTAGAAAATAAAAGAAAGTGTTAAAAGTAAACAAAGCATTCAGCTAAGAGGCATAGAAATAAAATAAATGTAAAGGAAACTAGAAGGAAGGGATTAATAAATACAGCGGTAGAACTTAATAAAAATAAAATTAACAAATGCTAGACTTAACAAAATGAAAAATTGTTGAAAAAACTGATGAAGGCCGAAACCGGTTTGGCTCAATGGATAGAGCGTCGGCTTGGGGACTGAAAGGTCCCAGGTTCGATTCCGGTCAAGGGCATGTACCTTGGTTGCGGGCATATCCCCAGTAGGGGGTGTGCAAGAGGCAGCTGATCGATGACTCTCTCTCATCGATGTTTCTAACTCTCTCTCTCCCTTCCTCTCTGTACAAAATCAATAAAATATATTTAAAAAAAAAAAAAAACAAAAACTGATGAAATACATAAGCTTTTAACAAATTTGATGGAGAGAATATAAATAAAGAAACATGAAGGAGATGTATCTAGAAATATGGAGATTGTTTAAAATTATAAGATAGTGGTACATACATTTTTTTCTAATGAATCTGAATATTTAGATGAAATAATGATTTTCTAATAAATGACCAAAAATACTTTAGGAATGAAGAGAGGGGTGATAGGGCCTTCTATATGTATGTATGTATGTATGTATGTATGTATATATTGGATTGATTGATTGATGAGAGAGAGAGAGAAAGAGAGAGAGAGAAGGAGAGAGAGAGAGAGAGAGAGAGAGAGAGAGAGAGAGAGAAGAAAAGAGAGAGAGAGAAAGAGAGATATTTGTTGTTCCACTTATTTATGCATTCATTGGTTGATTTTTTAAAAATATATTTTATTGATTTTTTCAGAGAGGAAGAGAGAGGGGTAGAGAGTTAGAAACATCGATGAGAATCATCGATCAGCTGCCTCTTGCACACCCCCTACTGGGGATGTGCCCGCAACCAAGGTCCATGCCCTTGACCGGAATCGAACCCAGGACCTTTCAGTCCACAGGCCGACGCTCTATCCACTGAGCCAAACCGGTTTCGGCCATTGGTTGATTCTTATATGTGCCCTGACGAGGGACCAACCCCCAACCTTTGAGTATTGGAATGAGGCTCTAACCAACAGAGCATCCAGGCAGGGACATCTTTTAATCATTATTCTTCTATAGATTTGTATTTTATATCAAGCATGCCGTTCTTTTTATAAAAATAAGAGGAAGCCTTCTTGCATTTTTAGGGTTAACTTTCTCCTCTAGTGTCCATAAAGAGCAATTTTAATGTGCCACGAAAAAGTCCTAGAGCCCTGGCCTTGTGATTCAGTTGGTTGGAACTCTCTCCTGTTTACTAAAATGTTGCAGATTCAATTTCCAGTCCCCAGTTAGGTATATGGGAGGCAACCGATGGATGTTTCTCTCTCATATCAATGTTCCTTTATCTCTATTCCCCCCATCATCTCTTTCTAAAAATCTTAAAACTTATCTTCAGGTGAGGATTAAAAAGACCAATGTCTTTATTTTTATGTTGAGGCTAGAGCAATGGGGTTGCTCTAGCCTGTGGAGGACATTTGATGGGTGTCAGGACCTTGCCTGCTGATTTCTCAAATTGCATGACTGAATAGATTGGTCTAACTGCCACTTTTTTAGTTTTCTGTGTATCCTTTGTAAACGAGAGCACAGTTTAGGAAATTAATTCAGTTAAAAAGTATACTTATTGTTGGTGCTTCTATTATTTAAAATATGGCCAATAGCTATATGAAGTGTTAGGAGATATTCTTTAGGTAGTTCTGTTTGACCACTGCCCTGGCAAGCCTTGCTATAAAACCCTTGGCTGTGGCCATGTTCTCCTAAGATCTCTAAGGAACAGCTAAGCACCTTTTCCAATGTCCTGAAGATATGTGCCACAATAGTCTTTCAGCTCTGGGAAAGCTTGTAATTTTCATGAAACAGCAGAGACCAATAAGTAGTTCAAGAAATGATGAAAGAACCCTAAAGATTCCACCAAAAAACTACTAGAACTGATAAATGAATTCAGTGAAGTAGCAGGATACAAAATAAATATCCAGAAATTAATTAATTAATTTATTTTTTAAAATATGTTTTTATTGATTTCAGAGATAAAGGGAGAGGGAGAGAGAGAGGGAGGGAGGAGAGAGAGAGGGAGAGAGAGAGAGAGAGAGAGAGAGGGAGAGAGAGAGAGAAAGAGAGAGAGAGAAATATCAATGATGACAGAGAGTCACTGATTGGCTGCCTCATGCACGCCCTCTCCTTGGGATCAAACCTGCAACCTGGAATCAAACCCAGGATGCTTCAGTCCATAGGCTGATGCTCTCTTCAATGAGCCAAACCAACTAGGGCAGAAATTAGTTGTACTTTTATACACCAATAATGAACTACCAGAAAGGGAAACTAAAAAATCAATTCCATTCATAATTGCTTCAAAGAGAATAAAATACTAGGAATAAATGTAACCAGGATGTCAAAGACCTGTACTCATAAAATTATAAGACCGGAGAAAGAAGTTGAAGAATTTTCAAATAAGTGGAAACATATACCATGCTCATGGATAGGAAGAATTAACATCATTAAAATGTCTATACTATCCAAAGCAATCTCCAGATTCAATACAATCCTTATCAAAATACCAATGGCCTACTTCACAGAATTAGAAAAAAATATTCCAAAAATTCATATGGAACCACAGAAGACTTGAATAGTCACAGAGATCTTGAGAAAGAAAAACAAAGTTGGAGGAATCATAGTACCTAGTATCAAACTATATCACAATGCATAGTAATCAAAACAGCATGGTACTGGGCCCTAGCTGGTTTGGCTCAGTGAATAGAGTCAGCCTATGGACTGAAGTGTCCTACATTTGATTCTGGTCAAGGGCATGTGCCTGGGTTGTGGGCTTAATCCCCAGTAAGGGGCAGCAAATTAGTGATTCTTTCTCATCATTGATGTTTCTATATCTCTCTCCCTCTATGAAAGAAATTAAAATATAAGACTAAACAAACAAAAGAAACACAGCATGGTACTGGCCTAAAATCAGACATATAAATCAATGAAACAGAATAGAGAGTCCAGAAATAAACCCAGGTCTTTACAGTCAACTAGAGTCCTGGTGCACAAAATTTGTGCACTCAGGGGTGGTCCCTCAGCGTGGCTTGCACCCCCTTGCAGTCTGGGAGCCCTCAGGAGATGTCCGACTGATGGCTTAGGCCCAGTGCTGGGGGAATAGGCCTAAGCCGGCAGTCACACATCCTGAGTGCTGCCACAAAGGTGGGAGAGGCTCTTGCCCCTGCTGCTGCCACTGCAGCTGTGAGCCTGGCTCAGGGCTTCTGGCTGAGCTGCGCTCCCCCTGTGGAAGCACATTGACCACCAAGGGGCAGCTCCTGCTTTGAGCATCTGCCCCCTGGTGGTCAGTGTGCATCCTAGTGACTGGTCATTCTGCTGTTCAGTCAATTTGCATTTCAGCCTTTTATTATATAGGATTACTATTTGACAAAGGAGGCCAAAACATAAAATGACCTAAAGATAGTAGATTCAATAAATGGTGCTGAGAAAATAGAACGGATACGTGCAAAAAATGTAACTAGACCACTTTCTTACAATAGACACAAGAATAAACTCCAAATAAATTAGAAACTTAAATTTGAGGTTAGAAAACATAAAAATCCTAGAAAACATAGGCATTAAAATCTTGGACATTTCTCTCTCTATTTTTTTTTTTTTAATTGATTTCACAGAGAGGAAGGGAGAGAGAGATAGAAACATCAATGATTGGCTGCCTTCTGCACACCCACACTGGAGATTGAGCCCACAACCTGGGCATGTGCCCTGACTGGGAAACAAACAGTGACCTCCTGGTTCATAGGTCGACCCTCAACCACTGAGTCACATAGCTGGGAATTGGATATTTCTTGTAGTAATATTTTTTTCTGATATATCTCATCTGGCAAGGGAAACAAACAAAATAAACAAATGGATCTACATCAAACTAAAATTTTTTTGTACAGAAAAGAAAACCATCAACAAATTGAAAAGATAACTCACTGAATGGGAGAACAAGATTTGCCAATACATCTGATAAAGACTTAAAATTCAAAATTTATAAAGAATTTATAAAACTCAATACCAAGAAAAACAAGCCATCCATTTAAAAAATGGGCAAAGGACCTGAATAGACATTTTTCCAAAGAAGACATACTGATGGCCAATAGACATATGAAAAGATGCTCAACATCACTAATAAAAATGCAAATTAAAACCACAATGAGTTATTACCTTACACCTGTGAGAATGGCTATCATCAGTAAATCAACAAACAAGTATTAGCAAGGATGTGGAGAAAAGGGGACCCGTATACACTGTTAGTGGGAATACAGATTTGGTGCAGCCTCTGTGAAAAGCAGTATGGAATTACCTCAAAAAATTAAAAATGGAACTGCCTTATAACCCAGCAATTCCACATCTGGGAATATATCTGAAAAAAACAAAACACTAATTGGAAAGAATATATGCACCCCTATGTGTATTGCAATGTTATTTATAATAACCAAGATTTGGAAGTGGCCCAAGTGTTCATCAGTAGATGAGTGGATAAAAAAGTTGTGGTACATTTACACAATAGAATACTGCCCAGGTGGAAGAAAGAAGAAGAAGAAGAATTAGAAGAAGAATTAGAAGGAGAATAAAAGAAGAAGAAGAAGAAGAAGAAGAAGAAGAAGAAGAAGAAGAAGAAGAAGAAGAAGGAGGAGGAGGAGAAGAAGAAGAAGAGGAGGAAGAGGAGGAAGAAGAAGAGAAGGAGGAAGAGAAGGAGGAGGAGGAGGAGAAGGAAGAGGAGGGGGAGGAGGAAGAGGAGGAGGGGGAGGAGGGGAGGAAGGGGAGAGGAGAGGGGGGATGAGGAGGGAGGTAGGAGGGGGGGAGGAGAAAAAGAAGAAGAAGAAGAATCTGTTACCTAAGGTGACAGCATGGATGTACCTGGAGAGCATTATGCTAAGTGAATTAAGCCAGTCAGAGCAAGACAATTACCATAATTCTATATATGATTTCACTCATATATGGAATCTAATGAACAGAATGAACTTATAAACAAAATAGAGACATACTCATAGATAGATGGGCTGACAGCTGTTGGGAAAGTGCGGGACTGGTTAATGGGGGAAGGGATTGAGAAAAAAAGAAAAGAAAAGAGAAAGAACTCATTGACACAGACAGCAGTATGGTGATTATGGGGGTGTGGCAGAGGGTGGAGGTGGAAGAGGGTATAGGGGGGATAAATGGTGATGGGGGAAAAATAAGAAAGAAAAAGATCAATGTTTGCAAATTATATGATCATTAAAAAAAAAAAAAAAAAAAGAGAGAGATGATGGAAAGAATCTGGCTCCATTGAAAGAGTTCCTGATAAGAACAATTTGAACTCCTGGCTCTGTGACTTAATAGACTGGTCCCTGCTCAGTCCCTTTGAACCGGAGGCAGACTTCACAGAACACTTTTGTAGGCACAGCTGTCCTGATATTCACCCTGTGCTTTTTCCTGTCCCATGTCTTTATCAGTGTGGGAAGCAAATAGGCTTGACCTACCTGCAGTCATGTTCACTCTGTCTTGCTGTATAGAAAGCGAGATGTTTACTTAATAATGAGATCTTTGCAATACCTCTTTGAGGTGGATTAGGCAGAAATTATTGTTCCCATTATATAGGTATGGAATCTGAGCCCCAGGAAAAAAATTTAATGTGGGCGGAATGGCCAACCACGAGATTTTGTATGTTAACTAGAGTTTGTGCCCTGGGGTGGTGTTCCCCAGCCTGGCTTGCACCATCTCACAATCTGGGACTCCAAAAGATTCTTAGCACTGCTGCAAAGGTGGGAGAGGCTCCTGCCACCAGCTGTGAGCCCAGCTTCTGGCTGATCGGTGCTCCTCCTGTGGGAGCACACTGACCACCAGGGGGCAGCTCCTGTGTTGAGCATCGGTTTTCTGGTGTCAGTGCTCATCATAGTGACTGGTCGTTCCTCTGATCGGTCAATTTGCACATTAGGGTTTTATTATATAGAATTACATATTTCAATTAAGTGAAGGTTCAGCCAGCAAATCATTTTTTACTGTTTAAGTCAATATTCAACAGCTGTGCAGTTCAACAATGACACGGGACTTTGTTTCTTATTTATTCTCCGGTTCATTTATTGATTTTCATGTCTTTTTTTTTCCTTCACAGGTAATGCCACGTCATATGGCTTTATAGTGTATCAAAACAGCAAGCTTTTCCAATCAAAAATTTTTAAAAGTACATCAAATGACAGTATAAGAGTTGTCTCAAGCACAGCTAATAACACTGGGAACAAACAGAATATTTCTGTCCAAATGGCCTTTCGTCAACAGGTGAGTGTTCCCATGAACAAATTAAAAATTTAGCCAACTCTTTTAAAAAAACAAAATATATATATTTTATTGATTTTACACAGAGAAGAATTTAGAATTGAGAGAGATAGACATTTAGAAACATTGATGAGAGAGAAACATTGACCAGCTGCCTCCTGCATACCCCCACTTGGGATGTGCCCACAACCAAGGTATGTGCCCTTGACCAGAATCAAATCCTGGACCTCTCAGTCCACAGGCCAATGCTCTATCCACTGAGCCAAACCGGTTTTGGCAAATTTAGACAACTTTTATTATGAAGCAGGGATAGTGTGGGCAAAAGGAAGGTGCAGAAAACTCCTTGAGAGTCTTTTTTTTTTTTAAAGTATTCATTTAAACCTTCCATATTTTTTTTTTGTCAGATTAACTAAATGAAAAATTGGCTAATTTGAATTTTTTTTTTTTATATTTCCCCCCTTAATCTATAATGAAGATGTTATGCTTAGTACATATCGGATTTCTCATATGATTATCTTAACCTTTTTGATTTTTTCTACCATGTTAAGCATTTAAAAATCAGTTGCAATTGTCTTATCAATTCACAGTACACTAAAAAGAAGTTCCAATCTTATGCCTGTGTCTATTGGAATACTACAAAGAAGGATTGGGACACAGATGGCTGTTTCAAAGATGTAAGCAGGGATAAGGTGCTGTACTGCCGCTGTAACCACACTACAAACTTTGCCGTGTTACTGGTAAGGATATATAGTGTAATCGCTTTCCAGACAGGAGTTTTCCTTACACCTAATTCTGGCATGTGCTAATTGAAGTTAACGTTGGTGTTTAGTTTACGCAAATCAGATTAAATGGAAAAAAAGGGAGGGGATGATGTAAGACTAAAAAGGCAAAGACAAGTAGAATAGATTCAATTTGTCCCAGAGTTACTGTATATATTTCATAGATCGTTTAACTCCAGAGCTACCTTGTGTAAGTAGCTGATAACATACAACTTCAGTGTGCAGCTTTACTTCACTTCTGAAAGTTCTCGGGTGGCCCCTTTAAGGAGAGGGGCTACTCTTCGTTCCATTTCCAAAAAACTATTATTTTGGTGACACCAAAAATGTTAATGCATATTCTTTTTCTTTTTCTTTTTTTATAGATGTTGTATTTTGTCAAATGCTTTTTCTACCTCTATCAGGATGATCACATTTTTAAAATTAACATATTTTATTGATTTTTTACAGAGAAGAAGAGAGAGGGATAGAGAGTTAGAAACATCGATGAGAGAGAATCATCAATTAACTGCCTCTTGCACACCCCCTACTGGGGATGTGCTCGCAACCAAGGTACATGCCCTTGACCAGAATCGAACCTGGGACCTTTCAGTCTGCAGGCCAATGCTCTATCCACTGAGCCAAACCGGTTTCAGCTTAATGCATATTCTTGATGAAATGTGTGCCTTACCCTTAATTAAGGTATTACTAATGCTGCAAATCTCCCAAAGGGAAGCTGAAGTTTTCTTTCTCTAGTAACCATGATGTATTTGGGAAGCCAGTGGAGGTCAGAATACATTGGAATAACAGAGACTATCAAATTAGAGAACATTACTCTTTCAATGTTTTTGAGATAACTACAGTTTTCTTATTTTAATTATAAAATCTTAGTTGATTTTGATTGTTTGTTGTCTAACTTGTATTACAAAGATCTTCTTTCTCAATCAGGACATAATAAAAATAAAATTTTAACTTTTTTGATAGCTCAGACTGCTATGCATAGTACATCGCCATATTCTTTTTTCTTTTATTTTAAGGTTAGGTTTTCAACTATTTCTTTTCACTAATATCTGAGCATGCCTCAATGACTACCTACTCATATTTACAATTAGTTTTGGGTTGCAGAATTTAAAAAAAAAAGGCTAATTAGAATTGTTTGTAGCATAAGAGCATGTGGGAGCTGAGTGAGTAGATGATTTCTGAAGATCTATGTATTCTGATTCTTTGTCAGCATAAAATTTTTGTTTTATTATTATTTAAAGTGAAGTTTATTTTTGTTTTTACTTCTACAAAAGAAACACATATTCACTGAATAAAGAATGAAAGTTTATCTACTGCACAGAAATATACTGATATGGAAAATTTTTATGAGATCTTAAATAATAATCCAAAAACAATCCTATTGCCGAAACCGGTTTGGCTCAATGGATAGAGCGTTGGCTTGGGGACTGAAACATCCTGGGTTCGATTCCAGTCAAGGGCATGTACCTTGGTTGCGGGCATATCCCCAGTAGGGGGTGTGCAAGAGGCAGCTGATTGATGACTCTCTCTCATCGATGTTTCTAACTATCTCTCTCATTTCCTCTCTGTACAAAATCAATAAAATATATTAAAAACAACAACAACAACAATCCTATTATGTTAATAACCCCTGTTGTGCAAAAGACATAGTAATATTTATAAGCACATTTAAAAAGGTCACTTCTTGAGAAGAGACAGGATTTCAAGAGTTAGGTTACGATATGGGGTAGCTGACAGTAAAGAGAAACATGCTTTTAAAATTATGTTTCTACTAGAGGCCCGGTGCATGAAAATTCATGCTCTGGAGGGGGCGTCCTCAGCCCAGCCTGCCCTCTCTCACTGTCCGGGAACCCTCAGGGGCAGGAGGTGACCTGGTGATCAGGGGAAGGCGATGCCCCCCATCACACCTCTGCTGCTGCTGCTGCCACTGCCGGCAGCAAGAGCCTCAACTTGCCCTGGTTACCTGAGCCTTGGGCAGCCCTGAGCAATGGGGGTGGGGCTGAGGGCAGGTCTGGTCGCACTGTGCACCTGCTTCGCCACTCTCCCTGCCCTCCCGCTGGGCTGAAAGGACTTGTGGACTCTGGCGGGGCTGAGGGGACTGGGCACCACCATCTTTTTTTTTTTTAAATATATTTTATTGATTTTTTTTACAGAGAGGAAGGGTGAGAGATAGCTAGAAACATCGATGAGAGAGAAACATCGACCAGCTGCCTCTTGCACACCCCCTACCGGGATGTGCCTGCAACCAAGGTACATGTCCTTGCCCGGAATCAAACCTGGGACCTTTCAGTCGCAGACCGACGCTCTACCACTGAGCCAAACCGGCTTCAGCTAAATAAATCTTTATTGCTCAGATTATTACAATTGTTTCCCCTCCCCCCGCCCCCATAGCTCCATTCCATCCGGTTCCTGCCCCACCCTCTGCCCTAACCTTCCCCCTCCCCCCCACACCATTGTCCTCATCCATAGGTGTACGATTTTATTTTATTTTATTTTTTATTTATTTATTTTTTTTATCTCCAAAGGATCCTTTATTACATAGGTGTACGATTTTAATCCAGTCTCTTCCTGCACCCCCCACACCCCTTTTCCCCCTGATAATTATCAATCCACTCCCTTTCTTTGCTTCTGATTCTATTATATTCACCAGTTTATTCTGTTCCTCAGATTTTTTTTTTAAACCACATATCGGGTCTAGTAATAATTAATGTCGTTTTTAACATTCGTTTAAAATCTTGCTTGGCGTTGACTTGTATTGACATAACCTTCAAACACATGGTATCTACAGAACGTGTGAAGTGCAATTAACAAGTTTTGCTTGAAAAAGTTTGTGTTTGGTTTGGTTTTTGTTGCAAAACTAGGGCTAAGAAGATGGCGGATGAAGAGCATATTTAGCACTGCATGCTTTACGAGTTCCAATTAGGAAGAAAAGCAAGTGAGGCTGCAAAAAACATCTGTAGTGCTCTTGGTCAAGATGCAGTTAGCGCCAGAAAATGCCAGCGTTGGTTTGAGAAATTTCGCGAGGGAAATTTTTCGTTAGATGACAAGAGTGGTCGAGGCCGTGTGTCCAATTTTGATCAAGAAGCTCTTCAAGCTCTTTTGGTGCAAAATCCTCAAATTACCCAACAAGAGCTTGCGACAACTTTAAATTGTTCACAAAAAACAATTTCCAATCAATTGCGTGCACTTGGCAAAGTCCAAAAGTTTGGAAAATGGGTTCCTCATGAGTTGACTGACAACAATCGTAATCAAAGAGTCACAATTTGCAGTTCGCTCCTCTCTCGTCAAAACCATTTGCCGTTTTTAGAGCAAATTGTTACCGGAGATGAAGAATGGGTGCTGTATGTTAATTTGAAAAGGCAGCCTCAATAGTTGGACAAAAATGAGGCTCCGCAGCCCATGCCAAAACCTGACTTGCATGCGAAAAATGTGATGTTGTGTGTTTGGTGGAATTTTAAAGGAATTCTTCATTATGAACTTTTACCATCTAACCAAACCATTACAAATGCAGTGTATAGTGCCCAATTGGAAAGGTTAGCCCAAGCTTTAAGAGAAAAAGAACCCGCGCTGATTAATCGGAAGGGTGTAATTCTTCACCATGATAATGCACGACCGCATACTGCAAGAATCACTGCTGAAAAACTGCGCCAGTTGGAATGGGAAGTTCTCCCTCAACCTGCATATTCTCCTGATATTGCCCCTTCCGATTACCATTTGTTTCATTCTTTGCAAAACTTTCTTCTTGGAAAAAAATTTAATAATGAAGAATGCCTCAAAAATGCATTGACCGAATTTTTTGCATCAAAATCACAAGAATTTTACAACAGAGGGATTAAAATGCTTCCTGAGTTTTGGGCACAAGTAGTAGAAAACAACGGCAACTATATTGTTGATTAAATTTTGTTGTATTGTTTAAATCACATGTGTCAAACACAAGGCCCGGGGCCAAATCTGTCCCGCCAGGCCTTGCAATGTGGCCCGCACCGCGCTGTCATCACTGCACTCCGCTGCGTTTCCATCACAATGACAGTTTATGACTGTTCAGTAAACCATTCGGCCCAAGATTTAGGCTGGATTTTAGATTTTGGCCCCTTCTCTGATTGAGTTCGACATCCCTAGTTTAAATAAATTCGATTTAAAAACGACATTAATTATTACTAGACCTAATACATGTTATTTTCAAAACTCCAATGTCAAGAGCAAAACTCTGGCTATTAAATAATAACAACAACTCTGGGGAGGGAGGGTATGTATGGGAGGGGGGGCAATGTTAAAATATGTACACATAATAATTTAATAAAAAAAAGGGAAAAAAAGAGGCAAAAAAAAATAATAATAACAACAATGACAATGCAAAACAACAAAATGAGAAATCAGAATTATGGACATATTAATATTTTTAGCTACTAGCTGAATCTCTTTTGTTGCTTGTGTAGATTTACTCAGAGTCCTTGGACTTGCTGCACAAGACTTTGCAGAAGACTGGAAGCTAACAGATGCTAGCATGAGCAGGAACATGATTAAAGAAGTAGCTTCCACTTCAGTCTTTATTTCTTTAGATGACTCCATGTTGGTACCTCAGTCCCTTGCGTAGCCTTCAGTTTTCTTCTCCCACTTTGCTATCGTCTGTGCAACTCTCAGTCCTTTTGGGTGAAGGGACACAGGAGCTTCTCTGAGTCCATTGTGATGACGGACACAACACTCTGGTACCCGAATTGGCTGCATTGCTCCTTCTTTCCTTTAACTTTGAACCCAGGGTTTGACCCCAAAACACTTTGGGCCTGGCTGCTCCAGGCCTGGATGCTGCTCCAGGCCTGGATGCTGCTGCTTGGGGCCTGGCTGCTCTGGGCCTGGCTGCTTTGGGCCTGGCTGCTGTTGCTCCGGGCCTGGCTGCTCCGGGCCTGGCTGCTGCTTCTCCAGGCCTGGCTGCTCCAGGCCTGGCTGCTCTGGACCTGGCTGCTGCTGCTCTGGGCCTGGCTGCTCTGGGCCTGGCTGCTTAGGGTCTGGCTGCTGCTGCTCCAGGCCTGGCTGCTTTGGGCCTGGCTGCTGCTGCTCTGGGCCTGGCTGCTCTGGGCCTGGTTGCTCCGGGCTTGGCTGCTGCTGCTACTCCAGGCCTGGCTGCTGGTGCTCCAGGCCTGGCTGCTCTGGGCCTGCCACTCCTCCATTTCTCCAGCTGGTCACATTCCAAGAGCCCTATCGGTCCCTCATTGCTCTTATTATCATGTTAATTGTTGACTATTAACTACCCAGTACCTCCTTCCTGCTGTTCTGGATGATAGATGTCCTTCATATTAGTTTTAATTTTTAAATTGTGGGAGCGTCAGACCAGTTGCTCACCTACACCGCCATCTTGGTTTCTCCTCTAATCGGTACTCTCGTTTGTGATCTATTTCCTTGTCTCAGCATTTTCGCAGCTTCTCTGAGTTGGTAGCCTTCTGTTGCTCAGATTTTTAATTCACTTGATTTTTAGGTTCACTTGTTGATATATATATGTATTTGTTGATCATAATTTTTATCTTTTTTCTTCTTCTTCTCCTTCTTAAATAATAACTTTCAGCATTTTATATAATACTGGTTTGGTGGTAATGAACTCCTTTAGCTTTTTCTTATCTGTGAAGCTCTTAATTTGCCCTTCAATTCTGAATGACAACTTTGCTGGATACAGTAATCTTGGTTGTAGGTTCTCACTATTCATCACTTTGAATATTTCTTGCCACTCCCATCTGGCCTGCATAGTTTCTGTTGAGAAATCAGCTGACAATCGTATGGGTGCTCCCTTGTAGGTAAATGTTTTTCTCTTGCTGCTTGTAAGATTCTCTCTTTGTCTTTTGCTCTTTAAATTTTAATTATGATGTGTCTTGGTGTTGCCCTCTTTGGATTCCTCTTGTTTGGGGTTCTGTACGCTTTCTGTACTTGTAAGTCTATTTCTTTCTCCAGGTAGGGGAAGTTTTCTGTCATTATTTCTTCAAATATGTTATCAGTATCTTGCACTCTCTCTTTTTCTGGCACCCCCATAATTCTATTGTTGGTATGCTTGAAGTTGTCCCAGAAGCTCCTTACACTATCTTCAACTTTCTGGATTCTCTTTTCTTTTTGTTTCTCCAGAGGAGTGTCTTTTGGCTTTTTGTATTCCAAATCTTCGACCTGATTCTTTTATTTTATTATTTTTTAAATATATATTTCATTGATTTTTTACAGAGAGGAAGGGAGAGAGATAGAGAGCTAGAAACGTCAATGAGAGAGAAACATCGACCAGGTGCCTCCTGCACATCCCCCACTGGGGATGTGCCCGCAACCAACGTACATGCCCCTGACCAGAATCGAACCTGGGACCTTTCAGTCTGCAGACTGACACTCTACCACTGAGCCAAACCGGTTTTGACAACCTGATTCTTATGTTCCTCCATTCTGCTGTTGGATCTCTGCATAATATTTTCATTTCAGTCAGTTTATGTTTAATTTTTAGTTGGGTCTCATTAAATTTATCGGTCTTTTTAGGAAATTCTTGAAAAACCTTATAACTGTGCTTTTGAACTCTATATCCTCCATCTCTTTCGTTTGAGATCTGTTTCCTTGTCTCGGCATTTTCGCTGCTTCCCAGAGTTGGTAGAATGGCTTTGTGTGTTTGGTGTCCTATATGGCCCAGTGGGTCAGCCTTCCCAGTTACCTGAGGTAGACACTTTTGTTGCTCCCCTTGTGGACTGCGTGTACAGCCTTGTTGTAGTTAAGTCTTAATTGTTGTTGGTATCCCTGGGAGGAATTGACCTTCAGGCCAATTGGCTGTGTCTACTTCAGGATAACTTCTGTATTGGAGACAGTCTTATAGGATCAGACTTGCAAAATTGCAAAAGCCTCTGTGCTCAGCTTGGATGGGGCGGAGTCTCAGGGCTGAGCTGATAGTTTTGGCTTCCCATCAGCCCTGCCCTTGTGCGCTTGCCTGAGTTTCCGCCTGACCTCTGCCTTCTGCGGCTCCTCTGAGTTTCTGCCTGACCGTCCCAGATTCCCCCTGCAAGAGCATGGGTGCCCCAGGGGCTCGTCCAGAATTGGGTTGGGTCTCTGTAGTCTGGAGCTTCTCACTCCTTCTGCTATACAGAGGCCGTGGGAACCTCTGAAGTCAGATCTCTCTACATGCACTCACTCGTGTGCGACTGTAGACCCTGCCCACTGCGACTCCCGGCTTCCCCAGTCTCCCAGTCTCTGAGTCTCTGGGTACCTTTCCCTACATTCCAGACTTCACTGTATGAGCCTGGGTCCATGGGGTTTCAGCCAGGGTTGGGGTTCAGTACAGTCAGAAAGGGTTCAGTGCAACCGGGGACTTCCTTTCCCCTCTCACCAGCCAGGTATTCAGCTGCACTTCCTCTCTACACGCGAATCACCCTACCTCAGCACTTTGCAGCTCCCAATCCGATCCATGAGCCTCTCTCCTTCTTTCTAGTTGTAGATTTCCCATTCTGCCAGCTTTCCTGTGTTTTTAGATGATGTCTGTTCTGATTTTAGTTGTTGTTTTGAAATTGTTGTGCGAGGTGGCAGCTTAGGAGCTTACCTAGGCCGCCATCTTGGTTCCTCCTCTGGGCACCACCATCTTGTGGCTATGGGGGTTGCCATCGTTTATGATGATGTGACAGTCAATTTGCATATTCCCTCTTCATTAGCTAAGATCTTACTTTTATAAATAAGCATATATAGCTCTTTAAACTTTACCAATTAAAAGTATTAGCGAGTATAGGAAATTAAGAATAATTATATATATATTCTGCCCTCCCAGTGATCACTATTATTACCTCTCTAAATTTCTAAGAATACTACTTATATGAAATATACTTTTCATGGATATATACTAAAATACTGGAATAGGGATATCCAATATAATAAAAGCCCAGCTACCAAATGGCAGAATCACTGGGAACTACCAGAATAACCAGAATGACTACAGCCCCTTGCCCTGGCTGGCCCCATCCTCCAGCAGCCCTCCTCTCCAACCCCAATTGGAGTTGGGCAACTGGCAAACTTCCTGTGGCCCCTCACCCTGGCTGACCAGGTCCCAATGGCCCCCATTGGAGTGGTCTGGCTGGACCCCACTCATGTACTGGGCCTCTATAGAAATATAAAACCCTACCCTGCCACCACTCCTACCCAACCTGCCAAAGTCTCCTGAAACCACAGAATTAGATCACTGATTCAAGCTAGCAGTTCAAAGTGTAAAGCCTCATTCACACTGAGGAATTGGCACTTCTCTCCTTCCCCTTGGACTCCATGTCTCGGAGGAGGCATGCACGGTATAAATGCACAAGTGAAAGCTCAGAAAAGTCACCCTGTTGGGGTCGTGTGGTGCCTCCAGGCAGAGACAAACTGATCACCAAAAGCCAAGCACCAGACTCTGTTCCTCTTCACCTGCAGCCTCAGCTCTAGGCATGTACTCCCCAAGTCAGGATACAAGGAGAGCTCCATCTCAGCTCTTCTCAGAGACGGGAATGCTCAGGAGGCCTAGATAACAGAAACCTAAGCGCCCAAATGCTGGGGCGCATGCTGCCAGGGCCGGCTCAGCCCAAGGCCAACGGGAGCTCAGCCCAAGATCTGGTCCAATTCCTAACCCAGCTGTGGTCAGCCATCCTTTTCACAATCCAGGGCTGCTGGCTCCCAGCTGCTTGCCTGCCTGATCACCCCCAACCACTCCCCTGCCAGCCTGATAGTCCCCAACTGCCCTCCCCTGACAGCCCGGTCACACCCAAATGCCCTCCCCTGCGTATTCCCTCTTTATTAGATAGGGTTTTTTTTCTTTGACATATTGAACAGTGTAACTGCCATGGTCTTGACAAACCAGTAAAAATGTAAACCCAAACTAAAAGTATCATAAAATAAACTCATTAAACAGGAATTTCATGAGACATTGGAAAGGTGATACCATGTGGTTGTTTCTTCCTTTTTGCCTTCTCTTTCTTTTTCTTATGTTTCATCTTTTGTCCTTTCTTTCATTTCTCCTTTTATTCCTTTTCTGTCTGTAATCATTCTGCTGGGGGCAAAGGAAATTCCAAGGCTATAGGTGTGTATGTGAGGATCACTCCATGGGGGCAAAGGCCCTTTGGAGGCTGACACCCCAGGCTGCCCCAGGGAAGGGAGAGCTCTTGGGGACACAGCTCCCTCCCAGGCCTACAGCCCCGCACCCTCTGGCTGTGGATAGGAGCTGATCGCTGGGGGAGACTGGGAGAAGAGATAGGCGGTTGTGGGCACCTCCCAGGCCCACAGCCCAGGCTGATGCTAGAAGCAGATCACGCATGGCAGTGGGGGGTAGAGAGGTGAAGGGGCCGGGAGGGAGGGCGAGGCCACTGCCCAGGCCTCGGCTAAGGTTGCCACTGGGAGTGGATCATGAAGGGGGTGCACTCTGCCTCCCAGGCTGATGGCCCAGGTTGCAGCTGGAAGCTAGTTATGCCAGGGGTGCATGACTGCCTCCCAGGACACTGCTCAGGTCACCACTGGGACCTGATCACACCAGGGTGTGTGCCACCTCCCAGGCCTACGGCCCAGATCGTGGCTGGGAGCGGAACTCGTGATGGGGGTGGGTGCATGTGCGCTGCCTCCCAGGCCTATGGCCCAGGTCACTGCTGGGAGCTGTAGTGCCTGGGGTGCACGTCTGCCTCCAGGCCACTGCCCTGGTCGAGGCTGGGAGAGGATCATGCTGGGGGTGAGAAGGCACCCCCCAGGCCAACAGCCAGGGCCTCATGCTGCCTGCTCTCAACAGCAGCCTTCCATGGGCCTGAGAGGACTGGGCGTGGCCATCTTGTGTCTATGGGTGCCGCCATTTTGTCGTGGAGTGATGGTTAATTTGCATATTACTCTTTTATTAAATAAGATGTGCATCAATCCTTCCACTTTCAGGGAAAAGGGCAAAGGAGGGTTGCTGAAATTGATAAGGGAGGCAGCAGGGTGAACTTTTGGGGGGGAGAAGGGGAGAGTTTCCTCCTGATAAGGGCCTTCAAAGGACAGCAGCCTACTTCTGCTATCCTCTGTCCCCAGAGACACAGTTTCTGGTTGGCATCTGGCAGGATGGAGCAGTTGCAGGTACAGGACTGGGAGCACCTTTCTGCATGCAGCTCCCTGGACAGTCTCTTCCGGCCAAGGGAATCTTTGTTCTAATGCTTTTTCCCAGTGCCAGGGCTGCTGGCTAGTCTGGGGCAGGAGGGCAGAATGGAGGTGGGGAAGGATAGGAAGAAGCATGGGGTAGAAAACTAGGGGTGGGGGATAGAGAGGGTGAAATCTGTGTGTGTGTAGGATGGGGAGGGCTGGTGCAGAAGGAGAGTTGGGGGTCAGCATAGGGAGGTTTGGAGGTACTGGGAGAGTAAGAGGGACCAACAGATGCCAGAACAGGGGAAAGGGTCTATGGAATCAGGTGGGGATCCACCAGGGTGAGTATACACTAATTCCCTTCCCCAGAACCAGACATCCCAGGTGGCTAGTGGGAGGGGTCCATAGTGAGGCACTGAGCCCCCTACAATTTGTGTCTGAGGCTCCAGAACATGTGGCCAACATGCACTTTGGCAGAAGTGGCATTCAGACATCCACTGAGGGGTCCCAGATTGAAGAGGGTGCAGGTTGGGCTGAGGGACAACCCTCCCCTTCCCGCCCCCCCTTTGCTCCCCGCCACAGCACATGAATTTCATGCACCAGCCCTCTAGTCTGAATATATATATATAAAAGCTTAAGCAACTGAATGACTAGTTGGCCAGTTGCTCTGACACACACTGACCACTGGGGGGCAGATGCTGAATGCAGGAGCTGCCCCCTGGTGGTTAGTGCACTCCCACAGGGGGAACACCACTCAGCTAGAAGCCAGGCTCACAGGCTCAAGGACTCATGGCTAGTGAATGCAACAGCAGTGGCAGGAGCCTCTCCCGCCTCCATGGCAGCACTAAGAAGCAGTGAGCTGAGCGGTAAGGAGCAGTGTGCAGGTCAGCAGTAAGGAGCAAGGGGTCCCAGACTGCGAGAGGGATGTCCTCTAAGGGCTCCTGGACTGCGAAAGGGTGCGGGTCAGGCTGAGGGACCCTCCCTTCCTGTGCATGAATTTTGTGCACCGGGCCTCTAGTATTACATAAAAATTAGGCCTTTAAGAAATGACTGGATAATGTGAACAAGTTTCCATATCCTTAAAAATATTTCTGCAACTTTATTTTTAGGGCATCAGCTTAGATATGCTGATTTCCCCTTGGATTAAAGTTACACATAAAAATAATATGATGGATAAATGAAGTAACCTAGCCAGTTGAGATCTCATCCAACAACTTTGATTTTAGACTGTGAGGAGCAGTATATATGTTTTCCCTTACTGAATTAGTTTAAACAATTGCTGTTAAGCCCTATTTCATGTAGACTTAGCAATAAGTCCTTTTATTTCCTTTTAAAATACTATATCCACAGTTATAAAAAGAAGACATATGCGGCAACTATCTGGTTATTTTGACCAATATAACTTTTCATGATTTTTACTTTTGGTAGGCATTTTGTTAACTGTTACTTTAAAATAGTAATCTTGTCTTATTTTTCCAGAGTTTTACAGAGGCTAATTATCCTGGCCTAAACGAATTAACCTCTGTTGGATGTGCGCTGTCCATTACTGGTCTGATTCTCACAATTATATTTCAGATTGTCACCAGGTAAGAAGGGGAGTTGGCTCTTCTCAGGAGAGAGATTGCTGTCCTTTTTATTTCCTCTGAGCAAAGAGCCCATTTTTAGTGTACATATGTACTGTATGTTTTCCCCATTAGCATGTAAATTGATGAGACTAGTGACCTTCTCTGATTTTGTGGTTGCTGTTGTTTGTTTTGTTTTGTTTTCACTACCATATCCCCAAGGCTGACCACAGGAGAGGAATGGACTCATAGCAGAGGAATATCTGTAACATAAATGGGTCGACCTACTTTTCCTCTCATACTCAAGATAACTTGAATTCATTTTTCTTTCAGATTTATTTCTCTACTAAATTCCTTCACAAGTGTTTTCTCAGATGTGTAGAGGAGAGAGAGAAAGAGAGAGAGAGAGAGAGAGAGAGAGAGAGAGAGAGAGAGAGAGAGAGAGAGAGAGAGAGAAAGATAGATGTTCCTAACTGGCATATATAATTATAGTAATGGTTGGGAATAATAATTTTCAAACTTAGCATTTTATATTAGTCATTATATTCCTTCATAAAAAAGTGTACCCTCCACCCTAGTCACTGTGGCTCAGTTGGTTGGGCACTGCCTCATGCACCAAGAGGTCACCAGTTTGATTCTCTATCAGGGCACGTGCCCAAGTGTCAAGTTCTATCCCCTGTAGGAGGCAGCTGATGGCTGTTTCTCTCTCACTAGTATTTCTCTCTCTCTCTCTCTCTCTTGCTCTCTCTCTCTCCCTTCCTCTCTCCCTTCCTCTCTCTTAAAAAAAAAGTACCCAGAAAAGGGTACTCTTCAATGTAACCAGAGGGAGTCCCTTGATGTTATTTTGTCATGTTCCTATCAGTCTTTAAGTACTTCCTTATTTCAGGCACAGCAAGATGATAAAGGCACATCTATCACTTTCTTTGCCCTGTACTTAAAATCAGCCATATTTCCAAAGAGCCAGAATTCTTTTTTATTTCTTTTCTTTATCTTTCACACTCAATGAGTCTCTTGCCATTCATTTAAAATTCTTATACTGAGTGCTTACTATGGGCCAACCACCATATGAATAAGACAGGTTAGCTCTCATCTCTCATGGGGTTTACATTTTCAGGGGGAAGACAAATGTTATACAAATATACTGTGTACAGAAATTTATATATAGTAGGTCCTCAGGTTACATTGGAGATCCGTTCCTATGGTGTGAAGTAATGCAATTTTCGTCGTAAGTCAGAACCCACCTACATAAGCACGTATGTCACTCACATTGAGCACATACACAGCAGTAATGAAGGGAAACAGTAAAAAAACAAACAAACAAAAAAAAAAAAACTTAAAAGAAAGATAACAATTCCTGACCTTTACTTGTGGTAAATAAGTAATAAAAAACATAAGGCACATATGTAAATATGTCAAAATAACCAAACTTCTTTTTCATAAATAAATGGAGATGGCGAAGTAACCAAGAAATGACATACATTGAGTCCTATGTAACCCCAGGACTGCCTGTAAATAAATGCATGTCATAGCTACCAGCCAGTCGGCCAGTCAGCTGGTCACTTAAGCAGAAACCATAGGCATGGAAGCATGGGACAGACTGATGAATCTCAGAGGAAAGGGGGGAGGGGGAAGGGCAGGAAGAAATTAACCAAAGTTCTTATAATCATACTAGAGGCCCGATGCACAGATTTGTGCATGGGTGGGGTCCCTCGGTCTGGCCTGTGGGGATCGGGCCAAAACTGGCTCTCTGACATCCCCCGAGGAAAGAAAATTACATGCTATGTAATTACAAGTCAGTCATACAAAAATAGATGGCTCTTATATTTGTCTTTTAATTTGTTTTCTACCATCACCACACTGGAGCATTCAGTTATTGGATCCCATTGAAATAATTGTGGTAGCAGCATAACTAGTTTCTTTGCCTAAAATGTTACTCGTTTGAATTATTATCAGATTTCTTTCTTTCTTTTTTTTTCTCTTTCTTTCTTTCTTTCTTTCTTTCTTTCTTTCTTTCTTTCTTTCTTTCTTTTTTGCATCCTCTATCAACATGTTTCTTAGGACAATTTGTGCTATCATAGATGTTACTAAAAAGCCATCAGGAAAAAAACACAAAAATAAAAACAAAATTATGTTGATTTTAAAATCCTGAATCAAGTTTGTTTTGTTTTGTTTTGTTTTTGTTCATGGGCAGGTTCCCATATTAATGTAATATATTATAGTCCCAGTGCATGAATTTGTGCATGGGTGGGGTCCAGCCAGCCTTGCCAGGGTGAGGGGACATGGGCAGTTGGCCAGCCTGCCTTCAGGTCAAACTCCTGGATGAGAGGACAATTTGCATGTTAGCCTTTATTATATAGGATATACACCGAGTGGTCAGATTATTATGCGTTCAGAGATCATAATAATCTGGCCACTCAGTATATATTATAAATTTATGTGCATATATAATGAAGCACAGAATATTATAATATACAGAAAAACCAAGCTATTTAAAAAGAGTCTATTCTCCTGTGGATTATAATATATTGTTGAAATTGAAGAAAAATTAAAAAGTAATGTTATTTTTATGAAAGGATTCTTTTGACTATTTTTTGTAGTTGTCAACTAAATCTCAACTGAAATATCAAGAGAATGGACAAAGTTTTGTTTGAATATAAACTTTATATTCAGCATGGAAATTCAAAGACTGAGAAAGATCATGATATAATATTATAAAATCATAAAAGATATATATTCTACAAACAGACATCAAATTCTGGGACATCCTATATAATAAAGAGCTAATATGCAAATGGTCATCACATCCTCATGCCATCATGCCTTAAAGGCTCAGACACTCAACACTGGGGAGAGAGGAATGGGCACCAGCCAAGCACAAATGAGCTCTCTAGAGAGAAATGGGGACCAATCAGGCTGTGGCCTGGGAGAGGGACAAGCTACATGACCACCAGACCTGGGCATCAGTGGCTATGCCTGCGCCTGCATCCCGGGAGAGGGACAAACCGCCTGCTCTGTAGTCCTGGGTGCCAGTGGCTGGGGCCAATCTGGGTAAAGCCAGCACAGGTCCTGGGTGCCTGCAGCCAGCTACAGGGAGGGAAGCTCGGCTCCCAGGTGCCTTCAACTGGCCGGAAGAGGGAATTTTGGGTCCCAGGTATGGGGCGAGGCAGAGGCAGTTAGGGGCAATCAGGCCAGTAGGGGAGCAGTTAGAGGCAATCAGGCCAGTAGGGGAGCAGTTAGTGGTGATCAGGAAGGCAGGAAGGTAAATAGTTAGGAGCCAGTGGTCCCGTATTGTGAGAGGCAGTCGTACATCCCTCAAGGAGTTCCGGAGAAGGTACAGGCTGGACTGAGGGACCCTCACCCCCGTCGCATGAATTTTGTGCACTGGGCTTCTAGTTAAAAATAATGGGACACTTGGGAAATTGTTATTCTAAGAGGCCTTGCAGTCTGAAAAAATCTAGAAGGGTTTAGATGATAGTAAGTGTAGATTTTATAACTTTCATTAATATAGGACTATATACCATAGTCTACAGAGAATTGTAATGTCATTAGAGGGGATTTAAGGATATACTTGCATTTAAATATTACAGAAAACAATACAGTAAATGGAATGTCAAACCTCACACTTGAGATCAACTTTATTAAGGCCAATCTTGAATTCTATGCCAACCTCAAATATATACATGGTCCATTGAAGATATCCCTCTCTCTCACTTCTCAAGTCTTTCTCTATTTCATTCACCGCCTTCTAAAGATTTCTGTTAAACAATGCCAGCCTGCAGACAAAATGAGAAAAGGCTTTTACAGAAAAATCTTAGGTAAATATGAGATGAAGATAAAAACCATTTAAAGAGCACTTGGTTCTATATCCAAAATTATATCTTCCAATGAAAGGACAGTCCTTGGACATGTTTGACATTAAAAGACTCATTCAAAACATCTTGACCATTTGACTATCAGCAAGTATTTCCCAAAGTATGGTCCCTGAAATTCTAGTCCTTGGGAGATACTCCATAGAAAAAAGGCTCTGAGATGTCTTACAGAAAAGACACATGTGAAATGTTGAGTATAAGCCATTTACAGGGACAGTAATCATCAGACTATTCAAGTTATGAAGAATATCATTGGAACAATAGGCTGTTAAATGAATTGTAAATATTTTCATTTAATTTAAAAGGTTTACTTTTTATTTATTTATTAATATTTTTATTGATATTTTTGCAGAGAGGAAGGGAGAAAGATAGAGAATTAGAAACATCGATGAGAGAGAAACATCGACCAGCTGCCTCTTGCACACCCCCTACTGGGGATGTGCTTGCAACCAATGTATATGCCCCTGACCGGAATCGAACCTGGGACCTTTCAGTCCGCAGACCGATGCTCTACCACTGAGCCAAACTGGTTTCGGCCTGAGTAGCATTTTTAAAATATTCAGGATATGAGAGGAAGGGAAAAAGAATGGAGGCAAAAGGAAAAACAGGAATGTCAGCTTGTTATGACTTAGTGTGTCCCAGGCACTTTTGCCTTTGTGAGACTCCCCTCCATAAAAATTATGTTTTATGACAGCATTGATATAAAGATGAACATATTAATATTATTACTTTATAAATGCTACATTTTTCTTTGACATGAAAGTTCATTTTTGTTTGTTTTGGATTGAAAGGGGTTGAAACGTTGCTGTGGGCCACAAAGGTATTGAGGGCCCTCAGCACTCCGGAATCTAACGGTCAAGTTGGCCCTGGCTTCCAGGCCTTCTGCTGCACTCTGTTAATTAAAACAAGTGACAGGCCAGCGCTGGAGGTGAACATCAGGGAATATATAATGGGAAGTATGTATTGGGGTCTTCTCTGGAGAACAGCTGTCACCTTTGATCAGAACACGGTTTTAAGAAAGGATGTATCAGCCTGTCTTTTTCTAACTCACTTCCTTGTGGACATGAGATAAGAGGGGAGTATGGTTTTCTTATGTAGCAGGGAAGGTAGGTTTACCAGCTGTCCCACTGGGCCATGCGCTGGATTTACATTTGATATTAACATTCCGTTGTTCCCTCATGATTTCACTTGAATTTATGTTTTGCAGTTATTTTGTTTATTTAATTATACTTACCGATTTATTTTCAGGAAAGTCAGAAAAACCTCAGTAACCTGGGTGTTGGTCAGTCTGTGCACATCAATGTTGATTTTCAACCTCCTCTTTGTGAATGGAATTGAAAACAAAAATAAGTATGAAAATGGTACTGGTGATGCTAATAAAAATGAAATTAAGCCAGAAATCCTTCCAAATAAAACGTGTACGGCGATTGCTATCTTGCTGCACTATTTTCTGTTGGCGATGTTTACCTGGACTGGAGTCAGCGCTGTGCAGCTCTACTTCCTTCTGATCAGGACCATGAAGCCTCTTCCTCAACGGTTCACTCTTTACATGTCTTTAATTGGATGGGGTAAGCGCTTGCTTCTCTACCTACCCAGAAATTTAATTCTGTTGAAATTATTTATTTACTTTGTGATTATCTTGATTTATTGGGGTGACATGGGTTATACAGGTTTCAGGTGTACAATTCTGTAATACTTCACCTGTATATTGTACTGTGTGTTCATCACTGCAAGTCAAGCCTCCTCCTATTTCTATTCATCCCCCCTTTACCTTCTCCAACCTTCCCACCCCCCAGCTTTCCTTCTCCTCTGGTAAACACCATGCTGTTGTCCATGACTTTGGGGTTTTCTTTTGCTGAATCCCTTCAACTTTGTCACCCAGCCCCACAAAACCTCCCCTCTGACAGTTTGTCAGCCTGTTCTCTACCTATGAGTCAGTTTCTATTTTGTTTGTTAGTTTATTTTTGTTCACTAGATTCCACATATGAGTGAAAACATACGGTACTTGTCTTGCTCTGACTGGCTTATTTCACTTAGCATAATGCTCTCCAGCTCCATCCATGCTGTCACATCCTTCTTTTTTGCAGATGTGTAGTATTCCATTGTGTAAATGTATCACAGTTGTTTTTTTTTTGTTTTGTTTTTTTGTTTGTTTGTGTTTTTTTTTACTGGATACTTTGGCTGGGTACTTTGGCTGCTTCCAAATCTTGACTATTGTGCAATGAACATAGGGGTGCATATATTATTCCAAATTAGTGTTTCAGGTTTTTTCAGATAAATTCCCAGAAGTGGAATTGCTGGGTCATAAGGCAGATCCATATTTAATTTTTTGAGGAACCTCCATATTGCTTTCCACAGTGGCTGCACCAATCTGCATTCCCAACAACATTGTACCAGGATCCCCTTTTCTCCACATCTTTGCCAACACTTGTTTGTTGATTTATTGATGCTAGCCTTTCTGACAGTTGCGGGGTAATATATTATTGTGGTTTTAATTTGCATTTCTTTAATGGAAATAATTTAATTTAAGCAAGTGTCTATTGAAGACTTAATTGTATGATGACCCAATTATAGGGGAGATGGAAAACTCAGAGGTGTCTCCCACCTAATAGCTCACAGTTCTGTGGAAGGAGATGGATCATGCTAGATATATCATAAGCTAACTTCAAGACGTTAATTTTCTTCAACATCTCTATTCATTTGATTTGCAATTTAGACCAGAAAAACTTTCTAGCTACTTTAAAAACATTTTTAAAGAAAGAAAATGAGAGTGACTCTTTAAGAAAAATAATTTCAAAACTGTTGACCTACAGCTGTAGGATCATTTAGTACATTGTCTATAGTGGAAACAACAATACATCTTGTAAATGGTTAATTGTATAATTCATTCATGTTCTTTTATAATTAATGCCAGTATTGGGTAAATTATTAATTTTGTTCCTCTCTTTATTACCTAGGGGTCCCAGCTATCATGGTAGCTATGACAGTGGGAATTATTTTTTCTCAGGATTCTTCACAATGGGATCTAAACTACCGGCAAGAAGAAATGTGAGTTATATATTTTAAAAGTCCATTTCTTTGATATGAGTGTAACTGTTCAGTGATACTGAGTCCAAGTGCCACTGTACATAGGGATCTCACTATATAACTGTCATATGCTAAGTGGGTATTTAAAATTCTCAAAGAAAACATTATATTTTAAATATGGTGATATAAAAATTTCCTATGATAAATCCTTAGGTAAAGCAAGTATTTCCCTTCTAAATTTATGTATTTGAACTTCCTTAAGTTAAATTGAATTTTTATTAAGTCTGAAAAATTATAGAACAGAACAGGTGTGATTCTTAGTAACATCTTATCTTGGTTTTCTCATCTAGATAGCAGGAATGACAATAATAGTATTACCTGCTCAGAGGTTAGTGTGAGGGGTGAAACAAATGTGAAAACATTTCATAACTTAAAGTGTACTATCTATGCTTATGAGCCAATTTTATGTTTATATGATTACTAGAAGTCCCATGCATTAAGATTTGTGCTAGAATGGGCCTTCCTTTACCTGGCTTCCCTCACTACCTTTCCACTCCAGTTCAGCCCTGGAGCCGCCTCTTTCTGCTCGGCCCCATCTTGCCACGCTGCCTAGAGGCTCTAAGAGACTGGGAGTGGGGTGCAAGACTCAAGTGACTCCCCCTCCCTGTAGCTCGGTGCCTGTGTATGCAAATTAACAGCCATCTTTGTTGGGTTAATTTGCATATCACTCCTGATTGACTGGTAGGCGTAGCAGAGGTACGGTCAAGTTTACATGTTTGTCTATTATTAGATAAGCTAATGAATATTTCACGATGATTTATTACACATAACAAATTCTCCCTGTGACCCAGCAGGAATGGCTGTTAATAATGGAAGTGCCTGACTTTGTGGGGGTTGCTTTTTATGTGGAGAGGAAGAGAAGAAAGCTGAGCTGAACTTTTTACATGTATTTCTGCTACAGAACAACTGCTCTTTAATCGATCTTCCCTTCTCATCTTATAATACAACCATTCATATCTCCAGATTCCACCTTAAGACCCAGATCAACTCAAATAAAAATAAAAGTTTTGGAAATGTACAGTACACCCAAGGGAAGGCTGTGGTGTTAGAGTGCTTACCTATTGCTAGGGCTAACCATGTCCAGGTATGGAATAGGAGTCTATCTGCCTGGTTTGAATATAGGAACCAAGCACTTCAGGTATTATTTTCTCTGTTTAATTAGGGTTACGTATCTTTCAATGAGTTTTACATTTTGAATTACGAAATTAGAGATTGGGATAAGATGCACATATCTCTTGGGAGAGGTAATTCACTTCAAAGTGCATTTTTAATTTCCAACTTGAACCCAGTCACAGGGCTAGGCCTATTTCTATAAAAGCCTTTAGGAGAAAGAAGACTACTATCTTACATTTATTCTCACTGGGCTGTAAATAATTGAGAGCAAATTCCTTCCTGATTCTTTCCTGGGCACTGTATTGTATGTTAGGGAAGACACTAGGTGGCTGATAAGAGGAGCTTGGAAGAGAGGAAAGGATGTGTAACATCTGCCTCCTCTTGGACCATTATCCCCCATATTCCACCCTATACACAGGCATCAAGGGCCACATTCCTTCAGGATTTATTTAGAAAGTGGAGGGACTTTTTTGGCTTTCCTAAGTTTTCCTCCCAGTTGTTGAACCTCAATATTCTATGCTCTCCCCCACTGCTCCCTGCTCTGCCAATGATACCTGAAACTCCTAACCCAGTTCCCCTCACGTAATGCTATCTTTACAAGAAGGACCCAATTAAGAGGTAAATGCAAGGCTGGCCACATTTCTCCTTAATGCTCTAGCCCCCAATCATCTGTGCCATCATCATGTAGGCTGCTTTCAGACTTTCCTGATGGATTGATGTAATTATGATAAATTTTAATGCATGAAGAGGGAAATTATTGAACTGTATGCTATATATCCTAAAACTTTCTTCATGGTGCGCTGCATGGGAAACTCACCAAGCAGTTAAATACTTCATCTGGAGTCTACTTGAGATGCTCTTCTGAGCTCAGGTCCACAGTTTGTTTGTCAGTTCATCCTCGACCATGTGACTCTCCAGTCTCCACTCTAGAAATCTTCTCCATGCCTACAGGGTTAGTCTCACTGTAGGATCCATCTCTCTCCTCAGCGGCTTATTTCTCAAAGTCCTAGTTATTAAATTAGGGATCACAAAGGGAATGGCTGTTGTGAGAACAAATTCAGTATGATTATCTCTCCAAGCAATACAAATATAGAGGGGGTGAGGAGTTCTCTCCTGGTGCACACTTCCTAATGACCATGGGTGTCCAAGCCTCTTTCCCTCCAGGTCCCCATCCATGTGAGTTCATTGAATGCCAAATAAATGCAAGGGCTTCTCACATTAACAACCAAATGTCTGTTTGACACCTCCGCTTGGGTATTAATGTGAGAAGAATATACAAGAAACACTGATTACCACTGGAGATAGAGACTAGTAATTTTGGGTAATTGTAGGTCAGTCTTATCTTTCTGTGAGTGTTTGCACCATTTAAAGTTTGAGTCACCTAGATGTGCTATATATTAAAAAAATAAAATTAAACAATAATTTGCCTAAAGTCAGACACCTGGTTAGTGACAGAGAATGGCATTTAAATTGGGGATTGCCTGACTCAAAAACCCATTTTCATTTTTCCATTAGGTTGAATTCTTAAAAGCCATCTCAAATAAATAGGATGCAAAAGGATATTCTCTTTCAGCCAAGTGGACATCAGTAATAACAGCATGGAGAATTAGTATGTAAAGCTTTCTTCGTCTTCTGAAATCATTTATTTTCTCTCTACAGCTGCTGGTTGGCATTGACAAAAGAAAATGAGTTTAAAAGAAGTCCACTTTTGTGGTCAGTCGTTTTACCTGTGGCCATTATCCTCACCAACAATGTTGTTCTATATATTATCATTATAGTCAAAGTGGTGTGGAAGAATGACCAGAATCTGACAAGGTAAGATTCCCAGGAAATAAGAAGCTGCCAGGCGTGACTCATCGAGCACATGAAAGAGCACCCTCATATATCTGCACTTCCTAGAAAAGTTTTCCCGACTCTGGGACAAAGGCAGGGGTATGTGGTTGCAGGCAGATGCTCTCTTAAACTTTGTCTCAGAAAGTAGATATTCTCACCTTCCAACATCAGCACTATAATGTGGGTGCGCTGCATCACACAACATACTTTTGTGCTACATGAGCCCAACTAAAAAACTCTACTTACGTTTTCTCCCAAACATTCAATAAATCAGATTTGGATAAAGAAATGGGAGTGCTGCGAACAAATGCTGGTAAATGTATTTTGTAAACTAGTAGCTGTAGGTTATGTTGTACATGTGTTGCTTGAATCACATAATGTATTTCTATTTTTTATTACTTATAAGCATAAAATAACAGGAAGATTTCACTTAAAAATGTATATATATTTTTTTCCTTGGGGGGAAAAAAGATCAACAAGGCAATGTTAATCCCACATTCCCTGCAAATGGAGCATGTGCTCCCTGGTTTATCAGTTTCCATGTGGACTGCTTTTCTCCTTTATGTAACCTTCCTGACTCCAATAAAGATTTTTTTAAAATATATTTTTTATTGATTTTTTACAGAGAGAAAGGAAGAGAGATAGAGAGCTAGAAACGTTGATGAGAGAGAAACATCGACCAGCTGCCTCCTGCACACCCCCTACTGGGGATGTGCCCGCAACCAACGTACATGCCCCTGACTGGAATCTAACCTAAGACCTTTCAGTCCGCAGACCGACGCTATACCACTGAGCCAAACCGGTTTTGGCTCCAATAAAGATTTTCATTGTCATTCCTGATATACATAAAAAGCTTTCAGTTGGAGAGAGAAAGAACAGAAACTACTAAATACATAAATCCCCCCACCTCCGCCTTCTCCCACAGTACACACTGATTAAAACCTGGTGCCATTGAGGTATGAATTCAGGTTTAATTCTATAAGACTCTACTTAGCCCAAATAGACTTACTATAAGCACACCTGTGAGTTTTGCTGGTCACCAAAAGAGTGCACTCAGTATGAACAGAGGATGAAAACAACTCTCATCAGTGGGACTGTAATATTTAATATGTAATTTACTGATCAAGAGTAGTATCATCTTCCCTTTATGATAATCCATTTGAGGGGAAATATGAGGAAGAATATCAATGTTAATCATTCAAACCTATATTTTCTTAGAAATGCAGAAAAGACTAGGTGAAGTCTTCTCAGCCTAATTGCAAATTTAGTTATATTTTCTTTATACAAAACAATGTCATTTTGGCCTCAAACATCAACCAAATTTATATTTCAAAATTTTGACTGATAGGGCTTGTTCTTAAATTGGCTTAGTTATAATGAAAAGCAGGTTACAATTTAATTGTTTAACAAGTTGTCTTTCATGTATCGTTTAGCTTTCGCTGCATAACAAATCACCCTAAGACTTAATGGCTTAGATTAGAATGACAAATGTTTATTATTTGTCATAAATTTGAGCATTGGTTAGGCAGTTGTCCTGGTTCTGGCTTGAATGTAGGTGAATGATCTAGGGTGACTAATTTTCATGCCTCGTAGGTAGTAGTGGACTGGTTTTTAATGGTAGCTATTCAGTGTGGAAAAATCATTTCTCTTCCATGTGGTTTCTCATCCTATGTCAAACCAGCCTGGGCTTCTTAACATAGTGGACTCCCGATTCCAGAGAGCAATAAAGAGAAGGCAAATTCTAATTTAAAAAATGCTTTCCAGCCTCTGCTTGTGGAACAGCTGCTAATATCTCACCATTCAACATGAAATATTAGCAATTGTCTCACTATCAAGGGAAGATCACTGTCCATTTTAACAACCTTTCCTTCTATATCAGCCTACACCAGGGGAAGATTCCAGATGCCTCCATAACAATTTGTCACTAGCTGATCCAATAGTAATGATGACTAAAATAAAATTCTCTTCCAAAGAAAGAATTGATTCTTTGTGAAATTTGCCTGTAAGAAATTGTTTATGCCAGATGCAGTTATCACTGTATTTCTTAATAAAGTTATGCCATGCTGGATATTGATTCTATCCAGCATGGCATAGGTCTAACATAATTTTTCCATTGGAGGTATAATATTGTTAAATGAACAGTATACTATATGGGCAGCTGAACACAAATTCTTAACAGTAGGTTAACAATGATATTAATTTTTAAAAAAGAGTACTGAATGAATCATATTTTCTTGCTTGCTTTCTCTTACCTAGCACGAAAAAGGTTTCATTGCTAAAGAAGGTTTTCAGCACATTATCTATCGCAGTCATATTTGGAATTACCTGGATCCTGGGATTTGTTATGCTAACACATGATGGGACATTCAGAGATGTCCTCAGCTACATATTCTGCATTTTCAACACTACTCAGGTATGATGTGGATTAGTCTAAAAGTAGCAGACCGTGCAGTGGTGGAGGTGATATCTCCCTGGACCAAAGTTTTCTTATTTTAAATCTCCCTGAAGGTCATTGTTTAGTACCTTTAGGAGACTCTATTTTAATATCCTTTAATGGAAGACAAAAGAAAGCTTTTTATGACTTTATGTTCTTTCCCGTGCTGAATACACATTTTCAGATAGTTTTTTTCTCTTCTATATCTGTGAGAAATGCCAATGGAATTTTGATAGGAATTACAATTAATCTATATTGTTTTGGGTTGTATGAATATTTTCACAGTATTTATTTTCTTAATCCAAGAACTCAGGCTATCTTTCCATTTATCTTGTCTTCTTCAATGTCTTTCATTAATGTCTTATTGTTTTAGGCCTTTTACTAACTTGGTTTAAATTTATTACAAATTATGTCATTGTTTAATGCTATTATAAATAGGACTAGAGCCCTGGTGCATGAAATTTGTGCACAGGGGTAGAGGGGTTGGGGGTATGGGCGGTGTGTCCATCTGCAACCTCTCCAATCTGTGACTTCATCCCTCTCACAATCCAGGACTTCTGGCTCCCAACTGCTCGCCTGCCTGCCTGCTTGATTGCTCCTAACTGCTTCTGCCTGCCAGCCCAATCACCCCCTAACCACTCCGATGCCAGTCTGATTGATGCCAACTTGGTCACCCCCTAACTGCCTTCCCCTGCAGGCCTGGTACTCCCCAACTGCCCTTCCCTGCTGACCTGATCAGCCACAACTGCCCTCCCCTGTCGGCCATCTTGTGATGGTCATTTTGTGTCCACACAGGGATGGCCATCTTGTGTGTGGGAGTGATGGTCATTTTGCATATTACCTCTTTATTATATAAGATTATTTTCTTAATTTTTATTTCAGATAGTTTGTTGTTACTGTATAAAAATGCAGTAGGTTAACAATGATATTAATTTTTTTTAAAAAGAGAACTGAATGAACCATATTTTCTTGCTTGCTTTCTCTTACCTAGCACAAAAAAGATTTCATTGCTAAAGGTTTAGCAATGGTTTCTAGGTGTTTATTTGGTATCCTGCAACTTTACTAGATTAATTTTTTAGTTCTAACTGGTTTTTGATGGAATCTTTTGTTTTTTCTATATATATAAAATCCTGCAAGAGAATTGATTTGTTAGAAGCAGAACCTTATGAAGTTTTTATGTATGACATACCGTATTTTTCGGACCATAAGACGCACTTTTTTCCCCCCAGAAGTGGGGGGAAAAAGTCCCTGTGTCTTATGGTCCAAATATAGCCTACACATATACTTTAAAAAAAAAGTTTTTTTACTTTCCCGGCTCTGTGTGGTCTCTGTGTGCTTGCCCGGCTCTAAAATGGTTCTAAATGCTGCTGTTTACTTTACAGGGTTGATTACATGTGTTTATGACTGTGATGTTGGGTTTTAATGCACATAAAATATTTTAGGACACTATTTGTTTCAGAATCTTTTTTTCTTCATTTTCCTTCTCTAAAAAACTGGTGCATCTTATGGTCCGGAGCGTCTTATGGTCCGAAAAATACGGTAATTAAACATAGGACTGAAGGTGCTCTTATTCCTGAGTCTTATCTCAATGATACATTTAATAATTTTAAAGAACATTCTATTAATACCTTGTCTTAAAATTTGAATGAAGATTTATATATGTTTTTATTTGGAAACCATTCTATTAACATATTGGAAGCATCTCCTATAAGGAACAAAACTTTTAGAGGAAATGTGGTCATCTAATTTTCATTATGGCAAAAACTGGTATAGATAAACCAAAATGATAGATTAAAAATAAAAATAACTTTGATCTCAGATTATTTTTATATGTTTGTATTTGTGTATTATGTGTGGGGAATATAAAAACTTTAAGATAAAACAAGGATTCATTATTGAAAGACTTATGTTGAAATCACGTTCTCCTCCTGTGGCAAACACTGTCTTTTGCTCTGATGAAAAATATTACAAGGACTTTTATGTCTCTATATTTAATCTTATCTTTCCTGAGTTGGCAGAGTGAATTATACTTCAATATAATAAAAGTACCCTTATTTTATTTTTATTTAAAACATTTTCATTAATTTCAGAGACTAAGGAGAGGGAGAGAGAGAGAGAAACATCAATGATGAGAGAGAATCATAGGTTGACTCTCAACCAGTGAGCCATGCTGGCTGGGCTGAGGTGACGACTTTAATTCTAGTTTTATTAATATAATTTAAGTAAAATATAAGGATTGTAGTAGTTTTTTTTTTAAATAAATCTTTATTGTTCATATTATTACAAAAGTTCTTCATTTTTCCCCCCCTCCACTAGGTTCCCGCCCCACCCTCTGCCCTTTTCCCACCCCCCATTGTCCTCATCCATAGGTGAACAGTTTATGTTCAGTCTCTTCCCGCACCCCCCACTCCTCTTTTCTTTGAGAATCATCAGTCCACTCCCCTTCCATAACTCGGATTCTATCGATATTATATTCAACAGTTAATATTTTCATCAGGTTTTTTAATTCCCTTGGTTTTTAGATTCACTTGTTGATAGTTACATATTTGTTGTTCATAATTTTTATCTTTATCTTCTTTCTCTTCCTAAAGAACCCCCTTCAGCAATTCATATAATTCTGGTTTGGCGGTGATGAACTCCTTTAGTTTTTTTATTTATTTGTGAAGCTCTTTATCTGGCCTTCGATTCTGAGTGATAGCTCAGATAGCTGGGTAGAGTATTTTTGGCTGTAGGTTCTTGATATTCATCACCTTGAATATTTCTTGCCATTCCCTTCTGGCTTGCATGGTTTCAGTTGAGAAATCAGCTGACAATCGTATGGGTGCTCCTTTATAGGTAACTACCTGGTTTGCTCTTGCTGCTTTTAATATTCTCTCTTTTTCTTTTGCTCTTGGAATTTTAATTATGATGTGTCTTGGTGTGGTCCTCTTTGGGTTCCTTTTGTTTGGGGTTCTGTGCGCTTCCTGGACTTGTAAGTCTAATTCTTTCACCAGGTGGGGGAAGTTTTCTGTCACTATTTCTTTCAGTATGTTTTCGATATCTTGCTCTCTTTCTTCTTCTGGGATCCCCATAATTCTGATGTTGGTTCGCTTGAAGTTGTCCCAGAGGTTTCTTTCATTATCTTCAACTTTCTGGATTCTCTTGTCTTCTTGCTTCTGCGGAGGAGTGTCTTCTGGCTCTTTATGTTCCAAATCTTTGACTTGATTCTTGCGATCTTCCATTTTGTTTTTAGGACTCTGTATAATATTTTTTATTTCTGACAATGTATTCTTTATTTCTAGTTGATCCCTTGTCATATCCTCATAGGTCTCATTTATTTTATCGGTCTTTTCTAGGAAATTCTTGAAAAACCTTATAAGCGTGGTTTTGAACTCTATATCCAGTCACTTTTTGTCCTCCATTTCTTTTGTTTGTGATCTGTTTTCTTGTCTCAGCATTTTTGCTGCTTCCCTGAGTTGGTAGGGTGACTTTGTGTGTTAAGGTGTCCTATATGGTTCAGTAGGTCAGCCTTCCAGTTATCTGAGGTAGACACTCTTGGTGCACCTCTTTGTGGACTGTGTGTACAGCCTTTTGTAGTTAAGTCTTAATTGTTGTTGGTATCATTGGGAGGAACTGACCTCCAGGCCAATTGGCTGTGAGGATCAGCTGTGTCTATGCCAGGAGACAGCCTTATTCAAAAACCTCTGTGCTCAGCTTGGATGGAGTGGAGTTTCAGGGTGGAGCCTACAGCCTTGGCTTCCTGTCAGCCCCGTCCTATGAGGTTCCTGAGTCTCAGTGTTCCTCAGTGTCCTTTGGTACTCGCTGCTTTGGTACTTGCTGCAAGCACCTCTGAGAGAAAGGTGCCCTCCAGTTTCACCCACTACCAGACAGTCTAGTCTCTCCCCCAATGACTCCGGAACTGGGGTTCAATGCAGTTGGAGGTGGGGTTCAGTGTAGTCTGGAACTTTTGTATCCTTCCTGCTAGGGCTATCCAGCAGCACAGCCAACAGTCCATCCTCTGCGCGCAACGTGCACAACTCTGGGGCTCTGTCTTTCACTGCTCCCCTGAGTTTCCACCTTACAGCCCAGATTCCCTCCGTATGAGCTTGGGTCCCCAGGGTCTGGTCTAGAACTGGGGTTCAGTGCAGTCAGAATTGGGGCTCAGCACAGTCTGGAGCTTTTGTATCCTTCCTGCTAGGGCAATCCAGCGGCACAGTCAATAGTCTGTCCTCTGAGCGCAATGTGCACAACCCTGGGGCTCTGCTTTTCACCACTCCCCCAAGTTTCCACCTTATAGCTTAGAATCCCTCTGAATGAGTCTGGGTCCCCAGGGTCTCACCCAGAACTGGGATTCAGTTCAGTTGGAACTGGGGCTCAGCACAGTCTGTAGCTTTTATCTCCTTCCTGCTAGGGAACACCAACCAGGCACTCAGCCGCCCCTCCTCTCCAGCTCCGACCTCTCCCCAGGTGTGCACAGCGTCTTCGTACCTTAGGTTTTTACAGCTCCTCTGATTTTCCTTCTGGTTTTCTCTTTTCTTCTAGTTGTAGAATTTCCAGTCAGTCAACTTTCCTGTAGTTCTGGATGATGTCCACTTTATATTTTAGTTGTATTTTTTGAAATTGTTTTGTGAGGCTGCAGTTAGGCATTTACCTATTCCGCCATCTTGGTTTCTCCTTCTAGGATTGTAGTTTTATAAGTTCATTTGTCCCATTTCTTCTTGTACTCAAAAATTAACTTTTTTTTTTCTTCTTTACAGGGAAGTCTCATCTCCTCAACTAGGTTATTAGTTCTCTAGTGCAAGTAATACGCTTGTGTATATCTTTTGTGGTAGATATCTTGTTTGCTCTAAATATGGGCTGTACTTCTCTAATATTTTGTGAAGTAAACTGCAGTGTTTGGTGATTGTCTCATTAAGTTGCTGAGAATAGTAATCACTGTGTGTAGTTGATATTGGTTCTTTCTGGCTCTGATCAAATATCACTGAGGAGGGAAATCTTTGATACAAAATAGAAATCATTGGGTAGGTAGGGCATTAGATAAATTTGTCTTGGTCACAAATGATGAGGAATTTGTTTAGTGAAGTGTGGAGAGCTGCTTATTTGTATGAATTGCTAACATCAGATTTAATGCTTGTAGCTCCTCACTGTCTATCCTGGAAAGCACTCTTCAGTGCCTTTTATGAATGACTCCCTGAAATAATGGATGTGTGCCTGGTGCTAAATTTAAATAGATACAAGGCAGCTCCTTACTGTTGGTAACTCCCAATGGAATCTCTCTAGAAGGGCAAAAAGTAGGGTCAGCTTAGTCTGGGATTGCCAATTAACCATGGACTTGTTGCCTAAAGTTACCAATAATTTAGAAAAATATCTTTAAAGGGGTATGGTCAAGGGTATTCTTTAGTGCATGCACAGGAGAGGCGCATTACAAAATAGAGGCCCATTACAAAATGTTCATATTACACGGTAAAATAGAGGGTGGCCGTGAGGCAAGAGACCTATGGACTAAAAGTCAGGAGACTTAGGCTGTTTTTCAAGTTTAATATTATTGCCTCATTATTTTAGGTAAGTCACAATCTCTCTGAGTGAGGCATGCAAAATATAAAATGGAAGAGGTTGTTAAAATTGACACAGTGTTTTTCAAAGTGGTTCTGAATATTGCCTACATCCGAATGCACACAGCGTGTTAAATTGCTGATTCCTGGGCAACTTCACCCCTTACCCACTGAATCAGAGTCTATAGGGTAAGAGCTGGGAATCTCAACTTTAAAGTAGGGCCCCACATGACATTCATGTACATTAAAGTGTAGGAATGACTAGACTAATCCACATGTAAACTCCTTCTAGTTGTAGAATGCTATGCAACTAATACACATTGATTTTCTAAGTGCTACAGATGTTACTTAAAAGGTGCAATTAATCTTTGTGCTAGCGATAATTAGTTTGATCCCTACATTTTGTTTTTCCACATAACATCTTTGGGATTTTAGGGAGCACAAAAATATTGGGATTCCACTGACTTCCACAGGATAGTGTCTTTATGAATTCTCCAGGGTCTACGACTTTTCCTAATTATTGTACAATCAGAAATTCTACCTAGTATTGTCTTTGACTTAGAATTTAAATTCTGGAAAAGTCAGATGAAATAGTGTACCCCACAAAGAGGAGGTTTTCTAGGGACCAGATTTCTCCAAAATAAATTTCTCCCTTGAACAATCAGGATGGCTAATGACCACCTTTGTCCTTCTGAAACCCCATGCACTCTTCCTTGTATCATCAAGGCCTTTTTCTGATGTGTTTGATACCACCTGTTGGCTAACAGTCAAGTTAATCTTCCTGTTTTTGTCCAGTGAACTGGCCTATCTCTTGCCAATAACTATCTATTCTATTAGTCAAACTCAGAATCTTGGGATTATCTATACCAGAAGTCTCCTAAACAGTATTTATGGGATATAATAATTATAGAAATAAATTCTTTAAAAAATGTGCCTATTCATTTTAGAAAGAGATGAAGGGAGATGGGGAGAGAAGCATTGATGTGAGAGAAAAACATCCATCAGTCATCTCCCCTATACACTCCACTGGAGACCAAATCTGACCAGGGCATATGCCCTGACTGGGAATTCAACTGGCCACCTTTCAGTCTATGAGAGGACACTTAACTGAGTCACATTGGCTAGGGCTAGAGAAAATTCTTATAAAACTTGGGGCCATATAGATCCAAGCTGGGAGATGTCCATGGATATTTATTTTTAATAACTTTTTATTTTGAGATAGTTTCATACAAGAAGTTGCAAAAACAGTAGCGTTTCCATGTACTCTTTACCCAGCTTTCCCTAATAATAATGCCTGTATAACACTACTATGTTGTCAAAATAATAGTGTTACACACAATACTATCAACTCAATTACAGATGTTACTTAATATGTATTTTAAAAATATTTTAATTGATTTCAGAGAGGAAGGGAGAGGGAGATATTAAACAATAAGAGGAGAGAGAATCATTGATCTGTTGCCTCTTGCATGCCCCCTCCTGGGGATCAAGCCTGAAACTTGGGCATGTGCCCTGATAGGGAATTGAAAACCCTGAACTCCTGGTTCATAGGTCCACGCTCAATCACTGAATGACATAGGCTGGACCAGATGTTATTAATTTGTGACGTTGGGGAGTTGTGTGAATGATGAGAAAAGGGTAGGTGACAAGGTGAAATAAAATCCCTTCTCTGGTTCTGCAGTGCAGCACTTATCTAATATTAAGCTTTTATTGTATCTGCCAGGGATTGCAAATTTTCATCCTCTACACTGTCAGAACAAAAATCTTCCAGAATGAAGCTGCCAAAATGTTGAAGCTGCTATCATCATCCGCTGATAGAGTGAAGCTGCTGCCATCCAAGACCAGGATGAGGCTGCGTGCGAGGATGTATAACATGCTCAGCTCATTCCCAGCCCTAAACGAACGCTTTAGGCTGCTGGAGCCAGCTGTGGTTACCGAGGAAATGACACTCTCTGAAAGTGACCAAGCCAGCATAAGCATCTAGACAGTAAAGCCATTGCCTTCTGTGGTCCTTCTCATTCAACTTGTGTGAGTTTTGCTTTTTCTATTTCTTTCCTTTGTTAACTAGTCCTTCAGGAAAGTCTCCCTCAATATATTTAGCTCAAGGTTAAAAACCAGGTAAAACCTGTTGTTTTTTTTTATCATCAGGGATCCTGGATTTGGTAGGTCCCCCCCCAACCCCCCTTGTTATTCAACAGATTCTTACCTGAACGAGGTGAAGAATCCCATCCAGCATTCAAAATAATTCAAGATTATCATTGCTCTGTGTATATCATAAAGTCTGTGACAAACTTTGATAAAAATGTAGAACCTAAACAAATTTCTTTTATGATTTACTACAAAGGATACAAGGAGAAAAATTTACCACCTGATGGACACTGTGAAGAGTTGCTTGTATGCATCATACTTTTGACCTGTGAATATTTAAAATTTGTATGTGCTTATACTTTCTAATTAAGAATTTTGTATCCATTTAACCTCTGGAAAGGGAATTTTTTTGTTGTTTTAAAAAAATCACGTTTTATGACTCAGAAGTTGGATCTATGAGAAATGGGTGGGGGGAAATAGAAATATTAGCTGGTTACTAACACCTCTGGATATTTCCTACTACTTCTTAATATATCTGCCTTTTCATTGATGAAATGACACAGAGCCTCACAAAGTGAAAACATTAGTCACAGTCATCCCTGTGGCTTTTGAAAGATCTAACTAATTGCTCATGAAATTTTAAACACTTGAACTATGAATGACTTCCTAAATAATAATAATAAAAAAATGACCTCCACTGGGTTGGGGGGTACTCCCACTGGAATTAGGAGAGACAGTCTTTGAATTACTGTTTTGCCAAGAACTAGGCAGTTGCCATGAGCACACTAAACTAAGGCACTAACATGTCAGGTGAGCTGTGGCCTGCTCTTTTCACAACACATTAAAGTAGGTGTGTGTTTTTATAGAAACGGTTTTAAATGACAGTTGTGTTCCTAGACAAGACAACAAGAACCTGTTTCATCTGTAGAATAATTGAGACCTTATAGGGTAATGCAGAAAGGTAAAGGGAAAAGAATAAAGAAGAAAAGCTGTTCTCAGAGATCAGTGTTTTTGTGGTGTTATGGTGCTACGCCTAGGTAGGGGCTGGACACAGGTCAGGGTGGTTTATTTCCAAAGAAACTACATGTAGTTTCTTTGGAAATAAACCACCCTGACCTTTGAAAATTATAAGATGTGGTTGACCTATTCTATTTCTCAAAATATATATTCAGATAAAATTAAATCTTAAGTAAGGGCCATTTTAAATATGGAAAGAAAAAAAAAAGCACCAAAGAGCCACATTTACTCTGAGGGTGGAGTACATGTATTCCTTTGTCGGTTTTAGTTTTCTTCGCACTTTTTCAGCATTCTTGGTATATAGCAACCAGAATTCCTTATAACATTCCTGGAATAGCTATACCATAAACTTGTAAGCCCCACTTACATGCTGTGGAGGCTAAGTCAGACAGACATTGATGTATCTGCCCTGAAATATAACCACGAGACAACAATTCTATTTAAAAGGATCTTTTTTGTTTAGTAATAGAGATCCAACTCAAATTAGGTTAAGGGTCAAAGAGAATGTAATGGCTCAATTAATTGTAAAGTCCAAAGGCCAGGTTGGTTTTAGGTAGGGTTCTGGTTTGCCTGGACCAGTCTCAATTTGTGTCTGTTGTCCTGACGTAGGTATTACCAGCAGCCCCTTTTACTCTCGAAAGTGTCCTGGTTTGAGGCATAAATATATATGATAATGTTAACTTATTTAGAGTTCAAATGCAAGGAATTCAAAGAATGTGTCAAGATTCTTTTTATCTCCCCGTCTTATGGCTCTCTGTGCTTCTGTGTTTGGCTTTATTCTCAAATTGGGCAGACATGGGTGGCAATTGGCTGTTAGTATCTCCATCCTTCTACCTTGCAACCTCCCATCAGTGTCTCCTGGCATCTGTAGCCAGCCAGAAGCCTGCTGAGCTAGGAGCCGGGGGGCTCATTCCCTTGTGATATGGAGCACAGAATGGGGAGGGAGAGGAAAGGACCTCAGAACCGGCACACCTTGCTTGGTCACGTGCCCACAGGCGTTGTGTCCAGCCTGGGTCACATACCCGCTGTGAAGTGGAGGAATGGGGGACGACTTGGTTGACAGGATATCCTGAAGTGGAGAATGGACAGTTAGGCCAAGCATGGGATGCTGGCAGCATCCACTACATCACCTGACAAAATCCAAGTGCCCTCTAGGAAGGCAACCAACCACCTGGAGGGTCATCAATCATTTTATTCTGAGTAAGTCTATTAGATTCTTGCCTGAGCAGGGTTTGAATGGGGTGGGTAAGGAAAGCAAGAACTTATTTGTAGCCTTGGAAGTTGAGGAGCAAGGATACAGACTTATAGGTGACTTAAAGAATTTCAGGAAAGATGAGATTACTGCAGAACTGGTTTTTGTGATCTTATATGAGGCCAACTTTCGTGGTTCTGATTTATAGTGTGTGATAACAGTGCCCTTTAGCCTTTTAATTGTGGCAACACATGTAGTTTCTTTGGAAATAAACCACCCTGACCTTTGAATTTCCTTTCCTGGGTCTTAACTGTCAGTTCAGAGCTCACTGTTTAATCGCAAGAGTCTGGATTGTTTTTTTTCCCCCTGAACTCTTCTCATTTTAAAGTTAATCTTTCCTTCCTTCCTTCCTTCCTTCCTTCCTTCCTTCCTTCCTTCCTTCCTTTTCTTTCTTTCTTTCTTTTTTTTCCCTTCCTTCCTTTTCTTTCTTTCTTTTTTTTTTTTTCTGACACCAACAAATAGAGATTATTCTCTAAGTCACATGTGTCAAACACAAGGCCAGCGGGCCAAATCCGTCCCACCAGGCCTTGCAATGTGGCCCGCACCGCGCTGTCATCACTGCACTCCGCTGCGTTTCCATCACAATGACAGTTTATGACTGTTCAGTAAACCATTCGGCCCGCGATTTAGGCTGGATTTTAGATTTTGGCCCCTTCTCTGATTGAGTTCGACACCCCTACTCTAAGTCATGGCTATCAGTTGGTCATTGCCTTATCAGAAGAGCTTGGCCTTCTTTGCAAACATTTGGGAAACCCTAGCCAAAAGTATTGACTAATTATATCAGCCTGTCAACTATAAGAGCTCTCTGGTTCTGTGGAACCTCCTTAATGTGACCCTGGGACTTTAAGTGCCTGGCTGGCAGATTAGGTCCAAGACAGAGCCACCAGGATTATGTGTAGAACCTGGGGCAAAGGTTCAGGGGTTGAGATGAGGCAGGTTACATTTACATTTATATGTTTAAAACACCATGTTAGCCATCTTATAATGATTTTAAAAGATATAAAGTATATATTTTTAAAAAGGAAAATTCATAATTCCCTATCCAAACATATTAATGTCTATTTTGTCATGTTCCCTTATGTTCTTTGTTTGATTATATAAGAATTTTACTGAAATCTATCAATATATATATAAAAACCTAAGCTGACTGACCAACCAGCTGATTGGCCAGTAGCTATGACACACACTGACCACCAGGGGGCAGACGCTCAATGCAGGAGCTACCAAGCTGTGGTCACTTGGCAGTGGCGGTCGTTGGGTGACACACCTGGAACCAGAGAGGAGGGAGCCCAATTCTGGAATACGTTACTCGAGAATCGCACTCTCGAAATCCAGAACCCCTTTGGAGATGTTGGAGAGCCAGTTTGGCCTGATCTCCACAGGTCAGTCCAAGGAATCCCACCAGTGCGCATATTAGTGCACTGGGCCTCTAGTAATAATAAAAAAAACACCCTTACTCCGATTTTTACTTTAAATCACCTTTTAATGAAATCCTTATAATAATTAATGATTGCATAATATAGTATAGTTTACTAGGTTGTTTTATTAATGGATACTATATCATTTCCATTTTTAATATTATAGTGTCGAATGAATAAATTAGTACCTATATTTTTCCTTTCTTTTTAATTATTTCCTTAAGATAAATTCTCAGGAGTTCCTTTTCATTAGGGATATTTGGTGAAAATATTTTCTTCATTTTATTATTTTATTCTTTTTTAATATAATAAAATTACCCTCTGCATTTAATTTTAAAAATCCAAAAGATTTATAAAGGATTTAGCAATTTTTTTTAGTTTATGTGTCCTCCCATAGGCAGATTATTTTGAATTTAGGATTAAGGAATATATTAGGGACTATGTAAGAAGCTTTTAAAATGAAGAACAGGGACATAAATATGCCAACCAAAGACAAACGAATCATGTGTGACAGGCACATGACATGACTAACCCTTAATTATATCAGTCAGCTGTTGGATGAGGTTCCATGAAAAAGTTATTTTTTCCTCTTAAATATGTTTTTTGACTATTTTTGTCCATCTATCTTTTTAAAAAAAATAAAACATTAAATCTTGGGGAAGAGAGGAATAAGCTTTATTAACAATTATTTACTAACACACACAAAAGACCCAAAGTAGTGTTACATATGCCTCATCTATAGTACTTCATTTACATATAGGTACAGTATTAAAATGTGTGTTTTAAAATAATATATAATAGTTGCTGAAAAACTATTAAGTAAGAAAATCGGGAGGAAAATAATTTAGGAGCAAAAAGTAAGAAACCAGGCATGAGATTACTACCCAAGAAGCATGTTATAAGGTCTGGTATTTTTGCTAGGAGTGGGCCACAGATTGGACTATCAGCTTTCTGACAGCCAACATAAATAGGGAAATGTAATCACACAAGTCACATATCTCTTAACAATAAAATAAATAAACACAGTTATTCCAACACCTACTTAAAATTGATATTAAGGTTTCTTGAAAATGTCCATCTGGATACATTGCCAAATGAGAGGGTAAACTGTTTTGAACAAACAGAAGGGTTATTACATTTGGAAATGCAGTTTCCATGCCTGTCAGTTTGCTAAGTGTATGCTAAACAGTCATGGTGATGATCAGTGTTACTTCAAAGTTACACAATACCATGTATCTACAAAAACACACACTTAATGTGCCACAAGAACCTTCAGAACCACAAATGAGGCACTGAAGACTTTCTTCTTTTAAAAATATTAAAGTGGTTTTCCTTAATCTGGTTATTGGAGTTAGTTTTCTGTTTTGTTTGCTTTGGTAAGGGGCTTGTTCTCTTTATTTAAAAATTTTAAGTAAATTTAATTGATCTGTAATTTACATGAAATAAAATCACCAATTTTAAGTATATAATTAAATGAATTTAACAAATGTATACACCTATGAAACCACCACCCCATACAAGATTAAGAACATTTCTATCATTCTATAATGTTCTCTAGTTCTCCTTCCCAATTAAACCCTTCCCGGATCCCCAGCCCTAGGCAACCACTGACCTGCTTTCTATGACCATGTAATAGTTTTGCCTGTTCTCAAATGTCAGAGTCTGGTTTCTTTCACTCATCACAGTGTTTTTGAGATTCAGCCATGTTGTGTGTTTCAGTGGCTTGTTCCTTTTCATTGCTGAGTAGAATTCGCTTGTTTTGAAATTAACAAACAAAACAGAAACAAACTCATAGGTGCCAAAAACAAACTGATGGTTGCCAAAAGGGATGGGGGTGTGGAGCTGGATGAAATAGGCGGAGGGATTAAGAAGTACAAATTAGCAGTTACCAAATAGTCACGGGGATGTAAAATACAGCATAGTGAATATATAGTCAACGATACTGTGTGTGGTGTCGGGAGGGTACTAGACTTATTGGGGGACCACTTCATAAGTTAACCACTATGCTGTATACCTGTGATTAATATAATATTGAATTTCAAAGTAAAGGAAATTGTGAGTTACAGAAATAAATAAAATGTCATCTTGGTCTAAAAAGTTTTCAGTTGTTTGGATAGACTACATTTTACTTATGCATTCACTAGTTTATGGACATTTGGTCATTTCCAAGTTTTGAAAACCATGAATAAAATTGATATAAATATTAATAAATAAGTCTTTATGTAAACATGTGTTTTCTCTTGAAATACCTAAGAGTAAAATTGTTGAGTCACAGAATATATATATATATATATATATATATATATATATATATATATATGTATTTAATTATAAGAAACTGCTAAACAGTTTTCCAAAGTGGTTGTATCATTTTATACTACCAATTGCAATATATAAACTTTGGAATTAGCTTTCAAAATTCTGATTTGTGAAGTTCTTCAAAAAGTTGAAATAGGTTATAAATCCTTTTCGCAAGATACTGATCTGTTTCTGAAAAATCCTACTTAATATGTTATCCTTTTTAAAAAAAGAAAAAAAGAAGAAAAAAAAAAAAGACCAGCAGAGTGGTATGATCTAATGCTGCTATCTCTTTCAAACTATATTTCCCAGGGAACTATAGTCCAATTTTTATCTTCTTCCAGTAGAGCTTTGATACACGTGGAAGTGTAACATTGATAATTTGCTGAACTTTGATATAAGCTGCTATAACCATGATGTAACAGTTGAGACCTTCTGAACTTTGCAAAGAAGGTTTGTTTTTTTTTTCCAGGCCACAGTACATATCAAGCAACTGCAGATCAGGAAGCACGGTGGACAGGGAGTTGTGGTCCCAACTACAAGTTATGTGACTTGAGGCAGGACATGGCCTGTCTGTGCATAAGCCTGAAGCTCTGCCTTTGTAAGGGGATGGGTGGGACGAGGTGAACTCTAAATTCCCTACCAGCTCTAAATGCGGGATTAAATTATTTTTAAATGAACTTAAAGTACGTTTTTCACCCAAGTATTTCATGTGTATATTTTCCCTAAAAAAGAGAAAATAAATTAAAATGAGCATGCCAGATAGAGACAAAATTCCCTTTGACTTATTTCTACCAAACACAGGCCTCTCCTTGCCTCTTCCTTTCTCCTCTCCCCACAGTTAACCACTTAATAAGTTTGATGTGTATCCTTTCAGATTTTAAGAAATAGGTAGACACAGAATTATATACCCATAGAAAATCAGTCGTGTGTGTGCTTTTTTCTTTTCTCTCTTCTTAAAAAATAAATGATATTGAGAACCAATTCAGTGGTCCCCAAGACTACCTCCGGATTCAATAATTCAGCAGGAGAACTTACAGTACGTATAGGATTCAGCACAGAGTCAGATTCATGACTCAAGATTATTTACAGCAAAGCAACATAAAACAAAATTAGCAAAGGAAAAAGTCACATGGGGTGAAGTCTGGAGTAAACCAAGCACAAGCTCCCCAAAGCTCTTTTCCAGGCACACAGGGTGTGCTTAGCTTGTCTAGCCATGAACTGTGGCTGCACATGTGAAATGTGGTCTGCCAGAGCAGCTCATTAGAAACGCAGTGCCCAGGTTGTAATTTGGGACTGCTCACAATGGCACCCTCTGCCTGGCATGTTCTGAAATCACAGACTCCCAGAAAGCAAGCAGGTGTTCAGCATAAACCACATTATTCATGCAAACAGTTTAGCACATACACCATTCTTTTTGTTATTATTATTGTTGTTTGAAATATTACATATGTCTCCTTTTTCCCCAATTGACCCCCCTTCTGGCCACTTCTCCCTCCCCGTCCCCCCCGCAGGACGAGCCCTCACCATCCACAGGACACTTCCCCACACAACTTCTGAAGTTGGACTGTCTGTTCAGTGTTACCTTGCCTCTGGATCTATTTTTGTTCATCAGTTTATGCTGATCATTATAGCCCACAAATGAGTGAGATCATGTGATATTTATCTTTCTCCGACTTGCTTATTTTGCTTAGCATAATGCTCTTCAGGTCCATCCATGCTGTTGCAAATGATAAGAACTCCTTCCTTTTTACTGCAGCGTGATATTCCATTCTGTAGATGTTCCACATTTTTTTAATCCACTCATCTACTAATGGGCACTAAGGCTGTTTCCAAATCTTAGCTATTGTAAATTATGCTGCTATGAACAAGGGGTGCATATATCCTTTCCAATTTTGGGGATATATTTCTAGAAGGGGGATTACTGGGTCAAATGAGAGTTCCATTTTTAAGTTTTTGAGGAAACTCCATACTGTTCCTCACAGTGGCTGCACCAGTCTGCATTCCCATCAGCAGTGCATGAGGGTTCCTTTTTCTCTGCATTCTCGCCAGCACTTGCCCTTTGTTGATTTGTTGATGATAGCCATTCTGAAATGCGTGCAATGGTACCTCATTGTTGTTTTGATTTGCATCTCTTTGATGATTAGTGGCTTTGAGCATTTTTCATGTCTCTTGGCCTTCTGTGTGTCCTCTTTCGAAAAATGTCTATTTAGGTTCTTTGCCCATTTTTTGATTGGCTACGGTGCACCATTCTTATCAAAGAATGTTGGAAATGCTCCCGGAATCCTAGTCCCCAGACACTAGCTGTGGGCCAACTTTGTAAGCAGATCTTCCTAAGTACACCAGACTCAGACTGCTATGTTAACTCTTTCCTGCACAGTAATATAACTTTCTGATTTGCTTTTTCACTCAATAAAATATTTTTGAGATCGAACTGTACGTGTGTATATTCTTTTAATTGAGCTATAGTCCTTTGCTTGAAAATAATACATTAATGGGTATCTGTGTTCTCATGTGCAAGGGTTTCTCTGGTACTCCAGAAATAGAATTCTGGGTCATACAGGGTTGAATGTTCTGGATGTTGATAAACATTACCATAACACCTTTTAGTTTGTATCAATTTATGCCCCTCTTCAGGAAAGTATGATGTCTATTTTTCCATGCCCTTATAGAGTGTTATGAAACTTTGATTTTTATCAAATTAATATGAAAATGACATATTGTAGTTTACTTTGCATCTTTTATTAGGAATGTGTTTTTCTTCATTGAAATGGCTTATTGAGAATGCCTTGTTTAATTATGCAATTATATGGTCGGACAAAAGCAGAATCATTGGCATGAATGTTAGAGATTCAAGAGCTTCCAGGTACCCAGAGTTTGATTTGCCATGTATAATTTCTAGAATCAGACATCTACGTTTCTCAAAAAAGCTGAAAATAGCTACTCTTGTTTTTTTTTGAGATATTTATCCATTTGTTCATAGCTAGTGTATTATTTTACTTTTCAATTAAAGTTGACATTTAATATTATTTTGTATTAGTTTCATGTGTACAACATATTGGTTAGAAATATATATAATTTATGAAGTGATAAGCTACATAATATTTCAGTACCCATTTGGCACCATACTTATTCAATATTACTGACTATATTCCCTATGCTATACTTTACATTCCTGTAACTGTTTTGTAAATACTTATTTGCACTTCTTACTCCCTTCACACTTGTTCACCCAGCCCCCCAATGCCTCTTTCCTCTGGCAACCATCAGTTGTTGCTTAAGCTACTCTTAATCAAATGAAAAGTTGTGAGGTCTCCTGTACGTCTTGTAGCATTAGTCTTTCAACCTAAACTCTGACAAAGTGCACAGAGGAAACTCAGCACTGTTTCCAGGAGACATAAATGAAGAAAAGTAAGCAATTTTGAATTACTCACAGATAAAATTCTATATTATTGGGAGCTAGGAACTTACCAGTGATGGCTGCTCCTTGTTTCTGAAAGCTTGCCCTATGAAATGGTGGGGAACTCAGTTTCCATTCTTTCATTCAACAAATAGGCATTTAATACTGAGGATGCGCCTAAGAAGAACTGTCTTCAAGGAACAACTTCTCACCCTAACTGGTTTGGCTCAGTGGTTAGAGCATCAGCCTGTGGACTGAAGGGTCCCAGGTTCGATTCTGGTCAAGGGCATGTACCTCGGTTGCGGGCAGGAGGGAGTGTGCAGGAGGCAGCTGATCGATGTTTCTTTCTTATTGATGTTTCTAACTCTCTATCCCTCTCCCTTCCTCTCTGTAAAAAAAATTAAAAAAAATATATTAAAAAAAGGGAACAACTTCTCTAAAGAGGGGTTGAACATACAATAGAACCCCCTGATAAAGCAAAACATTTTAGGGTCTAAATAGATGTGTACACTCAAGTGTTTCGCTTAGCTGGTGTTAAGAATGACTCACTCAAAGGTACATGGTAAGAATATCATAACTTTCTATTCTTTCTCCTTTATTCATTCTGCAGCAGGTGGCAGCTTCTTTTGTTTCTGCCAGTGGAGGGGAGGCTGATCTGACCAACTGGCCTCTATTTGGTCCTAACGAGTTTCCACCTGCTGTTTGGAGTTTTCCTAGTTTAGCTGACTCTCTCAAGAGGCATATAACTTCTCCTTGCAATTCTCATCCAAGGAGAAACTTACCTCCTTTTATTTTGGTTCCCCTGACCGTACCTGAGATGACTGAAATTTTCAAAAATGGTTTATACTAACTGCTAAAGGAGAACACCATGAAACACAAGTTTCATCCAACTTGCTCACAAGGCTCACAGTCATTGTTCCATTTCCTGTCCACTCTGAGATCTACTGGTTTTCATTCTTAGGATTTCCCCTCTTCTATTTGAAAAGTCCTAGCCAAACAGACTTTTAGGGGAGAGAGAGCAGATGGTAGGTAAGATGGTCTTGCTCTCTCAAGACCACAACCCTTCTTCAGATATCTGTGAAACATGGAAGTAACCTTTGAACATAGATACGCATTTCTTCCCTTGATACAGGTGGGGTCAAAGGTATTTCTTTACACAAGTTCTCCTTTCTTCACATATTTCAAACTTTCACGTTTCTGATTCAAGGCTATTGTTGGTGTTCATATAAAACCAAATTCACCTGGACATAGGATAGAGGTCCAGGTGAGCATGAAGTTCAATTTTCTCTGGTTCACTACCTTTCTAAGCTCCACACAAAAAGAGAAGGTAAAATGTTTTCTGTTTTAAAGGTATGACTATATATGGAATTCCTAGAACAGTTGATTAATGCTTATATCAATAAATGTGACTATAAGTGTTTAGCAAATGAAAATTATTTGATAACTTAGCCTTTTGGGCTTCACTATTAAAAAGGAGCAGTAACTAAAATTAGTGTCTCTGCATGCTGTGGGAGAAACCATATTTTTTGGTAATGGTGGTAACTTGTTCAATTCAGATTATCACTCTATGGGCCAGTTATCACCTGTAGGATCAGCAACCGTATCATTACAGAAATAGTAACAATTATTTTATTGACTCAACAGGTGTTCATTAAATGCCTGGTATTCATACACAGGGCAGACAATTCCAGATACAGATATGCTCATACATGAGACATGTATAAGAGGCACAGAGCAAAAACTGAGAGTAAAATTTGTGGTATTCTCCCTAAAATAAACGAAAACAAATGAACTCTAGCTGTATATAGCAGCATAGATGTATTAAGTGCAAATAATTTATTCCAGAACAATCATAGATATATACTCTATATAATGTCTATAGACAAGTAAAACTGAATATATTCCAAAGGTATACATACATATGTGATTAAACAATATAGAAGATTAAAAAAAAACCACAAGGGAATGTTAACCACAAAATTCACAAGAGAGGCACCACGTGGGGGAGGAGTACATAGGAGGACAATTGATAGTGTTCTAATCCTTGGGTTGTGCAGTGAATTCTAGGAGATCGTTATGCTCTTTTTTTTTTTTTTTGTAAAATATATTTTATTGATTTTTTACAAAGAGGAAAGGAGAGGGACAGAGAGCTAGAAACAGCGATGAGAGAGAAACATCAACCAGCTGCCTCCTGCACAGCCCACACTGGGGATGTGCCCGCAACCAATGTACATGCCCTTGACCGGAATTGAACCTGGGACCTTTCAGTCAGCCAAGTTGAAACAAGAAAACTGGCAGGAAATGGCTTTCATTATTAAGGTGTTTATATCCTAAAGGAGGCAAATTAACCAACTCAGATGATATTTTTTATATGCTTCTCTATACATGCTCTTATATGACAGAAAATTAACTCAAATTTCCTCAATTTCATGCGCAAACACAATATTGCAAGCCTACTTCCAGCTGGATAGCAGGAGGCAAATTTTTAAATGAAGTCTTTATTACAAATTTTAAAATGGTTCTTTCTGGAGAGGCCTGGGAAAATGCTTTAATGTTTCATAGATGTCCTTCTTGTTTCATGTCCCCTGAGCCTCTGATCTAGCTTCCCATTAATGCTTTACTTTCTCATTTCTCACTTCTTACCTCTGGCAGTTCCTGCTTCTGCTTTGACCTGAGGAATCATCACTGTCCCATCTCTCAAATTTAATAGACCTATTCCCTGTGGCAGGGAATAGGTCTATTAAACAAGACTTCACTAATTGTTTGGGGATGAAGCATGAGGGAACTATAACACAAAGAACCTCCAGCTGCTTTCAGAGTCCACTAACTCCAGCCCAACCATAAGACACTCTATGAATGCCCCTCTTCCTAGCTCCCAGCTGGCACCAGTGTAACTGGGGTCAGTTTATTTCTCCTCAATGGCAGGACTGTTAAGTGAGTGCCTCTTTCCTGGGAGCTTAGAGTGAGTGAAGACATTCTCTCCGCTTAATCCAGGCCAAGGTTCATCCCTTAATCTCCTGCCCTTGGATCTGACCTCTTTATAGGAAGATTGAGAGTGGTAATATTCACTTACTATGGAGAACATTTTACCTCTTTTCATATTTATGTGTTTTTTATCCAATCTCAATCTCAAAGACCTCAGAATATTATTATTGGGCAACAGTCCACCCAAATCTGGATTATTTAGTTCTAAATAACAAGTAAAGAACTGTTTATGGAGATCAAGAAATTCCCCCCCCACACACACTCTTTCTATAATACTGTCCCTAATTTCTGCAAGCAATTAATTGCCCCAAAACAATATACACAGTTGGAAAATACAATTCAGAGGCAAAAAGCATTCTGACATATTTCACTCTCAAGCAGATTTTTCTAAAAAAGACCACACTACCACACTATTTATAGCCCTAAAAGAACATGACTTGTCACTCTGAATTCACTTTACTCAGGGCCTTCTATCCGGTGAAGAACTGGGGACCAGGTAAATTCGAATTGTTTTTTTGCTTAGTTTCTGTTTGAAAAGGCAAAACTTGCTTGCAACTTTTAAAATAGCATTCTCCACCTTCTCCCCGTGTAGGGTTCAGTCAGAGTCTGAGTCAGGGCACTTCTTACATAAATGTATTCAAAACAAATGCTTTAGATAAGAGAGAGGGGAAGAGGATGTAGGGCATGATGAATCGCTTAAAAAGAAAAAGAAAAAAAAGGCTTGTGGAATCCTTAATCAGCCTTGATTTCCCAGCCTTTATCCTGTACACACTCATAGGTTTGTCCTGTCTTGTATACGCTTCTGGAAAGTCCTTGCTCACCGATTCATCCTCATTCCAGCACAGTGCATGGTGGCAAAGCGTAGGCGCTCCAAAAATGAATGAATGAGTTGTAGAAGAAAGGCGGGAAAAGGTTAGTTTTTTTTGTTTTGTTTTGTTTGTTTTGCCAGCTATGACATGGAGAACTACAAACGATCACAAAACAACCCAACGCACACTTGGACAAATGCCCATTTTCAACTCGCTCTCAAAAAGATGCCAGGCCCGCCCACTCTACGCCCCGCCCACGGGTGATAGACAGGAAAGACCCTACCAGCTGTCAGGGAAACCGGAAATGCCTGGTCAGACCCCGCGCATGCGTGCCTCCGCTCAGCTCGGACTTCCTCAGTAAGAGAGCAGAGACTCGCCGGCCCGGGCCAGGGCAGTCCCACGCCCCTGCCGCTGCGCATGCGCCTTGGGGTGGTCGGCCGGCCGGGAGGCGGGGCCAAAGGACAGATTTTCTTCTGGCCCCGCCCCTCTCCTTCCCCCACCTGCCACGTCCCGGGCCTGAGCTCTCGCCGCGTCTGGTGGGTCCGCGCGATTGGCCGGGGCCCGCGCGATTCTACGAACGCGGCGCGGCGGCTGCGGAGGGCGGCGGAGTGGGCCTGAGCGCAGCCACCCGGACGCCCGAGAGCTCGGCGGCGAAGACCCGCGGAGAGGCGCCAGCGCGGCCTCGGCCAGCCGGTATGGCCGCCGGGACGGGGGCGCGGCCGCGTTCTCGGACAAAGCGGGCGGCGGGCGAGGAGACGCCGGGAGGGCCTCGTCCGCTCCCGCCGGCGCTGGCGCCGGGGCCGGAGCGGCCTGGCCGGGGGCGGGAGGCCGTGAGCGCGGAGGCCGGGTGGGGCCTCGCGGTGGGGGTGGGGGAGGAGGAGAGGCCGCGGCGCCGGAGGGAGGGAGGAAGGGGGTCCGCCGTGGCGTGTCGGGGTGGCGGGTCCCTGGGGGCTGGGGCTGGGGCTGCTCCGCCTGGCTCCCGGGGGTCGGGCTGCCCGAGGGGGAGGAGGCGTGATGGCGAGGCCTGTGGGGGCCGAGCGCCTAACCGCCGGCGGGGCCTCCTCGGGAGGGCGAGGAGGGTGGCGGATGGCGCCCGTGGAGGGGCGTGTGGAGTTGGTGGGGGTCCCGTCAGAGGAACCTGCTTTCCCGGCTGTGCTGGGGCCTCATCCAGCGCCGGCTGAAGGCCCGGCCCAGTTGTGCAGCGAGGACGATAGGTAACTTTTGAGACTTTGCGAGGCTCTCTGTACAAAGTCCTTTAGGATCCATGGTCTCATTTAATCACAAGGAGCCTCTCCTTTAGATACTCCCCCCCCCCCTTTTTTTTTTGCAAACGATGATGAAGACGACGCTTCTAGAAATACTTGCCTAAAGTCACCGAGCTAGTGGTGGGAACCTTCACCGCCTCGCTGCATCCCCTCTGGCCAGGCAGGATTGGAGGGAGGGAAGGACTGGTGTGTATGCATAGGAGCCTGACCAGGGGTCACGGACTGCAGGGGGGTGGGGGCATTCGTGGGGAGGGGTTTGGGATGGCAATGGGGGGGACAGTTATGTGATACCATAATCAATAAAGAAATTAAAAAAATAATCAAAGGTTGACTTTTGCTTAGAATTTCTGAAAGGAAATTGCTAACCCTCTTGGATGGGCCTAATCCTGCCCTTCTGAACTTGAGCAGGGCCCTACCCAGAGGGGTGGAGTTGGAGGTTGGGCCACCGCAGGAACCTGGATCCTGGTTCCAGAGGCTGTGGTCTTCTTATGGGTCCTTGGCCATGCCACTGTGTCCTCTGGTGCGGAGACCGGTGCTCCTGTTGGGAAGTTTCATACGTTCATGGCTGTGTCATTTCTGTGCCTGAAGAGGGAGTGGGTCAGGGTCAGGGTGGGAGGAGGAAATGCTGGATAAGGATCTCAGCAACAGATCTGGGCACTGTTAGCTCATACCCATTTCTACCCGATGGCTGAAGTTAGAGAAAAAGAGGACCTAAAATTATGCTGTTACACACACAAAAATATGTGTGGGGGTGGGAATAAGAGAATTTGCAGGCAAACATGACAGATACAAAGTGAGACTCATGTTTTCCAGGCCATAGGTGAGCAAGAATTCCTGCGCCCCCCCCTCCCCCCCTAAACGGGCGGACATACTAAAGCAAATATAAATAAAAATTGGGATGAAAATGTGATGTTCCTATTAACTGAGGAGGCAAGTGTAGACTACTTACTGTTAAATAGAGGAACTGGAGTAAATTGCTTTGATTTGCAGATCTGGCCTTTTTATTTTGACTAAATTTATAAGGGTGGCATTGGTTAATAAAATGATACAGGTTTCCAGTGTACAATTCTCTGACCCATTGGTGAGCAAGAATCCCCTCAGGTAAAATGACGTACATACTATCAGTAATCTCTGATGTGGGAAATTTCTTTTAATTAGGAGTGTGTTTTGGGGAGTCACTTCTAACTCTATAATAAAGGTATATTGTGAAGGTCTGACTTAGGAGCTGACCTAATAGTACAGCTTTCTCCTCCCAGTTCCTTTATCAGAACTTTATTATGTCTCATTCATGTTTTGTTCATGGAACAAAATCAAGTCTTCACCTACTATATGCCAGGTTCTATTCTAGGTGCTGCTTGAGAGTAGATAGTACCATCTTTTTTTTTTTCTTTAAAAAAAAACATATTTTATTCATTTTTTACAGAGAGGAAGGGAGAGAGAGAGAGAGCTAGAAACGTCAATGAGAGAGAAACATCGACCAGCTGTCTCTTGCACACCCCCTACCAGGGATGTGCCTGCAACCAACGTACATGCCCCTGACCGGAATCGAACCCGGGACCTTTCAGTCTGTAGACCGACGCTCCACCACTGAGCCAAACCGGTTTCGGCAGATAATACCATCTTGCTGAAGTTAAGCCCTGGTCCTTAACTACATTATGGTTGATTTACACAACCTGTAGGTAACAGAAGGAAACATGTTTTACTGACGTTCTTTATTACTCTGAGGCTGCAAGGCCCACAAGATGGAATCTTCACCATCTTGTTGAAGTAATCATACTTCAGAGTTTGGAACATAGCAGGTATTCCAGTAAAATTTTCCTGAATGGAGAAGTCAGGTTTGGCTGACACGTATAGAGGTGTCAGTTAATCATTCTTCAGAAGTCCATTGTGAAAGAGTGCAAAGATAAAACTAACTGTATTCTTACTTTACAGTATGATAAGCACAGCATCCAAATTATGGATCACAATCCATTCTGTTATGAACTGACCTGAGAGTGTTGGATTCAGTATTTATAGTCCCGTTTTAAGATGGAGCATTAAAGATTTGTTAATAAAATGTAATCTCTTCAAAGGATGGTGAGGGAGTCTAGAGACATTCATAAGGAATAGTTGGAAGGATATAGGGCAGTTAGATGTAAAATTTATGAAATAGGATTCATGAAAATTTGAATGGTTGAGGTGTGTTGGGGAGCAGACGTGGTTCTTAGACACACATACACACTAATTGTAGAGCACTATGGAAACAGTATGATGTTAATTAATGAAATAACAAATGTAAGAGGAGAAAATAGGAAGCGGCCATAGTAAAGCATGAGGTTGAAACCAGATGTAGCCAGTAAAAGATAATAGGATCCTTTAAGAATTCAGAGAGATCATTTGCTTGGGGAGGAAGAAGGAGTTGATGCCAGGGAAATGCTCAGTGGTTATAGGTAATGTATTCAGAACATCTTGGTCTTGAGAGATATGCCTGGTGTGTTGGGATTAGATCAAAAGGTGGGCAAAGGTAAAAAGCAGGCAGATCAGTTTGGAGTTTTTTGCAATAATTCAGGGAAAAGATAATGGAGGCTTGGATCAAGCTGATTAGAAGTGAAAACAGTGAAGTGATTGGATTCAAGAGATATTTTAAAGGTTGTGTCAGCTAGATTTTAGGTACCTTAGACATTTGGTTGATGTAAGGTCTGAGGAAAAGAGAGGATCTATAATAATCTATAATAATAAAGGCATAATATGCTAATTAGACCAGATGTCCTTCTGAACAAAGCCAGGGCTGCAAGGGAAGCCTGGTCCCTGGATCCCAGTTGCCTGCTGGTGGCCAGAGGGAAGCCCAGGTCCCCAGAGGGAAGCCCAGGTACCGGTTGCCAGAAGGAAGCTGGTGCTGGCTGCTGGAGGAAGGAAGGCCTACTCTTTTTTTAATATATTTTATTGATTTTTTACAGAGAGGAAGAGAGAGGGATAGAGAATTAGAAACATCGATGAGAGAGAATCATCAATCAGCTGCCTCTTGCACACCCCCTACTGGGGATGTGCCTGCAACCAAGGCACGTGCCCCAGACCAGAATCGAACCTGGGACCTTTCAGTCCGCAGGCTGACGCTCTATCCACTGAGCCAAACTGGTTTCGGTCCGAAGGCCTACTCTTGCACGAATTTCATGCATCAGCCTGTAGTGTATATATAATCTTGAACTGGCAGGAAGGAATTGTCATTAACTGAGGTGATGAAGATTATAGGAGAAGCAGATTTTGAGGGGAAGACCAGGAGTTTGTTTTTAGACATGTTAAAATAGAAATCTAAATGGTAATGTCAAATATGCATTCAACTAGATATAAAACAATGAATCTTATGCTATTGTTTACATAATAAAGTTACCTCCAGACCATTTTAAGGTGAATATGGTAATATTGGAACTGTGGATCTCTTTTGATGGTCAGAAATTATTAGATTCTAATAATAGCTTTACTTTTCAGCTTTTAAGATATGTTTTATAGCTGTTTAATAATCAAAACCATTTTTTCAGTGTTTCTCTAGAATTGTATATGTCAGACATCCTGGAGTCCACCATGAATGGGCAGTTGGACCTAAGTGGGAAGCTAATCATCAAAGCTCAACTTGGGGAGGACATTCGACGAATTCCCATTCATAATGAAGATATTACTTATGATGAATTAGTGCTAATGATGCAAAGAGTTTTCAGAGGAAAACTTCTGAGTAATGATGAAGTTATCATAAAGTATAAAGATGAAGGTAAGAGTTTCTAAAGTTAGTTTTAAAAATATAAGCATTATGTGTTCTTTTGCCAATATTTCATTGAAATCTCAGAATAAAAATTTCATTCCATTCATGGTGATTTGAGTGCCTACTTCTTTTATTAAATGGGATATTTATATAGTTAGTTTTCTTTTATAAGTTAAAAATAGCTAAGGGATAGTATTACTAGAAGGGGTTTGAAGTGATAGTACACTGTCACATATTTTCACAAGCATTTCTTTTTCTCTTCAGCCTGTGCAATTCTGGCTTCATTTTTGCTTTTAAAACCAAACTTTCACTCATATTGTCCAAAGTAGAAGACATATTAGTAGGTATTGAATAAAAAAGGATTCCATGGTCAACTAAGCCTGGAAAAGTTTGTTTAAAAAAAAACAAATGTACTTCTTTATTGTAGGAAATTATGCTGATGCACATTGTCAGTTTATACCAGCAGGAGTGGGGAACATCTGGCCTGCAGGCCACACAAGGCCCGAGAAATCATTTGGTTTGGCCCTGCCAAAGCATTAGGGGCGGGTTAATTAAATGGTTGATCAAATGTAGCAGGCTAATTTTAAGTTGATAATTTTATTTGGCCTGAGAATGATGTTATAAATATCCAAATGGCCCTTGGCAGAAAAAGGTTCCCCACTGCTTTATAGCATACAGTATTCCCAGACTTACTGACCTCAAAACTACTTTTATGGAGATGGGTTTTAACATGAAAAATGTTTTATCAAACATACAGTGGAATTACAGTAGTAGACTATTTCCTTTTCTTTAAACCTGTTTTCTTTGTTAACATTTCCTGAAGTTGTACTTTAGGTGTTTACCAGTATCTTTTTTACTGCTGAATTTATCCCCAGTCTGTTTTGCTTTAACCCTAATACCCTGCACTGCTGACCATATCACTCTGTATTAAGTACTCTTATTCCTTAACGTCTGTGACACTGCTTTTTTTCATAATGTATGCCCTCACAGTATCCAAAACTAATTTTTGGGAGTCACCTATGATAAGAAACAATAAAGGAGAGCGATTTATTATTTACAATACACCAACTTTCATCTCTTTGATTTACAAATATGTGCTTTAATTTTATCACTTATAAGTGTCTTTTTTTTTTTTTTTAACTTTAGTACTTGAGATGCTTTGTTTTTACCTCAAACTTGGAATATCTTCAACTGTAACTGTTTATCTGGCTTACTCTTTTTTTTTTTTTTTAAATATATTTTTATTGATTTTTTTTACAGAGGGGAAGGGAGAGAGATAGAGAGCTAGAAACGTCGATGAGAAACACCGACCAGCTACCTCCTGCACACCCCCCACCAGGGATGTGCCCGCAACCAACGTAATGTACCTGACTGGAATTGAACCTGGGACCTTTCAGTTTGCAGACCGACGCACTACCACTGAGCCAAACCGGTTTCAGCTGGCTTACTCTTTTTAAAAAAATATATATTTTATTGATTTTTTTACAGAGATGGAAGAGAGAGGGATAGAGAGTTAGAAACATGGATGAGAGAGAATCATTGATCAGCTGCCTCTTGCACACCCCCCACTGGGATGTGCCCACAATCCAAGTACATGCCCTTGACCAGAATCGAACGTGACGCTCTATCCACTGAGCCAAACCGGTTTCGGCATCTGGCTTATGGCTTACTCTTAACTCTCTTATTTTTGTTTAGGTCTGGCAGGGTCAGCCAGCTTTTTCTTTAAAGGATCAGATATATATTTTAGATGATTACATAAGCCCTGTGTCTCGTCATCTTTTCTTCAAAACCTTTTAAAAGTGTAAGAATCATTTTTAGTTTGCAGTCTAAACAGGGATTTATTCATTGGTTGTTATTTGTGGACCCCTAACTTAGGGTGTCCTTATTGTTGAAACCTTGTTCTCTACATCTAGTTACCACATACATTTATTGTCCATGGTGTTTTTAAGAGTTTTGAATTGTACAGGTTTGTTTTCTGCTGGCTTACATATTTTTTTTTTTTTTTTTTTTTTTTGCCATCAGAGATATTCTATTTCTGTTGTGGAATTTAGAAAAGAAAAAGGGCAGTTATAAAGAGTTTCCTTCTTTTACATATATACTATAATTTTCCTTAAAATGTTTTTATGAATAGAATCCTTGAAGTTGAACATTAGATATGTTTATTACAAGAAATACGTCTGGTTATAAAGAACTGAAAACAATGATAAAGTTCTCTGTATGGCTTTTATTGCTAGTTATGGCCAAATCTGTCCAACCAGTGATAAAATTGGTGTAGAAGAACAGCCTCTCAGCCTCCCGAGAACAAAACTCCTTTTCCAAAGCAACTGTCTTTGAAGATAACCTGCACAGGACCCTCTGACTAACACCTTGCCTATAGCTGCTTTTCTTTTTTAAAAAAAATATATTTTACTGATTTTTCACAGAGAGGAAGGGAGAGAGATAGAGAGCTAGAAACGTCGATGAGAGAGAAACATCGACCAGCTGCCTCTTGCACACCCCCTACTGGGGATGTGCCCGCAACCCAGGTACATGCCCTTGGCCGGAATCGAACCTGGGACCTTTCAGTCCGCAGACGGACACTCTACCACTGAGCCAAACCGGTTTCGGCTATAGCTGCTTTTCTGTTCTTGCTCTGTAGACAACATTTTTCTCTCTTGCCTAGCTAGCCCTTTGAAAGCTTTTGAAATAGGCGATTGATATGCAAATTATCTTTTTCTTTTTTTTTTAATCCTTGGGATCTAGGGGATTTCAGAATCTAGTGTATATGAATATTTTTGGAGGGGTGAGTTGATAATTTTTATCTTAAAATGGTCAGTGGCCTGAAAGACTAGTGTCTACCCATCATTAGGGCGATTCTGTAAAAATCTTTTTTGCAAAACTTTTAGTTAATGTTATATATATGCCTTCTCTGCCATTTGTGTCAGGGATGTTTTAATGTACTTAGAATTAAAATTTGAACCTTGAAAATATTACTTTAACTTTTGATAAATACCGAGTGTCCCCCAAAAATGTATACACACTTTAATAGCTGATAGCTCTATTTTGAGAATGAAATGTATTTTAATAACCACTGCCTTTATAATTATTCAAAGTATGTGTATATATTTTTTTGGTGACACCGTATATATTTAAATTTTCTGGACTGGAAAGATGTTTATCTGAACTAGTAATTTGTGATATTGCTACCATGCATCTCCTGGTGACTAGTGAAAGATGACTTAATGCATTAATGTTAGCTATGTTTTGGCTATTCTTATAAAAGTAATAAGCAAAATAGGTTTTTTATTCTCTTGAACATACATTTTCCCTAGATCCCTTAATGTTTGTAAGGTTATTTTTAAGGAATTTTGGATAATTATTTTTTTAAAAATTCTTTATTGTTTAAAGTATTAGGAGTCTCCTTTTTTCCCATTGACTTCTCCCCTGCCACTCCCTCCTCCAAGCACAAGCCCTTACTCCTCCTACTGTCCGGGTCCATTGGTTTTGCTCATGTGTATACATACAAGTCCTTTGGTTGATCTTACTGTTTGTAAGGTTTTTATGGGAGATCCTATTTATGCAATCTGGGTTTTGGATTTTAATTTAATGTAGATTCTAGTTTACCACTGATATAAGTTTGAAACTAATGTCTTTTTTTTTTTTTTTATCCAGATGGAGATCTTATAACAATTTTTGATAGTTCTGATCTTTCCTTTGCAATTCAGTGTAGTAGGATACTGAAACTGACATTATTTGGTAAGTGGTAAACTTTTTAATAAATTTACTATTCATTGTATTTTTATTAAAGTCTTTTCTAGTTTTTTACTTTTAAAGACAGAATTAAAGGATAAGTTTTCAGTTATATCAATTTTTGAATTATTAAGGCTTAATTATACCCTGTTTCCCCGAAAATAAGACAGTGTCTTATATTAATTTTTGCTCCCAAAGATGCACTAGGTCTTATTTTTAGGGGATGTCTTATTTTTCCATGAAGAAGAATACGGTACACATTTATTGTTAAATGAAAATAAAGGAAATTTATTACCTGTATACGGTATGGTAGTACATTAGTTGTCAACACAAACCAGACAAACTGAATCCTGCAGTATCAAGAATTTACTCATTTATTCAAAAACAATGATGTCCATCTTCTGGAACATCATAACAATCCAATTCCTGAATTTCCTGGTGAATTTCTTGTGACTCCATTTCCTTCAGAATCAGTGGACCAAATCTCTCATGTTTAGCCTAGGGAGGAGGGGTTATGTTCGGGGGTTGCCTTATATTTGATTTAGAAGGAAACCTGTAAGTAGGTCTTATTTTTGGAGGATGTCTTATTTTCAGGGAAACACGGTATGTATGTAACTATAATTATACATATATATGATTAATAGAAAGTAGTCATATTTAAAATTCCCCATTGCTCCATTATCCTAAATCTCTGGGCAGTGCTGCATGTGGCCTGATGTTACCTGCTTCATGGTGCCTGTTTTTGTGTCAGGCCCTGCTGCTAGATGCCACACACTCCCCCCCCCCCAATGCATGAAACCTGTGCACTGGGCCTTTAGTCTTAGAAATAAAAAGAGGCATAACTATAAAATAATAGTAAAAACATTTAAAAAATCTATATTATGACTACTGTGAATAACTTTCAATCTGAAAACTCCAATAATATGGACAATTTCCTAGGTGAATTTAATATATAAGTACTAGAGGCCTGGTGCATAAAATTCATGCACACTGGGGTGTATCCATCAGTCCAGCCTGGACCTTCTCTAATCTGGGACCTCTCGAGGGATGTCCTACTGCCCAAATAGGCAAAGATGGAATCTGTAATAACTCATTTTAGGAGGTTATAACTTTAACATGAAAACCACTCAAGGAAAATGCAGATTAGTGTCACATAAATGGGCAGTAGGACATCCCTCTCACAATCCAGGACTGCTGGCTCCCAACTACTCACCTGCCTGCTTTGCTGATTGCTCCTAACTGCTTCTGCATGCCAGTCTGATCCCCTAACCTCTCCCCTGCCAGCCTGATTGATGCCTAACTTCTCCCTGCCAGCCTGATTGTCCCTGACTGCCCTCTCCTGCAGGCCTGGTCACCCCAACTGCCCTCCCCTGCAGGGCTGGTCCTCCCAAACTGCCCTTCCATGCAGGCCTTGCCCCCCTAACTGCCCTCCCCTACAGGCCTGGTCTCCCCCAACTGCTCTCCCCTGCAGGCCTGGGTCCCCCCCAATTGCCCTTCCCTGCAGGCCCAGTCCCCCCATATTCCCTCCTTTGCCTGCCTGCTCACCCCTAACTGCCCTTCCCTGCAGGCTTGATCATCCACAACTGCCCTCCCTTGCAGGCCTGGTCCCTCCCAACTGCCCTCCCCTGCCGGCCATCTTGTGTGTGGGAGTGATGGTCAATTTGCATATTACCATTTTATTACATAGGATTTAAAAAATAGCAAATTTGTCCCAATAAACATTGAAGAAATCAATTATTCTACTAAATATTTAAGGAACAGTTGATCCCAAATTATACAAACTATTTCAGAGAATAGGCAAAGATGGAATCTGTAGTAACTCATTTTAGGAGGTTATAACTTTAACATGAAAACCACTCAAGGGAAATGCAGATTAGTCTCATAAACCTAGATACAAAATACTACTACTAATAAATCAAATTCAGCAGTGAATATTAAAATATATCACTGCCAAGATTTTTTCATCCTAGGAATACAGGATTGACTTAAATAAAATCTATTAATACCACTGTTCATATAGGGGCAAAACTGAACCATCTTCTCTAAAAGAAAAAGTATTCAGACCCCAGTCTTGTTAAAAAGTCATAGCAAACTAGCAATAGAAGGGAAGTCTTTAACCTTATATTGGGCAACTATCACATAGAACAATTGCTATGTTCTCTAATATAAAAGGATTATAGCCGAAACCGGTTTGGCTCAATGGATCGAGCGTCAGCTTGGGGACTGAAGGGTCCCGGGTTCGATTCTGGTCAAGGGCATGTACCTTGGTTGCGGGCATATCCCCAGTAGGGGGTGTGCAAGAGGCAGCTGATCGATGATTCTCTCTCATCGATGTTTCTAACTCTCTGTCTCTCTCCCTTCCTCTCTGTACAAAATCAATAAAATATATTAAAAAAATAAAAAAAATAAAAGGATTATAAAGTGTAACTAAAATACTAATAATTATAACAGATAATGAGGTAAGTGAAATGAGGCAAGATTGTTATGGAAAAATATGTAAAATTTTAATATGAATCATGAAGCAGGGGTATGCGTTTTGGGGAGATCTTCCCAGGGAAACTTAATTATGTCTGTATTGTTTTATTTCTTAATGATCAGGAGCAAAGATGGAAAAATATTAAGATTAACGAAGATGTTAATGAGTTTATCTTTTTGTGTGCTTGGAATAATTCATTAAAGTCATAAAGTTATACTAATAAAAATACACAATTATGGAATAGGGAATTTAAACTTATAAAACATGGTATTCCAAGTGCCACTAAATAGATGACCTCAGATCATAGGCCACATTAGGGATATATCTGCTGAGTTTTTCATTGAGAGATCACCAGGATCACATCTGTAGTTGAACAAAGTTGGGTGTATTTGCATTAATTTTATATGGATAGTCTTAAATACAAAAAGGACACGGTAAGCCCAAATAACTTAGAAGGAAGAAAATAATAAACTGCAGAGATTAATTAGAATTCAGGGACTGGACTTAGCAAACCTCTGTTAAGTTTATTCAAGAAGAAAAAGGGTACAAATAAGCAACATTAGAAATGCAAAGGGACATAACTACAAATACTTCCGTAGTGAGGAGGACAATAGGCTGTTTCAGTAAAAGTGTTAGAAAGGGTTTTTCATAGGTTTTGAGCTTGTGTTAGATGATTTTTGATAAGGTTCAAGGAAGTGGGACTTTGTTCTAGACTGGATGCTCTCAGGAAGTGGTAGGGGTAGTCCTGTGATTGGGCACCTTACTAAATCTTAAACCAGAGGTGGAGGAATGAATTAAGGCTAAAGCTGCAATTGTTAAAAAGCAGCAGTCACTCATATTAGGGATGTTTGATAATTTTTATGGTTGGTCAGTGTTCTTGTTTTTGTCTTGAGTTCTTGCATGATTATGGAATGGCTTTGTTTTTGTCTTGACTCTTGATCACAGTAACGGAGTGACCTGTTCTGATTGTTGGTGTTCTTTGAAATACTTCATGTTCAGCAAGAGAACATCATAGCCTACCTGAGTGCCAGGCCAGCTTCCAGCAGCATTAACACTACCAGACCAGTTCCTGGCTGCTTTTCTCTTTCTCAGATATTAGAGAGAAACCAGTCACCCCCTAAAAGCTAAGAATTGATACATTGTAGGTAGGAGGTGATATTAATCTCCTCATAACTATATAGGGAGTATAAAATACTGGTGAGTTGTGTTCTAAAAGCTTACATTAGTAGTTTGATGTTTGAAATATATTTAAGAATCTCTCTGAACCTTTACTTTCAAATAGATTTCCTTTTCTAATATGATGCCTTAGGAATTCGTATATATGTATACTGGCAATGCATAAAGCCTTTTAGTTTAATTTTTGAGCCCCTACCTTGAGGTTTGTATTCAGAGCCTGGTGTCACTTTTTTTAAATTCAGCTGAAAGTCATTTGGACAAAATGGGTAATTAAAAGAGGTAATGTTGCCTTCATTAAAAACAAACTAATTATTGAGAAATCTCTTGACTTTTTGTTACTCAGATGCTGCTTTTGGAAGTATAGTTGACTTGAACAATGCCTGATTAGGGGACTCAACCCCACACACAGTCAAAAATCTGCATATAAATTTTGAGTCCCTGCTAATAACCTACTGTTGACTAGAATCCTCACAATTAACACAAATGGTCGATGAACACATTTTATATGTTATGTGTATTATATGCTGTTTCTTACAATAAAGTAACCTAGAGAAAAAATGTTAAGAAAATTATAAGGAGGAGAAAATATATATGCTGTATTTTTTGAAAAAAAAAAAAAAAATTGTGTATAAGTTGGCCTTCATAATTCAAAGTCATGTTGTTCAAGGGCCAACTATACTTTTAAGTATGGTAGTGTGGATTCATGAATTCTGCATATTTTTGTTTTAATAGATTACTTTTAGGTCAATTATTTTAGGTAGTAAATTTTTTTTTTTTAGGTCAAAAGGAGGCAAGAGGGATAGCAGACCTATTAGTCATGTACCATTTAACATGAATGTGTAGAATAAAGTGTTTATTGTGTTATTTCAAGAATATGGAAGAATAGATAAAATGAGTTTTTGAAGGTATTTAATTTCTATTAGAACCAAGATGGAGATGTAGGTAAACACTGGTACTTGCTGCCTTCCACAACTACATCAAAATTCCAACTAAAGCCGAAGCCAGTTTGGCTCAGTGGTAGAGCGTCGGTCCCGGGTTCGATTCCGGTCAAGGGCATGTACCTTGGTTGCAGGCACATCCCCGGTAGGGGGTGTGCAATAGGCAGCTGGTCGATGTTTCTCCCTCATCAACGTTTCTAGCTCTCTATCTCTCTCCCTTTCTCTCTGTTAAAAATCAATAAAATATATTTAAAAAAAATTCCAACTAAAATACAGAACAACCGTCATTCAAAATTGCTTGAAATCTGGGCTTTGTGGAAATCCTACAACTAGAGAAGTAAAGGAGAAAGCACCTCAAATCTGGCAGGAGGGTGTAGGTGCAGAATAGGCTGGTCCAAAACCACATAGTGTTTTTATTTTATTTTATTTTATTATTATTTTTTTTAATAGGGAGAGAGATTGTGGTTGCAGAGGCTACCTATGAGAAGCAAGGGTTCCCATCCCCACACCAGACCCCCAGCCCAGGGTTCCAGTACTGTGAAGAGAAGTCCCTGTAAAAACCAGCAGGGATTCTGGCTGACTGACATGGAGGCTGCTGGAGACCCAGCATTCCTCTTAAAGAGTGGGCACACAAACTTACATGTCCCACTTCCTCTGAGCTCCAGTGCCGGGCAGCAGCTTTGGGGAACCCAGGGACATATGGGGAGGAACTTGATTGTTTGGCATTAGGGCAGGAACTTGGGGACGGCTTCTCCTAGATGGGGGTGTTCACAGGGGTCATTGTTTCTGTGCTGGGACCTCCCCTGTCACAGAGATGACTCGCAGCCATATCTGAGTTTTCATTATCCTGGCTCACATTGTTCCCTCTGCCCTGGTGATCTCCAGGGACCCCTGCCCCATCCAATTTGCAACCCTACCCAAGCTGTTTGCAGCTGCTTTTCTATATAAACTAGAGGTCCGATATACAAAATTCATGTAAGAGTAGGCCTGCCTTCCTCTGACTGCTGGCACCAGCTTTCCTCTGGCACCCAGGACCCAGGCATTCCTCTGGCCGCCAGCAGGCACCAGGGACCCGGGCAACCCTCTGGCCACTGCCAGGCACCTGGGATCCAGGCATCCCTCTGGCTGCTGGTAGGCACCTGGGACCTGGGCTTCCCTCACAGCCCTGGCTTCTTCTGGAAGGACGTCTGGTCTAATTAGCATATTATGCCTTTATTATTATAGATGGCTGTTCTGGCTCTGGTTTCAGACTTTCCTAAAATCTTTGAAACAAGCATCAGCTGGCATCAACATGTCCCAAACCTATCAATAAGAGGCCCAAGAAAACCAGAATTAGCCTCAGCCTGCCTTGCTTCACAGCTGGACTTTCCTGGGCACTTCAAAGCCCAATACTGAGTCGCTGCCATCTGCAGATCTCAATTCCCGGTGGGTGGCCCAAGGCAGTGGTTGACTTTGTAACTCCTGAGAGGCCCCAGAGCCAGTGTACCTGGTGAACAACTTTAAACCATACCAGATTACAACTCTACACATACATAAGCAACACATTCCTGGGGCAGACTCAGTGAGTACCAAAGCTCCACTGAAGCAAATCCTCCATAGGGATATTTCCTGCGCAATAACTCTTCCACTGTAGTCACAGCTGGTCCTCACAGCCAATTGGCTTGAGCAATCAAGGTTCAACTACAACAGAACTGTGCAAACAGCCCACATGGGGGTTCACCTAGAATGCGCAGCTCAGGTTGACTAGGGAGGTTGAGCCACTGTGCCCTACAGGACACCTATTTCATACACAAGGCCACTCTACTAATTCCAGGAGACAGGAACTCTACCTAATACATGTAAAGAAACACAGGGAAGCAGCCAAAATGCAGACAAAGAAAAATGTCACAAATGAAAGAAACAGAAGAAAGCAAAATAATACAGGGTTCAAAATAATGGTTATAAAGTTGCTCAAGCATCTTAATGAGAGCTTCAAGGGATTTAGTGAGACTTTCGAGGACCTTAAAACTTCAAAGACATGAAAAAGGACCAGTCAGAAATTAAGCGTAAACTAACTGAAATAAAGAATATTTTTCAGGGATTTGACATTAGAGTAGGGATTCGATAGTAGGGTAAGGATTCTGGGAAATCAACAATTTGGAATATGAGGAATCAAAAAACACCTAATAAGAGCAAAGAGGAAAAAAAAAAAAGAGTCCAAACATACGAAGATAGTAAGGAGCCTCTGGGGGATAACTTCAAGCGTACCAACATTCACATTATGGAGTTCCACAAGGAAGAGAGAGAGCAAAATATTAAAAACTTGAATAATGACAGAAAACTTCTCCTACCTGGTGAAAGAAATAGACTTAAAAGGGCAGGAAGCACAGAGTCCCAATCAAGAGGAACCCAAAGAGGCCCACACCAAAACACATAATAAAGACAAAGAAGGAATCTTAAAAGCATTAAGAGAAAAGCAGTTAGTTGCCTACAAGGGATTGCCCATATGACTCTCAGCTGATTTCTAAATAGAAACTTTGCAGGCTAGAGGGAGTGGCAAGAAATATTCAAAGTGATGAATAGTAAGGATCAACAAGATTCCTCTGTCCAACAAAATTATCATTTAGTGTTGGAGATAAAGAGCTTCACAGATAAGAAAAAGCTAGAGGAATTCATAACCACCAAACCAGTATTTCTATCCTATCTAATAAAAGAGTAATATGCAAATTGACCGTCACTCCAACACACAAGATGGCTGCCCCCATGTGATCGAAGATGGCTGCTCCGATGTGGACACAAGATGGCTGCTACAAGATGGTCAGTTAGGGAGGGCAGTTGGGAGAGACCTGGCCTGCAAGGGAAGGCAGTTGTGGGCGATCAGACCAGCAGGGGAGGGCAGTTGGGAGGGACCAGGCCTGCAGGGGAGGGCAGTTGGGGGTTACCAGGCCTATAGGGGAGGTAAGTTAGGGGCAATCAGGCTGGCAGGGGAGTGGTTTAGGCAGTGATCAGGCTTGCAGGCAGAAATGGTTATGGGCAATCAGGAAGGCAGGCTGGTGAGCATTTGGGAGCTAGCAGTCCTGGATTGTGAGAGTGATGTCCCAGATTGGAGAGGGTGCAGGCTGGGCTGAGGGACCCCCATGTATGAATTTCATGCACCGGGCCTCGTGTGTGTGTGTGTGTGTGTGTGTCTCTCTATCTATATACCTATATACCTATATACACACACACACACACACACATTTTATATATATATATATATATATATATATATATATATATATATATATATATATAATTATTTTTTCCCCCTCTTGATTTTAGAGAGGGTGAGAGAGAAACATCAATGATGAGAATCATTGATTAGCTGCCTCCTGCATGTCCCTTACTGGGGATCAAGCTTGCAACCTTGGCATGTGACTTTGACCGGAATTGAACCTGGGAGCCTTCAGTCTGCAGGCCAATACTTTTATCTACTGAGCCAAACCAGCCAGGGTGAAGAGTATTCTTTAAGTCACAGACATCTTCAAACTACGGCCCGCGGGCCACGTGTGGCCCGCAGAGGAGTCTGATCCGGCCTGCCAGGTTTTTTGGGCAGTGAGCACAGCTGAGGTGTTACAGTAGGAATTAGTAGTTCATATAGTCTGGCCCTCCAGCTCTCTGAGGGACCGTGATCTGGCCCCCACTTTAAAAAGTTTGAGGACCCCTGCTTTAAGAAGAGAAGGAGGAGGCTTATAGGACCTTCAGTCTGCAGGCCAATGCTCTATCCACAGAGCCATACCGGTTAGGGCAAAAGGTATTTTTGTAGAAGGAGGTAGAAGAGGAAGATGGGGAGAGGCAGGGTAGAGAGAGGGGGGAATGAGGGAGAGAAGGAGGAAGAGGAAAAATATGAATAATGGCAACAAAAAAGATAAAAAACAATATGGCAACAAATACATATCTATCAACAATTGAATATAAAAATTAAAATAAGTGAACTGCTGCGTCCACTGATGGTGCCAAGTGATTGGGACCGGTGCCAGGTGCTGGCAGTGGGTGTGAGAGGTGGCTGCTGGCCCTGATTATTACCCCTCAGGAGCAGGGGGAGGTGGAGAAAGCCGGAAGGACCATGGTGTGAGGGAGCAAAGCATTTTCAGCAACCACCAGAGGCTCTCCCGATGACAGCGACAAGCGCCCAACGTTGGTCTGGTGCCTCTACTCAGCTGCTCTACCATCCCACTGCAACTGATGCCCACCATGTTCCGCACATGCCCCCTGGTGGTCAGCGCTCATCACAGTGACCAGTTATTCTACTGTATGGTCTATTTGCATATTAGGGTTTTATATATATATATATATAGATAGATAGATAGATAGATAGATAGATAATGTAGTGCCTATGGACACAGACATTTGGGAGGTGAAGGCCTGGGGTGGGATGGGAACTGGGAGGAGGGGGCAATGAGGAAAAAGGGGGGGACATCTGTAATACTCTCATAATAAAGATTTAAAGAAGTGATATCAGCTTTCTATAGGTTTTAATTTATTTTACTGTCATTAAATTCTTGTAAGAAACCTTTTTAAAGAATGTGATCATAAGCTGTAGATATGGATCAGCAAAGACTAATGAATATGTATTTTTTCCAAAAAGTAAATTATTAGCAATAAATAATCCTTTCCTTAAAAATAGTTACCATTCAAATGACATTAATAAGTATCTTGTTTGATTTTGTTTCACTTTTTAAATAAATTTTATTTATTTTTTCTTAGTGCATATTATTCTGTCAATATACTTATACATTTATTGTATATATACAATATACATTCCCTAATTTTAACAAAATTAATTTTTTTATTTCAGTTAATGGCCAACCAAGACCCCTTGAATCAAGTCAGGTGAAATATCTCCGTCGAGAGCTCATAGAACTTCGAAATAAAGTGAATCGCTTATTGGATAGCTTGGAACCACCTGGCGAACCAGGACCTTCCACCAGTATTCCTGAAAATGGTAGACTGTGACCCCACTTTTAAAAAAAGTTATCCTTACATCATTTTGCAGATTAAAAAAACTAAATGCTCCTCAGTAGGAGTTCAGATGGCAGTCCATTGTCATATCTTTTTATTTTTACCTTTGCTAGTATTCATATGTGTATTCTCAAAACCTGGCTGTTCATCAGGATTGTTGGGGGATTTTATTATACCAAATAGAGGCCCGTTGCATGAAATTTGTGATGGAGGGTGGAGGGGGTTCCCTCAGCTCAGCCTGCACCCTCTCCAATCCAGGACCCATCGTGGGGGATGTCCAACTGCAGTTTAGGCCTGATCCCCAGGACCTGCACCCAGCCTACATTCTCACACAATCTGGGACCACTGACTCCTAACTGCTCGCCTGCCTGCTTGTCTGATCGCCCCTAACTGCCCTCCACTGCTGGCCTGGTCACTCCCAACTGCCCCTCCCCCCACCCCCTAGCCAGCCTGCTCGCTCCTAATTGGTCCCCCCCCCCCCCCCCCAGCCTGGTCGCCCTCACCTGCCCCCCCCCCACCCCCCCCATGCCATCCTGGTTGCCTTTTATTGCCCCCTATGCTGGCCTGGTCACCCCCAACTGCCCCCCACTGGCCTGGTCACTCTCACTGTTCCCTCCCCTCCCCGCCCCCCTGCCCACCTAGTTGCTCCCAAATGCCTGCCTGCAGGCCTAGTTTCCCCACACAGCCTGCTGCTCGGTCATTTGGTCATCCCTCACTACCCCCCTTTGCTGACCTGGTCGCCCCACACAGCCTGCTGCTCAGTCATTTCATCTCCCCTCACTAACCCCCCGCTGGCCTGGTCACCCCACACAGCCTGTGCTTGGTCATTTTGTCGCCCCTCACTAACCCCCCGCTGGCCTGGTCACCCCACACAGCCTGTGCTCGGTCGTTTCGTTGCCCCTCACTAACGCCCCGCTGGCCTGGTCACCCCACACAGCCTGTGCTCGGTCTTTTCGTCGCCCCTCACTAACCCCCCCTGCCAGCCTGGTCACCCCATGCAGCTTGTGCTCCGTTGTTTGGTCGCCCCTCACTAACCCCCCCTGCCAGCCTGGTCACCCTCAATTGTCGCCTCGCTGGCTAGATTGTCCCTCACTGCTCCCCCCTGCCGGCCTGGTTGTCCCCAACTGCCCCCCGCCACTGGCCTAGTTGCCCCTAATGCCCTCCATGCTGGCCTGGTCACCCCTCACTGCCCTCCTCTGCCGGCCTGGTTGCCCCACACAGCCTGCTGCTCGGTCATTTGGTTGCCCCTCACTAACCTTCCTGCCGGCCTGGTCACCCCATGCAGCCTGTTTGGTTGTCCTTTCGGTTGCCATGGTCACTTAGGCTTTTATAAAAATAGATAGATTCCTAGGTCTTATCTATTGGAGAGCAGACCCAGGAATCCCATTTATAAAGTGCTCTCTTGGTGATTGTTTCAGTCTAATTTTAGACTTGTGGGTTTGTCACATAGGTAATTTTTCAACCCCCTTGAATCCTTTTCAGTGTAATATTAGGTCCAGTAATAATTAATGTCCTTTTCTAATACTTTTTTAAATCGAATTTATTTAAACAATACAACAAAATTTAATCAACAATATAGTTGCCGTTGTTTTCTACTACTTGTGCCCAACACTCAGGAAGCATTTTAATCCCTCTGTTGTAAAATTCTTGTGATTTTGATGCAAAAAATTCGGTCAATGCATTTTTGAGGCATTCTTCATTATTAAATTTTTTTCCAAGAAGAAAGTTTTGCAAAGAACGAAACAAATGGTAATCGGAAGGGGCAATATCAGGAGAATATGCAGGTTGAGGGAGAACTTCCCATTCCAACTGGCGCAGTTTTTCAGCAGTGATTCTTGCAGTATGCGGTTGTGCATTATCGTGGTGAAGAATTACGCCCTTCCGATTAATCAGCGCGGGTTCTTTTTCTCTTAAAGCTTGGGCTAACCTTTCCAATTGGGCACTATACACTGCACTTGTAATGGTTTGGTTAGATGGTAAAAGTTCATAATGAAGAATTCCTTTAAAATTCCACCAAACACACAACATCACTTTTTTCGCATGCAAGTCAGGTTTTGGCGTGGGCTGCGGAGCCTCATTTTTGTCCAACCATTGAGGCCGCCTTTTCAAATTAACATACAGCACCCATTTTTCATCTCCGGTAACAATTTGCTCTATAAACGACAAACGGTTTTGACGAGAGAGAAGCGAACTGCAAATTGTGACTCTTTGATTAAGGTTGTTGTCGGTCAACTCATGAGGAACCCATTTTCCAAACTTTTGGACTTTGCCAAGTGCACACAATTGATTGGAAATTGTTTTTTGTGAACAATTTAAAGTTGTCGCAAGTATAACTGGGTAATTTGAGGATTTTGCACCAAAAGAGCTTGAAGAGCTTCTTGATCAAAATTGGACACACGGCCTCGACCACTCTTGTCATCTAACGAAAAATTTCCCTCGCGAAATTTCTCAAACCAACGCTGGCATTTTCTGGCGCTAACTGCATCTTGACCAAGAGCACTACAGATGTTTTTTGCAGCCTCACTTGCTTTTCTTCCTAATTGGAACTCGTAAAGCATGCAGTGCCGAATACGCTCTTCATCTGCCATCTTCTTAGCCCTAGTTTTGCAACAAAAGCCAAACCAAACACAAACTTTTTCAAGCAAAACTTGTTAATTGCACTTCACACGTTCTGTAGATACCATGTGTTTGAAGGTTATGTCAATACAAGTCAACGCCAATCAAGATTTTAAACGAATGTTAAAAACGACATTAATTATTACTAGACCCGATAGTTAATGAACCTTAACAATTAAAATAATTTCGTTTCAGTTGGTATGCAAGTATTTTCAAGTAAAAAATAATTCTAGCCCTGGCTGGTTTGGCTTAGTGGTTAGAGCGTTGGATCAAAGGGTCATGGGTTCTATTCCCAGTCAGGGGTTTCTGGTCCAGGGCACATAACTTTTGGTTGCAGGATCCATCCCCAGCCCAGGGTGTGAGTGGGAGGCAATCAATCGGTGTTTCTTCCTCTTCCTCTTTCTCTTTCTCCCACTTCTCCCTCCCTTCCATTCTGTCTAAAAATCAATGGAAAAAAGATTCTTGGGTGAAGATAAAAAAAAAAAAAATCTAGATTAGTGTATTCAAATGGTGTATTGTAAAGTTTATCTTAACAATTTTTAATTAAAATATGCAAAGAAAAATTAATTTCCATTTTATAGATGGCATGTACTATTTACATTCATATGAAATAAGATTTATCAGTAAATTTGGAACTGACAGAAATATGCAGCTATCTATGGTTTTCAGTGCTCTACCTTTGCAGTGGTTCTTGGACACTTGCTTCCTTTATGAAGCAGATAATTCGGAGGCTACCTTAGATACTGATTGACCTGTTACAGTAGCTCTAACAGCTAGCTAACAGAGTTACTAGTAGGCGGGTGGACATATATTGTATTTTCTGATGGATTTAGTTTGCAATTGGAAGGATGCACAGGTAGTGGAAGGTAGTAGCGTGAGGATGAATAATTTGTAAGATTGACGTGATATGCTCTTGTGGGGAGCATATCACGGAATTAGAGGAAGGAAAATTGGTGAGGATGATGGATAACTGGGGGACTTATTTTATTTATTTTTATTTTTATTTATTTTTTTGGGGGGGGGACTTATTTTAAAGAAGTATGTATTCATAGGAGTTTTCTTCTAGAAATTTAGGAAATATTAGTATAACCAGTGGAATGATAAGAATGAATGATACAAGCCTTTATGTGCTTATATACCCCTTAGTACTTATGTTTTCTTTTATAAGATAAATTTTCTTGATTAAAGATGTGATCTAATACCATGTTTATTTACTTGCTTGGTAACAAAAAATTGATTACTACTGTTAATTGAGTAAATCGTTAGCAATATATTTTTACTTGTATATTTTGTTCTGTTTTTATATCTTTCTTTGTCTTCATGTCAGATTCCTATTTGTAAAATGTAGGTTATTCCTGAATCCCTTTACTTTTACAAAGTAGTAGTATAAATACCTATTGATACTTTAGTATCCTTAGAAGAAAAAAATGGTTTTAAATGTATCCTGCTCATAATGTTTAAAATTTTATTTTTCCATTTTAAAAATAGTATATTATAGAAACTTTAAACTTATATGAAAGTAGACATAATACTGTAATGAATCCCATGAACGTACACCCAACTTCAAGTCATAGTCATCATCATGTCATCTATACTCCACCAATTTCCACTCCTTCCATATTATTTTGAACAGATCCCAAACACATTTCATTTTGTCTCTAAGGACTTAATTAAATAAGTATTTGAAACAAAAACATATCAAGTTAAAATAATGCTTTTAGTGTATTGGTTGGCTTGGAATTTTCATGTAATCTAGTAATAGACCAGTAGACAAGTAGAAATAAAACATAAACGTTGATAATTGTAACTTTAATTAGTATCTTCTTTTACAAAATAAGTGTCCAGTATGTGTCTGATATTAGGTATAGGTCTTGGGACTCCAAGAACTAAAAAAAAAAATAGAGTAATTTTTTTCTCTCTATTTGTTAAGGAACATATATATATATATATATATATATATATATATATATATATATATATATATATATATTTATCTGATAACTTTTAGGGAAAAAATGTTGATATAATTTTTTGAAAAAGCTGTTATTTATCTTGTATTTTTTTTTCTTCTTTTTTTTTTAGTAAATGTATTTTATTGATTTTTTTTTACAGATTGGAAGGGAGAGGAACAGAGAGCTAGAAACATTGATGAGAGAGAAACATCGATCAGCTGCCTCCTGCACACTCACTACCGGGGATGTGCCCGCAACCAATGTACATGCCCTTGACTGGAATTGAACCTGGGACCTTTCAGTCTACAGACTGATGCTCTATCCACTGAGCCAAACCGGTTTTGGCTTGTATTTCTTTTTGACTATTTTTTTTTTAATTTAAAAATTAAAAATGTAAATAAGTATCAAAGTAGAATGATCTCTAATCTTGTGTTCAGAAATACTTGATAACATTTTAGACTATATACACTTATATACAGGGTGGGCAAAAGTAGGCTTAGAGTTACTTGTATGGAAAATAATATAGTAATGAATAAATACAAGAATAAATTGTTTCGTGTGCTCACAACTGTAAACTAACCTTTGCCTCACCCTATATTTCCCTATATTCCTTTTTGTTAATGAGTATAGATAAAATGGAAATAAGTTTTTGTTTTTTTCCTCTTATAGATACTATGGATGGGAGGGAAGAAAAGCCTGCTGCTTCTGATTCTTCTGGAAAACAGTCTACTCAGGTTATGGCAGCAAGTATGTCAGCTTTTGATCCTTTAAAAAACCAAGATGAAATCAGTAAAAATGTCATGTCAGCGTTTGGCTTAACAGATGATCAGGTTTCAGGTAAGTTAGTTCCTTCCTCTCATTATTCATTTGGTCTCTCTTTCCTTCCCTCCCTTTTCTTCTCTCAGAGAAGGATAATTTGGATATAGTGAGGTGCACAACTCTTAAGGTTCAGTAAATTTTACATATGTATACACCTATATAAAACCCCAACTATATCAAGATGTAGGTGATTTCCAGCTTCCAGAAAACTTTCTCATATCCTCTCCCAATTAGTAGAAAACTCCTCTTCATAGAATAATCACTATTTGGTTTAGGTAAATTTTATCAAAAGTAGAAATCAGAAACCTTATTTTTTAAAAATAATATTGTTTCATGATTAAATTATTTACTTGGTCTCTCTTCTGATCAGAAATTAGAAAAATTTAAATGTACATTTCTGGCTAATTTGCTTTAGTGTAGAAAGTGCTTTTATATGAATATACTTTTTAAAATTATTTTTACTGATTTCAAAGAGGAAGGGAGAAGGAGAGAGAAACATCAGTGACAAGAGAGAATCATTGATTAGCTCCCTCCTGCATGCCCCCTACTGCGACCAAGCCTGAAACCCTGGCATGTGCCCTTGACTGGGAATTGAACTGTGACCTCCTGGTTCATAGGTCACTGCTTAATCGCTGAGCAACACTAGCCAGGCTATATGAATATTTTAAATCTTGTAACAACACCCATACTGTGTTTTCTTTTTTTATTTCTTCAACATTTTTTGCCTCTTTCTCTTGGGGTTCCACATGCATTGTAGAGCCTCTGAGTTTCATTCCCATCCTCCCCCAATCCCCGCACTATTTTTTCTTACTATTTTTCAGTTGAGGCGATTTCTATTGAACTCTCTTCAAGTTCACTGGTTCTTTCTGTCATTTCTATTCTGCTATTGAACCTTTCTAGAGAATTCTCTTTTGCTTTTAGCTCTAGAGTTTCCATTTGGTTCTTTTTATAGTTTATTTTTTTCTGTTGAGATTCCTTACCTTTACATTCATTAAGATTATTTCATTTTAACTCATTTAATGTATTTTTACTTAGTTCTTCAAAAATATTTATAAAAGTAGCTTTGAAATGTTTGTCTGCTATATCTAACATCTGAGCCAATTTTGAATCACATTCTTTTACCTACCTTTTTCCTCTGAGTATGAGCATATTTTTTCTAATATTTTGTATGCCTGATAGTGTTTAATTAAAAACTGGACATTGTGGTTAATATGTTGTAATGACTTGGCATTCTTTTCGGTTCTTTTGAGAATTTTTTTTTTACTGTTTCTCTAGCAGATAGTTAACTTGTATGGACTCAGATTGCTCATTTTGTCTTCCCATAGCAGTTGACATCTCTGCTCAGTTCTTTCAGTTCTACGTGCTGCTTTTTTTCTGAGCTCTCTTGGCTGTCTCTGTCTCTTACTCCTAACTCTGGTCAGCTGGGAATTTGGGACTTGGTTTATACTCAGATTTTTGGTCTCACTCCTTTGTTGGTGGTCTCTCACTTTAAGGATTTTTGCCTTCAAATTTCTAGATATTTGGCTAGTCATGAAGTTAATACTGTGGCTTCTCTTGGAGCTGTAGAAGTCAAGGCTTGCATTTCTTTCCCATTGTAATCCCATTGGGGGTAAACTCTGATTTCTGCAGACATTAGGTTGACTTTCAGTGATTTTAAATAGTTTTCTTCTTTTATTTTGTTCAGGTTTTAGGTTACCTGTGGAAGGGTTTACCTAACTAGTTTACTTTGCTATTATTAACAAGAAATGTATGATTCAGTATGTTAATTTTATTTTCTTTGATACTTTTATGAGATTATTCACTAGAGAGAATTGTAAAATTCTGAAGAGACTCATATTTGTATGTGATGTATGCTGTTGGCAAAAGAAGACTATAGACAAATGACACAGCTGAAAAACACATTTTTGAAGTAATTGAAATGAGTTAATATTACAGCTTCTTATATTTAAAACTTCAAGAAATGCCAGAGAGAGGAGTAAATAATTATATATGAGAGCAGTCTTAAATTTTTTATTAGAATATATTATGTGCCAGATCAGAATATTATGGTTAATACAATAACATTTGAAGGCCATTTTTTTCTGGTAGCTTTCTGTTGAAATACAAAAACTATACGCATTGAAAATATCAGAATACTTTGTAGTTATTCCAGTATGATGTGGTGAAAAACTCAGCAATAATGGTGAATGGACATAAGAAGGAAGGATGAAGTATTGCAGATTGAATAAAGTACCTTAATTATGTGCAAGGGAGAAAAAAGCAGTCAAAGTAATATATTTTTTAAGGGTAATAACAGTGATTTTTGTAGAAGGGATGTGTATATGAATTTGCGTGTGTAGGTGTCAGTGAAACAGAGGCACATAGGAGCAGTCAGCCATTTTACTCTGGAATTATCAGCTTCTCTTGTATTACCACTGCTGTTAGTCCTAGTTTAGGTTCTCATCAAATCTGGACTGTCAGCTTCCAACTGTGTGCCTAATACAGTGATAAGTTCTGGGATAAACTAGTGCAAGGGTTAGGTGTTTGCCCTCAAGGAAATTAGTCTGCTGGCAGTAGCAAGCAAGTACTTATGTGGAGCTTTATAAGTGGTAACCCTAATATATAAAAATCCTGGGTCCGTCATGACCGGAAGCTCAAACAATCAGAAGTCAGTCCTGCTGTCAGCACTGGGTTATTGTGGTGACCCAGCACTGACTGCTGTGGCTGCAGATTCAGTGACCAGGCACTCACTAACTGCTGAGGAGGCTGCGAATCAGGCCCGGAGAGAGGCCTGAAGAGAGAAGCAGGGTCTGATCTATAGCCTTTGTGGCAGCTGTCGATCAGCACTTGCCCCTCTCTTTCTCTCCAGGCCTGACCAACAGCCGCGCCTCCATTTCTCTTCAGGCCTCCACTGGGGCTGCTGATCAGCACTGCCTTTCTGATCAGGCCCTGTTGATAAGCCCAGAGATGCTGACTGACATAGAAACCGACCAAACAGAACTAAGTCTGGGTGAACTGTGAGGAGTCATTGGCTGCCTAGGAGGCGGAGCTTTTTTCACTGACTGGCATAGAAACTGACCAATCAAAACCAAATTGGTCGGCAGAGGAGGACAATTAGGGGTGAGATCAGGCCTGCAGGGGAGGGCAGTTAGGGGTGATCAGGCAGGCAGAGGCATTTAGGGGCGATCAGGCAGGCAGAGAAGTTAGAGGTGATCAGGCAGGCAGGCAGGCAGAGGGGTTAGGGGCAATCAGGCAGGCAGGCAGAGGCAGTTGGGGGCGATCAGGAAGGCAGGCAGGTGAGTGGATAGAACCCAGTAGTCCCAGATTGTGAGAGGGATGTCCCCCAAAGGGCCCTCAATTGGAGAGGGTGCAGGCTGGGCTGAGGAAACCCCCTCCATGCACGGATTTTTGTGCACCGGTCCACTAATACTTTAATAAGCTCTTGCTAAATAATCACTTTTATAAACACTTGTAACTTATTCTTACAGAACCTTATGGAGTAGGAATTAGTATTAGTAGTGGAAGTACTAGGATTTGACCCTACACAGTCTGTTTCCAAAACCTGTGCTTTTAACCACTCCTATATTATCTAAACAAAAAAACTTAAAGGAGAAAACATATCACTAGTTGTCTTCAAAATGCCTTTTTTGACTGTCACATTAATGTACCTTTAGTTTAATTTTCTCCATTTACTGCTTTGTTTATGATTTTGGAACAATATGAGTAGTTCCATGAATAAGAGAGGTAGGAGTCATGAGGCAGATGAAAAGATCACAAAGGAACCTGGTCAAAGAGCTTTTAGTAAGGGAAGATGGAATCTACTCAAAAATGCAAAGCAGAAGTTGGTAAGAGTCATAATAAAAGTATCTCTATAGAAGTTCACAAGAGGAAAACGTATTTATGGGTGAAAGAAGTGTTACTAAAACTGTGGAGTTATAACTGAGTTTTAAAGAATGTTGTATTTAGATGTGTGAAAATGGGATAGTGGAGGGAATAGTGATAAATGAAATGGAGGCAGGAAAAATACATATATTGGTGGAATAGGGAATAGATTAGTTTGTTGAAGGAGGCATGTGAGAAGGAATTTAAATATCCTTAAATACCAAACCATAGGGTTGTATTTACTTTAATGGGCAGTGATGACCCATTAAAGAATGAAATTATACTTTTGGTTGACCTATGAACCAGATTGCATGATGTGGAGGACATGGGTATTGCAGAGATGAGTTTTGGTTTTTGCAGGGGGTGGTTACTATTCAGAAATACAGTGCTCTGCACTTTATAGGGAAGGATTTCCAGTTGTAGCTGTGGATTCTTGAGACTGGGGCAAAGGAAAAAAATATATATATACACACACATTAAATGTAAAATCCTGCATTTATGTTTATGTTTATTGTATAGTACTTTATTCTTCTTAGGTTGCTGGGGAATGGCCTTGGATTAGAAATTGAACTGACTCTTTTATGACCACTCAGGGCCACCCAGTGCTCCTGCAGAAGACCGTTCAGGAACACCTGACAGCATTGCTTCCTCCTCCTCCGCAGCTCATCCCCCCGGAGTTCAGCCACAACAGCCACCGTATACAGGAGCTCAGACACAAGCAGGTCAGAGTGAAGGTAAAATAGAGCTTAGAGCACATGTGCAGGAAAGTACACATGCAGAAATGTTTATTGCAGCATTGTTTGTAATGGTAAATGCTTGTATTCATGCTATGAACACAGGTAGGAAAGATTTTGATTGACTAATATGGTATATTTTGAGGTAAAAAAAACACACACACCAAATAGAACAATATGTTATGTATGCTTCTGATTATTGAAAAGAAAAAAAAAACAAACAAACAAGAAAGCATTTATGTGAATAAAACACAAGGTGAAAGATCAGGAAGGATTCATACCAGTCAGTGGTGACCCTGGGGTATGTGATGACTCATTGAGGTGATACTTTTAATTTAGGTGCTACTTTCTTCTCCCTTCCCCCTATGCAACTGTGTATTACTTTTGTAATTTAAAAATATTTAAAAAATAGAAGCAAAGCATACTTAAGGGTAGTACTGCTAATAATGTCGAGGAAAAAAGTGTATTTTAAAATCAAACTTTATTTCTTTAAATGATGTGTGCTTGGGTGAGTAAATTTACTCTGTGGGTTTTGATATTCTCTCACTGTAAATTGTGAAAATTGGACTAAATCAGTAGTTTTAAAGGAAAATCTAATCATTAATGAAATTTGTAAGCTTAGTAATATTGTAAGCTTAGTATTACAATTTTATGATAAAAAGGGGGTCATTGCCATATGTCAGTGCTTTTTCAGTCTTTTTTTTTTATCTCGTGGCAAATATTTTTAATAAACTAATTACTAAAATTCTTCAGCACACCGAGAAATAGATTTTTTGCTGACCTGACAAAAAATAAGTATAATTTTGATTTACAGAAATTATAATGGTAGTAATTACCTATCATTTTTGCTCCAAAGTGACTTTAAAATAAATCAGGTGCCCATATAATTTCTGGTACCAAGAATTAACCAGTCAGATGCAACCTTAATCTGTGATATTACCAATAAGATGCAGCTGTATTATATGACATATATTTATGGTTCAAGATAGGGCATTCACACCAGATAGCTATTGTTGTGTTGGCTATTGTCATTTTAAGGGAAAAGAGGTCATAGTCTTTGACTAAATAGTCAGGTATTGCATGTTTTTAAAAGTTCTTGTGGCACACTGGTTAAAAGTTGCTGCCATATGTGAAGGAAATTGAGGTGCCACAAGCTCAATTTATACCCTTGGAGCTCTGCAGATTGGCTACGTATAGTAGTTTCTCCTTTTCCATAGTTTTTCTTTCTGTAGTTTGAGTTACCCACAGTCAACTGTGGTCTGAAAATATTAAATGGAAATAAATAATTTGTAATTTTTAAATTAGGCACTGTTCTGAGTAGCAGGATGAAATCTTGAGCCATCCTAACTAGGATATGAGTCATCCTTTTGTTCATTGTACCCACATTGTATAAGGTTATACCTATAATTCGTGTTACCACACTGCTTTGTGTTCAAGTAACCCTTATTTTATTTAATAATGGCCCCCAAACCATTCCCATAACTTTCATTCCAGTATATAATCATATTTGTTCTATTTTTTTATTTATTAATCTCTTATTGTGCCTAATTTATAAATTAAACTATAGTATAGGTATGTATAGAAAAAACATGATTACTAAATATATATATCTATATCTATATCTATATCTATATCTATATCTATATCTATATCTATATCTATATCTATATCTATATCTATATCTATATATATATATATATATATATATATATATATGTATATAGTTGGGTACTATCCATGGTTCAGGTATCCATTTGGAACATATTCCTGGTAGATAAGTGGGTGAGAATTATTGTAGTTGCTGATCGAGCTACTGATCTCTAGGGTGCCTTCCAGATATTTAAATGTTGGTTCTGTGAATTGCCCATGCGTAAAAGGACCTTTAAAAGTCTACATTTCACTTTAATACAAACACTAGGTGGTGCTCTAACCATTTATATAAAGGGGCCATGTGGTGGTTAGATGTATTTTCAGCAACAGAAGCAAGTGAGTGCTGGCTGCCTGCTGCACTTCAGTTACAGTTTAAGTGGCACTGGATGCTGCATTGACTTTTTTTAGTAGTTGTCTCTTTCTGCCAAAGTATGCTATTTTACCATAGTCTTTTAAAGTATGTTTTTACTGATTTTTAGAGAGAGAGGAAGGGAGAGGGACAGAGAGATAGAAACATGGATGAGAGAGAAACATCTATCAGCTGCCTCCTGCATGCCCCCCACTGGGGATTGAGCCCAAAACCAGGGCATGTGCCCTGACCGTAATCGAACCAGCAAACTCTTGGTGCAATAGCTACACTAGCCAGGCTACTCCCAGTCTTTTGATCAACATTAAATAGTTTGAATATTTTTGAAAGACATAAAAATTTAAGGATTTAAATACTAGCTAGATATTAAAACGAGAGCTATTATTGCTACTCTAGGCATTAGATTGAGATAAATCCATCGTTAGAACAACTGTAAAGTGGTAAAGATGATAAAGACATGAATCAAGAAAACCTTGCTTGTTTGGAAGTCACAGGTAATAAAAGTGCCTGAAGGGTTTCTCTGTAGAAACTGTTGTCTACTGACATAAATAGTACTCTGATTTTCAAGTACACCATCCCCAGTGTTAAGCACGTCTACCATTATTAAAAAGTTCAATAAGGAACTATTTACACTTTATCAGATTCCATGTGATTGGCTAGGATCTTCAGGTGATGGAAAAGTGAGCTGTTGTCAGAATGCCAAAGGTGTCTTTGAGGTCTGGAATGAAAGATACCATGTAATTCCTTGCTACCAAAGAGTCCATTCATATGGTAACCAAAAAAAGTTCAAACCTTTAGATGAGAAATATAGTGTTTTAGGAAAGATCTGAGAGCTATTAATGGTGTGTGTCTCTAGATTTAAAAAAAAATTTTTATTGATTTTTTTATAGAGAGGAAGGGAAAGGGATAGAGAATTAAAAACATCTTTCAGAGAGAAACATTGATCAGCTGCCTCCTGCACACCTCCTGCTGGGGATGTGCCCACAACCAAGGTACATTCCCTTGGTTGGAATTGAACCTGGGACCTTTCAGTCTGCAAGCTGACGCTCTATCCACTGAGTCAAACTGGTCAGGGCATGTTTTTTGACTCACTTGATTTTTATTGAGCATTAGCAGTACATACCTGTTGGCAGTTGGGTTTGAAAACACTTATTAAATTGTCCATTACATTTTTAATGTCTATTCATTGACATTTAAAGGGGAACAAACATTCTTCTGTCTTTGTTACTCGGTATGTTTATGTGTTTGGATGGGCAGAGAATTAAATGTGCCTTAAAGGTATTGTTTTTCTACTGAGTTAAACCTGCCTCTTTTTTTCTTGTCTTTTTTAGGTCAGATGTATCAACAGTACCCACAGCAGGCTGGTTATGGTGCTCAGCAGCCACAGGCACCACCTCAGCCAGCACAGCAGTATGGCATTCAGTATTCAGGTGAGCAGGTGTCCAGAAGGATCTGGCTCATGGTTTTTGAGCTCTTACTATACTCACTAAACATTAATTCTTTGCTCTTAATTCCTTGATTTGCAATACTTACATTGTCATAGCAGGTAGTATTTATTTATTAGGGAAATAACATTTGTTTTATTTATTTACAAATATTTTGTATAAATATTTTATTGTAAATCAACATTTCAGTTTTTCAGTGGGTGAGTAAAACAGTCATGGTAGATGATTCTCTAATAACTTGTTGTTCAAAAGTTTTTAATAAAAAGCTATCTCCTTCTGATGTGATCAGCTTACTCTTAGGTAACTTAGAATTGCAAAAATGCAAGGTTTTTTCACTTCATTAATGTAACTCATAATCCCAGTATACTCTTAGTATCTGTAAAAATATTAATACTCATAGTTCCTTCATATATGGAAAGGTGATCTTAAAAGAGGGTGGGAAAAATTGGCTTACCATGGTTTGTGTAGAATAGACATGCAGGTTATGATTATTATAATAGCTTTATTATTTACAACTATAAACCTACTTTTGCCCAGCCCTGTAAATAAGAAGCAAATTAAGCTACTTAGGTTTTTAAATTTCTCCAAAGTATGTAGGAGTACCAGAAACAGGTTAAAAAAAAAAAAATTAGAATTGTGTAAAACTTAATTCAGCAATTAAGAACATTAAATATAGTTGTTTTGAATATAGTGATTATAACAATTTAGTTAATTTTTATGTTTACTAGAGAGTTCGTGTTCAGCTCTTATTTTACAATGAAACATTTAAGTGTCAAATTTCAACTACAGTCAGTTTATCTAAATCTTACCTAATTTCTATTTTATGGAGTTTGTAATAAAAAGTAAAGTAGGAGTCAGCAAATTAGAAACCATAGGCCAAATATGACTTTTTGCCATTTTTGTGAATAAACTTTTACTGGAACACATCTGCGCTCATTCATTATTATACTGCCTATTGGTGCTTTGGCATTACAATTGCAGAGTTGAGTAGTTGCAACAGAGATCATCCTATATAATAAAAGCCTAATATGCTAAATGTCCAGTCATCTGATCATCCGTTCAACCAATCAAAATGTAATATGCTAATGATATGCTAAGGCTGCTCAACTGATTCCTAGGACATGCACTGATCACCAGGGGGCAGATGGTAGGTTAGCTTGCTGCTGAGGTCCGGCTGATTGTGACTGAGCGAGATGTGCCAGACACTCCCTGGAGCCCTCCCACAGTCCCTACCCTTCTGGCCAGTCTTCCACGTCCCTTCCCAGCCCAATCATGCACCAGTGGGGTCTCTTGGCCTGGCCTGTGCCTTCTTGCAATCTAGGACCCCTTGGGGAATGTCGGAGAGCCAGTTTTGGCCTGATCCTGCAGGCAAGGCCAAGGGTCTTCACTGACACACAAATTTGTGCACCAGGCCTCTAATAGACCCATAAGATCTAAAATATTGACTAGCCCTTTACAGAAAAAAACGCTTGCCTGTCCCTGAACTAGACTATAAGATTCTATCATTAAGTGCAGTTTGACATATCTTAACACTGCAATTTTTATTTGGATTGTATTTGCTGTATAGTGATTTAACGGGTAGCTGCTAGTTTTTAATTATATAAAATAGGTGAAATGAATTTAAATTTAGATTATGATATTTGAGGGGAGGTTAGTTTTAAAATTAAAGAAAAATCAAAATGTTACAAATTATGTAATTTGTAGAAATCTCAGAGTTTTAGAAGCACCCGGAGAGATTTTCTTAAACATTACAGACACCTGGGCCCTCCTCCAAGATATTTTGTTCATTGAGTTTGTGGGACTCAGGTTTTGATATTTTGGAAGCATTGCAGGTCATTCTAAAGTCAGTAAGGTTGAGACCACTGATTTTGTCCCACCCACTCTTGTTATAAATGAGGCAACTAGGGTTGGGAGTAGTTGTAGTGCATTGAAGGACATGTAGCCATTCAGTTGAGTTGCTAGATAAGAACCCAGTGCATTTGACTTTCCAGTTAATTACTTCCCTATGTCATTCTGCATTCTCAAACCAAGCTAGGGGTTGGCAGACTTTTCTGTCAAAAAAGGCTAGATAGTAAATATTTTAGGCTTTGTGGACTATATGATCCTATTTTATTTGTTCAAAACAATTTTCATTTCTTAAGATTTTTGGTTTCTTCATCACAGTTGCTTATTTTTTTAAGAGAGGTATGGTGGTTTGAGGGAAATTATACATAAAATTTGGAAGTATTGTCAAAAGTCTCTCCACTACCGTGTTTCCCCGAAAATAAAACATCCTCCGAAAATAAGACCTGCTTACAGGTTTCCTTCTGAGTGAAATATAAGGCATCCCCACCAAAATGAGGCCCCCCAGGCTCTGTCTCAGAATGAAAATTAATTTACCGTAAACTGGTCGCTAGGGCCGCCCCGACTGGCGTCTAGCAACCAGTGACTTTACGCGGAGTCCTGACATCACTGCTGTGTGGAGGCGGAGTGGAGGTCGGAGTGAGCGGTGAGTGCGGGGCAGGAGAGAGGAGGAGACTTTCGCAGATGCATGTAGAAGAACAGGAGTATTGGAGAGGACGGGACACGGTGTAGGTGGTGAGTGCTGGTCTGTCTCTGGTGACACTACCTGATGCTCGCGGCCGCCCTCATGATGACTGAAGGTTTTCAGTCAGTGGCAGACCCTGCTCCAGCCCAGATCCAGGCCCCAGCAAGCCCAGTGACAGTCCCCAGGCAGGCCCCAGGGGGTAAATATCTGATATAGGGGTAGAGGGGGTGTCTGGTGAAGGTGTTCAGTGGCACAGGGGTGGGGGGAGGGGGATCACTTAAAATGATACAGGAAGATCAGAAGGGGCAATCAAAATGACACAGGAGGATCAAAAGGGGTTACTAAAATGGTAATCCTCCCCTCTGATTCTCCTGTGCTATTTTGATTCTCCCCTCTGATCCCCCCTGTGTTGTTTTAAGTGATCCCCCTCCCCCCACCTTGATACCCCAATTCCTTTTTTTTACCCCTAGAAATGAGCTCAAAAAGAAAAAGGTACTCCGTGGAGTACAAGAAAGGAATCGTGGAAGACTCTTGGGGCCAAAATCTTACTGCTTTCTGCAAAGAGAAGATGTTGAGTATCCGATTGGTCCAAAAATGGCGAGCAGAGTATGGTAACCTCATTGAACAAGTGGACGAGGGAAATGCTAAAAAGCGCAAGTGTGAATCAGGTCGGCAACCATTATTTTCTGAGCTGGAAGACCTGATCTGTGAATGGGTTGTTGACAGGAGAGCAAAGGCTTTGGTTGTGAATAGGGCTCAGATTCAAGAATTTGCCCTTGCAATGGCATCACAGTTGGACATAGCCCCCGAAGACTTCAAAGCATCACAACACTGGCTGGATAATTTTCTTCAGCGAAGTGAACTGTCTTTAAGAAGATCTACAACATTGTTTAGGTTGGAAGATACTCAAGTTATTAAGCGAGCACTTGCATTCAAGTCCTTTATTGATGATGCTGACTTCTCTAAATACAGTCTTTCCAACATGATTGCTATGGATGAAACTGCAGTGTTTATGGGTCAGTCATCTCAAACAATTGAACAGCAGGGTGCCTCCTTAGTGTACATTCCCTCCACTGCTTATGAAAGTGTACGTGTTTCCTGTATTTTGGTAATTCGTCTGGATGGCACTAAAATCCCACCTTTAATCATTTCTAAGGGCAAGAAGGAAAAGATTGAACATGTTTTGGGCGTTTTTATTCTTGAAACTGAAAAAGCCTGGGCCACACAAGCAGTTATAAGGAAGTGGGTCGATTTAATGCTGCCGCTTGTTATGCGAGGGAGCCAAAGAGGTCTGCTAGTCTGGGATGCGGCCAGCACTCACTGTGCTAAAGACATGAAGACATTTCTTCATGAAAGAAAAATAGATCAGATAATGATTCCCGCAGGAATGACGGCCTATCTCCACACTCTTGATATTGCAATAAAGAAGCCATTCAAAGACAATTTGCGCATGGAAATTAATGACTACATTGAAAATAGAATGGAGAGAAATCAGCGTGGAAACTTTGTGAAACCTAAACTGCAAGAAGTTGTGACTTGGGTGAAGAACTCATGGGAGAAAATCACTGACAGTTGCATTGCAAATGCACTGCGAGCAGGCTACCTTGACAAGAAGTACTCATTTAAAGACAGTGCTATTGCTAAACATGAGAGATTTGGTCCACTGATTCTGAAAGAAATGGAGTCACAAGAAATTCACCAGCAAATTCAGGCATTGGATTGTTATGATGATGTTCCAGAAGATGATGACATGATTGTCATTGAATAAATGAATAAATTCTTGATAACTGTAGGGTTCACAGTTTGTCTGGTCTGTGTTGACAACTACCGTACTACCGTACCGTATACAAATAATAAATTTCCTTTATTTTCATTTAACAATGTGTGCCATATTCTTCATGGAAAAATAAGACATCCCCTGAAAATAAGACCTAGCGCATCTTTGGGAGCAAAAATTAATATAAGACACTGTCTTATTTTCTGGGAAACAGGGTAGTTTGCTAATGAAAATGGCATCTTAGGCCCCTATGGGTCAGTCTCCCTCTTAAGAGATCATCAAGGATCCAGTTGTTTCCAGACTCCTTAGTGAAAAAGGCAGTTGAGATTTTTTTGTTCATTTTTGCCAGGATGAAAAGGCAGGTTTTTTTATTTGTTTGTTTTAATTTTTTTGATTTTTTTTTTTGTTTACGGTGTTAAATTGAATAGATCTTTTCAGTATAAAAGCTGAGTCCGTCTGTTTCTCCATAATCTTACAGTAAAAAATTTAAGTTAAAAAATTTTATGTAGAAGATAGGAGAAACTAAATGACACTCAATATTTGATCATGAATTAACTTTAGTTCAGTATTTAGAAAATATAAGTAAAATGCATTAGTTATTTGATTTAGTTATTAAAAATTAAGCTTGCTTTTAATGATTTTAGTCAGGGTCTCCACTCTATGAGTAAAATTTAGCTTTTTTGAAATTGTCTTTGTATTTCTGATCCCACTAGTCCTATTAATATAAATTTGATTGGGAGATATGGGAATAGTCAACTGAATACTCTGCTTGGAGACTAAGTGGGGGTGGTAGCATTGGACCATTTTTGACACTGTTGGTTTGCCAGTTTCCCTCTGACCTTTTTCCAGTTTTATTCATGGACTATGTCAAAAGGTTTCTTTCATGAGTAAATTTTGAACCGAGGTTAAAGGTGAGTTCAGAATATACACAAATTCATTCAGTCCTTTTTTTTTTTTTTAAACGTACATATTTTAATAATTTTCTTATGTATCTGGTATTTAATGCTGACAGGATTCCAGTCAATGGAGAGGTTTCATTGCAAGTAGCTGCAGGTGTGTTTCATGGTAGAGATAAAAGTTTTTAGTGAAGCAGACTTTTTCTTTAAAAAAAATTTATATCCTTAGTAAATAATGAATATAGATGTTGCTTTTGTGGGGCAATAGGGTATGCTTTTTGTGTGTGATGTTATTACTGCTAAATTGTAATATTGAGTTGTATAGGCAAAAAAACACATCAGATACCAAATTTTAAAAAAGTGAAAATATTAAGGGTTGTGAAGATGGGTACTTAATGTTTATTCTTAAATGGCTTAGTTTTTATAGAGTGACTAAACCTTTAAAGCATCTCAATAGCACATTTAGATGTATTTGTAGTACCATTGTTTCATTTTAAAATATTAATTCTCTAACGTGTTTTTATTTGGTACTGTTGTTAAATAGGCCTTCCCTCAAAACCAGACTAATGACTAAGTTTTTGCGTTAATTCTGCCCTTTATCATTTGAGCATCTACTCTATACTAGGAATTATGCTCTCACGGATTATATAGTGTAGAAGCAGTTGGTAGTGAAGAAATATGTGTATACAGGTTTCAATTTAAGATGAGTGGGTTTAAAAAGTGTTAAGAAAAATTTTGATGCCATTTAGTCTGGAAATAAGATTATACGGTAGAATCTACTACCTTACTTGTTATATAAATACTTGGGATTTCTCATCATTTTTTGGTCCATAACAGTAAAGACTATTTCTCTGGAAAATTTTAATCAATAGACAAAGATAGTATATACATTCTTTATTTTGCCTTTTCAGCAGGCTATAGTCAGCAGACTGGACCCCAGCAACCTCAGCAGTACCAAGGATATGGCCAGCAAGCAACTTCCCAGGCACAAGCTGCTGCATTTTCTGGTCAGCCTCAACAACTGCCTGCTCAACAGCCACAGCAGTACCAGGCGAGCAGTTACCCTCCACATACTTACGCCACCCAAACTTCTCAGCCCACTAATTACACTGTGGCCCCTGCCTCACAACCTGGAATGGCTCCAAGCCAGGCCGCAGCCTATCAACCAAGACCAGGTTTTACTCAGTCTGCAAGTACCATAACCCCTCCGCCAAGTGGGGCTAACCCGTATGCACGTAACCGTCCTCCCTTTGGTCAGGGCTATACTCAGCCTGGACCCGGTTATCGATAAAGAGCTCAGCTACATTGGTGAAATGTAGCTGCTACCTATTTGCCTCCCAAAAGACTCCAATACTGTTATTTTAATTTGTATTGAAGTTCAGAAATTTAAAAAGCAGAGCATTTTTTATGGTATCATTGTTGCTGTTAATTGAGAGTATAACTTGCTAGAACACAACAAAAGACCAAAATGAAAATTATTTCCTCCCCTGCTTAAAAGTGTAGCAGCTTCCTAGTAATTTTGGAACACTACTCTATGTGTGCAAAGTGATTGACTTTCTAGCTTGCCTTGTCCAGAGGTTATTAAAATGCTAGGTTGAAATTTAGCCATCTCATTTGGCTTTGTACTATTAACATGATGTACTAAAAATAGATCTCTTTGAAAAGACAACTAGATATTATGTATAAAATGTAATAACATTGATAGGTTAATAAAGATGATTGAATCAATTAGTGGTCTTGTAGTTTAATTTAATCACTAAAATTATATATTCACTAGTGGCCCAGTTCACAAAATTCGTGCACAGGAATTGGGGGGAGTTTTGCGGTGGGGGCGGGGGGGGGGGGGCGAGGTGTTCCTCAGCCCAGCCTGCACCCTTTCCAATCTGGGACCTTTCGAAGGATGTCCTACTGTCAGTTTACAGGGATCAGGCCTAAACCAGCAGTCGGACATCCCTTTCCCAATCTGGGACTGCTGGCTCCTAACCTCTCACCTGCCTGATTGCCCTTAACCACTCTGCCTGCCCACCTTTTCACCCCCAAATGCCCCCTGCCACCAGCCTGATCACCCCCAACTGCCCCTCATGCCAGCGTGCTTGCCCCCAGCTGCCCCATTGCCAGCTTGCTTGCCCCCAACTGCCCCCCTGCTGGCCTGCTCGCCCCAAACTGCCCGCCCCCCCCTGCTGTCTTGATCACCTTCAACTGACCCCCACTGATGACCTGCTTATTTCCAACTGGCCTCCCTGCTAATCTACTCATCTCCAACTGCCCTCCCCTCTTGGCCTCTAACCACCTCTTCCATGGCCTGCCACTATGGCTTTGTTCGGAAGAATGTCCTGAAGGTCTTCCAGTCTAATTAGCATCTTACCCTTTTATTAGTGTAGAGGCCTGGTACACAGGAGGGGGCTGGCTGGTTTGCCCTGAAGTGTGTCCTGGATCACGGTGGGGGTTCCCTTGGGACATGGGGCAGCCTGGGGGAGGGACTGTGTTGGTTTGCTGGCCGGCCACGCCCCCATGGGTGAGGTTCCCTGCTGGGGGCATGGCCAGCCTGGGTGGAGGGCTGAGAGCTGTTTCAAGCTGCTCACCCTCCCATCAGGGTGGGGGTTCCTCCTGGGGTGCCTGGTCAGCCTGAGTGAGGGGCTGATGGCTGTTTGCAGGCTGGCCACACCCACTTCAGGGTGGGGGTCCCCAAAGTATAGATGGTTTAACTTAGAACAGTTTCTATTCAGAGAAACTGATTTTTGCATGTCTTGAAAGAAATGCATTTAACAATAATTGGCTTAAAACAGTGAAACTTTAAAATTGATGTCACAGGAAGATAGATTAGCAATAATACATAAACACAATAGATACAGTATTAAAAGATACCAGGGGGTTTTGGTAGATCCTGAATAACTAATTTTCCTTATAGAGATGAACCATTCAGAAATAAATAACAGCCTTAAAAAAACACTAATCTCTTTATTGCAGTTTCTACTTGTTTGAAAAGTACAGAGTGTAGCATTGATAAAATTGAAGCATGTTGAAAGGGACCTCTCAGAATGAGGGCAACAATACAGCATTCCCACCTCCCTCTCCAAATGGGGGAAATACCTTTTTAAATAAAAATGGGTCTGAGTAAGTACAGGTTAAGTTGGACTATGAAAACATCTTCTGAAACATTCATTCCTTATGTGTAAAAATATAGTAAATATTTCTGTAAAATGGTAGTGATCTCATGTTATCTTTTTGTGCTCAGACTTCACATTCAGTTTCCTCATACAACTTGTTTAGAATTATATTAAAAACAATACAAAGACAGTTGCTTGAAGGGATAGTTTGACAAAGTATATTCAGATATTGTAATATATAATTATGAGTATAGTAAGAAAATGTATTTTTGAAACTGTTGTTCTCTCAATTCTATTTTTAGCTGAAATGAAATTTGCTTATTGAAACAACCTTACAAATATTTGAGGAAATGTATATTCACATGAATGTTTATTTAAACATTCAGAAAAGATATTCAACTATTGCTAAAAAAAACCCTGAAGTTTAAGTAAACATGTGAATATTACCCCCAGATATATATGCTGAAGTTAATCTGATCTAATAAGTTAAACCAAAGAGAGATTTATGGAATTAACTCACCAGTAGGAAGAATACACATTAATAAAAGTAAACATTTTTTAAAAAGTATATTAGTTTTTGATGTTAATTTTGTTATAAAAGTATCTCAAAACATTACAACATTGTGATAAATAATATACAAAACAATCTCTTAAAATACCATGAATAGGGAGCCAGCTTCCCCAGAAAAATGTTACTCTGTTAATACCTTGCTTTATTAAAATGACTTTTTAAAACCTGATAAATATTCTCAGCAATTTTTCTAATAAACATCTAATATTGCTATCAATTAGATTTCAAACTTTTATACATAGTAAACAGAACAGCTTTTCATGGACATGACAAATACCATAGTGTGTGCAATTATTTTTTGCCACGATGAAACAAAGCACTTGTGAACATGATTGCAGCATCTACCATTTTCCAGGAATTGTGGTCCCACATTCATACCACTGAACGTAATTGATTTGGGTGTGACCACCGATTTCTCCAAACTGGACAGGCTCCTGGCGAACTGCTCTGAAATAGCCTAAAAGGGAAAATTAGTTATAATAATTGCAATGATATATATGTGCCTTTTTTGCTCATAGATTGAATGGCTGAAGGTTACTCTCCATGAAGTATTTCAGAAATGGAGAGCAGCAGAGGCCATGAAATCTTTCCTGAGGTAGAAACGGGGGCTAAACATCAGAAGCATCTGTAACTCCTTAAAGCATGGGACTGCTGGTAGTATATAGGAAACAAAGCTGGAAAGGAGCAGGAGTCAGAGGAGTTGTGTGTTTTTGAGTGTCATTGAGCACATCTACACTCTGTCTTATGTGAAAGTGTGCTTTCTGCACATTACAGACCTATGGTGGTCTATGAAGAACTGACCTGAGTAATGGTGCTATGTGTATTTACCACTGTGTTAAGAAACAAAGGTAGAATGTATCAAGCTTGCTAAATTTCTAAGAATTAAACTTAGGTGGAATCTTTAATGACCCTATACTAAATGAGTAAAACTTTCAAAATTTCTCTGTGAATGTAAAATGTAGAAATATATAAAATTTATAGTATGTATCTAATCCCTATGAGACACCAGTTTCAACTTGTTTCATGGGTTCACAGATCCTATCAAAGCATCTTTTCATGGTGCCAGTGAACAAAATGTGTTGCTGAAAAGACTAGTCAAATGATTTAAGATATCTAATGAACTTCTTGGTGATTCCCAAGTAATATGGACATTTAATTTACCCTCTCCTACCTTGTCTGTACAACAAGTAAATTAATTTTCATCTTTTTAATCTTCATTAAGCACCTTAGTGCTAATGTGTCCAGCATTACCATGATTATACATTTTTTAACATAATTGTTTTATTTTAACTGAACTTATATAATGAAGGCCAATAGTACTGTTTTTCCATTTGTGGTAATCTGTCTTTAAAATTTTTTTAAGGGAATAAAAAAATGCCTATGTGCTCAGTATTGACAAAGAACATAAAGGTAATATATGAATGATTTAAGTTTAGGAAACATTGCTTTTATTCAGGTTTCCTTGAAGTAAAATACATTTGTCTGTAGCTTTCCTTGGTCCTAAGGAATATAGTCTTAGGGACTGGGAGGAAAGTTGAGAAACTTCCATTAAACTCTTCATATCGATACTAAGTAAGGCCTTCTAACAGTTTTTTTTTTCTTTCTAGCTAGATAATTATAACAGTGCTAGCATAGAATTATTTTTAAAGTGATTGCTTTCCTCAGCTTGAATTCTTTTTGTGTCAATTTATAAAACCTTGCTTTTGAGGAGGCTCAGAAAACATACCTTGTTTTGTGGGTAACTGCTCAGAAGTCAATTGCTGCCCTGTGTGTCCATCTAAAAATGAGTCCACAAATTGGCAGTGATCTTCTCCATGGCCTCTCTGATCGCCTATGTTATAAAACTTTCCTGAAGAACCAAAAATTAAAAGGATCATAAAATGTTACTTACTTTGATATGAGACCATCTATCTACACTAATAAAAGAGAAACATGCAAATTAACCATCACTCTGCTACACCCACCAGCCAATCAGGAGAAATATGCAAATTAGAAGGGGGGGAAATGGTGGCTGCCTAGCTGCTCCACACATGTGGAGTGGCTGGGCGGGGCAGGATACCTGCTATGAGAGGGAGGGCAGGGGGCAAAGGGATCCATAGCAGCGTTTTTCAACCACTGTTCTGCGGCACACTAGTGCGCCGCGAGATGTTGCCTGGTGTGCTGTAGGTGCAGACAAGACAAGAATTTTATAATTTTTCACTATTTTGTTTACTTAATATTTCATAATAAAGTAATTATAAAATACTTTCTTTGTGTTTATTTGATTCCTATTCAAGAGAATTACTTTATATATAGTCAATATGGGCACAGAGTTAAATTTTTTAACATTTTCTAATGGTGGTGTGCCTCGTGATTTTTTTCATGAAACAAGTGTGCCTTTGCCCAAAAAAGGTTGAAAAACACTGATCTATAGGAGAGGCACTCTGGGCACGGTGAAGATGAAGATGTCAGACTGACTCCAGAGTCTGCCTGACCTGAGCAAAAGCCTGGATCCCAAAGTGCCGGAGGAAAACCCGTGCTGGAAGCCAAGGGTAGGAAGGCCTATTGCACGAATCTCTTCGTGCAATGGGCCTCTAGTCTATATATATAAAAGCCTAAGCAACTGGACAACTGGCTGGCAGCTATGACGTGCACTGACCACCAGGGGGCAGATTCTTAATGCAGGGGCTGCCCCCTGGTGGTTAGTGCCCTCCCATAGTGGGAGCGCCAGATGCTGGGCTCATGGCTGGTGAGCATAGCTGCCTGTGGTGGCATGAGCCTCTGCTCTCTCCCCAGCAGCTTGCTATCAAGTTTCGGCAGTAGGCGCAGAGGGGCTGGGATGAACGGGAGCTGCGCAGCATTCAGCCCGGGCTTCCCCCCAGCCACCTGACCTGTAGGGACAGGGCCAAAACTGGCAGTCTGACATCCCCCAAAGGTCCCGGATTGCAAGAGGGTGCAGGCCAGGCTGAGGGACCCCACCAGTGCATGAATGCACCAGGCCTCTAGTTCTGAAATAATCACATTGTTCCAAATAATTATTCTTTCCTGATCTTGTACTTTCCCCTACTCTTACCTAGTTCAAGCCATCAGCGCCCTTTGACTGAACTATGAAATGGTCTGCCAGCTGACATTCCTGTTTTTCCTTTTGCCTCCATTCTTTTTCCCTTCCTCTCATATCCTGCATATTTTAAAAATGCTACTCAGGCCGAAACCGGTTTGGCTCAGTGGTAGAGCGTCGGTCTGCGAACTGAAAGGTCCCAGGTTCGATTCCCGTCAGGGGTATGTACGTTGGTTGCGGGCACATTCCCGGTAGGGGGTGTGCAAGAGGCAGCTGGTCGGTGTTTCTCATCGACGTTTCTAGCTCTCTATCTCTTTCCCTTCCTCTCTGTAAAAAATCAATAAAAATATATTTTTTAAAAAATGCTACTCATATGCTACTCCCATAAATCTCTCCAGCAACCTCCTATTGTACTTAGAAGAAAACACAAAGTCTCACATGATTTCACCCCTGACTGCCTTGTCTTCCTCTTACTAAGCCTCAGCCACACAGGGAACTGGCTATGCGTGTTCTGCCATACGTCTTTGAGTTTCTCTTCCTCCATCTCTGCTTTCCCATAGATCTTTGCTTGGTTGGTGCCTTCTCGTAGTTTTCCTCCTAGCACAGTGTTATCTTTTCAGAGAGGCTTTTCCTAACACATAATTAAAGGAGTTTTCATTCAGCTATTTTGTTCCATTCTTTTTTTTTTTCCCCAAAGCACTACAACCTGTAAGTTACAAGAAGGCTTGCTTGTGTCTTGTTTGCTGTTTTGTCCCTAGCACCTAGAACAGTGTCTGAATAAAGCGGATACTACTTGTTGAATAATTGAACAAATGTCTGTCTTTCTAAGCCTTATTTAAAATTTTTACTGTAGGAGTATAGAAGAGAAAATAAGCTGCTGAGTCTGGAGCAAGGGGGTACATAGCCTTTCCAACCAGTATTTATAATCTTGATCTTGTCATTATCAGACTAAAAATTTGATTGTCTTATTCCTCCCAGGAGTACTGTTAGATACACCCATTTTAACATCAGTAAGGTTTTTATCCTTGGTTGGCTGTAACAAAATTGAGCTTAAATGTGGCTAGTGTCTTTACATGCAAGTTTGCCATGATGGCACTGTTCAAATTGCATTTTCATTGTTTACCTTCTAAAAGCATGTCTCAAGTCCTTGTTTTCTAGGCTATTTCAATAACATCTTGCTCAAAAAGAAAAATTGTATCTACATCAGACCTTAGTTTCTGTCCAAAGAAAAGGCCAAGTTTTACAGAATGTTGCAAAGCATTCCCTTGAAAGATAAGACTCAAAACAGCAGGCAGTCTTGCTTACCTGCGAGGGAGTCGCTCAGATAAATCTTGTATCTGAGAGAGTTGCATAGCTGCACCCCTACAAACTTTTTATACCAAGTCCTTTTGACATATTGTTTGCCTTTACATTCTGAGTAAGAGTCTGAATCAAAGGGTCTTTCTGTCCAGATGGCATCTCTTCCTCCTGCATCAGGAAAACATAAGATTTGAGTTTAGTATCTGCTTTTGGTGCCGAAGAGTTGTCCTAAAAGCTTTAAAAAACAAACAAACAAACAAACAAACAAACAACAAATAAAAACAATTTTCAAAGTTCACTGTCAATTTGTTGACAGCTGGCTTTCTCTAATGCTAAATATTGGAGCCAAAAATATTATAGGAGTTTAAACACATAAGGCCCCACTTAAGTTCCTGTCAATAGTGGTAAAGCTGTAGAGGTGTGTTTTTAGGTATTGAATAGCCTATGCAGGGATAGATGTAGACAGCATCCTGAGGGAATTCAGGGTTTGTTTTGTGAGGCAGCATATACAATTTAAACAGCTGCTCTAATGTGACTTGCTATTAAAAGTGGAAATGAGGTTATTATATCTTGATAGTTATTATACAAAAAATTTGGTACATGAATGAAAGCAAGCTTCAAAACATCCAACTTGTTCCTAAAACATCATAGACTCTCATTGAAACTGAGAATATAAAGGGATCTCCCTACTTCTTTTGGATACTCATTCACATCTGATTGATATCATGACTTAACATTCTGCCATGTCTGTTAGTTGAATCAGTTTAGAGAAGCATGTAGTTATGTTTACATCGAGGCAGGTACTTACCAGAAACTGGCTCGCTCACTCTCGGATCCGCTGAGGAGAAACAGCAACAGAGTCAGAAGTTATTAAGTAGGTCTCAGTGTTCCAGTGGTACAGTGAAGAAGGTGGTGCTTACAGTAAAGAAATTTCCCCCACAAAATAGTTTACTCTTTCTAAAATGGAATTGGAAAGTATGTGGCTGTTGTTTTGGAAATCGTTCTCAATTGGAAATCTGCCAGATAGTCAGCTGTGTCTTTTATTTGTGATTTGAGTAGACATCGTCATTGCTGTTTTAGCTTTCACTTCCATTTTAAAAGCTTCCTCTTTTAGTTTCATTTAAAAATTACTGATGATAAAATCACCAACACTTCACGAACTGCAGCTGGTGTAAAATTATATAAATGATGCTGTGGGTATATATATATTTCATTAGGGAACTGGAGCTTAGAAGGTCACCAAAGAGAAAATTTACAGCTGCTTATTATAAAACAAACGTATCAAATGAGTTCTCTTTCTAGATGTATGGCTCAGCATGTCTGATATTTTGATTCCAGGAATTGATGCTGGCATACAGAAGACCATTAATTCACTAGATTTTTGAGTATAGATTAAACATTTTTCTTTTAAACTGATATACCTTTTTTCTTACATCAAAATATATGAGGAAAAACATAAGTGGTCTTTCCTGGTGGGCATCTTCCACAATTGGTGTTGTCCCATAGATGACTTTTGGAAATTCAAGAAACTACACATAGTGTTTGGCTGGGCTTCAGAAAAGCTCCTTATTGCAAAACCTTGTGGCCCTTTACATCCTGGCTGGGAATTGCTGTCGATGTGATTACCTGATTCAGTACTGAATGCCACCGTGTTGCTGAGCGGGCCTTCCCCCAGTGGGTTTTTTGGTTTCACCTGGAATTCATAGCTGTGTAGGAGGGAAATGAAAACAAAATAGTAATATATTCTTCAGGGGGAGACAACATTCCCTTGTTACACTAATAGCCTTCCTGAATCTGTTTTGAATGGACATATGTTCTAGAAGCACGAGGAAAGGAAAAACAAAACATTGAATCTCACTTTCTAAACAGCTTGCGTAATGCTTTATATAAGAACAGCGTTAAGTTAATAAAATAATTGTCTAAATTTTTAAAGTCCAAATTAGTAGCAATAACTGGGAAAGTTGGTAATGGATATATAGGAAAGAGGTATGTAGTAGACCCAGGCTAATCCCAGCAACAAGGACCCTCAGTTTTCTCTAGCTGTTTCAACTACTTCCTGGGGGAGAGAAGTAGGGAGATCCCTTTATATTCCTTTTATCACAACTCTCAGTCTTAGTCTTAGGCCGTGTTCCTCTTTGTGGGGTTTGCACTACCTATGTCGGTATCACATAGCAGCAGCTGTGGGGAAAGTTTGTTTTAAATGCAGACTTCTTGCTCCATCCTATCTACTGAATCAAAGTTTTGAGGGGGTCCACGTAGGAATTCACATGTGACATTTGAAAACTGTTAGATTAAGCTATGGAAACAAATGCACATGAAAAAAGTTCTTTACAAGGACTTCCTGGTTGTGTTTCCTGGAACTCAGGTCTCTGGACTTCAGGAAGCCACAGTATCTCCAGAATAGGGACATGGAAGTGTCACATCTTGAAGAGCATGGGCACAAAGGCAGACTTTTCTCTCCTCTGCAGGCCAGATTCATGTGGGCTAGGCTCTTAGCTTTTACGTTAAAAATCAAAACAGGCCCGGCCGGATGGCTCTGTTGGAACATCAGCCCATACACCAAAAAAGATTGCAGGTTCAATCTCTGGTCAGGGTGCATATGGGAGGCAACAGAAGGATCTTTCTCTTTCTCTTCCTCTCCTTGCCTCCATCTAAAATTAATATATAAATCCTCTCATGAGGATAAAAACAAACACCCAAATAAGCCCAGATCTTTAGGAGTTATATGTTTGACTATATCCTTAAGAAGTATGTATTAAATTGCGATGCAACAACTGAGAAATGTAATTCATAGAATACTTATGCAGAGCATATCCTTTAAAGAAATTCAAATAGTAAAAGTAGTTTTCATTTGCCTAAAACTGTGAGTTTTGGGTGCCGGAAAGTATTTTGGATGCAAAACCAATTTGAGTCAGCTGATAGCATGGTGAGTCTCAAATTTGTAAAGGCTTTTGGTAGGTAATTCCCTTTTTTTTTTTTTTGGAAAAGTTTGTAATTGAATAAGAATGCAGAACATACAAAAGGAAGATATGTTATAAATAAGTGAAAAACAGAAGGATGACAATATTAACACACACTGCTAGAATCCCTAAGACAGACTCTAGCATTATGACAATGGCAGCTCCTTTAGGGGCACTTACTATATATCAGACATAATCATTCTGTGTATATAAAGTAACACAAACCCTAAGAGATCAGTGTTATGCCATTTTTTCAGTTAAGAATGATGAGGCTCTTAACCAGTATTCTATTTTTACAAACTTTGTGAAACGAAGATTAAAATTTACAGGGTTGCCCTAGCCGGTTTTGCTTAGTGGATAGAGCATTGACCTGCGGACTGAAGAGTCCCGGGTTTAATTCCTGTCTGCACATGCCCGGGTTGTGGGCTTGGTCTCCAGTAGAGGGCATGCAGCAGGCAGCCGATCAATGATTCTCTCTCATCATTGATGTTTCTATCTCTCCCTCTCCCTTCCTCTCTAAAATAAAAAATAATACGTTAAAAAAATTTACAGGGTTTTTACTGAGAGACTGCACATAAAAACATTTTGAAACCTAATCAACTGATATAAGATGCCATTATCATTTGCAATAAGAGAATGCCAATATAAAACCACATGTCACTCATTCAAGTAAATTGCACAGACATAGGGAGTTTTGGCATGGAATATTTTCTAGAGATGAAATTCTTGCTCAGAAGCCTGATGACCTTAAAACAAAAACAAACCAGTATGATGAACTGATATTGGAACAAAGAAACCACAGGCATTTGGATGTCAGTTCAAGTGGGCAATGCATCCCACACTCCAGGCCACTGCCAAAAGCCCTGTGCGTTGGCTAACTCTGATTGCTGGAACCATCTCCTTGTCTTTTTATCTTGCAGTTATTTATACTTCAGTTCTATTTGTAGTGTGACCACAAATACTCCTAAGAAACTTTGTTTTTTTTTTTGCCAACATTTTGTGATACTTGACAAGTTTTGAAGAAATCATTTTAAACTAAATTTAATTAACAGCGTGGGACTAAAAGGTACATGTTTTTGGCAGATTAAACCCTATATAAAGAGAAAATATTGAATTGGCAAAGTTTTCCCCAAGAAGCACATTATATCACAAGATCTATGTCATTGTAAGTCAATATTGATTATACATAGGAAATAAGCATGGGATGATATATTGAAAAGCTCTAAAGCACAATAAAGTTATTTAAATAATGCTTCGAAGAAGATTTGGAAGATCAAGTTAAGGAAGTTTTACAAATACATGAACAAAAAGTCAGAAATGAAAAGTGACAGAAAATAAGAAAATAGGATTTTTTCAGGGGATACAATACCTAAGCATTGGGTTCTAGCAGAGATAGGGAAAAAGGAGGGTAGAAAATTATCCTGGAAATTATGTAATTTCTCAGAACTGAAAGACATGGGTTTGCAGATTACAAAGGCCCAATGTACACCCAGAAAAATAAAAAAAGAAAAGAAAAACTATCCAAAGCACAAACGATGCAAAATTTCAGAGTATTGGGGTAAAGACACAATTTTAAGTTTCTGAGAAGAAAATAGGTCCCATTCAAAGAGCCCAGAATCAGAATAACATTTGACTTCCTAACAGCACTGGAAGTTAGAAAATAATGGAACAACGTCTTCAAAAATCTTCATTGTACCCTAAATCCCATGTCTAGCTAAATGATAGTATTAGAGTAAAACAAGGATAGTTTCAGATATGTGAAGACTCAAGAATATTATCTTCCTTAAGTTTTCCCCAAGATGTATTTCTCAACAAGTGCCACAATGCCAGGGAGTAAACAAAGAAGGGAGGTAGGAGATGTACCAGTTGGTTATTCAACGTAGGTGAGAGCCAAAAGATGATGATGTTGAGGAATTCCAAGAGATGTTGCCATAAAAAAAAGTACACAGAACATATACACTGAGTGTCCAGATTATCTCTGAACACATAAAAATCTGGCATATATATATATATATATATATATATATATATACACACACACCAGTGTATGAGTGGGGTCCGGCTAGCCTGGCCAGGAAGAGGGGACATGGGTGGTTGGTCGACCTACCTGCTGGTTGAACTCCTGGTCAAGGGGATAATTTGAATATTAGCTTTTGGTTTTTTTTAAATATATTTTATTGATTTTTTACAGAGAGGAAGGGAGAGAGAGAGCTAGAAACGTCGATGAGAGAGTAACATCGACCAGCTGCTCTTGCACACCCCCTACGGGGGATGTGCCCACAACCAAGGTACATGCCCTTGACCGGAATCGAACCCGGGACCCTTCAGTCCACAGACCGACGCTCTACCACTGAGCCAAACCAGCTTCAGCTGAATATTAGCTTTTTATTATATAAGATATACACTGAGTGGCCAGATTATTATGTGTTCAGAGATCATAATAATCTGGCCACTCAGTGTAGATGACTTGAGCATTTGATCATTCTGAGAAATGGTCAGTCTAGAAATATGGATTTAATTGACAAAAGAAATAGCTAAAATAATTGAAAATTGCAGAGGTGACTAAGATGGTGACATAAGAGGTTTCTGAGCTCCCCTCCTCCTACAAATATGTATAGCTCCACACAGAGCAATTCCTATTGAAAGTGATCCAGAAACTAGCTGAACAGCTCCTACACATTAGGCAGATGACAGAACACCAACCCACATCAATGTGCCTAGGAAAGGCTGAGTCACTTGACAGAACCCCCTGCCACAAGGCCATACAATCAGGAGCAGATCCACAACCACCAGCTTTTCTCTGAGGAGCAAAGGGTTTGGACCGGGTTTGGACCCCAAATCTATAATAGCATCTGGATTTTGTCAACATTTGTGATACTTTCCCCAACTTCTAAGACTCTCTAAATACCCATCTCTAAAAGCCAATGGGGATTGTGTCTATGAGACCTTTAAGAATATAGCAAAACAAAACCCAGTTATTCACAAATGTATTGAGCACTCCCTTTCCACCCCCTCCAGGGATTAGAGCCAAGGAAACAGGCAAAAACCCTATATACTTTGAAGGCTACCTGAGGATGAGGTTTCTAACTTCAGCGCTCATCCAGTGACTGACTGCAATCCTCTCCAGGGACAGAAACAGCAAACACCTTTCCTGCCCTCTCTCCTTAGCCCACTCCAACAACAAAACCAAGTTACTAGTGTCTCCCTGGAAAGAATTTTTACAAATGGTGGCACTCCAGCTTTAGTGGCTGCCGCCCAAGAAATGGGCCCCCAGATTACCTGGCTCTGAGAGCCAATGGGGCTTGTCTTCCTCAGCCCCACAGTACTGTATCAGATGAAGTAGTTCTTACCAGGTGCAGGAGTATTCCCTCCTCCCCGCAGCTGTATCTGGGCCCAGCAGAGAGGAAGCAGACAAAAACACCCATCTCCCAGTGTTTCCCTAGAAGGGGCTTACTACATAATGCTCCGCTGCCACCTGAGGGTCCAGTTTCTAATCAGCCTGCATCTAAGTGCTGACTGCCATTCTCACTTTTGGGACACTGACAGTTTTTGGCAGACCCTCAACTCCTGAAGCCATTAAGAACAAGGAAGGTGGCGAGGGCACTCTCAGAGGCTTGAGAGACAGCTAGAAGCTTGGATGAACTGATCAGAGTGGTTCATTTTTATAATAGGAACAGTCTACCATGACTGGAGAGGTGGCTGTTTTATCTCATGTTTGGAGATCAACAAAAAGAATCAAAGAAATTGAAGAAACAGGAATATGGTCCAAACAACAACAGCAGCAACAAGAACACCACCACCAAGAAAAATCTCCAGAAACAGATCTTAATGAAATGAATGTAAGTTATTAACCTGATAGAATGTTCAAAATAACAATTGTAAATATGTTCACCAAGGCCAGGAGAACAAAGCACAAACAAAGTGAGAATGTCAACAAAGAAAATAGTAAAAAGCACAAAACAGAAAACATATAGCTGAAGAATACAATAACTAAACTGGAAAAAAATCATTAGAGTTTAACAGCAGACTAAATGAAGTAGAAGAAAAGATCAGCAAACCTCACAGGGCAATGGAATTTACCTAATCAAAGGAATAAAAAGTAAAAAAGAAAGAAAAAGAGAGAAGACGGCTTAAGGGACTTAGGAGACATAAGTAGGTCATGATATGCATTATAGGGGTTCCAGAAGGAGATGAGAGAAAGGGGCAAAAAGCGTATTTAAATAAATAATAGCTGAAAACGTCCCTAACGTGGGGTAAGAAAGAGACATCCAGATCCAGGAAGTCCAAATCTCTAAATATAGGTAATCCAAACAGATCCACTCTTAGACATTATTATTAAACTAGAAGCCTGGAGAATGAAATTCATGCGTGGGTATGGTTCCTAGGCCTGTCCTGTGATCAGGCCATCTTCCCAGCTGCCCATAGCTGGCCCCACTCCCCATCACCACCCTTGGTCAAGGGCATGTACCGGAGTTGCAGGTTGGATCCCAGACCCATTCAGGGCACATGCAGGAGGTAGCCAATTGATGTGTCTCTCTCACATTGATGTTTCTCTCTCTCTCTCTCTTTCTTTCTTTCTCTCTCTCTTTCTTTCTTTCTTTCTTTCTTTCTTTCTTTCTTTCTTTCTTTCTTTCTTTCTTTCTTCCTTTCTTCCTTTCTTCCTTTCTTCCTTTCTTCCTTCCTTTCTTCCTTTCTTTCTTCCTTCCTTCCTTCCTTCCTTTCTTTCTTTCTTTCTTTCTTTCTTTCTTTCTTTCTTTCTTCTTTCTTTCTTTCTTCCTTCCTTCCTTCCTTCCTTCCTTCCTTCCTTCCTTCCTTCCTTCCTTCCTTCCTTCTCTCTCTCTCTCTCTCTCTCTCTCTCTCTCTCTCTCTCTCTCTCTCTCTCTCTTCCTCCTCCTCCTCCTCCTCCTCTTTCTCCCTCTCTCCTTCCATCCCTTTCCCTACCTCCCTTCTACTTGGTGATGATTAACAAAATAACAATAAACCCCCACACACAAAAGAAGGAAATACTACATTTGCAATAATGGGTTGGACCTGGAGGGCATTAAGCTAAGTGAGATAAGGCAAACAGAGAAAGACAAATACTGCATAGTATCACTTATATGTGGAATCTTAAAAAAAAAAAAAAAAAAAAAAAGTCAAACTCACAGAAACGGAGTAGAAAAGTGGTTGCCAGGGGCTGGGGGTAGGGGAAATAGAACTTGTAAAAGGTTATAAACTTTCAGTTATGCAACGAATAAGGCCTAAGGATGTAATATATAATTTGGTGACTATAATTGCAAACCTTTTATTGTATGAGTGAAATATGCTAAGAGAGCAAAATTTAAATGTAACCACCCTCCTCCCTGCCCAGTTACATATACTTCGTGCTAGATGTGCTAATTAACTTGATGTGTGGGTCTGTGTGTGTGTGTGTGGAGGGGGAGGAAGGGAATCCTTTCACTATATATATAAAATCATCACATTGAATACTTTATCTTTACAAATGTATTTGTCAACTATACCTCAATATAGCTGAAAAAATAATTAAAAAGATTTGCTCCTGGGAAACAATTTAAGTCTAGTAATGAGCTGCTTTGTAACATTTGAGTTTTAAAACCATATACATGGATTTCTGATCAAAATGAAAATTAAATTTTGGAAGCCATTGATAAGACCTTTTTAATCAAAACGAATATCTGAATGGGGTGCAGTCAAACCTTTGGGCCTCTTTGAGAGCAAGCCCCCCCCTTCCCTCCCCCAGCAGATGCCCTGCCTGGTCCCCTGGGTGGGTATGGATCCAAACAAAACTCCTCTTCCCAAGTCTCCCTGTGGGAGCAGCTGGCGCTACGGTGAGGTCAAGCCGGGGAGACTGCCCACGCTGCACTGCTGTGGGACTTCCAGGTAAGCTATTTAACCTCTAGGAGCCCCAATTTCCTCCTGTAGAAAAACGAGGCTAATCATGTTACGTGTGACCAACCATCACCTCTACAGGATAGAAAAGTGTGAGATTTTTTGTGAGGATTAAATGAGATAATAGATTCCAACGGGTCTGGTAAGTAGTGAGTCTACATATTCTCTGGTATTAAGCTCCAATTTTTATCCCAGAGGAGCAGGATAATAACAAAGAGGGGAGAGTTTGAGAATAACTGAAAACCAGCATAAGCATGAAATATCAATTTTTAGAAAAGTAAAAAACAGGGTTTCAAATAGTGGGAAAACCGTCAGAGAGAGGGACGCTCCAGCCTAGAGAATCCAGCCTGAGAACACGCCTCAGGTCTGGCTGCGGCAGACACTCCCGCCATCTTCTGCCTCCCGTCTTTGTTCCTCTCTATAACCATTTCCCTTTACAGAAAGCCGAGCTATGCTTTTCATGAGAGGACGAACTTTCTATATACTTCTGTGAAAGAAAAAAGCCACATGCTAACCTGACAAGCTCAGGGAAGGCCTGCGTGGCAGTCTTGCAAACCCAGAGACCTAAGATAACCACAAAAGATGGTTTGAAAATTAAATATCTAACAGGTTATAGTAGGTAGTCATTTCCCAGATATTTTCCCAAAGATCAACTTTGATCTTTTTACTGAGCCCATTTGCCTTTTTGCCTCTAAGATAACATATCTGTGAGATGTCTGGGTAACTTGTAACTTCCCTTTTTCCGGAGCCCTTGGGGAACAACCGAATGTGGTGGGCGCCAGGACAGATGCCTCACATTCCTTCGTTATCATGTTAATTGTTCCTGCACTCATCTGAGTACATGTCTATCATTTTACTTTTTATCCAATCCCAGGAGTTTCCCACCGCTTTGCTTTCTCCCGCCTCCTTACTCCATCACCAATGAATTTCATGTAACCCACCTATGTCCCTCCTTTGATTTCGGTGTATAAATAGAGAAATGTAACCCGCCATCCTTTGGAGCATTATCTCAATCCCTTGAGGTTCTGCTTCCCGGCATATGTTGACAGTTTTGGCTCAAATAAACTCATGAAAAAATTCTTTACAGGTTTCAATGTTTTTTTTTTTTTCCGTTAACACTTCCATTGATTTAAAAAGCTGGTTTTCACTCTAACAAAAGCCTCATGAATCCTCAAGCAACCTGCTTTTTATATAGAAAGGCTACTTTGTTTGGTTAGCTAATTTTATCCTTAGTGTAGTCCGGAAGTGCCTGAGCCTCATTCCGGTGAGGCATCAGTCAGGGAGGGAGAAAAGTGGAATAAGAGGAAAAAGAGTATGGGGCGCTCAGACAGAGAAAGAGAAACCCAGCCAATGAGTTCTCCAAGGACACGGCAGGCTTACAGTAAGCATTTCTGGATTCCTGCTGCATGCAGGGATGCAACCCAGGAACACAGACGAGGAGCAGAAGGACAGAGCTGTGGGGACTTAGAGGGCAAAGTAAGTCCCAATGAGGGGCAGAGTGGAGAGGAGCTGGGTTCCAGGGGCATCAGGTACCAACTAGCTGCCTAGTGTGCCCTCAGGGATGTTCCTCATGTCTCCCATTTCTGTGGGGGACTTGAATGTAAGACCCGGGCTGCACTCTAATTATAGTGTTGCTGTGAGTTTCTGATACCCCTCTACTAACTACTAAAAAATTACAAGTGAAAACTAATACGAATACGGTGATGTGAAAAGAGGGATTGATTCGTCTCTTTATAGACGAGTGGAGTTCTATGCTTTTAGCTGTCCTTTTGCTCGAAGAAAAGTTGCAAAAGTGGCCAGTCCCCTATATTTCTTCCTTCTCTAATAAGTAAGCAGTGCGAAATGAAATAAAGTGGCTAAGGCTCTGGTAGCTTATTTTACTCCTCTCTACCCAGCCCAGGAGGAGAGATGCCGAAAGTTCAACACAGGGTCTGCAGAGACCAGAGTTTCACAAAAACACCGCAAAGGACATAATGGCTCTTCCATATGCCTGCTTTGTTCAGCCAGATTTACAGTTTATAAGTTGCCACCTCTGTTCCCATTTACTTTTAGTGCCAACATTTTAATAAATCAAACAACATAAACAATAGTCCCAAACCACCTTTGCTGTCAGCTGCAGGAAACTAGTTGGTTTCAGCCTGAGAGAACTGTTCTCCTACGACCCCCCCCCCCCCCCCCCCCAAGCCTCAGAGGGCAGCAGAAGCACTTGAGTAGGTCAGTGGACTTGATTTATTTAATTACCAGACAGGGTGCATTTTCCATAGGAAATTGCGGGGCCACATGTGAGTCTGGCACACACAGCGGATTCTTCAGTCTTTTGGTCGGTGAGGGGAGCCGGGGCTCAGTTGAAGAGAAGGGGGAGGTTGAAGGGCCTTTTTGTTAGCACAGCAATTGCGTGTGCCCATCTATGCCTCCCAACCAGTTCATCAGGAAGAACCTGGCCCACCAATGGAGATCAATATGAGTATGAAAACAATTTCTCTGAAAACAAATTGCATTCCACAGACACAGACTCAAAGAAAAATGGATTACCAGGACAATTCTACTTGATGTAAAACTGACCAAGTTTTTGGTTTTATTTTCAGTTCCAGTTTTTTCACTGATTCTGTGCCTGGCTTCAGAAATTATAAGATTATGTCATTGGGAGAGACTCAAGATCAATTAGTCCACACTTCCTAATCCTTTAAGCAGCGGTGCAATTCAGTGTTTCACAAACTTTTGACATATTTGTATCCCTTCTATAATTTTCGTAACGCTGAGTACCCCTCGTACTCATGAGAACGTAGAATTAGGCGCAGCTAAGCGCGGTTCAGTGCATATCCCTACCAAACTCCGGTGCAACGCGTACCCCCACCAAACTCTTCCCGTACCCCTGGGGGTACGCGTACCACACTTTGGGAAACTTAACTTAAGTCATATATTTATTAGTTCTGTTCACAGAACTACAAGTAACCATAGTGGTCCTTGTAAACAAAGTGGTTGGCTCCAGAAAGGAGAGGTTCTTCTTAATATTTTTCTTTGAGGTTCAATAAGAGGCACACATTGGGGTTTCATGGGGAAAAAGAAGGGGGAAATAAATCTTTAGAGTAGGGGCTGGCTGGGTCATTGACAAGACTGGGGCTGCCTCCACTGCCCCAGAACAGCTGGGTGGCTCCACTTTCTTATTAAAAAAAAATCACTTTCTTGATTAAGATATCACATATTTGTCCTCATCCCCCCCATTCCCATCCCAAACCCTCCCCACGTATGTTCCCACCCCTCTGTTGTCCGGGGGGTTAGGCTTATATGCATGCACACAAGTCCTTTGGTTGATCTCTCCCTTTTATCCCCACCCTCCCCTACCTTCCCTCTGAGGTCCCACAGTCTGATCGATGCTTCCCTGTCTCCAGGTCTGTCCACTTCCTATAAACAGAAACATCTCCTGCAGAACTCTCCCAGAAGTAAGGAATTGCTGGATGGTCCCACACTGTGGGCTATTTTTCAGGCTCTGCACATCCATTTTCTCTGCTTTGTTCTAAGTGTGTTAAATGTTCTAACTTCACTCTCTACTCCACCCTCCTCTGTGCATAAAGATTAGCCAGTAATTATCACCTATTTTATTTTATTATTTACTTAAAAAATATTTTATTGATCTTTCACAGAGAAGAAGAGAGAGGGATAGAGAATTAGAAACATCGATGAGAGAGAATCATCGATCAGCTGTCTCTTGCACACCCCCCACCGGGGATGTGCCCGCAACCAAGGTACATGCCTTTGACTGGAATCAAACCCGGGAATCTTCAGTCCACAAGCTGATGCTCCATCTGCTGAGCCAAACCGGTTTCGGCTTATCATCTATTTTAGAGCTCAGATTTTTTGTTTGGTTTTGTTTTAGACCAATGATGGAAAATGCTATAATTTATTTATAAAATAAATTATTTACACATGCCTCCCAAGATTGGAATTCTTTTAGAAGTTATCTTCTTCAGCTTTTCACATCGGGAATTTCGGAACAGCTATACTTCAGAGTTTGCCTATTTTGGGAATTCAATTTTACCATATATTTTAACTATAAAATTTTCCCAAGCATTGAAATGTGACCAAAGCTAATAAAACCCACACCTGCTGGCTGCATCCTGTACATATTCCCTCTTTTATTTTACGTATCTTTTATTAGCATTAATGTTGGGCCATGGTTGGGCAGTAGATACAATGGAATGAAACTACAATGTGATACGGTCTGAGAAAAAGCTTGCATCAAAAAGCCAATGTACCTAAATTTGGGAACTCATAATTTTATTATCTGGCTCCAGCCTTCCTGTCTTGTATTTCACCTAAGTCATGCATATGGATTTGACTTGAATGCTATTGTTGCTCCTTCTTTTCTTGCCAGCCTGTCCCATTCCTTCCTATCTGCTACTGCCAAGTTATAGTCTCAAGTGCTCTATGAGGCTTTTTTCTCCTGATAAATTGCAGAATTGGGTGTAAGTCCTACCCTGGCATGTACTTTTATCCTGTTTTATGATGCTTGCTTCATGGGTGTTAGTTTTGTTTCTCTAGGTACTTTTAGGCTTCTGAAACCTTAAATTCAATGAAATAATTTGACTTCAGCTTATTCTTCCTTAACTTATTAAGTTACTTCAACTAATATGGATTTCAAACAAATAGTTTTCAATATTTCAGCTCAAAACCTTTGCTCATTAAATTAGACCAATCTCTTGCAAGCCCTTGTTAAGAGAGCCTGGGAGGCATTCACAGGCTCTTTGGGTACTGGGATCTATTGAACACCACATAGTTTCATGTATTGTAGGCAAAACCATTTTCCTTAGAGCACCTCTAACACCCACAGGCATTATATTTGCCCCCAATGGGAAAACGTTCTTTACTTCAAATTACTGATATATCGCTTTTAAATCTGGCCCATTAAGGACCATCAGCATAATCCTGGTGAAATCATATATATGAACATCAACGGCCTTTATATCCTAATAAACTTCATTCAATCTTACCAATCTCTAAAAATAACATGAAGTAAGCCACATGTAGACACACTTGAATGGCTTCAAATTTATGCCTCGTAGTAAAGTCAGCAGGGCTTCCTGAACTAAATGTAGTATTGTTTTCCCCCAAAGACACATGCAGAAAGGGCTCCCTTAGGGCTTTGTCTATGGATGAGAATAGGCTCTAAGGGGACTTCCTTAGAAGGCCCACTGATGAAGGACAAGAGACCGTAGGGAAGACACATATCACGAGGGTGGGATAAAGGGAACACAATTGTATTTCAGTCTGAGGCAAAGTACAGAAACAATAAGCACGAACCCTACAACAGTTAGACCAGATGCTAGATGTGAATCCCAGATTGGTGCTGTGATTCCAGAATAAAATGCAACTCGGCCCAAAGGTACTTTTCTTGAGCAAGATGCCAAAATGGTGTTCTTAAGTATAATTAACAGAATGTTCTTTTCTGGTAGATTTATTTCACCAACTATCACTCATAAGTAGCTCAAGTATAAAAATGATTTTTCCAACTAAGTGAAAGTCAAAATGTAAATGAAAATGAAAGAACAAGTCCCTCCCCAGTTACCCTCCTTCAAGTTCTCCCCATCTCTTGACCCATTTTCCTGATCTGGCATGGAAGGCTCTCCACAGCCTAGCTGCCACCTCTCTCTGCTGCCTCTGCTTCGGTCCACTTTTCACCTCTCACACTGGTCAAATGGCGTATTGCTCACTGCCCACAACCATGCCACGCTTGCTTCTGCACTGACAGTGCTGTTCTCTGACATTCCTTTCCCCTGAGACAGTCACCTCGCTAGGCCTTCCTACTGATCCTTAAGGATCAGCCAGGTGCCACCTTCTTCGGGAAGATTTTCCTAAGTTCTCCAGACCAGTGGTCGGCAACCCGCAGCTCGTGAGCCACATGCGGCTCGTTGGGCCCTTGGGTGTGGCTCTTCCACAAAATACCACGGCCTGGGTGAGTCTATTTTGAAGAATTGGCATTAGAAGAAGTTTAAGTTTAAAAAATTTGGCTCTCAAAAGAAATTTCAATCATTGTACTGTTGATATTTGGCTCTGTTGACTAATGAGTTTGCCGACCACTGCCCTAGACTTTGTGAAGTGCCACCCACTCCAGGTTCCCATAGCACGCTGGGCATACTTCTACCAGAGCTCTCACCACTCTGTGTAGTATAATCTGTTATTAACTGCCTACCCTCTGCCCTACCCCAACCTCTAGCTTCTCAAGAGCAGGTACCATGTTGATTGATTTGTAGTCACAATACTAAGCACACCGCTGAGATATGAAAACACAAATCCTTAACAAACAAATCACATGGAAAATGTCAGTAGAGCCCTGACAGGTGTTGCTAAGTGGCTAGAGCATCAGCCCATGTACCAAAGGGTCACGGCTTCAATTCCTAGTCAAGGGCACATACCTGGGTTGCAGACTTGATCTCCTGCAGGCTTGTCTGGGAGGCAATCAATGGATATGTCTCTCTTACATCGATGTTTCTCTCTCTCCCCCCTCCCTCCCTTCCACTTTCTCTTAAAAAAAAATATTCAGATGAGGATTAAAAAGAATTATAAAAAAAGAGAAACTGTCACTGGAATAACTATTCTATAATACTTCTGATTATAGCTAATGGTGCACTATGAGTTCTGAGGAGAACCTGATTCAGAAAAGGAACACAATGAACATTTAGAAATTGGATGCTTTTCAATGTATTTCCTGTGTACTACACAGCCCATTTTTTTTTTTATAAAATGGAATAAAAAGCAGGAAACTGAAGAGATATTCCTTCCAAGTCCTGTAAGCCCAAGTCCACTATTATAAAGTCCAATTTAAATGAATTTTCTTTTTTACTTTTTCTTGAAAATATATTATAGTGAAAAAGGCTCTGTCTCAGTTAATCTTGTTAAGAAAACAGAACCAAGTTCATCATTTCTAAAATATATGCTTATTTTGGCTAACTCAAACCCTTTAAGAACATCAGCAGTTGCAAAATTTTCCATATTATAGCTCAAAATAGAAAATTTGAAAGAAAAAAATGCTTGTGGAAAAGTGTTATTTTTGCAGAATTGTACTAGAGTTTAATATGCAGCAGCCATCTATAATGAAATAGATGCTTCCTGCTGACAGAGCCAAAACGGGCTCTTTTGCATCGTCATAGTCCGTATCCAATTCCATCCAATCCATTGATGACAGTGAAAGATACAGGAGGTGAAATTTATTAACAAAGTCTCCAATGCTGGAGTTTCAGCCCTTACCTATGCTGATCTTTTTCAACACAGAGAAACTTCACTGAGCGATGCAATATTCTCTCTGAAAAAATTCCTGATTATGTTCCTCTGAAAATTTTTCTATATTCCTTGGTGAACTACAACTCAAGATGGCCAGTTGCTTTTCTTTTTAAACTTGAAGCACAGACAATTTACCAAACAGTGTTTTGGAGTTTGAAGAGAGATTGATTTCCCACAGAGAGTAAAATTTAGCCAGGACCATTTAGCATATTGGCTTTGTTAAGAAAAATGCTTGGCTGTATTCACTTAATAATCTCCTCGATTTTTGATTTGTTTGACATGCCTAAATTTGGTGATTCAGCCATGTAAAACTAAACATAAAAAACCTTACTGTAGTCCAGCTGGCGTGGTACAGTGGTTGATTGTTGACCCGTGAACCAGGAGGTCAAGGTTTGATGCCCGTGTTTTGGACACAATTCCCAGTAGGGGGCATGCAGGAAGCAGCCGAAAAATGATTCTCTCTCATCATTGATGTTTCTGTCTCTCTCTCCCTGTCCATTCCTCTCTCTGAAATCAATAAAAATACATTAAAAAAACAAATAAACAAAAAACCTTACTGCATTTCTAGAAATGTCTAAGGCCTTTATATTTCTTATAATAATAAAATGAACTGACAAAATGTTGTGTAATTTAGATTTATAAAAGAATCACAAAACTACATAGCAATATAAACAACCTGGTGGCAATGTATAATGAAGGATATCAAGAAAAGTTGTTTATTATACAATGATGCTAATATTATTTATTTCTTTTTTCAAAAATCTTTTCTCATCTATTAGAAAAAAACAACAACCCGAAAGCAAAGGATTACTATATCTGGGACTCATCTCTAGTTACTTTAAGCATTAACTATTACACACTTCCCCTTGCATCTATCTCATGGCTTTTATTTCCTTGCCCTCCCTTTTCAGCATGCCAGCTAAGTTCTTCTTACTTCAAATGTAGTTTACCTCATGCATGCTCCAAGTATCACTTGTCCACAGACTTTCTTCTCTAAATTTGAGCATTTAATATCAACATCTGGTACTACTGTACTTCTATTTTTCAATGTTCCCAGCTATATGTGAGCTTACAAGACCATCTTGTTAGCTCTTGTATCCTCACCAGTAATTCGCATATTTGCAAAATATGACTTTAGAGGTATCAAGTGCTGTGAAAGCCAAAGAGTGAAATGCAAATTAGACCCTCCCTAAGGACACAGAGGGATGATGACTTTTGCACTCTCAGAATTCACCTGTAATAGCACAGGCGGCTTACCTTGTGTTTGGCTTTAGATTTTCTACTGTGGAGAAGGTTTGATTTGTAATTTGGATGGACTTGTTCTTCCCACTGAATGACCCATTTTCTCTGGATATAACTTCATATTCTGTAGAGCAAAAAAGCCAACAGATACTCATCTTTATTTTCTGGCTGAATTAAATGTTCTAGATGCTAATAGCATAATAAAAATAATCAACTCAGATTGCATGATCTTATACATTACATGTTGACATTATACATTATGGATATATTATGCATACATCTTATACATTTTCAATTTCCAGATTGGGATGGTCAGCAGATGACAAAGGCCCCAAAGCATTTGGGGAGTTGCTCATGGACCATTTCTGCTTTCCCTTTAGCAGAGCAGGGAAGGCCTGGCAACTGTGAAATCAATGACATTCTTATGGTAGCTTTGGAAACTGGTACCTATAATTTTGTGAGGCAAGTCAGCCAGCCTGCCATTGGAGAGCACTGTAGAGTGGCGTGTATGTAGGAGCCCTGAAAAGGCCACTGACTACATGGTGCTGCTGCCAAAAACTCAGCTGGGTCTCAAACCATAGCAGCAAATGACAGCTAACCAAACAATGAACTATACTTTCCTATCATTCATTATTCTGATTTAGAGAGAGGCCCAGTGCACAAATTCATGCACAGGTGAGGTCCTGAGAGGTGTGGAGGAGGCGGGGATGTGATTGGCCTTCCGAGTGGGTGGTGGGATGCCCTTGACAGCCTGGGATCTAAATCTATCCCACTGATGTTCGCACCCATTGTTGGGAGCCTCCTGGCAGTAGTTTTTTTTTTTTTTTTTTTTTTTTTTTTTTAATATATTTTATTGATTTTGTACAGATAGGAAGGGAGAGAGATAGAGAGTTAGAAACATCAATGAGAGAGAGTCATCGATCAGCTGCCTCTTGCATACCCCCTACTGGGGATATGCCTGCAACCAAGACACATGCCCTTGACCGGAATCGAATCTGGGACCTTTCAGTCCCCAAGCCGACGCTCTATCCATTGAGCCAAACCGGTTTCGGCTGGCAATAGTTTTTATATCCTTTCTTCCTTGCGGTGCCCGAGGCCAGCTTCCAGGAGGCCATTGGCGTTGTTGGGATCGTGCTGGCGACTCTGGTCTTTGGTGCCTGGCCTGTTCTTCAGAGATTGGATCTGCAGGACTACTGAGGGAGTGAGTGAGTGGCTGCCGCAGGTCTGGTAGGCCGCTGGGATGGGTTGGTCAGCTAAGCAGCATTCTGGCTATGGGAGTGCAATGACCACCAGGGGGCAGATCCTGCATTGAGCATCTGCCTTCTGGTGGTCAGTGCACATCATAGCGACTGGTCGTTCCAGTGGTTCTGGTCATTCGGTGATATGATCGCTCAGGCTTTTCTATATATAAATGGGAATTTTGCACCTACATCTTACATAAGTTATTACGTTTTGTACATACTACTCATCTATTCTTTTTTGACAGTTATCTTTGTATTTGTAAAAAGAAGCTATTCCTTAAAGTCTGAACAGAGAGCCACATAAATTTCACTTAAAGGCATATTTCTATGAGCTTGCAGGGCTAATGAAAACAGAATTTCAGAATCTGAAATATAATTTACAAACTTGTTAAATGGTTTTCCCTGTTCTCGGTTGGGTTTATAACACATATGAAAAGGTCATACAGAGGATTTAAAAATAACCAACAAAAACAAAAAAACAAAAAACAAAACCCCATTCAAAATCAGCTCCATCGGTATGAAGAAATACACAAGTGGTGGGTGTTGGGGAAAGCAGGAGGCTGTGAAGGAGCTGGCGAGTTCCTGAGGATTCTTGTATTGGCACTGACACTGAAGGTAGGAAACCACGAAGTAACTCAGGAGACTTAAAATCACCAATTTTCTTTTGGGAGGGATTTTCATGCTATATTTCAAAATTCTAAAAAGAGGCATGACTCTATGAATAATTTCCTTTGGCTATCTTTCCAAAAGTTCAATAGTAAACTGGAAGGCAACGCCACTGTGTCTGGACACATCAGTGCAACTATTACAGGACCAATGGTTGGTGTTTAGTATTCCTTCCTCAGACTCTTGTTCCCAAGCATTTTTGGTTTTGTTTTGTTTTGTTGTTTTCCAACTCTTTTTGTTCCCAGTTCTTTTGGTTTTCTATTCTAACAGAGGGTGGAGAGAGAGGGAGAAAGGGGAAGGACCCTGAATTCAATAAGCCCTTTTTAATGTCTTTCCTCAGCTGTGGAGGGATATTTACTAGAAACATGTCCTAGTAATTAAATGGGAGTAAACATGATTTTTAAAAAATGGAAACTGCTTGATGGGGAGAGACAGACCAAGCCAATTGCCTTGATCTTAGTCCCAGTTTTCCCATTTGTAAAACGTCAATAATGTCTCTTCATAGTGCTGCTTGTGGAATTAAGTTAGAAACATATATAGCCAGTGCTTATTTGCTCAACATGTGGCACCTATTATTGTTGCTGCTTTTATTATCCCATATTACTTGTGTTTTGAAAATAGGGTCACAAAAATTTGAAAGATTCCATTTGAAAAGATTGAAGTATAATTTAGTTACCAAAAGAACAATTTATATAACATTCCAACTGGTTATGCATAAAACCTACTACCTTCAAAAGACATCTTTGGTTTGGAACATTCGTTGACTATATGTTACCCTTTTAATATTACCCCAGCCCTTAAAACCTGAAACTCTTATTGTTTATCTTCTCTAGTTTTCTTTTGACTCAAAATTTAAGGGATCTATCTATATAAAAGGCTAATATGCCAAGAGTCCCACCGTCTGGGTAATGACATCAAGTAGCAACACCTGGCTTCCTCTTCCTAGTGATGACTAGCCTCAGGTGGAAACATTTTAGACTTTAACCAAATGTCTGTGAAGTGTTTTCCCTTGCCTCATCTGAAGTAGGTAGAAAGGAGACTTGATGGAATCCTATTTTCTTTTCATTAGCCAAAAAATAGAGATTTAGAAACTTGACTCGACTGAAAAGAAGTAAGAAATGTTGGACCTTGAAAAGACTTCAGGTTTTCTCACTGTGCAGGATATAATCAAACACTGCTGCAGGTAAATATTTTACCCTTTGTTCTCCCTGTGTGAAGCATAATAATAATGTGCTTCGTGTTGATAGTTACTGCTGTGTCCCTGACAATTATCTGAAAGAGAAGTTGGGGTGCTTCAATGGGCAGGAGAAAGTTTAGCTATATCAGAAAGCAGGTCTAATTAATCAAGTTTATTCTATATCTATAAAAGGCTAGGTTGACTCATGTATAAGCAATACATTAAAGCTCTCACTGATGCAAATCACATGAGTGTGTTTTGATCTGCCATTGTTGATGGTGAATTTGGTTGTTTTTGTTGACACTCTAAAGCTGAAAAAAAGCAGCAGAATCACACAGAAGTAACAATGGTGATTAAATATGATCATAATAGTGATCTGGGTAGATATAATTCTCCCTCTGTAACTGAAGTTGCCATCATATTCAGAAATGAAGATGGAGGACCTCCTTTAGAAAGGGATTTCCTCATTCATTGTAAACTAGATCCCAATAATATGAATGCCACTAAAATGAAACAAATCAGTATCCTGTTTCATACATTAGATGCAATGACATATCCTATTCTTTTTCCACATGGTGAAAAAAGGCTGGGGAATAAATATTGCATTAAGACTCAGATACAACAGTGTAATTGACAATAATACAAAATTCAATGGATCATGCCGAAAAGAAAAATTTTCTCATCAAATTTCTTAATAGTATTATTTCTTCGGGAATGCCGTGTCATAAATTAGAATTGAAAGTAGGTGCAATCACCATGCTATTGAGAAATCTTAATAATAAATGGGGTCTTTGTAATGGTACTAGATTTATTATCAAAAGATTGTGATTTAACATAGTCAAAGCCAAAGTATTAACAGGTTCTGCAGAAGAGAAGTTGTTCTGATTCCAATAATAAGTTTGTCCCCATCAGACACTGGCCTTAGTGTTAGAATAAGTTTAATCAGCTGATACTGGTTTGGCTCAGTGGTAGAGCATCAGTCTGTGGACTGAAAGGTCTCAGGTTTAATGCCGGTCAAGGGCATGTGCGTTGGTTGCGGGCACATCCCCGGTGGGGGGTGTGCAGGAGGCAGCTGATAGATGTTTCTCTCTCATTGACGTTTCTAGCTCTCTATCTCTTTCCCTTCCTCTCTGTAAAAAATCAATAATAAAAAAAAGAATAAGTTTAATCAATTTATCAATCATTGTTTTCATCAATGTTGTTTTTATATCATGTTTTTCTTTTTATATCATGTCTTTGTTGTTGTTAGATCATGTTGTTATTGTTTATTTATTAATCAATTTATATTTTTCATATACCTGTTACTAATTTTCTTTCATCTTTGACACTTCTAATACAAAGAAAGGGTGAATTGTAATATTAAAATATTTCTTTTAATTAATTTCCTTTCAATGTGCATGAATTTGTGCACCAGGCCACTAGTGATTTAATACCATTTTAGTCCTAAAAGTCTGTAGTTTTCAAAATGAATCTAGAAATTACATTAATAATTAAATAGAGCCGAAGCCAGTTTGGCTCAGTGGTAGACTGTCGGTCTGCGGTCTGAAAGGTCCCAGGTTCGATTCCGGTCAAGGGGCATGTACATTGGTTATGGGCACATCCCCGGTAGGGGGTGTGCAAGAGGCAGCTGGTCGATGTTTCTCTCTCATCGACGTTTCTAGCTCTCTATCTCTCTCCCTTCCTCTCTGTAAAAAATCAATAAAATATATTAAAAAAAATAATAATTAAATAGAACTCTAAGAATTCTCGCTTTTTGAATGTATATTTTGGGGCTTTGTAAATATATCTTTTATTTTTAATATTTTAGGTGATAATAGCTTTTAATAAATCCACCAACATTATAAAAATGGAATGTTAATTTTGGAATGAATATTTATAGACACACTCTGAGTATATTTCCGAAGGTAAAGACAGTCTCTTAAATTTATGCCCATATTTCTTCTTTTCAAATATGAGGTTTTGTTTATAATTTCATTATTAATAAAGACATAAGAAAATCTGTAAAGAACTAACTCTGAATAATTGATCTATTTTTCCCTCTTCAAATTGTTTTATTGCCCTATTATGAAAAAAATGTACCTAGTAGAAAAAGTTATTTATTATAAAGTTTGGGAATACCACTCTAGTCAATAGAGCATAAAAACAGTAATGGTGATACTATTTCTCCCTGTCTTACTACTTTGACCACTGACAAACATTAATTTAACAGCTGCTGACTTATGCTGGGCATTCATTCTGTTTAATTTTATCCTCAGGATAAACCGATAATGATGAGTGTCATTACAAATAAGGAAGCTAAAGTTCAAAGAGGCTAACTATATACCCAAGTTCCATGTTTAGAACACAGCTGGTCTGGAATTTAAATGGATGTCAGCACACTCTTGGCATATCACAAAGCAACACCTTATAACTAACTTAACTTTAAGTTACCAAGGACCCCAGCAGTGTGTGGCCAACTTCTTAGGTCACCTATTTTTATATTAGTGTTGAAGGGACATGTAGAAGCAACTGAATTTGAATGTATTTACTAGAGGTGAATATGCACGTGTCTGTCAATTAAAAGAAAGATTATTGACAGAAGCCAACACATGTAATAAAGAATGTGTTTCACTCTCTTTCTGTTCTCTTTCTCAATCTTTTCCTTTCATATCATTTTCAGTGATAGGAGAATTAATTTCTATAAGATCTGAACTGCTGGTTTGTTTGAAAGCAAGATTGCATTTAAATTAACAATTTAAAAATAAACAGAATTGAAAAAAAAATAGAACAGACCATTAGGGTATACCATCTGTCCAACATTTAAATACAGGCCAGATGAGTAATGGTTAAATATGGAACTATTTTTTATGTAGAAAATATTATAGCTAATGAGATGTGGTCCTTACCCATGAAACCTGTTATTTAAGTCTGTTATCTTATGAAAGATTTCAAACAGCCCATTAATATTTGGTAATAGTGTTCCAAAAGTAATTGGTTAGAATACTTTGAGATTATTAGCTTATATCATTTATAAAAAAATGTTACATAATGAACCAGAAAGAAAATAATTCTCTTAAAAAAACAAGATATAATTGATATACACAAGTGAATATGTATTAGATGTATTAGGTCAGTGATTTTTGACATTTTTCATCAGATGGCACATATAAACTAATTACTAAAATTCGGTAGCACACCAAAAATATATATTTCTTTACCAATCTGACAAAAACAGGTACAATTTTGATTTATTAAAAAATGCTAATTACCTACTCTTATTATGTGATGTGACTAATAAGATGAAACTCTTATTATGACCTATGTACTTATGATTCAAGACAGGGCCTTCACACTGGATGGCTGTTGTGTTAGCTGTTGTCATTTTTTAATTGGACAATCTTGGGGGAAAGATGTCAGTGCTCCTGACTGCATGTTTTTAAAATTGTTGTGGCACATTAGATGAAAATTGTTCTATTAGATTATTAGGCCTAGTAGACTAACCACTTCCAGCTTGATGTCCCACATCTTTAAGGCAAATTAAATTTTATAGGTCATTTGGTTTTGTGAGAATTAAACCTCAGACTACCACAGGAACTTCTTATTAGCACAGTATATGGATTGAAAGCTTTGAACTTTTTAATACATGTAGATAATCAATACTTAGAGATTGATTTATTTTTTGATGCTGATTTAGATATTGACTTAGCACCAATGGGCACAGTCCCAAGTAAAGAAGCAGGACTAGGCAAGTCCCCAGGAGCCATGGGTAGTGGCTGGTTTGCTCTCAATACAAAGGTAAGCTTTGCATGAGAAACAAAATTTACAAAATATGGTTTTTAAAAAAGTCAGCTAAGTAAAGAAGAACAAAAGTCAGCTAAGTAAAGAAGAACACAGCAGGTATATCTCCTCAGACAAACTGGGAAACTCCAGTGTAAGTACACTGGAGTTTCCCAGTTTGTCTGAGGAGATATACCTGCTGTGTTCTTCTTTATTCATAGAAAACATTTTTGGCAGAGCCTGAAATGTGCACTCCCCACCCCTCTGTGTAGGGATTTCTACTCCCGACAATTTCTTAGTGAGCTCCCCGTGGCCTGTCCACCTGCCCCAGGCATCCGAACAGGGACACAGGGACGTGGGCAGCAGGAACCTTGCACACGCAGGCTGTACTCTCAAGCTGATCTTTTCAGCTCCTCTCCAGTTTGATTATTCTGTTAATTATGAAGAATTAAATTCCCATCTAACAAGTTCAAAGAATGACTCGGGATTTCTGAAGGAAATAGGTGGGTGGATAGCAGAATAAAAGTTTCAGGAGATAAGCAGAAAATTGACTGGAATAGAATTGTTAAAACATGTACCCTTAAATGATGGAAAAAACATTTTAGCTTGCTTGAAAGTTCTAGGTTTACCCAGAAACTGGGTTGGTGAAAGGAAAACTCATTTCAATATGATCATACGTCAGTGGCAACATCTCATATATTATCTGTAATTTTCTGGGTAATGAAAAATCTAGATAAATCTCCCCGTTAGGAAAGAGTTATAAGAGGAGACGAAAGGGTGCAACTTAGAGAGATCGGCTAAGGATGATGAACAGGGAGCCCACAGCCAGGACAAAGATGATCTTTTCCCATCACATGAACGTGCCGCAGGGACAGCAGAACTCGGCACGGACTCGCTGCTCCTGAGCGCGGACTCGCTGCTCCTGAGCGCGGACCCACAGGCTATCTGTGACGCAGGGTTCCGCAGCCCCTCTGCAGCACATTAGTAACAGTCCTATCCAGCTCTTACCAGTGACAGTGTCATTGAGTGGCTTTTCCCAGTCCAAGATGACAAATGAGGGGCATCCTTCCACGGTGACCACAGTGAGGTTGGAGGGTGGGTTCTGCGGCGGGCTGGTGGCATTCCCCTCTGTGGGCTCCTCTTTGGGGAACCGTTTGATGGAGTCAGTGATGGAGCAGGGCCTGTCGTCAGCTTTTGTAATGTATTTCACATGAGGCCCTAGAGAGGGAGAGAAGATTCTGACATTTAGCATTTTTTTGAGTAAAGTTGGCGGAAGGTGAACTAATAAATATAATTGCTTGAGGACATTTGGTCTCACATTAAGAGCAGCTAGAAGGAAGCAGTGAAGTGGATGGTTCAGAATTGTGAAAATCCTGTCTCTAGGATACATGATATGGATGTTTGTTAATTTACTTTCTTAGATAGTTTAGTGTGTGCTAATATCCAAAAGTAATTTGTCCCCCCTGAGCATGGTTTAAACCTCGTAATTTATGTGGCATGGGAAAAAAATATTCAAAAGGGTCTTGCCTCAGTTGTGGGCAATAACAAGCCCTACATTAGACACAATTCTGGTCCCACCTAATAAATATGGCAGCTAGGCTCAGAAAGATCAAGTGGTTTCAAATAATTTGCCTACACCCAGAACATATTTTAAGTATAAAAACATATCCAGAAACCAACAAGATGAAATTAACAGGAAAATATCTCCCATAATGAAGAGAAAAATAAATAATTTAAAAACCAACCTAGAACTTTCTAAGTGTTAGAATCATTAGACAAAAGCAATAAAGCAGTTATTACTACTACTAGAGGCCCAGTGCACAAAATTCGTGCACAGGCAGGGTCCCTAGGCCTGGCCAGAGATCAGGGCCAATCTGTGGGGTGACTGGTGGGGCAATTGGGGGGACCCACGCTGGCACCTGCCTTGGCTGGCCTGGGGCCTGAGGGCTGGGGGCAGCTCCTGCATTGAGCATCTGCCCCCTGGTGGTCAGTGTGCATCATAGTGACTGGTAGTTCTGCAGGTCAGTCTATTTGAATATTAAGTTTTTATTATCTATAATAATAATATGATAATTAAACTGGGCATCCTTTCAGATGACCTTCCAGATGAAGCTGGGGCTGTGAGGGAAGCCTGGGTCATGGGTGCCAGAGGGAAGCCAGTGCCGGCAGCTGGGGGAAGGAAGGCCAACTCTTGTATAAATTTTGTGCCTTGGGCCTCTAGTACAGGATAACCCACATGGTCAAAAGTTAAGACCTGAAAGATATAAGAGACCCACATCAATTTCATACCAAAGTAGAAATAAAAGGGAATGTTCTCAACCCAATAAAGGGCATTTATGAAAGCTCTACAGGTAACATGATATCTAGTGATGAAAGAATGAATGTTTTCCCCATAAGATCAGAAACAAGAAAAAGATGTCCATTCTCACTATATCTATTCAATATTTTTACTGAGGCTCCAGCCTGTACATTGAGGCAAGAGAATAGTTACTCAAAATGGAAAGGAAGAAGTAAAATTTTACTCTCGGTTAATACGATTCTGTATGTAAAAACCAATGTATTTATAAAAACTTGACTAAGTGAGAGAAACCAAGATGGCGTCATAGGTAAACACCTAAACTGCAGCCTTGCACAACAATTTTAAGACTACAACTAAAAGATAGAATGGACATCATCCAGAATCACAGGAAAGCTGGCTGAGTGGAAATTCTACAACTAGAAGGAAAGAGGAAAGCACACGGAGAATCAGAGGAGATGCAAAGGACTGAGGTATGGAGACATGAGCACAGAGAGGAAGGGCGGCTGAGTGCCTGACTGGCATTCTCTGGCAGGAGAGGAAGGGAAGCCCCCAACTGGACTGAATCCCAGTTCCGACTGCACTGAACCCAGCTTCAGCCGAAACACTGTGGACCCAGGCTTATATGGGGAGAGTCTGGACTGTCAGGTAAAGAGAAAGGCACATGGGTACTCGGGAAAGTAGCGGTGGGCAGGGGTCTGTAGATGCGTGCCTGAGTGTGCTCAGAGAAGACTGACGGCTGAGGTTGCCACTAGCTCTCCCTAGCGGAAGGGATTCAAAAGCTCCTGACTGCACTAAACCCCAGTTCCAACTTCACTGAACCCCAGTTCTGGGTGAGACTGGGGGAATCTGGACTGTCAGATGGAAACTCAGGGGAGCCGCAGAAGGCAGAGGTCTGGAGGCATGTGCGCAAGGGCAGGGCTGACAGGAAGCCAAGACTGTCTGCTCAGCCCTGAGACTGCCCCATCCAAGCTGAGCACAGAGGATTTTGCAATTTTGCAAGTCTTGTCCTATAAGGCTGTCTCCAGCACAGGTCTCCCGGTGTAGACACAGCTGATACACATAGCCAATTGGCCTGGAGGTCAATTCCTCCCAGTGATGCCAACAATAATCAAGACTTAACTACAGGTGAAACCAGTTTGGCTCATCAGTCTGCAGACTAAAAGGTCCCAAGTTTGATTCCGGTCAAGGGCATGTACATTGGTTGTGGGCACATCCCAAGTAGGGGGTGTGCCGGAGGTAGCTAGTCGATGTTTCTCTCTCATCGATGTTTCTAGCTTTCTGTCCCTCTCTCTTCCTCTCTGTAAAAAAGAAAAAAAAAAAAGAAAAAAAAAATATATATATATATATATTGATTACAGCAAGGCTGTACACACAGACCACAAAGGGGTGCACCAAGAATGTCCACTTCAGGTGACTGGGGAGGCTGACCTGACCCACTGGGCCATATAGAAAACCTAGCACACAAAGCTACCCTACCAACTCAGGGAAGCAGCAAAAATGCAGAGACAAAGTAACAAATCACAAATGAAAGAAATGGAGGAAAATAAACAACCGGATATAGATGGAAGATAAAGACATGGAAATATATTTGTTATTCTTAGTCATTAGGGGTATGCAAAGTGAAATTACAATCAGATACTACTACAAACCATTACAATGGCTGAAATGAAAAAGACTGACCACACCAAAGGTTGGCAAAGACCTGTGGAAACTGGAACTTTCATATGCTGCTGACAGAAGAGTAAAATAATACAACTACTGTGGCAAACTGTTAGACCACAGTAGTGGCCTAACAGTTTGCCAAGCAGTTGTATTATTTTTAAAAATTATATATATATGTACATATAATCTAGCCATTCCTCTTCTAGGAATTTATTAAAAAGGAATGAAAACATATGTCTACACAAACTTATGAATGGTCATAGAAGCTTTAATGGTAATATAAAAAAAAATAGAGATAACCCAAATGCCATAAATAGGATTAATTAAATTATTATATATCTATTAGAGGCCCCAGTGCACCAAATTCTTGCATGGGGGGGAAGGGTCTCTCAGCCCGGCCTTCATCCTCTCCTAATCCAGGACCCCTCAAGGGGATGTCAGGCCTAAATGGGCAGTCAGACATCTCTCTTGCAATCTGGGACACTGCATGTACCAGTGACCATACTTTTTATATAGGTGAAAGGCATCTTGCTGTTGTATGGGCAGCTACATTTTTTTGGCCTTGATTATAAAATGTAATACAAAACATGATCCTTCTGAGGCAGTAGTACCATTTCCCCCATCTTATGGGTGGAAAAACTGAAGCAGAAGAGAAGTTAAGTAATTGGCTTTGTTACACAGTTATAAGTGTCAGAATTGGGGCTGACCACAAAATATACAAGCCATTGTCCATGCACATCATCGCATCATCCTGTTTTTTTTCAGTGTATCCTTGCCAGGTTTTAATTTTTAAATCTAAGAGACTGTTCCCAATATATAGGGTAGGGTCCTCAGGCCTGGCTGGTGATGGGGGCCATCTGTGGGGCAATTGGCAGGTGGGTTTTTAGGGGAGATCCTTGCTGGCACCCTCCTTGGCTGGCTGGCCCATCCCCCAATCACCACCATTGGTCGCTTTCCTCTGGAGTGGGGTGACGGGGGCAGCTCCTGTGCTGAGTGTCTGCCCCCTGGTGGTCAGTGTGCATCATAGGTAGCCACCAGTTGTTCTGCTGGTCATTCCTCAATTTGTTTAATTTGCATATTAGGGTTTTATTATATAGAATACAATATAATACTAGGCAGTAATGAAAAGGGATATTAATAAAAGCAGCAACATGGATAAATAATTATGCTAAGTGAAAGAAACAAGACTTTAAAAAAAGAGTTCAGACATTGATATAAAATTCCACAAAATACATACTAACCTATAGTATAGCAGATTTGCTGTTACCTAGGGACTAGAGGTTGGGTGGAGGAGTGAGAGGGATTATAAACTTTTGTAAGTGGTATTCATTGTCTTGATTGTGATGGTGGCTTCATGGTATATACATATGTAAAAAGTTATCAAGTTATATACTTCAGGACAAAATATTACAAAAGGAAATACTGGGCTCTGTATCATATTATATCTCTCCTGTGTTAGATAAGATTGCTGTTCAAAAATATCCTCTATATCCAGGAAAGGCGTATACTTCGCAATTCTTGATGTGAGCATTGCTATGTGACTTTCTTTGGCCAATAGATATTGGCAGGTATAACACAAGAAGGAGCTTAAAATATGATGGTGTATTTGGATTCCCCCTCCCTTGACTTTGTGTAGTCCTGAGAATGGCTTCTTTTGAGTCAGTGTTGGTCCTTCATCCTAGAATGAACAGATGAGGAAAAGCCCATCCTAACCCACAAGAGGCCCAGCAGAACCACTCAGCCAAGAACATCCTACATTAACTGACCCCCATTTGTTAATATCATCATAAAGCTGACTTGTAAACATATGAGAAGTAAATCCTTATTATGGTATGCCACTGAGATGTTGTGGTGTCTATTACATAGCAACTTCTGACTGATACACCCACCTAACAGCCTTGTCAACATTAAGATTTGAAGCCAGACATACCTACGAATCTGGGTTTCCCAAGAGGATCAGTTTCTCTTGTTGGACTTGAGCTAAAGTCAGTCGTATCACCTGAGAAGGGAGTATAATAAACAATTTTGGCAAAAGATAAAGCTTCACAATACAATAAAAAGTAGTAAAGACTATAAATATTTAATATGCCTCCTAGTCAGTTATTCACAACTTTGATTTTCATTATTTTATTATTCACATCAACTGCAATAAATTGTGTCCTGCTTTAGGCATTCTACAGTGTAATAAATAAAGCTTAAAGTTTACAACCAAGAAGCTAATGCTTATTAATAAAATAAGGCATATGTAATTATAATGATGTGATTTAGTAAGAAACACTAGGTAATATATATTTCTCAGGAAGACTTCCCTGAAAAATTTAGATACTTTCCTCTATGTTTGTGAAGGGAAGGAGTATATTCTATGCTGAAGCATTAAAAATAAGTATTATGTTAAAATTAAAAAGAATCATATTGATGATTAGGTTAAGTAACAAAGATGATCCAGAGCCGAGACTCTTCCCCTCCTAATTTGAAATCCTTGAGTATCTTGTAGCTAGTCTCCAGGAGGATGTGACTGACATACTAACCAAGATCTTCTCCTGAGGCGGGAGCTGTTGGATCCTTTTTGTCTGACTCTGTTCTCTCTGAGGTGGGTCCAGTGGGCCTGAGTGTTGCCGGCAGGGGTGGGGATGTTCCTAGGCCTGATGAAATGATCCCTGAAATGTAGAGCCAAAGCATCAGGCTTTAGAAGAGCATTGCCCAGTTTCCCATTTATTTACTCAATGCATGTTTATTAGGCACCTTACCATGTAGCTTGGCACTATGTGCCAGGCTAATATCCTTGATCAAGAGGGACATATGAGCCAAATATTTGGAATCATTACTAATATTGTGAAAGAAGTGGCTAAAGTCACAGAGAGGGCAAGGGAAAGGAATAGTAATATCTACGAGGAAAGGTGAAGGGTTTTGTGGAGGGGGGAGGGAGGTAAGAATGCCTTCACAGAGGCTGTGATAATAAAGAAGCCATCAGTGGATAGGTACGAAAGCTGTATTTGAATCAGAGGTTGCAAGAAGAACCATGTCAGGGAAGCATGTAACCATTTGGTGTTTTTAATTTGAAGGGTGAGAGCCCACAGTGCTGAAGGGTGGCTGTGGTAACAGAGATAGGAGGGCAGGGAAGGCAGATCATGAAGAGCCATGCACTACGGATCTGCACAGTATGTTTAGGCAGCAAGGAGCCACTGGAAGGCTTTCAACCAGGAAACAACTGGATCAGAGAAGAGGATGAATAGTTAGGCTGCAAGGCTAGTGGCAGAGAGAGAAGAGAGGAGACAAAGCAGTTGTGCAGGCAGGGGCAGGCGAGGTGAACTGCCGCAGAAGCAGTGAGGCGGGATGGAGGGAATTAGACATGATTGATGTCAAGGAGATGGCATAGCCTGGTTGGGAGGTTAAATAGAAGGCATAGGAGACGGCTGAAGAAGAAGCAAATGCTTTTGAAGGTAACATCTGTGATTCTGGCCTAGTAGCCAGAACAGTACTACTATAAGCCAGTGTCTCCTCCACTAAAAACACCAATAAATCTTCCAAACCGGATCCATCCCCAGGTCTAGTCCAGTCTGGGTGCTTAGAGTAGGTTGGGGGCTACATTGGATTTTACAGTCCTCCTGGGAAAAGGGATCATTCTCAGACAATAAAGAGTCAAGAGCACAGCACTGACCCAAACATCATGGCCCAGCATGAAACCAGTACGAGTTCCAGCAACCCCAGCAGACTCATGCTCCTCCTGGTCATGGTGGGACCGGGCCACCATGAGATGGTGAGCAAAAACCAACAGAAGTTGCATGCAGCCTGCACTTTTACTTTGTCAAGGGGAGAGGGACTCTGAGGTCTCGGCAGCTCTGCACATAGGGGCAGTGGAGGATCTACACGGCAACCTCAGACAGTGCTCACAGGCACCCAGAACAGTTTGCTGGTTCCTGAAGACAGGGTGCACTTTCTGTAATCAGTCCAAAATTGTACAACTGCTCTTCTTGTGTTTGGCTCCTTCAGGTAGCCATTTCCTTTGAATGAGAGGTGGGTAGTACGAGGGGGATGAGGTGGGGAACCAGAGTTGACCTCAGAAATGGATGTGTTTGTGGTTCTTCTTCAGGTGGGTTCCCAAGCTTTCTATGGGGGACTCTCAGACATCACTTTCAGTCTGACTCATCCAATTTGACCCCAGGTTACAATTAATGAGGGGTCCCAGATGTCCTCACTGCAGCCATGCCCTGGGCCTTGACTCAGGAAGGCTCCAAAACGTGTGTGAGGAGCTAAGTCCTCCGTCAGCTCATGGAAACATGATCGAGAGGCCACTGTGCACAGGATACATCCATCAGAAAAGCTTCTCTATCACAGCACCCTACCGTTGTCCCAGGAAAAGAGTGACATCTATTCCCCTTCATGTAAACCCCTCACCCTTTCATCATTCATTAGCTGTCCAACATTATTATCTTGATTCCACCTAGAAAAGATTTAGGAAGTAGAGATGGCAGAGAGGAAGGAGAGGTGGGGAATATGCTGTGATTTGCTGGCAAGCCCAGTCAAAGAGAAATGAGGTATAGCTTTGCTCTGAACCAGTTCAACTTTCACTAATTCTTTATTCCACCCATTTATTCAGTCAGTGAAAATTTATCAAATATTCTGTAGGAGCCACACACAAGATTTAGTTCTGGGAATTCAGAGAAAATGTGCCAAGGACTCTGTTCCCACAGAATTCCTGGTCTAGTAGGGGAAGACAAGTGTGTAAACAAACAGGCATAACACAGTTTGATGTTTTCTCTAACAGAGGTGTGTATCAAGGGCAAGCAGAACAGAGAAGCAATGCTAAGACTGCTTTGGGGAGTTGGAAAAGGCTCTTCCTTAAGAAAAGAGTGAAGTGTGAGCATCCCAGGTGGCTTGGAGGGATCTTTCCATGGGAAGGAAGATAACACATGCGAAGGCATAGAGGTGAGAGGCAGCTTGACTTCAAAATTATACCCCTGCCTTGTGGCTTGGCCTAGAGCTGCTTATATTTTAGTCCCTCATCTTGTCTCTACTACCTAACACTGGAGCCAGTATAAAGGCTGGTGGATAGGGGAGCTTTCAACAAGATGGGTGGGATTTCATTTCAGAAGACAGGATGAAAGGCTGATGACATTTTCTATTCAGAGAAATCACATTTTCTATTACCCCTGGTGGGTTGGCAACCTTCAACATCTTGCCCCAAATAATCCACTCCTGGAAGGGCCCCAGTCAGCCTCTGTCTTGGCTCCAAGCAGATGCATTGGCTGGGATGCTCAATGATGGTTTCTTTCAACCCACCCACCCAGAATCAGGATATGAGTCCTCAAAGCTATGTCTGGTCTTTAGGGCCAGCCCAGGCACCATCACACACACCAAGGGCTTGTCTGTTGCCTGGGCTAGTATACCAAGGAGGGCTGTGGGTGGCTAGAACAACTGAAGTCATGGAGAGAGAAGGAAATGCATATGACTGACATACCTGCACTTCCTGGCTTTCCAGTGACATTATTTGGTGGCAATGGTTTTCTTCGAGGGGGTACAGGTCTAGGTGGAAAGGGTGGACGGCGAGTGCCTGGAATTGTGGCTAAGAGATCGTATAACAGATAAAGTTGCCATAAGGATTCACTCTATAAAAATCACAGGTTTAAAAAAAATTATAATGTTTGATAAGTTGTAATTGAATGGCACAGATTCTATAACAAAGTGCTAGGTAATTTCTGATATTTTTCTAAAGCAATGATAGTCATGTACTCAGGAATAATGAAGCACATTAGCATATAAAAACATCCTCTGGTTGTAGATAAACATGTATAGGTAGACGTGCGTTCGAAAGACTGTGTAGATGTATAGAATTTAACATCTTTAGTTTCCCACATAGTTTCAGCAATAGCATTATTGAATTTCATTATCTGCAATTGCATGTGATTTTGAGATTATAATTCTTATGCCATTTTAACTTTAAATTGTTAAAGCGTATGACTTCTCCATTAGTGGGTGATCCACTTCACCCCCAAACTCTATGATGTAATGATAACTAAATAAACACTTTCAGAACTTAAACCATTACAACCAAGGAGCCGTGATGGCAGAAGCTAGAAACCCCTAGAGAGCAGGGTCATTGTCAGTGGGTGTGCAGTGCACAAGGGCAGCTGGCACAGGTGTGTAAGTGGGAACCAAAGTTTAACACCCACTCTGCTCATCCACCCACAAGCCCTAGTACAAAGCTGCCAGCCCAGAGGAAGGAAACCTTGTTGTAAATGGTTTACCTAAAGGATGGACAGAAGAGGCAACATTCAAACATTGCACTGGAATTTACTTTGCACTAAGGCTGGTAAGGCTAGGCGTGCCTGGAGCAGTCTACCTTAACCCAAATTTTCTTTTAAGTCTATGTTATAGCTTTCTTTGCATAATATATGTTGATTTAAAAACCTTCATATACAGCCCGGTGTACTCAGTGAACCAGGAGGTCACAGTTCAATTCCTGATCAGGGAGCATGCCTGGTTTGTGGGCTTCATCCCCAGTAGGGTGTGTCCAGGAGGCAGTCCATTGATGATTCTCTCTTATCATTGATGTTTTTATGTCTCTCTCCTTCTCTCTTAAATTAATAAAAAAAGCTTATTAAATTTTTTTTAAACTTCATGTACAACAGATCAGATAACCCCAGAAAATGCCCTGTGTCTTTAAGTTCTTAGGAGACCAAAAAGTATGTGTGTATGTGCGTGCGTGTGTGCGGGGAGTGAGTGGTGCTGACAGAATTTAGATCTGTAGCCCCAACATTAATCTACCAGAGTAGGTTTCACAGAATCCTTTCAGAAAGCAGAGTTCTTATTAAATGCCAAGATTTTCCAAGACACCAGCTACATAATTTTGGCCTAAAATGTAGAGCATAGTCATAAATTAGAAACATAAATCATTTCAGGCAAAAGGATATCGTAATAAATTACACAAGAGCGAAACATGAACATGAGGAATACTAGAACCCACAGTGACTCACCAGCATTTGTGCATTAGGGCCCTTCAGAAAACTATACAAAGTATAATAATTATTCAATTGGTGCTCATTAGAGGTTCTTATTAATGTTTAATTTGTACACAGAGCATTTTCATTCTCCCAAAGATAAGATGTTTGAATGCTTTCCTAGTAATCCCCATGTACTGCTAGCATGGCTCTATGCTTTGGGGGCCGAGAGATAACAAATGATACTGCAGTTACTGCCTACGGTCCAGCATGGGGTCAGCATCCTACCCCTTACCTGGTTTTTTTGTGAAGTGGGTAGAGTCCATGGACACATTTCTACCAGCACCCGATGGCTTTGGTGGTTGCTTGACCCCTATGAGCAGAGATAAGAAAAGGGGAATAAATAAACATATAGCAAAAATGTGTTAAATGTTCTTATTAATGGAAACTTGGTAGAGTGTCAGTGATAACAGCATTCTTTTTTATTTATTTATTTTTTGTTAATCCTTGCCTGCAGATATTTTCCCATTGATTTTTAGGGAGAGTGAAAAAAAGAGAGGGTAAGATAGTGAGAAACATCGACGTGTGAGAAACACATCAATTGGTTGCCTCAAGCACGAGCCCTGACCAGAGCCCAGCCTGGGGAGGAGCCTGGAACCGAGGTAAGTGCCCTTGACTGGAATTGAACCCTGGGCCTTTTGATCCACAGGCTGATGCTCTATCCACTGAGTCGAACCAGCTAAGGCATAGCATGCTTTCTTTACAGAGTAGGGACACTGGTAAGTTAGGGCCAGGCATCTTAACTGGCTTCTCCCATCTTCACATAGAAAAAACTCAAAGGGCTACCTTCATTGGTTGTGATATTTCCTCTGAAGAGTTAACGCTTGATTGTGGACTGTGGTTTCTGTCTTGGTTTTCCATGTTGTCTGCACAGCCTTCCTGGGTGGTACTGCCTCACCAGGGGATCTCATCTACAGTAATTGGCCATTCTTTCCCAACATTCATGGACACATTTTGTGGTTTTGAAAAAATTTCCTCCAACAGTTCTATCCCCATAAAAAACCCTCAAAATTCCAATGTGTTTGGGTTTATAAATAATAAATTGGCTTTTAAAATATTTCTGGAGAGGACTTGGCTATTGGACTGGGTAGGCCATAAACTGGATCTGTGCCTTTGAGATTTGTAAGTTAATCCTGGGCAGGCCTCATACTCCAAATTGCTATTTGAAAGAAACTGATCTGAAAATTACTTTGTGTGGTATTTGAACTCCTAAACTTCTCAAACACAATCTGGTGGTTATTACTCAAATGATGAGTAGTCATTAGATGAACTCAGCCATTCATCTAAATACTCATGCTTGGAGTTTAGGTTTCATCCTTTTAAAATTATTATTATTCTTTTACTTTTAAAGAATAGTTTTTTAAAAAAATATATATTTTATTGATTTTTCATAGAGAGGAAGAGAGAGGGATAGAGAGTTAGAAACATTGATGAGAGAGAAACATCGATCAGCTACCTTTTGCACACCCCCATCTGGGGATGTGCCCACAACCAAGGTACGTGCCCTTGACCGGAACTGAACCTGGGACCTTTCAGTCTGCAGGCTGATGCTCTATCCACTGAGCCAAACTGGTCTCGGCTATTTTTAAAGAACAGTTTATTGATTTTTATTGAGAGAGGAAGGGAAAAGAGAGAAACATCGATGTGAGAGCATAACATCAATTGCATGCCTTCCACTGGGGATAGAGCCTGCAAACCAGGGATGTGCCTTGACCATTTGGTGTACAGGAAGACACCCAACTAACTGAGCCACAAAGGCCAGAGTTATTATTTGTTGATATTATAAAATAATCTTCCCCGACATGGCTGACAGTCTTCACTAAGAAGAGACAGAATCATATTTTTAGATTTACAAAGTATCTCATTAGATATAATGATTCATTCTAAGAGTCCATACTCTCAGGATTCTACAATAATTCACATACTGTAAGACGAGAACATTTAATTAACATACTAGCTAGTACATTAACAATAACAAATACAACCAAAATCATAAATTAAACATCCAACTTTGTTTGCCAAAAACTAGATGATATTCCCCCATTAACTTATGATATTATTAATTATAACTACTGTAATAGAAATTAACATAATTAGTATTAATGTTAAAATTATTAACATTATATTCTAGCATTATTATAATTTTTACATTACAATAATGATTAACATTAATTTACGAACCAAAATTTTTTTATAATTCATACACTCTGTTGCTTGAATAGAAGATAATATATGAAATATTAGTGAAAGCTATATGGAGTCATGAATTAATTACTGCTGATTTGCGGTAGGAAAAAAACGTTTCTGGGGTCAATGACTATTTTGTGGCTAACCCTACAGGCATGGTGGAAACAAATGGCTCATTAATTTTCATCCTGTGCCCCGCTGTCAGCAGTAATGGGCCAGGGAAATGACTCATGTGGGTGGTTGCTCTGGGCACGGCATAGGGAAATGGAAAACACTTCCATCTGTGTCACTGGGATGCCTTGACTCAGTGAGATTTGATTTACCACTATTGTTCAGGGTAAAATATGTATCTTTTCTTGTCATTTTTATTTTTCTCTTATTCCTCATAATGACTCTGAGTGACTTCAGCCCTAGAGTCTTATACTCAGTCTTTGGGTGTTTTAAAGTGCCACCACTGTCTGAGGGCTACATGGTCAGGACTGGCATGCCTATATCATCCAGCTACGCCCAGATAACATAATACAGGGCTAATGGCAGATACCATCATGCACATGCCATATCTACCAGCCATGAGCTGGTGAACTGGTGATCTGGGAGAGAATCCAAAATTATGCAGGATTCCTTTATGAGTAAGACCGTAGATATAAACTGGCTTCTTTTCTAAGTAAGGGAGCAATCAGCAGAAAGCAGCCATTTCCTATCACTTTTTGTAAAGGTAGAGACAGAGCATCATATTGTTAAGATCCTTAAATGTAAATATCCAAGTCAAGAAAGCATCAGTTGATAAACTGGACTTGGGCTAGCCTGTAAAACACATAGAAGTGAGTGGTAGATGAAACTATTGGTACAGTCCCATGAAAGGCAGCCATGGGGCGCAGGGAAAGAGCCTGCACTGAGGACCAGAGGCTGGCCTTGCCTCCACCTCGCTGTGGTTTGCACATGAGCTAGGTAGCAGTGTGAGCACAGAAGCTGCAGACCAGTGAACTTGTGTTTCCCTGAAGCAAAGGAGAGAGGTGAAGGTCAAAGATAGCTGAGAGGAAATGGGAGGGGAAGGAAGAAGGCGGGAAGAGAGACACCAAAGAGAAAGAATTCTCCGGAGCTGGTACATCATCCGCCACTGTGGCCCAGTCTGTGATGTGAATTCTTTCCCGTCAGGCAGGATTAATCCACATGTTTCCTAAAGTGTAGAATTGTCTTCAGAAACACCAACACGTCTCATTCACTCTGAGCTCCTGATGGCCAAACGGGAGTTCTCCAACATTTTCTGGATTTACACAGTTCAACTCTTAGGAATTTATTGTAAAAAATAAAGTAAGATTTGGGTATTTTTAACCATGGTAACAAAAGACTTGTAAAGAAACATCGTAAAGTGAACATCAATTTCCAAATGTATCAGATACTCTATTTCCTATGATCATAAAGGCGTGGTGTTTATGGATAATTGCTCTCCTCATCTTTGTCTCCAAACCTTAGCACCTAGCTAAAAAGTCAGGGGTAATGAGCCAGCAGACTGGAAAAGTTAGCCACAGCTCAAACACATTCCTTAGATGTAAATGCACAAATCATAAAAGGGGTCTGGGGATTGGTTGTCAAGCAAACTCCGTGAGGGGGCAGTGAAGTGCACTTCATCAGAAAAAGGAGTCTGGGGTTCAAGTATGGAACATATCTGCCAAACTATTGTACATGTGCCAAGGTGGTTTCCAAGTGACACTTCACCTAGCACTTAGTGGGCCTTCAATAAATGTTGGTTGGATGAAATAATAGCTGCCCAACTCAGCAGCTCTCTTCTGTAGGGAGAAATTTGAGAGCCTGTCTAGCGCAGGGTTGGAAAACATTTTGCCAAGGGTCAGGTAGTAAATATTGTCAGCTTTGAGGGCCATATGTCTCTGTCACAACTATTGAACTCTGCCAGAGAAAGCAAGCTATGTTTCAAAAACGCTTTATTTACAAAAGTAAACAGTGGTTGAAGTTGGCCTGTGGGGCTCCAGTTTATGAGATCTAACGCATGCTTGTTGCATCTCTGAAGTTGTTGGTTATAATATGAAGAACACGTAAGTTAAGCTGAGACACAGCTCTAGAAGCCATGAAAAAAAAGAGATGCAGAGATGGTGATCAGCCTAAAACTTCAACCTCTTATAGGCTGCTTCCTAACTTTGAGGTGGAGAAATATTTATGCATATAGGTATGGAATATACATAAAACAGGATAAAAATCTGTAATAGTAAGATAAGATACTTGTGTCAAGATGGCTTAAAGATTTTTTGCAGTTTATGCAATCATTGTGAAGTTATTAGAGAGGCCCAAATAATCAAAGGTTGATAGTTTTGAGGCCTTAAAATCTTCTTTAGTCTTCCAAGGGCACAACCTTATGAGATCTAAGACCATTAAGAATATGTCCTATAAATCCTAAACACTTCATTTACCAACTGATTTTATTTTTATTATAAAGTATCTGGGCTGCAAACTTTAGCAAGGAAAACTATAGAAAAATGTATGTGCGATGGATAATAAAGATAAATATTCTGGGCAAGATGTGAAAGTTGGATAAGGAAGCTGTTGACACAGAAATATTGTCTCATTAAGACTCAATGGAGGTTAGAAGTGAATGTGGATGAGAAAGTGGGACTGGGTCAGAGAAGAAAATAAGCTTAATGTGAATACCTGGATTTCTGCAAACAAATCAGTTCAAAACCACGCAGAATCAAAGAAAGGTAAACTCATGTAAACCTATAACTTGGAGATAATATATTTTAAACATTCTTTTTCTTACCAATTTTTTAATCCCTAGGCAAATAGTTTGAGACCTGTTAAATTTTTCTTTCATAAGATGCTAAATAATGTCGTCTGTGATTCCCAGTTTTTATACTGCCTACTTCTTTTCTTGACTTAGTGCACTGGCTACATATGCCACTACTGTTTTCAAAAGAAATGATAAAAATAGAAGCCCTTACTTGTGTTCTTGATGTTAGGAGAAAAATATTTTTACTTTCTCTATTAAGTATAATGTTAACTGTAGATTTTTCACAGATGCCCTTTATCGGTGAGGAAAATTTTTTCAATTCCTAGTTTTCTGAGTTTTCATCATGAATAAATTTTGAAGTTTGTCTAATGGTGATTTTTTTTTTATATTTACCGAGATGATAATTTTTCTTCTTTGCTCTGTTAATGTAGAAAATTATACTAATTTGTTTGAATGTTGAGCCAACCTTGTATTGCTGAGGTAAATGTCATTTGGTTGTTATGTGTTATTGTAGTTGACATGGAAATGTACCACCCAGATCTTGAGAGGTTGACCTTGAAGGAGCTGACAGTTGGATGCTATCTGCTGACCTCACTCCAGGTGGGCAGCAAGTGTTTCCCTGAAGGGAAATCCCAATAGACAGACATTAGAACACAGAATAGGTGAAACACAGTTTGGTTGAGGGTGGAGGTGGAGCAAGGATAAGGGAAAGAGTGAGCTCAGCTTTGTCTACCTATGCCTACCAGCCCCTTTCTACCAGCAGCCAGCTAATTAGATGGAAAGAGCCCTGATAGGAGATTATGTAACACTAAGTTACATGAGTTATTACTACATAGTTGACTTCATCTACACAAGAGGGTAATATATGTCAGTTTGTGTTATAAGTGGCTCTGAAAAAATGTTTTTATTGTTGATAAACTAAAATATAATGACTCTGTTTTTCTCTCTGAAGAACAATGAGCACTTTCCTAGTGAGAATCAATGCTTGATTGTGCTGAAGGTTGAAAGCTTTCAAGTTTGATTATAGCTAGTCGTTCTTTCCTTTGCTTTGTTGACATAAGAGCTTTCTTCTATTTTCACTTAGACAAACTTGAGATAATTACTTTGAATATTAAGAAGTTGGCTCTGTTTAGAGCCAGATTGTTCATGTCAAGTTGAGAAACTATGCATTGCCTAATCTCACTGTTGTGAAGAATAAAAGGAGCAGCTAAGCACAAATAGGTATCAGAACTCTTTCTTACTTTTCATGAGTTAGGAACTTATAGCAATTGTCTTATTACTTGGATTTTAGGGAAGTTAATTCCTAGACTTCAGACCCTATAATAACCTTATACAAAAAAGACATTCTAAAACAAATCTTAATGATTTTTATACTGAATATCTCCAGATATTATTTTACATCTTTTTTTTCATTAGGAAACCATCATAGGTTGATTAAATATATATCATTAAATAAATTCTCACTTTCATGCTTTTTTACATAAAAGAGCACAAATTTTGTACTAATTTAAAAAATATTGCCCTAAACAGTTTTTTTCAGTAGTTAGAGCTTTGGTCTGCAGACTGAAGGATCTTAGGTTTGATTATGGTCAAGGGCATGTACCTTGTTTGAAGGCTTGATCCCTGTACTTGGTTGAGGAACTTATGGGAGGCAACTAATCATTGTGCTTCTCTCACATCAATGTTTCTTTCTGTCTCTCCCCATCCTTTACATTCTCTCTAAAAATCAATAGAGAAAACAACATATCCTCAGGTGAGAAATAACAATATATATATTTATACATATGTATAAATATATATATATATATTATGCATATTAATAAATATATATTGCAAGGAAATGACGCCACCCCATATTAAGTCATCAAAATTATCATTTATATGCAAATTGACTCCTCATGCCCTCATAAGATGGCTGCCCCCACATTATCATAAGCTGGCCACCCCCACATCATCATAAGAGGGCCACCCCATGTCATCACAATATGGCCACCAGAAGATGGCTGCCTCATGTCATCACAAGATGGCTGCCCCCACATTGTCACAAGATGGCTGGCAGAAGAGGACAGTTGGGGGTGATCAGGTCAGCAGGAAAGGGCAGTTGGAGTGATCGGGCCAGCAGGGGAGCAGTTAGGCATCAATGAGGCTGGCAGGGGAGTGGTTAGGGGGTGATCAGGCTGGCAGACAGAAGCAGGTTAGGGGCAATTAGGCAAGCAGGCAGGTGAGTGGTTAGAAGCCAGCAGTCTTAGATTGTTAGAGGGATGTCCGACTGCCAGTTTAGGCCTGATCCCGCAGGGGATATCAGGCAGTTGGACATCCCCCAAGGGGTCCCAGCTTGAAGAGGGAGCAGGCTGGGCTGAGGGACACCCCCCCAGTATACGAATTTCATGCACAAGGCCTCTAGTATTACTATAACAAGGGTGATCAATTGCCAATTCCCCTTCTTATTTTAATATTTAGTCAAGATTTCTAATAGATTTAAATCTCTTAACAGTTATAATGGTATTTATGAAATTATAAAGTTGAAAACCAAGTGATTTCAGTCTCAAAGACCAAGCCTATGTATTGGATTTGTTTTGTAATGAAGAAAAACAGCTATTTTGATATTTTAATTCAATAATTTATATTATTCAGGATCTTTTAAAGAATCAAGCCTATTAATGGTAGCTATTTAGTGAACTGGGTTTAGAAAAATGATAAATTATTCTTAAATTTTTCAGAGACATAGGATGTTTTGATTTTAGAATGCATTACAATTTTCAATTCCTTAAGCTAGGAACTTCCAAAACTAGTAAAAAAGAAATTGAAGTGAGAATTCAACAAAACTATAAAAATTGAATGAAAACATTTATAGTTTTGGCAGCATCAATAGGAAATAAATTTGTGATCATTACCTGTTCCCATTTCATTCCATTTGGGCATCCCACTGGGTTTGGGTCTAGTGGGTCTTGTAGTTGTCTTATTCAGAACTATAATAAAATAGGAAAGAAATAGTTCAGACATTTTCCTATAATAATTTGTAGCCAAGGAAAACAAAACTTCCCAGAGAATTGTAAATCATTTAACCAAGCAATAAAAAAATTGATGGTTTACCAAAAATTATTGTTCAGAATATAGAAACCACAATTCTGGTATAAAAATCATAGGTTTGTATTTGGAAATAGAAACCTGGGTTTGTACTCTAATGTGATCACTGGACTTGAAAAAATTAACTGGCAAAGAAATTTATATTTCTAAATTGGAAATATATTTTTTAATATATAGGCACTAGATATGTTCCAAAATGAACTGGAGGATAATTAGGACTACCTATGCTAATGAAAAAATAAAACTTGAAGTGTATTTACTTGTCAAGGCCTTAATTCATAACTTATAAGTGGATGGTCCTTTTGCATGAGTCTCTAGGTACATATGCTCCTTTAATAATCCTGGTACAAGTCCATCATTAAACACAAAACTGTAATAAAAGCATTAAAATTTCTTTCCTGCTCTGTTGACAGCCATAGCATTATCAAAACTTTAAGAGGTCACCTGTCTTATCTTTCGCTTAGAAGACTCTTTAAAGAAAAGAACTAAATATACCATGGTTAAGAGAGTAACCATTGGCCGTAACTGGTTTGGCTCAGTGGATAGAGTGTTGGCCTGCAGACTGAAAAGTCCCAGGTTCAATTCCGGTCAAGGGCACGTACCTTGGTTGCAGGCACATCCCCTGTTGGGGTGTGTGCAAGAGGCAGCTGGTCAATGACTCTCTCTCATCGATATTTCTAACTCTTTCTCTCTCTTAATTCCTCTCTGTGTAAAATCAATAAAATATATATTAAAAAGAAAAAAGAGAGAGAGAGAGAGAGTAACCATTGGACCCTGATTGAGGGCAAGTGCCTGGGGGTAGAGGAAGCTGGGAACAGGTCAATGAGAGAAAAAAAAGGGAGACATATGTACTACTATTTGTAATACCTTAAACAATAAAATAAAATAGATGAATAATATTTGAAAGCAAGTAATACGTCACACAGAATGCTAATGCTACCTATAATTGCCATGGAAAATTGAAAAAGTGTGCCTATGTGTGTGATTTATGCACAAATACTATTTAAAAATAATTTTGTATTAAATTCTATAGTGGTCTCTGAATCTGATCCTCCTTAAAAACCTCACTCAGGTCTTGTTGGTTCCATGGATCCATCATTACCTCTCTACTTACCTGCAAGGATCAGAATTTCTGAATGTCCATTATTTCAATTTAAGTTTATAGTTCTTCTTTAGTACATCTAGTTGCTTTAACACATTTTATATCGTCTCAGATATGCTGATTGTTTGGGTCATCAGAAAGAGAAACAACTTACCAGGTCTGATGTCTGTTTTTTCTGGTATTTTGGGCCTCACAGGAATAGTGTACAGTCTGCGTGGTGCTGAAATAGAGCAAATGCTTCATGTTTAATACCCTACACTCCAAAGCCCACTAAATCAAGATTTGAAACCCTAGGGACCAACAATTTGTACATTGTGTATGGAAGTGGAAAGAACATTCTGCAAAGGAAAATAAAATAAGTGAAAGTACTCATGATTGGATATTAAAAAGCACATTATCAGAATGAGGTAGGTAATTTCTAATGAGTGTTACAGATGTCACCATTAGTCCAATTTTTCAAGGACATTTACTTTACCAGATGGTAGCTTAACATGGTAAACATAAAAGGCAGCCAAGCATTCATCCATCCATCATCTATGTGTCCATCTATCCATCCATCCACATCACTCAATTAGGTAGACACTGTGAAACGCTGTTTTTCCAAAAAAGACCAGTAATCTTAAAGGCAAGACAAAAAAATATTTTGAGGTAGGTAAGAAGAAATGAGTAAAAACATGTGATCTCTACCAAAATGTCTTGGCTTATGTACCCTGAAATGAATCAATGCCCACTCAGTGCCATCTCTTACAGCATTAGGATGAGAGAAAATGACTTCAGGGGCCCTGCTCAGCAATCTAGGAGAGCAAGGAGCAAGAACTCAGACAAGCTCTGGGACCAACATATCAATTTGTCACTTCCTGTTCCTGTAATCTAGGGCCGGGCACAGTGAGGATTCCAACTGAAGATTTGTTGAATAAATTAAAAAATGAGCAAGCATCGTAAATGGGCAAATTCACAAGAAACTCAGGTTGGTTGCTTCCTAAGGTTTTAAAATATGCATTTATCCAGGAGTTGTCTGTTCTTCCCCTCCCTCCTCTGCCCCCTTGACACACCACACTGCCTCCTAACTCCAACTTTCTTGGTAATGCTTTAGCTAAGACTGGAGGGAAACAATTCTTTTTTTCAAACTTGTAAGTAAATTACATTGCTTTTGTTCAGACCTTGAGGTAGTAACCTTAAATCAGCAATGCTTTGTCTAACAAGTTAAAAAAAAAAACACAAACCTGCAAAACAGATTATAATGTAGCTCATTTATAAACTTCCAATGTGAAGACCGATGAGCATATTTCAGGCCCAAAACCAGCAGACACACACTGATATTCTCTGTGGATTCAGTGCGGGCCCATTAAAGTGTAATAACTAGAGTGAACAGAGGCATTGATGCTATAAAATATGAATTCTTACACACCCTAAAATGCATAATGATGATTAGCCCATGTTTTTCTTTAATTTTCTTTGAGAATTATCTGTCAATCCAACATATTTCAGGGTTTTGTATTAATTTCTTCTGTGTTAGATTGCTTTCTTTTAAAGAACTAAATGACCATGGTTCTTATTAGTCTCATTTTAGAAGAAATTTAAATTTTACAAACTTTAGTTATTGTAGAAGAGCCTTAGAGCAGAACACAAAAATAATCAGCACTATATTCATTATTTCAAGTCACAGGATTTTTTATTATTCCAGAGTCTGTACTTAAATCTAGAAATAACTTTTATTAAAAAAAAAAAAAAAGCCAAAACATAATTTTAAGTTTAGGTTGTGAGTTACATATCTCATCATCAAATAGCACATGGCCTTGAGAAATCTACTCTAGGGTTTCAGTTAAAAAAAAGAAAAAAAAAAAAGGACAAAGGAGCTTTGTGACAATGTAACTCTGTAAACATCATCTCCATGTAGATTTTGGTGACCAATAATAAAAATAACCTTAAAAGATGGCTTCATATCTGAATAGTTCCATAAAAATCTATGTAAAATGAACTTTAAAACTAAACAAACAGGGATTATTGGAGGAACACTGTGAATGATATGTGTTCTGCCTACTACAGGGAGAGGGGACGGAGTATATTCAGCTTTCCCTGGGTGAGTAAGTATCAGGGGCTGCAAGCAGTAAAATAATGAAAGTACTTTCCAAATGCAGCTGGCTAAGTGGATTTCTACTACGGGTTGAGAAGCGAAAGGCAGAGCCGAAGTGTTTGAGCATTGCAGGGCGTCGAGTGCTTCAGGGAACTGTCTCAGTCGATAAGGAAGCAAAGGCCCACAGAGGAGGTGCTGGGGTTTCCTTGAGCACTTAGGCCCTATGTTTGAGGGATCTGGAGGGCACATGCGTAGAGTGAAAGGATCAAGAGGAACAATTTCACCCCTACAGAATCTGTATCAAAGTACTGTGTGCTGTCCTGTGCTCCCAATGGCTGGTGTTACAAATAGAACAGCACAGCCCATCCAAAACAAACAGCTGATTGGCCGCCCCTTCCCTAGAGCTCAGGCAGACGTTTATGAGGCCTGGGCCAAAGGTGAAGTTCCTAGGGACACACATCATGTCGTGACTGAAGATGACCCTCTCTCCCAGGCAGGGCTATCGGGCTGGGCCAGGTTGTGGATGTTACTCTCATCCTTAGATGGGTTCTTTCCTGGGATGTCCCTTGTCACCTCATGGAAAAGAATCTCTGGCGAGCCACTCTCAAGATCCTTGGCACAGTCCAGAAAAGTGCAGCTGAGACTTAAGCTGAGGATTCTTGGAACTTAAGAAAATATTGAAAACATAGTATACTCTATCACTATGTTAAAAGAATTCATATAATGATATCAAGTCCTGGATATATATCCTATCAACTATGAATCTTCTATCTAAAAAAAAAACATGACCTAGAAGGAATTTGGTAAGAATTCTACATACATTCATACTGGTAACACAATACTGGTATTCCCATTAAAGTAAGAAAATGCAAAAGTAAAGAACAGCCCTATGATCTTCCATCCTCAATTCTGAAACCCTATAAAGCGCTAAAAAGCTGAAAGCTTTCTCATTTGGCAACAGGACCTACGCTGCATAGTCTTTATTTTTCCTGCTTAGTGTGAGTACATGTATAGTTTCCTGCAAAAAAATTAATGTGCTTGATTATGATAATCCAGCTATTTTCTATTAAGCCAGACATTAAAAAAGTTTGCAAAAACATAAAAAATAAACATGCAAAAAATGAGGGTGGAGTATAGATGTAATATGATTAAACATCTGCTACTAATGAGGATGTGGGAGGGCTGACAGTATATTAGGCTTCTGTGTAGATTTATAAATAAAAGGTGAATAAGTAGGAAGGTGATAAAGCAATTAATAAAACAAACACTTAAAACATAGTAAAAATTAAACCAAACAAGTAAAAAAATTTACAAAAATTATGAGAACTGTGCCGTAGTGTTCAGTCACACTTATAGAAGTACATACTACTCTACTTACTGCAATATACACCATAAAATTAGACTTCTTTTATTATTATTTGCTCTTATTATTTCAAATTTCTTCCATTAGATAATCCCCTACCCCAAAATTATAATAAACAAAAGAATAAAATAAATTTGTCTTCTAATTCCTTAAAAAATATTTGCTTTTGCTTTTTGGGCTTATTTCCATAAGGAAGAGGCAGAGATGGGCAAAGGGGGTCATTTGGGGCAAATAAGAAAGAAAGAACACACAGAAATACTGGGAACCCGCAATGGTTATAACCCAGATAGGATAAAAACATCCTCCTGAGAGCATAAAGATGAGATAGAGGTTTGTGTAGGTGAGTTTAATTTCCAAAACATAGAAAAGAAGAAATTAAAAAAGGACATTCCAGAGAAAAGTTTCCTGGAAATTTAAATATTAAATTATCTTTAAAAACTGATATGTCTTCTTACTAGTTTCCTTCCTTGGGCCACCTATCAATGTGTCCAGCAAGTTGGGCACAAAAAGAAAAAGGAGAGGAAGAGTAGAGTGGTGGGGAGTGTGGGAGAGGAAAGGTAATAAAGAGTCTCATTTATCAGATGTAGAACATGGATCAAATGAAGATCAATCAAAAAATAACAAAAGAGAGCTTTCATTGTTAGTTCTCAGCCATGCATTCAAAAGTAAAGCTCTGACTAAAAAACTTGTCTTCCCTACATCCACTGATAGTCATATGGGCATTAATATTTGGCTGATATGGTGTCCTGCACCTATGAAATGAGAAAAATCAAGTAATTCACTGTGATGAGAAATTACATTTTTTAAAGAAATTATATTTCCCAATTTAAAATGAAGAAAAGAAGGTTATTGTACAGAGGTAGGGAAATAGTATTACCCTGAGTTGTCTTTGCCAATTCAGTTGTTGGTGGCATCTTAGTTGTGAAGAGAACTTGGGTGGCTTGGTCTGTTTCTGCTGGGGAAAAGCACAGGAAGGTGGTTTGCTTTAAATAATTAATGTTATAAACAAGTGATAATAAAAGGGTAAAGTGCATTTATCAGTATGCCCAGTAGTCATCGTAATTCAAAGTTAATAGTGAACCTTAGTAACTCTCCTTTATTATATTTTCTCTCTTCTTAAGCTGAGGATCCTCAGAACATAAGAAAATAATTAAAACATAGTATGTTATATTACTATGTTAAGAGAATTTGTATAATGATATTAAATCCTGGATATAATTATTGTAATGATTTTGAAACGCTTTCAGATCAGGATCATTATTTAATGATACTGGAGGTGATGATACTTGGATATGTCTCCTAACTGCCTTTGTGTCTTTTTCCTATTCTATAATTTATTCCACAAGTTATTTAGGTGAGCTGGAAAAGAAATAGGTCAGATAAAAATATGTCTGTACCATATTAGGATACATTTTATTTTCCTTATGTGAAAAGCAAAGTTTATGTTTACTGACAAATAGACACACTTCTCCTGACTCCTCCTGCACCCCATAAAAAAACAATAAGTATGGCAATAGTTCCACCTTCAATATTATTATTACCATATCATGCAGACAGAAAATTGTTCACTTTGGCATATACTGAATCCAAGGAAAAACTTTCTGCAAATAATATGTTGTCATCTTTTTGTTTGTTGTTTGTTTGTTTCTGTTCTGCTTTATAATTTGGATTTGGCTCAAGAGAGATACATGAGGTAAATGATAGGTGATGATTCTTGCTTCAATAAATCAAGATACATTAAAAATAATATGGAGTGGAAGTTGGATAATTAGCTATCGGGCAGGGGTTCTTGAGAGTACTTTTGATTTCATTTTCATGGGTGATCTTGGCTTTGTGGGCCTAGACTACAATAGATGAATATTTGGTAATCAGGGCATATTTACTCATTCAGTGTTTAATTTTTCTCTCTAAAAGAATTTTATTTTAAAATGTGATCCATAACTTCATTAAAATTATTTTAAAATGTGACCCATAACTTCATTTCAGCAGCCATACATAAAGAATGAGTTTATTTGAAAAGGGAGGGAAGAAAGGAAAACAAGGCCACTAATTTAGACACAGCCATGTGTGATGTAGCACGGACAGACACAGGAGCCAGAAATCACAAGCTGAGAACACGTGTTTTCTGGCTCATTGTCAGCCAAGAGTCAGGCAGACTGGGATTTCCCATTCTGTGAACTCCCCGAAAGCACGGCCAGCTCATCCCAAGCAACTGTCCTGACTCATCCATCAACTTTTCTCCATGTGACCTGCATGCTCACCGCATTAGACTGGCGGCCAGTCTGCCTGCGCCTCAATCCCATCCGTCTTTAACCTGGAAGGACCTTGCATTTTTAACGTCAACTGTCACTCCAACTTAAACACCCAGTTTAATATCCCCTCTTCTGTGAAGCCTCCCCAATGCCTGTGGGGAGCTGGCTTGTTCAGCATGTTGCTCATTTCTCTGTCACACTCATTGGAAAGCATAATGCAGTGGTGAATCCCAGGGGTTCTGGTGACTGAGTGTGTGGGTCCCAAATTGGCTCTGACGTTAGTTGTGTGACTTGGCCACAATTTAAAAACCCTCTATGCCTCAATTTTCTAATGTGTAAAATGGGGCAAGTAATAGAACCTACCTCTCAAAGTTGTCATGTGGCTTAAATTTAAAACTACATGTAGCATCCTCAGGGGGCACTCAGGAAGTACCACTATCCCTAAACCCTGATTTCATATTACAGGGCAAGTTCTCCAGGGGAAAAACCCATCTCTAAAACAGTTTTATTTTGGAACTCCCATTGCTTAGCATTGTGTCCATAAAATACTTAATAAATACTAGAATTTATTTTAAATAATAATAGAAAATAAATAAATAATACTTTGGATATATTGGGTTAAAGAAAATGAACTAAAACTAAAAAAAATACTAGATACAATTTTTCTTTCAAATGCACTTTCAAATACAGAAGAAACAATAAAACATATAAGATTGATACACATTGGGAACATTCTGCTTTTTAGAATACTTGAAAATTTGTCAAGATGATTTAAAACCTTCTCATTTTATATTAAAAATCACCATAGGTATTAGGACAAATATACAATTAATGTAAAAGGATCAAGTGATGTGGGGGTTTTATGTAATGGTAGAAAGAAACCCTCTGTTGCTTGGAAACAACAGGAGCACAATGTAATACGGTTTCTTTAAGGGCAAGCCCTGGTAGGTAGGTCCTCATTGGACTGAAATATCAGGACAAAATTTACCCAGAGTGCTTTGTAGTTCCTCTTGACTAGAACTTGGTGAAATCATAGGGACGAAAGGACTGCTTCGGGTGTCTAAAGGAGCTGCAAAAGATAAGCACCAAGGTTTTCAATCCCTAGATTCAAAAGCCAGAGCCAGACCAGAATATCACATGAGATCCTTCATTTGAAACAGAAAAAGAAAAACACTGAATTGTGGAGAAGAAAATGAAGTGTGCACAGGACTTTGGGAAAATGACTGAAGTATTGGAGTGATGGTTCTCAACTGTGCTTTCCCATAGGATGGGTAATAAATGCCATTCAATGCTTGACCTCCATGACCATACCAGTAAGATGGGGTATGGGCCAGTCACAGTCCTGAGCATGTCAGCTGTCATTCTCTCAACACAGCACACAGGGTTACAAAATGAGTGAGAGTATTAACATTGTGCTTGCTACAATCATTGCAAGTCTGCTCACGTTTATTTTTTAATCTAAATCATTGGCAAATTTCAGTACTTTGATCGATATTAATGATAATTATTGCCAGTACCACTCCCAAAATGCTAATATATCATAACACTACAGCTGAGAACCACCAAATCAGCAGAAAATGTTAACTGGATGGCAATGAGTGAGGTGGAGTCATTGGGAACACGGAGATAAATGAGGTAGGTGAGGATGGGCTTGGTAGTGAGCTGTCCTAAGCTGGTCGTCAGAGCAAAGCTTTTAGAACAGTGAAACCATTACTTTTCTATTTTGGAAAGAGTGATAATGAGAATGAAGTGATGAAATGGTTTGAGAAAAGATGATGTTTCAATAGGATCATTTGAGAAAGACCTGTAATCCTGATGACAAGGAAACAATTAGACTTGGTCAATATGGGAAAGCCATTACCTATTGTTGTCTCTGGTGGATCAATTCTAAAGGTAACAGGCTGCAGAACTGGGCCAAAAGCAAACCAAAGAGACATATTCATGAGAATTACTACCTGGTGAAGTGAAAATAGTTTCTGTGTTTCTCCATGCATCCATTTGAACATTTAAAAATTCCCTAAGAACCATGATAAATATGAGAAAATTATATATATTAGAGGCTACTCAGGAAACTTAGTTTAGTTAAAACATTCAATTTTGTATTCACTGCCACTTTAAGAACATTTTTTTGAGTCAACTCTTACATGTTTTACTTCAAAGTACACGCATAGTTGGAATGAAGTTACATTTTGAAAGAAGGTGAAAATGGTTGGCTCGATTAATCACTAGGCCTTATAATATTAACACGATTTCCTATTCCCGTGGTCGGCAAACTGTGGCTTGCGAGCCACATGCAGCTCTTTGGCTGCTTGAGTGTGGCTCTTCCACAAAATACCATGGCCTGGGCAAGTCTATTTTGAAGAAGTGGCTTTAAAAGAAGTTCAAAATTTAAAAATTTGGCTCTCAAAAGAAATTTCAATTGTTGTACTGTTGATATTTGGCTCTGTTGACTAATGAGTTTGCCGACCACTGGTTCTATTCAATGAAAACACTTCCAGGAAAAATAAACTAATTGCACATTGTTTCCTAGTGTTAACCAAGGGGAAAATATTTATACAGATTGTATGATTATCCCTTCCCCCCCAAAAAATAAAGAAATACACCTTTTATAGTCATAATTTTTTTCAAACGTCTTCCACTCCTACAATCATTAAAAAAATATTTACCTCAACAATATTTTTGAAAAATATACTTCCTAATTGAGAAAATAAAAAGGTTCATTTACCAGATTCTCTCTGAGAGGCTCCGTGGTCTGGTTTATGGGGAAGGAGCACACCTCCTGGAGCTGCAAGAAAAGGTTAGGAAACACGGTGTACTCGAAATGTCACGCCTGGACTGAGACAATGCAGATACACAATCCTGGAAAGCAAGGAGGAGGCAAGCATACTTCCACTGTGAGTAAGGAACAAAGCCCAGAAGATACCGTTCTTTTCAAAGTGAAAAAATGTTACTGTCTCAGGAAGGTTTTAGTGGGAACAGAAGAGAGTTGGTCACAGTTCATTTTGAAGCTTCCCTTGAAAGGGAAAAAAAAGAGGTAATGCTAATGTAATTAAACACAAGAAGGCAGGTCTCCTTCAAGTTCACGTCAAAATAGAAAGTCAGTTTTTCCCTGAAGTAAGTAGTTAGGGGCCATTTGATATTCATGCTAAAATTTTGTTGATAGCAAATAGAAAATGCATGATCTTAGATAAAGTGCATAAATGGCCTAAAAATTGATGAAAATAGCAAGAAAGGTAAAAGTCTTGAAGAGCTAAAAGAAAAACATAGTTTTATTTTAAAAGACACTAACTAAACTAAACTAAACTAATGTCCCAGTAATAACCATTATTACGCGGAGAAGGCAGCAAAAGGAAATCAGTCTCTTATTAGATATACCACGTGAAAAGTTGATGGAGTACTTATTTCATAGTAGATAAATGTTGCCACTTTTGGCATTCTTAGTGATGTGGCTTTTAGTATATTAGGTATCAGGGCCTCCTGCCATATCTATAATAATAAAAGCATAATATGCTAATTAGACCAGTCATCCTTTCGGACGACCTTCCAGAGGAAGCCGGGGCTTTGAGGGAAGTTTGGGTCCCGGTGCCAGAGGGAAGCGGGTGCCGGCAGTTGGAGGAAGAAAGGCCTACTCTTGCACTAAGTTCGTGCATCAGGCCTCTAGTGAGAATATGACAATGAAGAACAAAAATGTCAGCTTTACAATAAACCTATTTATATTCAGTCCCTGATATCAAGTATATTTTTAATACCTTTGTCCTGTTCTATTTTAACAAAATAAAACAGTAGGCTGAGAATTTGATACCTTGCTCTTTAGTGGGGCAAATTTCAGGAGGACTTGCCTATTGCTAGAATCAGATTTCTATGGCAAAGTCTTCTTCCAAGAGCAAGATAGTGTGCTTCTTTGACTCAGTTTCCCCACGAGGAGGTCCTTCTCAGCCTCGCTCCCTCAATGAAAGGTTTTCCTGCCACTCTGATGATTTCATAAATAACAGAGTCCCTTTGTAGGTAGTGTAATTTTCTTGCATCTTATACGATGCTGGGGAAAAATAATTAGAATTCAGTTCTTCCTCAGAGAAAAATGAAAACAAATAAACAAACAAACAACAACAAAAAAACCCAACACTTTTGTATCAGGTTGCCAAACACTGCTTTACCATTAGTATAAAAATAGGTTTTATAAAATGGACATTCACTTTTTATTGCTTTTGGGGGATCATATTTAAGGCACACATCACTTTTGTTCTTAGTGTAGGCTGCTAACTATCACTGAAATTACAGTTGTGGAATTTGGTACATTAACACAAAACTTGACTCAATTAGAATTTCTAAAAACTAACTATAGAATTTCTATAACATCCAGGGGAATTAAAAAATCTGGATTTTTTTATTTTATTTTTTAAGGAAAAAGACAAATTCAGAAAGATCCATGGTTGTCAAAGTTAGAGAAAATCCATCATTACAGTGAATGTTTCACCTTTGCTATGTAGTATTTTGGGGAATTCAAGTGGTAAAATATGAGGAATTTCCTCTTGTAAATCAAACTAAATGTTTAACCGGAGGGTGAAGGAGAAGGCACTTTGATTTGAGTCTGTAAAGGCCGTGACTATACCAAGTGCCAGTAGTTTATAAATACCCTCATTGGTTACAGTACTAGAATATACAGAGGAAGCTGGGATTAAGGAAAGAAGACCCAGAAGACACGTGCAACCAATAAATCCACCATACTGTAAATGCATTCCCCGCTGCCTGCCTCAGCTGACTGGGGAATTTAGGCTGGGGTAATGTGGATTCCTGCTGCCGCGACTGGCACTTTGTAACCATGAAGTGATGATTTAATAAACTGCCATAGCAGGCTTTCTATAGCTGCTAAAATCAGTGGAAAGAAAAAAAGAAAATAGAAATATTCATGGGAAAGGGTGATGAATCATTCTCTTGCTTGTCAACTGCAGTTTCAAGAAATGCAAGTTGTTTTTCTTTTTTTCTTTTTCCCTATGTGGCACGCCTCTGTGTATTACATTCAATAAGAGCATGATTCCTAAAATCTAAATCTTCCATGCTGGGGGAAACAATGCAAATTATGACAATTTTTTTGAGAGGAGACTTTTAATTTCCTTATAAGAATTTTTACCATTATCCTATTTTAGACTCAATTATATTAACCAACTTACCACGTATTTTAATGAACCAATCAATGAAATGAACTATCTTTTTGAATAAAGGGCACCAGTCCCAAGAAAAGTACAATGAACACAAGACAGTTATGAGTAATGTGTCTGATAGGGGCAAATGAAAATGAATGTGTATGGATGTTATACCAGGTGAGAGAAACAATATGTTATTCCCTGATCAAGATGGTGAAATATGAAATCTGCAGTAAGGTTTACCCTGCAACAGGCTACAAAGAGACTGATCCTACAGCAAAGGAATACGTGCAGGCTGCACACTCTTGCACCTCCAGCACGCTGTCCCTTTATTCTAACCGTGTTCCCTGAAGGCCAGTCTGAGAGGAAGCAAGCTTCCTGCCATTGTGGAAGCCACTTTCCAAGCTCAACCTGGGGTCTTGGGCCCCGCTCCTTTCCACATCTCCGGGACCTTTTACTTCCCATTATTTCTATTATTTTATATTTTTCTCCATTAGTCGATATTTCCATTCATCCATTAATTTTTCCCCCTCTACCTGTAAAACAGAGCAAATGCCTCACTCTCCTTAAGAAAGTCATCCTCTGACATGGCTTCTTTGTCATACCACCCTGCTCTCATTCCTCTCATCAAAACCCTCTATCTGACTCTGCCTCCTGGTCTCTCAATGACATCTCCTCCATCCACGACAGACACATTAATATGCTTGTGACCGGAAAACTGCTGAATTCCAAAGCATCAGCCCATGGTTTTCAGATACAGGTTTGTGCATCTGAACTATCAAGTCCAGCAGCTCTTCTGACCCCTCACTGGCGTTGCTGACCACCTTCCCTGCCTCACTCCTGGATCCATCAGCTCTTATGTCTCATTGCAGCAGAATGTGACAACAGAATGCATTTGGCTCAAATATGAAATAAAACATTTACCAGGTGGAGTATATGGCACTTCTGGCCTTGGTGACATTTTTGGCTTTGAAGTAACACGCTGGAACACCTTAGGAGCTGAAAAAGAGAACTCAGATCATGGGTTCTGACAGCATCTCCCGGTTATGCTTAACAAATAAGATTTGACAAAGTATAAGCCCAACAATAAAAAATAAAAAAAAGGAAAATGGTAGGTAGAAAAATAAACCTCAAGCTCTAAAAATAGATCAGTTAGATTTCAGATACTTGTAGAAAAATAAAATCTAAGAAATATTTGACTAAGCATAAGAGTAGGATGGAGAACATTTAAAAATCATTTCAGAAGAGATTACCAAATTAATGAAGGGATATTCTTTTCTGATGTTTGCTTGACTTCTCACTACTCCCCCACAATGTACACATACCCTATGTCTTCTTTGAAGATGAATTCAACGAGTCAGAGTAAAAGCCCATGAAGCATGAATAAGAAAAAGAGAAGCTTAAAGTCAAATCAGGCCACAGCAGAAAGGGAAGTGAGTATGGAAGGTACAGAGTGGGTGGGCTGGCACTCTACTCTTCCTGCAATTCTTCAGTCCCAAATAAACTTCTAAATGAACATGTTTGCAAACTAAAATTGTCTTTCTACAACTCTTCCTTTGTAACAGGTGCTAATGTAATAGATACCAAAGGAAAAAAACTAATTTATTTATAGTGCATTTTACAATTTCAAAAATGCTTTCATGAAGATTATGCCCTTTGGTTCTTACCAAAATGCTGGGAGGAAGGAGTTATCATCTTCACTTTAAAGATTTGGGTTGGCGACTATCTGCCTGAGGTTACATAGTTATTAAGTTCCAGAGAAAAGACTTGAGCTGAAGCTGAGGTCCAGACATTATCACTAGGTCCAAACACTTGGATTCTCTATATTCAAGTTCTGCATGTCACAGCTTTACTTGTGTCTCATTTTTATGAGGAAATGATAAACTTCTGCTAACTCAAAGGGTGATTGTGAGAATTAAATGTCAGAATGATGTGAAAACTCTACTACTATAATTTTTTTTCTATTTCTAGAAAAATCTTTACAAAGTTGACATTGAAGTATCTGAGAACATTCTAATTTCACTTTGCTCCTACAAAAACTAGGAACACCTATAGCTTAGATGATTATAAGATTTCTAGGTATACAATTAATAATGGGATTGTTAAGTATTATCTATGAATGTAGAAACTAAAAAATCAAATCTTTATTTAATGACAAAATATTCTTCATGATTTGTTCCAAAATTTTTATCCCACTTTGCTTTCAATGGCAAATATAGATTTCAAGTTTGCCATCTAATTTAGAAGCATAACTCAAGTATAAATAAGAAGAAAGATGGCATCTCCAGTTAAAGAATTTCATCCTAAAAAAGGGGTGGGTGAACACATTGTGTATACACTATTGTCAGATGCTACCCTTACAGCCCAATAATAGTAATTTGCATTTGGTATTATACCTGTGAGCAGGACATTCTCCCACCTCAAAGCCTTTTGAAGTTCATAAAGAGCTAGCCAAGGGTCAGAGGGGAAAAACTAGAATTTGAATATCTGTCTTTGAAACATTTAGTAATACATATGAATACATATGTAAGCACTCTTGGAAGAGTATAAAACCCAGGATATTGCCGTGATCTACTAGGTAAGATCATGTTCTCTTGGGCAAGAGAGATCCCAATTTCATCCACTTTTAAGAGGAGTAATTAGAATGTATTTTGTTTTTCCTGATCACTTTTACAAATTGTCCCCTTGCATTAAGTATCACCAACAAAGCCAGGCATATCTGATTGCAGCTATCTTCTATGGGAGATGCTGATGGATTGGGAGTTAGTTCCCTGAGTTGGGACAGAATCAGGAGGCTCTCTTGCTTGTTTGGCAGCCACTCGAGGGTTTCAGATTTAGAGAGTGTAATGCCTTGAGCTTATGAACCTATCATTTGTTCTGAAGCTGCATATCTTGTGGAGGAAGCTTGGCTAATGGTCTAAATCAAACAAATTTGAAACTTTGAATATAGTATAATAATGGAAATTTAGAGTAAGCTGCTAATTTATTATTCCATATTTCTATCTGTAGAGTACAGCTTAAAAAGAAAATTATGAATGTCTTCCTTAATTCATATCTCCTTTATTTTTTTTTTTAAAAAATTTACTAACCAAGAATTTATATTCCCAATGTCTTAACTCCAAGCACTTATTTTTCATCTCTACTCTTATTTTTCAACATTCATTAAACTTTCATGCTTTCTTATTTATTTCCATTTTCCCTTTCTCTGCTACTTTTGTTCTATGTTTTATATTCAAATAAAAAGTTTAGAGAATCCTCATGTGATTTGAACCAATTTATTTTTAAAGTTAGATTTTAGTTTCCTATCCATAAATTTGATCTACTTTTAAAATTCATATTCTATTCATTCATCATTAATTCTTTTCCCCAGTATTTCTTATATATTAATGTTACACATGTATTTATTGTTATTATTTTAAGTTTCTCACTCTATCAGGAGATTGTTGTCTTATTACCCTCATATACTTATGTGTCATACCCATATTATTTTTATATCAAAGTTTTAATAATTAAATAATACACATTTTAAAGTACATTAAAGTAGATTTAAATGAGCTGGATGTAAACATAGAATCTACTTTCAAGGAATTTCATTTTAAAGAAAAAAAAATAACAGGTAAAATTTCTCTTGGAATCAGACATTAAAGACCATGCCCAAATATATAATTTTTTTCTTTCAATAGGGATACTATGAGCTATGATTAAAGAATTTGTGGTGAGAATTCAGAACTGCTTCCTGCTAATGTTTTCCTTTCTCATTTTTGGAAGCAGACCATGTATAAGTGATAAATTTAAATTTAGGTGACTGGCCTAGACTGTAACTTCCTTGACCACAGAAGGATTCAATTTTGTTCACATTCCTAGTGTTTAGTGCATTGCCTGGCACATGGTCAGAATGCAATAAATATTTGTTGAATGACTGATTAAATGAATTAAACAATCACTTCAGCATGAAGGGGTGACATGTTTGAAATTAGGAGAGAAGAGACACAGGAGATCAGTTGATCGATGACAATAGACTAGGCATGACTGGGTAGATGCATGGAGCAGGCACCAATGCTAAAATGTTCCATACAGATGAGCTACAGAGGCTGGATGAGAAAGAGAGGTAAGAATCAGATATAAAGTGCTGAGAACCTGTCACAGATGTAATTGAAAGGCGGAAAAACAATAAGCTTTCTTTGAGGCATGTCAAGTTTATCGTATTCCATCATGGAGATTGGCTGAGGTAGTTGGAGAAATTAGAGAAGAGTTGGTTGAGAAGTTAAGGTTAGAGTTAAACATTCAAATGAGAGTTTCTTGAACAGAATAAAAAATTGTTTATAATGAATCTTATTTGGGTCCTTATCAAAATTTTACAGCAAAACAACTAAAGCAATATAATATAATTGTTATGTTATAGGAGAGGACATACATGTTTATTCTTTATGACATTAATGCTGAGTAAAATCTACTAAAAACTTAAAAAAATTTAGGTGATTGGCAAGAGGAGGCCCATTCAAGGACCATGGAAGCCTTAGGAATTCTCAAGCTGGAAAAGGCAGAGAGAGAGAGTGTAGACAGGTTACTCTTAAGAAATTCCATTCTTCTTCATCCCCCACTCAAAATAATATAATACTAGAGGAGCTTTCTGGAATAACTTATTCCAATAATATACTTTTCAGCATAAAAGGAAATGTAAATATTTATCAGGTTTCAATGGAAGACTTGTTTTACAAGGGTTAAAAACCCCAGCTCACGATAATTCAGCAGAACAACTTCACTAACATCTAACTTCTCATTTTCATAGAATGTAAAATGTGTATTTACCTGGCTGTGTCTGAGGGACTCTTGGATGTGGAGATGGTCTTGCTTTGGGAGGAGTGCGCGCTGTCTGCTTGGGAGCTAAAAGAAAGGACATAAGGCTTGGAGCTCTTGAGCTCTTGCAAGAATCACAGTTATTTAATAGCCTCTAGGCTCTCAGAAGTGTTTGTCGAGTGACTGATGAGGTAGATACACAGCAATTCAAGCAATTAAATCTTCCAAAAAGCTGCGAAGTATAGGAAGATAATTTCTTGTTATAACAGAAAACGAAACAAGAAGGAACATTAAATGATATCCAAGGTGTTCAGCTGGCAAATGAAACTGTTAGAATCCTAGAAACATCTATTTTAAGTATCTTTTAAACAGGTTAAAATAAATTTCATAATAACAAGTATTCATTCTTACAAGTTTATACCATCTTATCAGATTATCCCAGTACAATACATATTTTGAGTGCAAATAGATACAATTTCTTCTAAAAAAAAGTTAGCATGTCATATTCCAAATATACCTAGAAAAAATGAATGTATTTCAGAAGCAAGTGCTGATGGGAAAATTAATCTTATTAAAGACAATAATTTTTATTGGTCATACTGAGGAAGAAAAATTGAACAGAAATAAAAACAAAAGATTACTGAAGAAAGGTATTCCTTTGCTGGGCAATTCCCAAAGGAGTTCTAGGACACTTGGTATAAAAACCAATTATTTCTTCACCAAGAAAATGAAAAGCACTGCAATTTGTGGAAATATCTCATTTAGTTGGACTAAAGTGTATCTGGTATGAGAGGGGTAAGAGTAAACAAAATGTTTTCCAAGGTCAGGGAGTTCCAGGTGCCTTACAAAAAGATTGCTGAAAATAAAAACTATTAGATACTAGAAGGTGTTTCTGAAGTCTGCAGAGACTTTCTCAGGATACTAAGTCAAAATATGCAAGGCATGCCATGGTTTCAGAGGAATCTTCTTGCCTGTAGGGAGATAAACACCAGGGTATGTTGGAGGTTACATTGGTTTAGGAGCCTGCAACCTGGAGCATCAGAGCTCCCTTTGCTCATCACTGGGTGACAGCTATAGGCACTCCATCAAAAGGTACAGAATATTTATTTATTTATTTATTTATTTATTTATTTATTTATTTATTATTTTATTGTCTAAAGTTTTACATAAGTCTCCTTTTCTCCCAATTGACCCACCGCCCCAGTATCTGTGTTCATTGGTTATGCTAATATGCATGGACAGGTACAGAATTTTTAAAGAGCCCTTCCAGTTCTATAATAACATTCTCTGATTCTAGAGTTTCTTTCAGCTTTATGATTTCCTGACTCCCCACTTCCTTGCTTGCTGAGGTTCCTGACAGGCTATCTGCTTCTTCTAGGGAATAGGAAAAACAGTTTGCAGGTAAAGGCATATCATGAGGCAATGCCACAAGAATGATTCCGAAAGAGGTAAGAATCATCAATAGAATTCACATTTAAACATTTCGGTAACATTATCACGGCTATTAAAAACAATAAACATCAAAAAGCTGGAGATAACTGATACAGATTCAGTTCACGTAGTCAATGCAGAATTTCGGTAATAAACTGTAGAGGTCAACAGGCAATATTTAATAGGATGTTTCCATGAACAATGAGTAAAATAAATAGCTCTCTCTTTGGAAATAAAGCCATATAAAAAGTCCAATGGCAATCAAAACACAAGTTTGGACTTATTTGCAATAAATTCCTATTCCAAGAGAATCTATAAATATTGAAAGGGCTTTTCCTTATAATCAGAGGCATATTTAGTTATCCATGTTCATGACTAGTTTTCCTAAATTTCCAACTCCACCATCAAAGTCACTGGTTTGATTGTATAATACTTTCTCTTACTTGAATGCAGTGCAATGGCCAAACCACTGCAGGAAGGAGTGGAAAGAAGTAAAGAACCGGATAATGACAAGGTGACAGGCCAGTAGTACCTTTCATCTGGGTTGCACAGTGAAACTTGTTTCTGTTAATACATGACCAAAGAACTTATATAATTAAACTAGTCAAGATTATCAAGTACTTAAAATTAGGATATCTATTTATATGTAAATGGAATAATTTCCCATGTTAAACACTTGCACAGCAGCTGAAAGGTGTTTTTCAGGCATATCCTAAAGACTACTCACAACACGTGATGCCTACAAGTGATGGATAGAAGAGAAGAGGGCCAGTGACAACTGTGAGCTGAGTGACTAAGGTGGGGCTTCCAACGTCAAGCAGTGCCCTTATTGTCTTTCCATTCTTATATTCTGCAAATGCTCACCTTCTACATGAAAGTACAAAATGATGTATTTACCCAGTCCAGTCTGAGGCTCATTTGGGCTGAGTAGGATTTCAGTTTGGGAAGGCAGAGTTGATGCTTCTAAGCTCATTAAAGGAGAATAACAGAGGTTACCATGGTGCTTCACACACCTTGAGTACAGATGACAGACATGACGGAAACAAGTGGACTTTTTTTTTTAAAGAAAGGAAACTGCAACTCTGCAACAAAAATAGCATTCCTCTTTCTTCCTAATGCCTTAGTTTTTTTTAAAAAATGTATAGAGATGACAGGTTATAAAAATAATTTCAAAGTAGATAATGTCCTTATTTTTTAAATTTTCCCTTCACCTTCCTACCTCCTCAACAGTGCTAGAAAGATATATTCAGTAGTAACTGTAAAGGAAAAAAACAAAGTAATAAAAAAAGTAAAGCTAAGCCAATTCAAGAAGCATTGACTTTCACTTAAATAATGGAAAAAAAAAAAAAACACCAAACATGCAAATGAACATGATGGAATGAGTGTTAATGGGAAATGTGTTGCCAGAGTAGAAAGTATGAACGGATCATTATACAAAATATATTATCTGACATATTCAACACAACATTAAGCTGGCAGAAGATGCAATGTTAGGAGAAAGATGCTTTAGATTTGATAGTTTCACTGACTTAAGAAGATAAAGAGACCAGGTCTTGATATAAAACTGAATGAACAAAGAGACTTCTTGGACAGGGTTATAAATAGAAGAACCAAGAAATGATGTTGCAACATGAATTCACAATGAGAGAGAACCTGAGGTTCTCAGATGATGGTGGCAATGAGGACAAAAGCTGCTTAGGTATGTCATTACCTAACGTGGTCTCAGGTGGTTCAGACACATTTGTAATAGATTCCACAACTGTATCAAAAAAAAGGAGAACAATTTTAAAAATTGCCAGACATTCTGCGTTAGTGAACTACTTTTCTTCAATATCAAAACACCTCATTCTCTTAAGATCTTGCAACATATTTTTATAGACAGGACAACGAATTTAGACAAGAAAAAACAGAACCAAGAGTGGAAATTCTATAAAACAAATCCTCCAACTGATATTTATGTTGTAACTGTTAGTAAGTGGTTGTCAATTGTTATTATGCCCCAATATTTAGATACTACTGAGAAACTGAAATCAGTTTCTGTATTCAGAGAGCCAATTATCATGTTAAGAATCCAAGAAGTTTGAAAGCTCTTCAAATCTAATCAACTGAAGAACAAGTACAGCAGCTTGAACTTCCACGTTCCATGGACATCATATACACTAACTACATTTTGCAGAATTAAATGAATCAAAGCATGAAAACTGTTACCACCTTCAGTCTGTGGCTCCTCTGGCCTGAGTGGCGCTTTGGAAGTGGGATATACATAATGTGTCTCGGCTGATGCTAGGGAGGAAACAGGGGATGTCCGGTTAGTGGTAGGCAGCCCATAGCACTCTGTGATGGAATATTGTTTAATGTGAAAACAACGATTACGAGGTACATTTGGGAGAATAACATTGAGGTGCCTTCTGAAGATGACTACAATTTAAGATGGCAGAATGAAAGCAGGAAATAAAGGCAATGTAGGAACACACACACACACACACACACACACACACACACACACACTAATTATTACAGCAATTTCTACCTGGAGCAAAGCAGCTTGTTTCACTTCCTTACATTAAAAAAAAAAAAAAAAAAAAAAAAAAAAAAAGAATTCTAGTGAAAAAAAGACATGGAATGAGTCCTTGGAAAGCATGAAGATGAATACTACAAATGATATTAAAATGAAAAATAGCATGTGCATATTTATATTGAAAGAGTGGTCAGAACATAAAAATGTAAAAATTGCATTCAGACAGAGAGAACTAAATAAGGAAATTGTGAAACTTGCATCGCAGTAGAGCAGACACTAGCACAATGTTCTCTATGTGATGTTGACTTTCAAGATTCACTGGATGAGCACAGACAAGACATGAGGAGCTTTAAACATCACAAAGCACGAGGGCATTCAAAGAGGACTTCCACAATGAGATGGAGAAAGCACATAGACCTGACTTGCAATTGGAAAAAACTTTTACCGATAGCTTCCTCAGATGACTCAGTGCTAAATGTAACAGATTCCAGGCCTTCAGAAACTAGTAAAAAACAACAATACAAGATGTTACAATTAATCACTATGGGTTGTTGTGAACATTGAACGGATGAATACAAACTATTTAGAAAAGTGCCTTGTCCCTATAACTGCTCTATGCCAGCCAATATGGTAATATGTTATTATTAACACCCAAGGAAGCTCTGATAACGGAATTGAACTCACAATTGTATAAATGTTGTAGGTTACCAATAAAAACCATACTTTGTACTGCCAACATGAGTACTCAAATGCCATTAGCTAATTAAAAGATGCAGCAAGGAGATAAATAAGGTTACTAACATATGCTATAAAAAAAATAAGATCCAATGTTTCAAGATAAATGTTAGGGTGTAACAACAGCATTGCTAAGGATGTTTTAAAAATGTAGTTTTCAATTTTGAAGGCAACGAGGGCAGGTTTATATTGTGTAAAAGCTTTTTTTTTAATCTTTTCCGAAGGGAGAAAAATCTCCTTCCTTGACCGTCACAATTGAACTAGCATTCTTTTCACATTCAGAACAGACTGGAGCTTACTGCTAAGCGTACCACAAACTCATAGCTGTCAGTGAAAAACAAGGATAAAGAATAAAATCAGTTCTTTTAAGTGGTTTTGCGGATTACTTAATCAGATACATGATTATTATCTAAAATGAAACAGAGCAAACAATGAAATAAAGGTAAGTTTTTCTATACTGTTGAATAACATGACTAACATAAACATAATGCATTACCAAGTTAATACCAATATACAATCATGGAAAGAGCATTATACAATATATAGAGAATTGTTAATGTGCATTCTTTTGTGTCTTTTTTTTTTATTTATTTAAATATTTGGAAATACAATCCTTGAAGCTAATCCCTTGAAGCTCACAGTATATTCAGATAAATAAAACAATCTATTTACCAGGTTGACTTTGTGTCATTTCTAGGCTTGGTGATGTCACTGGTCTCCAAATAAGAGTTTGAAGATCAGTAGGAGCTGAAAGAAGAGGATCTAAGATGTCAATTATGTATAATTTGTTTCATAGGTTTTAGACAAGGGTAGCAATGAACTGAAATGCAAAGACCCTCGAAATAGCAGGATGATGGAGAGCTCATGCAGACTCATTGTGATTGAAAGCAGAAATTGGCAAATGATGGCCCTCCTCTGCTTGGCCTGTGAGCTAAGAATGTTTTCTACATTGTTAAATGATGGAAAATATTTAAAAGAGCAGCAGTATTGCATAACAAGTAAAAATAGTATGAAATTCAAATATAGTTTTATGGGAACAAAGACAAATCCACAAACTAAGATGATTCAAAGCATATTTACATATCATTTACATATTGGCTTTGGTTGCCTTCAGGCTAAATTCCAGTAGTTGTGACAGAGACTGAATGGCCTGCAAAGTCTAAAATATTCACTAATTCTTCACATAAGAATTTTTGCTGACCCCTGATCTAAAGCATCCTTCCAAAAAGGAAGAGCCTATTTGAAAAAAATCAGGTTATCTTTAATTATTGCATCTGAATCTGAATTCCCACAAGGGCTTTTAAGAGCTTCCTTCAGCTGATTTCATGACTGTATCATTTACAAAATGCTCAGTATCAGCTAAGAGTGTTTTGTTCTATGTTTCAGTTTGACTGCCCTCTTGGGTCCCCTAAGTAGGGGGTGAGACTTTTTGTTTTATTTTTGCTGTTCTCTCCCTTCCATCTACTAATTCAAACCCTAAAGTTATTTCAAAGTCCAACTATTTTCTAACATAGATCCTTGATTCCTTTAAATATTTCCTCTGCATATTATTACAACTCAATTAAACAAGCTACTTTTGTATAAGTAAATTATCTTATATCTAAGAAAAACTTGAGAACATTTTTTTCCATAACTATATTATCATCTGTTCAAAAGGTAAAACATACTCTTATTTTGATCTCCCCACCCCACCCCACTCAACTGCTAATATGATGCTGAGAGCACAGAGGCCAAGGAAATGTTTGTTGACCTAAACCAAAGAAGCAGCACCTTTTAAAAAGAGATGAGTGAAATGGAAAAGTGAGAAAATTGAATAAGATCTTTTGTCAGAGACAATCCTTATGCAGGGCACAAGATGAATTTGGCTACCACATAGATTTCCCAGCCTGAGTCTTCTGGTCAACCCTGCAGTTGCTGACATGCTAACCATTATTTGCACCTTCCTATTTAGAAGGCATAGAGGTGAGAAGTGCAAGTTAGCAAGACACATATTTGTCACTCCTGGGGCTTGACTGCAATGGTCTGGAAGGACTCTTTAAACCAGAAACCATAGATTTTCTTGTTTTCAATGGAGAAGCGTCAGGAAGATTCAAGTTTGAGATGAGGGTTCCTGCCCACTCCATTGCTTTAAATTTAAAGAAAAAAGATGTTGGGTCACTACAGTGTTTGAAGGTCTAGAAACAACCACCAACATACATAGGACCTATGTTTTTAAAACATATTAGAGTTTCTTGAGTTTATTTCCGAAGTTTGAGAAAATTTACAATACTAATAGAATTTGTTCCTTATCATCATTGAGGGTCTGTTAGAGTTCAATATAATATATAAAATGTATTGATTAAAGAAATAAATATTAACATGCATAATTAGATACACATAGTAGAGAAATTCTACTTAGATTAAGAACAGTTGCTTCACTGTGGTGGAGAATAAGGAATAGACAAATTCATCAAAGGTTGCAGAGCTTGTAATTTATATTTATTAGAATTTGCACTTTCAGGAAGCAACATTTTTTGATAATTTAACACAACAAGGAATTCTCATTCCTTAAAATAGAAAGAGAGTAATGAGAATATCAAACAGACCTTTTAGAAAGTAAAGTTGTTCAGAGAAAGTTCATGTTACTTAGATGACATTGTTTTACAGATTTAAATACCAAATAGAAATTTAAGGTATATTTGATCTTTAGACTCTTCACTGAATCATATAATAACGTTTTAAAGGGGGGTTCATAATAGATAGATGTCCTCAACTGGATCCAAGGACATTTGTTAAAAACAATAGGTAATGCTGGGATTAAGAATCCTGATTACTTATACGATGAAGTATGAAATGGGATGACAATAGTAGTCTAAGAAAGCAAAAGCAACTCTGGCTGTGACAGTGATGGAATGGGTTTTAATGAGCAAGAATATACTTAATGAGGTCATAAAAATAGTTACCTAATGTTCTTGGAGCCTCAGAACTATGAATAACATGTTCAAAGCCTGTGATGGGAACTAACCAAAAGCAACAACATGAAAATTAGAAAGTTTAAACACACATAGAAAGTCTTAATTTTTCTTTCAAAACATTAGTTTCAAAGGACAAACAATTTTTTTTAAACCTTAGAATTGACAAGAAATAAATAATTTCTTTTTAAAGTTTTGGTCAAACTGTAGCTAGGAATAATTCATTGCAGAAGGTAGTCACATTTCTTGAACTCAGTTAAACATCTTATGGTCAATATGAGGTTTTTCAAGGTGTTTGATTTTTCTGACTCTTAATTAATATGAAAGCTTGCTTTGGAAAATCTGTTTGGGATGTGGAAGATGAGATCATTGTGATGTTTTAGGAACTGAAGGAAGAAATTTTGGATTACTCTAGAGAAGGTGGTTTTGTAAATAAGGCTCTTGATTTTCTAAAATATGTTATATTTCCTTGAAATTTAAGGTATATAACTTTTAAAATTAAAATATTTTCTCCTATTTTGTTAATTTCTTTTCATTACTGAAGAGTCTTGAGAGATAAAATACATAAAATTAAGTCAAGGAGTGAAGAGTCTTAATTTCAAAAAAGGTAAAGACTATAGCCAAACTGTAGGTCGTGTGGTCTTAAATTCACACCAAGAAATTTAAATATGCCAAGGAATCCATGGCACTATAGCAATTGTTATGTTCATGTTTAGTTTAGTCTAGAAAAGATACAGATATTACCCACTGCATTTGAAACTTAGCTTTATATGTGAGCACTGCTTAGACAAAAATACATAACAAAAATTCAAATAACACAAACATTCTAATTTAGGTCCATGAATAGCTTTTAAAGTTAGGTAACTTCTTTTAAGATTCTGCAATACTTTTCTTTTGTTTTGATAATCCTTGCCTGAGAATATCTTTCTATTGATTTTTAGGGAGAGTGGAAGAGAGAGGGAAAGACAGAGAGAAGCATCGACGATGTGAAAGAAACATATCTATCATTTGCCTCCAGCATGAGCCCTGACCAAGGCCTGGGCCGGGGAGGAGCCTGCAACTGAGGTACGTGCCCTTGTCTGGAATCAAACTATGGACCTTTGGTCCACAGGCCAACACTCTATCTACTGATCCAAAATAGCTAGGGTGAACCTACAATACTTTTTAAAAAATATATATTTTATTGATTTTGTACAGAGAAGAAGGGAGAGAGATAGTTAGAAACATTGATGAGAGAGAGTCATCGATCAGCTGCCTCTTGCACACCTCCTACTGGGGATATGCCCGCAACCAAGGTACATGCCCTTGACCGGAATCGAACCCAGGACCCTTAAGTCCCCAAGCCGATGCTCTATCCATTGAGCCAAACCGGTCCCTGCTACAATACTTTTAAGAAGAAGAAAAATAAAGTCGAAAGACAGCAGAGGATGATAAGACAGTCCTTTGAAGCTGATGACAATTTGATGATGATGATGATGGAATGGGTAGACAATGGGGAGAAAAAGTTGATAAGAAGCACAGAACATCATTACTTAATGTAAAAATAATATATTTAAGGACTGTGGGAAGAACTGGCCAAAAATAATAGAATAAGCCAAAGAAATTTTAAAAATTCATTTGATGACTAATTTCAGAAGTCAATTTTTTAACTTCAAAACTCAAGAAAAGAGACCCTTGTTCTTTGCAGGTTTAACCAAATGGCCAAGTACCCATTTTTCTCCTTACACATAACATTGTACTCTACTAAATACTATGCTTAACAAGATGTTTGACTATATGACTTTTGCTAATATGGAAGACGCTCCTGGACAATTTTTTGCACATCTGTATAATATATGTTTTTCTAACTCTACAGGGAAAAGCCTTCATCAGTCTACTTGCCCTCTGTAGAAGTTGACATAAATGCCTACTATTTTTGTCTAGTACGGTATTTAAATAACCACAGTACAATTATGAGTTCATATGTTTGAAAACAAAAGGATCAATGCATACTAAATGGACTGTGTTCGTCAAAATTTTAAAGTGGTCCTTGATTCAGTAAGTTAAGAAACATTTTAAAACTCTGTCAGAAGAGTTAGACTACTCTATCACATAAGCCTGTCATTTAAACTTTCAAGACTTTACACATTTAAAATCTTAACAATTAATTAAAAATATTATTCATTGAAATAATATATTTACCAGTACAATCACATGGATACTAATACAATAAAAAAAGAAATAATGGTATTTCCACAATTGATGTGACATAAGCAGTGTAAGTAAGGAATGGATGGAAATTCATGCTTGAAATGAAGCTTTAAAGAGTCAATGCTGTTTAAATATATGCACATGATCATGTGACACAATGTTGAGAAGTTACATGGCAGTTTGATGTCCTGAAATTAGTTATGTACAGTTCTCTTAAATTCAACAGTTAGCTTGACATAGAGCTAAACATAATTTCAAGATGAAGACTGTTATGGATTAACAACAGAAGATGTTGAGATGGTTTTAAGATGAAGGAGAACCTATTACTATTATACAATGGTATGACAATGAGTAGGAAAAGCAGTATTTGAAGGACACACATTCTCATTACCTATGATTTCTGGAGCTTCAGTTCTAGGGGTACCAGGCTCAAGATCTGTAATAGGGACTAATCAAAAAGCAATGAAATAAACACTTGTGAGAGTCAGCAAAGTTAACCTTACACATATAATATTGTTTTAAGAGGTGTAAGCAGTTTTAAATGCTGCTTTTTTTCCTGAAATTAAATACTTGTTATTTAAAATCTCGGCCACCATATAGCCAAGTAATTGTTCTTTTATGAGATAGTCAGTCATAGGCTAACACAAATCTGATTAAGTATCTCAATAAAGTCAACATGATACTTGTAAGTACCTAATTCCAACTATTATAGAAGACTGCTCTTAGAAACTTGTTTAAACATTTTATTAAATACTGGAGGCCCAGTACACGAATTCATGCACTGTTGGGGTCCTTTGGCCTGGCCTGTGCCCTCTTGCAATCCAGGACCCCTCAGGGGATGCTGGACTACCGGTTTTGGCCCAAACCCAGCAGGCCAGGATGAGGGATTCCACTGGTGCACAAATCTGTGCATATAAGATCTTTGGTTAATCTCTTCCGGCCCTAACCCTCTTCCCTTCCCTCTGAAATTCATCAGTCTGTTCCATGTTTCCATGCCTATGTGTTGAGCATCTGCCCCCTGGTGGTCAGTGAGTTAAGTGTCTGCCCCTGGTGGTCAAATAGTTGAATGGTCACTTAGGCTTTTAATTATATAGATATATTTTGATAACCATTCTGGCACTCAGAATGTGGGAGCTTTAAGAAAATAGCATATCTAAAGAATCATATAATAAATCATGCTTATATTTGAAAGAAGAATAAACAAAGTGAGCCATGTTCATCTCATTGAAAGCTCAAATTTGGAAATAGGCACTCAACAAATCAGGATAAAGAACATTCACTGAGTGTGTGGTGCCCAATAGAGTACCACTCTGATCACAAAAATGGGGTATCCTGTAATACTTGTAGGGTCAGATCCAAACTTCTGAGTCATAATTTCAAGGATTTTTCTTTTACTATTCTTATGGACCCTTCCAAACCCAGCACTATCATCACCATTTAGAAGCAGGACCCCCCTTTTCCAGAAGCCCGTGCCTCTGGTTGGCCCCTGTACCCCCTTTATTCTGCCTGTTCATTTTCATGATTTTAAGACCTAACTTGCTTCTAACTCCTCACTCCTATCCTTCACAAACTTCTCTCTCTTTGCTCATAGATGCTTACAGCCTCTGCAAAAAGAACAAACTAGATATTAAAAATGCTTGGTTCTATTTAAGATATTTTATCTTTAATAAAAGAATATAATGCAATAAGAAAAAGTAAATAAAGTATCTATTAAAAGAGAAAATAATTTTGCAGGAAGCACAAGGAATTCATCTGCCACACAGGTCTCCCCCAACCATGATTTCCTTTGCTAACTCAACGGTGGGAACAGCAGATCACCTTGTGCCTTCACCCACAGAGGGCTCACAGGGGCTATCACTCCCATATGGGCATCGACCTGAGGCTCCCCAAAGCTGTTAGGACCCAGTCCCTTAACCAGAAATCCACATTTACCCAATTTGGTTTGAGGTGCCTCAGTAGTTGGTTTGGTTTTATGTTTGGGATGACGGGTCCGTTTTGATGGCTTAGGAGCTGAAGAAAGAAAACCTTCAGTTACTATGGAGTCTATAGTTCAGAAGTTATGGATAGCATTATGCACGGCTCTCAATTTCCTAAAACTTATCGGATTTCCTTATACTTTAGGAAATGTGTCTTTTTAAGTTTTTAATTTATAATTTTCACCCCTATTATAATAATAGTATTTCTTTTACAATTAGAAGTTCGTTGGAAATAAGTCATATACTATAAAATTGTTACTAACTCAAGAAGTGAAGAATCATTTTTATGACTCTTCTGCTGAAAAAAAAGGGTAAGAATCACTGCTAAAATATTATTGTGGTGGTGATACCCATACACAAACTTTGACATTTTACTAAATAAGACCACGTAATCAACTAAAATGTCCATCAAAGAACAAATATCACATAGTTTAAAAAAAGTAGATCTCTAGATCCACAAAGAAACTCCCGGACACCATAGTAGTTGTTAGAGTCAAAATAATTGCTTTTAAATCCAGCTTTAACAAACATTGGTGGAAAAAAAACACACACAAAATGATTAAACAATTGCAGATGGTTATATTTATATAATAGATGACTCGAGTTAGGTTCATGCATGGCTCTCTGAGAAACAAGGTATACCTTGTTTTAAGAATCAAAATCTTCAATACTTTTATGATGAAGAATATAAACCAGTAACAAGAAAGAATGACAATGAAACTTTAAGAAACAAAAGAACTTGTAGCTACGATGTTGATGGAATGAGTCTGACAATGGGAAGGAAAGCATTTAGGGAGGATCACAATGTGTTATTACCTCGTGTTGTCACCCAAGCCTCAGTTCTGAACGTTACTGGTTCAAAGTCTGTAGTAGAAACTGACCAAAAGTATTAAAAGTAAACCAAATGATTGTTTTAAATGAAGGAAAATGCAACGTTTGATTCAAAATGAATCTTACTAATATAGTTTCTAGAACTATACAGCATCTTCTAAAAACTGTTAATTTTTTTTTAAATTTGGTTATACCTAAGTCGGATACTTACTTTCTTATCCCCCCCTCTTTGATTATCTAACTAATAAGCCAAAGTGGGATGTATGAGTATTGCTAAGAACTTATCTTTCGAAAGACACTGAGGTCTCCGCATAATGAATCAGATAGTGAATCCCTCTATTCCAAGCAAAGAAAGAGCATGACTTCATGTGCAAAGAAGAGTTTTCTGTCTACTGAGTCAAATCTCAACGGCTCTATTAGGTGCCTAGGGAACACCACCATGAAAGTCCATGGACTGATCTTGATCCAGAAAATCTTTGACTACCACCCTGAAGTCAGGCATTCTCTTTACTAGTATTGTGATTAGACCTTTTCTTTTGGTTAGTCTCTATTTGTATCCACTCTTTCTGATTTTATTCCTTCCCATCTTTCTACTCATCCATGTATTATGATGATTTCAAGGCTCCACTCTCTCTTAATCTATCTTTTCCTGCTCCAACTATTACTCCTGAGATCCTGCTGGATTAGGTTGTTGAGACTCTAAACCAGGAATATGTGTTTACCTGGTTTGGACTCAAGTGTTTCAGAACCTGGTGTGGTTTTTGGTCTGGAACATGGACGGCCCTTCCGTCGTGGTGGTTTGGAAACTGAAGGAAGACATTCTTGGGTTACTACATAACTACATTATCTATTGTTCTGGATGCTATTAGAGGTCAAAACATGTCTCTAGATTTTCCACAACTTGTTAGGTATTCGCTTTTTTACTCTGAGATTTTTGTCATATATATACTCCTCATATCTTCTTTTATCATAGAAAATTATTTGAAAACAAAAAATACTTTTAAATTAAATAAATAAAGATTAGCAATTATAATCAAAGTCTCATAAGACAGTTTGATTAGGCAACAAAAAGGTTAAGAACTGTCCCTAAATTTTAATGAATAATAAAGGTCGTACTAAGTCTAAGATTTATAATTTAATCTTTCATTTTTGGGCACATGTTTACATAACTAGTAAAATAAGGACATCATTATAGAAACAAAACAACTATTAAATAGAAACAAACAAGCAAACAAAAACCCCTCAATTCTATGCAAATAGAAAAAAAGTTAGAAATGTAGACATGCAATAATGGGTCCTCTTGGCCCTATGATAGCTGTTAATGGCTTTTTTTGTCTAGATAAGAGGTAGAAAGCCATGATATGTTTGAAAATCAGTTTTACTACAAACATTGCTTAAATAAAACAAAGACTGACATGACACAACTTCAAGTAGGTTATATGGCAAATAAATGTTCTAATGTGGTTTATGTATGACTGGTTCTATTAAAAACAATAGGTAATTTGTTTTAACAGTTTTCATAAATTTGCTTAATCTCTTCATCCTTCTATAAAGACTTACAGACACAGACAAATGATGATTCTCAGAAGGAGGGAGATGAGTGGGGGCAGGTAAAAGAGGGTAAAGGAGGGATAAATCGTGAAGGAAGAAGACTTGATTTGGGGTAGTAAACACATATTACAATGTATAGATGATGTAGTATGGAATTGTATATCTGAAACCTATATAATTTTATTATCCAATGTCACCCAATAAATTCAATTAAAAACAGTTTTCATAATTTTGAGAAGAATATAAATGAATGACTATGAAGGATGACACTATTGTTACATGAAGAAAGATGAAACTCTGGATTTTACAATAATCAGGAAAAGTCTTATTGAAAACACAGGGTATCATTACCAAATGATGTTTCTGTGGCCTCTGGTCTAAAAGTGACAGGTTCCGGGACTGTAGCAGGAACTGACCAAAAAATACAATTAACCAAAGAGATTCTAAAATATGTGAAAACTTAGAACATTCACATTGAAACAATCTTACTTGTATATAGTACTTTTATAGAAACAAAAAAATAACTGAGAAAAAGAGTACATGTTTGTTCTTTGAAGACTTGGCCCAATTATATTCACAGCCAGATTTAGGATTAGCCTTTGAACTAGCTTGGTATCTTAAAGAAGTCAACATGAAATTCTTCTGGGTATAGAAAACCCTACATGTATTTTCTAATATACACACAGAAAAGAAACTATCTATTAAAAAATCTGATCAACTTTTACTTCTATGGAAACTGAACATGAATTTTTTCACAATGCTTAAGTCAATATGGATAAATAAGTAGTTTGTAAGTTTGAAATAGATATAAAAATTAATCACTGAAGTGTACTATATTGATCTTTCTAAGAACTCATCTATGGAAAGAATCCAGAGTCCCCTGTTCAAATCATGGTACATAAGAGAGCAGAATAAACATAGTCACTCCGTCTATAATACTCAGCCAGATGGCCTAAGCCCAGATGAAGGTGAGAGACAGTTGATGTCTCTGTATGAAGTCAAAGCTTCTGTTTCAGGTCCTCAAAATCCTCTTTCGACTCTGTCTAGATGGACCCTTCCAAATACAGGGTTGTCAACAACCATGTTTTGGTTATTTTGAAGTAGGAAAGTCTGTTTCAGGCAGACTGGATCACCCTCAGGGCTGACCCAACCCCTACCCTATCTTCTAGTATATGTCCAGTCCTTCTTTTGGTTCACTTTTCCCTCCATTCATTCAAATCCTGTAATGCAGCGTTTTTCAACCGCTGTTCCTGGTGTGCCGTAGGTGCAGACAAGACAAGAATTTTATAATTTTTCACTATTTTGTTTACTTAATATTTCATAATAAAGTAATTATAAAATACTTTCTTTGTGTTTATTTGATTCCTATTCAAGAGAATTACTTTATATATAGTCAATATAGGCACAGAGTTAAATTTTTTAACATTTTCTAATGGTGGTGTGCCTCGTGATTTTTTTCATGAAACAAGTGTGCCTTTGCCCAAAAAAGGTTGAAAAACACTGCTGTAATGGGTTCAAGGCTCAATTTACATTGATCTTTTCTTTTGCAAGATCAATATTTATCTATAGTGTTTGTATTATGCAAACATGTATTCAACTTTACTGTTTTAGAAATAAAATAGGTCTCCTGCAGCTGACAAATCACCCACAATTGCCTATATCAGTCCAGGTATATAAAAGGGGCCTACAATTTGTTTACTTACTTGAACTGAATATACTGGCTAGCTAGAGAAGTTTAAGATTTGAATAAAATTTGATAGTAAGAAATATACTAAATGCATATCAAAGAATATTTTCACACGTTATCTCACACAGTCATATTCTCCTTGACACCTGGGAGGAGGAGACATTATTGACTCTGCCTCATGACCTCACACTTAGAGAAAATAAGAGCTTGACACTGCTTTGCATTCTCACTAGGCTACTAGGACCCATCCTTAAATCAAGGAATCACACATTTACCAGGCTTGGTCTGAGGCACTTGAGGGCTCAGTGTAGATTTAGGTCTGAGATGTGGAGGACGGGGTCTTTTTGGTGCTTTGGTAGCTGAAGAAAGGAAAGACTTGTGTTACTCTAGGTCTAATGGCTTTTTACACGAAGGGGAGGTTTTTCCCAAACCTGTTAGATTTCCTAAAGTTGCAGGAAGTTGTCTGTAGTTTAAAATTTTTACTCATTTTATAGCAATGTGTCTTCTTATTGTCATGGAGGGTACTTTGGGGCAACCTCATCACACATTCAAGTCATGAAAATTAGCACTTGGAATCAGATTCTCAGAGCATTTTCTCACTGGGAAAAAATGATTGAGAAGGAGTGCTCAACTCTGATGCAAGAGGAGGGGAAGTTAGGGTCATACTAAGGAAGAGGTGTGTAATTTAAAATTGCAGACATGGGCAATTCCTTATTTGTCAAATTAGTAACCAAATATATCAGTACTTCAAGTACCAAGAAAGAAACAAAAATAACATGCAAATAGTTTTAAACAAAATCTAGAAACTTAGATGCCCAAGGGAACATTAGAGCTGTTATTGAAAATCAGCCAAGTTAAGAAATAGATCCAAATTTGTTTTAAACTCAGCTTTAACACAGAACACTACTCAAAGAAGCATAAGATAACATGACAGTTTCAAAGGCACCACATGACAGGTTCATGATTTGGACTAAGTTCATGCCTGCTCTCGTAAAAACAACAGGAAGCTTGTTTTTAAGAGGCTCCAGCATTCTTCAGATGAAGGAAGTGCTTGAATGGCAATGGAGGAGGATGCAGGCTGTCTCATGAACAAGGAGTGTTATGGGAATGGAGAATGAGTGCACTGTATGATGAACAGCAAAAACAGTAGACGAATGGCAGAGGCATTACCTAATGTTGTCCCAGAGGTCTCAGTTGTAAAAGTAACAGGTCTGAGCTCTCTAATAGGAACTGAAATAATAGAAATAAAAAAAGGTTTCAAGAGCTGCATTACTTCAAAATGAATTTTCCAGTGTCCTAGCACCTTTAACATAATTTTTAAAAATTCTGGATGAAGGTAGTTATGGACTGAATTATGTCTTCCTATGACTCACATGAAGCCTTCACTCCCAATGTGACTGTATTTGGAGATGGGGCTTTTAAAAAAGCAATCAATGGTAATTGATGGGTGAGACCCCAACCCAATAGGACTAAAGTACTTCTAAGAAGAGGGAGATGAAGAGCCTTTGTGCGAGAGAAAAGACCATGCAAGGACATAGCAATATGGTGGTCATCTGCAAGCCCAGGGGAGGGACCTTAGGAGAAATCAAACCTGCTGACACCTTGATCTTAGCATTCTAGGCTGCAGAGTTGTAAGAAATAGATTTCTGTTGTTCAAGCCACCCAGTCTGTAGTGTTTTGTTATGGTGCTTTAGCAAACAAATACAAAGAGAAATAACTTTCTTTGTCCTGATTTGGCCAAACTATAGTTCTCAATATTTTCATCTCAGGAGCTAGTCATCACTTTTGGTCACTGTTCAGCACCTGTTCCCTCTCATACAGGGGCAACACAATTCAGTGCAGAAAGAAGACATTTCTGATGCCCATGAGAACAACATCAGCCTCCTCCAACTTTCACGGTGTCATCCAAATGCAGAATCACCAACAAAAATACCCTGGCTGATAGAAGAAGCAAGATCTCTCCCCCCACTGTTTGCTTCTAACAAACCCTATTCTTTCATCTTTCTTCACTCCCACCTTTCCATTTGTGTAAATTCTGATGTGACATCAAGGTCCAAACTATATCCCTACTCTACGGAAGCCCAAAATGGATTTTCATTTCTTCAAGATTTTATAGGATGCATCTAACACTTAATGTTTATGTATCCAAGAGAAATCTTGAATTTGTGCAAACACCCTGACCTTTTCTCATTCTCTAGGCTTTTACTGCAGGAAAAGTTTTTCTGCTTAATTAGCCTGAAGACTGAGAAGTAAAACGTGTCTCTACTACTCAGACTTAGAGGAAAGATTATGTCTCTTCCAAACATAAACTCCTTGACAACCCTGAAGGAGGAAGGACTTCATGATTCCCTCTCCAAGGGGTATCTGAGTTTACATTCTCCACCAGTGACTGGTTCCTAGGTTCTTTAAACCAAGGATCCTGCTTTTAACTAGTGTAGCTTCAGATGCATCTGGTCATGGAGTGGTCTTAAGTGTGTGTTGTGAATGACATGTCCATTGGGATGTTTTGGGATGTGAAAAAAACATAATTTTTAGTTACTTTAAAGTTTATGGCTGTGAAAAAAAAATCGTAAAGTTTTCTGAAACTTGATAGATTTTCTTGAGTTTCAGGAAATGGATCTTTCTAGTATAAACAAAATTTCTTCTGCTTTATTAATGTATCTTCTTTTGTTATTGAAGATGGGTGTGTGTGTGTGTGTATGTGTGTGTGCAAAATTGACATAAAAATGAAGTTATTAATTCAGGGAATCAGATTGGTATTTTTCACATTATCTTAGAGTTCCCTGATTACATTTAAAATGTTAAGAATCATTTCTTTTTTTAAAAAATATTTTTTTATTGGTTTCAGAGAGGAAGGGTGAGGGAGAGATAAAAATATCAATGATGAGAGAGAATTACTGATTGGCTGTCTCCTGCATACCCCTTTTGGGGGATTGAGTTCGCAACCAGGGCATGTGCCCTTGACCAGAATAGAACCTAGGACTCTTCAGTCTGCAAGCTGATGCTCTATCCACTAGGTTAGGGCAAGAATCATTTCTAAACTATGGTGGAGAATAAGGGAGAGTCAGATTAGTCATAAGGATGGAGCTTGCCATTTAAACTTATGAGCCTTGATCACATTGTCTTTTAGGCAACTCACTAAAAATATACTACCAAAATGTTAACAAAACAACAAAAAAAAACAAAAAACAGGTAGATAAAAATGTATATGTACAAAGAATGAATAATAAAACTTTCCTAATTCTTGTTAGCATAGACCAAGATCAGGAATATATGTAATTTACCTTAACAGAACACTCTGGTTAATCTAAAAATGTAAGGTGGCATGAAAAAATGTTAAAGTACTGTACAGGGCAAGAAGCTATTCCAAATTTAGATTTAGGCATGGCTCTCTTAAGAACAAGAGGTAACTTGTTCAGCTCATAAATTGAAGAATTTAGTTGAATGGCAACAAAGTGGAACAGGTCTGACAATGAGCAAAGAAAGCACTTGCTGAAGGTCAGAAAGTGGCATTACCAAATGCAGTCCCTGGAGCTTCTTTTATAGGAGTAAATGGTTCAAGGACTAGAGTAGGAGTTGACCAAAAAGAATAACAAATGGTAAACATTTATATAATCTCAGAACATTCACTTCAAAAAGAATTGTACCAAAGTAATCATGTGTCTAGAGTACAAAGCAAACACTACCAACCCTCTGAGCTGAGGGATATGGCATCTCTGCACTCAGGTACCAATGTCATTTTGAGACCATCTTTGTACTCTGGATAACTATTCCCATGGAGTGCCCCTGAAGACTCTCACTCACTTTGATGATCCTAGTCTAAGTAATGCCTCAAAGTAGACCATACCTATCTTGCTGAAAACTCAACTTTGAAAGAGACCATCAGGATACTTAAGAGAGCAGCATAAGGGGCACCCATTCTATCTAAGGTAGCAGGGTATCTATCCTTCTGTCCAGTGCTTAGAAAAAGCTGGACCATACTTGGATACTGATGATTCTTATGAAATCCAAACTCCTAAAGCCAACGTTCAAAATCCCCTTTTCAACTGGCCCAATAGGCTCATTTATCTGCTGCAATCTCAATGAAATGCTCTAATCGCCACTGAGAAGCCTTTGCCTTCTCTCCCTGGCTTCTACACATGTCCTTCCTTTCTGTACTTCTTCACCCAACTTCCCCCCACAACTATGCCCCCTTCACCAAATCCTGTCATGGCTTGTTTTCAAACAGCCCATGAGAGCAAAAAATCATTTTTCTACCCTATCTTAAGTTATATATATATAAAAAAAAGGTGGGAAAAATAGCCCCCAAAGCCCCAAGTATTTACTATCCAGCCCTTCAGGGGGGGTGGGGGGATGTTAAAATGTTTGCTAACCCTGGCTCTAGATCCTTATTACGACTTTTTAAAAATGTTGTTTTTATTGAATTTTTTTTTTTGAGAGAAAGAGAGCGAGAGTAAGAGGAATAGAGAGACAGAAATGTAGATGAGTGAGAAATATCATTGTTTAGATGCCTCCTGCACACCCTGGGGAATTGAGCTTCCAACCCAGGCATGTGCTCTGACTGGGAATCAAACCAGTGATCTCTTTGTTTTCTGGTTGATGCTCATCTACTGACCCACACTGGCCTGGTGATCCTTACTATGATTAATACAACCTTTATAGTTATCAAGAAATAATTTCCAATTTGCCCAAACATATGTTGTTCTGTAGTTGTTTCAGTCCATGATACAATTTCAATATTTAAAGAATGAGTAGAATCAAATAAGAAGTTAAATAGACAGTTAGAAGATGCAGATTCACAATGTGTAGGGAATCTGGCCACCACCTAAGACCTCCCTGACCGTGTTCTCAAGCCTGCTGTGGAGTGGAAGCTGCTGAGCCAGACTTGTCCCTTCCCTTTCTCTGGACCCCACGGGGCTGGGCTTCCAGGACGCCTCATCCAGGATCTACACATTTACCTAGTTCGGTCTGAGGAGCTTCAGGACTTGGTGAGGTTTTAGGTTTGGGACGAGGATGGCGAGTTCGTTCAGGCACTTTGGGAGCTAAAGGAAGAAAATCTCTGGTTAATAGTGTGCTTTTGTTCCAGAAGCTGTAAATAGGTTATGCTTGTTATAGTTGGCCTCATTAAAACAAATGAGTTGTTTTAATACTCTTCAGTCTATTAAGAAGTAATTGAATGACAATGGAGGATGACACAGAAGTCCTGTGAAGCGGGAAGATCCATGGTTGGGAGGGTGATGGAATGGGTTGAAATGAGCAGGAAAAGCAGATGCTGGTGAACATGTGTCATTACCTAGTGTTGTTCCAGGAGCCTCGGTTCTAGGAATACCTGGTTCAAAGATTGTGTCAGGAACTGATCAAAAACAATAAAAGAAACCAAAGAGATTTTTTTTTTGTGAATTAATGAAATGTCAGAAAATTTATCTTGCCAGTAAAAATAATGCTTCTAAGGGAGAGGGGAAGGGGGAGGGGAAAGATGGATTACACAAAAGCTTTAACACCTAGAGGCAGGAACTATGGGGGTGGGAGATGAAGTGGGGTGAGAAGTAGGGGGCCACCCTAGAATCTATCTACCACACATACAACAGAGAGCCCTAAAGGAAGCTGGGACTATACTCACTAAGAGACTAATCCATAGTGAAAACAATGGCACAAAATATAAATAAGATGAGGAATAACCTCTCAGAATGGGTATCATATTATGCTAGATGTCCTCAGTTCTAAAAAAGCCCACTGGATCAAATTTAAGCTCTAGAATAGATATCCCAGACTCCCTTTACATATATATATATATATATATATATATATATATATATATATATATATATATTGATTTCAGAGAGGAAGGGGGAGGAAGAGAGAGATAGAAACATCAATGATGAGAGAGAATCATTGATTGGCTGCCTCCTGCATGCCCCCTACTGGGGATAGAGCCCACAATCTGGTCATGTGCCCTTGACTGCAATCAAACCCAGGGCCCTTCAGTCCACAGGCCGAAGCTCTATCTACTGAGTCAAACTGGCTAGGGCCCAGACTCCCCCTTAATTCATCCCATGAGCCCATTTAACAGGAGGGCATCAACAAGTCATCCTCTGTTTGGTATGCCAGCTTCAACAATCCTCGCTTGTCTTCCACTAGTCCAAATTCTGTTCTGATTTCTTTCTAATTATCCTGGATTTTTTCTGTTCCAAATACTTATCACACTCCTAGCATACAGTAATTGCACCATCTGAGAAGTTATTTTACATTCACATAAACATGCTGCCTTATGTTATTTTCTACTGGTTTATGCAGGAACAGCCTTTGTTTACAACTATAAGATATTACCAACTGACTGGGGAAATAAAACATACTCCTACTTCTAATATAGATCACAACTGCTACTATGGTTATGGAGGTTTAGAAGGGATTAACGAAAGTATTGTAGTTGAATTGATTGTAATAGGCTCGTACTTTACTGAGCAAGCTTTAACATGAATGGACTCCAATAGCAAAAGGCACATTGATGGAGAAGATTCCCACACAGGAGGCATGGGGTACTCAGGTCATGCTCTCCTAACCAGCAGGTTTTACTCTTAATAGATATATAGGGCATGTATCAATTATGTGCATAGAATTTAGGGTCCCAACTTGGGTGGACTGCTGGGATTCCTTAAATGAGAAACCACATATTTACCCAGTGGAATCTGAGGTACTTCTGGATGGGGTGTGGTTTTTTTAGGTTTGGGATATGGACGACGGGGTCTCTTTGTTGTTGTTTGAGCTGAAGGAAGAAAAATTAGTATTAATATAGTGCTGATGGCTCCATAAACTCTGAGTAGAATGATATAAAATGGCTCTAAAATTTGTAAAAATTTCTTGGAGTGGAGAAAACTGTTACTTTGGTTTGAAACTTTCTCCTTTAGTATATTAATAGGTTTTCATTTATAATTAAGAGTTCTCCAGAGATTAAAAATTACATTGTAATCATGTTAAAAAAATAAAGATGACAAACTCTCATTTTCTTGAAATGCACTTAATCTAAAACTGATTACAATCACTGCTAAACTATGATGGTGTGAGAGGAGTTCAAACTACCCTGCGTTTACTTATAATAATTTAAAGTGATTAGGCTTGGACAAATTTTCCACCTGGTAATTTACTAGACTATAGTATACAAAATTTGCTGAAACATCAACAAAATAAAAAAAAAAGTTACGTAGAACTTGAATGTAGAAAGTGAGATACTTAGAGAAACTTCATGGTATTACAATTGATACTGTACTGGTGGTCTCAATAAGGGACAGATAGATAAACACACTTGGACCTCAGCTCTAACAAACAATACTATTTAAACAGGGATGCGGTTTCAAGCTGGGATATGGAAAAGACATCTGTCCTGAATTAAGTCCATGCCCATTTCTGTTAGAAAGAAAACTGTTTCGATTTTAAGACGAATACTGTAACGGATGACCCATTTGGACCTCATCGTCTATATAGCACGCACCACAGGTAAGTTTGACAGCAAATGTGAAAAGGCTCAGTAGATAGAGCTGAAGGACATAAAGAATCATTACCTAAAGATGTCCCAGGAGTAACAGGTTCAATGTCTGTAGCAAGAAATGATCAAAAATACTTTTAAAAAGAAATGTTAAACACTGGGAAAAAGTTGTCAAATTCTCTTGAAAATGTACTTGGTCAGAATCACAGAGAAAAATGTAACTCAGTGGTCAGAGAAGTAAATAGATACATAGGCACCAAGTAGATACCAAGCCCTGTAAGGGAGTCACCGGTATTGGTGAGGGCCCTCACCCTTGAGGGTCACAGAGGCAATTAGGTGGCAATTTTAACTGCCATCCAGTCTCACATCCAAAAGGTCCCACAGGCATCCGGAGCCATATATTTACCTAGCGCGGTTGCAGGTGCCTCTGGGCTCAGTGTGGTTTCATGTTTGGGAGGTTTGGGATGTTTTGGACGTTTTGGACGTTTTGAAGGCTTGGGTCGCCGAGGACGTGTTCTTGGTGGTTTTGATGTTTTTGGAGCTGAAGAAAGGAAACTAGTCAATATCAAATAACTCCAGAAACTAAAGAAGGATTTATACATGGCTCTAGGTTTTCTAAAAACTTTGCTAGATTTCTTTGAGTCTTGAGAAAATTTCCTCTTTATTTCAAATAATTTCTTTGTCATCCATATGCAAAAAATACTTTTTTTTTGGGGGGGGGGGAGTCTCCTAACATTTATTTTGAAAAACTCTGTATAACATTATTTGAATAATGTTATTCTGAAAGCATTATTATTATCGTTAGAGTAAGATTTTCAACAATGACCCTGACCACAGAAAGTCAGAGCGCAGCATGTACTTGTGAAGTTAGAAAGGGACCCAGGCTCACCAGCTTCTGGGGGACTTTACTTAGCTACAACTTCGGTTAGGCATACATCCCATGAAACATGATTGGGAAAAGCACATCTCATTACTTAAAATCCTTGGTAGACAATAAAAGTGCCTCTCATATTTTTAAACAACTTTCTGTTGATTTACACAGAGTTATAAATTATGTTTATGGGGCAGAATTGTATTTGAAATTCAGCTTAATCACCGAACACTGAGCAGACTCACAGGCTCTGTAAAGTTTTAATAAAGCTGGATAGAATGGGAGAGAGATGTTTTGCATTAGTTGCAAATAGGCTTATATTCTAACCAAGTAACTTGGTTAGACATCTTCAATACAAAGTGAAGGATCTAGTGGAATGACAAGAGAGGATGATGAGAAAAATCCTAGGAAAGAGAAAAGCCCCTGACCAAGATAGTAATGGCAGAGGCCAGACAATGGGCAGAAAATGCACTTGCTTCAAAACATAGAAGGTCATTACCTAATGTTGTCCAGGGAGCCTCAGTTCTCAGAGTTTCAGGTTCAATGTCTGTGGCAGGAACTGACCAAAAGCAATACAATGAGCAATGGAGATTAAGAAACACAGGGAAAAATTTACCTTGAAAATAAATCTTCTCAGCTCTGCAATGTTTAAAAAGTAGTGCTGAACTCTGGAAAAACAGTATTTGTTTTCTAATAACTGACAGTACTCTGGTATCCATTTATCTCACAAGATAGTCACACACTTTTCACTTTTGAATCCTTATGAGGCTAATGAGAAGCTTTTTTTCTTTTCTTTTTTTTTTTTTTTTACTGTGTTTAATTATCTGATTCCAACTATACTATAGTAGAAACTTGCCCCTCCCCCCAAAAAAGATAATTAGTCTGATCTCTATATTAAATTACTCTGAAAATTTATTATGAAAACCTCTGTTAGTATCTGAAACCCTTTTACAATCATTATTAATATATGTTTTGAGGAAAATTGGTAGTAGGGAGAATTTTTTTAAATCTTAGTCTGTTTATCAGAAATCTGTGTCAGTTATACAAAAGTTAAACTTTTGCCTTTCTCCAGAATAAATGTGATACACTTTTTTTTTTACTGTTTCTTATTTATTCATTTATTTCAAATGAATAATTAGAAGATAATTATTTAAGTGAGAAACAGATGATTAAGAAAAATTTCTGAAGAGCAATACTTCAATTTTTTGTCTGGATAAACAGGATGCCTAGAATTCTGTAAAGATTACATTATGCATAGAGATGAAGTTAAGATTTATTAACTCTAGTTTTAAATTAGTCTCTATTTTTTAAATTAAATTCAGAAGGTTAAATATAACATTAAAACATTTTTATCACTAAAAACCCTGTAAGCAATTATATGAAGATTGTTTTTATTGACTATTCGAGACACATATCACTGAGTTGGGTGAAGCCACATCTGAGAACATTTTCTGAACGAATGGAAAACATGGCAGACAGAAGAGAGGGAGAAAGTGAGAACAACAGGATGAAAACCATATTCAAAACTGACTGCCTTCAAACAAAAAAGGGGGGGGGGTCCTTATTTTGTTTGGAATTTAGCATCATAAGCTGAATTTTTCAACAGAAAATTGACATTCATCCAAGTTGTGTTTGAATAATATGGAATCAAGGAAGCAAGAGATTTGTCAAGAAAGGAATAATTATGAATTGCATCAAGCCCCAAACAGCTTTTTCATTGGTCCCCTCCCACATTTATAAATTATACACACAAAAACAGAGATCGCAACAATTTCCTGGTTTAAAGGATGGATGGAGAGACTCCTGACAGCATCAAGTGCTGGAAGCAATGTGAATGCCTCCAAAGATGACCCCAGGAAGAGTAACACTCTTGGGTTGTGAGCTGAGCAGATGCCAGATGGCATCACCATGTTTCAAAGGTCCCTAACAACGTTGGAAATGAATGAAAAAGATGGGGAATACACAAGATTTAGACTCAGCAAGCTCAGAGAAACACTGACCAAGAAGGAAGACATCCATCATTACCTATGGTTATGGAGGGAGCTCCAGCCTCCGATGTAACAGGCTCAAAGCCTGCAGCACAAAAACAAACAGATAAAAATGATAAAAGCAGTAAGTCTAAACATTTAGGTGGCCACTGATGCTTAATTCAGAGGCCAGAGAACCTGATATAAATTCAAAAGTGATATAAACTGTCTTCTTGATAGGCTTCATGAGAGATGCTCTTAGTAAGTTAGAGTTTTATACTGATGGGAATCTTAGGAGAAATTTTCAACTGCAAAACAGTTGAATGTTCAGAACTGTTATATAAATATCTCCTTATTTGGGAGGAAATCGCTTAGTAAATAGTTACTGTTTAAAATGTCAATAACGTATCTGAGAGGAGGCCAAGCTCTGATTGTGTGCCCATAAAGGAAGAACGCAGTGCCAGCCTCCCAAGTGCTGCCTGGCAGTGGCCGCTCACAGCGCTCTCAGAAATGGTCCAGAAACAGAACTCCAGGCTCCCATTCATTACAAACCCAGATTCAGAGAACAACGCCTAAAAATCCCTTAACACGTTAAGCTTCCTGTCAGTCTCCAGTGACTGAAATGGAAAGGAAGACAAAACAAGCTTGGTGCTTAACGGGTTAAGCAAACAGTATCTGTCAGTATCAGTTGTAAAATATACTAATTTTCCACACACTGATTTGTTCATTTAAACATTAGTGTGATTACTTTGAGACAATAATGAACAAAATCAAGGTACTTGGGTTTCTATGTTTTATGTGACATTTTCAGCAACATTCTCAAAGAAAGAGCTTCTTAAACTAAAGCATTGGAATTTATGTTTACCGGATTTAGTTGATGGCATATCTGGTTTTGCTGTGGTTTGGGGTTTAGGAAGTAATGGCTTTGGTGGTTTTGAATCTGAAGGAAAAAAGGTGCTATAATTAGTGTCACAGGAGAGCTGTGAATGTCAAGATTAATGTTACTTACACAAATTTTTCCTAGTTATAAATCAAGGCACTGAAAGTAGTGGTTACCCGTCTGGGTTTGAGGTCCGTCTGGTCTGTGTGTGGTTTTAGGTCTTTTGGATGGTTTTGATGCTAAAGAAAAAGGTATTAAATTAGCAAAATGATCATGGCTAGAACTGTCAGAATTAAGGACACATATGCTCGAGCAAATATACTATATAATTTCAGTGAATATATAGCAAAATTAGCTCCTAGGTTGTGGGAAGAATGGGAAATATGTCCAAAAGAAAAACTTTTCAGGAAATGCTCAAAACGTGTCTTTGAGCAAAAATAATGAGAACTGTAATAATATTTATTTTCTACATAAGTAATTTCAAATGTAATAAGTGTAATATTAATAGTTCTGTTTCTTAATTGATTATATATAAAAATAATATGGTAGAAATTTGAAACTTGCTTAGGAGGGGACCTGGGAAATAATCTCTAACACTTGAAATTATATACAATGCTACTGATTTCTGGAATTTTCTAAAGTAAAGTAGTGAGTGATAGATTTATTTTGAATGATAAGAACTTACAATGAACTAATTATCATCAACAGCATTAGTACTAAAAACAATAAAACAAGTTTGGGCCATCTAATATTCTCAAGTTACAGACCATCCAATGTTTATATTGGATCCTAGACCAAGGATAGTATTTGTCCTTATAGTTATCAAAGCATACTCAAACTTTTTCTTCAAAGAAACAAAAAAGCTGGAAAAGCCATTATTTCATGCAGCTTTTAAAAAGAAAGAATGTCATACAAGCTGAATGAGTAAATCAATGAAATGATGATGAGGGCACTGAAATGAAATGTTGCCATTTGTTAAGTTCAGGATGAGCACATAAGCGTCTGTCTGGGAGAGTAGATGGTCTTTTCAACACAAGGACACGTGGGATGGAAAGACAGAGGGTTAGTGAGAAACCAGGAAGTTGTGTCTGAGACCACAGAGCTTCCTTAAATAAGCACACAGGATCCTTCTAGAAGTCTCCTATCTTCAGGTTCTTCAGAGCCAGATAGGAAACTGAGGCGACGCATGGAATGAAAACTGTGGTGATCTGGCAGAAATGCAGTCATGCCTGGGTGGATTTTAGGAAAAGCAAAAGTGACAACGTGAGAGCAGTTGGAGGAGAGTAGAATTACCAATTGTGGGCACCCAGAGCTCCGGTTGAACCGTAGCAGGTTGCAGCGCTATAGAAGTGAAACATCAAAAAGAATAATTACATCAAGAAGCAGCATCTTGAGGAAGGAAACATTACTCCTCAATCTTTACTTAACAGTGTGCTCTATTTGGATGCGATTCTCCCTTTTATTTCCCCCTTTCCCTCATCTTTTCCCTATTGCTTTGCCACATCTCATCTACCATGAATATGCATCCTCCGTAAGATGATAGGGTGCCCTACTTTAATAATACACTTAGTGAGTCAGTTTATTGCTGTGTGTATCTTTAAATGAAATATAAATATGTATATTCATATAACATGAATATGGAAGGTTATTACAGATACTTAAATATAAATATCAACTATAGTGGTTCCTAAAGTCCATCAACTTAGGTAGGAGGTAGCTACTATATCAGAAGCTATCATATTCCACTTTCTGTGTTAATTTAAACCCTCAACATCACATTTACCGGGTTTGGACTTGGGCACATCTGGACTATGTGTGGTTTTAGGGCGGGGGCGACGACTTGGTCTTTTGGTTTTGGATGGAGCTGAAGAAAGAAAATTAGCTAGTTAATACAGGACAAACAATTTTACATACACCTTTGAAGCACATTTAAACTCTTTGATTTATTGTGAATATGTACCCTTCTGTTTTGCACTTTTCTATCATTAAATAATTAGTGAATCTTCAATTATATATTTTTTGAACATTTAAGTGAATCTTCAATTATATTTTTTTGACAAATATTTATAAACAATCACTGTTCAAGAGACCCCCCCAATTCATCCACTTTGAGATGGAAAACCCAGAACTCTGTGTAGCTTAGAGAAAATAGTCTCATAAAAATTTTGAAAGTGCTTGTTCAATAAGAACATGAGAAAAGTTATGTTTCAAAAGCCACTAGGGATAAAAATTAAAATTTCTTTGGGTTAAGAGTCAAATAAAAAGTTTTGCACTTAGCATTAAAAAAATCTGCAAATCATCAAGATATAGTTTGAATTCAAAAATTATTTCAGGGAAAGTATATTTTAAAATTGATAAAACTATAGATTAAAAATGTTTCTCTTGGAATAAGAATAGAAAACACACATAAAAATGAATATTAATGGATTAATCCATTAATGCGAGCCTGTTAATAAAGACACGAGTAGTCAGGAAAAGAGGTCACTCAGTAACTGCATTACCTAATGTTGTTGTTGAAGGTTTGGTTTCCAGTGTTCCAGGTTCTAAAGCTGCATGAAACATCATCAATAAAAAGAATCAAGATCAAAGAAAAAATGATTAATATGAAATATTAATGTGAAATAAATATGAAAAATGTTTAATCTTTAATTACTAAGTTGAACAAATATAAATGAAAATTTTAGCCACATGAAAATTCCCTTTTTTATTTAAATTTGATCCCTGTGCTTTTAGACAAAATGAACAAAAATATAGCCAGTCAGTTAAGTTTGGAAAGAGAACTGGAAAGAAAAAGGTACCATTGTTCTTATTTGGAATATGTGAATGCAATAGAGTAACCAACAGTTCGTGTTATGAAGGAAAATATGGGTAATTGGCTAAGATGGTAGCAGCAGAACGCAGTGTTTGCTCTCTTGAAGAAAAAGAAGCTATAACATCAGGGTTAGTTTCTATATTTCTCTCTTTTATGAATTTCCTAGTGACATATCAGGATATTTAGATCTAGAAAGACCATAATGTATTTCAAGAAAATCTGCAAATGTTAGAGTTTCAAAAGGAAGAAAAACATCTCCAAATGTGAAAGCAAAACATGTCCTAGGAAAGCCATGGTCCTCACCAGATTAAAAGCAGCTCAGGACACATTCCTCTGATATAAGGAAGGACAATGAAGCATTAAAATAAAAATGAAAAGAATGTGTCAAGTCAAAATCAGTATGGCTTTCATGCTATCTCAGAACCTCTACTTTGTTGAGCATGGGCAGAGTTTATCTTCTGGAAAAAATGGCTGAAAGAAAAAGCCAAAAAACAATGAAGGAATAAATTTTTATTTTTTAAATCTCTTTTAAAAAGATACTTGTTATTCATTTTTAGAGAGAAGGAAGAGAGAGGGAGAGAGAGAGAAGAGAGAGAGAGAGAGAGGGAGAGAGAGAGAGAGAGAGAGAGAGAGAGAGAGAGAGAGAGAGAGAGACATTGATGTGAGGCTGCCTTATCAGGGATCAAACCTATAATTTGGGCTGGTAATTGAACCAGTGATCTCTTTACCTCTTGGTTCATGGGATGATGCCCAACCAACTTAGCCACACCAGCCATGGCAAAATAAATTTCTAAAAAGCCAGAGTTAAGGACAAAGTTGAAGATAGAGGGTGTAAAAAAGAGAGATAATTCTTTTTCACTAACTAATAGAAACTTCATTACCTATTGTTGACTGTGATGGTGTTGGAGTCAGAGGTTCCGGGGCTGCAATAAAAGCAAGTATTATCAAAGGCAATGCTGAAGAGCACCATCTAAGACAGAAACTAAATGTCCTTTAGAAGAAAACATATTCTCTCATTGATGAGCAATCAGGTTCTCCTGGCTTAACAACCGAAAAGTTCAACACTCACATCCTCTGCAAACCACAATAAAAGTAAGATTTGAGATTTCTGTATTTTTTTTTGTAGGTTTTTAGCTATTGTATTTACTACCCAATATTCTGAAAACCATTTCTAGTGCTTGAGGAGATACTCCATTAAAGGGAGGTCAGGCAGCTCTGAAAGGTTGTGTGGAGCTCTTGTCCATGCAGGACAGTTGGGTTCGTCCAAGGAAGAAGGAACAGACCTGTACCTGTGTCTGAATTCTGTTAATTTTGGATGACTTTCAGCCTGGCTGGACCTGATATTATTTTATTTAAAAAAATTAAACTTATGGACTAAAAAGAACCCAAAGTGCTCATATGATGTTCTCCAGGTTTATTAGCATTATTGCTGGTGAACAAATAGGTTTACTTAAACAATTTAGTCCATTTTGGTTAGTAAATCAGCAGAAGTCAAAAGGCAGTCTCAGATTTCATTGAAATGCTGAAAAATTGAGTAACAATATTATTTAAATATTCTACCAGATAACAAATCCTCAATGTCAGTCAAATTGGGAGAGAGAGAGAGAGAGAGAGAGAGAGAGAGAGAGAGAGAGAGAGAGAGAGAGAGAGAGAGAGGCAGGCCTAGATAGGAAAAAAATAGTAAGCACCAATACATTAAATATAATAAATATTTTTAAAATATTCACATCTGAAAATAGCCAACAACAAAAATTCTTCTGAAACTTCGAGGTTGTAATTCATGTTTTAATTTCTACAAAGGTGCCTTCTAAAAGAGTGAAAAAGTAGGTAAAATTTACTGCTCACAGCATTTTTACAAAGATTAAAGAATACTGTCTTTTACGTTTTGTAAAAAAAAGAAAATCTGCATTTTTAAATTTCCTGACAGGCAAAGACTACATAGGTATGTATTTCTATCAATTAAGCTTGCAATTCACCTCCATATAAAGAGAGTCAATGTTTATGAAAAACAAATACATTTCTGATGAGTTCCTCTTTTGACACTATTTAGGTATTGTAGATAAAGATATAGAATTGTTCATAAAAAAACAACAACTGAGTGGCATGCAAATAACTACACCACTCACACCAACACAACACAAAGAAATATACAACTTGCTCATGGATTTGTGTCTAGCAATGAGAACAATGTACAATTCCATCCACCACACCTGTAATTAATTGGAAGACTCTCTTTTTGTGTGTGTTAAAAGTTGAAGAGTGGAATGTGAAAGATTAACTGTGAAAGAAACAATTCTAATTGGATGAGCTAGACAAGAAGGGACACAGTAGATGGCTGGGATTTTCAAGAAAGCACTGGATTCTTCTTATGAAACAAGCAAAAACCAATGGTGGTTTTTACTTGTTAGTTTAACCACCAAGGAAAACCAAAGGAAAAGCAGCCTGCTTGGAAAGTGAAATGGAAAAAAAGAGAGTGAGGAGAGGGCTGGGAAAGGCAATGAATCAACTCAAATCAAAAGCTTTTGGTGGTTTATTTGCTCTCCTGAACCTTGGCTAGAAACAAATTTTCAGCAGAGCTGTAACAGTGGCCTGCCCTAAAGTAAAAATAAATAATTTTTTTTTTTATAAAGCTAAAACACAAGTAACAGTTTTCAGACATCTAGTCATTACTCTGTGTTGTGTGTTGCCTCAATGTCAACTTGAGTTGGCATACATTTTGGTGCAGATTCTGAAGTGGCTATACTTGCTGCTAGGAGAAAAAATGTGGCTATTCTTAAGTGATTAGGAGGTAGAAATGAAAGGAACATAAACTCATTAAGCTTCCAAATAATTTTCTACACTTTAAAAGGAAATGTCAAATTAAGAAGTTTCTGCTCAAATACCTTAGAATAATAAGAACACACCCTCCAATTCTTATTTGTATTAATGTACTGCCTGTCAGAAGACTTTTTAGAAACCACTAAAGTTAATAATGTAAATTACATTGTGTAAATTATAATTAACATTTGGAGACATTTTTTGATGTTTTCACATTTTAGTTTGTAATAACAGAAATAATTAGGTTGGAGAAATGTTTATTTAAATTTGGTGACCCAAACATACAGTAATGTTTCTCATACAGTCTGTTTGGTAATAATCTTCTATGCTAATATAACATAAATGTAATAGTTACTATCCTAATCTAAAGTCCTCTAAGCATATTTAAAAATAAATGTACATGAAACCCTTCTCTCATATAGCTGTCTGTGTTCTTTGATTTTAAACTTGTAGAGCTCTTGAATGTCATGAGCTATGCCTCTTTCTCCAAATAGCCTCCCTGAGTAAGAATGCATCATTCCATGTCCTGACTTGGAGGCCTCACCCATGATCACACTCCCTTAATCCCTAATTTTCTTCAGTCTGAGACCTGCACTGCCTCTTTAAAGGCGGTCATTAGAATTTTTTTTTCTGAGCAGTTATTTTTTCTTCCTTATGCATTTCATTGCAAAAAATAAAGTTTGCTCACTTAAGAAAAAATAACTTGCTTTAATAACTGTGTTTTGTAAACATAAATTAATGAACACTCCATTGAGCATTACAGTGAGAAATATATTCTTCCTAGAGCTAAGGGTTTAAAATTTAGATGAAAATGATGGTAGTGACAGAGATCCATACATATACAATTATGCAAGTCAACATGTAAACTGTTGTATATATTATGAATATAAAATGATGAAGATTCAATCCTTTACTATGTCCCACAACCCTTATGTAGGGAATTAACTTGGTCTTAGATTTTACAGAATAACTCCTCCCTATAAAAGAGCCTTCTTTTCTTCAGCAAAACACCCTTAATATCTCCTGGGAAGTAAACAGAAGTCAGTGTTCAGAAATCAGCCCCAGTAGAGAAAGAAGTCATGGAGCATCAGGGAGATACACACTTATTAGCCTGAAAACTAAGATGCTTCAAACAAGACAGAGTTCTTAGGGGATGAAAAGACCCTTCCCTTTCCAGCTGAAAGGCAATTGTTCAGTGTCATAAGAGTGCCAGTCAACATTGGTACTGGAAACTATTTCATAGTCCTAGACAAGAGAGACCTCAATCATGTATAATACATCATTCTATGTCTGTGTTTTCTCTGTGAAGGTCATGAACATAATGCTCCTCCACACAGCTCAGAGCAGCACTGTGATAACATCAGAGGGGCTGGTAATGATGAGAGCATTTCATTGCATTTTTGCATTTTTCATGGCAAAATGTGTCAAACACCAAAATACAAATCAGAAGTTCTTGCTCCAAAGAGTGGCATAAAACAACGTTTCAATCTTAGTCTTGGAATATTAAAAAAAATCAGGGTAATTACCAGGTTTGATGTGTGTCACTTCTGGACTCAGAGGGATTTTAGGTTTTAAAGAAATAAATTGTGTTTTACTGGGAGCTGGAAAAATAAAGAAACAAAAAGAATCAACAAATTCATTTTTAGACATTTCAGAACCTGAAACTACAAAGGAAAACCTATACTGTAAGTAGAATGAACCCATCATCTTGAGATGATAGAAATAGTCCATTAAAAGGGTATTCCACATAGTAGCATTTAATGGAAATATAGTGATAAGTTTTCATCTGGTTTGAAAAAAAAAAGACATTTATAGAATATATTTGACCTAAAGAAATAGCATTGCTACTAAGTAGATATAATAACTACACAAAGACAATGTCATTTTAATCCATGCTTTAAAAAAAATCAGTGTAATCATTTTGTGCTATTTCATATTTCTCATTTACATCTAAGTTTTTAAGCACCAGAAAAAAGACATATTTTAAAATTAATATTTACTAATAGGTATAATGTTATGATCTGCAGCATAAAGAAATTCTACTAATACCATAATAGTCATTTGTTCAAATTCATCTAAAGTCGAAATTGAGGGCATTACAGAAAAACAAAAACAAAAACAAAAAAAACAACAACTGTGTGTAAGACCCAACTTCAGATACAATGATTAGATAGAAGATGAGAAAGAAACAGTGGTTTTAGATTATAAAAATTATAGCTTCCCAAGGCATAGATGATGTACAAGGTTCCATTCAGATCCACTTATAGGGCCAGCTATCCAAAACCATAAAAGCCATGGTCGATGTCCTACATGAGATACTCAGTACTGCTGCAATGAGCCCATTAGAATACTGACTGAGACATTACATGAAAGTTGGGTTCCTGGACAGGAAGTAACACATCCACTACGGACACATCATTACCCAGTGTGGTCCATGTAGGTTCAGGGCTCTTAGAAAGTTTAGAAGTAGTTGTTCCAGGACTTTTGGTTCTTCCTGGTGATGAAAAGGGAAAGAGATATTACGATATCCTAGAGACAATAAAAAGATGTCCTCCAGAGAAGAACTGAATGGCTTGTTAAAATCCTGCCACAGTTAGTAGTCAGTGCTTATAAAGTATGCAGTGAGTAAAAGTTTTGGAAAAGAATTTTCAAACTCAATCAAAATAATATAGACTATAATAAAACCACTGTACTTATATTACAATGGACTAAGCAAACCCAGTTGTTGATTATGATTCTGAGTGTATTATTTGACAATGAAGAGAATCACCTCCAGGCTATGCCTCAAAATAATCTTGTTCCCTTCTCCTTTTTCCTTTGTCCAAATCCTACACCGATTCTGAGGCTTGCATCCTTAACTCTTGCTTTCTTTTTCTGACCTTCTACATGAATATTAGCCTCACAAGTAGATTACATGATCTTATGTTGTTCTCTCCTTGTTTATGATACACTAGTAGCCTGCACACGAACCTGTGCATGAGTAGCTTGCTGCCACTTGCCTCAGCTGGCCACCTGCCCACCACTCCTGGTAGTTCTCTGTTGCTTATAGCTTGCTGCCCCACCCTCCTGGAGCTTCTGTCCCTTCCCCCCCAAGCTTGCTGCCCTGCCTCCTCCTGTAGCTTTTCGCCACCGCCACCCACTTGTAGTTTGCTGCCCCACCCTCCTGCAGATCCATAATCTGGTAGTTACAGAGTTGGTTGTTACGTCTCAAGGCATAATGGATAACTGGCATATTCCTCTCTTGTTATATAGGATTATCTTTATAATAACATAAGCAATTGGAAAACTGGGATCGTGTTCTTTCCATCTCAGACATTGCCCTAGTGAAAAACTGAAAGCATAATAGGCACCAAAACCCAAGAACAGTCACCTTATAAATACTTAAATAAAGATGGCATACCAAGAAAAAGAATTATACTATACTGGACTCCCAGTGCATGAAATTTGTGCATGAGGAGGGGGGATATGGGGGATGGGGGGAGGAATGTCCCTCAACCTAGCCTTTACCCTCTCCAATCCAGGATATCCTTCTCACAAGGCTCCTAACCATACCCTGCCTGCCTGATTGCCCCTAACTACCTCTGCCTGCCAGCCAGATTGCCCCCTAATTGCTCCCCTGCCAGCCTGATAGCCCCCAACTGCCCTCCCATGCTGGCCTGATCATTCCCAACTGGCCTCTCCTGTTAGCCTGATAGCCCTCTAACTGCCCTCCCCTGCCAGCCTGATCACCCCTAACAACCTCTGCCTTGGCCTCTGCCACTGTGGCTTTGTCTGGAAGGAAGTTGGACATCTAGAAGATATTAGGTTGACCCAGTCTAATTAGTATATTACCCTTTTATTAGTATAGATATCTCACTCTATCATGTTGTGATAGCAAGACTTGTGTCTAGATTTTTACCAAAATTCACATGCAAGAACATCACTTACATAATTTTTAATAAAAGTTTATCAGAAATTAATGACTTTTATTATTCATTTTCATTAATTTTTCATCTTCAGTTAACTTCAAATTTTGTAAAGAAACTTTAACCCATGGAATCATGTCACTTATTTTATGGCAAAGAGATGGACATTATCTATTTGAAATTAAATATCCTGAAAGTTTAAAGAGACATTTGTTTACCAGGCTTGGTTCTTGGTGGTTTGGGCCTGCGGTGTCTTGTAGATGTAGTTTGCAGGGGAGCTGAAAGAAGATTTAAAATGGCTTCCATAAATGATTTTCTTCGGGGGTGGATCAGGCTGGAAGTGCAAACTTGTAAACTTCTTGAGTGCAAGAACTGCTTTATGTTTCTTTGTGTCCCTGGAATGCCCAACACTGTGCTTTACTCACAGCAGGTGCTCAATAAAAGTGCTGATTGGGCCAAAGGAATTAATTTTCTATGTGAGAACTCTTCAATTAAATGTACTGCAAAGTGAGCACCTTTGAAGAATTTGAGAATACATGGTAAAGCTTAAGAACTCAAAAGATGAGTTACCAAACAGCTGGGGAGAAACACAAATAAACTATTTGGGTTTTAGAGAATAGAAAGTTCAGGACTTCCTTAATTCTGTAGCATTTTACGAATCTCACCAGGAACTAATGAACTTCATTATTCCATTAATTTAAAAAATGTAGGCTGTGTTACCTTTCTTTTGCCCGTTTTTCTTCATCATGCTCAGGACTGCAGAGCTCTCTTGGGGCTCTTTATACTTGGACTATTTTGAGAAAAATTCTCTGACCTCATGGTATGTGAGTGTGCTAATTAGGAGGGAATATATTTAAAATAATTATCATCTATAATACTGCTGCTATTTTCTGGTTGGAGAATTTGAAAGTATAGCCCAAAAAATAATAATTCTTCATAATATCTACACAACTTCATGGCAGGGAATGAAGAGAAGTGTTTACCACTGAAAATATTCTGAAAGGAGCAACATGACTGATTTTTTTGGGGGTCAATTGACCTGTTCTTTGAAAGTAAACAACTATACAAATGTCATTAGTTACCAGGTGTTGTAGGTTGCATTTCAGGGCTGGTAATGATTTCCAGTTTTTGAGGAATAAATGGCGTTTCACTTGGAGCTGAAAATACAAACACCCCATCCCACCAAATAGTTCCAGTTAAAATGAGGAATTTTAGGAGTTTTTCACATGCTTTTAGCAGATGTTACAAAGCACATGCTACAGTACACAATTAAGGATGGAAATGCAGGTAGTCTTCAAAGCTGATGAATGAAATAACAATGTAAAGTCAGGGGAAGGTTGGGGTGATAATTGTTCAGTAGCTGACTCCAGGCAGACTCAATGCATGAAAGAGGGGTGATACAGGCCACAAACACATGAGATGGGTGAGATGGATGATGAGAGTATCCATGCAGTTTTCAAAAACTTTTCATTCCTTTAGGATGGAAAAATATCATCTATTACAGTACAAAGAGAAAAAGAGCCCAAAATGGAACATGAGATGCCTGCATCACAGGGGAAAAAAAAGTATATATATATTCAGAAATAGGAAAGAAATAAATGATTAGATGTGATGGAAAGAAATGGTCATTTGGAAGGAAGGCATTCACATGGATTTTTCTCTTGATGGAAAACAAAGCACGATTTTTCTGTTAAAAACATTACCCAGTGTTGCCCTTGGCTGTTCAAGAGTTCTAGAAGTTTTAGGTGGGACAGAATCCAGAAATGGATCCCTTGTCGCTGTTGGAATAAATGTCAACATTTACAAAAGCAGTAGAAGGCCTAAGGAATAAAATACAAATTCAAGAGTAATAAATTTTGCCCCATATAGGAAAAAACATAAAGAACACTTGAGAGATTTCTGACCAACATTTTTAAATGAGCGATTCATTAGAATTTAAATGAGCTCACTTTAAAGAACATATGTACTTTAAACATCAGAAAGCATGATAAAAGTGTCTCATATATTCAACTTATTTTCAACAGACTTTGCTGGCTTCTTCTCTCTCTTTCTTAACTACTAATTGGACCCACCTTTAGCATTCTATTTCACTTTTTAAATTTTTCTGCTATTTAAATTTATTCACTTTTATTTATGACACAAATAATACTGAGATGAGGCTACACAGAGTAAGTCTCAGACATATATGCATGCCTGGCAGAGACCAGTATTACTCACTTTAAATGTTCTGCAGGACCTAGCTTAGTAGGTGCTTAATAAACACTTGCCAAGAGGAACTATTGGACTGAGTTAAATTTACTGTAGCTGCATCGGTAAGTGTATGCCAAAAATTAGACCTACCTGAACTGCTATCCTATATAATAAAAGGCTAATATGCAAATTGTCCCCTTGATCGGGAGTTCAACTAGGAGTTTGACCAAGGGCTGGGCCAGCAGCCAACTGCCAGCGAACCCTCCCCCTGACCAGCCTGGCCCCATAGGCCCCGATTGGGGTAGGCTGGAGTACACCACCCTGCCCCAATCATGCATGAATTCGTGCACCAGGCTTCTAGTAGATACATGAATAGCATAATTGCCCCATAGCACTATTTCTCACCTCAGCATTATTGACATTTAGGGCTGGGTGATTCTTTGTTGTAGGGGCCTGTTCTTTGCATTGTAGGGGTTTAGCAGCATCCCTCACCCCTACTCACTGGATGTGTCAGTAGCACCTCCTCCAGCTGTGACAAACAAAAAATGTCTCTAGACATTTCCAAATCCGCTGGGGATAGAGGAAAGCAAAATCACCCCATTGGAGAACCAATGCTCCAGAGAAAACTCTGTAGGATCCTAAAACTTTTTTAGAATGATTCTGAGCAACAAAGCAATAGGCCATTGCCTTACTTTGCCTCAGAAGCAACCAAACCTATCTGCATCTCCCACTTGTGGGAGCCTGTTTACCAATGGAGGTAAACAAGTCATCACTCAGTGGGAGGAGAGGGTAACATCGTCTCCCTGACATGGACTGCCATTTCTTTTGCTGCAGAGCTCTGGAGAGTGCACTATTTCATCAGCAGTATTGTCAGAACACATGGAATCTGAGGAAAGAATTGAGAGGTTGGGTACCTGTGTGGGGCTCTGATATTTCAGGCTCATCTGGCGTCATAGGACTTGAGAAAACATCATAAGCTGCTTTCAAGGAAAAGGTAAAAAAAAGAGATAATGTTAGTTTTGACTGAAAAGATTTCATGACATATTTTAATAATTGTCATGTCACTACAGTGTCAGCAGTCACTAACATTTGCCTGTAGTCCCTCTTGCCCTGAACTAAAGGTCTCTGTGCAGCGAGCCTGGACACCAGCCTATGGGGTGGTGTGCGCATAGTGCTGTGTATTTACAGTAAAGTGGTGCCAGCTCTAAATCAAGGAGCTTCCAAGAATATAAATGTAAACGAAGTCAGATGGGAGAGATTTCCAAAGAAGGAAACAACGTTCACATAGAGACTCTTTGCACAAAGTCTACTGCTTCATCCTTCTGCTTAGTAAACATTTACATCATGCTACCTTAACGTTTGGACAGCACTTTACAATCTGCACAGCGCTGTTTCAGATATACGTTTATTTAACTGTCTTAACATCCCTGAGAAATAAGTGCGTTAGACTTTATCCCCACTTCATAGATAAAGGGATATTATCTCCATTTCCTAGACAATGTAGTGGAGAGTCACAGTGGTGATACATTTGCCAGTGGTCACACACGGGATTGTCCAGTTCAGCATATTTTTCACTGTATTTACAGGCCAGGAATGGCGGCGCTAAGACCCAGCACTCTGACCCTTGCACTACTGCTCCTGCCTCTTTGCCTGGAGGCAGCCTTCTTCCTCTGTTCCTCCATTAAGCTAGGAACCCCTCTATAATCGAGGTGGACTTAAAGATAACATTTATATTCTACAGGAAATAAAGAAAGCAGGGTGATCTTAAAAACAAAGGCTGGTTTTAAAACAAGGGTCATCTTCATGTTCACATAAGAGTTGAATCTATAAGCAAAAACAGGACCAAAATACAAATGTCCTCTCTTCTGCACCAAGAGCTGTCACAATAATAATGACTGGTGTACAGAAGCTTGAATTGTGTGGTAGACTTTCCTTGCCCCTTCCCAAAGGCTGTACAGATATAAACTAGAAGATGGGAGGGGGAAAGCTCATGGGGTTACTGGTCAATCAGTGACAGTGTAATGATTTGAACCACCGCTAGTTGACTCTATAAGGTAATATCAGACTCTGTGATACACTCTGATATTCGGATTGGACAGTTTATATTTACCACATACTAAATAGGCAGGAGATACATTTCAGCTTGTGAAAGTGAGTCTATTGCTTTACAAAATCTTAAAACACACACACACACACACACACACACACACACACACACACACATAAACAACTGGTAAGAACAACACTCAGAATATTATGAGTTAAAATGTGCAAACATTCTGAGTGTAATACATTATGTCATGATGTAAAGTTCTCTTTAGGTTAGCTACAACTTTAAAGGGTCAGAGGAGAAAGACTAATCTTTTAAAGGACAGAAAAGTTGGCTTATGCTGATCTTTGTCTTGCTTTAAGCCAATTTCATGGAACCATAAAAGACAGCTTTACCTACTACTAAATAAAGTAAGAAACCTTGACCAACTTGTATTTCACCCTCTCATACTGGGAAAGAAATTATGAATTAATAGCTTGACTTATTTATATTGTTACTTTTGAAATATACAACTGTCTTAGTTATCCTAAGTCCCACATTTTCCTTTTCTCTAGTAATACTGGCCCTCCTTTCTTATAATCTACAATTTTGTCCCATAGGTCGATGCTTATTCACCCTCTGTCTATTTCTTTTCCATACTTGCAATTTCCTTCTAGCCTGGCGTTTCCAATCCTGGCTGCCGCCTTCCTTGGCTTGTTCTCAGAAGGCTCTCCACTGGGGAGGAAGCCCCCTCCCATCATTCCTGGGCAACAGTGGCCCCCGTCTGGAAGTTCTCAATGGTCAAACCTCTTCCTTCCAAACATTTTCTCAAATATGCTCCAAGATGAAAACAACACATTTGCCAACAGACTTGGCCCTTCGTATTTCTATTTCTGGAGTTTTTGAGAATTGAGTAGTAAATAAGAGGAGTGCTAAAATCACACAAATACCATTTGGTGGAAGTTTTGCTTTGTGTGGGCTGCCTTGAGAAGCACACCACCACCTCAGCTCATTCAGGGGTTAAACATTTTTTTTTTTTTACTCTGAAGTAAGAGATGTCAGAGGAGAGGACAGTATTGAAATGGAGGTCCCTAAAAACCAACTGCTCTTGCTTTCATTACAAAACTCTTATATGTGTACTCCTATGTCAGAGTAAAATGCATGACAAGGTCAGACACTTCAGGTTTTTAAAAGGCTACACAACTGATAAATCGTTAAGAATTAGGGGTGAATCCTTCTATATTTTAGACACTCTGTTCTATCATGCATTATTGTGTAGAGGCAAATATCTTGCCACCAATGTTTACTTAGTGGGCGAAATGCTTCAACCATCTGGCATTAAGCACTATCTCTCACCTATAAATGAGACCAAAGGTTGGGGGAGAAATCTAATGTGAGTTTAATGAGTAGTTCAATTTAAATATTATAATGAACAATATTAGTTTCTTTCAGAATACAGTAATGACTTATGATCATAATAGCTAAATTCTACTCTTCTATTTTTCAGATAAGCCACACTACCATTTGCTCATAACTTCCTAAAACCAAATTGTTAATTGTGTTTTGTTATTTGTATGTTTTTACTGAAAAAACTGATTAGATGAAAATTCCATAATAAAATGTTCTGGAAACATATACCATGGCTACACTGACAAGGTATTTCCAATTGTCAAGAATTTATCAGTTTGTTTTATTCAAATAGCATGAATATGAATAACTATGTGAAAGACCGTCATTAGTAGGATAGAAATTGTGACTATCATGCTCATGTGCTCCAAGATTATTTCCCCAAAGCCTGATACAAAGCAGAGACTAAACAGAATTAAGATACAGATGCCCATTACAATGAACAAGTAACAATGAGTTTGAAAGTTGGGTAGATTATGCTCTTAGTACAGATGAATGAGAATAAGTGAACAGGACCTTTAATTATTCTATGATACACACACATGTGCATACAAATCTCATTCTAGACTACACAATCATGTGCCATGTGCTTTTGTGGCCATACCCTGCCATGGAAATAGAATCATAGGAACATATATGAAGAGGCAATGAGATATATGCACCCCTATGTTCCTAGAAACACACTTTACAATAGCTAAGACTTGGAAACAGCCTAAGTGTCCATCAGCAGATGAGTGGATTAGGAAACTGTGCTACATCTACACAATGGAATACTATGTTGCTAAAAAAAGAAAGAATTTTTGCCATTTGCAACAGCATGGATGGAACTGGAGAGAATTATGCTAAGCAAAATAAGCTAGTCAGAGAAAGATAAAGTATCACATGATCTCACTCATTTGTGGAATATAATGAACAACATAAACTGATGAATAAAAATAGAATCAGAATCATAGAAGCATCGAACAGACTGTCCAACCATAGAGGGAAGATGAAGGGTGAGGGGGTAAGAGATCAACCAAAGGACTTGTATGCATGCATATGAGCATACCAATAGATACCGACAGTAGGGGAGTGAGTGCATGGGCTGGGGGTGGGGGTGGCTGAGGTGAGGTCAATAGGGGAAAAAGAAGACTTATGTAATACTTTAAACAATAAAGATTTTTTTTAAAAAAAGGAGGCAATGGGAAAATACAACAGGATTATTTAAAAAACAAACAAATAGCTGATGAGAAAAACATTTATAAATACTGCACACAGAGTTATCATTATTTCAATAAAGAAATAATGCTTTTTCAATTCACAGGAAAATAAAATACCTTTCTGATTAATCCTGAAATTTGTGAAAATACGGTCTGAAAAAAAAAATTGCTCATGAAGTAAAGTCAAAGGCTGAAAAATCTTTAAGAGGCCACAGGAAATCTGTAAACCATCTACTACACGTGAATTCTGTTTTCCTGCCTTTGAAGCATCACCACCACCACTCATTCCAACTTTTTCTTCTCTCTAGGGCTTAATTAAGGTGGGTGGGCCAGAACTACAATAATCAACACCTGACCAGTGGGCAATAAGATGCAAATGTAGAGTTCAACCTCTTTTCAACCACCCTGAGCAAACTACCTGGGTCAAAATGTTCTATCCAGCATAGGACTCCTCAGGCACACTGACCAGTTCAACTTTCAAACCTTTAGGTAATTGAAGGAGCTTAAGTGCATTTAGCAATTTACTACAGCTATACAAAATACTGAAAGAATTAAACTTTGAAAATACTTGGTGATAAACTGTTAAAGGTAGCTCTCTTTAATGGAGTCTAATGAAAAGATTGAGGTCTACCATCCTCAGTTCTGAATATAAAAAGAAGCCCTAAAGATAATTATTTATTGTCCAAGGGGAAATAATTTTACCAGATGAAGTCACTGTCTTAGTCACAGTATAATTGGAGGAGAAAATCAGTTTGTCTGGACACTGTTGGGGAAGAACAGACAGGAGAATTTTCTAAAGATGAAAATAAACTCACTGAATCACCCTGGGATTATTATTATTTTTTTAATATTTTATTTGGGCTTTAAATTCCTCCTGGTACTACCCTGTTTCCCCCAAAATAAGACAGTGTCTTATATTAATTTTTGCTCCCAAAGATGCGCTAGGTCTTATTTTCAGAGGATGTCTTATTTTTCCATGAAGAAGAATACGGTATACATTTATTGTTAAATGAAAATAAAGAAAATTTATTACCTGTATACGGTACGGTAGTACGGTAGTTGTCAACACAAACCAGACAAACTGTGAATCAAGAATTTACTCATTTATTCAATGACAATCATGCCATCATCTTCTGGAACATCATCATAACAACCAAATGCCTGAATTTCCTGGTGAATTTCTTGTAACTCCATTTCTTTCAGAATCAGTAGACCAAATCTCTCACATTTAGCAATAGCATTCTGAGACAGAGCCTAGGGGGGCCTTATTTTCGGGGGATGCCTTATAGTTCACTCAGAAGGAAATCTGTAAGTAGGTCTTATTTTCGGGGAAACACGGTAAATAATGGTCTTTTAAGAGGATAATCAAGAAGTTAAGGAGCCTTAACACTGATTGCATTATCAAGCTAGAAACAGAAAGTCGATTTCCATCCGCCCCCTCAAACCATACCAGAGCTTTAGAAATCATGCACATATCCCATCTGAGAGATGGTAAATGCATAGCATTTATGCTGCTTCTCTCAACCCTAATGCCCACAGAAAACACAGAAAGTTGTCTTGGCATCAATTTTACTCCTTGAGCCAAGACAGGGCCTGAGCCCAATTCACAGAAGGATACAGGCTGCCACTCCAACTGAACAGAATGGCCAAGTGATATAATTTACCAGCCATGCTATGGGCTTAATAGGACATCAGGCCATTCCCATGGGGTTGCAAAGTTCGCCTAATACCATAGCACATGTCCTTTCCATTCTCCTTAAAAATTTTTACATGGGTGTAATGAAAACCCAAGAATCATTTAATAAGCTCATATGTGTATAAGATTGACAGTGTTTTTTTCTTCTCTCTTCCTTCTTTTCATTAATTAAATAATTTATTGTTATTATTATTAAGCATCTATAGCAATTCAGGAAATTTGGTGATGGGAAGGGGATGCGTTCAATGCAAAAGTCTGCTGTAGTAAGAAAATGGTAGCAGGGTACTCCTTATGTACTGTGAATTAGATGAAGTGATTATACATTATTTCTAAGACATAACAACCCAATGAAAAAAATTATATATTATTTTTCTTTAAAAATGGGAAAACCGAGGATCTATTGTCTACAACCACGTAAGTAGTAAATAGTTGAGCTAGTTATTAACCCAGCTCTGTCTCATCCTATAGTTCATAGATTAGAGGTCACATTCACATTGATAATAAACATCAGGGACTAGCCAGCCTTCCTTACAGACCACTTGTTTTTTTCTTAAAAAATTTAGAAGGCACCTGGCTCTAATAAAAATATTTGATTTTCTCTGTTGTACTATTTAGTGAAAATTACAAAGCAAGCTATCTGACATAGCTTAACATTGAGTGGTTCAATGGACAAATTCAGAAAGAAATGAATGAGAATAAATTTTTAACTCCTTTACCTATTCAAAGGCAAATCTTTCACATATCTTTTTTTAAAAAAATATATTTTATTGATTTTTTACAGAGAGGAAGGGAGAGAGATAGAGAGCTAGAAATGTCGACGAGAGAGAAACATCGACCAGCTGCCTCTTGCACACCCCCTACCGGGGATGTGCCCGCAACCAAGGTACATGCCCTTGACCGGAATCGAACCTTTCAGTCCACAGACCGACCCTCTACCACTGAACCAAACCGGCTTCGGCTCTCATATCTTCTTAAGATAAAAAAAAATAACTCTCTTTGCTTTCAGGAACTCTAAAAGACTACTAGGATGGTATAAATACAACTCTTTGAATCTCTTAATAGAAAACTGCCAAGTATGTACAGAATTATATTATTCCAATGAAGAAGAAATGCAACAAATACATGCATATACATGCAGTGCACAATTCAGTAGGGTGCAGGTGTGGGTGTGGGTGGGGCTGGGGTTGGAAAGTACTGAGAGCTTTTCTGGAACTCACTCTGTAATAACACAGAAATCATAGTCAACTGGCCACCTTCCAATAGAACACAGACCAATTCTATTTATCATCAGAGAGTTTGAATTCTCTGAATGATTGTCACAAGCACTAAAATATTTCTAAAATGTGGTCAGCTTTCTTCTAATGCAGACTTTATAAACAAGTTGGCATTCTGGCATAATTGTAGAGCAGATTTTTTAAATTTCCTTTCTATACTTTAAGAAGAGTTGGACTTGTCAAGATACTAAAAAATTATCAATCCTATTTAAATGTAGTTTAGAGAAAGTTTAATACAAAACACAATTCAAATAATGGGATCAGAAAATGCAGCACTAATGAAAGGTTAGGGGAAATAGGCTTGATGACTATACTTCTCAGGTTTCCTGGAATATTCCAAATTCCAAATACCCTGAAGCACTCTTGTCATAAACTATTGAAGTGACCCAGGGATTTGAAAATTTAGTATGCAATTTAGAATTTCCACATAGCTTTTTATATTCAAAAGTTATACAAAAATTCTTTGGAGATTGTGCATTCTAATGATTTAATACAGAATATGAAGTAAATGTGGAAAACAAATGTAGTAAATATGGAAGCAAAATGAATTTTACAAATGGTATTGATAAATCATGTTTAATGGTTGATAAAGAGAAAAGCAGACACTGGCATTCAGTGCTGGTCTGGTGCTCACAGCTAGGCTTGGTATTCTTCTGCTGAACATCAACAATTTTAAAGAATACCAATATCAAACAACCACTTAGTGACTAAGATGAGTGGATACAAAAAACAAGAGCACACTCTAATTGTATGGGACACAGACAAATGAATGAACACAAAAATGACTGTCCCTACAGTCTGGCTAATATGACTAACTGTTGCTTATTTATCAATCACAACTTTAGCTTCACTCCATTCTTCTTGTCTTCTCATTAGGAATTATTAAAAACATATATGCATAGGCCATGGTCATGAACAATACTGTGGTGAAGACAGGGAATGGAACTGGGAGGAGTTAGGCAAAGAGGCAAGGGAAATAAGGGATATCTGTAATAGTGTTCAACAATAAAAATAAATTATTATGCTATGTATAGTCAAATTGAAGTTATGTATAAGATAGAAAAAGGTAATTATTGAGATATTCAATCACAGAATTACCCCACTTTCTGACAGTATCCTATCCACAAAGTTTCTGTTCCTTGGAACCTCTCCAGAATCACCTAACAGAAGATCAAATCTTATAATAAGTCCTTTCCAAAACCATCTTACTAAATGTTCCCAGTATCTCACGGTTTTTTAATTCCTGTTGTTGCAATGAGTCAGTAAACCTAACTTTGTTCAAATATGGGTGTGTTCCTGGTAGTCTTTGAGTGAAGGGAATTGATGTAGTAAGTATACATGCACTGTATCCCAACAGAGAAACCAAATTATGTTAATTTTGCTATAATAAGATCATTAATATCAGTTAAAATATATGGCTTCTTCAAAGGATATAACAACTGCAAATTGAATTAATGGTTTTATGGACCAGCATTCAAATACTATCTCTACCTCTTTCTCTTCTTAATTCACCAAACAATTACATTTGAAAGTCATGTTAGTTGAAATATAAAATAAATAATCTTATATCGATACATTGAAACTAAATAGGTAATAGATAGCCTTAGTACATGTATAAATTCACACAAAATCAATCACAAAAGAAACAAAAAAATGCTAAAATCAATAAAAGTGTGCTATGACTATATCAACTCTTTTTTTAATAAAATATATATATATATTTTTTTTCAGAGATGAAGGGAGAGAGATAGAGAGTTAGAAACATCGATGATAGAGATACATCGACCAGCTGCCTCCTGCACACCCCTCATGGGGATATGCCCGCAACCAAAGTACATGCCCCTGACTGGAATCGAACCCGGGACCCTTCAGTCCGCAGGCCAATACTCTATCCATTGAGCCAAACCAGTTTCAGCTATATCAACTCTTTAAGTCACAAATAATGCATATGATAAATTTTAATTTAAAATTTAACCTGTTAGGAAGATGCCACAGAACTCCTATATAAGAGTTAGATGTAAGCATTTTGCACAGTAGCAAAAACAAGGGATAAGAATCATCCACTTTGAGAAACCAATCTTATATTGATTTGAGCTCTCTTGTCTACAGTTAACCACATTTGATGAGTCTAATCTATACCATGTGAAATGTTACAGACTTCAGTGACAGATAGTGCTTCTCAAACTTTAATGTGCAAGACCACCTAGAGATCTTTTATATATATATGATTTTTTACAGAGAGGAAGGGAGAGGAGAGAGATAGAGAGCTAGAAACATCAATGAGAGAGAGACATCGACCAACTGCCTCCTGCACACCCCATAACAGGGATGTGCCCACAACCAATGTACATGCCCTTGACCGGAATTGAACCTGGACCTTTCAGTCCGCAGACCGACGCTCTATCCACTGAGCCAAACTGATTTCAGCCACCTAGAGATCTTAATAGTAGATCTTGACTCAGTAGATCTGGAGCAGAGCCCCAGATTCTGCCTTTCAGCTAACTTCCAGTGACGCCAATGCTGCTGGTCCAAAGACCGCACTGAGTAGCATGGATGCACAAATTAAATGTTGTAAGGGCAGGCTAGGAGTTCCTGGGGCTACTGGTCATGTCTGCAATAATTACCAGCTGTGCTGTTACAGCCCAGGACAAGCCCCAACACTTCATCAAAAGAAGGTTGGCAGTTAATAGTTAGAAGTTCTGGGGCGGCCTAAAATTGCCCTGGCAGCAGTGAGGCAGCTGAATAATAAAACTGCATAGCCACTAGTAATATTCCAAAAGGGCAAAACCAGAATATTTCTTTTCTGAAATTAAAGGCAAAAAAACTCTGCTTTTAATGGGATTTGTAATCACACCTATATTTGTCTCCTTGGAACTCTACAATCTTCACTTCCCAACCAATTTCCCCCACTCCCAAAACTTGGTTCAATTCAGACTTTATATATAACCCATGCCCTACTCATTAAAACTCCATATGATTCCCTTGAGGTTTTGATCAGTTTGCTCTTGAATAATCAAAGACATCAAAAACAAACATACAAACAAACAAAAAACTAGAGGCTTCTCAAGGGAGACCTTGGGGGATCCTGTGTCTCCTGTGCTGTAGCACAGAAGCTAAGAGATGAAAGGGGCCTAAGAGTTCATCTAGTCCAGTGAGTGTTTGGTTTGGGAGATGTGATGCTCATCAAGTATGTGGGAGTGAGGCCAGGCCTGCCTTAGTGTTGCAGATAAACCATCACAGACGCCCTTAGACTAATGGCTGTTCCATAGTCACAGTGTGATAGCTAATGAAACACAGTATGAAACTCTACTCAGGACCTGGATTCAAGTGATCTGGAATGCTAAATGTACTTTTACACCCACAGTAAGTAATTGTAGTAAAGTTTCTGCATCAGTGATTAGAGTAACTATGGCTTAGAAAGACCCAATTTGAGGCTTCTCTGGATTGGCTGACAACTTTAGCCAACTTTCAACTGTTTTCCCACTTGAGAAAATTAGTGGATATTATAATAGTAGACATGCTTACTTTATTTTTTTTTAACAAACTTTAAAAAAATATATTTTATTGATTTTTTTACAGAGAGGAAGGGTGTGAGAGAGAGAGTTAGAAACATTGATGAGAGAGAAACATGAATCAGCTGCTTCATGCACACCCTCCTACTGAGAATGTGCCTGCAACCAAGATATTTACATGCCCTTGACCGGAATTGAACCTGGGACCCTTCAGTCCACAGGCCAACTCTCTATTCTGAGCCAAACTCGTTAGGGCAGTGGTCTGCAAACTACGGCTCCAGAGCCACATGTGTCTCTTTATCCCCTTGAGTGTGGCTCTTCCACAAAATTCCATGACCTGGGCAAGTCTATTTGGAAGAAGTGGCTTTAGAAGAAATTTAAAAAATTTGGCTCTCAAAAGAAATGTCAATTGTTGTAGTATTGATATTTGGCTCTGTTGACTAATGAGTTTGCCAACCACTGGGTTAGGGCATGCTTACTTTTTTTGAACATCCTTATATTTTCTTGCTGAGATCTGAGACCACTGCAGATATCCGAGAAAAGATAATTTGACCAAGATCTATGCATCTGAAGGCTCATTCTCATCCTTTCTCAAACCATTCCAGCTAAGAGATGAAAGGGGCCTAAGAGTTCATCTAGTCCAGTGAGTGTTTGGTTTGGGAGATCAAGTATGTGGGAGTGAGGCCAGGCCTGCTGGACTCTTTACTGGAGATTTCCACAAAATGTTGGCTATATAACTTTATTACTTGAACTTCTAACTATATTATATACTATATGTGCTCCCAAAACCACAACTAGAAAATATACAAAAATTAAAATACAAGCAAGTAAAATAAAAATAATGGAGGTAATCACATTAAGTGGCTTCTGAGGTTTTATAATTATCAAATGCTGAATATCCATCCTCTTTAGTTGACTATTAGATATAAAAAAAAGACACACAGGAGAAAACTTTTTAATTGAGAAAAATCTATTTTCATAAAAGGAGATCTATCTCCTTTAATCAGTTTTAGTGGTGGAACACAAGAATTCTCAGAAGAAAAAAAGTCAATTGCCGCAATTTATAAAAGAGCAAACTAAGACCTAGAAATGTAGAATTAAAATATCTAAAGTATACATTTAACAGGAAAGCTAGAATTGAAAAAAAAAGACCATTATTACTTCCAAGACCTATGGTCTTCCCTCTATATCACAGTATGCTTACACATTTTAGGGCTCAGTAATAATATCTTGTACATAGCAGGCACTCAAATATTCATTGTTGGCAAATATAAGGTATTGCATGAGGGGCAATGAGAGTCACCTGCCCTACCCCAACTCAGCTAGACTTGCTGATTTCCACCTGCAAGCTCAGTTGCTCCTTGCTGAGCAAATCAAAACTGACCCGAGGATACGCAGGGACTGGGAAGCCTTTATAAAGTTGGACTCTGGATACAATGTCCCATCACTGGCCCCTGGGCCCCAAGTCATACTGCTCACTCCCAGGCACCTAGTACCGCACCTAGTACCACATTTGGCATGTAAAAGGTGCTCAATAAATAGCAATCATTGTCACTAAAATGGGTTCATTGCTGGAAAAGAAGCAGATATCTACCTGCAAGGGAAACATTACATTCACACTGTTAAATCTGACCTAGGATGATGCTTCTTATTTTTTGGTTCTGCCTCATGGCACTAAAGTGATCTCTAGGAATTCAATGAGCCAATACATAGTTTATCTTCTAGCCAAAGATCTGAATAGATGTCCAGATGTTAAAATACAGATATTTAAAACAAATGCAAAAACATTTTGCTTTTGTACTGAGAAAAAAAATTAGATTTATTTAAGTATAAGAATGAATTATAGCTTTACCATTTATTACAAAGTATACTGATAATCAATTAAGAACCATATAAAGATAAAAATGAGAAACTCAATACAGGCAGTCCTCGGGTTACCTCAGAGATCTGTTCCTATGGTGCAACGTAATGCAATTTTCGCCGTAAGTCGGAACACACCTACAGAGCATCTACGTCACTCACATGGAGCACATACACAGCAGTAATGAAGTGAAACAGTAAAAAAAAACTTAAAAGAAAGATAACAATTCCTGACTTTTACTTATGGTAAATAAATAATAAAAAACATAAAGCACATATGTACATACATTGAAATGACGAAACTTTTTTTTTTTTTAAAATAAATACCTGGGAGATGGAGATGTAACCACCAAAGGACATATGTCAAGTCTGATGTAACCCAAGGACTGCCTGTAAGGTTGTTTCAGTCTATTTTTTAAAAGAATGCAATTACCAGTTTGAGGTGGTAAAACTTTGGAATCTTCAGATGTTTTAGTTATAGGTGCAATCCATGGCTTTTCACTCGAAGCTACAGTAGTAAAAAGAAAGGGAATTTGTTGAAATTTTTTTGAGGAGGAGAAAGAAACAGAAACAGGTCGCTGGTATGGTTGACTATGAGAATCCTGCAATGAAAAGCACACACTCGTTCTATCAAAAGCCATTGTCTAGCAAGAAGAAATTACCATGTTCCCATCCTGAGAGCATGTAATTGGTTAGTGACTAGAGAGAGACCAAAGGTTGGTGTCATACTCTCAATGTTTTTGAGGATAGAAAACTAACTTCATGAATTATGTGGAATTGATAGAGTGAGGATTAATACAAAATTTTAAAAAAATTTTAAAAAAATCCAAATATATGTTTTTTGTTTGTTTGTTTGTTTGTGTTGCGTTACCAAATCAACACTTGTCTGGCTAAGTTAATGAAATTCATTAGTTCACTGAGGTTTTTGCAGAGATAGGACCCAGGGAATGTGGCCTCCAGAATTAAGCACTCATCACCCACATCCTAACACCAGGTTTCAGGTGCTGTTATTACCCAAGGCGCCCCCAGGTTTCTCAAAAGGGAAGGGTGTTTTTGCCTGAGGAAATTCTGGAAGTCTTTTCGGAGCTGTAAAGAAACACATAAGAAATGTTATGACTTGAGGTGCAACTAACAGAGAAAAGATTTTACTAAAGCAATAAACAAACACAGAAAGGCAAATTATTCACATTAAGAGGGACTGTTAGTAGTGTTTTTTAATTCTGTGTTTCAACATTGAATGATATAATAAAGCTCCCTTTTCTGGTTTTTATAACCAGACACTGTACTTGAGCTCTTCTTTTAATTTTGATTAAACTTGTTTTCTAATTTATTCAGCTATGTGTATGTGTGCTCATGTAGACTCACATCAAGTACCAAACATGTCTGAACTAGCAAATGTCCATCTACTAGCATTTAAAAATAGAATTGTAGTGATCACATAGCTCTATAATTAAGCTCACTTTCACCAATAACTTTTTTTATACTGCGTTCATAAAGAAATTAGAAGAATTCTAAATAGCCGAAGGATTTGATAGAGAGAGAGATTCTTTAGGACCCTAAATTATAAAGATTTCATAACATTAAAACCATGGTGTTGAGGAGCTTATTGTTTTATAAGCTAAGTGTTTCTTCTTTCCTGTGAGGAGATAACTTTAAATAAATTAGCCTAAGGACGGCTTCAAGCATGCATAAAATTTGCAAGGTAATAATAAGCTGTAGTATTTAAAATTTTTTTTTTACCTAGAGTGCTCAGAGGTAACTCAAACCTAGGTATTAGAATAGTTGGCGATCTTTCCGGGGTCTTTTCGCTGAGAACTAAAATAAAGAAGAATTCAGTTAGCAAATGTGTGACCTGGGATTCGACACTGTGGCTTAACCGTGATCCTGTGATGCGTGCTCACACAGAGTGTGCACCGGCAGCTGATGCCTTTCAAGAACATGGCTGGCTTTTTCTGGAAAAGATGGATGTGGCTGTTCAAGGTTGAAGGTGCATTTTCAAAGGGCTTCAGTGAGGAACGATGGTAAACATCACAAGCACAGAACAAAACACATGACGCTGCTTTTCTTTGAAGAGAACCAAACAAGAGCCTCCTGGGCCACGAAGCAGCTAACAGGTGTGACATGAAATTCTTATTAGAAAGCACGACATTTTGGGGGTTCTCCTCATTTTAAGCACACATAAGACTTGAAAAAGCCATTGCAAACAGAAAGCTCGGACACAGTCAAGACTTCCAGGTTTCCCCCACCTCTCCAAGCCTCCTGGGATAAAAGGCTGTAATCTGTGCTTCTGTACATCCTGGGAGTCTGGGGGAAAGGTGTGCAGCTAGCTGCTAGCATCCAGTGCTCCCTCAAACATCATTCACCAGGATCAAGGCAAGTGATTAACGCTAATGAAATTGGTCCAAGAAATAGGACGATTAACTACTGCCAGTAAGGAGGTGAGAGATGAGGGGAAAGGTAAGGTACTGAGTTACTTTTCTTTTCTAGAGTGCTAGGAGGGTTTTGTTTGTTTTAGAAAAAAAAACAAAAAACAAACAAAAAAACAAAAAAACCTTCTTAGAATTACCCAGTGTTGTTTCTGAAATATTTAATGCACTAGACACAGTGGATTTAGTGGTTCCTAGAACTGAGTCAGGAGTCACTGGAAAGTAAAGAAGACAACTTTATAAGTTAATATAAAATTACAAAGCAACCAAAGACCCTAAGACATTGGGGCCTCTTGGAATAAATAACTGGCGCACAGCTCATTACTTTTCAAGTTACGTATGTTAAGGATTCCATGGCTTGCTTGTGCCACAGCCTGACCTGACATGGCTCCCAATGTTTTCTTTCCAGATTGGGTCCACTTTCCATGTGTTACAAAAAGCACTCTGAACTGACCTCTATGAAAGCACTTAGGAGATTAATCATAACTCTTTATTCATCTGCCTTTTTATTTCTCTTCACCTTCAAGTCTTAGCACAATGTCTGGGATATAGTAAACAAGCACATAATAAATGTTTATTAAATGAATCAATAAATAGGCAAATAAAACAATGATCCTGGGCAAAGAAGGTTTAGTGAGAACCATTACATTCTATGATTTCTCTCTTTCAAACTGCAGTCAACATGGGAAGGTTGGAACTGGGTTGAAATGATGATAAAGATGCAAATGCTAGGTCAAAAGCAAAGAAGACCTCAGCTAAATAGTGTTCAAGAAATAAGAACCAGGATCACTAAGATCTGGAGTGAATTGGGAGCTAGACAATTCTAGAATTTTTGCATGGCTAAGGACTTGTGGTAACACAATAACACTGAATAATAAGTTATGGTGTTTAAGTGTTTCTGAAGTGGAACATTGTGAGAAAGATTTGGCAGAGAACTAAGAAATCTATAGACTCTTCCATGGGCAGAATCTTCGGGGCAGAAAAGAAGTTGCAGTCATCCACTAAATCATGCCTATGTTTTTATTGGTATTGGACAATTATATTGAAATCAGAAACTACCTAGGGATTTCATTCAGATTATTTCAGCTTCCTGAATAATGTTGACCTCTGCCCCACCTGCCATGAAGGTGAGGGATGGAAGGTCCATCTCTCTCCTTTAGACAGAGCCACATACTTCTTGCTTGTCAGAAATATCCCTATTTGAATTGATTTCTTGAAATCACATTATTTTATTTTCCCCACCAATATTTAACTCCTCTGGATCAGTTATGAATCTAAGAGTTTAGTACAAGCTAAAAACTACTAATATTTCAATTTATAGCAATTTTATGGGTTAAAATTTTTACTCTAAATTGGAGTTACTTTGCTAAATGTGGATTTGGGGAAATTCTTGCCAGATGTTTGCTTCACTGTGTCCTAGATGAGGTGGTATTGCTCTGGCAAAACACTGTAGTTCAGAGAATAATGTGTCCCCAGTGGGCTTGACTTGGGCAGTTCATTCATAGGAGAAATGCTGAATGTTTGTTAGTAACGGCCGATAAATTGTGGGGAAAATGCATTCCACATTTCCTCTTTAAAGAATTTTTACTGAACTATTACATATTATCTCTATTGGGATTTTTAATCTTCCAAAGACATTGCTGCTCAATGATATAGCTCTCAAGCTATGGATTTGTGAAGGTTAATCATGGCATTTTGCTCAAAAGACAACTTGTGAAAGTGGAGAAATGAAAAATGGCCTCATGTCTTCACATAAAAGGAAAACACCAAAACCAGGCATTACGTTTTAGTATAAGATTATTTCACAATGTTGAGGTAATAGCTTTCACTTAGAGTGAAAAATACAGTTTCCATATTACATATTAGTTATATGATTCAGTAGTTCATTTTGCAGCTATTGGTTTTCCAGACATTAGATTAAAGACCTAGAATCACATCACCTATTATTCTGTGCTATCGATCAAAATGAATTTCCTACTGGCTCTTTACTGGAAAAAAGCACGGTCTTACCAAGCATTTACTATTAGAAAAATATTATTTATTGCAAGTGAACAATATGGGGATCTCATTACCTGTTATGGGCTGTGCTGGGATTTTTTCTACCTTTGGTGTTTTAGATTCAGCTGGTAATGCCAAGGTTTCATTCTTAGCTAGAGAGAGAGAGAGGGGAAGAAAGAAAGAAAGAGAGAGAGAGAGAGAGAGAGAGAGAGAGAGAGAGAGAGAGAGAGAACAAACAGTTTACCTCACTTCCCTATAACACAGTGTCCAAATACAATTCTTTCAAAAACAGAATCAAGTAACAAACTATTTCCAGAAATCTATTCTGCTTTTATCTCTTCCCACCAGGTAGTCAACACATTTATTGTGCATTTCTACCAGGGATTAGCATGAATGGATGACAGTGTTCAGAATCCCTTCTTTGGACCCTCAATAATTAAGATTTAAGTTGGCATTGGAATGAAGGAATAAATCACAACCCAACACTTGGATAACTCTCAAGTCATTCTTATTCATAGAGTTTCTGGAAGGCATATGTTGCATTGCAAATACTCACTGGAATTTTATATTGAAGTACTCCTAATTTTTAAAAATATCAATGAATAGAAAATTTCCATTATTATACATGGTAAAACATGCAATAGGTTCAGATATTTTTAAAAAACATAAGCAACACACTTGGGAAACTAAATTATTTGAAAATACTTGTGGCAAAAAAAATACCGACAGTAATTTATTTGAGCCATGTCTTAACAAACACCGATTGTTTTGGTCACTGAGGGGATTTAGTGTAAAGATTAAAATATATATTTTTCCCTCTTCAGACAATTATTCAGGAAACTTCCTTCTAAAATGTAGATATTCTTTTTCAAAGTACATTTCTATACCAGAGTTTCCCAATGATTAAGATATTTCTCATTTTAAAAATGCACTAAGGATTAATTTGAGTCAGCTCTTTCACACCAAAATCAATAACCTGCTTATAATATTTTGAAACAGTCTAGTGCAGTGATTGGCAAATTATGGCTCTCGAGCCACATGCAGAGCTTTGGTCCTTTGAGTGTGGCTCTTCCACAAAATACCGCAGCCTGTGCCAGTCTGTTTTGAAGAAGTGGTGTTAGAAGAAGTTTAAGTTTAAAAAATTTGGCTCTCAAAAGAAATTTCAATCATTGTACTGTTGATATTTGTCTCTGCTGACTAATGAGTTTGCCAACCACTGGTCTAGTGGCATGAAAAAATTAATCTTTGAGATACCCTGATTGTGTCACTTTGAACTGATTATAGCTAGATGGGGATTTTGTAGAGTCCAAAGGCTGTACAGGAACATCTTGGGTTTCTCAGCCTTGGCACTATTGACATTTTGGGCTGGATAATGTTTTACTGTGAGGCCTTTCCTATGTTGCAGGATGTTGAGTCGCACCTCTGGCTTTTACCACTGAATTCCACTAGCATGTGCATAATGTGACAACCAAAAATGTCTCCAGACGTTGCCTAATTTCCCCTGGGAGACAAAACTGCTCTTTGTTGGGAACTATTGATCTAACCTGTTCTCTCAAAGTTCTTTGAGGATGCAAACTTTGTAACCTCCTTTTGTAGTTCACATCCCCGCTGTAAAGACCATTTTCTTCTTTTCAGCTGACATGAAATATTTATTGGTGATGGACAAAGGCAGTTATAAAATCATCCCTTTCACAACGTTAATAGAAGCCAATCAATTTTTAATCTGTGTTATAGAAGCATTCAGTATATTTCTACATAGAGCTAATTATTTTCAGGAGTGACTTAAAATGCTAGAAATAGGTGTCATGAGTGCTATATACTTGCCCTATCATATCTAATAGCCATGTGTGTGCCTTGGATTCATGAGCACATGAAGTTGCACAGCAGAAATTGTTTGATTCCAGCCGAACCTGTTTGGCTCAGTGGATAGAGCGTCAGTCTGCGGACTGAAAGGTGCCAGGTTCGATTCTGGTCAAGGACATGTACATTGGTTGCAGGCACATCCCTGGTGGGGGATGTGCAGGAGGCAGCAGGTCGATGTTTCTCTCTCATCGATGTTTCTGGCTTTTTATCTCTCCCCCTTCCTCTCTGTAAAAAAATCAATAAAATCTATTAAAAAATAGAAATATTTGATTCCATTGTTCAAATTAATTTAGCAAGGCATAAAGAGAGAGGACTCTATTTCTAGAATAACTAAAAATGCCAATCCAGTATAATTTTACAAAAAAATTCTATTTTTAAAACTTCTAAATTTGATCAACCCTTTTTCCTGCCCTTTTTTGTAGTCACCGTTTTTTGTTTAGAAGCACTGTGATTGTTCGCACAGGAAAAACCATTCGGGTTACAAATTTTTATGAGCATGTCCTGGTTCTATTATTTTCAGGATGTGCCATAGGAAGGTGTTGGCTTTTATTTATCAAATGTAAGATTATAAGGTTTCTCTTTAAGGGTCTTTTCTCTTTCAGTATCCTCTGATCCTTTCGGGTACGTTTGCTCATCCTCTCCTCCCTATGTAACATCCTGTGTTCTTGATGGTTGCCAGGGTGACTAGGACTATTTACTGACTTGCTTACTTACTAATGTATTTTAACATCCATAGACTTTCCTGAATGCTCTAAATTGTTTTGCTTTAGCTTCTTATATTCTAAACATGCCCTTAGCTGGCAATCACCTTAGGCTGAAAAGAAGCAAAAAGGGTAAACTATGTTCCTGAGAGAGAACTGTATTCTTTACACATCACCAATTCCTTACAAAGGCATATTGTATTTCTAAATATTGCCTTGCAGAATAGAGAAATTGGTGGATGGAGAGATATTTAAATGGGGGATTTTATGTTTCCTATCAAACCCAAACATTCCTCCATATCATTTATGTACAAGTGCACTCTTGGCGCCAGCGGAGCAAAGTCCCATCAGAATGACCTGAAACCCAGGAAATTTCTTTTCCCTCTCTGATTCTTCTGTACCTTTTTTTCCCCAACACTGTTGTTTCCGTTAATTTTTGGCAAGCTAAGTCTTGACTTTGGCAAGCCCTATGTATATCCCTGGGTGATGTGGGTGTAATACTAATTTTCTTGTTTATATCTCTCATTATTCACACCATGTGCTCTTAGAACAAAAGCTAATAATTTCCCAATGTCCCAAGATGGACACTGTTGGAATGAAGATATTATTGTTCGGATTTACCCCATTAAAAAACTGGACTTTTCTGAATTGTGGTGATAAATAACCCTAGGAAAGTTTATTTCTTCCTTAGTAGTATGAAAAATTGCTTATGTCTGCATTAAAATATTACAGTAAATTTAAAATGTAATTTTTAGAATACAGTCTGTTAAGATGTTACATTGGATGGATTTACTGTACATTTTCAAATATACTATCAATCTCTTCAATGCATAAAAATGGCCAGTGTTAAATTTGACAGGTGTTTCCCCGGAAACACAAGTTAAAGAGATATTTAACTATTCACATACCACTTCTTCCCTATTAAAATTACAATCCTGAAGGCTTAGTGATTTATATCAGAAAAACAAAATAAAAACAAAACAAAATCGCTGAATATCTAAAGTATACAAAACACCTGAATTGATATTAAGGTAGCTTGTGGAACTTTGAAAAAAAAAAAAAAAAAAAAAAAAAGGAAATATCACTCAAAACTAGGGGATGAAACATCTAATTCTAAACTGGCAGCAGTGATCTGAGAAGAAAACTGCCCATTTTCAGTCTCCTTCACATCCCAGGTTTTGTAGTTTTGAGAGACAGATAGGGACCAGATCAATAAGAGATTGGCTGGCTCCTTTTTTTTCTCTTTCCAAACAAGTTTTCAGGTGAGGAGTAAGATAGCGTGTAGGCTCCAGACAGAGACCAGGTGAGTGTAAAAATCCCGAGCTCCGACTCCAGACACAGTTCCCTGAGGGCACTGAGTTTGGAGCTTCCTGGCTTTGCGTGCAGTGTACAGATGACGTGGAGTTGAGTCACAGGGTTGTACAGTTAAAAGTGAGATGATCAAGCCTGATGTACGAATTAAGGATATGAAGCCTAGGGTCACATGTCTATGCGCTTGGAAGCAACCCATTCTGACAGCTATGAATATTTTACAGTAAAAATGTAAGGGTTGAACAAAAATCACAAATATTTACTGGCAAATATTTTAACATCTTAAGGAAATGGTGATGCATAAGCTTTGAAAATTGTTCTAAAACTGTAAGTCTAATAGACCACCTATTAAGTGTTCTTTACCCACTTAAGTTTTGTTCCTCCTTCTTTCAGGAAGTTCTCAAAATTAACAGTTAAGGAGAACTTAGGAGTTCCTAATTTTTAAAACAGATACAGTCTGATTGCCTACCATCAGAAAAATAAATAGGTTAGGTCTCCAATAAGGAAAAAAGGGAAAAATAAGTCTGAGGTCCCAGGATGTGCTGTGTAGCTCACCATGATAGGACCCAGTAATGTGCTATCTGGCACAGAGTAATGCTTAACAAGTATTTGTTGACTGAGTGCTACCAAACAGGGGCTTGGGCCTCTGTTTTTGCATCCATAAAATGTGAAGAGTTGATTATGTAAGTGCTGAAGTTCTTAGTTAGTACCTACTTTAGGGAAAATATTTTGCATTTTTAAGTCTTATTCAATTTCCATCACATTATACCATCTCCTTTCATATTTATCAATAGCCCAAGACATTCTCCAGACCAGCAGTATCACCGACTGGTAAGAAATGCAGATTCCTAGGCCCAAGCTCAGACCTACTGAATCAGTAAGTCTGGAAGGGTTAGGTAAGGGGGAATGAGCAGCAGTCTGTTCACAAGCTCTTCAGGGTGTGTGATGCTTGATTAAGTCTGAATATCAAACTAATTTGATATTTAAATGCAGCAACTAAGCTCAGTGATCATCACAATTGTTCCCTGGGCTCACTTTAATTGCTGGATCCTATGGTAATTTTATTTTTTTGAGGAGTGGCCATACTGTTCCCATAGTAGCAATCCCACTTTACATTCCTATCAACAGTACAGTCTGTCCCTTACTTTTACTTTGAGATCCCAAATAGCTCATTTTGTAGATTCCTTGGATATTCTAAGACTATCAGTTCTAATACTTGGTCACTGAAAGTTCTATCATAGAACTTTGCTGCTTACCTAATTGTGTCTTGATTGCATCTGAAATCTCAAACATTATGGATGTAGGAAGTTTTACGGTGGTTTCATTAAGACCAGGAATAACAAGGTGAACTGGAAGAAAACAGAAGTACAGATGAGAGAAAGAAAATGCATTATGCCATAAAATAAAGTTCAGAGTGTCAGATATTAGTAAATATTAAGTTTTGCACTTATTTTGCTTAGTTATGATTAACCACAACTTTAAAATGTTGGAAAAAATATGACAGTATTTTTTAAACAGAATCTTTTTCTTATTTGAAACTGAACTACTAAAATCCTCTGACTTTTAATCCATGGACTTAAAAATTGTAAAGTGGATGCTTAAGATGTTATGGTAAACAAAGGATACCACTATTAATAATAAACAACCAAAGGACTTGTATGCATGCATATAAGCATAACCAATGGACGCAGACGACAGGGAGTGAGAGTGAGGGCAGGATTGAGGGAAGTAGGGGGTAATGGGAGAATAAGCACACATTTGTAATACCTTAATCAATAAAGGGGGGAAATAAAAAAATAAAAAGAGAGAAGTTCAATATAACAAAGACTCCTTCATAACTGCAAAAACGCTGTGGGGTAGGTAGGATGGGTTTCATCATTCCCACTAGGCATGAGCTAGAGTTAATTCTCTAACACATTGGGATAGAGGTAGCATCTCTTGGCTCCTAGCCTAGAATAAACAAAGCCAGGATCCTAAATATTGAAAGGAAATGAATCAACATCAGTTTAACAGATCTACTCACAGTGCAAAATTCCATAAAGGCATATATATATATATATATATATATATATATATATATATATATATATATATATATATATATATTGCCTGACTTTCTCTTGGTCTAGAGTTCAAGACTACTCACCCAGTATCGTTCCTCCAATGGGAGTCCTATCTGGGGGTTTAATTGAAGCTCTGTGGGTAACATTCTGAATCACTGTTGAAATACAAAAAGATAATAGTGTGTGTTGGGGGAAATAGTCAGAAAGCAGTAAGAAGCTAATAATGTGAAGTCATCTGCACTGAAGAAGCACTGAACTAACTTTTCAATTAATAAAAAGGAATTCATTGGGTTGACCACAGAGCCAATGAAAGGACTAGAAGGTGCATCTTACCTTAACACCAATGTCTATAAGTACTGAAAGGCTATTATTACTTTATCATAAAGTGTCCTAGTCTAAGAAGCTGAAAATTTCCTAACTAATGCACAAAATGAGGCAATGGCCTAATAAATTAAAAAATTAGAAAGTACTAATATATATTCTCAAAGCAAAGAATCATTGGATAATTCCAATTCTAATTGACCCTACTTTCAGAGTATACTTGTGACATTATTTTCTTAAAATGAAGAATAATTTTAAGTCCCTGATCTCTTCTCCCAAGAAACTTTCTGGACATAATATAGTAGACCCAGAAAAAATTATGCTAAGTGAAATAAGCTAGTCAGAGAAAGATTATCACATGATCTCACTCATATGTAGAATCTAATGAACCAAAAAAACTGATGAATAAATATAGGCCCAGAGACAGAGAAGCATGAACAGACTGTTGAATCTCAGAGGGAAGGTAAGGAAGGATGGGTCAGAAGAGATCAACCAATGAACTTGTATACATATATGCATATCCCATGGACCCAGACAATGGGGTGGTGAGGGCCTGGGGTGGGGGCCGAGACAGAAGTGGACTAGAAAAGGTTAATGAGGGGAAAAGAAGAACCTATGTAATACTTTCAACAATAAAGATTTTTAAAATGTGTTTAAAATAATAATTTTAAAAATTGAGTCAAAACAAAAACAACTGGATAATGAAATAAAATAAGACATTATAATTCTTGAAACCTGGAAACCTTTCCCTAAAGTTTTCATTTAATTCATTTATATCCTCTTAATGGTTTCCTTCATGAATGCTAGCTTAACACTAAGCTAAGCCACACATATTTAAAGGGATTTTTAGAATTGAATACTTATGATTGCTTTGTCTCTAGTTGTCCAAACAACATGACTTGCCAGGACTAGGACTCTTGGTATAAGAGCCAAAATTACCTATTAACTTCTAATTTACTAGGCCATACTGATTACTTCAAACATTTTCTGAAAAAAAAAACAATAACCAGAGAAGTTGAAAAAATATGTGTGATGTTGAATTACTCAATTAAAAAAAGTATATTAAAATTGTTATAAATACATATCCAGAGCAGACTCATAAAATTACCTTGCTTGATGATTGTTATTGGGATCAGTTTCCTTGGAACATATGCTGGCTAAAAAAAAAGGAAGAGTCAGTTTTGATTTAGTGCTAATAAAAAAAATAATAGGAACTGGAAGTAGCCCTTTCTTGTCTTCAATGAAGTCTCCCAAGACACTGGTTTAACAGTAGTTGGAAAGAGCTGTAGTACACCTATATCTGCCTCTACTTTATTTTACAACTCTCCCCATAAATGTCCAAGGATTTGACAGAAGCAATTTCTTCAGAACTCCCATTAGTTTACTTAGAAATTGCAATGGAAAGAAATGAAATCTTCTGGGTTGAATGCTAGCTAATTTTCACTTTATTTCAGGTGTAACCCATCAAACTCTGTCTTTACCTTCTCTCTCAAATAGATGTTAAGCTACATATTTTCTTTCTAAACCAAACAATATCAATTGTTTGAGTACACCCAATTGCTGCCACTGCTACTGCTACTACTGCTACTACCACACACACACACACACACACACACACACACACACACACACCATGAGCTCCTGACACCACACATTTCCTTGCCCAAGAAGATTGAGCTTGGAATCTAATCTAGACATGTCTACTTCCAAAGCCTATACTCTTAACCATTCTGTATAGATTTTTGCACAAGGAACCTCAGAATTAGAAGGGTGTTTCTCAGGAGACTATGCACTTTTATCTCTCCCAAATTGCCTCTGATGTCCCACTGGAAGTTTTGAAATCATAGAACTACTTGAACTAGGGATGGGTATAGTGTGAACTTCAAAGGGAAATCATCACTAGACACATTACTGTGAAACCAAAGAAGAGACATGGGAACAAAATAAGAGAAAGGCAACAAATGATATAGAGAAGAATTAGGTTGAGTTACAGAGGTAAGCATGACATCAATTTCTTCTTTTAAAAATTGATTTCAGAAAGGAGAGAAATGTCGATGTGAAACATCAATTGGTTGCCTCTTGCATGCACCCTGACGAGGGATCAAACCCTCAATCTGGTATGTGCCCTGACCAGGAATCAAACCCATCACTTTTGGTGCATGGAATGAAGCTCCCACCAACTGAGACACATCAGCCAGGGAGACTTCAATTTCTTGATGCTTAATTTAAAGTCCATGAATAGTACATATATTCTACCTACTAGACCTGTTGATAAATCAGGATGTGCTGAATGAAATACTTACAACATAATTGTGAGCAAAAGAGACTAACATGTTACCATTTTATTTTTAAAATATATATATTTTATTGATTTTTTTACAGAGAGGAAGGGAGAGAGATAGTTAGAAATATCGATGAGAGTCATCAATTAGCTGCCTCCTGCACGCTCCCTACTGGGGATGCGCCCGCAACCAATGTACATGCCTTTGATCGGAATTGAACCCTGGACCCTTCAGTCTGCAGGCCCATGCTCCACTGAGCCAAACTGGTTTTAGCAAACATGTTACCATTTTAATAAATGACCTTTCCATAATAAAGAAGTGCCATTATACCAAGCTTACTGTTGGCCATTTTACTTCTTGTATTAAGGTCCTTATGTTTAAAAATAAATAAATGAACAAAATTGACTATTATCAGATTATTTTAAAAATAATCTACGTATTGACTTAGAGCTCTAGACTGAATGCTGTGCCCCTCCTAATTCATATGTTAAAATTTACTCCCCAGTGTGATGGCATTAGAAGGTGGGGCATTAGAGAAGTGGTTAGGTCATAAGGGTGGAGCCCTCATAAATGGAATTAGTGCCCTTATAAAAAAGACCCCAGAGAGCTCCCTCCACCCTTCCACCACGTGAAGACAGCAAGAAGATGGCCTGTTGTGAACCAGGAAGTGAGCTCCACCAAACCCCAAACCTGCCGGCGCCTTGATCTTGGGTTTCCCAAACTCCAGAAGTGTGAGAAACGAATGTTTCCTATTTCAGCCACCCAATCTACAGCATTTTTGTTCGAGTAGCCCTAAAGGATTAAGACGCCCAGCAACCTAGCCTAAGGAACTAATTGAAGATACAAATAATATTTTATGTGTAAGGGTGTTTATTCTCCGATGTGAAACAATCTCATTATCCAAAAACAGAGGTTTTATTGAATAAAGTATGGTTCAAGTTTTTGACATCTATTTAATAAAGTAGAAACATATGCATGCTGTAAATACAAAGGATACAAATTTGTAACCACAACATAACCTGATTTTATAACAAATATGTATAGACAAAAGGCCAGTAGGAAATAGATCATAGTTTGTTTGTTTTTTAAACAGTAGTTAAAAAAAAACAAAACAAAACAAACTATTGTTGTTGGGTTTTTTTTGTTTGTTTGTTTTTTTGCTGTTAAGAGAGAAATTTTATTACTTAAAAAACTTATAAGACAATAAAGTAAGGAGGTTGTGTTGTAGATAGTAAAGAGGAATAGATTCAACATCAAGAATTCTGACTCCCCAACAGTAGTTATTTTTATAAGCTGATAGTAATTTTATTTCATGTACCTTTCTCTATTTTCCAAATTTCTTACATGAATGAAATACACTTATGATTAGAAAAAGTTAATTTAATCAACAATCTGTTCAATTTCGACATATGCTCCTGCACTGCATAGCTCATATACCATTGGTAAAGAGAAAATATTGTAAATATAATTTGTATATGATTTTTCCCAGGCAAGGGGAGGAGGAAAGTAGTAATAGAAGCATAACTTTCAAGAGGGAGAAAAAAAAATCTCAGCCTTGATGTTGCACTGGCAGTAGGCTATCTTTCACCTTTTTCATAAGAAAATAAAATATGAGCACTTGTACACAGGAGCCTTCTGCAGAGAGGGACAATCAGCCCCATAGCACTGCCTCGTGTGTCCACCTTACTTCCACCTGCCCTGCTCCTGTGAAAGGGCTGACAGTCCATGGCCTCTCCTTTCTCAGAATTCCAAATGCCTGCTGCAGCGACCTCCAGTCCCATGGGAGCACTGGTCGGAGGAGCCACGCCATCTTTGCGGGCATGAATAATGGTTTTTGTTAGAGCTGTGGATGCAGCCCCAAAGAATTTTGAATGCTCTGTTTTACTGAATGTAATGCCCGTTTTGCTGAGCGTGAAGTTTTTCAGGGAGACATCCCATTATAGTCCCATTATAGCAGAAAGGCTGGCAGGTCACTGGGTTGAGCCTTTTTGTTGCATTATTCCAATTATCATTTCTTTTGCTGAGATTATTTTTTAAAACAACTTTTTTACAAGGACAAATAGAAAATATTTCACTCTACAGATGGATGGAACAAAGTTTCTCTTGGAGTTCTTACTTGAGTTAGACCCATATTCTATTAAGAGGATAGAAAGACTGTATGTACACTATGTGCTGCCAAAAAAAAAAAAAAAAAAAAAAAAAAAAAAAAAAAAAAAACCCCACAAGGAAATTATTTAGCTGCAGAATACAATTATTTTTATTCTTTTTAGACCTATAATTAGTCTCTCACCTCTTCTGAAACCCAAAGATGCACCAGGATTGGACTATTGAGCAGGTAGCTGCTTTTCTGTAAGCAGGTTTTTAAAGGGCATCAGGAGAGTCCCTGTGTGCCTATGTTGAAGGCTCTAAAATTCCCAAGAAGAAATCCATACTGTGAATCCTTTCCCTGTGTTTTCTTATAAAAGGACAGGGAAATGTTTGTTACCTGGACTCACTGGAAAATGAAGCATTATGATAATTTCCAAGTTAATGGTGTTTAACCAATTGCAATCCAATTTTAATTGGATTGTTTCAGGAATAGTGATTTTGCTTGCTTGCTTGCTTAGAAGGTACCAGTAACCTGTCTCTGCCATTTCAGACTTGCTGTTATGAACAGCTATCAATCTGTATAAAAATCTCAGTGCAGCAGGCGGGGGCTGTGGGAGAGGGGAGCGAGGCGGTGAGAGTCCCACGGGCTGTGGCACAGTTTAGCTGGTGTGGCCTCAGCAGAACATGATGTCTATGGACACCATCATGGCACCAGTTTTCTTTCTGAAGTCATTTCCTTGCTGATTCTCTTCTCTGCAGCTTTTCTGACCCCCATTCCAACTGCAAACCTCCATCGCTACTTCCTTCCTTTGCTCTCACCTTGTCATTCAGAAAGTATTTTTCAAACATTTGCTACATACCAGGAAGTAAGCATATTTTCTGTAAGAGGTGGATTATTGTGTTTTGTTTTTTACTGAGTTTCCAGATATTCTGTCTCTTGAGAGCCCAGGTTGTAATATATCTTGAGCAGGGTGATGGTTAAGGGAATTCACTTTTATCATCTTTCTGGGAACACTGTGGCTTGAGCATCCAGTTGGTGGGATTCAAGAGAGAGATTGATGCTGAAGAGGTAATAGGCAATGACCTGATGACCAATTCAGCCCTTTCATCCTAATTAGGGGAAGCCTATGCTTGCCCAGAAATAATCAAAGCAGCAGCTGCCACACAGGACAAGGGACTTTCAATCTACCCTGCATTATACTAACTTCCCCCTCCTGCTATTTTGAAAATTAGCTTTAATACAACTAGTGATGGTACCAGGATGCTATTCTCTACAGGTTATTCTTGAGAGGCTTGTCAATTTGGTATTATTGTGGTGTCAGAATATTCATTGCAGATTTATTTAACTTGATGTTCAGGTTCTGAGATAAGGAGGAGCTGTCCATTTGGGCAATGGCTAATGGTTGCTTAAAATTAAATGTCAATGGCTCACAAGCCAAACCACATCAGAAGAACTTGGGCATGTTACATTCTGGTTTTAATTCATTTTGGGGATATTCTAATGGAAGTTACAAAACCTACTGATTCAACCTAACCTCTGGCGAAATGTGAATCTTACATTCTTCTTATGAAAGTCTTCATATTTCTGATAAGCTAGGGAGGAATCAGACATATACCTTTGGTGATATCATTGGCCTAAATATAATTTTTTCAAGTTTCTCCTTAGGACAACAATTATTAAGAATGGAAGGACACATGATATATTTACTGTTCACAATCTCAAGGTCTGGGAGGGGACCATAAGGTATTTCTTACTATTCACTTTATTTGTCTATAACTTTACATTTTAAAATTAGCACCATGTTTTGTGGTGTTTTTGTTTGTTTGTTTTGTTTTGTTTACCAATAAAAGATGTGGCTTTTTAAAAGATGGGTGGATCTCTCATGGGAAAAATTTAAGGGTAAAAATAGATGTCATATATTAGGGCAACACTGACTCTAAGGAGATTTGGATTAATTAAGCTTCTATTTTAAAGTCTCTGTTAATAAATGCTACATAAAAAAATGATTGTTCAGTGAACTAGTTAGAAATCTAAGATTTCTAAATGGTAGACATAATATATTAAAGTTAGGTCTTTTTGCCATTGTTTAAAATTTTTTAAATATAATAAAACCTAATAGTAAACATTTAATCACAAACATTTAACTTTCATAAAAACTGTTCTATATTCTCAACATGGACAAAACAGCACCATTATAATAAAACATGTTGTTTTCATTTAAATAAATGAATCTCAAGTAATATAATTTATATTGAAAGAATAATGTTTTGTTTATGCATATACTTTTTCACTGATTTTTCTAGAGGTATATGCAGGGGTAACATTGAAAGTATTTACAACTGGTAGAACAAAGTTACTGACCAAACAGGAGAGATTCCTGCTCTTGTCCCTGGCACAAGTGTACTGAGCATGCCAGCAGAACACGTGCTTACAGACATGGATTACAATATATAATAACCATATGCTGAAGATGGGGGCTGAGTTCAACATTAAAATTTTTTGTACTTAACTCTTTTATTGTAAGTGCTTATCACTGCATTAAACTATTTCCCCACGCCACACACAATAATACCAGGTTCATTCACTACTTTGCAGAAGCGATAGAACACTGTAATACGTATGCATTGGAGCTGAAACTATCTATTAACAGTCAATTTTTTTTAACCTAAATAGTATTTATCTTTTAAATCTGGTAGCCTAAAGTTCAGATTATTGCTCTCATTTCAAATACCTCTTTTTAGAAGATGTTAAGAAGTTTTTGCGGGATATAAGTTTTAGGTGTAAGCATGCATATATGAATAAAAACAATTTTCAATGTATCTTTTGCTTAAAACTCTAAAAGTAAAACATCTGGAATCAGTTCACTATCTCTTGAAATATTGCCTCCTAAGATCAGTCTCAGGGGAGATGGGTTAGTATTTGGAATGACATGGTCTTTATTTGGATTAAATATTCCTCTAAACTTTAGTAAAGTATCAAATCCACTTTTAGAATCAATTCTAAGTGGCCATAATAGATGGCTATGGCTCTCACAAGTGGTTTCTCTCCAACTTTCCTGTGTTCCTGAGCTACCCAAGAGCATAGACAGCAGTTTGCAAAACATTTTTTTTCTGCCCTCTAGACCGTAACAAAGAAGAACACATCACAGAGAAGCCTTAAAATATCTTTTCAATTAATTTAGGTTTTCATGTGGAAATAACCAAGAATTTCAAACCACATTTCATCAAGCTGCCTGGGGGGTAACTCTGCCTCACAGCTTGAAGTACTAAGGCATCTGGCTCTCTGTCACAGATGCAGGCAGTTTCTTCCTAGCTCTTCTAGCCATGGCTATTGTGATGTGAAAGAAATTGAGCTCCTTGGGAGTTAAAAAACCTCAATCATCTTTCCCAATCTTGCTGAGTAATTCAACCTAAATGGAATACTCTGCCAAAAGAAATACAAATGATTGGGATATGATGAGATGATATCATTGAGTCACATGTAAGACAAAGCATGTTAGCCAAGAGGCTGGGAGATAAGAAATGCTTCCTAGGAAACCATCACAACAAGACTGAGATAGTTCTAGAAAAGAATTCCTGGGATTGGATTTAAAAGAGAAAGGCAATGGGACTTTATGGATGCTTGGTATTAGGCCAATTGATCAATTATTTGGTAAAAATATATAACTTAATCAAGATAGAACCTTACTATACAAAACAGAGAAAAATCAAACACATAGTTTAGAATTTAATTATTATAATACAAAATCAAACCACTTATAAATCTAAAAAGGGGGAGAAAATATTTCTCGATCTCTGGATAGGAAAAGGCTTTCTAAAATATAAGCAATTGAAGATGTGACAATAGGAAAGATAATAATTTGATTAAGCAAATTTCAAGTCTTGACTATTTCAAAAATCCTCATAAAGTTGATAACACAATTGAGAATAATTTTTCTAGATGATATTACAATATATCTTTAACCTATATCTTTAAACTACTCAACAAATATCATGAGACACCCAATGAACAAGAGCCAAGATAATCGTCATTAAGTGAAAAATGCAAATGGCTAATTAACACATGAAGAAAGTGCTGCTTTATCAGCAGAGACATAGAAATTAAAAAAAACACACACACACACACAAAGAAAAACATTTTATGCTGAAACCAGTTTGGCTTAGTGGATAGAGCATTGGCCTGAGGACTGAAGGGTCCCGGTTCGATTCTGGTCAAGGGCATGTACCTTGGTTGTGGGCACATCCCCAGTGGAGGGTTGTGCAGGAGGCAGCTGATTGATGTTTCTAACTCTCTCTCTCTCTCGCCCTTCCTCTCTATAAAAATCAGTAAAATAAAAATAAAATATTTTACACTATTACATTAGCTAGAAATTTAGTGATGGAGATACAGAATGCTAATAATCAGGATGCTATAGTATGAGAACTTTTATACATTGCTGACAAGATGAAAAATTGGTTTATCCTTTCTGGAAAGGAATTTGACTAGACATATTAAGAAGTTAAAAAAACAAAACAAAATACCTGTTAAATACCTAGGCTGTTAACTCCCATTCTAAGAATCTCTTGTAAGGAAATAATCAGAAATGTGAATAAAGACTTATGATCACAAATGTTCACTGCGACATCACTTACAATTAAAATACCATTAGAAATAACTTAAATGCCTACAAAGTAGAAACTGATTGGGTAGGTGAAAGCGTATTTAGATCATGTATTATACAGCAATTAAAATTACTTATAAGAAGATAATTTAATGACATGAATATGCTATGCATATGGCAGCTAAGTAAAAAGAGTGAGCTTTAAAATTATATGGCATAATTTTAATATTATAGTAAAAATATTCTTAGAAATGAAAAAAATATTCTAAGTTTTAACAGTAGACCACAAATAGTTCTATTACTAGTGATTTGGCAGTGTAATAGAAAATTTTGTTAATATTTTTTTTTGAATTTTATATATTCTAAATCTTTAAATATGAATTAGATAATTAAGAAAAAATTAAAACTTAAAGAGGGAAGGAAGAAAAGAAAGAGGAAGACAGAAAGAACAAAAAAGAGAGAAAGAAAACAAGAAGAGAGGAAGGGATTAGGGAGAATGGAAGAGAGGGCGGAGGGAGGGAGGGAAGGAGGAAAAAGATAGGAAAGAAAAATAAAACAAGATTTATGGCTTGGGAATGTACCTGCAATCTTCTTTTTAAATATTATTATTTGAAATCATCAAAATACTTTTCTGGGCAATCATAATAACCTGATAATCATGATTAGATAATTCCCCAATATGCACATTTTCCCGCCAATTCAAACCACAGAAATAGTCATCTCAGCAAGATTATTTCTCAGTTCTATTTTATCCAAACCCATTTGTCACTGAAAAGAATTCAGTATTTTTTTTTCTTCCAATAGGATATGTACTACCTTTTCCCCTCATGGGACTATTTAATCAATGGAGTATTCTGTGGACAATTTAATTAGACACAAAGATATATCTATCCATATACATCACATGCACACATGCAACCATAAATAGCCTTTGCATGTTCACCTGAATATGGGATATTTCCCTGGCTGAATACTTCAATACCTAGTAACCAAAGCTAGGACCAAATCCCCCTCTTCTCACCAAAGTGCTTCCGCTGCCTGCTCAGTGACCACATCCTTCACTTTGTAACTGGGCATGTGATTTGAAGTGCAAACATCTGTGTGATGGTTATACCAATGGCTTACATTTGCAACAGGTAATATGTAACTGATAGATGGGTCCTGAGGACACATTTTGAAAGGGGAAGGGAAAATGGAGAACAAGGGACTGAGTTTCTGAAGTGAGAGAGAAAAAAGGTGTCTAGATGGTGGGAAATGGCTGGTTCACAAACATTCCATGCACTAGAGGCTGGGCACATTAAAACAACAACAAAGCAATTGCTTTATCATTTTGAAAAGAGTTAATTCTTATATATGTGTAGGAAGTGATAGAAAATAGATGAAGATTTGAACAGTAGCAATGTAAGTAGAGCATGTACCAATTTGCTCTTAAAATATGTTATAGTAAAAAATGATCCACAAGACAGAAGATAATAAACACAATCTCAAAATACCTAGAATACTGAAGTACTGGAGTAACTATATTGAATATCAGACTTTTAGATATTTAAATAATTTAGTGTGATCTTGTCTTATACATTCAACTCTGTTTTCTGGGGGTGAAAATGAATTCCTAAAATGTTAAGTACTTTTACCTTACACACCATACATAGCAAATCAATTGATTCAGTCTCTGTACCCAATAATAGGACTATTTCTTTATTTCAATAAAAATACAATGCAAATGCAATTAAAAAAAATTCTTGAAAATAACTTGGTACATACCACTGTGTTTGATTGGTCATAGGTACTTTGAATTTTCCCATTTACTTTGTTTATACCTGAAAAAAACAAGGAAAAAAAATAACATTATTTTCATTTTTATGGTTTTTGTGTCAATTCTTACTAATCACTATGAAAACAACTATAACTTCTGCTCTCTCCAACTCGAGCATATTATTTTATTTACTATAATTTAAAACACTGATTCCAATGAAGTTTTTGAATGAAGGGATAACTGGAAGAAAGTCCAGGGCCCCTAAAGTCTTCTTACATTCACTTCTGGTAGCTATCCATCTGAATATGTGCACAAATTGTTAGTTTGTTAGCTAAATTGGTGTTCATAGATCAGGGATTGATTTAAAATACTATAACGATCAATGAACTGTCACCAGTGGCAGCATCAAATATTAGTATCATTTAAAAAAACACACTCATAAAAGATAGACTCTGAAAAATCAATATTCAACAGGTTATGTTTATATTTGTGTTTTCTCAAATACTAGAAGATGGGAATTAACTGGTCTCATATCATAAAGTTAATACATAATTAGAAATTTGAACATTAGGGGGGAAATAAAAATGTTACAGAAAGCGAAGATAATTCAGGTACTTACTTCCAATAATAGTCTTGTGATTGAAAATCTTACTCCAAATTCCACCTTCTACATTGTCTTTCACTCCGAATTCATAAACCGTGTTGGGCTTTAGGTTTTCTACAATTGTTTCAGTGGCTGGACAGAGCTGAAAAATCCATTTCTTCTCCTTATCCTTTTCTCTATAGCGAATTGTATAAACTCTGTTGGGAACCCAAAATGTGACGCTTTGAAATCACAGGGAGATTCAGAATGTTTTGTTTCCTAACAAAACATCACAGCCTCTTACCTGCTCTAAAGTCTATTGATATATTTAATATTAGCCTCTGCTTCAGTCAGCTTCCTACTTTTGTCACATTGGTTTACTTGATAATTATGTAATATAGGCAAGTTCTAAATTCTAAAAGAGATAGTATACAAAACTACTTATTTAATGAAGGTTCCTTGATTTTAAAGCAAAATATAGGCCTGTGATAATAAACAGTGCTGCACAACCTAGCATACCACAGATACTTCATAAATATTTCCGGGATGAGCAGAATGGCTACGTAGGTGTTCATAGGGTCATTCTAAAATTAGAATATAATTGCTCTGGATGGCCAATGATTCAATCACCAAAATATATCGGTTTATTTATTCTTTTTATTGAATTTATTGGAGGTACCTTGCTTAAACAATTAAGTCTATCATATTTTTCAGTGGTCACTACCGAAGGTTTTACTTACCAAAACTCACAAATCCTATAAAAGTGCGAACTGAAGGAAAATACAATAAATGTCTACATTGTACATATGCAGAAGACTTAAGACTTTTATTATTTATTTGACTTATCCATATAATAAACTCTAAAATGAGCAGAGCAAGAAATACTGTGGAAGAAAAAGAGAGGCTGAGAAGTGTCTGACATCTGATAACCAGTGAGAGAGCCACGCAAAGGTTACCGGTAATACCTTTTGTATTGCATTGGACTATCTTCCTACTGTAATGCTTGACAAAAGGAGATGGTAAAATGATGCAAAATAGAAGAGTAAAAGAAATCACAATTCCTTTTAGCATTATTTAAGGCTTTTTATCTTTTGCTTTATTGCGTATTTACCATCACAGACTTCCCATTATTGTTGGAGGACACCCAGGATTAAGTGTCGATTGCATCTTTTCTGTGGATGATTAAATTTAGGCATGAATGCATGGAGGGCAACAAGTCTATTAAACAGGTAGCAACTCGTGAATGTCATCAGAGAAGACTTCTGGAAATTTGAATTTTCTAGCAATTTGGATTTTAAGAGAACATCTCATACCCTAAGTATAGAACTGTTGAAGGCAGTGTTGCAGAAGGCAGGTAGTGGCTTGGATATTTGTCAGGTGCAAATTAGTAGTGTGACCTCTGGAGAGTCTCTTTGTTCACTAATGCATAGATTTTCCTCCATTGAAAAAGAAGGGAATTTGACTAGATGATCTTTGAGATTATGTCTGTTACTAACAATTTATTCTAGCTCCACATCAGACATTCTAGTCTAATAAAATACAAAGGCAGAACATAGGGTAAAATCTCAGAGGTAGGAACTCCAAAAACAAAATTTGTGATATAGATGACAGTGAATTATACTATGAGAAGAAATGGAAGAATGTCAAAATAAAGTTAGTCTTTCACAAGCTATCTGGCTTGCTATGCATGGCAGGCCATCTATGGCACTTTCCATACCTTTTCAGCAATGTCTTCTTTTAAAAAAAATTATCTTTATTGTTGAAAGTATTACAGATGTCCCTCTTTTCATTTTTTCCCAGTGACCCACTCTAACTCGCACCCACCTCTCCCAAACCCTCACCACACTATTGTCTGTGCCCATAAACTATGCATGTATGCATATAAATTCCCAGGTTAATACCCCCTCCCCCACAGCAATGTTTTTATTTCTATGTGACTAACTACTACTATATTTCCTAAAACATCTATTCCACAATTTTTTTTGCTCTCTTAACATCAAAGTACACTTCCTGTAACCCCTTTCTCAATGCCACACTGAGACTGTGACTAGTGATACAAATTCTGTCCTCACTCCCTTCCTCTGAAAGTGTCTCTCTTCCCCTTCACTCTCTCCCTGCTTCTCTCTGATTCCAGGGTTCTCCCTTCCAAAAATTAAGCAACTTGGTAATTTTATTCCATGTCCTAATTCAATCTGCTCCCCAACCATTTTCTTGATCTTCCAAGGACCATTTTTTAAGTCTAAATGATGTTTAAATATTTTCTATTCTATCAAAACAAAGTAAAACTGATGCTTACTTCTTACTCCTGCTACTATCTTTTAACATCAATTCTTTTTTTAAAAATATATATTTTATTAATTTTTTACATAGAGGAATGAAGAGGGATAGAGAGTTAAAAACATCGATGAGAGAGAATCATCGATTAGCTGCCTCTTGCACACCCCCTACTGGGGATGTGCCCGCAACCAGGGTACATGCCCTTGACCGGAATCAAACCTGGGACCTTTCAGTCTGCAGGCCTACGCTCTATTCATTGAGCCAAACTGGTTTCGGCTACCACCAATTCTTGAAAGCAATATACTTTCACTTTCTTACCATTCATAATGCCTACACCTCTTTGTTTTTTTGTTTTGTTTGGCTTTAGAATGTTTATTTTTTTATTGAATTTATTGGAGTGACATTGGTTAATAAAATTATATAGCTTTCAGATGTAAAATTCATAATACATCTTCTGTATATTGTATCATGTTCACCACCCCAGTAATCTTCTGCAATGTGGTGTCTGACTGGTTAGTATAGTAAAACCTTAGGACCAAATCCAATGACTTACTCCTCCATGAATTTCATAACTACTTTAAAATCTACCCATCTTCATTTTCAAACTTTTCAGGTTTCTTCTCCCCTCATGTCCAATCAGTGCTCAAGGCCAGTTATTTTTCCTGCAGGATTCCTCTTGCACCTGGCTTGTCTCTATTCCTAAGGAGTTTAAGGACCTAGTGTTGGTCCTTGTTATCTTTGAACTTTTGCAATAATTTTCAAACTGGTCAACCATCTCTTTTCCCAAATCTCTTTTCCATATTACCTACTGCTGGCTGGTTTAAGCTCAACAAAATAAGTTTCTAGCAATTTTAGTGCTATCTAAAATGAAATAGCTTGTCTGAAGTGATAATTACAACAGTATGTTGTGAATAATTAAAACATAAGGGAATAATATAAAAAAAAAAAAACACAGTAAGGCTAGTAGAACACAATAAGCACCATTTATTGAGTGTTCAATGCATGCCAGACACTATGGGAACCTAGCCACCTTTTATGGTGTCATTTCATTAAATCTGAAAGCCTTATGAGATATTACTATTATTACTCCCATTTTAAAGATGAGAAAACCAAAACTTGAAGCATTTCAGTAACCTGCCAAAGGCCATACAGTTCATAATAGAGCAGGATTTAACTTAGGTTAATCTGACTAGAATTTGTACAGCCAGTAGTTACCATCCCTGGAGGTATTCATTGCAAACTCTGGATAGGAGATATTGCAGAGGGGGTTCAAGGGCTGAATGGACTGGCTAGATGATTTTTAAGTCTTATTCTTGACATTCCATTTGCTTATTAGTTCATACATTTGTTGAGACCTAGTCTGTAAAACATGATGCTAGGTTCTTTGTGAGATGGAAGATGAGTGGGACACTATGCTTAACTTCAAAAATGAGCTCGCAGGGCAATGGTTAACCTAATGAGAATATTCTATAGGTAACTAAAAATATCTAAGAGTTTTGGAAATGAGCCAAGGTCTGAGGTTCAGCATTGGAAATCATTTATATGGTTGCCATTCCTGCTGTTCTCTGTGGAACAGTCACACCATAAATTCTTGGGAGTTTTTAGAAATGTCAAATCAGGCCAATAGACTCAGAATCTGCACTTCAATAAGGTCTCCTAAATGATTTACACACACATCAATTGAGCACTGTTCTACATCTATTTAGCAATTAATTGATCAGTGATAACCTCAGAGAGAAGTTTCAGTGAATGGTAGAGAAGGATGGAAGTCACTGTATGGGTGGTATAGAAATTGGGAATATGTGAGCTGAAGTTTAGGAATTAAGAGAGGAGATTAAAACGTAGAATGCAGCTGTAAAAAAAGAAGGATCTCTTATCCTTTGAGACAGCATGGAGGGACCTGGAGAGTATTATGCTAAGTGAAATAAGCCAGTCAGAGGAAGACAGGTATCACATAATCTTACATAATTATATGTGAAAGCTAATGACAAAAATAAAATGAGGAACAAAATAGAACCAGAGACATTGAAGCATGCAATAGACTTACATGTTTCTGAGGGGGAGTGGGAAGAGATTGACCGAAGAATTTACATGCATTATGTATAACCCATGGACATAGACAATAGTGCAATGAAGTCCTGGGGATGGGGCTGGAGTTGGGTGGAGGAGGTCAATGAGGGAGGAGGGACAAGGGGACATTTGTAATACTTTCGACAATAAATACAAATTAAAAAACAAACAAACCATAGTTTGGAAGATATAACAGGATCAACAGATTTTGTTTTCAGGTAGGGAACTCTAGAGCATGTTTATAAGCCAAAGGCAGAGCACCAATGACAGTGAAGGGGCAAATGTAAAAGAGAAAGGCTTACAGAATGTGGAAGGGACTCAATGGTTATTGTACGAAGCAAAACATATACCCCTTGGAAAAAAGAGAAAAAAATGGTAAAGATAAATTTGGGCTGGAAAAAGAGTAAGCTGATGGTGGATACTCTAAATTTTCTCAGTTTTGCAAGAGCCAGGATGGGTTAGGGTAGAAAAAAAAGCCAGGATGCTATTTCCATGACCAGGGGTAAGGTGAGGAGTGCCTGGATTGGAATCATTGGTGTGGAAATGGAGAAGTAAAAGACAAAGGTACTTACATGCATACTTCTCAAAGGCAAAAACAATATAACTCGGGGCTCATTAGTTATAAGAGATGAAAAAAATGAGTAAAGATTCAAATTAAGGCGAGTGGAAAAATTGTGATACTTTAGAAAGTAATAAGACAAATGAGGTAATACATCATGTTAACTTTCAAATAATGGTACAACATAAAAGTAAAAATGCTGACATTTCACTGCTTATTATTCAGCATCCATTTACTGAAGGTCTACTATGTACCAGATGCTAGCTTCAGGAACTTGTGAGATAATGGTGATAAATGTACATATGATCTTTCTCCTCACAGGACTTAAAATATACATGGCAAGACAAATGGATACCAAGGCATTATGTTCATTCAGGTGAAAATCCACAAATATTGAAAATACCCACTTCTTAAATACTTTGGGGGGAGGGGTAGAGTCAACAGCCTGCTCTGAACCAGCTAACAAGGAGGCCCTCATTCTGCATTAAGAGTAAATAAATATAATATGGAAGTGTTAGAAAATGTGAAAATGATATCTAAATGAATCATAAAACGTCAATAAGTTGGCAAAGAAGCAAGAACTAAAGCAATCTTAAACGATTTAAATTGGAAACACAGGAAAGAAAAAATAAGTTCTTAATGGCAAAATAAATTTTGGTTAAAAACATGTTTTACTCTTCATCTGGGCCAATTTGGAAAGCTTTCTTTTGACCTTAGATTTATTGAGGATAAGTGTAATATTTTTCCATTCAAAGTCCATTAAGAATAAAAACCATGAATTAAGCACATCTATTCTCCAATATGAATTAAGAAAAAGGTCTATAAACAGGGAAACCCATATGATCCCTATGCCAATAGGAATAGAAACACGTACCACAAAAGAGTAAATCAACATGTAATTAATATTCCCAAGTTTAAAACAAAACAAAACAAAAACAGTGGTTTTCTCACTGAAAACTTACTACACAGAGCTTTGACATAGGAAGTCCAAAAGCAAAGTAAAACGCAAAACTTTTCCAAAAATTTATTTGTATTTGTAGGATAAATGAGGCTATCCAACAAAACAATGGAAACGTTTTTTGTGTTTTGTTTTGTTTTGTTTCGTTGTGTGCGGGTGTGTGTGTGTGTGAATATGTGTGTGTGTGTGTTTGTTTTTTAAAATAAATCTTTTATTGTTCATATTATTACAAATGTTCCTCATTTTTCCCCCCTCCATTGTGTGTGTGTTTAAATCAGAGACTCTATACAGGGGGCCAAATATTAGAGTCCAGTGGATTAAAATAACATCAGTTGGTATTTCTGTAGCAAGCCAAGGGCATTCAGTTTCAATGGTTTTGTAAGAAGATACTCCTGAAGGAAAACTTCAGCTATATTAATCTTCCAATTTTTAAGAAGCAATCGTTCGCCATAGCTATTATTGCTTATTCTAACCTACTAGATTAGTTTAAATTCTAAAAACATCTGCATGATCATCTGAGAGTGAATTTCTCCAAATCTGCTTACAATTACACTAATTTAGAGTTGTTCTGGTGGATTTATTTGGCTGCTTATACTGAGTATAGCATTTCGAGAGAGCTTTTAAGTAGGGACTACTATTTTTTTCTCAAATACCACAAAGACTAGAATGTCAGCTCTTTATTAACTTTACTGGGGAAAAGGAGGCATTGTTAAATGAAATTCACAAATACTCCAAGTGCTTCCTTTTAGTCATTACTATTTAATTCTTCCCTTTTAGTCATGTCTTAACTATTTCCTATTTCCGTCCATAGCATCTTGACATGCTATTATTTAATTTTAATTTTTTATTTCTTTTTTATTTTCTTTATTGATTACATATGTGCCCTTATTCCCCCATCGCTCCCCTAAACCCCCTCTCATGCCCATTTTTAAAGAAACTTTATTTGAAATGGAATTTTTTATTTTAAATATTATGATTTGACAGGCATGAGTCCATCTACTTGATGAAAAGGACAGAGCCAAGGTGTTAGGGGGTGAGGGTGAGGTGCATGCGTGGTCTGTGTAGCTTGGGCCTGTGAGCTACCTGCCTTGATTAAAATCCTAGTTCCACCAGGATATTGGTTCCTCTACCTTCTCTAAATTCGTTCCCTCCACGTGCTGTCAGTCCATGACAACAGCTACCGATTAGAATCTGTCATTAGATAAATTCTTTCATGAGAGGGTCAGTAAGACCAGGTGAGATTAGAGCAAAGGCTTGAAGACAGGGGAGGAAATCACATCTATACTGTGCTATATGAATTTGCAGGTTACTGAACCTCAGTGATTTATCAAGCAAGTTGAATAACTGCATTTTGCTACAAGTGTACCAAATTTCTTTTCTTCCTCCTTTTTTCCTTCCTTCTCTCCTTTCTTCCTCCTTCTTTCCCTCCCCACTTTTCAACTTTTTTAAAAATAAGAGAATAAAAAGTTATTTTTAAAAAAGAAAGCAATTTATAAATGTTTATTTTCTCAGCATTGTCACCCTGGACCAATTCACTAGAAACTGGAATTATCACAAGAAAGCATGTTCTTTTAAGAATCCATTTCCAAACAAAATAAGTGTGGGTTTAGTAGTGGGTGAAATAAGAATATTTCAGATTTTTTGTAACATCTCAAAATTATTTTTTTTAAATTGGGTTTGGCAATATCTTCTACATGCCTTTCCCCAAAAATGTCTCTTTCAGAACTATAGGTTGAACATGTGAAGGGAAATTTAATTTTTTTCATAGTCTAGATTTCCTAATCAAAGTCATATGAAAGGCACTTTTGAGGACTTATAAACATCTTAAAGGTCTTTTTTTGTAGTTAAATTTAGACAAATAAAAATAAGCAGTACACAAATATATATTTGGCCAAAAGGTACATAAAAAAACACCTTAGTACATGAGAAATGCATATCAAAATGGCAATGAGAGAGGACTACACTAGAAAAATACTAACAACACAAAACATGGTGAGAATGGAGAGCAACTGGAACCTTTCCTATGTTGCTTATGGGAGTGTAAATGGATAAGTTAGTCAAAAACAAACAAACCATAAAATAAATAAATATTCGATATACATCTTTCCTGGGAGCCAGCAACCTTTCCAATTTTATTTTTATGTTTTGTCAGTAGTGGAACAATCCACTCTTTTTGCTTGCAAAGGGTGAACAGAATGCTACTATATTTCTCTAGGACATTTACCTTTCCAACTTTTAACAGTCTTTCCTAACTGCCTTCAGCCTCATCCTCTGAGCTGTCATTACGCTTCTCACTGATACTCCCCATTTGCCATGTGGCTTATTCTCCCTGTAAGTTTATTCTTTGTTGAGAAAACATACTGTCCAGTCTATGTGGCTCAGTGGTTGAGCATCAACCTATGACCCAGGAGGTCACTGTTCAATGCCTGGTCAGGGCACATGCCCAGGTTGAGGAGCATGCAGGAGGCAGCCAATCAACTATTCTCTTTCATCATTGATGTTTCTATCTCTTTCACCTTATTCCTTCCTCTCTGAAATCAATCAAAAAAGAAAAAAGAAAACATACTTGCATGTTTCTATTCAGGTAGATGGTAACTTCCTTATGGGTAAACCTTTGCATTCCCCTTACATCCAGAATGGGCTGGACAGCTAAGAGGTTACCTGTAAATGCTGATGCTCCTGATATTTATACACTCTTCTAAGAGCATGCACAAATACTATTCAAAACAGGCACTAATTTTCAGATGAAAAATTAAGTCTTCCGTTATGATGAGTTACCTGTCATTGGGACAGTGACTCGGCAATGTCCAGTCATGGTGTGGGTTAATGAGGAAGCCCCAGGACAGGAAGACTGAGCTTGGTGTCAGAGTGCCAACCACCAGCTGGAGAGGCTTGCGAGAGCGTGATTTGCCTACGGAGGTAACATATAGGTTAATTCTGTAACAGTGTATTTTCATGACTGGGATAAAATGCATGAAGATGACTTGGTAAGATGAAGGAAAGTGTGAAAGTATCAAGTTCTTTTTATATAATGCAGAAATATTACTAATTCTTTGACATTTAATTTAAGCATGAATCAAATGAAATATTCCTTTTTGATATTTATGTGTGTGCATATGTATATATATATGTATATATTCAAATATGTGTAATATATACATATAAACTATACCAAATTATATCTAGTTTTTATTTTCTTGTTTGTCAGGGATGAATATGGAGGTATTGGCTGATACCAGTAAAATAAAAACACACATTTCATATACATATACATACTATATTCACATATACATAAATGTATGTATGTATACATACATATTTATTCCATTTCTTTTACACACAAAATAAATACATGCTATTTTCCCCCTGGGACTGTGAATTAGTGTGAAATAACATCGGAGAAAAGTAAGCTCAGCATCTAGGTGTAGGAATATTCTTTCTTTAAAACCTATTTTGGAGTGTAAAATCCCCATCATACTATTAAAATAAGGATATTTTTTTACAGTGAGGATCCAAATGGAAAATGCAGATCCACTTTTAACAATGTTGGGAGAGTGGGAGTAACAGGAAGCACAGCTGTTCCGATGGGACTAAGTACATTTGGGCAATGCTGATAAACCACTGTAGATTCTTTTCAAGTATAAAGAGGCCAGACATTTCACATTTTCAAAATATGTGAAACTGAAAGAATGGAAACAGTGAAAAAGAGAAGGGAAGGTCCTCAACCACAGAAACCAACACTGGCTCACAAAAAAAAAATCAGAGTGAATAAAATAAAAATCCAATAGCAGACCTCATAAAACTGCATAGAGCTAACATAAAACATACATATTTGTATTCTCATTGGATTCCCCTTTCACTTCATGAGACTATGGGTGTTGTATTTACAATAGGACCAACTTGTGTGTTATCTTAGTCTAATGCAAGTGGGAACCAGTGGGTAGGAAGGTACCCATTGTATGAGCTTAGTGGAGCTTATCTGAACCAAAAGCCCTTGAAAATTGTGTCACACTGTTGCTTCTACTAGATTTAGTTTCTGAAAATTGTTATTTCAGTGAAAAAAATCTTCTGAGCCCAGAAAATACATAACCTAATGATGACAAATTGTCTCATTGTAACATTGCTAAATTTTTACAAGATATTTAAAATAATTTTCAATAATAGTTATTGTTTACTTGGGTGCAAACATGCATTTATACTTCTCTATAGATTCTTCCAATCCACCCATCATAGTACCTTGTATGATTATGATACAAAGGGTCCAAGTCTGGGTGCCAAGATGGGCAGATTAGAATCTAAAATGAGGGTAGGGAGCACTGGTAGTTTTTAAAAGCCCTGAGGTGATTCTGGCATGCCTTTTTCCACCCCTGAGTTGATTTTGACTAATGTAATATTAATGTAATCTTATTTTACAGGTAAATATAACTTTCAACCTACAAAACTTTCAAGGGTAGCCAAGGTCACACCAAAGGCAATTGTAATATAGTTTTCGTTTTACTGCATCATTTGTTTATCTGACACCTTATGAATATGATGCCACTTACAGACCAAAGATTCATTTTTCTTTCACAAGGGGACCTATGGCTTACATGACCCATCAAATAATTATTTTACTAAGTTTGATTTTAACATAAAATGATTAAATAATTACAATTTTAGATGCAAATATAAAATGAATGGAAATGAATCCATTAGTCATGTTATTCTTCTCAAATGCAGATTACAAAAACAAAAATGATATCTGCTGCCGAAAGGAAAGGTGGGGCGTTATATCCTGAGCAAAATGAAGCCGTTTCCTGCTCTGGTCATCACAAAGTGAAAAATGCCTTCTGAGGCCAGTGTCATAGCAGCTCCAACATGAAATGAAGTTATGAGGTGCTACTGAGGTGCAATCACCACCTTCACTTTCCTTATATATTTTTGTATATTTGTATTATGATCATATTTGCATTAAGAAACAGTTCAATGAATATGAAGCCAGAATCCCATGGAACCAGAATCAATGCTTCTTGACTTTATTGTTAAATATTTTTAAACAGAGTCTTGAAATATTGTGAGATTATTTATCTTGAAGAGTATGGAAAGCTGCCTGGACAACTATTGTTAACAAGTTGAAAGCAGTGATTGAAATTTTCCTTGGGCTTTGGAAAATATAAAAGGTCAGGAAAAGGAATGTGTATTTTTCAAAATGCTTGACTATTTATTGCTTCTCTTAAAAGAAGTGGAAACACCAAAAGGAGGGGTGGGAAGAGGAGAGGGGAGAGGATTGTGGCAACTGATTCCTGTGAACCAGGTTTGGCTGGAAGATGAACACACAGCTGTGTAGGACCCATTGCTTGGTATATTTAAAGATCTGTATGTTCTCCCCACCCATTTTATACCTTAAAAAAATGTAACAAAAATTAAACAACAAAAAAGATCCTTTTTTGTGTGTGTGTGGCAACCAGTGTACTATAAAGGATAAGTCTGACTAGGGAATAATTATTTTGAGGACAGTTCAAATTGGAAAACAAGGTCAACCCTAACAGAGTTAGGAAGGTGTAGTATCAGGTGGTAAAATCATATTCACAGCTATAATTGGTCCCTTGTTAAAGCAATGGCAACTCATTTGATCTGAGAAGACACTTAAGTAGTAAAACTGGGGCAATTTCAAGAAGGATTTTAATCTTTTCATCATGTGGAAATAATCCTACTCATTTATTCCTATGGCATCTATGTTCCTGTTTCAAGACATCCTATCCCTGGGAAGATGGGTGTTGCACTGTTGTTTCATAAAAGGAGGCTCTTCTATATTTGACTAAATAGAAGAGGTTTAGAAGGGAGAGATCAGGAGTAAATAAAACCTAAGTTCCAGTCTATTTAATCCAACACATATAGATTAATTATGCCTTTGAAATGTAAACAGTCTCCTTCAGCAAAGGTTAGACATCAACATTTGCCTTCAAAATCTGAAAGGCACAATAGCAAGCATGAGGTCACACATTTCAAAACAAAAACACGAACAGGAGCAACTCTCAGTGAGCACTTGCTATGTGCCAGGCCTTGGCCTAGTTGTGGCATAATTCTCACGATGACCCTAATTATGCAGCAGAAAGGAGGCACTGAGAATTTACATAGTTGCCTAAAGCCCTGCAGTGCACAGGTGGTGGTACCGGGATAGGATCCTGAGAAGTCTCCACTGGACTCTGCTACTAATCTATCGACCCAGAGCCTGCTCTGCATGTTTCAACTTCTAATCTGCATTCTTAGGCCTCCCCAAGGCTCTGGGTCTCCATGGGTAGAAAAGAGACAAAAAGTCATGGTTTAGAGTTAATAAAAAACAAAATGAATGAAAAAATACCTGAGCATGACTTCTTTTGACTTGGTGGAGGAGCAGGCCGCACGACAATCAGATATTTAGGCTCTGCATCTGGAAATAATAATAATAACTTGATCAATAAAATTTGTTGAGAATGAGCAGCATTTGCCACAGCACACTCATGTCCTGACTCAGTGCTCCCAACTTTAGTCATCGTAACCACAGTGGATGAGAGGACCCAGGAATTCAGAAAGTTAATACTTCTTGTATAGTTCAATTTAGTTCAGTTTTTAAAATGAAAATTAAATCCAGATTTTTAAGACCAAATGGACAGAGGTAGGGGATAGGTCTTAAAAGAATTTTACTAGACATGGATTTCATAACACATCTTCATCAGTCCTTTCCCCTGTAAAGAGATTTTTTTGAAAATCAGATCAAATCGATTCTGTGACCCTTTTCCTCTCAGAGGGTCAGCCTGATGCAAAAATCAGGGACGGAAAATCCTACTTGCATAGATATATAGTCATGTCACCTGTTGTATGATCTGAAATTGCTCACTTTTGTGAAGATATTATTTTATTGTTTTTAATCCTCACCTAAGGATATTTTTTCCATTGATTTTTTTTTTAAGAGAAAGTGGAAGGGAAGGAAGAAGAGAGAAGGAGGTAGAAAAAGAGAGAGAAACATTGATGGGAGAGACACACACAAACACATTAATTGGCTCCCTCTCATAACTGCCCCAACCAGGGTTAGGGATCAAACCAGATGCATTCCCTTGAGTAGGAATCAAATGGTGACCCTTCAGCTCATGGGCTGACGCTCTAACCATTGAACAACACTGGCCAGGGCAACATATAAATATTTATAATGACCTATTTTATCTAGTTACATAATTTCTCAACCAGTCTCATATCTAACCTATCATTTTTGTGAACAATTTTAAAATAAGCTCACAATTTTAGGTTGCTATAATTTTCACCTCAAATATGCTAAGGGGAAATAAATTAATAAAGAATCTGTTTTTGAAATATTTAGGTTTTAAGTAAAATGATGTTTAAATAATTAGTATGTGCTAACTCAATCATGAGCTAATAATTTATCAAATGCTCTTTTTTAAACTGATGTTTACAAGATGTATGGTTGGTTTCAATATATGTAATAAGGCAAATGCACTTGAGGCATACTAAATAGCATTTTATAAGCAGCTCTACTAGATTAACTAAGTGATGGGTATTATTTATAATATTAGTGACCTTGTGCATGAAATTTGTGATTCCCTCAGCCCAGCCTGCACCCTCTCCAATCGGGGACTGCTGGCTCCTAACCACTCACCTGCCTACCTGCCTGACCACCATGGCTTTCTCCAGAAGGGAGGTCTCTGGAAGGTCTTCTGGTCTAATTGGCATATTATTATTTTATTAGTATAGATATTTCTTCAGTAACATTGGACCCTGAAACTCATTCTACTCTAAGCTACATTCAGACACCATAGTCAACAAGAGTTCCTCACCCTTTGCTCAGACGCATCGGACATCTTTGTCTTGTGTCCATTCTGGGTTCACAGAGGCCTTGTCTGCCCAGGGCTTTACAAGACTGACCTCATTCTCAGCCAAAGGCAACCTGGAAACTCAACTGCCTTAAATGACTAGAGCCTTTGTTTTTTTTTCTGGACATCTCTCTGCTCTATTTGCTATAACGTGCTGGGTAATTACCACTGCATAAACCAAACCAGGGAACTTCAGGATAAACAGAGCTTCGCCTGTTTATCATCTAGTTGCCTCAGGAGAACAGAACAGATAAAGGAGCATTCATTGTGTTTCAGAGTCTCAAGTGTTTGGAAGCATCTCCTGTTTAGTGAAGCTTATGTTGGGAATGCACCTAATGTAAATCAAGTTTCCATGTAGAAATACATTAACCATTTCCTGATTCTATTTGGGCTATAACATGATAAAGGTAGAAGAAACTACCAGGTATTGAGTATTTTCTATGTGCAGGATACTTGTTAAGCACTTTACATTCATGCCCTAATCACTCCTCATGGCAATCCTCCCGAGACATCTGATTATCACCCCAATTTGTAGATGGGCAGTAGTCAGCTTGATGGGCACAAAACGTGTGTAGCCGCACAGAGTCCTGTGCCCAAAGGGTGCCATGCTTGGTTTAATAACCTGCTCTCATCATATCGAAATTGCTAATACTTTTGTCTTTGACTTTGAGTTTTTCAAGGGAAGTTTGATGGAAGGATGGAGCATGCGAGTGAGCAAAGACCGGAACAGTATGCATTTCTTCAGTTCCTCCCATCCACAGAGAGCATTTGAGACACCCCATTAGCCCAGCCAGTCAAAGGGTCCATGATTGCCTGGGAGTTCAGCAACACTCAAAGGTAGAACAAGGTAAGCATATTACACCTATGTCTGAGGAAGGGCCTAGGAGGGGACACTGGCAGCTCTGAGGCCACACTTCCCATTTGGACCAGAACTTGGGTCAAAGCATAATGAAGGCAATAGCCTTGTGAGCAACACAAATGAGTCAAGAATCCAATCGTGTTCTTTCTCGCTCATGTTACTTCTTGTAGTCACCAACTACTTATGCTGGAAATGGTGATGTAGAAGGAGTAGTTAGAGCAATCCTAGTTCCTTTTCTTTAGGTTCTTCCACATTCACAAGCAAGTCGAAGGCAGAGTATTGGTTTTAGGTGCACATATCAAGAAATGAAATAAAAAGTTGAGTTAGTTTTGTACATTTCCACTGTTCTTATAAGAATGAAATATATGTATGAACTACCAACTACAAGTTGTGTAACTTCAGTGATACTGCTTAGGAGTTTAAAATACTTACATTTGCTCTTAAAACTGTAAGTACAATGCTAAGTGTTAAAATTTATGCTGATAATAAACAAATTTAATTTAATGACATTAAGGAGCAAATAAAATAACACCAGGACAAGCTGAGAGGGAAACTCCGGACGAAAGGGGACAACTTTATATGTTAGTAGCTTTAATGACACTCCCCACCCCCTCACTTTTTGAACCAGGAACCCTTTGTTTTTATTTTGCACCTGGCCCTGCAAATTATCTCGCTTTCTTAATCTAGCCCTCAAAATGCCCTTTTACTAAAACTCTGGCATTCACTTCTAGAAATCAAAGCTAAATCCCTATTTTTCTTAAATTGTCCTTACTGTGACAGAGCCTCTTAGAGTTAACCTTTTATTTCCTTCCTTGATACACATTAACCCAACTATGCCTTAGTGGTTTTTAAGAAGACTTGAAGTACTAGAAAAATAACATGCATGATCCAAGACATACAAGCAATTTAAAAGTAATTTTTGTTATGATCCCAGTCATTTTGCATAAAGCAAAGGCAGTTACAGCCAATTACAAATTGGAACAGATGTTGGAATCTGGGTGCACATGTGGCCTTCTATGCTCATTAAAAACTTTCAGTGTTCATGGATTTCAGCAGTGTTTGCATTTGATTGGTAACACAGATTCGGAAAAATAAAACAAGTGAAAAAGAATTTTATTTCTATTCTGAGCTATGAAGTTCTTTGTGGGTTTGTAACAACCTGGAAATTCACACAACAGTAGCCTGATCAGAAATTCTGGTAAAACATGCCAAAATACATGACTTTTTTCGTTTAAAGCATGTGTTAACTAAAATGTCAATTTAAGAAAATTGTGTGGAATGCAATTACCTTAACAAATGTTCCTTTTCTAATAGTTAAGCCTATATACATGGTTGTAGGCTATTTATATCTAATTTGCTTAATATTTAAATGCCCTATGGTAGACCATAGAGACAGTTTACAATTTGGGGAAAACTACTATTGAAATCCTTTATAAGGTACTAGAGTTTTGTTGTTTTTTGTTTGTTTGTTTGTTTGTTTTTAATATATTTTTTATTGATTTTTTACAACCAACCAGCTGCCTCTTACACACCCCCCACCAGGGATGTGCCCACAACCAACTTACATGTCCCTGACTGGAATTAAACTTGGGACCTTTTAGTCCACAGACCAACGCTCTACCACTGAGCCAGACCAGTTTTGGCAGGTACTAGAGTTTTTGACAATACAAATAATCCTCTCAGAATAGCTGTGTTTGACAAATTCCAATTCTCTCATGTTTTGATAGAGGACATCTGCCTTGAAAGCTACCTGCTTTAGAATGCTGTCACAGTGCTGTTTGGTTCTGCCACATACATTTCCACACAATAACCATAAAACAAACCAGATGATCCTAAAGGGGCAGGAAAAACAAACAAACAAAAAACAACACGCCAATTTATTTACCCTGACATCTTTTTTCACAGTTTGGTTTCATGTCAAACTAAATTTCTGGGCATAAGAGTGTAGACTCCAGAGCCTGAATAATCTTGCTCTGCTACCTCCCAGTACAAGGTGGACTCTCTTGGTGCACCTCTTTGTGGGCTGTGTGCACAGTCTTGTTGTAGTTAAGCCTTGATTGCTGTTGGTATCACTCGGAGGAATTGACCTCCAGGCCAATTGGCTGTGAGGATCAGTTGCGTCTACAATTGGAGAACTTCTGTTCTGGAGACACCCTTATGGGGCAAGACTTCTTCAGTGGGGCTTTGGTGCTCACTGAGTCTGCCCCCTGAGTGTGTCTCTTATGGATGTGAAGAGTTGTAATCTGGATTGTCTCACCCTGACCACTGGGTTCACTGGCTCTTGGATCTTCAAGGATGTGCAAAGTTAGGCACTGCCTGAGGCTACCCAGCAGATCTACAGAGAGATCTGCAGATTCCTCCTCTTTGTTTGGGGTTTGGAGGTTCTCAGATGAGGCCCAGCTGTGAAGCAATGCAAGCTGCTGTGGGGCCTTGGGCCTTCTTTTGGAGGCTCTGGACTCTCTGATCCAGCTACAATTTGTTAGGTATTAGATTGCAAAAGCCAGGCCATTCATATGCAAATGCCTCTGCACACAGCTTGGGTGGGATTATAAATTGGTTAGGGTTGAGGTCTCAGGGAATCACTGGGGTGGAGCAAACAGCAATGTCTGACCATCAGCCCTATCCTCAGAGGCCCTTGGGTCTCAGTGTCCCACAGTAATCGCTGCAAACACCTCTGAGAGAAAGCTGTCTTCATGTTCCGGCCCAATGCCAGACAGTTTAGTTTTTCTCATATGAGTCTGGGTCCCCAGAGTCTCACCCAGAACTGAAGTTCAGAGCAGTCTGGAGCTTGTATTTCCCTCCCAATTGAAAAAGACAACTACCCAGTTGCTAGCCCTTTTCTGCACTCAAGAGCCTCCGAACCTCTGCACTTTACTTCCGTACTTCCACACCTCCTCCCACTCTCAATGTGCTTTTCTCTGTCCTTCTAGTTGTATAAATTCCACTCAGCCAGCCTTCCTGTGGTTCTGGATAGTATCTTTTTTGTCTTTTAGTTGTAGTTTTGAAGTGGCTATGCAAGGCAGCAATTCAGGTGTTTACCTGTGCTGCTATCTTGGTTCTCCCCACCAATTTTTAAAATCAATTCTGAATAAGAATTCAATGAAATATTTCCTTAATATAAAATACTAGAGGCTCATTGCATGAAGTTTTCCTATGGCTGCATTTCCTACGGCATGAAGTTTTCCTACGGCACTGGTTTTCCTACGGCTGCAGCGAAGCCAAGCCTTCAGCCTTCAGGCTTGTCTCTGGCTGCAGCAGAGCCTTCAGTTTTCAGTCTTCAGTCTTTGCTCTGTGCCTGCACATGCAAATCAACCTACCATTTTGTTGGATTAATTTGCATATTCACTCCTGATTGGCTGGTGGGCGTCACGGAGGTATGGTGAATTTACCTCCTTCTCTTTTATTAGTGTAGATATCTTAGGACATCTGCACCACTTTAATTAAATGTGCAGGATCCCCCACACACATACTTCTGTTGATAACTCACCTTCACTTTATCAGAACATTCAACCCTCATTTTTCTTTCCCTTTTATTACCATATTTTAAAAAAATGTTATACTATGATTCTATTTTTGTAACCTACTTGTGCTTTTCTTTGAGTAATGGGACAAGAATTAGGCAAACAAAGAATTATGTAACCAAGTATATTATGTGTTCTTGTATGTTGATGCTGTGGGAATAGCTAAAATGAAGTAGTAAGTTAGGCGCATTCCTGCAACATTTACACACAAGACCAGTCTTACCAGAAGAGTGAGTTAGAACAAACTAGCTCAGAAAGGTCCCAGATATAAGTTCCTATGACCATTTCCCTCTTTGAGGTACCTCCTCACTTGACTGAGTAGCTTGTCCACTTTGATCTTATTTTCCTTTATTCTCAGAGAGGATGACAAAAGCAATCATTCGCAATTTAATGTGAGTGGATTCATGTTAATCTCTATTCATGATCTATTTTATTTACATAAGAAAAGCATGTTCTCTACTAAATACATACTGGGCACCGCACAACAAATGGGGAGACTTTTTTGTCTCAGTGCCCTTCCTAATTCCTTTTCTCTGTCCCTAAAATCACTAAGGTGTGGAGAGCTACCTTCTCCATAAGCTAAAGATAACTGGGTTGCAAATGTCTTGTCAGAGACTACAGTTTCCCTCACACCTTCCAGAAGGTCAAGAAAGTGACAGCTTCAAAATATTAAAAAGTAAAAATATAAAAAACCACAACAACAGCAAGTATTGTACCATGATAGTGACAGCTTCAAAACTGACAAAGAGGGCCAGTGATTTGGAAGAAACCCCGGTAAAACAGTGTTTCCAAAATGCTGTATCGCCAATGTTCTTGCTGGCACAGATGGTGAGACAGTATTGAAAACAAGGATACTGAGAACTCTGAGTCAAAAGGTAAAGGAGAAAAGTTAAACTCCCCAAAGTGAAGGATATTTAACAGTAAGTTCACTTTTCTTTGTCTTATTTTCCTTTCGTGTTTTTTATTTTATTTTATTAAGTAATAGATATTTTCCTCTCTCAAACCCCAAATCCCATGCTGACCATATGAAAGACATCAGACAAAACAAAATTGAAGGACATTCTGCAAAATAACCAACCAGGACTCCTCCAGACTGTAAGGTCATCAAAAACAAGCGAAGTCTGAGAAAGTTATAGTCTGCCGGAGCCTAAGGAGATGTGACAATGGAATGTGGTGTCCTGGGAACACCTGGGGTCAGAAAAAGGACCTCAGGTAAAAACGAAGGCAATCAAATGAAGGATGGCCTTTAGTTAAAAATGTACCAATATTGTTCATTTATTGTGACAAATGTAGCATATTAACGCAAGATTGTGAGAGGGATATTCGACTGCCCAGTGGGATTGGGCCTAAACGGGCAGTCAGACAGTCAGACATCACTAGAGGGGTTCCAGATTGGAGAGGGTGCAGGCTGGGCTGAGGGACTCCCCCTCCCCCGGCCTTGCACGAATTTCATGCATTGGGCCTCTAGTTCTAGCATAAAGAGTTTAATTAAAAATCTCTTTGTAAAAAATAGATAACAAAATTTATGTACCGATGAATCAAAGGGATCTCTTCCAATAAGGATAAAATAAAGGTCCTACTAGGATGCAAAAGCAATGTCACTCATCAGCAACTTTTTTCTTCATTTTAGATAAATAGTGGTGTGATTTACAGTTAAAGGAGCTTTAGAATTTGATGAAATGAGGTAGGTATTTTTATTAGAAGCTCATATGGCACATCACAAAACTAAGAAGTTAAGAAAATCACCCACCTAGCCTGTACCAAAAGTCTGTGGCCCTGTAAAACTCCACAGAGAAATATTTTCATTTTTTTTTTCTTGCATCTGCAAGTGTTCACATGCCACCCTTAACAGTAATCTGGCCTGAGTAGGTGCAGTCCAAATTTAAGTAGTCCCTTTAGCTTTAACATTTGGCAGACAGCTCCTGTGCCTTATTTCATCAACACTAGCATTGAGTAATGTCTGTTTGCAAAGACCCTTGAACAGCCTCCTTGTGTTTGAAGCTCAGGCAGAGAGTTCCACTCAACCAATAGTCAGTTTTGAAGAAAGAATCTTGGAGTGTGGCACTGGGGGAGGATGGGAGAGAGCTAGCAGAGCTCTGCAGGCCCTGGCTCTGCATTCTGTCTCAGCTGCTCTTGCCGTGCTGCTGCCACCAGCTCCCTCACCTGCTGGGCCAGGAAGGAGGGAGGGAAGCTTCGCTGGGCATGAGGTGTACAGTCTGGTGGTAGGGGGAGGGGGTGGTTGGTGTATAAAAAAGACAGCAAATCCTACTTGTCTACTTACTCATTTTTTGAAAGTTGCAACAGTAATTCTAAATTTCAGGAGAATAACTAACCTTGCTCCCCACCCACACACCTACTCTTACATTCTAGTGATAAATAATAACAAATTGACTCCACAGCAGCAAATGGGTTTCAGCAATGAGGTACGGACGGTTCCTATGAGAGCGCCCAGTGACTGGAAAATGAGAGGCTCAGATACTGTTGATGCAAGAGATACATCCCTCCAGTGGGGAATATCAGCCAAAAACTCACTATAAAATATAATAATTGGGTCAAAAGCTAGAACGGTAGCCATTGTTAGTCTTGTCTGTTTGTTTTTGTGTCCTTTCAGGAAGTTTGGTGTCTCTTCTGCAAAAATACTGATGAGTTTTTTCCTAGAACATTGAAAAAAATTAGGCTGTCTGCTTAGACTTATGCTAAGTTAGTGGTCAGCAAACTCATTAGTCAAATCACGGCTCATGAGCTGCAGTTTGCAGACCACTGTGTTAAGTCATAGCTTTGCAAAGCTTCATGGTGGCAGGAGTCCAAAGAGAAGACACAGTGGTCACAAGTAATATCAGTATTGCGCTTACTTTACTATGTCTACTAAGTTCATAAATATAAAACTTTAGTAAATTTTAATAAACCACTTAGGTTAATAGCATGCTGCTCTTAGTTATACATAAAAAATGAACATCTATAGAATTATGAATCATCACAAACTAACACAAGGCCTCCACCTTTTAGAGTATTTCTAAGTCCCTGTGAGAAGATGTGGGGGCTGAGAATCACACTGAATCTACCCACGACTCAGGTCATGTTTTATTATTATCTGTACCATTAAGCCTGGAAATATAGCAACTGCACAATAAACATTTTCTGAAAGAATAAATGATCTACTCCTCTACTCTATTTTGCCTGGGGCCAGAATAAAAATAAAGCGTGAAGCTTGCAGAAAGAAAGGGAAATAAAATGATTCGGGATTTGGGGACTAGCAGTTTACAAAAGAGAGCAAGTGATCTTTCTGAAAGACTAGTAAACGTGAACCCCTGAGTTCATCTTTGATAAGCTGTCTGTAAAACTGCTTTTGCCCCTTGGAAGTTTTTTCTTATGTATGGCTTTGTGAGTAAGAACAATCCTTATCTTTTTTTCACCTGTAAAAACAATTCAAAGCAAATGTTAAAGCCAATCCTACACTGTTCAGTAGTTATTTCCATAAAAAGTTACAAAAATGGTTGAAAAATGAAGCAACGCCCACTTGGACAGAACATTCTGCTGGGCCCTGGGCCCTGCGAGAGCCCTGGCTTCTCTCAGCCTCTGAAAGGCACCGGGCAGACACAAGCCCCCAGCAGGCTGGGGCAATATGGAGGTCAAATGGTTTAGAGGCACAGCCACCCCCTGACTCAGAGCGTCTACTCATGCAAAAATGGCAAGGAACATCACCACTGGTGGGATTCCAGAGTGGCCAGTCAGCCATGCTCTGCAGGGAGCTTACAGCAGATGGGATGTGTTTCAGAGTCGTTTGAGATGGATGGCAGGCAGCAGGGAGAGGCAGCCCCTCATCTCCATGCTGCAGAGTGAGTGGAATCTCCAACTACAAAAGGAGACTCAGCTTTGACAGGAAGACAGGAGGTGGGGAAGGAAGAGGTGGGAGGAAGAGGTTGGAGGCGGGAAGAGGGCTTTTCCTAGGCCAGGAATGTGTACCCCCAAAGGCTCTGCTATGCTCCTTCACTGTCCGCCGCCTACTAAGGTGGTCTGGAAGGAGAGATGCCTCCTTTTCCCAGACAGAGAGGCATTTCAAAGACACAGTCCACTGAGGAAGACATTACTGGAAACTTTTTTTCCGAGAGTTTTGCTTTAATTTCAGTTAGAGTTGGGGAAGCAATGCTCCTGAAAACACACCAGTCACCCGGCACTGACTACACATATTTTGCAAGCCTCATCAATGCAAAAGCAAAGGGTGGGACCCCTGGTTTTATACGCCAGGGGAAAGTGACATTAAAGACACTAAAATATAAAGTGTTTCCTTTCTTTCACAGTCCCTGTCCAGACCTGCCATGGGATTCATTGGCTATTTAATGTTGAGCTCTGCTGGACAGTGCCGACCCTTTCTCCTCAACCTGCCTGCTTCCCTGCATGGGACCCACCCCCATCACTACTAACTCAGGATCAAAGCACCTTACCCCCATCCTCCAGCGTGAAAAAGCCAGCCTCCCCTTCCCACAGGCCTGCCATTCCAGCCCAGAGATGCCAGGAGATTGCCACCGTGGCACTGGGACACACTGTGCACTTTAACAGGGGTGCAAGAGACATTTTCTTTGGCAAAATCACCCACGGATCGCACTGTGTCACTGCCAGCCCATGCAGAACTGCTGCCACCATGTTCTGCCAGATTCCCCATGGGCAGGGGTGGGGGATGGGGGTTCGCAGACCTGACCCTCCCTGCATCACACTGAGTCCCTGCGGAAGGTAGAGGTGAGGACAGGTGTTGAGTGGGAGTGAGGAGAAGGCCCAGCAGAAGGGGAGCCAGGAGACCAGGTGCTGAGAACCAAACGAGGTGTAGGGCCATCCAACCTAATAGACAGCATCCAACTATTAAGAATTTCAAGACAGTGACAGTAAAGCTTTAAACTTCAAATGCAGGGCCCTTCTGAGTACGCTGGTCACAGGCCTGGACCTACCATCCACTTCAATCCCTGCATACCCACCATCTTGATTTGGAGACAAATTATTTGCCTACACTGCAAACAAAGACTATTTAATAACCTATTTCTCTTACTCACTTGCCCCACAGCCAATACACATCTTTTCCTAGTTTGCAGACTTATGAGGCGTTAACATTGTCGACTTTATTGCCTGCAGGTTAGTTCCTTGCCCGTGTCTTACATGCACAATCTGCAGAGAAACAGAGTAGGGCGTTGTCTGTGAACTGGTTTAAGGTTTGGCAAGGGCTTGCTTTTGAAGGAAAGCCTGGACATATGCACATTTTTCAGTGAGTCCACAACTTCTTTCATATTATCTCTACTGGAAAAAACATTAAAAAATCAGGACTGTGTCTTGATAGTTCCCTTTCAAGGTAGGCCACAGGAACGATCAGATGGTAAGTCAAAGCTTGCCAGTCAGCAAGGTGTTTTCTCTCTCTTTTTTTTTAATATATATTTTATTGATTTTTGTACAGAGAGGAAGGAAGAGAGATAGTTAGAAACATCGATGAGAGAGAGTCATCGATCAGCTGCCTCTTGCACACCCCCTATTGGGGATATGCCCACAACCGAGATACATGCCCTTGACCGGAATCAAACCCGGGACCCTTCAGTCCCCAAGCCGACGCTCTGTCCACTGAGCCAAACCGGTTTCAGCTGTTTTCTCTTTTAAATGCTGGCTAGTGCTACCACATAGGGGTGAGGAGGCAGGAATAATTTCCATGAGGTGAGTTTTTATGCAGGGTTCGAAGGTAAGCGGGGACACGAATGGTATGGGGAAAGCACAGGGCATGGTGGTCATATGCACAGGTCTGAAGCCACCTGCCACTTACCGTTTCTTCATTTGGAAGGACTTACTGTCTTCATTGGGAAGACGAGGATGAGGACACTAATAGTACTGCTTCAAGGGGCTGTGAGGATTTAGCGACCTGTTTCTGTGAAGGCCCAAGCCTAGCACTTTGCAGATGCTCAACATCAAACCATCAGCTAACAAGTTGGTGAGAACTCCACTCCAGCATTTGCTGGGCAGCTACTTTGTGCCCAACCATGGTGAACGGAACACAGTAATGGCAACCTCTTCTTGACTTTATCCTTCTCTTCTCATTGAGGAGTGTTCCTGGTGGCCAGAGGAAAGGCTGGGCTATTGGCTTAGAATCAGAAGAAAAAAGACCTATGACCATGCTAGGAATTCAAGGCTTTCTTTCACATGTAGATGAAGCATATACTTCTATGAAACTGAGACACTTTAGAGAGAAAGGGGAACACTGTTAATAATTATGCCAGAACAACTGGTGTAAACCATAACCATGCTTGAGAATAATGATTTTCCCGTAGATTTGCACTTCTGGCAAATACCGTGTTTCCCCGAAAATAAGACATCCTCCGAAAATAAGACCTACTTACAGGTTTCCTTCTGAGTGAAATATAAGGCATCCCCCCAAAAATAAGGCCCCCCTAGGCTAAACATAAGAAATTTGGTCCACTGATTCTGAAAGAAATGGAGTCACAAGAAATTCACCAGGAAATTCAGGAATTGGATTGTTATGATGATGTTCCAGAAGATGATGACATGATTGTCATTGACTAAATGAGTAAATTCTTGATACTGTAGGATTCACAATTTGTCTGGTTTGTGTTGACAACTACCGTACTACCGTACCGTATAAAGGTAATAAATTTCCTTTATTTTCATTTAACAATAAATGTGTACCGTGTTCTTCTTCATGGAAAAATAAGACATCCCCTGAAAATAAAACCTAGTGCATCTTTGGGAGCAAAAATTACTATATGACACTGTCTTATTTTCGGGGAAACAGGGTAGATACTTTTTATCATGTTGACAGGGAGGCTTTCCCAGCAAACCTTTCTTTAGTCTGTGGGTCGCCAGTTCCTACATCCACAGGTCTATTGACGTGGAGGAACAAGGGAAGGTGAGGCTCAGTTCAGGTCATAAGGAGCTGGTGAGACATGACACAAATAAGAGCAGACGAACAATAACAAAACAAAAGCAATTATAGAACAACTTAAAACAGAAAATGATAAATGCTGGCCAACATGTCAGCACTTCAGGTGTGATCAGTATGTTCCAGGGAACATCAGGTGTCCAGGGGAAAGTAAAACATTTAAGAAAATAATATGTGGGCAACTAGAAAATGAGGATTTGATTGTATGTCTTGGTTTTGAGATATATTCCTTAAAAAGTTCATAATAAATAGAGAGGGTGGTGGAAGAGATGGGGTGAGGGAACACGTTTTGGGGACACAGTAAATGCTTTATATATTTTAATTCATTTAAACCTAAAAAAATAAATGAAATCATAAAGTCTAAATATTATCTTGCACATCTGTTCCAGATGACCCTCTAGTTCTCTAATTTATCCTCCTACTGGCAGCTGTCTTTCCATTTAGAACCCTTCTCAATAGCAAGCCTCTTGCAATGAACCTGGGACAAGGTATGCTTCTGGCCCAGCTATTTTGGGAGACTATTTTAAATATAATTAATAAATTTTTAAAGTTAGATTTTGGTCTTAGTGCAATACATTTGAAAAAAATTGTTATGCTTTATATTGAAATGTTCTGAATTAGTTTAATTGCATTTTCAAGAAAAGTGTCTTGGAAACAGCTTATCTACTGTTTGATGAGGTCAGAAAGATTCTAAAAACATAGAACTTTGAAAAGACGCTATTTTTATTAAAACATGCTAAAATGGTCATCTATAATCATCAAGGTCTTTCTGGTATAAACTCATGGTGAATTATTTAAGTGATAGCATAGCATTTATTAAGAAATTGATACCCACTGTGCCAATTTCTTTAAAAATCCCTTTTGAAGCTTATGTAACTTGTGCTAAATGTCAAGTGATTCTGAGATTCCTATTTTTTTTAATGAAAAATTTGGATTAATCTTGAATATTTAAAGCCAAATACTTCCCAAGTGGTAAAACCATTTCCAGAGAAAGAACTAAGAATTAGATGACATTTTGAAAATAGCCTTAAGCAAAAGAGCAAAATACACCTTAACACCTTGCTGACTGGCTATTTCAAGCCAGAACTGGCTCATGCAGCAGCTACTTTACTTTCAGTAGTTTTGGCAACCCCTGTTCTCCCTTACGGTTCCACAGGCCAGTGTTTTGTTCTTCAAAAATAGTTCAGCTGTAGACATGCTGTTGAAGTAATTATGTTGGTAAATATGATGCCAAGAACAAAAAAAAAAAACAAAAAAAAAAGGAGGAGAAGGAGGAGAAGGAGGAAGACCACCATCCATGGGCATAAGGAGGCAGAAATATGGTTCACATTTTTGCAAAACTGCTAGGAAGGCAGTTTACATGTAGTAAGCTGAAGGAGGAAGTTTGATAGGTAAGTGAGTCCCACTTAAAGAAATAAGTTCCTCTCCCTTCTGGGCTTCCAAACTGCTTTATTTATGTATTTTACTCTAATTCTTATTACATTGCAATATAATTGATTTTACATATGCTTATCTTTTTCACCAGACTGTGTGTTGTTTTTTATATAATGGGATCAATTCTTATTTATTTAGATTCCCATTTTATAGCACTCTGCTGAACATAAAATAACTTTTAATAAATATTTTTAAATGCCCCCCCCCCCAAAAAAAAGAACCAAGAAAAGGCCGTAAGATAGATAATATAGTCTATTGTAAATTTTTGCCTTCACCTGTATATATCTCAAATTTGCAAATATAGCTACTCTCATTTTCACAAAGCATCCTTACTAAAATTCCATATTTTAGTTTTGCCGGATTATATGTCTTGAATCTGATGTTTCCTCGCCATGGAACATTGCTTCATCAAGTGATAATAGCTGTTTTGAAGTATTTAAGTATTTTGCTTTCAAGATAAAGGGTCCAAAAGAGGTCCAACTTGTAAAGACAGTTTGTGTTACATGCTTGTGAATTATCATTCCAATGAAAGAATTAAGTATTTGCTCAAACCTCTTTCAAGTCATAGTTTTTGGAAATATGAGTGATTCAAGTAAAGGATCAGTTGACTAGTAATCTTTCCATTCTGGCTTCTTTGTTAGTCAAATCACTATAATTAAACCAAGAAACTTCTTTATATCCATATCAACATCTGTCCATGGTGATCTTTTAGCAAAAGTTTTGTGGTATTTGGTGATTATATAAATTGGTTTGAGAAGTAATGAGATAGAAAACAATCTTTATTAAAAAATAATTTGGGCCCTAGCCAGTTTGGTTCAGTGGAGAGAGCATCAGCCTGTGGACTGAAGGGTCCCAAGTTCCAGTCCAGTCAAGGGCACATGCCTGGGTTGAAGGCCCCAGCCCTAGTCCGGGGAAGTGCTGGAGGCAACCAATCAATGTGTCTCTCTCACATCTAGGTTTCTCTCTGTGTGTCTCTCCCCCATCCCTTCCACTCTCTAAAAAATCATTGGCAAAAATCCTCCAGTGAGGATTAATAAAAATAAGTAAGTAAGTAAGTAAGTAAGTAAGTAAATAGGTTATTTCAGTTATGCTTTGTGGGTCTCCAAATTGAACAGTTAGGCCTGAAATATTTGTATAATCCTCTGAGGCTGGTATAATGTCTTTTTCTGCTCATTCTTCTTCAGAATCACTTTCACTGTTGGATGCTATCATATATCTCTTTGCCTTTGTGATGTTCTAATGTCAGACACATTACTATCTTCAGACAAAGTATTGTCTTCCGGCTGACTACCAAAGTCACCTGGCCAATCTGATACAATGTCTGCACATAATTCGCTCAAACGTTCTTCTCTGCCATGACACATCTTTTTTTAAAACTTTTTTTGTCATCATAAAAGGTGGGTGGAAAGAATCAGATGTGTTGCCCATCACGTCTCTGGAAATACTGACTGACAAGTTGAGAAGACACGAGTTAACCTATGACTGTCAGCAACATTTGGACATGGAAACATGAGTGTACTCAATGCTGTCAGCAAGGCAGTCCATGTGATCCACAGCTATTCCAGACTTCCTGGGCCTCTCCCTGCCTCCCTCCCATGCATTCACTTACTGTGCTTCTAAACTTATAATGACACTGGAAGTAAAAAAGAGAATCTAAGGCCTCTAGGGCCCTTAGATCCTGAGAGTTTTCTGTTAGGGTGGAGTGTGAGAGCAGACAAGACACACCAAAATAAAAAAAATAGCAATTTATTAAGAAGGATTATTAAAAAAAAATGCTCAGGCTTTAGGATATTCTTGGAGAGGGTAATAATGGTGCCTGCCAAGAAATGGCCTTGCAAAGAACAGAGATGGGGCTTGATGGACAGGCAGCTCACAATAAAGATGGTGGTGGGGGTGGAAGAGGCACAGTAAGTACTTTATGTGTTTTCACATTTAAGTCATAATAAGTTAGGAAGCCAATGGCTCCTTCCATAATATATGGACTTTTTTCTTTTCTGCTTAAAGACATTATAGAAGCAACAAACAAATGGCTGGTGTGTGTCTTCTCCTGTAGAAGAACAGATAAAATTTACTAGCTGAGTAACTTTAGGAAGGTTACTTAAACCACAGGGTGTCCCCCCAAAAATGTTTACATATATACTTTGAATAATTATTAATTCCAATGGGTTAAATCTGAGATAACAGAAAAAAAAAGTGTGTATACTTTTTGGGGGACACCCTGCATTGGAGCTTCAGTTTCCTTGTGTGTAAAGGGAAGGACCACCAGGACCTCCCCTACTCAGCTACATCCCTCGTCCGCGCGGTGTGGGGGATGTGGGGGCTGGGCGGGGGGTGTTGAGGGTGGTGGCTGCCTTGGCTTCGCACTGCTGTCTGTCATCTCACTCTCTCCCTCACAGCCTCTTGTTGGTTCTCTAAGGAATCTGCCAGGAAAGAGAGGGACTGAGCTGGTTCCAATGGCTGGGTTATCTCTTGTCCCTGCTCTCTTGTTATTTTTCAGCTTTATTACTTTTAACACGGTTCCTTCGATTCTTTATTCCAGCTATTTTTCTTCAGTAAATCCACCACCACCTTCCTCATGGCATTTATCGCAATAAATATTCACTTCTTTTTGTCACTAAGGTGATTTTATCCTTACGTGAGACACATAGCAGCAATCGCCATTGTTGTATATTTCATCCCACTCCCATAAAAACGGACAGAGCACTTTTATGACAAAGAGAGAGAGAAGGGCGGTGGAAGTTCTGAGTTGCAGTGAAGGAAGAAGAAAAACTGGGCATTTACTCTTGCTTTCTGTGAGAATGTAAAAATTCAGGGTAAGATGTGGAAGAGGAATTAATAATCTGCAGGAATGTAAATTGCGTAAAATTGAAAGCATAGAATTTATATTTATCCGTATCCAGGTAATCAATTATAAGCAAACTTTGTTCAAAATCATTTAAAAAAGTAATTTTCTCCTGTGAAATAAACATTGGTGAAAAATCAGAATAAGACACTGCCAATTACCCTTTGGCCTGAACTTGCCGAGATAAAATCACCAGCGGTTAAGTAAATAAATCAGTGTCATGCTCTTACTTCTATCTTATTTTGTAAAACAGTAAAAAGTTTTGCCATGTTCTTTATAAACCCTGCTTTGTTGGAGTAAGAGCCTGGAAACGTGAAATCTAGAGATGACAAGCTCAGCTGTATCTTTTTAAGCAATATATTTTGAAGTTTCACCTTTTTTCCTTTGGAAGCCACAGCTGTGGAATTCCAAGAGGCACCTGACAGCTCTGTTCAAGGGCACAAAACAGGAATCCCCCTTAATAATGAAAAGGCCATGACTCCAGGAGACAGGTGTGTGCCCATCAAACATGCTGTGTCACAGTCAGATTCTGCTGCTCCTTTTGTTTCTTAATCTGTTTTTGGATCTGTCCCTTCTAAGAAAACATTTCTTAAGTGCTACAGAAAGATGCATATGGGTACTTCTTTTTAGTAACTGACAGTTCTACCAAAACATCCACTTCTATGATTTTACTGAAACCCCACCTTGCAAAAATCACACAAAAACTGAAAACAAAACCACAGATCTACCACAGAGACCAAAGTTTTTCAACCTAGGCAAATCTTAGAGCCAACCAGAACTTCAGTGGTGATTCAGCCCATTCATTATCAACAACTGAGAAAAACAAAGCTCAGACAGTTGAGGTAAATTATCCAGGATCACTCATCTCATTATAATAGCAACTGAAAAAAATTATAAAACATGCCTACTGGGTGCTAGGGTTTATGTTAACTGCCTTATATAATTTATGCATAGCTCTCACAACATTCCTTAAGGATTATCTATTTTATATATGAGAAAAGTGAGACAGAGAAGTTATGACTTACCCAGAACTATTCCACAATAAGTAGTTGTGTTGGCTTTAAACCCAGGTCTGTCTGACTAAAAAAGCATACACACATTCTTTCCTCTCACCATTCTGCCTCTCTGGGAAGAGGTGGATCTTTCTAGAATGCAGATGTTAGCATTCTGATCCAGGCTCCTTCCAGTGCTGAGAGTCTATGGGGCTATTAGAGGTGTGTTCCCCTCTGGTGCAGAAGTCTCTCTAAGGCATCTCTCTACTGGCCACGCGGGGACTGGGGCAGGGTGGCTGAGAGGCCTGTGGTTGGGTGTGAGAAGCGTGCATTGTTAGGACTGTGAGTGTGATGGTTAGCAGCTAGGAGAACACAAGTCAGAAATCTGCCCTCTTAAACCTTTTTGGAGTCCTATCACCTGGTTGAAAGACAGATTCTTTAGTCAGAATTCATGATAGTGATAAATATAAATGATTTTTTTAAATTAAGCTTTTCTTGCAGTAAACATACAAAAATAACTTGTTAACTTGCACTAATAACTGGTGGGCTGAAATGCTTTCCTTCCCAGTGACACTGATTAAAGTATTTTCAGATGTCAAGAGAACATCATAGAGTCTGACTCTACAAACTTTCCAAGTAAAAAATATTCTTACTTTTTACTTTACTGGATATATGCACAATTACCAACAGCTGCACATAAAAGCAATAACCCGATGTGTAAACCAGATGAGAACATTGATGATGTGGGTAAAGAAAAAGACACAGGAACCTAGCAGATCTATTATATATGAATCATGTTTTAGCACATCATTGCAAGATTCTCACAGCCATTAATAGTGACCTTGGAAAATACAAGTTACCCTACTGCTCCAATTAATCTATTAAAATTTTAGTGAAAGATTTTACATTAGTAAAAATTTTTTACAAGGGTTTCATATGAATCTTATTTTCCAAATTGCAAAAAGTAATATTTTATATTTATTTTTTCATTTTGCATGTAAGAGCAGCATGTGACTTTTGGAAATGCCCGTTAGTTCTATTTAGATAGAGACAAATAGATATTAAAATAAATGTAGACATACTTATAAATGATTATTCGGAGTATTAGTCCACGGATCACTGAAAGTTCATTTGAATATTTCTGAACGATCAACAGCTTTTCATTTCAATGCTGAGATCTTTCAAACACACCAAATAAGTGAGATGTGTCAGATGATGTGGAACTTTGTATTTGTTTTTGAAAATAAGAATAAGTTACTATGGGTATAGGTCAGTGTCATTTCCTATTACAGAAGAAAGTATTATAATAGGAGGGGCTGTAAGTGATACCTTTTTTCCATTATAAAACAAAACAAAACACAAACACAAAATTTCTTGCTCTTGTATAGCATATTGCTCTCAAGGGATTTCAACTCATCACTTATGACCATGAATTCACTAATATGACCACAGCACATCTGTGAAAAATAGACTTTATTGCATTTCACAGATGAATAGAATTGAGAATGATTAGCAATAAATTGGTGGCAGAAAGGGAATAGAGACACTAATTTCAAACATACAGTTTACGGCAGGCAGAATAATGGCCCACATCCTAATCCCCAACATCTGTGAATATGTTACATTAAAGGAGAATTATGGTTGCAAGTGGAATCAAGGTAGTTAATCAACTGACCTAAAACATCCTGAATTATCTAGGTGGGCTCCGTATAATGACAAGGATCCTTAAAAAGTGAAAGAGGAAGTAGAAGAGATCAGAGTGATGTGGTAGAACTGCTTGACCCACTGTTGACTTTAAAGGTAAAAGAGAAAAGCTGGGAAAAGCAAGAAGATAGATGCTCCCCCCCTCCCCTCCCCAGGGCCTCCAGAGGAATGCAGCCAGCCCTGCCCACTCCTTGATTTTGGCCTGGTGAGACCCATGTTGAACTTCTGATCTCAAGAAGGCTAAGATAATAAGTTTGTTATATTTTAAGCAACCAAGTTTGATAACTTATTACAGCAATAATAGAAAACTAATAGACAACTGCTAATCAATTAGAAGCAATTAATATAAACACAATAATTAAGAAAGGCAATATATAATCAATATATAATCTGAGTAACTAAAGAATAACATTTAACCTGAAATGCAAGCCCATTTTGAAGTAATAAAAGTAGAAGCTCACAAATTCCTTGGCATAAAGAAAGGTAGGAAAGTAAATATGTAAGAAGAATGTTTTTTTCTTCCACTAGAATACTATTAGAACATAAAGGAGATTAATAAAAAGAAAATATTGATTTATTTAAAGGATGAGGTAAGAGTTTTGAAAAGGCTATTTGAAAATGTTTTCTAGAAGTTGGGAATCTTTGTCCCTAGAGATTTTTACAATACATAGTGATCTATCTATTTTATCTACCTTGGATGGCTTAGATATATATCAATACTTCCATGATGACAAGGGTCTAGATTGCACAATTTCTCATGGCCTCTCCAGCCTAACCACTTTATGCCAACTTGAGTCTATTTAGTGCCATAAATATGTAGCTATCGCCTCTCTACTCATTGTAAACCAGAGAGTAAGACATAAATTTTTACTTCAATAAGTTAATAACCAACCATATTCAAGCAAGACAATGAGAAGAAACATAGAACTGGATAAGTGACATGTTGATTAAAACTCATTAAGTATATAAAAATTAACTCACTTATTGATCATAAAATAAACAGTATCATTCATCACCATAGCAGGCACCAACCTATTGCAATGAGAATTTACCCTGCCTTTTCTAAAACATGACTAAGGAAAATAAAATTCTTTATTATAGAATTTCAGCTAAACAATACAGAAGAAATGACAAAATTAGATTCTACCTATACTCTATCTACAATGTAAAATTGCCATTTTATAACCCTATTTTAAAATAATGGATCTAGGCAATGATTGCCAGTAGATGCTACACCATTAAGTGAAATTTGATGGTGAATTTTATAATGGATGGATCAGGCTGAGACCACCTACACACAACAGTCTTAACAACACTAAGTATGATATCAACCATCAGATACCTCTTTTGTGAGCTGCTAGGAAGTATATAGTACCACCTATAAAATATTATTCCCCTCCAAAAAAAAACTGAATCCAAATATAATGCAACCTTCAAATTTAAATAGCTTTTCAAGGAAGTACAGTGATAGAAGAGCAAATTCAGAAATATGGAATGGAAGCAACCAGTTAAATACAGAATGTGGTCCAAGATGTATAACCCAATGTCTTCAGAAAGTCAATGACATTTTAAAAGGGAAGCGCCGAGACCGGTTTGGCTCAACGGATAGAGCTTCGGCTTGGGGACTGAAGAGTCACGGGTTCGATTCTGGTCAAAGGCATGTACCTTGGTTGCGGGCACATCCCCAGTAGGAGGTGTGCAAGAAGCAGCTGATCGATGACTCTCTCTCATCGATGTTTCTAACTCTCTATCTCTCTCCCTTCCTCTCTGTACAAAATCAATAAAATATATTTAAAAAATAAAATAAAATAAATAAAAGGGAAGGGAAAGAGGATTATTACAGAATAAGAGATATTTAAGAGATATAACAACCAATTATAACATGTAGATCTTGTTAGGATCCTGACTCAAAAAAGAAAAAAAGAAAAAAAAAATACAATTCTAAGAAGGCATTTTTAAGATCACCAGAGAAATTTAAGTATGGACAAGGTAGAAAACATTATGGAATTATTATTGTTATAATGTGATAAAAAAGTGAAATTATTGAAAATATTTCTTTTCTATTAGAGATACATACTGAAGTGTTAATAGATTTAAAAATAATAGATTAGAGCAGACATATGTGACATAGAGGCTAAAAAAAAATACAAAAAATCAATAAAACCAAGAGCTAGTTCTTTGAAAAGATAAACAAGTTTGATAAACCATTAGCCAGACTCATCAAGAAACAAAGAGAAGAGACCCAAATAAATAAAATCAGAAATGAAAGTGGAGAAGTAACCATTGACACCACAGAAATACAAAGGATTATAAGAAAATACTATGAACAACTATATGCCAACAAGATGGACAATGTGGATGAAATGGACAAATTCCTAGAAAAATACAATCTCCCAAAATTGAATCAGAATTAGAAAACCTGAATAGGCTAATAACCACTGATGAAACAGTAATAAAAAGACTCCCAGCAAACAAAAGCCATGGTCAAGATGATTCACAGGGGAGTTTTACCAAACATTCACAGAAGAGCTAACACCTATCCTCATCAAACTATTCCAAAAACCCCAAGAGGAAGGAATACTTCCAAGCTCTTTTTATGAGGCCAGCATTATCCTAATTCCAAAACCAGATAAAGACACTACAAAGAAAGAGAATTACAGGCTAATTTCACTAATGAACATGGACGCTAAAATCCTCAACAAAATTCTAGCAAATTGGATCAAGCATTACATTGGAAAGATCATACACAATTATCAAGCATGATTTATTCCAGGAATGCAAGGCTGGTACAATATTCACAAATCAATACACAAAATACATCATATAAATAAAATGCATAATATCGATACATCACATAAATAAAATGAAAGACAAAAATCACATGATCATATCAATTGATGTAGAAAAAGCATTCAACAAAATCCAACACCCATTTTTGGTAAAAATTCTCAGTAAAGTGGAACTAGAAAGAGCATATCTCAACAAGATAAAGGCCTTATATGACAACCCTACAGCAAACATATACTCAATGGGCAAAAACTAAAAACATTTCTCCAAAGAACAGGAACAACACAGAGATGTTTGCTTTTACCACTGTTATTCAACATTAGAGACCTGGTGCATGGATTCGTGTGGATCAGGCCAAAATCAGCAGTATGACATCCCCCGAGGGGTCCTGGAGTGCAATAGGGAACTCTGCATAGTTGCTTTTGCTCAGCAGCTCCTGTGTTGAGCGTCTGTCCCCTAGTGGTCAGTGCATAACATAGATACTGGTTGGTCAGCTGGTTGGCTGGTTGGCCGGTTGGCCGGTCAGCTGGTAACTTAGGCTGATAAATAGATAGATAGATAGATAGATAGATAGATAGATAGATAGATAGATAGATAGATAGTACTGGAAGTCCTAGCCACAGCATTCAGACAAGAAGAAGAAACAAAAGGCATCTAAATTGGAAAGGAGAAAGTAAAACTGTCATTAGTTGCAGATGACCTAATAACCCTAATGACTCCACCAAAAAAACTACTAGATTTAATAAATGAATTTGGCAATGTAGCACCCAAAAACTGATGGCTTTTTTTATACACCAATAATGAATAATCAGAAAGACAAACTAAACAAACAATTCCATTTACCATGGCAACAAAAAAAAAATAAGATACTTAGGAATAAACTTAACCAAGGAAATAAAAGACTTGTGCTAGGAAAAATACAGGACATTGAAAAAAGAGATAGAGGAAGATATAAACAAGTGGAGAATGTACCCTGTTCATGGATTGGTAGAATCAACATCATTAAAATGTTCATACTACTCAAAGCAATCTACAGATTCAATGCAATTCTTATTGGTATTTCACAGATATAAAACAAATACTCCAAAAATTTATATGGAACCAAAAAAGACCCTGAATAGCCGCAGCAATTTGGAGGAAAAAACAAAAACAAAAAACAAAGTTGGAGAGATTATAACACCAGATATCAAATTATACTACAGAGCCACTTAATCAAAACAACTTGGTATTGACACAAGAACAGGAATATAGATCAACAGAACAGAAAGGACCCCAAAAGCCAACCCACTCCATTTCTCTCAATTAATACTTGACAAAAAAGGCACGAACATACAATGGAGTTAAGACAGTCTCTTTAATAAATGATGTTGGAGAAATTGGTCAGATACATGCAAAAAATATGAAACTAGATCCCCAACTTACATTATACACAAGAATAAACTCAAAATGGATAAAAGACTTAAATATATGTTGAGAAATCATAAAAGTCCTAGAAGAAACCATAGACAGTGAAATCTCAGACATCTCTCGTAGTAATATGTTTACCAATACATCTCCTAGGGCAAAGGAGACTAAGGAGAAAATACACAAATGGGACTACATCAAAATAAAACACTTCTGCACAGCAAAAGATACCATCAACAAAATGAAAAGAGAGCCCACTGAATAAAAGAACATATTTGGTAATGATACATCTGATCAAGGGTCAGAGGACCTAAACAGACACTTCTCCAAAGTGGACATACAGTTGGGTAAAAGACATGAAAAAATGCTCAAAGTTGCTGATCATCAGAGAGATGCAAATTAAAACACCAGCTCACACCTCATATCTGTCAGAATGGCTAACATAAACAAAGCAACAAATGAAAAATGCTGGCAAGGATGTGGAGAAAAGAGAACCCTGTTGGTGGGAATGCAAACTGGTGCAGCCACTGTGGACAACAGTATGGAGTTTCCTCAAAAAGTTAAATATGGAACTGCCGTTTGACCCAGTGATCCCACTTCTTGGACTACATAATAAAGAAACCTGAAATACCAATCAGAAAGAATATATGTACCCCTATGTCCATAGCAGCACAATTTACAATAGCTAAGATCTGGAAATACTCCAAGTGCCCACTAGTAGATGAGTGGATAAAAATGCTGTGGTGCATTTATACCATGGAATACAATGCATCAGTAAAAAAGAAGGACCTCTTACCCTTTGAGACAGCATGGAGGGACCTGAAGAGTATTATGCTAAGTGAAATAAGCCAGTCAGAGAAAGATAAGTTTTATAGGCTCTCACTCATATGTGGAATCTAATGATCAAAATAAACTGATGAACAAAATTGATCCAGAGACACAGAAGCCTAGACTTCAGAATCTCAGAGGGAAGATAGGGGAGGATAGGTGTGTGTATGGGGGGGGGGGGGCGCGGACGGTGACCATCCAAAGAATTTGCATGCATACATGAATAACCCCTGGTCACAGACAATAGGGTGGTGAAGACCTGGGATGAGGGCAGGCTAGATGGGGTCAATGAGGGGAAAAAGGGGACATGTGTAATACTTTCAACAATAAAGATTTAATAAAAAAATAGATTTAAAAATATGATGTCCAATTGTAACAGGATAGTAAGAAGCTAGGGAAATTCCTTGACAAGTGGAAACTGAGACAAAAATAATTAAACAAGGCCAAACAATTTGAGCAATTTACAGCCAGAAATGAATCACAAGGTTTTACCTTCCCTAACCAAGGACCCTAAAGAATAAATACTTTACACATTCCAGACTGCAAAGGGATCTAGGTTCTGGTCCTTCTTCATTGACGTTCTTTGAAAGTAAAACTAACCAGAAAAAAAACAAAACAAAACAAAACAAACAAAACAAAAAGCCCTGACCCTACTATATGATCAATCAACATATCGAAGGACACACCTGGAAAGTTAATGAATATTCTGTTAAGACCCTCCTATATAACCTCCCCTGGGACTCCCACCAGTTAGGGAGAGATTAAAAGGCTCAAAACAAAGGACCCACAATGCACTGTTCTTTCCTATGACATTTCTCAGGAGCCAAAGCTGCTGCTTCTATTCTAAACCCTGCCTTGTCTCACTGTCCCCAACTTTAATAAACATATCCTCAAAGTCACCTGGACTCATTTGTGAAATCTTTGTTTCACAAAGTCAAGAACCCAGACCTCACTGGCCAATTCAATGCAGACTGCTCTAAGCCCAGTCCCTGTCCAGCAATGCAATTAAAATACTCAAGTAACATACTGTGTATGAAGAATACATGGAACAAGATCAGTAAAAAAGTTATATGTATTCAAGTTGCATGATAAGACACTAGGGCCATTATAATATTCTCTCCCCTAATGTTTGAATTTTCCATAATAAAAATATCTTAAAGGATTAAAACAGTAGTAGGGAAATAAAAGGGTACCTCATCCATTTGATTATCCCTCATCATTTAACTAGTGAACCATTACAAGTGAACTATCACTTCTAATGCTCAGTAAATACAGGAGCAGTAGATCTGTTTCTGTTTGTGTGGAGTTATAGTATACAGGGTCCAGTCACTTTTTATAGTAAAGTGGCTGTGATGGGTGAATATTTGCAAATTTCAAATTCCTTATGGCTTATATTATCAAGGTTAATGTGGTTATATTTGTCCAAAGTTCCTTAATCTCAATTTTTTTGTAACTGTAATTTGTTTGTTTTATTAAAGTGATTATCTTACATAAAAATCTAGTCTAGACACTTAATTAACAATGTTACTCCCTTGCCTGATTTTAAAGTATAACCGAGACTTCTCTATGAGAAGCAAGGGGCTGCAGAACAAAACAGATTCATCCTCAGCATTCTGAGTGTATATGAATAAATGCCAGATCTGAAATATAATAGTTCAAGTTACGGGCTTAAATATCAGAAGTTCATGGAAAAGCTCTTTAGCAATAATCCTAGCAGTGGAGCAAAATATAAATCTCAGACTGTTCAGAAGCCTTTGAGAGCATTCATAATAGATGACCTCTTTTTTTTTTTTAATGTTATTCTTTAAAAAGGTCTTATCTACAAATAATTTTACTGAACAAGACTTGAAGCAGCCCACATCCTCCAAATTATATTTTAATGTGATTAAAAACATTTTCAGCTGAAACCGGTTTGGCTCAGTGGTAGAGCGTCGGTCTGCGGACTGTAAGGTCCCAGGTTCAATTCCGGTTAAGGGCATGTATATCGGTTGCGGGCACATCCCCGGAAGGGAGTGTGCAAGAGGCAGCTGGTCGATGTTTCTCTCTCATCGACGTTTCTAGCTCTTGATCTCTCTCCCTTCCTCTCTATAAGAAATCAATAAAATATATTTAAAAAAAATTTTTTTTCAGTGAAATGTTAAACTTTATTATAAATGAAAACTCTAATCTTTGTGTCTGACATACTAAAAAAAATTCAAAATGTAATATTTTTTCTTTTCTTTTGAATACCATTGTAATTAACCTAGTTATTCTTAACAGGAAAGAAGCAAAGGGGAGGACAAATAGCCTAGGCCAGTGGTCGGCAAACTGCGGCTCGCGAGCCTCATGCGGCTTGTGAGCCTCTGTTTGCCACTCTGTTGACTAATGAATTTGCAGACCACTGGCCTAAGCGTATAATTTGCCAAGAAGCACAGTTTATTGCTTCCCAGGAGGGTCTATTCCCCACCAATGGCTGGGTATAGGGACTGAATGGGGTGGAGAATAGAAGCATGACTAGTAAAGTCTGGGTGACACAGGGAGGTACTTTCTGTCAGTCACATATGGGAACAGGTCATTGGCTAGAGTAGGCATGGCCCCTGCAAGCACTGGAAGGTTTGAGATACAAAGGAGTTCACTCTCTCGCTTCGTGCTTTCTTAGTTTGCTCTTGTTTGACTCCAGGTTTCTCTTGGGTGACTCCTGATCTGCAGGGCTCTCATGCTCCTGCATTTGCCCAAAGTTCCCACAGCCATGTGGACCCCAAACAGTGGACTGATGGACTGCACCAGCCTGATGCTGTACCAGACCCAATTCCAACATGGGATGGAAGCTCTGGACACTGGCTCTGCTTCTATAATAGATCTGCTCAATTCCCAGCTGTACTTCTTTCAGGAGGGGATTAAAGGAAATGGGACTTTGGAAACCCAGGGATTGTAATTTAATGCAAATAAAAATCACACATCCTCCCTCACAAAGGAGATACTTTGCCTCTAGATATCCTAAGGCCGCCATCCCCCTGCGTCCAGTGGGGAAGAGGATCCCACACTTCTAGCAATAACATTTTTTTTTAATTTTTCCTCTTTTTATTTTTTTATGTTTTGTTTTTAAATCTTTATTGTTGAAAATATTACATATGTCCCATTCCTCCCCCCGATTGACCCCTTATAGCTTGCCTCTGCCCCTCCACCATCCTATTGTTTTTGTCCATGGGTTATGCATCAATAACATTTGTAAAGGTTGCTTCTCATGAAAAGACACCCAGAAAGCCATAATTGTTATTTTCCACCAGAAGAAAGTTAAGGCACTGGAGGTTGGGGGTGTGTGTGTGTGTGGGGGGGGGGGTTTACTCCACATAAGCTATATTACAGATTTAAACCAGGTATTTCAGCTTATTTTTTTCTCTATGCAATTTAACTATGTGCTCAGGGATTATAGGTATAATGGCAATGAAGTTGATAATTTCTGTAGTACATGCAAAATATGCATCACATATTCTTTGATGTAAGGAATTGTGCTATGGATAACAATTATGAAGAGGATTTGTAATTTTGCCATTCAATTCAGCTGAGGATGGAGAAGAAATGGTGTTGACCTCACACCAATTTTTTTTTTTTTTTTTTTTTTTTTTTTTTTTTTTGTATCATGTAACACTCGTTATTTTTAGCTCTCCTTCCCAGGCCTGAGAGCCAAGCATCTTACCGACTACCGCCTCTGTGTATTTTCCTTCCGGGGGAAGAGGGAAGTACTGATTTGGTGATAAATTGCTGCCATATCCCAGAAGAAAACCTTCCAGTTTTACATTAGGATTTGGACGCAGGAACTTCAAGAAGATAGAGTCACTTGTGGTGTTGATGTGGACTTTCAGGTTTGGCCTTTTACCTGAAGGTGGGAATAAAAAAACAGGTAGCTGTTAGTCATGAACATCCCAGCACAAGTTTGGAGCAAAGGATAGTTGTTATCGGAAAGCATGTTATACACTTAGTAACTCAATATTATGACACACCCACAGGAATAGAGAAAATACAGGTAATTCTGAGGTCACAGAAAAACAGTTTTGCTTTTTTAACACATAAATTAGTCTAGAATACAAGGTAAATGATAGGGTTTAATATTTAGCCATGTTCCATTGAGCAGGTAGGTGGGATTTCAGGCTACTTTGGCTATCCACAATTCGTCAGAACCTCTGTTTTATACATGCTGTCTGGGAATGGTGACAAGACCTGTGGTTGGTAAATTAAATTACTGCACTGGGAGAACCCCAGCTTCCTCGGTGCTGCTCTTGTGTTGCACTCCACAGGACTTTGTAATTACAGAGTTGAAGAGAGAGGAAAATGGGAAGAGTTCAGCTTAGGGGTAACTGAGATGGTAGAATAGGGAATTCTGAAGGACAAATGTGGAGGAGAAAAATGCTTAGTTCTATTTGGAGGTTACTGGAACAGTGAGACAATTACATGGAGATGCCCAACAGTAAGTCAAATATCTTAGTTTGATACTCAGGAGTGGGCTATAGTTCCAGCTGATATCATCCTATATAATAAAGAGATAATATGAAAATTGACCATCACTCCAACACACAAGATGGCCACCCACATGTGGACACAAGATGGCCACCACAAGATGGCTGGCAGGGAAGGGCAGTTGAGAAGGACCAGGCCTGCAAGGGAGGGCAGTTGGGGGTGATCAGTCCTGCAAGGAAGGACAGTTGGGGGGATCAGCCTGCAGAGGAGGGCATTGGGAGGGACAAGGCCTGCAAGGGAGAGCAGTTGTAGGGGACCAGCCTCTAGGGGAGGGCAGCTGGCGGGGGGCCCAGCCTGCAGGGGATGGCAGTTGGGGTGACCAGGCCAGCAGGGGAGGGCAGTTGGGGGTGACTAGGCTGGCAGAGGAGTGGTTAGGTGGTGATCAGGCTAGTAGGCAGAAGCTGTTAGGGTCAATCAGGCAGGCAGAAAAGCAATTGGGGGCCAGCAGTCCTGGATTGTGGGAGGGGTCCCAGATTGGAGAGGGTGCAGGCTGAGCTGAGGGACACACACACCCTGACTCCATGTACGAATTTCGTGCACCAGGCCTCTAGTTCATTTATAAATGATCATTGGCTGAATTTTCTGAGAAAGATTATGGAGTGAGAAGAGCAAACTTAATTAAGTCATGAAGGCATTAAAATTTATATTTATTGATTTTAGAGGGATAGAGGGAGAGAACATCAATTCTTATATGTGCCCTAACAGGGGATCAAACTAGCAACCTCAGCATATTGGAATGATGCTTTAACCCTGTGGTCGGCAAACTCATTAGTCAACAGAGCCAAATATCAACAGTACAATGATTGACATTTCTTTTGAGAGCCAAAATTTTAAACTTAAACTTCTTCTAATGCCACTTCTTCAAAATAGACTCACCCAGGCCATGATATTTTGTGGAAGAGCCATACCCAAGGGGCCAAAGAGCTGCATGTGGCTCACGAGCCGCAGTTTGCCAACCATGGGTCTAGGCATCCTAATACATTTCTAGAATCCAAAGATTTTCTGAATTCAAAAACATGTCTGGCTCAAAGTTTTAGATAAAAGATTGTGAACCTGAAATATCTTCTTCCTTTATTCCACAAGAAATTTCATGTTTCTAAAATATTGTACCTATTCAGAAAATTGCAATTACTAATTTAACATCTCACATTTCCTTCCTCATTAATAAAAGACTTGTATATATATCAGTCAGCACCTCTGAACAGCATGGGGCTTCCCAAAGTCATCATATTCCAGTCAAAATCAGCCCAGACCACCTCAATATAGCTACACAAAAGGATTCTATTAGGCATTTGAAAAACTAAACACAGCCCCTTCTTGGATACCAGGTTGTGGAAATGAACCTTTCTTTTACCGCAGCAGCCAATACTACTATTTCTAGATATGTGCATAGTACTTTGTACTTCCCAAGAATTTGATGTTATTTCCATGAACTTCTTGCTTCTCAGATAGCTATTCTTATACTTGTAACAAAATTGAAACCCAGAGACATTGGGTTTCTAAAGTCTGAGGAAGACTTACCTAGTCCAGTTCACCTAGTCCAAACAGCTACATTAAAGATAGACATACCCTGTCACTCTGCAAGTCAGATCTCAGGCTCAAAACTGGGTCTCAGGTTCTCTCTAGGCTGGGCTTATTTTGTTTTTATTGAGACCTTTGTTACTACCCACTAGACTCTAGTGACTAGAGTAAGGAGTGGCCAGCCCCCAGACAATAAAACTTAAGTTGATGTTAACTTCTGATGTTTTGTCCTAACTTTATTAGATTTCGATGAAATGATTTACACTTCAGATACAACAGATTTTATCCAAGCTAACTTTTCTCATCTCAGTTGTGTGACTAAATTAACCCCAGAGTTACTCCATCCTGCTCACTATATGGAGTAAATATAAGTCAAGCACATATTCTGTTACCTTAGAACATTATCAGGCCTCACAATAAATGAAAACACAGACGGCCTGTTTCAGCACCTTGTAAGGAATCTTAGTGTGTTTGGGCTGCACACACATTTGACTAAGAGCCAAGAGTCACAGCATTATCACATTAGACCTTTGCTATAAATTTTGGCATGATGTACCACATGATTACTCCCCTTGGCCAGTGGACAGGATGGCTACACCAAGTGAGAAAAAGGCAGGCTGTAAACAGAATCACTGATCAACCGAAATGGGAGTGTTCTCATTTCCTTTGCACAGGAATTTTTATATCTTCAGTCTTTTTTCCCTTTTCCTAATAATCTATGTCAACAAATGCATCAATAGCCCTGGCTGATTTGGCTGAGTAGATAGAGTGTCAGCCCTCGGACTGAAGGGTCCCAGGTTCGATTCTGGTCAAAGCAAATGCCAAGAGAGATACAAAGTAAAGCATGTAAACCTTTCAGGAAAGCAATACTGGTATGGCTGAGAAAAAGACTGCAAATTGGCAAAGTGGAATATTAGATCTATGACAATTATTTCTAATCCTCTCTTTTCAACACTCCAGGGAATCTCTAAATATTTCAAAGGGGGTTGTGAAATTCTTTAAGAAAAAAAAGTCTTTCAAAACAAAATTACAATTAATCCTCTTTTACTTTTCAAAAGTAAATACATGTCCTGTGGCATTAAAAATAACAAGAGAGGAAGTGAGGTTAGAAAACCAGATAAAAGGTAGACCCTATAAGTTCATAGAATTCTCTGCATCAGACCAAGGAAGTGTGTTGCTGTTGCTGTGGGCACAAGTGCTAAGCAAACATTTCATGTTGAACCTAGAGTTCTGAGTGGCTGTGGTCAGTTTCAATGAAGCTCTGACCAAATGCACAGTACAAACATGTGGTACTTACACCAGTTCAACTCCTGCAGACATCCAGGCATGATGGGTGAGAAAGGAATTACCATTACAGCCCTTTCAGTAGGAGAAATTCTTTCATGTCTATATGTATTTGTAATACATATGTCAATTAAAGAACTTATATCCATAATATTTAAAATAATGCTTGCTATTCAGTAAGAGGACAAAACATTTAAGAAAAAAAGGGCAAGAGATTCAAATAGATTTTCCACTAGAGTAGATAACCAACAAGCACATGAAAAGATACTCAAGGTCATCAGATGTTTTCTGTAAGAGGTCAAATAGTAAATATTATAGGCTTTTCAGGCTGGAGGCTTTCTACCTACCTTAACTACTCAACTCTGCCTAAACAACTCAACTATAGCACTAAAGCTGCTATAGACATTATGTAAACAAGTGAATGTGTCTGTGTTCCAATAAAACTATATTTACAAAAATAGGCAGCTTGACTTAGCTACCAGTTCATTGTTTACAAACTCTTGGTCAACACTACTAGTCTTCGGGGAAATGCAAGTTAAAACCATGATGCTATGCCACACACATTAAGAATAGCTAAATTAAAAAGACTGTCAAGTGTTAGACAAGATTTGGAACAAGTAGAGTCCTCATGCATTTTGAGAATGTTAACAGGTAGAGTCATGTGTGAAATTGTTGGGAAGTTACCAAGTAACCCATCAGGTTTATTCCCAGGTATTTACTCAGGAGATATAAAAACATAAGTCTATGCAAATATTCAAAACAGCACAAAACTCGAAACAACCAAATGTCCATCAAGAGTTGAATGAATAAACAAAAATTATAACATCCATATAATAGAATATGACTCAGCAATAAAAGAGAACACTTTTTATTTATGTAATTCAACATGGGACATCATCATGAGCCACAACCTCCCTCATCTCCTTCTGATAGAATAGGGGTGTCGAACTCAATCAGAGAAGGGGCCAAAATCTAAAATCCAGCCTAAATCGCGGGCCAAATGGTTTACTGAACAGTCATAAACTGTCATTGTGATGGAAACGCAGCTGAGTGCAGTGATGACAGCGCGGTGCAGGCCACATTGCAAGGCCTGGTGGGACGGATTTGGCCCGCGGGCCTTGTGTTTGACACATGTGTGATAGAAGGTCATCCAAATATCTTGCCATTACAGTACTGGAGAAAGTAGTTTTAATAATGCCTGACATTATTATTTGCCATTCAACCAATGGCACATATATGAAATCAGCAAGTCCCTTCAAGCTTTATTATGTTCCAAGAACTGACAATTGTAAATTTCTAATCTATCCTATGTTTTTCAGAGTGAATTGAAAGCAGAAAACATTCCAGTGCCTTATGGTCACAGCAGCTTGTTAAGGAGCTATCAAGAGAAAACATCCCAAGTTCATGTATTAAGTAGGGCAGTTACTGTCTGACAACATATTCAAAGGCTTCCAAAATCATAGTTGATGGCTTAGATTGTGTTTAATTGACCTGAAATGCTAAGTTATACAAACCATACTTTTAACCTAGAACTTGGCAATAATTTAACATTCTCAGACAATCAAAAAGGGATCATGTAACATAGGCTTGGTGCTCAAATCTCTTCCTGTCCTGATACTATGATCCAAGGAAAGATGTTAGGAGGAAAAAGAAAACCATATGGAGTTTCAGAAAATTTTCTGTGACAGCCACAGGGTGAAAGGAGTGGTCAAAGACAGACAAGTATCTTCAGTGTTCCTGATCCTTAAATAGAAATGTGTGGCCTGTAATCTCTAGCATGACTTTGTCATACCAATAATACCATCTTGAAAGCCAGTGATACACTTGAAAATTTCCCATAGCAGAAAAAGCATTGAAACTGCAGTTAAATATTTGAAAGAGAATGAAAATTAAATGTTGCTATTAATTAAATTACATTAGGCATTATAAAAATGACTTCTACCAGTACTATCATGACATGATGTTTAAATAAACCTTCCATGGGAAAAAGAGTCTGTGCACGGTGGTTATGGAGATGAGGAAAGTCATGACTCATTCTACAGAAAAGATAGGTGGAAAGAATTAAGTTGTTTTGGTAGTGGTGGTGGGTGTATGCAGAATTGCAATTAAAAGTTCTCACAGAGTAATTACTAGATAAATCCTTTTTAAATTTCAGATTCTTATTCCAGCTTATTAATCAAAAACATCACAGATTATCTATTACTCTCTTGGGGGATGAAGTTTTACTGAGGCCCAAAAGAAGATCTCTGAGAGCTTGCAAAGAACTAGTGTGCAGCAAACATGGAGCAGCTTGACAGCATGCCTTCTGGGACAGAGCTGTCACCCACTATTGTTTAAGTTGCACAGTGCAAATATCTAAATGTCACTAGTCAAACCATCTTTTATCTATGGCTCTACATAGCAGCCACATTCACAAAGACCAAGCAAAAATAATTGCTAACTTTTAAGATTGGATGATTTGATATGATAATCAAACTGAAAATCTCTTGTCTCTTCCCATAGCCCTGATGCTCCCATTCACTCACTTCAGGACTTTGACTTCTATCTCCTTGCCTTCCGATTCTGCTGTCACAGGTAATGAGGAATATGGGTGGTAGGAGGTCTGATGTAAGGAGGATAAGAATTTGCAACAAAACTTTGGACATTGTTATCCCTACTTTACAAATAAAATTACTTCACCAGATATATACAACTCATAGGATGAATCAAGGATTAAATCAGAACAATAAAAGAAAAGAAATTCTAGGCATTTGGGAAATGATGAATTAAGAGCCCACAATGCAATATACTGATAATCTATTATAGAATTATATATTTATACCTGAAATATATATAATCTTGTTGTCCAATGGCCCCCAGTAAATCTAATGAAATTAAAAATATATAACCACACACAAAAAAAAGAGCATACTGCTTTAGAGGTGAACAGAAGGCATTCCTGCTTGTGTTTTTAAATCTAAAAACATAAAAAAAAATATCCTGAGTAAACTAATGTAAATATATACAAAGCAAGATTTCAATAAATTTAAAGAAAAATTGCAATTTTTTTTTTAAAAGTACAGAAAAAAAATTGTGTAAAAGTACCATAAGACACATGAGCCAGGGAATGGGGTCCTTTAAATAAACTCAGGTCTTGACTTTACACAACATGACCAGTGACAGCAAGAAGCTCCACCTACAGTCCTAGCACACACAGAGCAGCGTGTTCCCTCTTCAGGGCCTTGAGGCCAGTCTGCCAGCTCGAGTACATGTTCCCACATGTAGCATGTGCTTAGAGTCCAGGAAATAAAGGCCATAGCTCACCTGGAGAGCTCCTCTCCTAAAGCCGCACCCGGACAACTCCCAGGGAGCCATGACCTCCGGAGTCAACTGAATTTTCATTAGGACATTCTAGTCACCACATACTCAGAGTACATTTGCTGTTGAATTTAGAAAGAAATGCTATTTTGCCAAAAACCTGAGGGAAAAAATGTTTTCTCCCTAATGGGGCACTTTATATGTTTGCCCAACTGTTTGAATAAGTGAGTTCCATTTCCACTAAAACCACCAGTTTCCACCTCAGTCAGAATTCCCAGTGCCCTGACTCCTCAGGCCAACACTTCCCTGGCTGGTGACTTCGGATGACTGCAGAGACTGCCTGGACCTGGCAATGCTGACATTTCAACATCACATGGCAAGAGCAGTAACCGCATTACCTACTCTGTGACCCCACCACAGCCAAGCAGGAAAATTACTTTTCATAGACTACCTTCTATGTCAACAGCTTCTGATTTTTAAGGATAAATCTCATCTTGAGACATACACAGCTGTCACTTACACACATCCCCTGGATCTAATTCTTCTCAAATTATTCTTTAAAGTCTGGAGCATGCTGGGCTTTTTTGTAGGTGGGGAGTGGGAGGATGAGAGGGCAACCACAAGTAGTCAATGACCACAGCAAAAGGAATGATGGCAGTAGTGTGCCTTGTGGAAGGAGAGAAAGCCTCCTTGAGAGGGTTCTTAACAGTGCCCAGTCAGAGTGTCAGCATCAACTGAGGACGCTGTACTTACACATCCTCAGACTCCACTCCAAGCCTCTTGAATCAGAAATCTGGGGTGGGGGCAGCAATTTGTATTTTAACAAGCTGTTTGGGAAATTCTGATGTATACTCAAGTTTGAGTACCATTACTCTGTGTAAACACACTCATCAAAAAATAAAATCATTGGGCCAATATCTTTTAAAAGGAGATTTACAGATATGCAATGCAATATAGAGAAAAAAAGGACTTTTCCTATAATACTGTTAGATTTCCTACCATGACCATTTTATATTTATTTTGATCTGTGAACAAACTCTGTGAATTAGAGTTTTCTAGAATTACAATGTCTGGAGACACACAAAATAAAATGTTATAAATGTCTGGAAAATTCCTCTGACTTCAAGCATCAGTTGTATGTCTTTAGCTCTAACCAAACTTTTTAGAGATTTAGAAGATGAGTTAACATTTTATTATAAAAAGTTTCAAGCCTACAGATGCGTTGAAAGGATTTTGCAGTGCATATCCATGGAGCTACCACCAAGAGTCCATGTCTTATCACATATTGATTCATCTCTCTATCCCTCTATCCATCCATCAATTCACCTTATTTTTTAAAATAAATTTCAAAGTAATTACACTTCAGTATTCTTTACTCCCAAATACTTCAGCATGCATATCATTAGAATTCAATATTTATTTTTCTATTGAATTAAATTGTTTTCTAAAGAATTTAAGATAAATTTACATATAATGAAATATATAATCTTAAATATATAATCTTAACTATACATAACTTATTTTTTTTCTAAATGTCATGTATCTGTGAACCCAAAACTCTATTAATATTTAGAAAATTATCATCAATCTAGAACGTTTCCTCATGCTCCTTCTCAGTTCATTCTCATGCCATCCTCCTAGAAACAATTATTCTGATTTTTACTAGATTAGTTTTGCCTGTTCTAGACTTCAGTTAGATAGAATCATACAATATGTACTCTTTTATGTAAGGCTTGTTGCACTGAACATAACGTTTTGGAAATGTATAATTTTGTTACATGAATAGGTAGTTTTTTGTTGTTATTTTTACTGCATAGTATTCAGATAATTATTTTTTTTAATATATTTTATTGATTTTTTACAGAGAGGAAGGGAGAGATATAGAGAGCTACAATAGAAACGTCGATGAGAGAGAAACATCGACCAGCTGCCTCTTGCACACCCCCAACCGGGGATGTGCCCGCAACCAATGTACATGCCCTTGACCAGAATTGAACCTGGGACCCTTCAGTCCGCAGACCGACGCTCTACCACTGAGCCAAACCAGCTTTGGCAGCATAGTATTCAGATAATTATTATTAAAAGCAACATTTTTACATCTTCCAGTGTCTTCACAAAATACAAATCTGTCTTGATTCACTAATTTTTTAGGATGCTGATTAAACTTTAATAAAATTTTCTATGAATACAAGGGAGAATCTATGTATATTCCACATATTTATTTACATTATGCTATTTACCAGGCAAACAAAACTATAAACTCTTCTATTTATAATAAATGCTTAATCATAATACTTTAACAAATGTTTCATAGTAAATGAAGACAAAAATAGTAAATGCAGGCAAAACTATTTAATGGTTTCATCTTCACTGGAAGGATTAAGACATTGATACTCAAGTATCTGCTACCTTTCTCTCTCACTCCCAGCTAATAGAATGCCAGGCATAAGAGAGCCTCTTTTAACAGTAAAATGTGATCTTGACTTTCCTATCTCAGCATGATTTACACTAAGAAGGAAGTGGATAAGTTTAAATGTGTCATAAGAAAATAAAATTGCTTATCCTGACAATCTTACAATAATCTGGTATCAAAAAACTGTCATTCTGATTAATAGTACTCTATTTGGTCAATTTCCCTAAAGGACTCTTTTGTTTTCTTTTCTCATAACTCCAAATTGGGTGCATGGTAAATTCCATCAACCAAGTAATAGTCAAATGTAGTCAAAATTCTTCTTTATAGGTTGAAGCAGAAAATGCACAATTTTCACTTGCACCAGCAGAAATCTTGCACATACAAGTTTTAATATTCCCATTGTGAAAACGTTGCTGCAGGGAACAAATTGGAAAGACTCTTAATGAAAATAAAAATAGTGCTGTCTTGTAAAAATCTGTCCGTCATTAATAACACTTTGTTAAATAAATCTGGCTTTTATTTATTTACTTATTTTGCAAAGTCTCACAAATGAAAACATGAATTATGGATTTATCCACCATGACTGTTTAGACCAATGGTCGGCAAACTGTGGTTCTCGAGCCACATGCAGCTCTTTGGCCTCTTGAGTGTGGCTCTTCCACAAAATACCACAGTCTGGGCAAGTCTATTTTGAAGAAGTGGCATTAGAAGAAGTTTAACTTTAAAAAATTTGGCTTTCAAATGAAATTTCAATCGTTGTACTGTTGATATTTGGCTCTGTTGACTAATGAGTTTGCCGACCACTGGTTTAGACATTTGGAATCTTCATGAATTATTTATAATTTGTTCAGTTAATAAGTAACCAGTGCTGATGTATACAGCTGCTTATTTTGAGCTTTCACAGCATTAAAAAGTCCCAGAGGAGCCCTAGCAGGTGTGGCTCAGTTGGTCGAGTGTCCTCCCATTCACTAAACATTTCTGGTTTCATTTCAGGTCAGAGTTAGGTCCCCAGGGGTCCAATCTGGGTGCGTGCAGGAGGCAACTGATTGATGTTTCTCTCTTTCTCTCTCCTTCTCTCAAATCAATAAAAACACTTTTTTTAAAGCCCTAGAGAAAAATTAAACCACCATGAGAGTGTGATTACATGGCCTAAGGTACTAACGCAGACAGGGCCACTTGCTAATAACCCCATAGTGGGGCATCCCATTTTAATATGTTGTGGGAGCAACAGAAGGGGTTTGGACATCAACTTTGCCTTTTACTGAGTTTGGCCTAGGTCACCTGTCCTCTCTGAGGTTCATTGTCCTCGTCTGTGGAATGAATTGTAGAATCCCAAATACATTCTCAATCTTAAGGCTATCTCTGACACCTTATCTAGACAGAATATCTTCCTATAAAAATGCAAGAAAATAAATCAGAAAGAAAATTTGTTTCTAGAAACATTAGCCTAATAATTTCCAGATAACATTTGCTTTTCACAGAAATCTAAACTTACACCTCAAATGTGAAAAAGAAAACACAAATTTTCATAGGGTTGTGGAAAAAAATGTGACTGTCACATATAATTGTTAACAGCTTTCCTGAGGTATAATCACACAGCATAAAATTCGCCCACTGTAAGTATACAATTCAATAATTTTTAGAAAATTTCTAGAATTTACTAAATCCATTAAATTCTAGTTTGAGAACATTTTCATCACTCTAAAACAATCCCCTGTGGTCAATTCCTGCTCCCACCCTTAGTGTTAGGTAACTACTAGTCTGCTTCCTGTTTTGCTCTTAGTTTGATAAAATTAACTCATACAACACAAATGAACTCCCATGGGATGGACAGTGGGAGGTTGGCTGTGGGAATATACTGACCACCAGAGGGCAGCTCCTGCATTTATGGTTTTCCCCTGGTGGTCCGTGCATGTCATAGCAACCAGTTGACTGGCCATTCAGTTGTTTGGTCATTCAGTGCTTAGGCTTTTATAGATAGGTAAATACTTAGGTTAAAAATATGGTAACTTCATGTCTAACTTTCTAAGAAATCGTCAAACTTTTCAATTTTTATATTAATATTTAAGATTACGACTATTACTCTTGCTTGAGGACAACACCAAATTGTGATCATCCAAAAAATGAGCTTTTTGGTCACTATCATTAATATACATTATATAATAAAATTAATAACTTTCAACCCTTAGATTTCTATCTTTAGTCATTAATGAAGACAAGACCACTTATCTTATTATAAGAATTATTTAAAGTAACTCCAATTTATTCAGAATGCAAGAAATAAGCTTTCTGCCAATGATTATGATATGGGATAAATTACTAAGTTGTCTTCTCAATCTCTAGTCATTTCAGTTTTTAAAATATTTTAGCCTATAATAATTATGTTAATATTCATTCACCAGAGAATTAGTTGGTTCTGGAAATATTAACTTTATTATTACTTACTAGAGGCCTGACGCTTGAAATTCAAGCACTGCAGGGGCGGGGCCCAGTCCAGCGTGCACCCTCTCGCAGTCCAGGAGCCCTCACTCCTTACTGCCCACCTGCTCACTGCTCCTTACTGCTTGGCTCACTGCTCCTTAGTGCTGTCACGGAGGCAAGACAGGCTCCCGCCACCACCACTGCACTTGCCAGCTGTGAGCTCGACTTCTGGCTGAATGACACTGCCCCCATGGGAGTGCACTGACCACCAGGGGCAGCTCCTGAATTGTGCGTCTGCCCCCTGGTGGTCAGTGTGCATCATAGCTACTAGACATTCTGGTCATTCTGCCCTAATGGTTGCTTAGGCTTTTATTATATAGAAGAGAGGCCCAGTGCACAAAATTCATGCACAAGATGGGGGGGGATCCCTCAGCTCGGCCTGAACCCTCTTGAAGTCTGGGACCCTTCAGGAGATGTCCGACTGCCAGTTTAGAATCAGGCCTAAACCGGCAGTCAGACATCCCTCTCTCAGTCTGGGACTGTTGGCCCCTAACTGCTCACCTGCCTGTCCTACCTCCCCTAACCACTCTGCCTGACTCCTTGATCACCCCTAATTAATTGCTGGGGGGCAGTCGGCCAGGCTGAGGGACCATGGTCATTCTGGCCTCTAGTCATTCTGGTTGTTCTGCCGTTTCAGTTGCTGGGCTTTTATTAAGTAAAATACCTAATATTAAAGAGAAATTTAATGTAAACTTTGACCTTGTGAACCAAATGCCTCAGTTGGGTTCATCTGAATATGTAACTAAATAATGACAGGATTTATTGCTATTTGGGTTACGTTTTTCACTGTTTCTTTTTCAATGAATTAAAATTCAAACATGGTTTAAAACATTTTGAATGCCTAAAATGTTTTTAATATTAATAAAATATTAAAATTCGTGATCATGCACATATCTCATATATAATTTACTTCTCTGATGGTTGTAATTACTGTAGCATTTGAACTTTTCTAGGAAAAGAAAGCCAAAATGGGTTATCACTGCCTATTGGTATGACATTATTAAAATTTCCCAGTGTACCTGGTAGATGTGATTCAAGCTTAAGACCAGGTCCTTAAAGTGAAATTTTAAAAACATTTATTAAATGTTAGCAAAATATAACTAAATATAAACTATTTGGAGGGAAATGTCTTCTTGTCTTAAAATTAAAAAAATAAAAAGGAAGTATTCCTCATAACTCTTTTTTAACGTGACAAAGTTAGCTTTCTTTTCTTGTTCTTGTATTTAGAACTTAGAATCTGTGATGATTTGCCCCCAATCCGTTCCAAATTCTAAAGTAGAAAACGAATAAACAAGATTGCCTTTTGAGTGTTCCAGTACTATTCATGGGAAATTGTCCCTTAGACACTGAAAATGTGAGTATTCAATTTCCACTGGTCACACCACTACCCAACCAATTCAAGCTGTGAGGGAAGCAGAGGAAGAGGGGCCAGGAGAGGTAACAAGGAACCAAAGTCAGTTAAGGTTGAGATGTAAACTGTTGGGTAACAGAAGCTATCATAAAGTTGAGGGGGGGGGAAAGATAAAGTATATAGGACAAGGCAACTATTGGTAGCAGGAAATAGACACAGGAACTACAAGAGTAAAAATCTGAGGTTCCATTGTTGGGGTGCCCAGACCTTCCATAGCACCACAGCTGCTGTGATCTGAGGATGGGTAGAAATTAGTCAGCCAAAGTGTCCATGTGCATATGGGGTAAGGAGAGGGCAGAAACAGCATTCCCAGGAGGCTGGAATAGCATGAGCACAGGGCTGAGGGAAGTCTCCCAGAGCACCCTGAAGAAGGTCGGTGTGGCTGGGATGAGATGGGGCAAGGGGTGAGCAAGGAGGCTTCAGAAGTCGATGGGACCCCCATAGACCACATTAAATGATCTGTTAAAAGCAAACCTAAACTATCAATATTTCCCCCTGCCAGCCACACACACACACACACACACACACACACACACACACACACACACACACTTATGAGAAATAAATAATATAAAATTTAAATCTTCTACAGTTATAAAGTATGTCCACATGGTAGGAATCTTGCCTCATGTGCCCTCAGCAACAACAGCTCAAGTAAAATGCTCAGAGCCAAGAAATTTTTTTTGGTAGAAAAAAAAATGCTTTTTTTTAATAAACAAACATCAAAAATATTTCACAAATAGACTACGGTTGAAATGGAATTCAAACAGTACAGGTCCTCATGCAAACACCATGTGCTATTAAAATCAATTGTTATTATAACAAAGTCAGCCAGCTTTTTTTTTTTTTTTTTTTTTTTTTTGTGAACGAAGAATATAAAGGCTTATTTTTCTCTAAAAAATCAATTATTGATTCCATTCTTTAGCCAAAAGTAAAAGTAAAGTAAAAAAAAAATGGCTGTAATTGACTCTATTAGTAAGGACAGCCTGAGAATTATGCTACGTATATTTTATAATCTGTCTTCCCCAAATTACTCCTTTATCGCCCGGTTTAGCCCAGGCTGGTAGCACAATTCCTATTCCTCTTTTATTTTCCTTTCCACACCACCCCAATAATAATCCATGCACTGACTTTTTAACCTCAAAAGTATGCAAATAATACACATTTATTTTAATAACAAAATATAAGAGTTACAAGAGATAAAATTTGTTTTTAAAATAACCTATTATTTAATATGCAGAGAGGTCTTCTGAAAAATAATTTATATGTCCTGTTACATATTTTCCCTAATGTATATGCTATCTTACAAAAATAGGATGATATTTTAAGTACTATTTTATAACCTGTTCTTTTGACCCTTATCACCCAGTGAATTAGCTTTATAATTGAATTTATTTATCGATAGGTGGCATTTGGTATTCATTTTAGAGATGAGGACTTGGTCTTATAAAGTTTGTATCATTAGTTTGACCTAGTTTTTCATCACACTTGAGACCTGTTCTATTGAGTCCAAATGGCAATTGTATAAACTCGCTGAATTGTTTATGAGATGATTGTGCATATTTTGGCTCTGATGGTGCTAATGTTTCTATGTCTCAAGATTCTTTGCCTGGTCTTCTAAGAAGCAGTGCTTAGGAAGGGAGGACTGCATGATGGGAACAGCCAGGGTTGGAGCCAGAAAACCTGTGTTCAAGTTCCCAGTGACATGATAATTAACTCAATAGCTGAATGTCACATTCCCCTATAAAATATGATTAATCACACACAACTATCTTCTCAGAGATACTGATAGAATTAAGTGGAATAGTTGATGAGAAGCAGTTCTAAACTGTGCTATTCAGCGATAGTTGTTATTGATGCAACCTTATTCATAGTGTGTGTTTCAATTTGGGTGTACTTTGAATTTTTAGAGTTCCTTGCATTCCAACCAAATATTCCTTGTACATATATAGATGTAGCCTCTATGTGATCGTAAGTTACACAGGAACATTGACCTTGGCAACAGAAAAGATATTCAATACATATTTTTCAAATGAATGAGCAAACACATACATAATTTTACTTAAATGGGAAATATTGTGCCTGCTCAAAATTAATGCTAAAATAAACAAATGAATCTCCTCAAAGAAAATGTTATTATATTAGAAGATAAAGGCATGTGAGCATTATTACTCAGTACATTCAATAAATTCTACATAGAAGAGTAAGCTGCAGCTGAGGTGATTCAGAGGAGCAGTAAGTATTAGAAATGGGTGGGTCAGGAATGGTGTCATAGAAGAAAGAGCCTCTGAGCTGGGTCTTGAATGGTAAGAAACACTTGTCCAGAGGACAGCAAGAAGGGATTGCAGACTGAGGAAAAATGAAGGTGAGTGTCTGGGGATTGGTGTCTGTGATAATCCATTCTACAAGGCATTGAGTAAGGCATATTCAATCAATATATCCTGCTGCTCAAAACAGTCTTTCCATCCACTCTCTAATTTAAAATTAGTATCAGATCATAAGCATCTGATGCCATTTCATATTGTTCCCACAGAGAAATCATTCCTCTGAGCGAGGAGTTATTTCTAAGGGGTCCAAACATAAACTAATACATATACTTAATTTCTGCAGTGTCCACCTACCCCAGGCATTGCACAGCAGTCATTCACAGAAATGTGATGTCCAGTTTCAAGGAGCTGGGTCAGTGCTGCTGCAGGCCATGACACTAAATCCAGCATACTTAACTCCACTCACTGAGGATGAAGAGATGTGCCCCAGTCCACTCTAATGAGCAATGATGGACTAATTCTTAAATTTACCTATCATTTCCCATACTAGCATTAAAACAACTTTAATGGTTTTAATGATTCTAGAACTATCTTAGACAAGTGTACAGACTGGAGAAGTCCATGTTTTAGACATTTGTTTTAAGTGCCCATCTTCATAACTTTTCTATAGCATTTAACACGTCTGACCACCTTTATGCATGTGCTTTGACATGTGGACCCATGAATGCACACCCTCACTCACCCACACCCCTTTGGTTTGACCCTGGGACACAATGGTATTTACAAGATCATCATATTTTAAGAACACTTCTTTCCCTTACATTCCTTCCTCTTCTGGCCCTCAGAACTGGGTAGTTCACTTAAGTTCAGTGTTTTGCTCCCAGGGAATTCCTTTACAGTTGAGTCTTCAATGATAACTTAGCTTCTAACTACCAATTAACTTTGCTTTCTCTGAAACCTGTACCTCTGTTTCTGAATACTCATTCAGCTTTGCTTCTCCAGACCTCGTGAGCCTCTGACACTGTCATCAATGACACACAAACCCAACCATCGCAATCTTCCTCAAAAACCTTTCTTTTTCTTTTTCTTCTCTGCCTTTCTTATTTCCCTTCTTACGACACAGGCCTAGGCACCTGAGTCACCCTTGCAGATTCATGGTTCATACCTTGCTATAAAACGCATCAAACAGCAAATTCCAAATGCAAAGACGCCTATGACTTTGCTTCACTGTCGCCCTGGGCTTTGAGTGGTGGTTCTCTTCTGAAAAGTTAAATTTGAGGAAAAAGTGACTTCCCCTGTCTTCTTTCTTTCCATTTGCCCACTTTGATGGAGGTCACTTCAGATCCCACTAATTCTGTTATAACTGAAGAGTCTCTAAATGACAAACCACATATAGATTGTGGTTTGATACATTCTAATTACATAAAACAGGTTGTAAATGAACCACTTTCCCAGACATTCCAATTTTATCCTCTTTCCCAGCTTTTTCAATAAAACCACTGCTTATTATTTCTAATTCACTCCATTTGTATACTATTGAATAACATTTTAATTCTTCCTGTTGATATTCTGGTCTCTGAGGGGAAGAAGCAATTTTGTCTCTGGTCTACAAATAAATCCCTTAAGTTCTGGTCAAAACTGCCACTCTTCCAATTCAATTCATCTTTAAAGGTGAACAGAGTGTTATTTCAGACACTGGTGCTATAAAGACAACACCATCTCAACCGTGACTTGTCAGTTTTCTCCTATATGCAGGCTAGATAAACTTTTGTTTCTGTAAAATCCCACTTAGTTCTTCTGAGCTGTTACTTGCTCTTAACTTTTCCCCTTCTCTCTTTTCATTTCTAACTTCTGAAACCTTATCCTGCATCCTCTTGATGCATCTTTGATTTGTTTTTACTCTTCATATATAATTCTTCCCAAACCCTATGTGGGATGACCTCATTTCTTTTTGTGTTTGGGACCATGGATCTTCTGGGTTTGATAGTACCCATAGACTTATCCTGAAAAGACTGGTAATCATACCCATTATTACACTAATCAAATTCATCACCTCTCCAACCTATCCTTCTTAATATTTGTATGTAACTATGCTTTATGTTACCTCTTCCTCCTTCTAAATCTAGCACTAAAATAGTAGATGACCCCTCAATGCTCTTGGCATAAAGGTCAAAATAAAGCTATCCTTATAGATGAAAGAGAAAAGAAACTATCACACAATAATGTTGCAGGCCCAGGTGAAATAATATGTACGCAAAAATGGGTAAGGCACTTCCAACCATTGTACCTCTGAAATGAGGGCTACAGGTGTCTAAGTGTTAACTCTAATGCATGATAAGGGCTATATCCAGAGAGCATTTACAAGGAAAGAAAATGGATTTTCTGAGGTAAGGAGGAAAATATTTTTAGGAACACTTCTCTGAGGAAGTAATATTATTTTTGCCTTTGAGAAAATGACCAGACAGTTGGAGATACTATTTATACAAAGTAATGTTTGACATTTATTGAATTCAGAGGGATTAGAGATTTCTGTCCAGGGAAAGATTCATGGAGAAGTTGGAACTTCAGCTGAACCTTGAAAGTAAAAGCCAAATGAAAAGCAGAACTTGGAAGAGCATTTCAGGGGGAAAATGGTAGAAGCAAAAACCCATATTGAACTATACTTTGGTTGCAATGGAAGGATCATATTCATAGGTCCTTGGAATCTCGGAGTTGCAAGGGACTTGAAAGTAATCATGTCAGTTCTTTCTAGTAATGACACTAGACAGATACACTGGAGCCAGGCTGTGGATTAGCCTTTAGGATAAACTTAGAACCCTTCACCTTCCTAAACACTAATTCCTCTAACAATGGCCCAACTACAGCAATCCTAGGTACTGCATTTCTGTTTTTCATCAGAATATTTTCTTCTCAAATATGGCATTTAGGAATATACATGAGATATTTGCCTTTTAGAAATAATTCAGTGGTATTTGAAAGACTTATTGTTATTTGTTAATGGGGCATAATAAACCAAAACTTGGAAACATCAATACAAACAGGAAGCATTAACTTTGGGCCAAAAAGGCAATAACTCTGATTTTTTGGCAAAATTATAAAGTCTGAAGAGGGCTGGGAATTATGAAATATTGGAATTACCCTTTGAATAGAATTTCACTGGTTAGCCATTAGTCACAGAATCTCTTCTAATCAATTTAAGAATTCTTTTCATTTGCACCCCTAACTTCCCTCATGACATTTATTTTAGAATGGCCATTCCCTGGGAGTCTTTATTTGTATTCCTTTCCTCTGTCCTTCACTATTATAATTTAAATATTAGTTACTCAATGAAATAAGTAAAATGACAATAAACTGATTGTGTTAAGCAATTACAAATATTTTTACAGTATTGTTAGCCACTCCTTTTAGAAATACATGGTATGAGACAAAACAAGGTACAGGCAGTCCCATAGACCTTTACGTTACACATAGATAGTCTTAGGAGATAACCTGCCCTACATAACCTTAGCACAAAAATGTTGTCTGTGTAGGGGCCAATAGTAATCTGCATTAGTATTCAAGGGATAGAGAACCCTTTTTCTCTGCAGTCCTGGACCCCAATTAAAATGCCAGATAAATTAGCATATAAATCCACAAAACACAAAGGCACACGTGGAAATGCCCACAGCCAGCTTTTATTTTTATCAGAAATGGCATGTTTCCACCAATCCCAGGACAAAGGTAAAATGTGTTTGTCATTCATTTGTTAACTTGGATTTTTTGTTTACAGAATCATACAGCTTGGCTAGCAAGAGCCTAGGCAGGGAAACCAGGGCATGTCTTCCTCATAAACTCAGCAAGAGCTCTTCCTAGCCACAGGGAGCAATCAACACACATGTCATCAGACAGAGGGGAATGGTGGTTTGGAGGCTGTCATTCCCTGCTACGTATTTCTAGCTCAAAGAGCTTGCTGTCTGCCCAAGAAAACACACACACACACACACACACACACACACACACACACACACACAACAGTTCTGTCCGAGAAAGAAACAAGTCCTATTCCTGACACAAGTCCAAGCACCACACTCAGGGCATATCAGAGAAATGTCACAGCAGCATCATCGGAGTGGGCAGGACATAGGGTTGTCCCTAGAGAATCCCATCCCTGAAGATGAATAATTTTTTTTAATGAAGATGAATTTGTCATGAATGACTGTGCTGATTTAGTTTTTCTTCACAACATGTTCACTGTGTGGCCTCTCCCCAACCCTCCATAAATGTTATTAGAAAATTTCCATTACAGTTAGTAACTTATTGGGAACCATACTAGATATATGATCTGTGTATTTCTGTTCTTCATAAGATTTTAAGTGAGACAATGCTCTGCTTAAATCTTCCATTATTCTTGATAATTTAAAAAATATTTCCATTTCACAGATATCTTTTAATTATAAGCATGTAATATCAATAACAACAATATTAAGTGATAGAGGTACCATTATAAACCTAGTTATAAATAACAGAAAAGAAGCAAAGGAAAGGCCAAAAAGCATGGGCATGTTATTTGTACAGCTTTACCAGGAAGCTGAAGTTTAACACTCCCCAGGAAGCCAAAAGTTTATTCCCTGCCAATGGCCAGGGGAAGGGACTGAACAGGGTGGAGAACAGACGCATGCCCAGTAAAGTCTGGGGGACAGAGAAGGCACTTGTCTGTCAGTCACACATGGGAACAGGTCATTGGCTAGAGTAGGCATGGCCGCTGTATGTGTGGGAAGATTTGGGATATTTAATACCCTAAACAAAGGTGTTCACTCTCTGGCCTTTGCATCTGTGCTCTCTTGTGTTCCTGATTGCTTTTGGCTCTTGGCTTGCAGGGCTCTCGTAGTACTGCATTTGCCCACATGGCTTGGAGCTATATGGACCCCACCCAATGGACTAGTGGACTACAACTAGCCTGATGCTACACTGGACCCAGCTCTACGACGAGACAGAAACTTTGGATGCTGGTTTTGCTTTTAGCTCCTCTAAAATCCCAGCTGCACACCTACCAGGACTGAATTAAGGGAAAAGGGATTTTGGAAACCCAAGAATGTAATTCCACACAAATAAAAATCACTCATCTTCCATGGGAGTCTCAGAAAATTCTTTTTCTTGAGATATTGCAAAGACTCCACTTTCTATATCAAAAGGGATAACACACTTTCACTGATAACAATAGTATTGACAATACTTTCCATATGGAAGAATCTTTTGCATCTATTGACAAACCTGTAGGAATGATAGGTTTTTTCAAATTATGATAGAAGTTCAATTATTTATTCATTCACTCATTCATTCATTCACTTCACAAATATTTATTGAGCATCTAGATATGCCAAGTTCTCTTCTATGAGCTAACAATATGCCTGTGAATAAAAACAAAAATCCATGTTTTCATTGAGCTTACATTCTAATGAGAAGAGATAGACAAATAATAAGACACATGGTATGTCAGATGATGGGGCAGATACCACTGCTGTTTCTTGATATTTGATTGCCTTCTTAGACCTTAAGAAAGGCAATTAGAAAGGCAAGCAGGGATACAGAATAGGGACCTGGATAAATGGGTCTGAAGCTGAGGGGTGTGGTCAGGGCTGGAGATAGAAATGTTCAGCTTGTTGGTGGTTAGATGATATTTAAAGTCATTAAACTAGATGAAATCACCAGGGGAGGAGAAGGGAGGAAGAAGAGATCCAAGGACTCAGTCCTGGGACACTCCAATTTAAGAGATTGGTGAGATGAGGATGAGTCTGCAAAGGAGACTGAGGGTCAGCCAGTGAGAAATGAGAACTAGACACATGAGGAAGTGGAAACCTAGAGATGTTAAATTATTTGTCAGGGGAGAATCAGACTTCAACTGTGATCAGAGCTCCACTGCTCACAGTTCAGCTCATGTGCAGGAAGACTGTGCTGGTATAACTGCATATTACTTTTTTTCTGGAATAGCTCATAAAAATTGGCCCAATTGAGAAACATGTGGCTACAAACAATAAATTGACTAAGAAATAAAACAGAACAGAGGAGAGTGTAAATAAGTGAGAGAAAGAAGCAAAGCAATGGTTGGAACAAGCTTTTTTTTTTTTTTTTTTTTTCAGTCTCACTCCATTAGAGAAAATGTACTTTAAGGATATACTTTACAGCAGTGCTCTTATCCAGGATAATTTTACCATCTGAAAAATATACTCTCATGCACTATTTTGGGAAAACTAATGAAAAGAATATGCATAGCAATAGATTTTTAAAAAGGAATATAGTATAAAAGTGTTCCAAAACTTTTTTAAAACATCAAACTTCTTATTGCTACATCCATGTATATTAGAATGTAGAAAGGTGGAGAAAAATATCACTCCCACCCTATAATAATAAAAAAAGAGCACCCAAACAATCTTCAAATTTGCTGGCTTTTTAAAAAATTATTCATAACTGAGATCATAGGGAAACCTGGAATCTAAGAAAAGACAAGCACATCCAAGGAAAGATGTCAGTGTATATCATGGGAGCTAGTAGGAATTTGGTTGGAAATTATAATGAATTCCTCTTGGCCTAGTGTGGAATATCATGAGAATATAGAATGCCGGGGAACTTCAGATACAGGAGAATCTGCACCCACTTGATGGGTTTTTTTTGTTTGTTTGTTTGTTTTTTTGTTTTGTTTTGTTTTGTTTTTTTTACATAAAAACCATCTTTAATGGAAAGATTGGAAGCAGCAAGAGCGTTATGAGAAAGCCTCCTTTGTGTTTCAAGATTGGGGAAAGAGCAGCCACTGTGGAAAGTCATGAAGTACCACCCAGATCCCCCTTTCCTATCTTTCCTAGTCCCATAGGGGACACAACATGCCCTAGAGCACAATTGAAGAGCCACCTGGAGCTGGGAGAAGGGACTAGAAAAACATATTTTCTCCCTGGGAGAAGGGCAGGAATACCTCCTAAACCCAGACCCTTAGAGAGGGAGTCAGGATCACTGAGAACACTCCTGAGACCCAGGAAAGGGTGCCTTCCTAAGGCTGAGTCTGGATCAGAACAACAGAGGAAACAATCCCCAAGTCCCCTAGCAACAGGCTAACAAGCACTGAACAACAACTAATAGCAGTTTAATGCTAAGGTAGCATCAAGAGCATGGCGAGAACCTCTGAGGTGCAGGCTCAAAGAGAAGACACTGAGACATACCCTCTGATCAAAGCTCTGGCCACAAGGTAATGCCAGAGGAATTTGAATCCTGTAGCATAGTGAGGAAAGTATGGCAAACAACAAATCTAGTTCAACCCATGACCTGATTGTCTTAACCTGAAGGCTTAACAAAAGAAAATGTATGCTAAATTTCAGGCATAAAACTATTTTCCTCTGCCTCTTTTGTCCTACAAAGATGCTAAGTTTAAAACAAACAAAAAAATTAGATGTACAAAGGAAGAAAAAAATGTCAAAAGACAAAGCAATCTACAGAACCAGGCTTTTATGACACAGATGTTAGAACTATCTGATAGAAAATTTATAACTATCATAAATATGCTAGTAGAAAATGTGGATAGTATGTATGTTTGGATAATAATTTCAGAAGAGAGAAGAAAAGTGTAATAATGAATCATATTGAGGTGTCAGAAATGAAAAACATTGTAATAAACAAATAAAAAGTAGTGACACTTAAAAAAGTAGAGCATTTAAGAGGGACAATATGAACCAGTTCTACATGCATATGATTAGAAAATCAGAAGAGAAAGAGAACTGAACAGAAAAAATAGCTAAAGAGAGAAATAGTTGAAATTTTTCTAAATCAATGATGGTTATCAACCTGCAAATCTAAGAAACTTAAAAACCATCAAATAGAATAAATATAAACAAAAAAAATAGCTACACATATTATTTTCAAATTGTTGAAAACAAAAGATCACAATTTAAGGCAATCAGGGCAAAAGGATCTTACACACTGAAGAATAAAGGTATATAAAGTGCTAAAATAACTTTTCAAAAATAATTGGGTTATGGAATTTAAAGTTGAGGGATTCTCATAGATTAGTAATGTGAGCCCAATCTAATCAATGACTCCTTAAAACCAGAGGGCTTTCTCTGGCTGGAGTCAGGATATATAAAGCAGGATAAGTCAGAGGGATTCAAAGCATGTGAATGACTCAACCCATGGTTGCTGACTTGGAAGATGAAATAAGGGGACCATAAGATAAGAAATATAGGTGGCCCATGGAAGGTGAGAATAACACGTAGACAACTTTTAGCAAGGTAATAGGTGCCTCAGCCCTAAAACCATATGGAACTTAATTCTGCCAAAATCCTGAATAAGCCTGAAAGTATATTTTCCCCTAAAGCCTCCAGGCCACATCCATAGCCCACACCAGCCATCAGCTGTATGTCTCTGAAGACTGGGAGCAGAGAAACCAGCCATGCCTACCCATACTTCTCACCTACAGAGTTGTAAGATAAATTTGTGTTAATTTAATTTGCTAAGTTTGTAGTAACTTATAGCAGCAAGAAAAAAACAAATACAATGTCTTTTTATCAATCCACTCAAAGGCAGGCCTTATAAACAGCAAGGCTCGGCAAAAACAGCCCAAGCACCAACTATTCAAAGTAATAAGGAAGCAAAGAAGGAGTCATCTCAGTCCCATTGGGCAGGCACTGAAAGACTCTATCCAATGAAATATATCTTACCCCAGCTGTCCACCATCATGCCTAAATTTTCAGATTTGAATAATAGAGTCAACCTTAGAGATAGAAGTTACTTGTGTTAATAACAATAGAAGGAGGGATCCAAGATGGCAGCTTAGGTAAACACTCCTAAACTGCTGCCGTGCACAACAATTTCAAAACTACAACTAAAAACAAAACGTCTATCCCCCAGAACCACGGGAAAGCTGGCTGAAAGGAAGCTCTACAATTAGATTGAAAAAGAAAGGAGCATTCAAGGCACAAGAACTGAAAAACTGAGGTACAAGGACGTGACCGAGATACAGGCTGGTGGTGGATCCCGGATGGTGGAGGGCATTGTTTTCTTCAACCCGAAGAGAGACAAGCTTCAGATCTCTCTGAAATCCAGTTTCTGGGGAGAAGCTAGACTGTCTGCCATCGGGTCAGAGCTGCACACAAGAGTAATTGTTTGCTGTATGGGGGCACGAGATGTGGGGACACGGTCAGAGAGATAGAGATGGCTGACTGGCAGCCATCACTGTTTGCCACGCCCTAGCCTAGAGATGTCCTGAGACTCCACCCTGAGACTCTGCCTGGCACAATCTACAAGCACACCCAAACTCCAAGCAGCAGCTTTTGCGGTTTAACCTAGCAAACTTGCAACCTGGTGCAGATAGCTCCAAGGCTTCCAAGTTCCAAGCAGGGAGGAGAGGACTGTGGTTCTCGCTGTAGCTCCTGCAGGGTGGCTTCAGACAGTAGCTGAACTGCACCCCATTGGAGATTCGGAAACTAGTGTATCTAGTGGTCGGTGTGAGACGACACCAGATTTCAACTACTCTCATAAGGTTCACATTCAAGAGAGACTCTGTGAGTACCAAAGCCCTATGGGAACAAGTCCTCCCCCATAAATGTGTCTTCAACACAGCAATTCTTCCATTATAGACACAGCGTTCCTCATAGCCAATTGGCCTGGAGGTCAATTCCTCCCAGTAACACCAACAACAATCAAAACTTAACTACAACAAAGGTGTACACACAGTCCACAAAGGGGTGCACCAAGAGTGTCCACATCAGGCAACTGGGAGGCTGACCCATTGAACCATATAGGACACCCAAGCCCACAAAGCTATGCTACCAACTCAGGGAAGCAGCAAAAATGCCAAGAAAAGGAAGGAGATCTCAAACAAAAGAAATGGAGGAGAACAAAAGACTAGATATAGAGTTCAAAACCACAGTTATAAGGTTTTTCAAGAATTTCCTAGAAAAGGCCGATAAATTTAACAAGACCCTCGAGAATATGAAAAAGAAATTAAACCAACTAGAAATTAAACATACACTGACTGAAATAAAAAATATATATATATTATACAGAGACCCAACAGCAGACTAGAAGAATGCAAGAATCAAGTCAAAGATTTGGAATACAAAGAGGCAAAGGACACACTCTTCAGAAAGTTGAAGACTGTGTAAGAAGCCTCTGGGACAACTTCAAGCGTACCAACATCAGAATTATGGGGGTGCCAGAAGAAGAGAGAAAGCAAGATACTGAAAACCTATTTGAAGAAATAATGACAGAAAACTTCCCCCACCTCGTGAAAGAAATAGACTTACAAGTCCAGGAAGCACACAGAACCCCAAACAAGAGGAATCCAAAGAGGACCACACCAAGACACATCATAATTAAAATGCCAAGAGCAAAAGACAAAGAGAGAATCTTACAAGCAGCAAGAGAAAAACAGTTAGTTACCTACAAGGGAGCACCCATACGATTGTCAGTTGATTTCTCAACAGAAACTATGCAGGCCAGACGGGAGTGGCAAGAAATATTCAAAGTGATGAACAGCAAGAACCTACAACCAAGATTACTCTACCCAGCAAAGTTAACATTCAGAATTGAAGGGCAGATAAAAAGCTTCACAGATCAGAAAAAGCTAAAGGAGTACATCACCACCAAACCAGTATTATATGAAATGCTAAAAGGTGTTTTTTAAAAAGAGGAAAAAGAAGAAAAAAGTAAAGATAAAAATTATGAACAATAAATACATATCTATCAACAAGTGAATCTAATAGTCAAATGAATTAAAAATCTGAGGAACAGAATAAACTGGTGAATATAATAGAATCAGGGGCATAGAATGGGAGGAGATTGATAATTCTCAGGGGGAAAGGAGTGTCTGTGTGGGGGGTATGGGAAGAGACTGGACAAAAATTATATACCTTTGGATGAAGACAGCCGGGGGAGGGGAAGGTAAGGGCAGAGGGTGGAATGGGGACCAGGTGGAGGGAGCTATGGGGTGGGGGAGAGAAACAATTTTGATAATTTGAACAATAAAGATTTTTTTTAAAAAAAAATAGAAGATGAGTAAGGCATGATCTTTCCCAAGGCTCAGGTATAAATCACACAGATTGGGAAGTGACAGTGATACTGTTGTGATTAGCATAATTATTAATAACAGAAAAGGAGCAAAGGGAAAGCCAGATATTATGAGCATGTCATTTGGGCAGCTTTGCCAGGAAGCTGTAGCTTTAACTCCCCAGGAAGCCACTGGTCTATTCCCTGCAGATCACTGGGGGAAGGGTCTGGAAAGAGGAGGGGGATAGACACATCCCCAGTAAAGTTGGGGAGACTAGGGAAGAGGCTGGCTGGGAACAGGTCGTGGGCCAGAGTTTGAGATATTTACTGCAAGCTCAGAAAGGTTTGAGATATTTAATTCCCTAAACAAAGGAGTTAGCTCTCCTGGCTCTTGACCTGTTGCTCTTGACCCCTGGCTTCCAGGGCTCTCGCTCCTGTTTCCTGCGTTCGCTCACACACAATGAACTGTAACTAGCCTGATGCTGAACTAGACCTGGCTGCACCATGGAATGGAAATGCTGGACACTGGCTCTGACTTGAGCTCTACTGAGTCTCCAATTACAATTCTTTCAAGCCTGGAGTAGGGGAAATGGGACTTTAAAAACACAAAGATGTAATTCCACGCAAATAAACATCACTCATCCTCCCTTGGAGTCTCCATGGATAATAATAATTAATTCTAGAATAGGGTGAGGTGGTCAGCATTAAGCACTATTTAAAGAAGAAAGAGGAGAAGAGAAATGGGGGCATGAGAGGAATGTTTGGAAACAATAGTAGGTCTAGTTACATATTAGAGCTAGCACAGAATGCAACAAGAGGCAGATGACTCAGCCTACTTTACAATTAGTGGTATGGGAAGTCATGAACCCAGATTCAGTTATTACTGCTACTATCGTGCAAAGATCAAACTTTCCTTTTGCAGAATTTTAAGCGTTTACAAACTAAAAACTTTCTGTTTAAGACATTTTCACACAAATCAGCCTTAAGATTCCCATCCATAAACCTGTTCTTCCTCTAGATCATGAATTCAAGAATCTAAGACCTAATCACAACCTCTTCTCCTCGCTTATTAAACTCCTTTCACTACAGCTATCCTTTGAAAATTGCCTTCACAGATACTTTTACTTCCTCTCAAACTAGCAGCCTCTCCTATGGGCCATCATTAAATTTCTATCATCGCAATCATATTCTCAGGCCCCAAACTGCTTAGGCCACTCCTTCTCTTCCCCCCATTACAAATTTCTGGTGATATCTCTACCCTGGCTGAACCCATCAACCTGCTTCATGGTACCTGCCTCCAAGTAGCAAACTCAGCCAGAGAATATCACACAGCAGGACAGATAGCATCATTATGAATTCATGGTCACTAATCACTAGTGGGTTCTCATTCCTCTGGCCAGGTTACTTTTCACTTCTTCCTCATGATCATGTCTAATGGTCAGCCCTTTCCTCTAACCTCTATTTCTTCACTCAGCAGATCATCTGTTCACAAGAAAAGTGGAACCATTGGCCAAGAGCAACTTCAAATTCCCACTTCTTCTCATAAGTCTACAAACCTGCCTATGTCAACACCCATTTCTTTCTTCTTTTGTGTAACTGGCATTATCTTTCCTCTTGCTTAAAGATAATTTCTCAACCTATATTCTGCATCTTACCTATTCTCACCTTTGCCAGGGAAATTACACTATTCAATCTATTTCTTTCAACTTGATCTTTGAGTCAAAATATGCAAATCTTTTTCAAATTAAAATCAACAGCAACTTAACAGTTTTCTCTTCCCTTAGAAGTCGGCATGCATCCTAACAAGTAAAAAGTTGACCAGACTGAAAAATTAACAGTTCTTCTTGGATGTGTAGGAGAGGACAGGACACAAGGCTGGTGAATACAGGGAGCCATGCTTACCACAGCAGAGTCCTGCAAGCAGGAACTGCTGGAGGCCAGTGTGGACAATACATTGAACACTCCAAGGGGGTCCAGTTACAGGGGAGGCCCTACAATTTTCTGAGATTTACCTCCAGGAGCACAACCAGGTTCTCACAAAAAAATATTGCAGAAAAATCTCCTTATGCTTCAGACAGAAGAGGAAAAGGAACCATTTTGAAATATCCCAGAGTACTTTCTTCTTTGTAATAAAGCCCATCCTCAGGGAAAGTAATTAAACAGAGCCCAAACAGCTAAGGTATAACCTGGAGAAGAACAGTCTCACCTCCGGCCCTTCTAGGCATTCTGTCCCACCTAAATGGAGAGAAAAACAAAAAAGCAAACCTGATGCCTGGCCAGTGTGGCTCACTGGCTGAGTGTTCATCCATGAACTAGAAGGTCATGGTTCAATTCCCAGTCAGGGCATATGCCAGGTTGTGGGCTCAATCCCCAGTAAAGGGCATGCAGGAGGCAGCCGATCAATGATTCTCTCATATTGATGTTTCTCTCTCCCTCTCCCTTCCTCTCTCTGAAATCAATAAAAATGTATTTTTAAAAAACCCACCTGAGAAACACTTGTAAAGTTCACAGCTTAGAGGACAGAATCATTAAAGACTGTGTCTCTAATCAAAGAACTATAGAATTATTCTCCTCCCCTCATACATTGCCACATTTCTAAAGACCTATTGATAGCAGCTCTTTTCACATGTGTGGTTATCAAGAAAAAAACTACATGGAATACAAACAAACAAACAAAAAAATGCACACCCTCATCCGTGTGCACAGTGGTTAGAGCATCGGCCGTGCATTGAAGGGTCTCTGTTAGATGCCCTGTCACCAATGTTTTCACTCTTTCTTTCCCTCTCAATTCCTCTCTTTCTCTAAAATTAGTAAAAGTAGGAGTAGATAAAGGAGTGTTACCCAAAATATAAAAAGAACTCTTAAAACTCAACAAGTAAACAAACAACCCAATTAAAAAATGGGCCACAAATCTTAATAGACATCTGATAAAAGAAGATATACAGATGGCAAATAAGCATAGGAAAGATGCTCCACATCATATGTCATTAGGGAAATGCAGATAAAATAAAAAACAATGAAATTGCACACCTATCAGCATGGCTAAAATCCAGAATGCTGACAATGCCAAATACTGGCAAGGATGTGAAGCAATAGAAATTTTCATCGGTGGTGGGAATACAAAATGGTACAGTAACTTTGTAAAATAGTTTTGTGGTTTCTTACAAAACTAATAATGCTTAGATCATACGATCTAGTAATTGAGTTCCTTGTCATTCACTCAAAGGAGTTGAAAAGTTATGCCCATACAAAAACCTGTACACGATGTTTATAGCAGTTTGATAATTGCCAGAACTTGAAAGCAATCTATATGGGTTTAAGTAGGTGAATGGGTAAATAAACAATGACATATAGAGAAAATGAGATTTTACGCAGCACTAAAAAGAAATTATCTTTCAAGCATTAAAAAAATAGGGATGAATTTTGAATGTGTATTACTAAGTGAAAATACCCAATCTGAAAAGTCTATAGAAACAATAAAAAGGTCAGTGGTGGTCAGGGGTTAGGGACAAGAGGAATGAATAGAGCGAGCACAGGGGATTTTAGGTCAGTGAAAATAGTCTGTATGATTCTATAATGATGAATATATACCATTATTCATTTGTCTAAACCTATAGAATGTACAACATAAACTGTAATGTGAACTATGGCATTAGGATGATTATGATGTGTCAATGTACATTCATCTGTTGCAAATAATGGAGCACTGTGGTAGGAGATGTTGATAATGGGAAAGGCTACAGAAGCAGGGGGTATAAGGGAGACATCTGTATTTTCTCCTCAATTTTGCTGTGAACCTTACACTTCTCTTAAAAAAAATTTATTATTTTAAAAGAAAAACAATGGCAACAAAATACTGTCCTCAGTTGACCTCTCCTTTCTGTTTCAGTTCCTACTCCTCCCCTTTCCTTCACAGTCAAACTTTTCCACATTGTCTCTACTCATTTTCTCTATTTCCCTAGCCCTGCAGCCCACTATGAAATAGCTGCTGTGTCAATTACATAAATGAAACTGCTCCCTGTAAGGTTGGCAGGGACTGCATTTTCTAGATCCTAAGATTCTACAGACACTCTTAATCTTCTTGATTTTTTAGCAGCATCAGACCCTATTGACCACACTCTTATTCAAACATTCTGACTGCTCCTTTGTGTGTTATTGCCTTCTCTAACCTTTCTACTTGGTCATTCAATATTAGAGGCCCCTGAGGCTCTAATTTTCCAAATAAAGTTTCTGAATTAGGCCTTGAAGCAGGAGAGATTGGTGGGAATTGAGAAAGCTGGGACTTGACATGAGTCAGGGTCATGGACCCTAATGTAGCTTTACTTTAGACTCTGATTCTGCTAGTTCAGATGGCTGAGTTTTGGCTTAATATTCACATTATGCAGACTTTTTATAGTGATTTCACTCATTTCTATGGCTTGAACTGTCATTTATACACTCCTGACTTTACATGTATAACTCTAGTACAGACCTTGTCACTTAGTTCCAGGATCTTTGTATGCAACTGCCTGCTCAACACTTCACTAAAAAGTCTCAAAGAAACCTCAGACTCAACACGTCTAAGACTGTACACATATTCTTTTGCCCTAAAATTGACCCTTATCATCACTAAATTACCACTCTAGTCCAAACTATTGTCATCTATTACTTCAGCTACTAAAATAGATTCACGCTGATGACTAGGGACAACTTCTTAAAGTATGATTCTGTTTACATCACTTGGGCATAGGGCACTTCAAAGTTTCCATTGCTCTTAAGATGACCAACAATTTTAATATAGTTGACCCCCAAGGCATGATTTAGCTGCTCCATTCTTTTCTGTCAGCACTCTCCACTTGATTGCTGCCAACTTTCATTTTTTCCAGCTTACTTGTTCCATCCACACAACTTTTATTTCCTCCAACGGTCTGTTCAGAACAAGTGCCTCTCCCGAAGAGCTCTGAACCTCACTCCTTCCCTTAGGGGTTCACGCTCACCTGTTCTTCAGACTTGTTGGTGGGAGAGTTTCTTCCTTATGGAAGACTCCCCTGGCACTGCAGCCTAGATTTGGTTTTTGTGCTTCGAGCTCTTCTTCATGAAGAACATTCATCTCAGTTTATTTTATTCATTCGGTGTATAATTAACATATTTTTTGCCCACTGAAATGTAATCTATTTAAAAGCACAACTGTCTGTTTTTGTTCACTTTAGTAGCCTAATGCCTTGGTACTCAATAGCTCAGAATTGTCAATTAAACAGATGCCATAAACCCAAGCTATTTAGTCTGGGGTTTCTCTTTCTCTTGTCTTTCTTCCTTGTTGATTCGTTTTCTTTTTAATGAGAAAAGACTTGAAACATTTAAATCATCTTTAAAAGGATAATAGTTTGTGGCAAGCTTCTGCATGGTTGGTCTTGGGGGGGGGGGAATTCTATAGGCAAAATGTTATCATCCTCCTATCTCCAATTTCAACACATTTACCCCAACTTGTGGTTTTTGCTTCTCCATCCTTACTGGTTGTGCCAGACTCCCTTCTTTAAAGCTCTGGTTGGCTAATTATCATGCTGGAAGGATCTGGAGCTCCTTCCTATTAAGTTGGAAAAGACCAATCAAGAATTAAGGTGTTTCTTATGTCATGGTAAATGTTCATTTAAAGGAAACCAAACTGCATAATCTAAGCTTCAAGAAGCACAGTGATGGGAGATAACCTGGGGATGGAGGCTTCTTACTGGTCAGTTGCAACTTGTTTCCCATGCCCACCTCCCCTTCCACACATATGCCAGCCCTTTTCAATATGAATATTAAGCCAAACCTCAGCCATCTGAACTAGCAGAATCAGAATCTAAGGTAAAGCTACATTAGGATCCATGACCCTGACTCATGTCAAGTCCCAGCTTTCTCAATTCCCACCAATCTCTCCTGCTTCAAGGCCTAACTCATAAACTTTAATGGATATTGTGACAATTCTGTGCAGTTCAAATTATTAAGCATTCCAATTTTTTCTAATAGCAGGGTTCACAAAAGAAATAAAACTTGGCAGTTTTATCAAGTATCCTTAAACATGGCCAGTTATTTCTGGACCAAAGAACAGTCTAGTAGAGTTGCTATAGTAATGTCATGAAAACATGAGAAGCCTGTGCTCTTTGAATGAAGTAAAGCAAAATAGCAGAGGAAGGACTTGATTCAACATCAGAAGATTTAGTGAGGGTTTTTAGTGAGGAAAGGACTGAGTTTATGTATCATTCATTTAAAAAAAAAGGTTGTGTGTTTTTTTTTGAGAAATTTCATGTGTCAGGCATTATTCTGGGTGCTCTAGAGAAACAAATAATGGCTTGTTGGTAGTGGAGTAGCCTTAGGGAGCTAACAAATGAGGGCAACAAAGACCTAGATTGGTGAAGTGACTTTGACAAAACACCTTAATTGGGAATAAAACAAAGTCCCTGTCCTCAACATGCTATTTTTTATTGATTTGAGAGAAAAAGAGAGAGACAGAGAAACATTGATCCACTGTCCCACTCATCCATGCACCCATGGGTTGACAGGGGGATCCAACCTGCAACCTTGGCATATTGGGATGATGCTCTAACCAACTGAGATACCCAGCCAGGGCCTCAACATGCTCAATTTCACTTACTAAATCATTTTTAAAATGATAAATATACCACTACTATAGAGGTGTCTGAAATGCATGAATACATACACTTGTCATGTCCAAGCCCAAAATTGGGCTGAAAAAAAAAGTCCATGAAACAGAACTAATTTTGTGACTAAGTTTCCCCCCACCCCTCAAAATTAATCCTAAATGTGGCTACATGAAAGCAGGACCAACTTCATAATTCTGAGAATGCTTGTGTTCTTCAACCTTAAGTGGTCACATTGGATCCCCAACACTAATTATTTCAATTGTGCACAGCTGTTGTTCACAAATAGCGAACCATGACTTCATGTGTGAACTATGAGTGCAGACAAGAGATCTGCTATCAATAAACCCAATCTCTCTAATTTGATCATTTATAAAACTAGGTAAGACCTTCATCCATCAGTGTAGTTGTTGCCAATTTTTCTCTGACAAAGTGAAGCAAGTGAGGCAATGCTATCTCTTAATTTCATGTTCTACAGAGCAACTGTGACTCATGAGCCAAATTCAGTCTGACACCTGTTTTTGTAAAAACAGCAGAGTTGAATATGACAAATACTGTATGGCTCACAAAATCTAAAGTACTTACTATTTGATTTTTTAAAATCTTTATCTTATCATTTGTTTATTGACGAGAGAGAGAGAGAGAGAGAGAGAGAGAGAGAGAGAGAGAGAGAGAGAGAAAGTTATCTCCCATATGTGCCCCAAGCAGGGATCGAACCCACAACCTAAGTATTATACCCTGACAGAGAATCAAACCTGCAACCTTTCAGTGCACAGGGTGATACTCCAACCAACTGAGGCACCTGGCCAGGACTTATCAGATATTTTGCTGAAAAAGTATTTTTGACCCCTGTTCTAAAGTTAAATAATTAAGCAACAAAAATAAACAGATTCTTCTTTATTACAGAGTTGGATTGCAAATAAAAAAGTTAAGATGCTTTGTTAACTACATTTTTTTCTACTTAGTTAAACATATGAAACTACAGCACAGATTAAAGAATAAAAGGATTGGTCTGAGAATGCTGTTCTTCTTTTAAGACATCAGCTGCTATTTTAGATGTCAGGCTTGGTGGCTTTGTGTTCATGATTATCTCCTAGAAGACCATATGCTATGTCTCTGCATCTACCCCCAATCCCAACCCCACCTTGATGAGCACAAGGTCTTACACCAAGAAACTCAAATGTTGTTGCATGTGCAATGAATTTTACAACTCTAGAATTTATAAGGCTATTCCCCCCTTCTCAATACTGAAGCTTTCCCGGGCAGAAGAAAGTTACTTTGGCAGACTTGGTTTTGTCCTGCACTAGCAGTGTTGTCAAATTGACTTAATGTTCCTAAACCTTAATTTTCTCATCTGTGAAAGGGAGAGCTTGAACTGCATACCCTCTGGGGTTTGGGGCTCTGAACTTCATGACTAATAAAGGTAAATCTTATTTGATTACCATCAATTCCAATGGACAGACCCACTTTATATTGTACTAGAGGCCAGATGCACAAAGATTTGTGCAAGAATGGGTCTTCTTTCCCCTGGCTGCTGGCACCACCTTCACTCCAGCCCAGAGCTGCCTTTCTGCCTTCCCACGCTGCCCAGAGGCCCGGAGCTTCTGGGGAGGTAAAGAACACCTGCATCGTCACCATGGCGACAAACAAGGATCCCACCCTGCCCCATCCTCAGCCACTCTGCACCTGCATATGCAAATTAACCTGCCATTGGGCATCATGAAGGTACAGTCAATTTGCACCTTTCTCTTTTATTAGTGTAGATTTGAATTTTGTTAAATCAAATATTATTTGAAATTAATGCTGCCTCAGATATGTTAAACCTCTCAACCTTTTGGTGCACCAATGTGAGAGAAAAAAAAATTTAACCTGTGAATATATAATAAAAATAAAAAATTCTAATTTTATGGTGATGTAATCATGTCTTTATGCAATTTTCTGATTTCAATCATAATAAAAATTATCCAATAAGGTAGAATTCTGGCAACTAGCCCAATAGTTAAATTTTATTATATTAGAGTGGAATAAAAATATCTCAATTAACATTTTATAAAGGGAAAAATTTTTTCTTCAATTAGCCAAAAATTTTCAATTTAGCACAGTCTTCATAAAAAATATACATTCACATACATTTAAGAAAAAAACAACAACCTATAGCTATTTAAGTTAGTAGCCACATAGCTTTTCAAAATTTACTAAAAATGAGATTAGGAGTTAACTATCAGTTGGGTGAGGCTGACATCAAAACATGGCTCTGTTTTACTGGAGGTCACAGGCAAGGACTGCCATGGGGGAGTTCTTTTAATATATATATATATATATATATATATATATATATATTATTGATTTTTTACAGAGAGGAAGAGAGAGGGATAGAGAGTTAGAAACATCAATGAGAGAAACATCGATCAGCTGCTTCCTGCACACCCTCTACTGGGGATGTGCCTGCAACCAAGGTACATGCCCTTGATCGGAATCAAACCTGGGATCTTTCAGTCCGCAGGCCGATGCTTTACCTACTGAGCCAAACCAGTTTTGGCCATGGGGGAGTTCTGATACAGCAATCTGATCATATCTGACCCAGGTTCTGTATGTTTTCCATATTATTGTTCTCTCAGTATATATTAATATTATACAGCTTTGACTCTCAGGATACTGTTTTTAAAAATCCTGAATGATATATTTCAGAGTTCTTAAAATATTACTTGCTGTTTTAAAAGAATAAGACAGATTATCCTTTGAATGAAACTTTCTCCTTCAGACTAAGCTTCATGCGTAATTTCCTTTGGAGTGATCTATTTATTCTCAGTTCATCAGCAGGGTCACCATTGCCTCATTTTACGCAGATCCAGCGTCTGACACAAAGGGTGGGGAGGCGCAGACATGGTCTAAGTGATGCAAACCATGAAGTAAGAAGTCACAGACCAGAGTGAGAGCCAAACAAATGGTCCACAATGCAGACTGCCATAAGGCAATTCTCAGTGTGCTCTTCTAGTGTGAATCCTCCTGACTTTCAGAGCTGGAAAGGAGTTTAGAAAATGTAAAATGCACTCTTCATTTTAAAGCAGAGATAACTGAGGTTAGGTGATTGATATAGAGCTCTAGAGCAAACCAGTGCCATCGCTGGAATTGGAACTCTCCAGACTTCCAATCAGCCCCATACTATGCACTTCATGCTGCTCCATGGAGTGAGAGCAAGAGTCAATCATTAAAGAGATGGGTACACCAATAAACATGGCCAGCAGCAGGTCCTTGGCTCTGGATTTTATTAAAAACTTGAAAAAAAAATCTCCCTCAACTACAAATTTATATGATAAGTGTAGTAATTAAAACAGCATCTTGTCCCCCCACCCCACCCCAAAATCTGCATTTGAAAAGAAGGATACAGAAACTTTAGTATCTTCAAATTTCAAGGTATAGCTCTGAACAGGTAGAAAAACAGATCTATGTCATCAAGAAGAATAAACACACACACACACACACACACACACTTTTTTGAGAAGCAGAATAGATTTTGCTGGAAAAGAGTCAGGGTGGAGGAAGACTCCACATCTGAGGGTGTTAACACATTTTTGTAAACCATCTGCCAAGAGTCAGAGGAAATCCCCAATAATCTCAGCAGAGGGGAAAAATTTTTTTCAGAGATTTGAGGAAAAATGCATTCTGAACTTATTTTTTCTGTTCTTCTAAAGATAGCCTCAAACAAAAAGCTATATAACTATCTTTCAAAGGAAATCATTATTAAATTGTCTCTACTTAAAAACTTCATATTACACAAGGAGTTACTGCATTTCTTCCACAGAGTCCTCCCTTGGGGGTATTCCTACAAGTGCAGATCTGGCCGAATCTGGGTCATTCCTCTAAACTCTTACTGCAGCCCCTCTTCCCTCACAGCTACATGTCTGAGTAACCAACAACCCCCGTAGCTGTTCAGGCCTATGTTATAAAAAAGGCAAAGGGCGCTCTTATCATACATATTCCCCTATAGTGCCTGGGCTATTGAAGACGATTAACAAGTATTTGTCGAATGGATTCCTATTGATTTGAAGTAGAAATTAGGCTTCTTATTTCCTAATGATGACTAGTGGCAAAGTCAGAAACATCAATTGGTTTTGAAATGTGTTGGGTTTTGCTCCTTTCAAAAGTAGAATAGGTAGCTACAGTCCCTTCCAAAGTGAACACACTAAAAACCATGACCAAACACATTAAGCATAACTCCCCGGTATCCATTCGCAAAGTAGCGTCACATTTAAAGACATATGAACCAGAGACTGGGGTTTTGGGTCTAACTCTTGTCCCTCTCAAATGTTCAAAAGGACTTAAGAACTTGGAGCACAGCTACATCCATTAAATTTACTTGTTCTCACCTCTCTAGAAAGCCATCAACACTTCACATGGCTGACCGACCTCACATATCCGTGCCATCAGGTGCTGCTCTGTGGCCTCTCTCCTCTTGCTCTCTCTCTTCAGGGCTGAGAGCCCATGAGCTCTTGGCCTGTTAGAGCCTCCTTCTGGAGCCCCATCCTGAGAAGAGCAGCTTTTCCATTTGTGCTGGAAGCTTCCCTCTATGGCTGCCATATTGTTCTCCCTCTCCTTAGAGTAGGGGTGTCGAACTCAATCAGAGAAGGGGCCAAAATCTAAAATCCAGCCTAAATCGCGGGCCGAATGGTTTACTGAACAGTCATAAACTGTCATTGTGATGGAAACGCAGCGGAGTGCAGTGATGACAGCGCGGTGCGGGCCACATTGCAAGGCCTGGCGGGACGGATTTGGCCTGCGGGCCTTGTGTTTGACACATGTGCCTTAGAGAGTGGGGGAAGTGGGAGAATAGAAGTGGACAAGGGGACAGGGAGGGCTGTGAGGCCTCATCTACTAGTAAGGGTTGCTCCACCTCAGTATCAAAATGAAACTATTGAAAAGTGGACCATCACAGGTGCTCACGTCACCTGCGCCAAGCCAAGAGTTTTTTTCTTTAAATCCAAATTAAAACTGGGTTACTCCAAGGAAGTTCATTAAGCAAAAGACCTTCGAGCTGCTTTCTTGGTAATTATAACTGAAATTTTTGTGGCTGCTGATACTACTCTCTGGATAAATATACATCCTTCTCCCAATACCAAACACCTCGAGTGCAAGTTCCCTGAAAACACTTTCTGCTGTGAAGACATTACTTGGCGTCTCTTCTGGGACCCAGGAGACGTATAAACAAAATCTGTTGCCATGTATTTGAAAGATTTGAGAGACATAAGAAGGGCTCTTATGCTTTAACAAAATTCTCCCCACAAACACTACTTGGTTGAAGTCTTTCCATTAGAGAAGATAGATAAGATTCTCTTGCATTAAGGCTTTATTCATATAAGCACCTTTGGATAAAAGACAAACCTCTCAGAAAAAGAAGACATTCCATTGTTACCAGCCATTAACATCTTACTACGAACAAAAATATCAGATTATTTTCAAAAAGTAGGCTAGCAGGAATGGGGCACTGGCTAGGCTAATTTTGATAGAGAATAGTGATAGGATAGTTTGGACCTGAAGCATTAAAAAGAGAAGGCAAGTCCAGAGTGAGACAACATAAGTCTTTACATACTGAGTTCCAGCGAGGGGAACATTGAGAATGTGAGTGAGCCCCAAAGGAAAAAGGTGCTTCCACGTTTGCATTTATATCTCCCTCCCATTCTGGATTTCCCCCCCTCCCCCAATTATCACAATTGCCTCACAGAGGATACAGATGGAAATGACAATAACTGCAAGTACAAAGCTTGATATTTGGGAGATGTTTAACAGATGTTGATGGAAGTTCAACTTTACTTGTCTGCTTATTAAAGTATTTCTCTTTCTTTGTCCCAATAAAACCACAGGTTTTTTGTTTTTTTGTTTTTTGGTGTTTTTTTTTTTTTTTTGTGTGTGTGTGTGTGTGTGTGTGGTTTTTTTTTTTTTTTTTTCAGTGATGGATGAAGAATGCAAATCATCAAAAGTAGGTGTTTTTTTTTAATGGAAATTAAAATAGAAAGATGTGAGGGTTATTGCCAGTCAGATCAACTTGCACTTTGTCAGGGAAGGAATCACAGAAATGCGGGCTGAGGGGGCGTGCCTTCCAAAAAAGGGGTAGAAAGGAGGGCAACTGAGGATAGAATGTCATTCTTCCCTGAAGCCCTGAATTCCCACCAACATTTCTGCAACCTGGTAATTTTGCCTCAATAGTGCAATACATCCATGTATTTAGAGTTTCCTTGATTTAATAACGCTAGCATTGCCACTAAAACAACCTCTGTATATTTTAGAAAATGAAACTTACACCACAGAAATTAATGTAAGCAAAATCAAATCTTATGTGAAAAAATTCTGTCTGCACTAAAAGGAATCTACCAATGAACTGGTGATTGCAAATATTTATAAAGCACCCTTGACATGTGAAAACTTCTTTCTGGGCCAAGAAGAGAAGTGATGGATGACTACTTAGTTTTAAAAGGATCCTACAGCAGCTGCAAATATACACAAAGGCAATCAGGTTCTCCAAGCCCTCGCTCACCTTAAAAAGAAAAAGTCAAACAATACAGTTATTATTTTTGCTAATCAAGGTCTTCAACATGATGTTATCTTCATATGTTAATGCTGATTTTAAAGGCAAATAAGCAGTTCCATTAGGCTCTCTGGTTTCCCTTTTCTGCTTATTGTGTTTGAGGCCCTCTGAGTGAGGCACTGGGATGTTTCCCCTGAGGAATGTTACATTTCTTAGGCCCTGGCTGGAGAAAACACCCATAAGCAGTAATAGCATCACCATGTCCTTTCACAGAAACAACATGCATGATCCACCTTCACAATGAACAGATTCACTCCATCCTCATTATGAGCAGATTCCATGTTTGAGAATTTGCCTACTTGCTGAAGTTTATTTGTAACCCCAAAGTCAATACGCACGGCACTTTCCCAGTCACGCACAGACATGCACCGAGTGGCAAATATTTGAGTCCCTGATGTGCACCTTCCACACTGAGGTGGAAAATGGCAACATTCTGCCTCTGTTGCAGCTCGCAGCTATAAACAAGTGTGCTTTGCTTGGTCTGTTTAGTTCTTTTTCTGTTTACAATGGCCCCCAAGGGTAGTGCTAATGTGCTGTGAAATGATTATGTGCACAGGAAGGCTGAGTTGTGCCTTATGGAGAAAAATGTAAGATAAGCTCTATTCAGGCATAGATATAGTGCTGTTGGCTGTGAGTTCAATGTTAATGAATCAACAGCATACATGCATTAAATAGGTGTCTTTAAACAGAAACATATCAAAAGCAGGATTATGTATTGATTGGTTGACAGAATTGTGACCAGAGGCTCCCAGGAACCTAACCCACTACTTTCCCTAGAAATAATAGTTCGCTAGTATTTGCTAAATTGGTGTTTGCAGCAACTTTGTATTATAGAATATAACTCCTGCGAGTAATGAGAATCAACTGTATTGCACTCCATGGTTTTCATATGAGAAACTAAGACCCAGAGAGACTAAATTATTTCCTCTCTGAGTTCACTCTTCCAGTTAGGAGAGTGGAGACTAAAATTGAAGCATTTTGTTTCCAAGTCCAGAGATCATTTTCCTGCTTCATGCTACTTTTCTCTAAGCACACCTCAGATATAGAGAAAGGAAATGGCTTTTGTTTCTGCATAACATGGCATGCCCAGATTTACTTAGCATTCTCATATCCAGACTGTGTCTTTTTTAATTTTTTTTTATTGATTTCAGAGAAGAAGGGAGAGGGAGAGGGAGAGGGAGATAGAAACATCAATGATGAGAGAGAATCATTGATCATCTGCCTCCTGCACATCCCCCACTGGGGACAGAGCCCGAAAAACCGGCATATGCTCCAACCAGGTATCCAACTGGTGATCAAAATGTTCCTGGGTTGACTGCTCAACTGCTGAGCCACACCCAGCCAGGTCAGATGGTATCTTTTAAAGCGTTTAAAGCTTAAATTTAGTCTTAAACTGAAAAAGGCACAAAACAAACAAACAAACAAACAAAAAACAACTATGTGACAGTTCAATTTAGGTTATCTTTCTAATGTTTGGGTTTGATGCTTCATGAATATAAGATAAAGAGAGAGAAGGAGATAAGACAAATCTATTGACTGTCCTATCATTTAAATGTACCTGATTCCCATATTTTAACTTATCTAATAAGGAATCAATGTAGATTTTAGCAAATTAATATACCTATTACATTTTAGAAAAGATTATTGCTTTTAAGAAAACTGATCCCATATTTTTAAAAGAGTGATGCCTAACAAGTGTGAGCCAATCTCTGAGGAGTAAAGTTATGGATACAAATCTTATCTGACTCATTCCTGGTAAAATAGCTAAAATTAAAGAAACAAAAACCAATAAAACTGACAATACCAAATATGGCAAGAATGTGGAGCAATTGAATCTTCACACTTTGCTATAAAAAAGTGCTATAGACACTTTGGTATCCTATATAATAAAAGCCTAATATGCAAATCGACCAAATGGCAGAACAACTGGTTGCTATGGCGCACACTGATCACCAGGAGACAGATGCTCTATATAGGAGCTGCCTCCAGCCTGCAGGCTCCAGGCCAGCCGAGGTGGGTGCCAGCAGGGCGCTCCCCTCCAGTCACCCTGCTGGTTGGCCCACAGAGGGAGGCAATCAGTGGCAGCAGGAGGGCAGGGCTGGCAAGCAGGGGGTGCCAGGCCAGCCAAGGCAGGTGACAGTGAGACCCCCTGATTCCCCTGCCTGTCACCCCACAGATTGACTCTGATTACCAGCCAGGCCTAGGGACCCTACCTGTGCATGAATTTCGTGCACTGGGTCTCTAGTTTCTTATAAAGTTAAACTTGCATTTTTTTTTTCATGACAAAGCAATCCCACTCCTAGATATTTATGCAGAAGAAATAAAAATACATGCTTACACAAATACCTGCAAGCAAATGTTTATAGCAGTTTTACTTATAATTGCCACAAACTAGAAACAACTTAAACAACTCATTAACTAGTGGATGAGTAAACAAATTGTGCAATAGACATATGATGGAACCCTTCTCAACCAATTAAAAAAAAAACACACACACACTCTTAATGCCTGTAAGAACATGGATGTATCACAAAAGCACTATGCTAAGTGAAAAAAGGCAGATACCTCCTCCCAAAAAGGCAACATAATATATGCTTCTATTATAGGACATTCTGTGAAAGGCAAAACTAAAGGAACAGAAATCGTATCAGCAGTTTCCAGGAGCAGGGATCAGAGAAGGGATTGACTACAAAGGAGCACTATACAATCTTCTGTGGTGACAGAAATGTTTTATATGTTGATTGAAACTGACAAAATATTAAGATTTATGAGGTTGGATGAAGCAAGGAGTAGACAAATAGGCAACAGAGACATCTTCAAATGTTCAAATTTAGAAGGAAAGCTGAAAGTAAGTTATTTTTTGCTTATCTACCTAGATTAAGCTATAATTACAGAGTATTTACTAATTTGCTAAAATAAGTCACATTTAACTTTAGGATGCATGTTTTAACATTTCCCAAAAGAAGGGCTCTCTGGAAAGTCAAACCTGTCCAAGGTGCAGTTTGGGATCCTCTCTCTAACAGGTAACAGGCACCTTGTTTATAGGCAGTCTAGGCATAACATTTCTCCTGTTTGGCTAGAAGTTAGTCACTCTTAACACATTGATCTGATGAGTATTAAGTAACCCAATGTGTTAAAAAATAGTAAAGAGAATTTCTTAAAGAATCTGTTGCAATTGTTTTAGAAAAAAAGAGAAATATGATTTTGAAAAAGTAAAAATAGTTTACATTTGAATGTAGATAAAAACCTTTAGTCTTTGGGAGTTGCTTCCTTATTTGTTATGCTACACTAAATAAGACATTTGTAAGCAAAATGACAAAATTGAACCTAATAGCAATACACTCTCACTTCTCATGAAGAAGTTTGAGGAGCAAAATGAGCCTCCCTGCTGCCTCACGAAGATGGGCTGCCGAGGATGAAGGGGCCCCCACTTTTGAGTACAGAGTGGGAAAGGATTCTAAAACAGCTGATCTCGTCATATTTGTGACTCTTCTAGTGGCATGCCGTCTGCTTGGATGACAGTTTCAGATCTGACTAAATTGCTTGCCTTTCCTGATGGATTTGACCACAAATAGATTCTGCTTTTAAAGCCTGAATGCTTTGCTTGCTTAACTAGCTGTGTCCACTGAGAATGGATAAAGCAGTGGTAGAAATGAGCTGGGTCTACTGATAGAATAGCCCTTCCTTAGCAATTATGATAAAATGCTCTGGGAAAGTCAAGTCCATGGTGCGCTGAATTTGCATGAAAAAGCAAAGACCACCTGTGGCCTTGTGAGTCTCTGGGTGATGATAGATATTAGTAAAAATCTAGTCTAGATCTAGACTAGAATTTGGTCTGGGAAGAGGTTCTAAGCAGGAAGACTTGTTGTTCCTTGTGACCTAGATCATCCAATTGACTCAGATATTGATTAGCCAATGACCTGGCCAATAAGATGGCCCTGCTTACCCAGTTCTATGTTTTGTTACATGCTTAGTTAATAAGGTCTTAGTAATTGATGGTAAGTGTTGTGATTTTTCTCTGTAGTAATTTTATAAACAATTGTATATTTAAAGGGAGCAAATGAGTTGTTTGAAGCACTAAAAGCACCCACTAGTGAATGGCACTATAAGTTAAATACAGTTAGAGCATCTTTAATGCTCTGAAGAGCCCTAGTTTACAAACATTTTCAATGTCTTTAAAAATATCTTATTTCATATGCATTCTGGCTTGGAGCTAGAAAACTTTGCTCACCCTCCACAGATAGCACATATAAAGAAATTCCCTACATGAAGTGCATGGGTTTGTTTTTTTAAAAATAAACACTTGTTTTTAATTTTGTAGAATGACAGAGAAGGTCCTATTCAAAGCCTTCCCCCTCTTCCAAGCAAAATAAATCTCTTTTTTCTCTATGCTCCAATTCAGCCCCATTCATTTCTCAATCATAGCTGTTATTACATGGTATTGCCCTGTTTAGTTCATCTATTCCTTTTGCTAGGACATAAACTCTACTGGGACAGTAACCATTTTTCTTCTTTTTATGTTTATTCCTCCTATTATAACATTAGGTGCTTATATTGTATAAGAGATAAATTTCACCAAGGCTTATGCTAGAGATATAATTATAGCTCCATGGCATAAACTTCAGCATGAGGTCAAAGCTAACTAAGGCCTGAGAGTCTGGCCTGATCCAAATTTGTGCCAGGAAGCCCATTAGTTCCTCAGAGAATTCTGTGATGTAGGTCAGCTACAGTGTGGATCTTGGATCTGGTTCTCTTTAAGCTGTCTTGGACACAGGTTTATTCTCCAGTATGTTAGCGGGACCAATACAGACTTACCCTTTGCCTAAGGCCAGTCCTAAAATGTCTCTGGAATGAAGGACAAGGCCATTTATCAAGGACTTAGAAAGCATGGTCCACAAGCTGCTCCAAACCATCAAACATTTTCCATGATTTCTTTAAAAGGATATTTGTTCATGTAGTTTTCCAATAACTCTGATCAGCATTTATGCCTGTAGAGGGCCCCCTTGGAAGGCACACGCCATTCTTTAATTATTGTCAGCTGAACCCACACCCTGGGAACTCGCCTTGCCAAAAGGGCAAGGGTGTTGTCAGCTTGATCTCCATTTTAGCCCATGGTGTGAGGAAGTGGGTTTTGATATCTAAATCCAGCCTAGCACCAGGAATGTTCAGGGCCTACTGAAGAATGCAAATAATCTCCTTTGTCTTGACCTTTTGGTGAAACTTCCTGGTATCTGGGGATATAAAATAAACATCGGCTCTGGGTCACTGTCTCTCCATCAGAAGAGGGCAGAGGTCCACCCAGCCCCAGCTTTTCTTTCTATCTCTGTGTCTTGTCTCTTTCTTTTATTTTTCAATCCCCAGCCAACTCTACTCAGGCATTGGACCTGCTCTCTAGCTGTGCTGGATGAGGAAAAGAGAGAAAACAGTTACATATGCATTTTTTATTTTTTTGTAATCCTGGAAAAACTAAATGATTCAAAAATTCTCCTTCAGAATTTATTTCCAGTTATCTTTTGCCTACAGTCAAACCCGCCTCTCCACCCCCCACCTCCATTCCTCCCACCCTCCTACCCATTACCCCCACATGCAAACTGCTCCAAGCCTCAGCCTGGGCTATCCCCACTCTCCCCAGGTGAAACATCAAGAAAAGGAAAGAGAAGGGAAAAAAGGAAGAAACAACCACATGATACCACCTTTCCAAGGTCTCATGAAATTCCTGTTTAACGAATTAAACCATATGTCAATAAATAAGATTATCTGTATTTCTCATTCTATTTTTGCTCCACTCAAATAGTCCTTTAAATTACAATAAAAAGGCAGCAAACACACTCTGTAATTACTAGTTGTTGCATAGTAAGTTACCTCTAAGCTCAGTGACTTACACGATAATAAGCATTTATTACTCACACAATTGCTGTGGGTCAGGAAGGAACTTGGAAACATCATAGCTAAGTAGTTATAATTCAGAATATCTTATGAAGTTGCAGTCAAGGCCAGGGGTGCAGTCATCTGCAGGCTTGACTTCCAAGATGACTTATTCATATCTCGAGTAACAAGTTTGTGCTAGCTGTGATAAGAAGTCTCAGTTCTCGCTACATGGACCTCTCCACAGGACTGCCTGAGTGTTCTCATGACATGGCAACTGGCTTTTTCAATTGGATGATCCAAGAGAAAGAGCAAGGTGTGAACTTTTATGACTTTTATGAGCTAGCCTCAGAAAAACACACATCTCCACTTCACTTCTTCTGAACTCTAATGGATTCACAGGCCAGCCATGATTCAGTGTGTGAGGTGACAAGGGTATGAATACCAAGAGGTAAGGATCATCTTGGATATACTTCCACATTTAAATTTTTTGTTGCAAGTCAAAATCAATTACATAAAATAAACTGTGTTTGCATCTTCCTTATGAAGTTTGAACTTTTCATGGGCCAGCTCAAAGCCCTTTCTGCATGTTTCATGAAATAGTAGCAATCTTTAAAGCCGCTCACTTGATGCATCCCAATTCTAACTCGGTAAAAGGCACCTGTTTAGACATGGTGCTCTTAACTTTTATTAGCTCTTAAACTTCTTGAGAATCTCAATATTGAAGCACCAATACCTGAAAAATGTATACACCCACAAGTGCATTACTTTATGTTTTTACGGACTTCTGGAGTTCAGAAAAGAGACTTCAACCTGCAAGCTACATACACAACGTTCTCAGCTGCCTGCCAAATATGAATGCCATAGCTAATGTTCAACAACAGACCGATCTCCAGTATTAGCTGAAGGGCTGGCTACCAGTTTATGTAAGCCAAAATAACAGAACTTTTATGTGAAGTATCAAATTCATCTTTAATTTCAGAGTTGTATTTTTCTTGATTGACTCAGTAAAGTAAACTGGTCATACTTTATAGTGGACTTTCTTGAGTTTGGGTTACACTACACAGAAGCTTCAAGCTAATATTAGGCATTGATTTTAACATACATCTTATCTAATAAAAGAGTAATATGCAAATTAACCATCACTCCGACCCCAGGGAGGGCTGCGGCTGAGAGCAGGCAGCATGAGGCCCCACTATTGGCCTGGGAGGCGCCTTTGCACTCCCGGCACCATCTGCTCCCAGCCTTGACCTGGGCAGTGGCCTGGGAGGCAGACTGCACCCCAGGAGCAATCAGCTCCCAGTCGCAATTCAGGCAGTGGCCTGGGAAGTGGCCACACACCCCAGGAATGATCAGCTCCCAGCCAGTGCCCTGGAAGGCGGCGCATTCCCCCCCTCACCCCCCACCACCACCACCCCACCACCACCCCCCCATCCCCCGGCCGTGAGATTGGCCGTGCACCTCTGGCATGATCAGCACCCAGCTGCAACCTGGGCCATAGGCCTGTGAGGCAGCTGTGCCCTCCCCCCCATTCCTCCCACCCTCCTATCCCTCACCCCCACAAGCAATCTTCTCCAAGCCTCAGCCTGGGCTATCCCCATCCTCCCCAGGTGAAACATCAAGAAAAGGAAAGAGAAAGAAAAAAAGGAAGAAACAACCACATAATACCACCTTTCCAAGGTCTCATGAAATTCCTGTTTAACGAGTTTATTTTATAACACTTTTAGTTTGGGTTTACATTTTTACTGGTTTGTCAAGACTATGGCAGGTACACTGTTCAATATGTCAAAGAAAAAAACTATCTAATAAAGAGGGAATATGCAGGGGAGGGCTTTTGGAGACTATTGGGCCAGCAGGGGAGCAGTTAGGCATCAATCAGGCTGGCAGGGGAGTGGTTAGGGGGTTATCAGGCTGGCAGGCAGAAGTGGTTAGGGGCAATCAGGCAGGGAGGTGAGCAGTTGGGAGCCAGCAGTCCTGGATTGTGAAAGGGATGTCCAACTGCCTATTTAGGCCCAGCAGTCAGACATCCCTGAGGTGTCCCAGATTGGAGAGGGTGCAGGTTGGGCTGAGGGACACCCCCCTACCCCCAGTGCACGAGTTTTGTGCACTGGGCCTCTAGTATTCACATAAACAGAATGATTCTCACTAATATTTCAAAATGTCACCAAAATCTTCCAGCCCCAACTTTAAACATTACTCACCACCAAACAAGGCTGCATTAACTGCAAATGCTGCTGAGGACTCAAGCTAGCTATGGGAAAAGATGGTTTCTAAGTATTAAGAAGTTCAATACAAGACCTAGAGTTCTCACTAAATCAAGATAAACCTTGTCCTACAGGCATATATCATATACTGAAAAAAGAAAAGCACAGGTTCTCCAAATGTATAGATCCATAGTAAGTTAGCTCAGTTTCTCTTAACTGCTTTCTTCCAATTAGTGCCTCAGTGCTTGGTACTGGTTATATAAAAGATCAGTATTATTTCTCCATACACAGTTAACTTCATCAGAATCATCAGTGTTAGTAATTGAACGTTTCAGATAATCACACCTACTAACTCAGAATCTGGTATGAGTCTAAGTGTGGACAGGGTGACGGGTGGAGGCAGTGGGACTCTACATACTTAAGAGATTCACTAAGTTAGTGGTTTTCAGAATGTGGTCCTGGGACCAGCAGCACCAGCAGCACCAACTCTCTGGACCACTCCACCTCAGATCTGCTGAATCAGATACTCTGAGGATGCAGTCTAGCATTCCAAGTTTTAACAAGCTCTCCAGGTGAACTTGAGGACAACTCTCCTCAGTGATTCCTTCCTCCTCAATATAGTTTGAGAATTATTGTCTCCAGGTTTGTTAAACAGCTTCATCTCAATGAAACAAAACACAGAGGTTTCCTTTTCAGTTACCATCTACTCATCTTGCACAACCAAGTCCTGGGGGTGGATGTAGGCTGCAAGTGCTATAAAGGGAAAAGGTAGGTGGAAGAAGGACTTTAGATTCGAAACAAATAAACAAATGTACGTGCTTCGCCCCTTTAAAAAAGCAAAAAGATAAAAATAAAATTCTCACAAAATAAGGATATCCCTAAAAAGAGATATACCTAAAAGGATCTTGACTCTATTAATGCTTATCCTTTAATGCCTTTTAAATTATTTTATAACATAATTTACAGGAAGTTTATTTTTTATTAGCATCTGTAGTTCTTTTGTGGCTTCTGAACTTCTGGCCATGAAAAGGAATATTTGAAACGGATGTTTTTGGAACACCACATCTCTGAGGCATGATTATGACAATGTTGGAAAACACTACAGTAAATGTTGGTTGTCTTAATTTTCTGACACACATGAACACAGATGCTTGTATTAGATGGATGATTAAGAATAGGTGTTGCCCTGGCCAGTGCTCAGTAGTTAGAGCATCAGCTCATGCACCAAAAGGTCTCCAGTTCAATTCCCAGTCAAGGGCTCATACCTGGGTTGCAGGTTCATTCCCTGGCCCCAATCTGGGCATATGTGGGATGCAAACCATCAATGTGTCTCTCTAACATCTCTCTCTTTCTCTGCCCTCTCTCCCTCCCTTCCACTCTATCTAAATGTAGGTACATAAACACATACATAAATAAAAGCAAGGGGGAGAATAAGTATTACACACTACAATTCAATGGACAATTTAGGAGATTATAAAACTAAATGGTATTTTTTTGTAAACAGCTGATAAAGGCACCTGGAAGTATTTGAAAAAGTACTGACATGCTGAAAAATTATGAATGTGGGGTTGCTTGCCCAGAGTACACCAAAAAGGAATTTTGACTAACCTAGAGTATGAAGTACTGTTACTTTTTATAATTTCTTTTAAAATTATAGTTCAATATTATACAAAATAGTGATTAGACATATATACCTTACAAATGATCACCACAATAAGACTAGTACCCATCTGACACCATACAGTTATTATAATATTATTGACTATATTCCCTGTGCTATACTTTACATCCCTTTGACTAATTTTTAAGTGACTCAGGATATTTTTTATTTGTCATTCTGGTGATTCAGTTATAATATCAGTATTTAATATTTTAGTTACTGTTCTCCAAAAAAAGATAATAAAAATAATTATTTTCTTCAGTCAAAGATTTTATAAATAGTTTTGCAACTAAATTATTGACTAATCAAAAATCAATGGTGCATGACATCCAACTTAATCCATTTCTAGGGCTTTCATCTGTTTTAATATTTATTTGAGTGTGTGTGTTTGTGTTTGTTTTTGTTTTTTTGTACTATAAAGTTAACCAGCACAATGCAGAATGGCACGTGTGTGTAAGTTCACATACTTGGATCAGGAAACCTACTTATATAAACATTTTTTTTACTACTCATTATTACTGTTGATATGGTTGAAAAAGTCTAAAAGCCTACGGAATACATAACGTTTTCATGGCAGATATCATGGAGTCTTCCAAGCACAAGGATCAGAACTTTAAAAGATATGAAAGAGGAGGGCTGTATAGAAAGAGTGAGAGGAAAATTTGGAAGTCATTGATGGAGAACAGCAACGAATCAGAGGCTGGTATATAAAAATGGTGTTAGATGCCTGCAACTGTGACCCAGTTGCCAATTAGAGGATCAAATTTCATGAGGACATTTGACACAGAAACTTGGTTTCATGGAAATGTTGGCTACCAGTCAAATGAAGAGCAACATGGCATTTGAACTAAAGATCCAACTCAGTGAGCCACTGGAAAACTGCAAAATTCTTTGCAAGTTCTTCAAAATATCAAACTCCCAACAGCAACAATGGAACAAAAATCCAGAAGCAAGTAAGAAAGTGATCTTACAAAATCACACTGTAATATCTGGCTTTTACCATGCATATGTTGTTGCCATATTTAAAACCTCTTAAGAATAAACTAGTGTTAATACTGGTACATAGTTATGGCTTGTCCAATCAGACATGCACAGAGTTGATCAGATGAATGGAGATTTGTGCTTTTTGCAAGCTTGCTGATGCCAAGATAAATGAGTGAGAAACCATGGTATTTTCAATCAAGTGGAACATTTAGCATGACATAGAAACACCCACTCCTGCTTTGAAAAAATAAAAATAAAAATAAAGTGTGCATTGTCTTCCAAAGGGATGATTTCCACTCTATCCAAACACATGAAGAGTCAGCTGTGAGGCATGAATGAGGGCCAAGGTGGCCAGAAGCAGAAACTGGGGTGGAAGCCAGGAGGAAGTTCTGGGGACTCTAACGGTGTTCAGAGAAGGGGAAAGAGAAAAAGGGGGGATTAAGAGGGAAAGAGAGAGAAAGAGGCTAAAGGGAAAGCAGGGTTAGGAATAAAAAAGAAGGAGGATGGAAAAAAGAATCTAACCTAGGGACTGATCAGCCAGTTGATCAGACCAACCCAAGACCTGAGTCAGCCAGACAGACAGCAGCAGGCATCCAGGGGAAAACCAAGTACCCAGACCTGCATCTCAAGAATATGTGGAGGGAAAAAAATGATCAAAAACCACGATTTGTACTCCCAAATCTTTCACAAGAAAATATAAATTTGCTCTGAGCAGGACCTTCCAAAGCCCTGCAGAAGGAGTTGGACCTGGTAGCAAGGATTGTGTTTAAAAAATTCATAGTGCCGTGGCTCCTGTCCCCAGGCCCCGTGCCACAGAGGCGACACTGCACAGGCCCTGACAGTCAGTGTAAACATCCAGCAACGGCTTTCTGTCAGCTCAGGGTCTTTTCAGGACGCGTCCAGGAGACCAGAGTGTCTAAGCGATCTTCTAGCTGCCACAATTTAAGCTATATAAATGGCACCGAAAACTCATATAATAGTGAATGTCAACTGTAATTGAAAAGTTAAAAGATTTAAAGAAAAAAATGTGTCTGGTCCTCACATCTCCTCTTACTTAGGTTAAGAAAATTACTACCAAAAACCTCTATTAAAGTCACCCTGATATTATTTATTAGTGGAGGCTAAAAAGGTAACTGTTCTTTTTATCATTCCCTTTTTTTTCAAGGAAGAAAATCTGATGTTGAGAGAGGTCAGGACATGTGCCAGGCTCATGGGTTTTCCCTACTAGCCCCTACCACTGTTTTCCAATATTTATCTTCCCAGTTCATAATGAAACTACAGATTAGAGGAAACTCCATGGAGAACATCTTCTAACTCTTGTGAAAATGTGCATTCCGAGGGAACCACTCTCTGACAACATGATCGGGTGGGTATTTGAAGAGGATGGGCCAGGAGAAGATGGGAGGGGGTGTTCTTCAGACTCTGATTTCTTGTCCTCAACTCCCTGACTAGAGCTGGCTTTAACTCCATTTAGGAAAGCGAAAGGAGAAGGAAACTCTGCCTGTTTCCCCTGCCAGCATATCAGTAACAGGATTGAATTCCAGGGTTCTCTGCCAGCATGACTCTGGCAGCTGCCCCAAACTCCTCCTCCAACAACAGAATTTGCTGCTCTCGGAGAAGGAAAGCCTGCTAGGTCTCACACACCCACTCACACGTGCACAGTGGATTCTCAGCAAGGCCCTTGGGAAACCAGAATGTTTTCTTATCAACCAGCAGAATGGACAAATCAAAGGATGACATTTAGGGAGAAAGGAAATCTGCAATTCCACTTGGACAACTTGTAGGAAGCAAGGCACCCCCCAAGGTATGTCCTGGCAATGGCTCGTTCTCCACTCAGAGAGGAGAGACTGCATGGGAGACACAGTGGGATATGTTTCAGATTATAAATCATCTTACATGCCCACAAATTTTCCTTAGCATAAAACAGAAAGAAGATGAGCTGGAATGTATAAAATAATATGCACACCTAAAGGAACTATTCCAAAGGCAATTCAACTAACCTGGACCTTCTGAATATGGAAACTTATTGAGCATTTGCGTAATTCCTGTATTTTGCATTGACTGAGATCATGGGGTGCTTTGTTTTTCTTAACATATTACATTAATTCACTTTTTCATATATATTTTTCACATACACACATATATCACTTAAAGCTAGTACATGGCAATATAATGGGGTAGGTTAACTCCTACAAATGTTAGTTGAAGAATTAAAACACAGTTTTATCTAAAAGAAAATGATTTTGGTGTAGCCAAGTCATTTTAAATACTACTAATTTCAAATTCTTTGAAGTGTCTTACTCATCTTTGTAATCCTAATATAATAATTTTTAAAAAAATGTTAGTTGAATGACAAAGTGAACAAATGTAAGTCCAGTCCTGGAAAACACAATCTGCCATAGCTTTTTAGATCTGGCTTCTGAGATTTTGTAAAAGATTAGCATTTTTAACACCAAAAACAAATGTTAATCTCAATTATAAGTATTTCTTTATTTTATACAGCTTGAGAAAGAATTCTCAATTTTTTTTTTCAAATAATGGTTTAAAATCCTGGTATGAAGCAGTAAATAAATAAATAATAAAATATTTAAATTAATATTAAAACTTAAATAGCAAAATAATTTATTGCAACTCCTAAATTTTACCTTGCACTTATCCAGAAAAGTTTGTCACCCACTTACACATACAAATTTTTGAAAAACTGTTCATCAGTGGTTTCCAACTTGGCCACTTTGGAATCATCTGAGGGTAGATGTAGACAAGGAAGACAAAGTTGCAACCTGTGTGGACTTCTTGGTCTCGGCTTCTCCTCTAAGTACTTTAACACCTACTGAGCTCTGGCCCCTGGGGGTTGCCTTAGTCTGGTCCTATACATATCTCTGTTGGAAAGGTCCCTCACCTCTTAATCATCCACCTTTACCCCAACTTGAATTGTCTTCTAAGCCTCTACTTGGGTGCCATATCTATATATATTAAAGGCTAAGTGACCAACTACCCATCCATCCTACTACTGTCCGGCCAGCCAGTACAAAGGACACACACTGGCAATTTAAAAATAAACATTGACTTGCACATGTGCAATACATATAAAACTCTTACTGGTGCTAATTGTACACATTTTAATTTTATAATACTGCTAGAGGCATAATGCACAAAATTCATACAAGGGCTTTGGCCCTCACAGCCCCGGCTTCATCCAGAAGGTCATTCAACTGTACGGTCTAATTAGCATATTAAATTTTTATTATTTATAGACTAGAGGCCCAGTACATGAAATTTGTGCAGGGGAGGGAGGCACGGGGGGGGGGGGGGGGGGAGGCCTCAGCCCAGCCTGCACCCTCTCCAATCTGGGACCCCTCACAAGATGTAGAGCTGCCCATTTAGGACTGATCCCAGTGGGATAGGATGTCCCTCTCACAATCCAGGACTGCTGGCTCCTAACTGCTCACCTGCCTTCCTTCCTGATTGCCCCTAACTGCTTCTTTCTGCCAGCCTGATCACCCCCTAACCACTCCCCTGCCAGCCTGATTAATGCCTAACTGCTCCCCTGCCAGCCTGTTAGCCCCTTACTGCTGTTCCCTGCAAGCCTGGCCACCCCTAACTGCTCTCCTCTGCAGGCCTGGGTCCCCCCCAAACTGCCCTTTCTTACAGGCCTGGTGCCCCCCAACTGCCTCTCTTGTAGTTCTGGTCCCTCCCAACTGCCCTACCTTGCTGGCCATCTTGTGGTGACCATCTTGTGTCCACATGGGAGCAGGATCTTTGACCACATGGGGGCAGCCATCTTGTGTGTGGGAGTGATGTCAATCTGCATATTACTCTTTTATTAAATAGGATATTATATATACTATTTTGACATGTAATTTCTTTCAGTAATGTAATTACCACACAAATCTTCTAATTAATTTCCTTTCAATGTGCAGGAATCCATGCACTGGGCCACTAGTTCTCTTATAACTCTTAATTCTCTGTCAGAGTTGGATTCTCCTGCTTGTTCTCAAAGCTGTTTGTGCTTCTCCCAAATCAGATGCTGATCTCACTTGATTGTAATGATGCCTATCCATTCCTGTCTCTTCCAGTAACTGGTCAGCTCCCTGAAGACAAGTGCTGAGCTGTGTCTTCCCAGCCTCGGGAGTTCTGCATGTATATGGACTATAACTTGATACTTGAACAAATTAGCATATCTTTACATGGAACAGGGAACTGGTACTATCGATACATAGAAATTAAGGGTGTAGTCTTTTACCACTTGCTGGCTGAGTGACTTTTTGGGCAAATCACTTAAACACTGAGGCACACATTTTTTATGCTCTATAAAATGAGAGTAATAAAACACCTGCTTTATAGGAAAACTTGGAAATTTAGTTAGATTTTCCACATTAAGAATATTTAGCCATAAATTACCACAACTAACTAATATGAGCCCAAAGAATGTTATCTGTGAAAATAATAACAACAGTTATTAATAGCTATAAACGTTCTTGTCATTATCATCTATCCCTGTGTGTTTTGTCCTTAGAGTCAGAGATCCCTACCTCGTCAGGTAGGAACCTGAGGCAAAGAGCCGGCTGTGCCTTTCCTTTTCCACAAGACAAGAGTTGCTCCCAAGAGCCTCATGCCCTCGGTTCATCCGATTGCACTTGTATCCTGACGCTCCTCTGTGGCGGCTCTCTGCCCAGTGCCTCAGGAGGACTGATGGAGCTGGCTGGAAATGGTAGCCTTCGCCCTCTGGCTTATTACACGGGATTTTCTGTAAAGAGGTGTGTCAAGCCCCTCATGTCTCATCATAAGTTTCTGTTGGCTTCCTTCACTATATGTGTGTCCTCTGTGGTTTTTACTTTAGCCTGGACTCCGGGGGCGGGTGGGGGAGAGGGGGAGGGAGAAGAAGTTTTATGGTGCCAAGAACAAAGATTCTGTGACATAGCTGGGGCACAGGGATGTCAAAGGTACAATGTGGTAATTCTTCTCTAGGGCCTGTGTGTTATAGCATAATTCTGCTCCTGGAAGAAAGTATAAGAGGATGTCTCCTGGAGGTTCTATGAGGCCTTACCAATCTCCAGGGAAAAGATGATCCTAAGGCAAAGGTGCAGATTTCCACTGACAATCAAACACTGTGCTGACAATGGTCAAGCTGGAACGTGCTTGAGGCCTTCTCTCACTGTAGAGCAACACTTGTTCCCTTGCCCCACCTTTTTGCCAAGAACTTGTCACCACATTTTCTATCCTCCAAGAGGTTTATCTGTTTGGACGCATGTATTATTTGGAATACATATATTTTTTTTCAGTATTGACCCACTTTTTTGTGACCCAATAATATTTATTGAATGAATACTTGTTATATATTAGACTCTTCACTAAAAGCTTTGCATCTCTTATTGCATTTAATTTTAAAATACTGTGTGATTATTAACATTATTCCCATTTTCAGATGAGAAAACTGAAGCTTAGCAAAGGTAAATGATTTATCAAAGAATATAGTAATTGAGAAGTAAAGACAAGAAGTCTGTTAATAATAGTCTCTAACTTTAAGCTTTTAAAAACCAGTAAGACTCTTATAATTTATTTTCTATAAGTATGTTACTAGATATGCAAACATGCGTAAGATATGCAATGAGTGAATTCTTATTAAAAATTATTTCTTTTTCTTATAAATAACAAAATATATATACAGGGTAGGGCAAAAGTAGGATTACAGTTGTGAGTACACAAAACACAGAGTTTATTATTGTATTACTAGAGCCTGGTGCATGAATTTATGCATGGGTGGAGTCCCTCGGCCTGACTGGCCATCGGGGTCTATCGGGCCATCTCGTCCAATCCTGATCAGGGCTGGCTGGCCAGGGGGAGTTAACACGGGAGGTTGGCTGGCCATGGGAGATTAGCTGTGGGAGTGACCACCAGGGGCAGCTCCTGAATTGAGTGTCTGCCCTGGTGGTCAGTGTGTATCATAGCTACCAGCCGGTATCAGTTGTCCAGTCTCCTGGTTGTAACAGTCACTTAGGCTTTTATATATATAAATTATTTATCAATTATTGTATTATTTTCCATATGTACTGTAACCCTACTTTTGCCCCACCCTTTATGTATGTATGTGTGTATATATATATATATATATATATATATATATATTATGATATAATGTAATATAATATAATATAATATAATATAATATAATATAATACAATATTATACACTGAGTGGCCAGATTATTATGCCCTCAGAGATCATAATAGTCTGGCCACTCAGTGTATATTCTATATAATAAAAGGCTAATATGCAAATTGTCCCCTCAACCAAGAGTTCGACCAGCAGGAAGGCTTCCCAACTGCCCATGTCCCCTCCCCATGGCCAGGCTGGCGGGACCCCACCCATGCACGAATTCATGCACCAGGCCTCTAATATATATACTAAGTGGCAAGATTATTATGTGTTCAGAAATCACAATAATCTGGCCACTCAGTGTATATCTCAAATAGTATACAGTTTCAAATCAGAAACCCAGGATTCAGTTCTGGTTCTTCCATCAATGTAGGAAAGTTACTAAATTTCCCTGCCCTTCTTAATTTGAAAATACATGGTTGTATTAGGTCAATAGTTCTCAAATGTTGGCCTGTGATGAACTTCATCAGTCTAAGGTGAAATGAGAAAAATAAGAATAATGGATATATTTGCATAAATTTGCTTATTTTATAAATCTGTTAAAGTGGCTATTTTTAAATAAACAATGGTGATTTTTTTTTCCCCTTTGATATCCTTACCTGGCAAAATTCAAGTATGTCCTCCATAGCAGGACCTGACATTAAAAACACATGAATTTTTACTGGTTTATAAACCCAAAGGTCAGGGAACACTGAACTATGTGATCACACTAGAGCACTTTCTAGCTTCAAAATTCTATCCTGTTCTTAGATCACAAATTATATTTAACTGAGTTTAAATTAGAAAAGAAGAAAAGGTGTTATCCATGTTTTCCTTGTTTGTTTCAGCATTTTCCCAAATGTGTTCTGCTGAAAGATAGCCCCTGGCCGGATATTATAGCTATTCCACCAGAAAATCATTCTTAGTCAAATGAGTTTGGGAAATAATAGGTTAAAAAAGTTGGACAGGTTTCTTAACTAAGAAGTTTCAGAACCTGTAAAATTCTTATGTTTATTGTGACTCCCCGAAAGCAGACGAAGCATGAGTGCTCTCCAAGTTATTGAGAGTAGATGCTCCCCAACCCCCTTTTGAGGACAGAACACCTATTCCTGAAATACATTTTGAGAAAGACAACTTCAGTTAAAGCTAAAAGAAACTTTCTTCATAGCTTTCATAATAAAGAAAAAATATAGCATTACAGGCAAGGAGACTCCCACTCACTTTATAATATTACCAAAACTATGGATATTTCCAAAAATTACAAAAAAAATCCTGGATAAAAATACTTTAGATTAAAGTGCATTTGGGACTAAAGAATTTTGTGGCTATTTTGATATTTTTTTTTACCATAACATTTTTTTTAATTATGTCAACAGATTTATACCCAGTGATTACATGATAATTAAATCACTTGGAATTTGCAGAAATCTGCAGTAACAAATTGTGACTATCACCCCTGCACAGTGAATAAAAGGTAAAATAAAACCAAGGTGAAAATTGAACCTGAGAAAACCTCTGGATTCCTCTCAAATGGTATGTTCTTATTAAATATTTCAGCAGCAGGAACAATTAATTCTGAATGTTTATGCTTGTGTCTCATAATTGATATATCACAACACTTCTATGATCAAAAAACAAAATTCTTGATAGAAGATAAAAATCTAATAGTGTGTACTTGTTTTGCTTTTTCTTTGCATAATTATCCAATCAGAGTTTAACTTTGCCTTTTTCTATACTCTTTATGTGATCATGTTAAATATCAACTAGCCAAACCCTTCAGCCTTCACAATTCTAGATTCAACTTTCACTCAACACACTGAGGAGAGAACAGTTGTCACTTGGGACAAACTACCCACCAGGAAGGATCTTTAGATGATCTGACACTAACAACCTTGCTTTCTGACTCCATGCCCAGCAGGGTTTTGACAAGCTTGTGGCTCTGCATTACCTCCACTGTTTTCCATTGTATTTTCCCTAATCCTGCTTACTAAAGCAGTCTGTCACCATAAAAAGCCTCTGGGACCTGGAGTTGGCTTTGGAAAGTGCCTTTGCAAAGGAACAACAAAAAAAAGGACATGTAACATTTACGTTTAAAGGCAGAAGAGAGGAAAGCTCTTGTTTTCATGCTGATGGGCTCAAAAGATTGTTTCAAAATTTTAATTTGCTGCGGATGACATTTGTAAACAAAATGCCGATTCTAAAATGAGAGCATTTAGCCAGGAAAGGGGGGAGTGTCCTGTCCAGCAGATCAAAACTCATCCAAACTCCATTGGAGAATCCTGTCTATGAATTGACACATGACCGATAAGCCATGCTAGGATCCTCAAACCTCCGAGTGAACAGGTGTGCGTGAGGTTTACACCAAAGACTCCAGGTTTCCAAATTAGCTTCTTTAAAACCTTAAGATAGTACTGGCTTGGTCTCTGGGAAGGGGGATTAAAAACACCAAACAACTCTTTTTAACAGACTACAATGCTCATCTAATATAATTTGATTCCACATACAAATACTGTACTTTGACACAATACCAATTCAAGCTCCTGTGAACATCTGTTAAACCTAATAAGAAGCTGGTTTTTATTTTTGTAATAAAGAGATCCAACTGAAAAGTAAATAACAGAGAGGTGGGGGGAAGTAAAAGTTTATAAAAGTAACTCCTCCACACATTTGAACTTAGACTATCCACCCTATAAAACACTATCCCCCCCCCAAATCTGGAAAAGCAGATCACACTTAACGACAACATTTCAAAACTATTATCGCTTAAAAAATTATTGTTAAAACACAAAACATCAGAGCTACTTGCCTTTTGGCAATTTCTGTGCATTTCCCAGGGCTAGTGCAAAACTTCCACAGAGAAGGAGACACCCCAAGCTGGACAGCATGTTGCATTTGCCACCTCCCGGGGAGTGATGCTGGTGGGTGTCCCGCAGCCCTGGAGCCGCATTTAAGTGGACCGTCTCCGGGTGACAGAGGCGGGCGGCTGCATTGAGCCGTGCCGTGGGCTTACTCACAGGGGGTGGAGACAGGATGACATCACACCCTTTCTCACACCAGAAAAAAGAAAGGCACAACAGCAAAAACATATCATAACATTTCCTGCTAGGTTATAACTGTCTGCCTCTTCCCTCTGTGACATAAACATCAAACTTATGTTCGATCTGCATGTGTGAAAGAAAAAGTATTTAGTCAATGTTGAAACATTGGTTGGGCTATTTTTTAAAATCCAGAAAAGACACACTTAAAACCATTTGAACGTTAAAAATATAAAATAAAACCTTATTAGGAAGGAAGCTGTTTCTAATTATCTAGTACACCAACCCAATTCTTTTTTTAAATGGGAGTAAACTCATAAAAATGCGCTTTTAACCATTCTTAAGTTTTAGTATTATAAGAAACATTTAAAAGTGAATACTTGGCTACACAGCTATTCATTGTACACACACACACACACACATACACACACACACACCAGAGAGAGAGAGAGAGAGAGAGAGAGAGAGAGAGAGAGAGAGAGAGAGAGAGAGAGAGAGAGAGAGAGAGAGAGAGAGAGAGAGAGAGAGAGAGAGAGGGAGGCTGATAGTCTGTAGATATAGATGCAGAGATATAGTGAACTCATTGTCACTGATTGTCCGCAGCCCTGGTCCATGTGCTGTAATAGTATCTTTGCCCACATTACTGTAATTTAATCTTCACAGTGACTGTATAGGAAGTATGATGACATCACCACTTTATCTGTGAGAAAAACTGAAGCTTAGATAGGTTAAATGTCCTGACAGTGTATTCTAATGGTTAATAATTCGGATGGGCTTTGTAATCGAACTGACCAGAGTTTAAATGTGTATGCCAGATGCCTTTGAACAAATTGCTCCATCACTAGCTCATCAACTCTGCTTACATTTAAGGGCTTGCTTCATGCCAGGTGCTGATATGATCACTTCACATAAATTAAAACATTTATTCCTCAAAATAACCAACAAGCAGTCAGTGTCATCATCTCTACTTCACAGCTGACAAACCCCGGGCATGGAGAGGATAAGTGACAGGCACAAGGTCACAACCAGTCAGCAACAGAGCTGGCTTTTTAATCAGGCAATTTAACCCTGGATTGTGCACTCGTAATTACTAAACTTTAAGTTCTGAAGTAGAGATGATAGCACCGATTTCATACATTTGCTAGCGGGATTTTTGGGATAGTGTTTACCATAGTACCTGACCCACGGGAAGCATTTAATAACTAACAGTCACTGGAAACAACAAAAGTATTTTCCCCACTTAAGTAGCACTGTGTTCTAAGTGGGTGCTTCTCTCTCCAACGCTCATGAGTGTCGGCTCTCCTCCCACTACACAGTTGCCTGAATATAGGCCTTGCCCTTGCTGGAAAGGCCACCTTAATAAAGAGCTTTAAATGTTGTCTGTACATTTATACTGACTCCGAAATTAGCCTGCTGGATTGCTGTAGCTGAGGGAAGTGGACTAACTCTGGTCAAACGAGATTCTAGTCGATAAACCTCCCAAAGAGAAACTGAAGAGGCAGCCCTGCCTCCCAAATGGAGTGTGAGGAGGCACATTGTGAAAGTCATTAGAGCCGGAGGCCATAGGAATGCTCTGGCACTGGTGATGGAGGGGATCGGGTTATTTACCAGGTCTTTTCATCTGTAATTTTTTACTTCACTTAGGCAGCTCTCTCGAACCCGAGCCTGGACATTCATCCAGCTGGCACCGCTGACCCCGCCTCTATATGCCATTGCCAGGAGGCCCCTGTGCCAGCAGAAACGACAGGTTTCTGAGGGGAAAAAATAACCGAGCAGAAATAGTGAGAAGAAGGCTGTGTGCGGGGCTGGTCCGCGGGTTAGGTAATGGAATTACGGAATCAGCCTCGGCTTGGCCTGTAGGCTGTTTGAGCAATCATTATTTGCAGTTTGAAACTGTCTGGGAGCTAATTAAATAAAGGCTGATCTCTGATTATTTTGACCAGAAAAGGTGATTTATTGCCTTAACTAGTAGGACACTAAGCTCTCAGTGAAGACACTAAACGACTTCTCAAAAGACCAGGGAAGGGGCACGCCTCAAAGCAGACCGTGTTAGAGGAGACATTTCACTTCTCAACGAACAAAAAGTTTCCTATCATGTCAGAGTCCCAACCCAAGCGGGGGGTGGACAAATAGCCCAGAGGAACTGTAAGCGTCTTGCTTGCTACATGAAATAAAACTTCAGACGCCCTTGTTGGTTTGGCTCAATGGATAGAGCATCGGCCTGCGGACTGAGGGTCCCAGGTTCGATTCCGGCCAGGGGCACATGCCTGGGTTTCGGGCTTCATCCCCAGTGATGGTGGTGGGGGTTGGGGGGAGGGTGTGCAGGAGGCAGCCAATCAATGATTCTCTCTCATCGTTGATGTTTCTATCTCTCATTCTTCCCTCCTCTCTAAAATCAGTAACATATATTTAAAAAAACAAAACAAAACTCCAGAGCTGTGGGCATGTACTAATCATTAGAGGATCTAAGGCCATATTCAATGGAGAATTACCCTCTGGCCATGGGTTCACTGGAGATGATCCATACATCCTGGTGGGGTCTCTCAGCTGTCATGAGAGAATGCCAACACGAAGCTCTGGCTGTGTCTTTATTTATCTGAAAATATAGAAATCTAAAGCTCCATTACTTGTGAGATTTTAGAATATGGTATTCACCAATATCTGTGAAAAAAACTAGTTTTGCACACTTATTCAACTCCATAGAATGCACAACACTGAGGCGAACCATGTATATAAAAAATAGACTCTGGTTAATAACAATGTGTCAATTTAGGCTCATCAGTTGTACCAAATGTACCACTTTGATGGGGATGTTGGTATGGGGAGGGAGGAAGGTATATGATGTACCTCTAAATGTGTGGGGTCGAGGAGTAGGTATATGGGAAATCTCTACCTTGTGCTCAATTTTGCTGTGAACCTAAAACTGCTGTTAAAAATATATATTTTTTAAAAATACCATTGGGAACATTTAGGAAGAACTGCTGGAAAAACACATAAAATTTATGCGTATTGTCTTTATCCTGTGAAGGTGGGAGCCATATCACTGTACCCAGCGCATATTAATGAAAATGCAGTAAGTACAATGAGTAAGTATCAAATGAGGCAAAATTCATCAGTTCTTCCAAATAGTCTAAAGGTTAGCTCTGAATTAAACCAGAGGCAACTAGAGTATGACTGGATTTATAGTTGTTAGAAGACAATTCAAGGTCCCTCCCATTGCTGCACATCTTATGAGAAGAAGCACTGATTTCCTGTGTTCCAGGCTTGTTTTTCAAGAATGTTTGGCTTTGGCTGGTCTGGCTCAGTTGGTCATCTAGTGTGTACCAAAAGGTTGCTGGTTTCATTTCTGGTCAGGGCACATCCCTACGTTGCTGACTCAATCCCCAGTGCAGGGCATGCAGGAGGCAGATGATGGATGTTTCATTCTGGAACATCAGTGTTCCCCACCCCTCTCTCTCTCTCCCTTCTTCTCTCTCCAAAAATCAGTTAAAAAAAATATTTTAGCTCAGCCAGGTGTGTCTCAGAGATTTAGCGTGGACTCAGGGACCAAGAATTCACCTGGTTCCATTCCTGATCAGGGCACATGCCTGAGTTCCAGGCTTGTTCCCAGTAGGGGGCACACAGGAGGGAGCTGATGATTCTCTCTCCCCTCTCCCTTCCTCTCTGAAATTTAATAAAAAATATTTTTAAATATTTTTAAATCTTAAACAAAAAGAATATTTGTATAGCAAACAGCTTTGGAAGATAGAAGTTTGTTTACTGCCCCTGTAATAAAGGTAATGGTTTCTTCTGGAGTAAAGGGAACACGTGCTCAGTTCCTATTATCAAAGATTCAGATTTCCTAAGGCCAGGGCTCCTTTTCTATAATACAACCCATGGCATGTGTAGCTGTCACCTATACCTCTTTGTGCTTCCCTTTGGGCACTGGGGCTTCTAGAACTGGCGCAAATGCTGAAATGCAGGCTACTGTTATTGCTATGAATAAATAAACAGTCCTTTTTGTCTTTGACTCAGGAGTCTTGTGTCTCCTGCCAGCATCCATGTACTGTGCGTGTTAGCTTGCACATACAGTAAAATATCAATCCTTTATAGTTCTTGACAATGAGATTGGCTCATTCCAAAATATTTTATTAGATAATCTTTGGTATAATGCCATCAACCACACTGAAATCCTCTATAAGAATCAACCATGAAACTCTATTGTACAAAGGAAGAGTGTTGCTAGACATTGCTTACGAAATCGTACAGTATCCTCTTTGTAAAAACCATGGAGAAGAAACTCTAACTCTTATTTATGTGAAAAAAGATTGTAATTTTTCTAAGCAACTGTATTTCTTTCGTGACATGTAACCAGGTTTCTCGTTCTGTGTTGACTGCTAGAAAACCAGAGCCAAACGTGTCCCTGGCCCACACCAAGTGTATAGACATGATGCATGTCTTGGCATCATGCCTGGTTTTATTTTCCATCTCCACCCTTACTTCTTGCTCACTTGGAGTCTTAATTTATGTGATTTTGTAAGTTGCTTTTATTTTTTTCTGGAATAGGTTAGGGATAAACAAACTCCGCACACAGGAGTTGCATCAAATCTATGCGTCAAACTAAAAAGCTTCTGCACAGCAAAATAAACCATCAACAAAATGAAAAGGGAACCCACTGTATGTGAGAACATATTTGCCAATGATACATCTGATAAGGGGTTAATTTCCAAAATATATAAATAAGTTAAACAACTCAACACCAGGAAGTGAATTCAATTAAAAATAGGCAAAGGATTTGAATAGATACTTCTCCAAAGAGGACATACAGATGGCCAATAGACTTATGAAAAGATGCTCAATGTCACTAATAAACAGAGAAATGCCAATTAAAACCACAATGAGCTACCTCATATCTGCCAGAACGACTATCATCAATAAACCAACAAATAAGTTCTGGCAAAGATATGGAAAAAGAGGAACTCCTGTACACTGTTGGCAGAATGCAGGCTGCTGCAGCCACTGTGGAAAATAAAAGGGAAGATAGTAGAAGACTATCATGTAAGGAAAAATATCCTGTAAGTAAATTACATCTAGAAAATTTTTACTTTAGAAAATTAACTTTCATTTGTAATGCTAACAGCAAGACACCCATGTAAAACATACATGGTGTCAAAACAAGCCAAAGGGAAATCATTTGGGCAAAAATGAAAAAGGATCACAAGTCAAATTCATAGAAAAGATTCCTTTATTAACTTTTGGTCGAGAATATGTATATTTTCAGAAAACAACTCCAAGACCATGTAGATTCCTGCAACAGAGAGGAATTGACAGTAGTGCTCCAGCCATGAAGACAGAAGAGAATCAGTTCAGAGATGGAAGACGCTGACGATGCCTTGCCATACTAGCAGTCAGCAACTATGAGTCACTGCAGGTTGCCCAGGACCAAACCAGAAAGGGTCGGACCTGCATTACCACCATTTGTCCACCATCCAGAACTGAAATATCATTGCTGACATGTACACATAAGGAACTGTTTGACATAGAAATTGGGACTCAAAAGAACTGTTGGCCCAGAAAGAAACTAACTATACATTGATTCATTTGCCTCTCAACATAACCATTATTGCTTGTCTCATTTTCGGTTCTTATGTGTATTTCTAGTATCACATGATTTCACTCATCTAGGGGAAATGATGAACAACATAGACTGGTGAACAAGAACAGCATCGATCAGACTGTTCTACCTCAGAAGGAAGTTAGGGAAGGGTGGGGATAAGGGAGAGAGATCAACCAAATGACTTGTGTCCTAACCAGTGGTCATGGACAACGGGGGTGTGGGGGCATGCATGGGGAGGGGTTTGAGATGGGACTGGGGGAGATGGTGAGAAATATGTGACACCTTAATCAATAAAATAATTTTTAAAATATTAAAAAATAAATAAAAAGAAAAAGAAAAAAAAGAAAGAAAATAGTATGGAGGTTCCTTTAAAAATTAAAAATTGAACTGCTATTTGATCCAGTGGTCCCTCTTCTGGAAATATATCCTAAGAATCTCAAAACACCAATTTGAAAGAATATATGCACCCCTATGTTCATAGCAGTGTTATTTACAATAGCCAAGATCTGGAAATAGACCAAGAGCCCATCAGTAGATGAGTGAACAAGAAAGCTGTAGTACATTTACACAATGGACACTATGTGACCATAAATAAGAACAAACTCCTACCTTTTGCCACAGCATGGATGCACTTATTATGCTGAGTGAAATAAGTCAATCAAAGAAAGACAAATACCAGATGATCTCACTGGTACTGTGGAATCTAATGAACAAAGTAAACTGATGAACAAAGAGGCATGGACACACAGAACAGACTGACAGTTGTACGAGGGGAGGTGGGTGATGGGGAACTGGATGAAAGGAGGCAAAGACCCCTATGTTCATTGCAGTATTATTCCAGGTGGCCAAGACATGGAAACAATCAGAGTGTCCCATGATGAAGGACTGGATAAAGAAGATGTGGTACGTATACACAATGGAATACTACTCAGCCATAAGAAAGGATGAAATGGCTCCATATTCAACAACATGGATAGACCTTGAGAACATTATGCCAAGTGAAATAAGTTAGTCAGAAAAAGCTGAGAACTATATGATTTCACTCACGTGTTGGATATAAAACTGAAATTCATAAACACAAGCAGCGGTGTGGTGGCTGCCAGGGATAAGGGGATAAAGGGGGTGAGGGGTCCTAATACAAGTTGACAGAAGATTTGACTTTGGATGGTGGGCACATGTGCAATATACAGATCTGGTAACATAGAAGCCACACCTGAAACCTGTATGTTCATGTCGAGCAATGCCACCCCAATGAATTTAATAAATAAATATTAAAAGAAAAAAAAATAGGTGAAGAGATTAGCCAAAGAACATTTTTGTATAACCCATAGACACAGACTAGAGTGAGGTGATGGCCAGAGATAAGAGGCTGGTGGGGACTGGATGGAAGTGGGCAAAGGGGGTTGGGGAAATGGGGACAGCTTTAATGTGTCAACAATAAAGTTAAAAAAATAAAATCATAGAATCATAAAAAAAAATACCCAAATAAAGCCACTGGAGCCTTCAAAAAATAAAATTAGTCAAATACATGATGTGAGAATCTGTGAACTTGTTCTCTGCTTTTTTTTTCTTTTCTTTTTATACAACAGTAGACACTGGTGGAATTTTGGTACAAAAATTGTATAGCATCATTTCTTTATATTATTTCTCTCTTTGAGAAAGTAGGTAAAAGGCAGGAGGCCATCCAGAACACTACTCTAAGTAAGTGTCATATCAATAAGCTGTGCATATTTGACTTTTTAAATGTTCCTTTGTTAATTCCATTATTTCAAATGAAACTTTCACTAAAGTTTACAAATCCTTCAAAGTTTGGACGACAATTTTGTGCAATCATTTTACCTATCAGTTCTCATTTTTTTTTATCAGGAAAGGGTGTTGGATTTTATCGAATGCTTTTTCTGCATCACTTGATATGACTATATGATTTTTATCTTTCAATTTGTTTATGTGATGTATCACGTTTATTGATTTGCGGATATTGTACCATCCTTGCATTCCTGGAATAAATCCTACTTGGTCATGGTGTATGATCTTTGTGATGCTCTGCTGGAGCCGATTTGCTAGGATTTTGTTGAGGATTTTGGCATCTATGCTCATGAGGTATATTGGCCTATAATTCTCTTTCATTGAGTTGTCTTTATCTGGTTTTGGTATTAGGGTGATGCTGGCTTCATAGAAGGAGTTTGGAAGTGTTCCTTCCTCTTGAATTTTTTGGAAAAGTCTGAGGAGGATAGGTTTTAGTTCTTCCTTGAATGTTTGGTAAAACTCTCCTGTGAAGCCATCTGGCCCTGGGCTTTTGTTTGCTGGAAGGTTTCTGATGACTGTTTCAATTTCTTCCCAAGACACTGGTCTATTGAGATTTTTAGATTCTTCCTGATCGAGTTTTGGAAGTTTGTATTTTTCTAGGAATATGTCCATTTCCTCCAGGTTGTTCAGTTTGTTGGCATAGAGTTGTTCGTAGTATTTTGTAACAATCCGTTGTATTTCGTTGGGGTCTGTTGTTATTTCACCTCTTTCATTTCTGATTTTGTTTATTTGGGTCCTCTCTCTTTGTTTCTTGGTTAGCCTGGCTAGAGGTCCATCTATCTTGTTTATCCTTTCAAAGAACCAGCTCTTGGTTTTGTTGATCTTATGTATTGTTTTTTTGGTCTCTATGTCGTTTATCTGTGCTCTGATTTTTGTTATTTCCTTCCTTCTGCTTACACTGGGCTTTTCTTGTTGCTCCTTTTCTAACTCTTTGAGTTGTAGAGTTAGATCATCTGTTACCCTTTTTTCTAGTTTTTTGCAATAGGCTTGTAAGGATATGAACTTCCCTCTCAAGACTGCTTTTGCTGTGTCCCATAGATTTTGGATTGTTGTGTTTTCATTGTCATTTGTTTCCAGGATGTTTTTAATTTCTTCCTTGATTTCTCTGGTAACCCAGTCCTTGTTTAATAGCGTGTTGTTTAGTCTCCATGTGTTTGATTTCTTTGGATTATTTTTATTGTAGTTAATTTCCAGTTTTATGCCATTATGGTCTGAGAAGATACTTGATATGATTTCTATCTTCTTGAATTTGAAGAGACTTTGCCTATGACCCAAAATGTGGTCTATCTTTGAGAATGTCCCATGTGCACTTGAGAAGAATGTATATTCTGTGGCTTTGGGGTGGAGTGTTCTGAAGATGTCAATTAATTCCATCTGGTCTAGTGAGTCACTTAGGATTGATATTTCTTTGCTGTTTTTTTGTTTAGATGATTTGTCGAAGGGTGACAGTGGGGTATTAAAATCTCCTACTATGATTGTATTGCTATTAATCTCTCTCTTAATGTCCTCCAGCAGTTTTTTTTATGTATTTGGTTGCTCCTGTATTGGGTGCATATATATTTACCAGGGTTATTTCTTCTTGTTGGATTGTTCCCTTTAGTATTATGAAGTGGCCTTCATTATCTCTTATTATGTTCTTCACTGTGAGATTTAATTTGTCAGATATAAGTATTGCTACCCCAGCTTTTTTTTCATTTCCATTTGCCTGGAAAACTTTTTTCCATCCCTTCACCCTCAGTCTGTGTGCATCTCTTTTTCTGAGGTGGGTTTCTTGTAGACAACAGATGTATGGGTCTTGTTTTCTTATCCAATCTGTTACCCTATGTCTTTTGATTGGAGCATTTAATCCATTTACATTTAAGGTTATTATTGATAGGTACACATTTGACGCCATTTTTATTCTATACCGGTGTTCCTTCTTCACTTCCTATTTCTTTATTTTTACAGTAGACCCTTTAGCATTTCTTGCATTGCTGGTTTGGTGGAGATAAATTCCTTCAGTCTTTTTTTGTCTGTGAAGCTCCTGATTTCCCCTTCAATTTTGATTGATAGCCTTGCTGGGTACAGTATTCTTGGATTCAGACCCTTCCTGTGCATGACTTTGTATATTTCATCCCATTCCCTTCTGGCCTGGTAAGTTTCTGTTGAGAAATCAGTTGCTAGTCTGATGGGGGTTCCTTTGTATGTAACTTTCTGTCTCTCTCTGGCTGCTTAGTTCTCATTTTTTTAGTCTCTCATATTTGGTCTCCTATTGCTAGGAGATTCAAAAAGGCTTATATATCTACAATTCATAATATCCAAATATATGATGGGGTTTTCTAGAAGATGCTAATAAAAACAATTTGTATGACTCATATTTGAAAACGGAAAACCAGTGTTCCATGCTTTCAGTCCAAATGTTGTTTTTATAATTACTGTACTGAGTGACACCTGTGATCCAATTAGATGAGTATCCTGCTCCAATGGGGCATATTGGACCAGAGAATGAAGTTCTCCTCTATGCTTTCTATATAGTGTGGGGAAGTATTGCCCCTTCCATGCCTAAGTGATGCTGGCAGATCATTCTTCAATCTATCTAAAGCCTTCTTAGTCTCTAGATTTTTGACTTTAGAATCTTAAGGTAATTAGCAACTTGGACTTGTATCTATAATAATAAAAGCGTAATATGCTAATTAGACTGGACAGTTGAACAACCTTCCGGGTGTCCTTCTGCATGACGCTGTGGCTGCAAGGGCGGAGGCAAGCCCCCGCAGCTGTGAGGGCGGAGCCCCTGCATGAATTTTGTGCATTGGTCCTCTTCTATGAGTATAAAGAATCCTTAATTTCTGTTAGGTTCAAAACAAGCTTCTTTAAGACCTAATTTGTACATCTCTGAGTGGTGAGGCTTGCCTCCCGTATTTTCTCTAAATTCTCCTTTCTTTATTAAGGTGCCGGGCTTGAACAGGTAGAGGTCTTATATCTTACCTGAGCTTCAAATAATGTAAAAATTGAGTGGGCAATATAAGCTAATAAACTAATGCCACGGTCTTCTTGGCATCTAGAAGGATTCAGGAATCTGGAGAAGGTGTTTCATGTAAATTAATAAAGAAGCTAGAAATATAATATAAATTTGGAAGGCATCTTAGGGAGCCAGAGGAGACCTAACTTCAGTAACCAAGTTCTCTGAATCTCTGGACCCCTTGATCTTTACTAACACAGATTTCCTACAGCAAAGTAGATATACATATCAAAGGTAAGGTTTAGTATACAGTAAGCATGGTCAGATTGGGGGAACTACCTTTGGCTGTTCAGCTGTTTGGCCAGCAGGAGGCAATAACATGTAGGTTAAAATGCCCTCAGCTGTCTGGTAACAGGCAATAATATATGCAGATCTTCAGGTTTGGGGAAATGCCTTTGGCCATTCCAGCCTGCAATAATAGTATGTATCTTCAGCCCTGCTGAAGCTTCAAGGTGCCATCAACCTTTTGATGAAACTTGCATTTATGACATGCTGGAATTAGCTTCCAGCAATAAACCATTCTCCTCTGAACAGGAGGATGTGTCACAGGAGGGTCTTAAAATAGAGTACAGCAGCAGGGAGCCCAAGAGCAGGAGGAATGCAAGGAGGCAGCAGGTGGGACAAGTAGGAAGATGATAGTCCTGGGAATACACCATAGAGGAGCTTTGGCCAGCAGGCTAACTTTACCCATTATTGCATGTGGTGTATGGAAGGCCTGATGTGTTTTAAAGGCCGGGATAGCCATGGTCATTGTTTCCTAAACAACAGAATCCAAATCCCTAGACACTTCTCAACTTTGCTGCGTTGTTTTGAGGTATAACAACCAGACTGCAAGTAGAGTTAATTAAATGCTTTAAATACTGCAAAGATATCTAGAAAACCCCAGCATATCTTTGCAAAACTATTGGTTACTAGAAGGAAGAGGGTGGAAGATGGAAAGTGGAGGATAGAGTGTGTAAGGGGGGGGGGGGGCAAATATTTGGATATAGAAGATGATTTCACTTTGGGTGGTGACAATGCAAGATAAAGATCATGAATCATAGAAATATGCTCTTGAAAAACAGGGAGGGCGGAGCTTGAAGATGGCGACCGAACAGTCAGACTTGTTCTGACTCTGGTCCCAGAACAGATAAAAGTAGCGTCTGAGTCGCTCAGGGAATGTTGATTGGCAGCTGAGGGGCAGCGGAGTTCTCAAGGAAGGTAGGGAGCTGTCCGCTGGACAGGATTTCCTGGCCGGGTGGCCAGCACTGCCTCGGCGGTGGCGGGCTGCGGCTCGGAGAGAAGGCTGCGCCACCTTACCAGGAAAGGAGTAGCTTCTCTGAGGCCTGGAAAACCCCAGCGGAGAGGTCCATCGAGCAGCTGAGAAGCCCGAATCGGCAAAAAGACATGGATTCAAGGGAGTTCTTCCGTCACCCATGGAAAGGTCAGAGTTTGCGGGGAAAGCCTGAGGGTTCCTGGTCCCGCTGCGCAGGCAGCCATAGCCGGAGCTCCGGCGAGGCCCCGCCTCCACTGTAGGGGGGAGCGCCCGCTGAGGTGAGCCCAAAGAAGGCTGCAGCGACACCTAGTGCTGGGTTTGACATAAGCTTCCCCACAAGAGGGAATTCTTTTTTAAAAAACGCCAGGGGACAGGGGACAGAGTGCTAAGAATCGCGGCTGTCCTGCCAAGGGCAGAACATCTGGACACCTTGGAGCCTGATCCCCTTCACCCCCTAGCTTCAGAATACTACGGAAGGACTGCCCAGTTGGGCATATCTGGGGAAATTACAGGGGGAAATTGCCTTCCTGGAAACAAGGGATTGGAGCCAGAAGGGATAGTCTGGGAGCCAGCTGGCACCCTGCCAGCTAGAGGCATAGAGAAAAAAGGCCAGATCAACCAAAAGACTGGGAGGTCAAATCGGAAACAGACACCTAAGAGCTGAATTACAAACTGCCTTTTTTTTTTTTCTTTTTCTTTTCTTTTAATTAATCAAAAATAAATGGACACAAATAACTAAGATATAGCCTACTTAAAATTAAGGATTACCTTACAAAACTGAGGTGCAGTGGAATGCTGGGAACTGCAAGACTGTCTGGTCCGAGAATCAGGAGTGCCAAATACATTAACTGAGGAAGTGAATGACCACTACTGGACATTTTTATGCTAATTTTACTATTCTTTATTATATTTTCATTTTTTACATCTTTTATTTAATTTTCATTTTTCATATCTTTTACTTAAGAAACAATTTTTATTTATTTTTTCCTTACTTGATTTTACCTTTTCAATTATTACATTTTTCAATCTCTATCATCACTATTACTACTGCTATTTTGCAATTTTTTTTCTTTCTTTTTTTTCTCTTTTTCCTCTCCAGTACCATTTTATTTTTTCTTTATTTTACATTGGGAGTAACCTTCATTCTATTTTAATCTCTACTAGAGCATCATTCAACCCTATCTCAACTCAACCTTTACACCATCACTCTCTTACTAAACTTCACCCTTTAGTCTATAGTTTATCCTATCCCTTTCCGGCTTTAGTTTTTCCTCTATTCTTTCTGTATATCCTCTGCTAAAGCTCTCACTATACTTATAGACCTAAGTTCCAACCCCTGATCCAAGTGTATAAATACCAATCTCTGCACTATATTAACTAGTTAAAAAAACAACAACAACAAAAAAACTGTTCTCCTCTCTATCCTTTTTGCATTGTTTGTGTGAAGGTTGATTATTGTGAATTTTTATGCTTTTTAGTGAAATTGTTATGCTTATTCCTGTATTGTTATTGTTGCTTTGTATTTTTTTAAAAAATCCTCTGTTTTTGTTTGTTTCTTTTACTTCTGTATATCATAGCCTTACTTAATAATAGTGGATATTGTAGTTTGTATTAATCTCCAAGTATTGTTACTGGCATTGGCTGGGTTCAGAGGTTGTTCTATGGCAATTTTCTCCACATATATATAGTTTATTTCCCATTTCTCTTTTAGTTTGCTTCTTCTCTCTCTTTCTCTCTCTCTTTCTCTCTCTCTCTCTCTCTCTCTCTCTCTCTCTCTCTTCTCTTTTTCCCTGTTTTCCAACTTCATTTTGTCATTACTTTTTTTCTTCTTTTTCTATCTCTTTATCCCTTTTTTTATTATTTATTATTTACTTAATTCTTTTAATTTTAATTTTTTTTAATTTTTTTTATTTCTCTTTATTTTATTTTTACCTTTCTTCCTTCTCTCCTATCCCCTAAGTTGCCTTTCTCTAGTGGTCACCTTTATTAGAGGTTATTAATATTGTAAATACATTCCTGTTAAGTGCCTCTTGTGTTGTACCTGGTAGTATTGTATTTTGTACCTTTAATTCAACGCAGGAGAAGGAACACCACATAACCAGACATCCTGAAAAGAGAGGCCATGGGGAGACAAAAACATAGTCCGCACATGAAAGAAAAGCAGGCATCACCAGAAAAGGAAGTAAATGAGTCAGAGGAAAGCAGCCTACCAGAGCAAGAATTCAGAGTAATGATCATAGGATGGCTAAAAAGAATGGAAGAGAAATTTGACAATAGCCAAGAAGAAATGAGGAAGAACCACGAGGAACTGAAGAAGAGCCATGAGGAACTGAAGAAGAACCAAGAAGAAATGAAAAATGACATCGCTACCATGAAGAACTCAATAGAAAGCATCAAGAGTACACTAGATGAAGCAGAGGACCGCATCAGTGAGCTAGAAGATAAGATGGAAAAAAATACCCAAGTAGAGCAACTTCTAGAAAAAAAGATTAAAAAGCAGGAGGAGAGCCTACGGGAGCTTTGGGACAATACAAAACAAAATAATATTCGAATAATAGGGGTTCCAGAAGGAAAGGAAACTGAGGTAGACATGGAAAAAGTATTTCAAGAAATAATGACAGAAAACTTTCCTGAAATAGAGAAGAAAAAAACCACACAAATCCAAGATGCTCGCAGAGTCCCAAGCAAAATGAATCCCAGAAGACAGACTCCAAGGCACATTATAATTAAATTGGCAAACAACATCTACAAAGTAAGAATCTTAAAAGCAGCCAGAGAGAGACAGAAAGTTACATACAAAGGAACCCCCATCAGACTAGCAACTGATTTCTCAACAGAAACTTATCAGGCCAGAAGGGAATGGGATGAAATATACAAAGTCATGCAAAGGAAGGGTCTGAATCCAAGAATACTGTACCCAGCAAGGCTATCAATCAAAACTGAAGGGGAAATCAGGAGCTTCACAGACAAAAAAAGACTGAAGGAATTTATTTCCACCAAACCAGCAATGCAAGAAATGCTAAAGGGTCTACTGTAAAAATAAAGAAATAAGAAGTGAAGAAGGAACACCGGTATAGAATAAAAATGGCGTCAAATGAGTACCTATCAATAATAACCTTAAATGTAAATGGATTAAATGCTCCAATCAAAAGACATAGGGTAACAGATTGGATAAGAAAACAAGACCCAGACATCTGTTGTCTACAAGAAACCCACCTCAGAAAAAGAGATGCACACAGACTGAGGGTGAAGGGATGGAAAAAAGTTTTCCAGGCAAATGGAAATGAAAAAAAAGCTGGGGTAGCAATACTTATATCTGACAAATTAGATCTCAGAGTGAAGAACATAATAAGAGATAATGAAGGCCACTTCATAATACTAAAGGGAACAATCCCACAAGAAGAAATAACCCTGGTAAATATATATGCACCCAATACAGGAGCAACCAAATGCATTAAAAAACTGCTGGAGGACATTAAGAGAGAGACTAATAGCAATACAATCATAGTAGGAGATTTTAATACCCCACTGTCACCCTTCGACAAATCATCTAAACAAAAAACCAGCAAAGAAATATCAATCCTAAATGACTCACTAGACCAGATGGAATTAATTGACATCTTCAGAACACTGCACCCCAAAGCCACAGAATATACATTCTTCTCAAGTGCACATGGGACATTCTCAAAGATAGACCACATTTTGGGACATAGGCAAAGTCTCTTCAAATTCAAGAAGATAGAAATCATATCAAGTATCTTCTCAGACCATAATGGCATAAAACTGGAAATTAACTACAATAAAAATAATCCAAAGAAATCAAACACATGGAGACTAAACAGCATGCTATTAAACAAGGACTGGGTTACCAGAGAAATCAAGGAAGAAATTAAAAACATCCTGGAAACAAATGACAATGAAAACACAACAATCCAAAATCTATGGGACACAGCAAAAGCAGTTTTGAGAGGGAAGTTCATATCCTTACAAGCCTATTGCAAAAAACTAGAAAAAAGGGTAACAGATGATCTAACTCTACAACTCAAAGAGTTAGAAAAGGAGCAACAAGAAAAGCCCAGTGTAATCAGAAGGAAGGAAATAACAAAAATCAGAGCACAGATAAAAGACATAGAGACCAAAAAAACAATACATAAGATCAACAAAACCAAGAGCTGGTTCTTTGAAAAAATAAACAAGATAGATGGACCTCTAGCCAGGCTAACCAAGAAACAAAGAGAGAGGACCCAAATTAACAAAATCAGAAATGAAAGAGGTGAAATAACAACAGACCCCACCGAAATACAACAGATTGTTACAAAATACTATGAACAACTGTATGCCAACAAACTGAACAACCTGGAGGAAATGGACATATTCCTAGAAAAATACAAACTTCCAAAACTCAATCAGGAAGAATCTAAAAATCTCAATAGACCAGTGTCTTGGGAAGAAATTGAAACAGTCATCAAAAAGCTTCCAGCAAACAAAAGCCCAGGGCCAGATGGCTTCACAGGAGAGTTTTACCAAACATTCAAGGAAGAACTAAAACCTATCCTCCTCAGACTATTCCAAAAAATCCAAGAGGAAGAAACACTTCCAAACTCCTTCTATGAAGCCAGCATCACCCTAATACCAAAACCAGATAAAGACAACTCAATGAAAGAGAATTACAGGCCAATATCCCTCATGAACATAGATGCCAAAATCCTCAACAAAATTCTAGCAAATCGACTCCAGAAGAACATCACAAAGATCATACACCATGACCAAGTAGGATTTATTCCAGGAATGCAAGGATGGTACAATATCCGCAAATCAATAAATGTGATACATCACATAAACAAATTGAAAGATAAAAATCATATAGTCATATCAATTGACGCAGAAAAAGCATTTGATAAAATCCAACACCCTTTCCTGATAAAAACTCTTAACAAGGTGGGATTATAAGGATCATACCTCAACATAATAAAAGCCATATATGATAAACCCACAGCCAACATAATACTCAATGGGCAAAAACTAAAACCATTCCCTCTAAGAACAGGAGCAAGACAGGGATGCCCACTCTCGCCACTCCTGTTTGACATAGTACTGGAAGTACTAGCCATTGCAATTAGACAAGAGGAGGAAATAAAAGGCATCCAAATTGGAAAAGAAGTAAAGTTATCCTTATTTGCAGATGACATGATATTGTACATAAAAAAACCAAAAGACTCCATTAAAAAACTAATTGACTTAATAAATGAATTTGGCAATGTAGCAGGATACAAAATTAATGCCAAGAAATCCATGGCATTTCTATACACCAACAGTGAAACTACAGAAACAGAGACTAAAAAAGCAATTCCATTTACCATCGCACCAAAAAAATTAAGATGCCTAGGAATAAATTTAACTAAGGAAGTAAAGGACCTATATGCAGAAAACTACACAACACTGAATAAAGAGATAGAGGAAGATGTAAGGAGATGGGAGAATGTACCATGTTCATGGATTGGTAGAATCAACATCATCAAAATGTTCATACTTCCTAAAGCAATCTATAGGTTCAATGCACTCCCCATTAAAATACCAACGGCATATTTCACTGACCTAGAAAGAACTCTCCAAAAGTTCATTTGGAATAATAAAAGACCCTGAATAGCCACAGCAATCCTGAGAAAGAAGGGTAAAGTAGGAGGGATCTCAACACCAGACTTCAAACTGTATTACAAAGCCACTGTTCTCAAAACAGTCTGGTACTGGCACAAGAACAGACATATAGATCAATGGAATAGAATTGAGAACCCAGATATCAACCCAAATCACTATGCTCAATTAATATTTGACAAAGGAGGCACAAATATACGATGGAGTCAAGACAGTTTCTTCAATAAATGGTGTTGAGAAAATTGGGCAGACACATGCAAAAGAATGAAACTAGATCACCAACTTACACCGAACACAAAAATAAACTCAAAATGGATGCAGGACTTAAACATCAGACGGGAAACCATAAAAATACTAGAAGCATCCACAGGCTGCAAAATCTCAGACGTATGCCAAAAGAACTTCTTCACTGATACTGCCCCTAGGGAAATGGAAGCTAAAGAGAAAATAAACAAATGGGACTACATCAAAATAAAAAGCTTTTTTACAGCAAAAGAAACCATCAACAAAACAACAAGAGAGCCCAAGGTGTGGGAGAACATATTTGCAAATAACACCACTGATAAAGGTTTAATCTCCAACATCTACAGACAGCTGATACAACTAAATAAAAGGAAGGTGAATGATCCAATTAAGAAATGGGCAATGGGGACCTAAATAGAATATTTTCAAAAGAAGACAGAAGGAAGGCCAAAAGGCACATGAAAACATGCTCAAAGTCACTAATTATCCGAGAGATGCAAATCAAAACAACAATGCAGTACCATCTCACATCTGTCAGAATGGCCAACATCAACAAATCAACAAACGACAAGTGTTGGCGAGGTTGCGGAGAAAAAGGAACCCTTGTGCACTGCTGGTGGGAATGCAGACTGGTGCAACTACTGTGGAGAACAGTGTGGAATTTCCTCAAAAAACTGAAAATCAAACTCCCATTTGATCCAGTAATCCCACTCCTAGGAATATATCCCAAGAAACTAGAAACACCAATCAGAAAAGATATATGCACCCCTATGTTCATAGCAGCACAATCTACAATAACCAGAATTTGGAAACAGCCTAAGTGCCCGTCAGCAGATGATTGGATCCAAAAACTATGGTACATCTACACAATGGAATACTATGCTGCCATAAAAAGAAGGAATTCTCATCATTTGCAGCAACCTGGATGGAATTGGAGAACATCATGCTGAGTGAAATAAGCCAATCAATGAAAGAGAAACACCACATGACCTCACTCATTTGTGGATAATAAAGATCATTATAAACTGATGAACCAAAAGATAGATACAGAGACAGTAAAACAACAAGCAGATTGTCAAATTTCAGCGGGGAGGGGAGGAGGATCTGGGGGAGATAATAGATCAACTGAAGGACTTGTATCCATGCATATAAGTACAACCAATGGACATAAAACTCTGGGGAGGGAGGGGATATGTGGGAGGGAGGGAGGGGGGAAAATCAATAAAATATGTTAAAAAAATATGCACTTGAAACCTATAGAATCCTATTAACCAAGGTCATCCCAATAATTTTTTAAAAAGTAAAATAAAATAAAATAAAATAAAATAAAATAAAATAAAATAAAATAAAATAAAATGAAAATACCGCAAAACTGAGATTGAGAATTATATTATTTAATAATGTCTCTAATGAGAGAATAAATAGAAATAAGAAAATGAAAAAGAAGGACCCTTAGAAGCACATTTAGGGCACATCTCTTTCACAAGATAGGCATTTCTGGGTTCCTTTTGGCTATAGCTAAAATAAAGTATAGAACAGTATTCCAAAGAGAAGGACACATTCTAAATCTAATCAGAAAAATATAGCCTGATACAAAAGGGAAAGATGTGGTAAATGGGTCTAGATTGAGAATAACAAGCTATTCTTAGAAAATGATAGCATGCAATAGTTAAATAATTTTAGTATTTAAAGTAACAATAACTACCAACAAGGATAAAAGTGCACAAAAATTTCATTTGTGAAATTCTGTGTTTTGACTTTGTGATACCCTTTTCCTTCTCATCTCTATACCTACTCCAGCTTACAAACGTGTTTGGCTCTGGCCAGTGTGGCTCAGTTGGTTGGGTGTTATTCCATACACCAAAAGTTTTCTGATTCAATTCCTGGCCACGGCACGTGCCCAGGTTGTGGGCTTGCCTGATAAATGTTTCCTTTGCACCAATATTTATATCTCCTCTCTCTAAAAATCGGTTTTAAAAGCTTTTAAAAAATTAATTTAGTAGAAATGGGGTAGGACCGTGAATTTTAACTTATAAATGTTACAAGCTCTTGCTTTATTTTTTAAATTATGCTTTTATTAATTTTATAAAGGGAGAGAGAGAGAGAGAGAAACAGCTATTGGTTGCCTCCTGCATCCCTGCCAGGGACCAAACCCACAATAATGTTCAGCCAACTGAGCCCCATCAGCCAGGGCCAACAAAAAAAACTTTAAAAAAAAGACATTTGTGTTTGAAGTTAACAAAAATAATAATAATTTTATGAGATAATTAAATTATTTAAGAATATTGCAAAATCAAGGTTAGAGATTATTTTGTGTAATAATGACTATTAACAAGAGAATAAATAGAAATAAGGAAATGAAAATAAAAGTATTTGATCTATACTTGTACTGTCAATATCATAGTCATTAACCACCTATGACTATTTAAATTTAAATTAGTTAAAACTAAACATTCAGTTTTAATTTAAATTTTAGTAGTCACAGGTGGCTAATGAGTGAGGAGCTAAATATTCAGTTCCTCAATCACAATGGCCACATTTCAAGTGCTCTGTAATTCATATGTGGTTAGTGGTTACCATATCAAACAGCAGAGACAAAACATTCCATCTGTAGAACAACATTGATCTTGACCATATTAACTAGCAATCAACTCTAATAAAGAATGATCAGCATTTATATTTGGAATATTAGTGAATGGAAGATTGAATGAATCACTCTCTTGGTTTTTTATCTCTTTCAAAATTAAGATCACATGCTTTTAATCTTCTTGTTAAACTAACTGATATAGAAAGTTCTTCTCAAACTGAGGAAGTAACTAAGGAAGACCAGGGCATCTCACCTACAAATTGTGGCTCCTGAAGTGTCAAGAACGCATCACTAGGAATATAATCTAGGGTTAATGGCAGAATATATCAAAGTGGTCCAGTCATTGTCAGAAGACAAGCAGTTAATCACTATGGGCTACTAGTGCTTTGGTGGTAGAAGTAGTTGTAATTTTTGCAGATCAAAGTATGTGGCCACTTTACATGATAACAGACTACACTACAGTTTAGGCCTGCTCCTCTGCAGAGACATCATTTCAGAAGCTGGCAAATGAATAAAAGAGATTAAACTAACTTCTCTAAAAGTGTCTTTTCCAAGCACTTCCTACCAAAGATTAATTGAGGCATTGAATGAAACTATTATTCACATAGTTACATTTTCAAAATTTGCAACAGAATTTTATGTTGGGTCCCCAAAAGCTTAGGTTCAATCCCCTAAATCCTGTATCTTGAAAATGCATACATAGTTCAAAGTAGCATGGTAGTGTCTAAAATACCTCTCTAAAAAGTTGAGTTATATGTCCAAAGTGAAGACTACTCTTAAAATTTCCTTCTCTTAAAATAACCTTATATTACTTCTCTCTTACCTTCATACTTATAATAACCTTTTTCTTGCTTTGCAAAATAAATTAATACCTCTCAAAAAAATCAAACTATTTCAGGATATTCTTCCTCAAACCAAAGCCTTTATTACTATATTTTATTTTTATATTTTATTTTAACAGGTTTATTAAGAAAATATATAATTAGTACATAAAAGTGCACATATATCCACCATCTTCAAAATATTTGGCAAGTGCCAGGGGAGTAGGAGAGGCTGGGAGGAGGTCTAAGGGAGGGAAGAGGGGGAGAAAGGGCTAGGATTAGGGTTAGGGTTGACCTCCTCCCAGCCTCTCCTACCCCCTGGCACTTGCCAATTGTTTCACTGCCATTTATTGAAAAGAATAGTATTTCTCTACTGAATTACTTTTGCATCTTCATAATGATAACATGCTTCTCTACATGTCATCAATTTGTCTCAAATAAAATCTTATTTATAAAATAAATTATCCATGGATTTCCAGTCAAAATGGTAGAGAAAATACTAGTAAATGCTGTGCTTCTTCCACCCACAACCACATCAAACTAAATTATAGAATAATCTCCTTTGAGAACCATCTGAAAACTAGCTGAACAGAACTCTATAACTAAGGATATAAAGAATAAGCCACATCTAGCTCTAGCTAGTTTGGCTCAGTGGATAGAGCATTAGCCTGGGGATTGAAGGGTCCCGGGTCAAGGGCACATGTTCAGGTTGCAGGTTTAATCCCCAGTAGGAGGTGTGTAGGAGGCAGCCAATCAATGATTCTCTTTTATCATTGATGTTTCTATCTCTCTCTCTCTCTCCCTTTCTCTCTGAAATCAATATATATATATATGTGTGTGTGTGTGTGTGTGTGTGTGTGTGTGTGTGTGTAAGCTTACATATATATATATATATATATATATATATATATATATATATATATATATATATATATATATATATGTAAGCCACATTTAGTCTGGTAAGAGGGGCAGAGACAAAGTACACTCAGTCCCACACTCACATGTGGTAGTTAAAAATTGGGAAGATATCTAAGCTGTAGAGGACCCACTGAGGAGCAAAGGATCCCAACCTCACACTAGGATCCCAACCCTGGACTGCCAGTGCCAGGAAGAGGAGTCCCCACAATATCTGGCTGTGAAAATCATAGGGAGTCCACCTGGGTAAGAACAGGGCTGCTAGAGTCTCAGGCATTCCTCTTAAAGGGCCTGTGCAGGGATTTATCCACTGACAGACACACTAGCTCCAAGCTCCAGCATTAGGAGTAGCTCAAAAAGCACCAGTAATTGAATTATTTGGCTTCAGGGTGAGAGGTGGTGGGGCAACTCTCTCAGAACTAAAGTGCTGGCAGGCACCATTGTTACTTTACTGAGCCCTGCCCTGATCTAGCCTTCAGGCATAGGCAGGCACCAAAATCTGAGTCACCATCAAATTGACTTCACCCTGGTGATTCTCTGAGAATCCACCCTACTCAACACATGCACCAGTATCAGCCAGAACCTCTTTTATTTCTCAATCCTCACTGGAGGATATTTTTTCCATTGATTTATTTTTATTATTTTTCCTTTATTGATTAAGGTATCACATATATGACCTTATCCCCCATTATCCCCCTAATGCCCCACTCTTGCCCTCACCCACCTGGTATCTGTGTCCATTGGCTAGGCTTATATTTATTTTTAGAGAGAGTGGAAGGGAAGAAAGGAGAGGGGGGGGGGGAGAAAAAGAAACATCTATGTTAGAAGACACATCGAATGGTTGCCTCTTGCATGGCCCCAACCAGGACCAGAGATCAAACCTGCAATCTAGGTATATGCCCTTGACTGAGAATCAAATCTGTGACTCTTCATTGCATGGGCCAACGCTCTAACCACTGGGAAACACCATCCAGAGCCAGACCAAGCCTCTTTGAGTGGCTATTCCTCACAAACTTCTAGCATCAGCCCACTTTGCGGACTTTTCTAAAATTGCTCAAAGTTAACAAACCCCTAACAAGCAGTGGCTGACCTAAGCATGCTCTGTACCCCTTGCTAAATGGTCCCCAGCTCAGCACTAGTGGCTGCTGGCCTCAGTTCACAGAACAGCCTCTTTCAGGTACTTCCAAGCCCAGCACAGGCAGCAACCAACTGCAAATCACTTTTAACTCCTATCAGATAGCCCTGTGCCAGCCATAGGCAGCAGATGACCTGGGCCTACACTGGAGCCTTCCCAAGAATCCTCAGAACCAACATACCTAGTGGCCTGGCTGGCTTCAGACCACTTAAAAGTACCCACCCAATTAGTTTCACAAATTACACACCCAAATGGTGAACTCAGCAGGCACCAGAATACCACTACAATAAATCTTACTCTTTGGGGTCAGCCCACACACAACAGCTTATTCCCTGCAGCCATGGCCAGTACTCACTACCTGAGGGTCAATCCCATCCACTAACATGCCAACAGCAATCAAGGCTCTATTACAACAGGAGAGCACATACAACCCATACAACAGACACCCCTGGAACATCCAGCTTGGGTGACCAGGGATACTGTGCCACTGGGATGTACAAGACACCTCCTATATAAAGCCACCCTACCAAAACTGAAAGATGTGGTAGATCTACTTAATATGTAGAAATAAATACAGGAGAGCAGCCAAAATGAGGAGACAGAAAAAAAAAAAGAAAAAAAAGGATTTAATCAGCAATTTAGAAGAAAAGGTAGCAGAAGATAATCAGAACAACTGAAAGAAAAATGAAAAAATAAAGTGAGGATAGTTTAAGGGGCCTCTGGAACAACATCAAGCATAACAACATTTGCATAACAAGAATACCAAGAGAAGAGAAAAGCAAGGAATTGAAAATCTATTTGAAGAAATAATGATTGAAAATTTTCTTAACCTGGTGAAGGAAACAGAGTTCAGGAAGTACAGAGTCCCAAACAAGATGAACTCAAAAAGCTGACATCAAGGCACATCATAATTAAAATGTTGGAGGTTAAAGACAAGGATAGAATCTTAAAAGCAGCAAGAGAAAAGCAGTTACCTACCTAAAAGGAAGCTCCCACAAGACTGTCAACTGATTTCTCAACAGAAACTTTGCAGCCCAAAAGGGATTAGCTTAAAATATTCAAAGTAATGGAAAGCAAGGATCTGCAACTAAGATTACTCTACCCATCAAGGCTACTATTTAGAATCAAAGGAGAGATAAAGAGCTTCCAGATAAGAAAAAGCTTCAGTAGTTCATCACCACAAAACTAGTGTTACAAGAAATATTAAAGGGACTTTTTTAAGAAAAAGGGATAAAAATATGAATAGTAAAATGGCAATAACTACATACCTATGAACAATTATTTTAAATGTACATAAATTAAAAGCTTCAATCAAAAGACAAAAGTGAATTAATGGGTAAGAAAATAAGACCCATAGTTATGGTGCCCACAAGAGAACCACTTCAGATCAAAAGAGACACAGAGTATAAGGAATGAAAAAATACATTTTATGCAAATGCAAATGAAAAGAAGCAGGGTAGCAATACTTAATATGAGATGGAGGTTCCTTAAAAAAGTCAAATAGAACTACCATATCACCAGGTTTATTCTGGAGTCTATAACCTTCTCTTTTTTATATTCTAGAAGAGTTTGTATAAAATTGGTATTATTTTATTCTAAAACTTTTAGTACAATTTGCCTGTGAAGTAATGTGGGCTTGAATTTTTCTCTGTGGAAAGATTTTTGTTTTGTTTTGTTTTGTTTTGTTTTGGAGATGAGTTTTGTGGGAATTTTTTGTTTTAATAAGTATTTAATTCCTCTAATAAACAGATACAGATATACTCAGATTATTTCTTCTTGAGTGAGGTTTGTGAATTTGTGTCTTTTGAGGAATTTGATCTTTGAATATCTGAAGAATCTGCAATTTTGTTACCTTTCTTATTCCTGATATTGATTTATGTCTTTTCTCTCTTCTGATCAACCAAAATTTAGAAATGTTATATTTTCATTTCACTCAGTTAAAAATATTTCTAATTCCCCTTTTGGGTTCTTCTTTTCTCATATATTATTTAGAAGTATATTATTTGTCTCCAGTATTTGAATGTTTTCCAGGATCTTTCTGTTATTAATTTTAATTTAATTCCATTATGGAATTAAATTATTTATTAAACTTATTGGGGTGACATTGATCAACATGAACGTATAGGCTTCAGGTGTGGGTTTCTATGTTTCAAGATCTGTATATTGTGCTGTGTGCCTACCACCCAAAGTCAAATCTTTGGTCACTATATACCGTGTTTCCCCGAAAATAAGACATCCCCTGAAAATAAGACCTAGCGCAACTTTGGGAGAAAAAATTAATATAAGACACTGTCTTATTTTTTGGGGAAACAGGGTATTAGGACTCCTTTCTCTCCTTACTCCCTGAGAAATAGACTTTAAATGAATTGATTAGTTTTGTATGTGCTGAGAATTGTTTTGTGGTCCATAATATGGTCTATCTTTGTGACCTTGAATAAAATATATATATATTATACTACTGAGTAGAATACTCTGTAATTAGAATTTCTATTGTAATTAGGTCCAGAAAATAATTTTTAAAATGTTGGCCAGAATGAGACCATCTGGATTTATCATCAGTCTAATTAGGATAATGATGATAACAATGATGATAATGATAATAGAGATGGTGATTTTGGTAAATAGGAGCTATTGTTTACTGGATGTTCAACACTTTTTTTCTAAAACTTTCCTCCCAATTTATATTTAGAAGATGATCTAATTATTCCTCTAGAAGTCCATTGGGAGTACTCAATTTTGGGTTTTCCAAACAATACAATTTTACATTCTCTGATTCTCATTAGCAACCCTTTGAAAGTTTGAGATGAAAAAGGCATAATTTAAACAACTTAAGAGACCTGTCTAAGGAACAGAATTAATTGTATAGTTTAGTGATTCACAAACTTTAGTGTGTCATAATCTCTAGAGGGCTTAAAACACAAAATTTGTTCTCTTGTTAACTATCTTATGTCTAAAATTATATTTTACAGAATTCTTTTGGCTACAGAAAATAAAACAGTATAGATCCTTGAGAGGGGTAACGTGATGAGACAGTATATTTTCAGACATTACACCTTAGACACTAAGGCTTAGAGTTCATGAAGACATTCTAGACAGCTTAGAGCACATGTGTCAAACACAAGGCCCGCGGGCCAAATCCGTCCCGCCAGGCCTTGCAATGTGGCCCACACCGCGCTGTCATCACTGCACTCCGCTGCGTTTCCATCACAATGACAGTTTATGACTGTTCAGTAAACCATTCGGCCCGCGATTTAGGCTGGATTTTAGATTTTGGCCCCTTCTCTGATTGAGTTCGACACCCCTAGCTTAGAGGATGGGGAGAATTTGGGTTCTTGAAAGGAATGTAGAGAAGATGAAAATGTATGCAGGTAGTTGCAGCCAAGATTCTCCTAAGGATTTGAATGAAATACAGGCCTATACTAATCCTAAAGGATATTAAAATATACAGAGGACCTTACTTTTCTAAGCCCTTCTCTTTTAAATCCACCCATTCATCTAACAATGCATTCTTTCTAGCTTATTTTCAGCTCCTTATTCTCCCTCTAGCCATAACCACAAGAACTTAAGGGAAAAAGGAATAGGAGCAAAGAACCATCTTAGCATCCCTAAACATGTCAAATTCATGACTGCCTCTTGACCAAGACAAACCTAAGTTTCAGCTTTCATGGTCCCACTTGACAAGGTGAAATCAGTTCCCCTGAAGCCACAGGCTATTCACTTATCACCAGCAGGATCTCAGACCTGGTGAAGAAAGACTAGAATTCTTCAGAAAATAACTTCTCAATTACTATTCCAGACAAACACTGAGAGCATCATCTTTCCCCCTCAACTTGTCCTTGCTAAAGTAAAAGAAAATAGCTTTCTTTGAAATTATGTGATTCATTACAAACATCTGATAGTAATTAATTCCAGGAACAAGGCTTAATTACAAAGACATAGAGAAAGCAACAGGGAGGGTCTGAGATAGAGTTCATGGGATGAGATGTGGCAACTTCTTACTCTATGTATCATCAGCTCTCACTGCCTGGACAGAAAATTGGTGGCCTTTAACTTGTGAAATACCTCATCCCCTGCACCAGTGCCTAGGAAAGACATTAAATTGTGTCGAATAATACTAATCACATAAGAGGATGTTGACAGGGCTCTGAGTTTTCCCAGAGGACTGGAATTGCTCATTTCAAATGACCCAACTCATTTTTCAGCACAGGATGTGCTATATTGACTAACCCCCTCAATCCAGTGAGGTTAATATATAAGAATCAGTCCCTTTCCTACACACCAGCAATAAACAAGTGGAATCAGAAATGAAAAACACAATATCATTTACATGTACCACTAAAAATTAAATAATTAAGTATAAAGCTAACAAAACAAACATATGTGTGTATATATATATGTATATATATATACATACATACATATATATATATACACATAAATATACACATATATATATGATCTACATGAGGAAACTACAAAACTCTGATGAAAAAATTTAAAGAACTAAGTACATGGAAAGATATTCCATGTTAATGGGTAGGAAGATTCAACATTATCAAGATGACTTAATCTATAGATTCAATGCAATCTCAATCAAAATACCACAGTTTTTTTTGGATAGCAACAAGCTAATGCTAAACTTCAGAAAAGTAAAAGACCAGATTAGACACGCAATATTAAAGAAAACCAAGTTTGGAGGACTGGCACTACTCATCTTTAAGATTCACTATAAAGCCAGAACAATGAAACTGGTGTGGTACTGGCAAAAGAATAACAAATAGATCAATGAAACAGAATAGAGAACCCAGAAATAGTTACACATAAATAAAGTCAACTGCTCTTTGATTATCTCAGGCAAACACTGAGAACATTATATTTCCCCCCAACTTCTCCTTGCTAAAGTAAAAGAAAATAGCTTTCCTTAAAATTATGTGATTCATTACAAACATCTGTAACAAAAATAATTCAATGGAGCAAATATCATCTTTTAAGGGAGTGCCTCTTCAACAACTGAACATCCACATACAAAATAAATAAATAAATAAATAAATAAATAAATAACCCCCTCCCCCCCCCCAAAAAAAACAAGAATCCAGTTGCAAGCCTTATACTCTTCACAGAAATTAACTCAAAATGAATCACAGACCCAAAATAAAGTGCAAAACTATAAAATTCCTAGAAGGTAACACAGGAGAAAACTTATGATGATTTTTAGGTACAACACCAAAGTCAAAATCCATAAAAGGAAGAATTGATAAGCTATACTTTATTAAGATGAAAACCTTCTGCTTTGTGAAAAGCAATATCCACAGAATGAGAAGACAAGCCACAGACTGGGAAATTATATTTACAAAAGACACACTCATAAAGAACTGTTATCCAAAACATGCAAAGATCTAAAAACTCAACAATAAGAAAAATAACAACCTAGACCAAAGACCTTAACAGACAGACACCTGACCCAAGAAGATATATAGATTGAAAATAAGTACATGAAAAAAAGTGCTCTACATCATATGTCATCATGAAAATACAAATTAAAATAACACTGAGATACAGCTACATTCCTATAAGAATAGCCAAAACTCAGAACACGGACACTACCAAATGCTGGCAGGGAGGTGGAACAACAGGAACTCTCATACATTACTGGCAGGAATACGAAATGGTACAACCACTTTCAAAGATAGCTATTTTCTTACAAAACTAAACATACTCTCACCATCATATATAGCAGCCAAGGTCCTTGGTATTTATGCAAAAGAGTTGGAAAAATATGTCCACACAAAATGCTGCACAGATGTTTGCAGCTGCTTTATTCATAATTGCCAAAACTTGGAACTAACCAAGATTTATTTTAGTAGGTGAATAAACTGTTACATTCAGACAGTAGAATATTATTCAGACCCAAAAAGTAAATGGACTATCAAGTCATGAGAAGAAATGGATGAACCTTACATGCATATTACTAAGTGAAAGAAACTCATTTAAAAGGCCACATATTGTATTTATTACAATTATATAACATTATGAAAAGGAAAAACTGTGGAGACAGTGAAAAAAATCAGTGGTTGTCAGGTGTGGGTGGGACAGAGAGATGAATACACAGAAACAGGATTTTTAGAGCATTAAAAATACTTTGTATGAGATTATAATGATGGATTTATGTCATTATACACATCTCTAAACCCATAAAATGTGCAAGACCAATAGTGAACTCTAATGTAAACTATGAACTCTGGTAATTATGTGTCAATGTACATACATTAACTGTAAAAATACACTACTCTTGTGGGAGATGTTGATAAAGGAGGTCATGCATATGTGGGGGCAACAGGTATATAAGACATCTCTGTACTTTCTCTCAATTTTGCTGTGAACCTGAAACTGCTCTAATAAATAGTCTTAATTTAAAAAGTACCTCAGCTATCTTACAAAGAATAGATCTTTTGTATTAAAAAAAAGAACTGTCCCTAGCAATAAGTTATATTGACTGATATATATCTTGCATTTATTTGGCCAGTATTTATGGGGAGCCCAATATATGCCAGATACTCTAAAGCCGTGGTCAGCAAACTGCGGCTCGCGAGTCACGTGCGGCTCTTTGGCCCCTTGAGTGTGGCTCTTCCACAGAGTACCACGCCCTGGGCGAGTCTATTTTGAAAAAGTGGCATTAGAAAAAGTTTAAGTTTAAAAAATTTGGCTCTCAAAAGAAACTTCAATCGTTGCACTGTTGATATTTGGCTCTATTGACTAATGAGTGTGCCAACCACTGCCCTAAAGTATTAGGGCCACAAAGAAGAGATTATTCCATGCTCAAAAGGAAAACTAACATTTAGGGAATGAAGAAAAGCAATCCAATAGTTACTAAATAGTGTGCTGTGTCTTATGGATAGTAGTAAACACAAGAACATATGGAAACCCTAAAAGAGCATCTACAATAGCTCTTCCTAAGCAGGTGGGTGCAGGAAAGGCTTCCTGAAGGTGTTAGTTTCTGGTCACTACTAAAGGGAAGTGGGAGTTACAAAAACTACTGATATTTTACTGTTCCCATAGTCTTGCCTTTTGCAGAATGTCATATAGTTGGATTCAGATAGTAGGTAGCCTCGTTATATTATTTCCTTCACTTAGTAATATAAATTTAAGATCCATCCATCCATTTATGTCTTTTTGTGGCTTGTTAGCTCATTTCTCAGTTGGCACTAAATAATATTCCATTTTCTGGATACAACACAGTTTATGCATCTACTGAAACACTTCTTGGCAAGCAAGTTTTAGACTCAAACAAAATAAGAATATTTACTTCCTCATAATGGCAGTTTGATTAATCAATAAATGGAAGGCAAAATCAAAATGATAGAAAATAGAAAACAGAGCTAAACGTTGTCTAACTCTATTTGGAAATGACAACTGCCCTTCCTGGTGTGGCTCAGTTGGTTGGTTTCAGGGGTTCAACTAATGGGGTCAGGGTACACACCTGAGTTACAGACTCAACCCCTGGTGAGAGGCATGCAGGAGGCAGCTAATCAATGATTTTCTCTCTCTCTCCCTCTCCCTTCCTCTCTCTAAAAAATCAATAAAAATGTCTTCTTTTAAATGACAACTATCTATTGTAGTTTTGTACTGCTGCCATTAGAAATCACCACAAGTGGCTAAAAACAAACATAAATTTATCATCTATTACATTGTAATGTAATATCTTTTAGTTCTGTCCTTGTGAAGTCTGATGCAGTCTCACTGGACTAAAATCAGTGTGTTGGCTGTGCTACTTCCCTTTTTGGAGCCTCTAGGAAAGACTTTGTTTCCTTGCCTTTCCTTGCTCCTAAAGTCTACACTCCTTAACTCATGGGCCCTTTCCTGCATATTCCATGTCAGCAGCATGCTATCTCTTTGACCTTGCTTTCATCACCACATTTCTTTCTCTGACTTGTATTCAACCTCCCTCTTCTGCTTGTAAGGGTCTTTGTGATTACATTCGGTCTACCTAAAACAGTTAAGAATAATCTTCCTATTTTAGATCAGTTAATTAACAAACTTAATTCTATCTGTTACCTTAATTCTCTTCTGTCATATAACCTAACATATTCGAAAGTTGTGGGTATTAAGGTGTGAACATCTTTGTGAAATTTTCCCAAAGAAGTGAAGTTTCTCTAAAATCACTATGACAAGATGGTTCAAAGAACCTAAGGAACATGCAGATGTTAAATAAATTACATTCGCCTTGGGAGGTTAAAATGGTTAAAGAGTCAAAGCAGTAAAGATAAACAAGGAGATTTAGTTAAAATATTCTTAAGCCCATTGCTTGTGAATTCTACCTAAGGAAACCTAGTATATATGCGTTGCTGTGTGCATGGATGTGTTAAGAAATCTCTACTGGGTTAGTCTTACCAACTTCAATGCACCATGGCCCTGTCACTGGGTTTCACAAATGAAACCAACACATCCATACCGAGAAATAGGTCTTTAATGCTTCTCTAACAATAGTAATTAGAGCCTTAAAAATGTTTATGCCCTTTGACTTAATAATTCACACTGAGAAACAGGCCAAGGTAATAATCTAAAATATAAAGATCACATAAACACTTTTATTGAAAACGTAAAATTATAACAGCATGAGACAACAAAAGATATTAAAAAAAAAAAAAGAGTTTTGTTATATAAATTGAGGCACAATCTAATAAGCAAATAGGAGTTAGTGACTAAAACCCACATGACATTGGCTGCATGAGAAATCCTAAAATGCAAAAAGAAAAAAAAATGCAGTTTGTAAAATGTTATACACTGACAGACACAACTATTTTAAAAATATGTGTAGAACAAAAAAGCTAGAAGAATATAAACCGAGAACAGTTGTCTGTATGTAGAACTATGGAGACACCTCCCCGCACCCTATTTTTTTCATAGTTTCAAATATTCATGATAAGCAAGTACTTTTTGTACAATAACTGTGTGTGTTTCCCAAAAATTTATATGTTGAAATCTTAACCTTAATGATGATGGTATTGGGTGTGGGGCCTTTGGGAGATGCTTACGACATGAGGGAGCAGTCCTCATAAATGGAATTAGTGCCCTTAAAAAAAAGGTTCCAGAGAGATTCCTACCCCTCCCACCAGGTGAGGATCCAAAGAGAAGTCTGAGCCCAGAAAAGGGCCTAAGCAGTCAGTAGGACATCCTCTGAGGGCTCCCAGTCTGTGAGAGGGGGCAGACTGGGCTGAGGGACCCCCCCACACACACCTCAGCGCATGAATTTCATGCACCAGACCCCTAGTTTTTTTCATAAGAGCTTTTGATAGGAGGGAAAACAAAAAATATAAAAATGACTGACATCTCAGAAGACTGGGAGAGGGCAGCATCAACAAAAACCACATAGGAAATCAAAGCAAGGGGCAATGAAGTCACACATAATTGACTGCACCATTTTGCTTATAGCTGGTCACTGATAACCACAGCAACGTGTTACTTGATAAATCAAGACTCATGCCTTTCAGAAAATCACAATCCAGCTTGGGGGAGAAGGGAGGGGGGAAGAGCATTCCAAAATATATATCACATGAACTTGAAATGCCAGGAGAAAATGTATTTTCCTCCTCTCTCCTCAAAGTGTGAAGCCTGAGGCATCTTTAAGAATGATTGCGGAGCACATGATTTTTCCCTCATAAAACATCTTGGAAGAAACAGGGACTATATTTTTGGCTCTGGTTGCAGATGAAGCAGGAAATCTTAAAATATTCTGGACTCCTTCACAAAGCCTCTCAGTCTAAAACCGAGTAAGAAATTCTTTTGGAAAAGATGGGAAGTTAACAGGTGTGGGTTTTAAGTGTGTGCATTCTCCTCAGCTGACTCTTGGAAGTGTCCCCATGGCCTGTCTTTGGGCGGCAGAAGGAGATGAAGCCTGAGACAGGCTGATGCACTGATACAGAGATGCGTAGTTTGTCAGGAGCAAGAAGGAAGCAATGAGTCACTTCAGAAAAGAAGGATTAAGTGTTTTAACAAGTTTTTGCTTTTCCTGGAATTCTTACTAGGAAAAAAAAAAAAAGACCATTTTTTGTGTGTGTTTTGTCTTAGCGCAACAAATACTATTATACTTTTACAGTTTAGAGAGGAAGAGTATGTTTAAATGTGGGAAACTCAGTGATTTTCCCAATTTTGTATTCCTGTTTTGTGAAGGTCAAGCAAAATGCATTCCAGCAGATGAATTGCTACCCTTTCAGACTTCAAAAATCCAGAACACTTATGTTTATAAAACTAAATTTTATAATATTTCTGTGCCTTTAAAGGCCAGGGTATCCTTCCACTAAATACCAGTTATAATGATTCTGTAAAACTCAAAAAATATAGCAGTTTAAAAGAAAAGGCTCTCACCTTGGTTTCTCTTAAAGTTTAAAAATTTACTGAATTTCATCCAAAGCATTATGCTATCAGCAAAATATGTGCAGATGGTAAGAGAAAGAAAAAAAAATCTCACAACTCTTATCTGTCTTCCAGTTTATAATACTTCACTTACTATTTTTACTGGAAGATACACAGAAGTGCTTAAGTAAATGTGCATTAAAAAATACCTAAAAGAGGTTGTTTCTGCTACTTAATTGAATCAAAATGTGGGTGATGAGGTTGGTGAGTATGATGTCAAGCACATATGAAAGTATTAAACTATTACATATGAAATCAAGGCTATCGTTCAGGACTTAAGCTCATCTCCCAGTTTGCTAGAATGGGAGACATATATTCTTAAATTATTCAGTCCCCCACTTCTGAGTATTTATAGGTTTAAGTTATTGGGAAAATGATGTCTCTCTGGTGGTGGCTAATGCCTAGAGTAACCCTTTTCCCTATATGAACACCTTAAGCACCTCTATGACTTGTATATTTTGTCAAATTTGGACTCTGGCCAATAAAAGATAAAGATTCCCAAACAGAATAGCCATTAAAAAATTGCAGCTGGAATCAATAGGGTGTTCATTAAGAAAGTAGAATTGGAATCCATTGTCAGCCAAGAGAAGGAACAAATGACCCAAAAGAGACTTCCTGTTGCGAAAAGCACTATTAGATAATTTGTTTCAAAGAAAAGTTCAATTTTAGACAGTAACTAGGTAATTTTCCTGTTCCTCCCTCAATACTGATAAAGAATGTATCGTTATATAAATTATATCAAGTACATACTTGTTATTTTAATATCTGAATCCCCTCCCCCATCTCCCATGAAACTGTGAGCTCCTTGTGGACAGAATCTCTGTCTTATCACCTTTGTATCCCCACTACCTGCTATGATGCCTGAGGAGTGGAGACCTTTGATAATATAACTGGGTTATCACAGTTGTAAGAATAACTGGAATTAAAGGCAGAACAAAACAGCTAAGTTTGAGAATGAGAATTTGTCCACATTCCCAAGACTGTCCAGGAAAGAGGGTACTCATTCAGGGCAAGTATTCCAGGTATTTGGGGGAAAGAGGAATCAAATACCTAATATCTGTGGAAGTAAAAAACAAAAGAGTCATCTAATAATTATAGATTAAGAAATAACCAGTCTAAAATTTCAATAGGGCCTTTGTTGAGAAACACTGCTTTAGATAAATGATCACAAACAAATGAATGATTAGAATAGACCTTGAGAAAAGTCCCAGTTTAAACAATGCCTCTAAAACAGGGTTGGCAAGCAATGATCCATGAGCCAAACCTGGCCCACTTGCCTATTTTTGTAAATAGCATTGTATTGGCACATGCTCACGCCCACGTGTTTGTTTGTGTATTGCCATTTTGTCTATGGATGCTTTTGCAGCAGAGATGAGTAGTTACCACAGAGACCATATGGCCCACAGACGCTAAATAATTCTCTGCCTGGCTTTTTACAGAAAAAGCTGCCACCTCCTGCTGTAAAACAACCCTCGTGTTCTCCTGTTCCTGAGGTTGCAGAAAACATAGGTTGGAAGGAAAAATAATTTTTATCAACTACCACAATTTCTGTTTTGGAAACTATAGGATAACTGGATATCCATCTAGTCTTCTGGGAGAAGCATTTTCTGTAAATTAAAAATGAGTTGTGCTGGCAAGGTATCATTAAAATGAGTAGTTCAGATCTTGGAAGAAGGAGGGTGAGGTGGAGTAGCATTCCAGTTCAGTCATTAGATTTTACTATTTCTTCCCTAGCAATCTTTCTACTCAAACTCTCCTGAACAAATCCTACTACCATGCCTTCAGTTTCTAGCACTTACTAAAATTTGCAAGGAGAAATGATTAGGGGCTATGAAGCAAATGACTATTATGAGGAAAATAGTAATGCAACCAAGCCTTTGGCAGCCTCAAAAGCACGAACTTGCTTTACTGTAGAGTCTTCCTTTAACTCTAGCAGATTGCTAATAAAATGAGGAGGATCAGCCCTAACTGGTTTGGCTCGGTGGATAGAGCATCATAGAATTAACCAGTCTAAAATTTCAATAGGGTCTTTGTTGAGAAATACTGCTTTAGATAAATGATCACAAATAAATGCCCCTGTTTTAGAGGCATTGTTTAAACTGGGACTTTTCTCAAGGTTTATTCTAATCATTCATTTGTTTGTGATCATTTATCTAAAGCAGTGTTTTAGATAAATAATCAAGGGACCCAGATTCAATTCCAGTTAAGGGCATGTACCTTGGTTGTGGGCACTTCCCAGTATTGGGGGTACAGGAGGAAGCTGATTGATGTTTCTCTCTCATCGATGTTTCTAACTCTCTATCCCTCTCCCTTCCTCTCTGTAAAAATCAATAAAATATATTTGTTTAAAAATGAGGAGGATCAGAAAGTGTGATAAATATGTGACTCTTGAAGTATTTGCTAGGTCCCCCCTCCCCATGGCAATCATTGACCAATGCAGCAGTTGAGCCACAGAGGTATATTGGAGATGCACAAAATGCCAACTCAGTACCTACGTCCTGATTTTACATAAACATCATTTATTGTGCTTATAGTAAAGGAAATCTGTTCCTTATAACCGTTGAGTATCCACATGCACATACATGCCATATACTGCTTCCTACCCATGAGGTATTTATAGTTAGGGCAGCCACAGGAGCCACAGGAGAGGGAGATGAGTTTCTGTCATTGGCCAAATGGTACATATTTTTCCCAGATGAGGGCACTGCTCCTGTAATCAGGACATCCACAAAATTAGGCAGACCAAAATCAGAATCTTCCCAGATGTTTCTGAAAAATCATGTGTGCAAGCAGCAAAGAAGTTCAGGTTTGTGTAATAAAATGTAAATTGTCCTGGAGACAAAATTCATCAATAGCATCTATAAGGAGAGTGCTGACCCAAATAGTACCTTTGTGAAAATTATTTTTGAAGGTGATTTTGATGGGGGTTACAGCTCTGAAAATACAAGATGAAATTTTGAAGCAGGAACAAGACTGGGAAACTGAACCTAAGATTCTTACCTAAAGCTAGAGATTCTAAAAGGGGGGTTTTTCCTCATGGGGGAAAAAAAAACTTATAGGAAGCCTAAATGTACTATAACAAATAAAGAAATTTAATTAGTAGTTTAAAATCTTCTTCAGCTGAAAAAAAAAAAAAAAAATATATATATATATATATATATATATATATATATATATATATATATTTAAAGTGAATTCTATGAAATTTCCAAAGAACAAATAATCTCAAGCTCTTCTAAGCAAAAAGAAAAATAACATTCCCCAGTGCATTCTCAGGCAAATGTAACTTTGATGCCAAAGCCAGAAAAGGATGACTTTTAAAAAGAAAATTACAGGCAAATTTCACTCAGAAACACAGATGCAAAAATTGTAAACAAAATATTAGACAGCCAAACCCAGCAGTTAAAAACAATACATATAACATCAGGATTATCCTAGGGAATTTTATTGTTTTAAACAATAAAATCCAACAATTTAATAGAGTCTATAAATGTCTTTCCCACATTAACAGATTGCTTGAGATAAACCATATGATCTCTACTTTGCAGGGGGAAAAAATGCTTGTTGAAATTTAATACCAATTTTTAACAAGATTTTGTTTGTTTTTAAGCATTTTTTTTTTCAAAATGGAACAAAGAGTTCTGAGGCAGACATGATCATGGAAATCTGAAATATTATGTAACTTTGCAGATTATTGGGGAAAGGAAAGAGCTGCAATAGTGCTGAAAGAAATGATTCTCCTACAGGAAAATACAATGAAACTGGACCTCTCACCTCATACATACATAAAAACCAATCTAGGCAGATTAAGAACATCATAGTAAATGTCACAATTGTAAGACTTTTAAAAGAAAATATGGAATAATATCTTTATGACAACAGGTTAGGGCATGTAGTCTTGAGGCATAAAAAGCACTAGTCATGAAAAACAATTATAAATTTACCCATCTTAAAATTAAGAACTTCTCATAAAAATGAATAAAGTGAAAAAAAATGAGACATAAACTAGAAGACATTAATGGCAATACATATAACTGACAAGACTAAGTAACTAAAATATATAAAAATTCTTACATATCAGTAAGAAGAAAACAACTCATTAGAAAAATGGACAACAGGCTTGAACAGTTATTTCACAAAGAAAGAGAAAGGAGAAACAGCCAATATATATATGGCAAATGCCTAACCTTTGGCACATTCATTTGCATTTTCTTGGTTACTAAGAACAAGCCATTTTATGCCCATTAGATGAGCAAAAATTGCAAAGCCTAACAATACAAGTATTGAAATGATACGAATCAAAAGGAATTGTTATGTATGTGATAGATATGGAAAACTGCACAATCACTTTGGAAAACAACTGGACATTACCTTCTAATGTTAAAAATTAGCATTCACTGTGACCTAGCAATTCCACATCCACACCAAAGGCATGTATAAGAATGTTCATGATAGCTAAGCTCATAATTTTCAAAAAGGGAAGAATCCATAAATTCATCAACAGGAAACAGATATGTTTTTGTATAGCCTCACAAAGGAATATTATACAACAGTGAACACAAGTGAGCAAAAATTACATGTAACAACACTGAGGAATTGCAAAGTTGAATAACTTAAGCAAGTGGGAAAAGACTATATTGATAATGGTAGCATTTTAATAAAGTTTAAACAATAAAACCCAACAAAATGTTTTTAGGGTTATATACATACTAAAGGCCCGATGCATGAAATTTGTGTAAGAGTAAGGCCTTCCTTCCCTCTGGCACCTGGGACCTAGGCTTCCCTCGCAGCCTTGGCTTCATCCGGAAGGTCATCCAAAAGGATGTCTGAAAGAATGTTCAGTCTAATTAGAATATTACGCTTTTATTATTATAGATAAAACCTAACTCCCAAAAAAGAATGGTATCAATAAACAACATAACCTCAGGATAGTGGTTTCCATTTACTGAAAGCAAGAGAAAGAACACACCTATATGCAATGGTATTAGTAAAACTCTAGTTCTAAATTTGACTGTAGAGTCATGAATGTTCATTACATATTGTTTTGTATGTATATAATGTAATATGATAAATATTTTAATGCAAAAAAAACATTAATATAAAGAAAGCTTATAAGAGAAATCAGGGAACTTAAGCCTAGCAGAAAACGTGTTGACTGGAGGTTTGTCAATTAAAAAAAAAATCTTTCTACATATAATAGCAAGCAGCCTTTCATACAGCACTCATTGGGGAATACCTGGTCTATAGTCTATAAGCTGATAAGATTAGGTTGCTTTTTAGATATTTACACAAATCATTAGTATAATGTGTCTGAAACAAGTTGAGACCTTCTTATCAAATTGTGTGGAAATGAAAAAGAAGCAAGTCATTGGAGAGTCAAAATTTTTTAGTCTCTCATAGTTAAAATAAGAGTGAATGCAAATTGGGAGAACTATCTTGGGCCTGCCCTGACAGAAAATGCAGTTTTAATCCTGTAGGAAGGGTCTCTAGGTTGGGGAAAGGTGTGTCACCAAGTCACCTCAGCACAAGGACCTCAAACCTCTCCTCAGATTCCAGGTTTGTCAAGGATCATTCCCATTTTTGTGTATGGTGTATTATAAGTTGATGGTCTAGTTTCTTTTCTTTTTCTTTTTTTTTTTTTTTTTTGCATGTATCTGTCCAATTTTTCCAACACCATTTATTGAAGAGACTGTCTTGACTCCATTGTATGTTCATACCTACTTTGTCAAATATAAATATTAATTGAGCATAGTGGTTTGGGTCAATTTCTGGGTTCTCTATTCTATCCCATAGATCTATATGTCTGTCCTTGTGCAAGTACCAGACTGTTTTGAGAACAGTGACTTTGTAATACAGCTTGATATATGGTATTAAGATCCCACCTATTTTGTTCTTTTATCTCAAGATTGCTGCAGCTATTCGGGGTCTTTTTTTTATTCTTGATGAATTTTTGGAAAGTTTGTTCTAAGACTGTGAAATATGCCATTGGTATTTTAATGGGGAGTGCATTGAACCTATAGATTGCTTTGGGTAGTATGGACATTTTAATGATGTTGATTCTATCAATCCATGAACATGGTATGTTCTTCCATCTGTTTATGTTTTCCTTTATCTCTTTTTTCAGTGTCCTGTAGTTTTCAGTGTATAGGTCTTTTACCTCCTTAGTCAAGTTTATTCCTAGGTATCTTAATCTTTTTGGTGCAATGGTAAGTGGGATTGCTTTTTTAGTCTCTCTTTCTGTAAGTTCACTATTGGTATACAGAAATGCCATAGATTAATTTTGTATCATGCTACATTGCCGAATTCATTTATTAAGTCTAATAATTTTTTATTGAATCTTTAGGATTTTCTATGTACAGTGTCATGTCATCTGCGAATGAGGACAGTTTTACTTCTCTTTTCTAATTTGGATGCCTTTTATTTATTTCTTCTTCTTGTCTGATCGAATGGCTAATATTTCCAGTATTACGTCAAACAGGAGTGGTGAGCCATACACAAAAATAAACTGAAAATGGATAAAGAACTTAAACACAAGACAGGAAACCATAAAAAATACTAGAGGAATCCACATGCAGCATCTCAGACATATGCCAAAGCAATTTCTTCAGTGATACTGCTCTTAGGGCAATAGAAACTAAAGAGTAAATAAAAATGGGACTACATCAAAATAAAAAGCTCTGTCCAGCAAAGGAAACCATCAACAAAACAACAAGAAAGCCCACTGCATGGGAGAACAAATTTGCCAATGTTATCACCAATAAGGGTTTAATCTCCAACATTACAGGGAAATTAGACAACTTAACAAAAGGAATATAAACAACCCAATAAAAAAAATGGGCAACGGACCTAACTAGATACTTTTTGAAAAAAGACAAAAGGAAGGCCAAGAGACATATGAAAACATGCTCAAAGTCAGAAAGATGCAAATCAAAATAACAATGTGATACCATCTCACACATGTCAGAATGGCTATCATCAACAAATCAACAAATGACAAGTACTGGCAAAAATGCAGAGAAAAAGGAATCCTTGTGCACTGCTGGTGGGAATGCAGACTGGTGCAGCCATTGTGGAGAATAAGGCGTTTCCTCAAAAAACTAAAAATGGAACTCCCATTTGACTCATTGTGATCCCACTTCTAGGAATATATCCCAAGAAACTAGAAACACCAATCAGAAAGGATATATGCACCCCTATGCTTATAGAAACACAATTCACCATAGCTGAGATTTGGAAACAGCCTAAGTGCCCATCAACAGATAAGTGGATTAAATAACTGGTACATCTACACAAGGGAATACTATGCTGTGGTTAAAAAAAAAAAAAAAAGAAGAAGAAGGAATTCTTACCATTTGCAACAGCATGGATGCAGATAGAGAGCATTATGCTAAGTGAAATAAGCCAGTCAGAGAAATATAAATATTACATGATCTCGCTTATTTGTGGAATATAATGAACAACATAAACTGATAAACAAAAATAGATCCAGAGACAGAGAAGCGATCGATCAGACTGTCAAACCTCAGAGAGAAGGTAGGGGAGGATGGGGGTAAGGGAGAGAGATCAACTAAAGGACTTGTATGCATGCATATAAGTCTAATTAATGGACAGAGACAACAGGGTCGTGAGGGCATGAGTGGGGGGAAGTGAAGGAAGTATTGGGAGAATAAGGACACATATGTAATACCTTAATTAATAAAGACTTTACTACACTTGCCGAGACCGGTTTGGCTCAGTGGATAGAGCGTCGGCCTGGGGACTGAAAGGTCCTGGGTTCGATTCCGGTCAAGGGCATGTACCTTGGTTGTGGGCACATCCCCAGTGGGGGGTGTGCAGGAGGCAACTGATTGATGATTCTCTCTCATCGATGTTTCTTGCTCTCTGTCCCTCTCTCTCCCTCTCTGTAAAAAATCAATAAAATATTTTAAAAAGTTAAAAAAAAATATTTTTACTACATTTGATCTTAGCCAAAAGGCAGAGAAGCAATTAATAAAGAATTTTTTAAAAAAACATGCTGTTCAAGGTCACTTATATTAATAAATTATTTTTTAAATTTTTTTCAAAGAATCATGCCCATTGAAATTTGAATCTTTTTCTAAGTACATAGTTTTTTCTACCATGTTTTCTTAGGTGAGTGAAAGAACTATGAGGCAACTTCAGTCTTTTTATTTACATATGTGTATCCACAAGGGTGTTTAAATTATACACTTGATGGTAGCAAAAGCTAGTCCTATGTGAATCTTGGCAGCATGAGCCAGCTGTCTCTGGATGCCAAGAGTCACTCCAAGCAGAGGTAACCACTCAAAAACCACTCAAAAACATTCTACACAGCAACTAGAGCATGCATATAATCTGAGACAATGCCTGTGAAAAGCTCCCCTGCAACTGAGTGCAGGGAAGAAGTCAGTTTGCACATCAAAATACCCATTTGACCAAGGGGAAAAGGTCCTAAGCAGCTGCCACCTACACAAGCACTCTCTCTAGCTGATAAGGAGGCTGCTTTCAAACAAATGATAAGACTGGGCAACTTCTCCTCTCTGCTTTCCTGTGGAAACAGATTTGATATGGAATAATCTGAACAAAGGAAGTGGCTTCAGCTTTCAGCTGATCCCTAAATCTCATCAAGTTCTACACCCAGTAACTTTGGTAACATAAAAAGAAAAAATTATTATTATTTTAAATCTTTATTGTTGAAGTATTACATAGATCCTCTTCCCCTCTGCCCCCCATTAATCTCTTCAAACCTGCTCCCACTGCCCCCACCCAACCAGGCCCTCCCCACCCCATTGTCTGAGTCCATGGGTTATGCATTTATCTTTTGACCTCTTGATCTCTTCCCACCCACTCTCCCCTGCTTTCCCTCTGGTTCAACAGTCTGTTCAGGCTTCTATGACTCTGGGTCTATTTTTTATCATCAGTTTATTTGGTTCAATAGATTCCAGATATGAGTATGATCATGTGATACTTTTACTGGCTTATTTCACTCAGCATACTACTCTCCAGGTCCATCCATGCAGTTGCAAATGGTAAAAGTTCTTTCTTTTTTATTGCCATGTAGTATTTCATTATACAAATGTACCACAGCTTTTTTATCTACTCATCTGCTGATGGGCACTTAGGCTGTTTCCAAATCTTAGCTATTCTAAATTGCACTGCTATGAACATAAGGGTGCATATATCCTTTTTGATATGTTTCAGGTTTCTTAAGATATATTCCTAAAAGTGGAGTCACTGGGTCAAATGGGAGTTCCATTTTTAATTTTTTGAGGAAATTGAATATTGTTTTCCACAGTGGCTGCATTCCCACCAGCAGTGTACAATGGTTCCCTTTTCTCCACATCCTCTTCAGCTCTTCTCATTTGTTGATTTGTTGATGATAGTCACTCTGACAGATATGAGGTGGTAACTCGTTGTCATTTTGAGTTGCATCTCTCCAATTATTAGTGAATGAGCATTTTTTTTTCATATGACTTTTGATCTTCTACATGTTCACTTTGGAGATGTGTCCTTCGCCCGTTTTTTAATTGAATTGTTTGTCTTCCTTTGTTAAGTGGTATGAGTTCCCTATAAATTTTGGAGATTAAATCCTTATCAGAGATAACATTGTTAAATATGTTCTCCCATGTAGTGGGCTCTCTTGTTGTTTTGTTGATGTTTCTTTTTATTTTAATGTAGTCTCATTTGTTTATTTTCTCTTTAGTTTCCATTGTCCTAGGAGATGTATTTGGTAAACATAAATATATTGCTATGAGAGATGTTTGAGATTTTAGTGCCTATGTTTTTTTTCTAGAACTTATATGGTTTCACATCTTACATTTACTAGTAAGTCTTTTATCATTTTTAGTTTATTCTTATGTTTGGTGTAAGTTGGTGGTCTAGTTTCTTTTCTTTCTTTCTTTCTTTCTTTCTTTCTTTCTTTTTTTTTTCTTTTTTTTTTTTTTTTTTTTTTTTTTTTGCATATACCTGTCCAATTCTCCCAACACCAATGTATGCTCTTGCCTCCTTTGTCAAATATTAATGGAGCATACTAGTAGTGGCTTGGGTCAATTTCTGGGTTCTCTGTTCTGTCCCACTGATCTATAAGCCTATTCTTGTGCCAGTACCAGGCTGTTTTGAGCACAGTGGCTTCTTAGTATAATTTGATATCTGGTATTGTGATTCCTCCAACTTTGTTCTTCTTTCTCAATATTGTTGAATCTATTCCAGGTCTTTTTTTGGTTCCATATAAATTTTAGGAGTGTTTTTTCTAGGTATGTGAAATATGCAATTGGTATCTTAATAGGATTAAATTGAATCTGTAGATTGCTTTGGGTAATATGGACATTCTAATGTTGTTGATTCTACCAATCCATGAACAAGATATATTCTTCCTCTTGTTTATATCTTCCTCTACTTCTTTTTTCAATATCCTGTAGCTTTTGGAGTACAGGTCTTTTAGCTCCTTGGTTTTTTATTCCTAAGTATCTCATGATCAAATGGGATTTATTTCAGGGATGCAAGGCTGGTACAATATTCACAAATCAATAAATGTGAAACATCACATAAATAGATTTCAAGACAAAAATTACACGATCATATCAATTGATGCAGAAAAAGCATTCAACAAAATCCAACACTCTTTTTTTTTTTTTTTTTTTTTTTTTTAAATATATTTTATTGATTTTGTACAGAGAGGAAGGGACAGATACAGAGAGCTAGAAACATCGATGAGAGAGAGCCACCGATCAGCTGCCTCCTGCACACCCCCCACCGGGGATGTGCCCGCAACCAAGGTACATGCCCTTGACCGGAATCGAACCCGGGACCCCTCAGTCCCCAAGCCAACACTCTATCCATTGAGCCAAACCGGTCCCGGCCCAACACTCTTTTTTGATAATTAAAAAAAAAAACTCTCAGCAAACTGAGAATAGATCATACCTCAACAATAATAAAAGCCATATATGACAAACTATAGCCAACATCATACTCAACGGATAAAAACTAAAACCAGCCCTCTAAGAACAGGAACGAGACATGGATGTCCTCTTTCACCACTCCTGTTCAACATAGTACTGGAAGTCCTGGCCATAATGATCAGACAAAAATAAGAAATAAAAGGCATCCAAAATTGTAAAGGAAGAAGTAAAACTCTCATTATTTGCAGACTACATGATACTGTACATAAGAAACCCTAAACACTCCATCAAAAAACTAATAGATTTAATAAATGAATTTGGAAACATAGCAGGATACAAAATTGACACCCCCAAATCCATAGCATTTTTGTACACTAATAGCAAACTCTCAGAAAAAGAAACCAGAAAAAAAATTATCTTTAGTGGAGAAAATAGGGCAGCTCACCCACTTGGATAATTGAGATGAATTATAGAAGGCCCTAAAATTTTATATACACATTCTGTTCATTCCCAACCAAATGCATATAACTAATATTTATAAGGGCGGTGGGGGGAGGAAGGGAGAGCAACTTCAAATGAGTAAACAGAGGCAAGTAAAAATACTACATACCTTACCAGGATTTGGTATTATAGTATCTTTCATCCAGGTGACAGGTTGCTGAGACTGAGAGAGCATGGTAAAGCTCTTCTCACACTTCCACTGAGGAAACCCAAAGGTCCAAAATAATGAACTGGAAGCCTAGCCATAGCCAGAAGCACACTGCCTTCAACTCAAAAAAATTTTAGCCTATTATTTTTTCTTAAAAATCTAAGTGACTTTTTCTATTTGGTCTGTAATGTACCCATAGGAAAGCAAAAAAAAAAAAAAAAAGCAGAATTCACTAATTTTGACTTCATGTGTGGATTACAAAACCTTGAAAAATATAAAAATTCAACACCCCTCAAATTCCTTCATTTATACCTAAGAATAAAATTGAAGCTTTGGGAAAATATTCCATGTTTACCAGTGGTTTTGTGTACTCCTGGGCAGAGGGTAGGAGCTAAATCTGAAAAGAGAAAGAACAAAGAGTATCTAGATTTAACAGGACATAAAAATCACTGAAATATTAACTTGTTTTATGCAGTTCATTGAATCCTCTCTATAGATGCTGCCAGGTCAAGAAGGGAAATAATGGTGTCATATAATTTCCTAGAAAATAGCATCTTTAATTATCAGAAGCCCAGCATTCAGTTTCCAAAGAAGAAAGATATATTCTTCCCAAATCCTTGGGGAACCAAAGACAGAAGATGTCAGGGTAATGATTCAGGATGAAATAAAATAAAATATTCCATATTAGAATACATCAAGGTAAGAAAGCTACAGAGATGTGAAAAGTTTTTCTCTTTAAAAAAAAAAAAAGCATTAGGTGTCAATCAACTGGTACAGATAGAACTGAGTGGGTCTCTAAATCTTAGTAAGGTCTAGATTCAATGAACCTCAAAATCAAATTGAATATTATGCTTAGGTATCAAGCATAATAACCTGTAAAACAATGACAAACTTCCATCAAAAGGCTGGACTGTCCCATTCTACAATACACACACATACACACAAAAGCTAAAATTGAGTGAGCGGTGACTATTGTTGACATGTGGCTGTGATAACTCTGTAGTAATCAGAGATAGTCTTGGCTCCGGTGTGAAGCTGTTCACAAAGTCCCACCAGAATTTTCAAAATACTTCAATGGAAACAAACAATCAAATCTCAGTCTTTCAGGGGCTGACTACTCACATCACTTTTCTTTCTCTAGTAGTCTAATTTGGACCTTTTGCTATTCTTTGGCACCTTCCTCAATATTCAGAAGAGGATGGTTGAAATTCAAATCAAACCATTTTTCTTACTGCTGCCATTTTGATAAAGAAAATCAAAATACTACAAATTTATTTTTAGAGTAATTGTCCTTAGATCAAGTTTAATTATTCCTCACACTCATGGTAGTAACATCATTCATTACACCACTGTCTTTTTCCAATCATGATAACTTACAATCTCTCACTTCCCAAATGAGAAATTATACATGAATGCGAAAGTATTATTTTATCCCCAGAGGAAAGCAAGCACTGCTCTTGCCATTTTCCACTTGCTTAGTTAGACCAGCAAACTCAGCCAATCTCATTTCCTTCCCAAGGCAAAGCCATGGGATTCATAAATGCCTAAAAGTAGTGGGTGTTGAAGGCTTCATAAATTCTAGTTTCTCAATAAAAGATGATTTTCTCTGAGTCAGAGCATACCATGGACTGCTATATTCCTCCAGCATCATACAGCCAGACTGCACTGGGAGTCAGAGACCAGGTTCCAGTCCTATCTAGGCTACTCTGAGTCTCATATCTCACTAAGTCTTGATTTGGACTCTCGCAAAGGTCCCTTCCAGCTATTGACTATCTTTTAAGTTCTTCCCCCTTCCAGCTCTTTGCTTTAACTAAAACTTGGGAAAGCTTGAGATTCATTTTTTTGGAGTCTTAATGACTATTGTAACTTCTGCCAAGTTGGGAATCACCTACAGCTGTTATTCCAGCTTTGGATCTCTAGGGAGACAGTTAGTCAGGAATGTTTTTTAATAAACAGGGCTAGCACTTGGCTAAGCAGCCGAATAGATGCAATTTTTATTTTATACTTCTCCCAACTTCCCTTAAAGAATACCCTTTATGCCCAGAAAGTCATTGATATTCCATGGAACCCATCCTTCAGCAGTCAACTAAACTGCAAGAAGATAATGACTTATAAGCCTAAGGGAATTGTTTCCAGACACTATAAGACTAGAGGGTTGCTAGAAAAGAAAAAATACTTTAGAGCATCCTCCACATCTGCCTCCCTCTCCTAGCCTTTCTGGTCTTTTCCACCCTTCCAGATGCTCCGGCCCATTTCTTAAGTGTCATCCTTGGCTTCTCTTTCTGTCATACCTAGTCCCTCAGCAAATTCTTTCAGCTCTACCTTTGAAGTATATCTAAAATTCAACTATGCATTACCATCCCCATTATTGTTACTTTAGGTCAAGCTTTTATGTTTGAAGGGTAGTATGTAGAGAGAAATAAAAGAATAAGCAAAGAGAAACAGGTTGTGTTTGATATGTTAGTAGACAGTAGAAAAAAATTGTTTTATTTGGGAAAAATACTACATGGTGGTATATTTTATTAACATAACTTTATAACTCATACTGAGGGAAACATACCTCTCATCGAATTTCAGTAATAGCCTCCTAAACTAGCCTTTCTTCTTCTGTCCATGCCCTCCAACAGTCTCTTCTCCCATGACAGGCGGAATGATCCTATTAAGTGATAAATGAAACCATGCTAAAACTCCCTCATGGCTTCCCATCTCTCTTGGATTCAAAACCAAAATCTCAGTATGATATGCTGACCACCCCCCCAAACACACCCTCTCCCCCTAGCTTGCTGTGCTCTCACTGCTCCAGCTCCCTTGCCTTTCTTAAGGGACACTCATTATGCTGCCTAAGCACCTTCATGCTTGCTGTCACCTCTCTTTGGAAACCATTCTCTCAGGGACCCATAAGACTTGCTTCCTGACTACAGTCAGGTCTATGTTGAAATTTCTCTTTAAGAGACTTTTGTAGACCACCTTGTATAAAAACAGTATACACACTACACACACACACACACACACACACACACACACACACACACACATGCACACACACTATCCGCTTATCTTTTTTATGTGCTATTGTATTTATCTCCACCTGACATCAATTATATTTGATGATTAAACTCCCGTGGTCAGCAAACTGTGGCTCATGAGCCACATGCAGCTCTTTGGCCCCTTGAGTGTGGTTCTTCCACAAAATACCACAGCCTGGGTGAGTCTATTTGAAGAAGTGGTGTTAGAAGTTTAAGTTTTAAAAATTTGGCTCTCAAAAGAAATTTTGATCATTGTACTATTGATATTTGGCTCTGTTGACTAATGAGTTTGCCAACCACTGCTGTACTCCCTTTTCTCCCCTCCCTCCACCAGAGCAGAACTGTGTCTTATTTACTGATGGACTTATGCTGCTGACCCACTGCCTGACATAACCTGAGAACTCAAACATTTGTGAGGTGAATGAACTGAGGGGTGGGTGAATCACTCTCCAATGCAAGGAGATACATGTTGGTCCTTCTTCCAGCTACTCTTCAGAACACATTAACCACCATATTCTAGGAAGGTTATGACTGAATAGCTTACAGCCCTGATAAGACAGACTGCTTTATTCCTTTCTTTCAGTGAGGTAGTATATTGACAAAAGTCTTCCACTTATGGGAGCTCCTCTTTTATCCTTGCTTCATTATCAGTTTTGTCTAGATGTATACAGGCACCTTGATTGATGTGTACTATCATCATACAATCTTTTATTCAGTCTGTCCAAGTAGTTTTTGAGTCTGAGCTCTAGTAAAGGGAGGTTTGTTAAGTGTCAAAAGTCTAATTTAAATTATCTGGGGCTCTGACTCTCAATTCAAGGACAACTGAACTAGTTTCAGTTAGAAGGAAAGTGAAAAGAGCTGTAACTCATTGGGTCTCTACGGGCAGCAAGCACTGTGCTCAGAGCCTGATAAATGTTATGTCGATAAGTCTGTGGCTTTTCTGTAAATGTTCATTTGAAGGAGAAACAGATAAGTTCCATAAATGAAGAAACTGAAGCCTGCAGGAATTAAAACATTTAGCTTAAAAAAGACCATTGTTTAAATGAAAAAAAAATTGAGATCCTGATGCAGATCTGAATCCAAAATCCATTTTCCTTCAATTCCAAAGACAAGAATTCACTCAATTCATAAGAAAATATCAGTTCTCTTCTCTTTACTCAGCAACCCACAACTAATGCTACTTGGCTATGAGCTATTTGAAGGGTCATCCCAAAAAGTGTTCTAATGAGGCATTCCCAAGCACAAACTCCACAGCTTCTGAAACCAAACCTATATCTAACACACACAGGGCTTTGATCAGTTTTCAAGGAAACACACTTTGGCTTAGGAAAACTAATACGGAATGAAAATGTATCTATATATACAATTCTTCACAAGTTTACAATTTTTTCAAATTATTATCTGTGTTTTTTTTCTGGAATAATGAAAAGGGCTGATTTCCAAATGTTGTGCACGACTGAAGCTCCTTCTCTGCAGACATTCCAGAAGCCCAGCCTTTCACTCAGGCACCACTTGGAGTGCACTGAGCTAGTCGCTGGGGACAGCAGTGACCAGCACGCATTGTCCTGCTCTTATAAAACTTACTGACTAGTGCAACAAGAAGACAATTATGCAATTGAATGTTTAATTTCTTTTTAGTTAAATGTTATCAACAATTGCAGAGTTGAATATTACAGATAATCCCACCTAAGGTGGTCACAGAAGAGTTCCCTAAAGTAATGATTGAGTTACTAAGAATGAAGAGTCATGTCTTAGATGGAATGATTGGGAAGCAGCAGCTTAGGAGTCAGTTTTACAGGCAAAGGAAGCAGAAGGAGAGATCACTCTGAACTGGAAAGGAGCTTGGTGCATTTGAGGAATTAAAAGAGATGAAGTGTGGCTGGAAGCTGGTGCAGAGAAGAGTAGAAGACTGAAAGAGGATGAGGCTTCCAAGATGGGGAAAGACCACACTCTGTAGAGCTTATGAAGGATGCTAGGATGAACCCCCAGAACAATGAAGAACTAAGGATGTGTTTAAAACAGGGGGATACATTCAGATTTACATTTTTTAAGAAGTCATTCTGGAAATAGAATAGAAAATAGCTTAGTGGGGTGGAGGCTGATGAAATATGGATGGGTGGATGGGGGTGGCTGACACCTATAAGGAGGCCATCAAAGGCCAGGAAAACTAAAAGCAGTAATGAACTTGTAGAAAAGCCAATATATTTGAGATAGGTTTATAAGGTAGAATCAACAGAACATAGTGATGGATTGGATATCAAGAGAGAGGGAATGTCAATAATAACTCCCAGGTTTCTGGAAGGTACAGTTGGGTGGATGGTGAAACTGTATTCTGTGGAAGAAAACATAGCAGGAATGTGCTTGTGGAAGTAAGTGGAAAGATAATGAATTCAGTATCACATTTGGACTCCAAGTTGTCCATGAGATGTCCACTGGGATGTTGAGTGGACAGTTGGGTATTTCATAGCTAGAGCTCAAATTATCTATTTGAACTTGAAATTTAAATGTGGATGCAATCACTTAGGGAAATAACAGATAGTGTCAAAAGGATGGAAACATGATAAATTACACAGTTAAAGGTCAGGTAAAAAAAAGGACTGAACTAGCAAAGGAACATAACAGAATTTTCCATCACATGCTGCCTTCAGATGACAGCTCCCCTTGAAAATGCCAGTGAGGTTGTTTACATGGCACCAGCAAAGTAGGGCATATCCAGGAAGTCAGAATGGACAATGCTTTCAACACTCTTCTGATAGAAGAGTTTTTGTGAATTGGCCAAAACAAAAAAAAAATCATTTATGTATCCACCCACAATTACGCAAGGCATTGGGTTTATTTTGATACTTACACTTTCCAAAAACACACGTTTACTTTTTAACATTTAAATCCCAACTTTTACTACCTATTCTTACTCTTTATACCACTAGAAGCCTGGCTAATTGGTACAATTTGGCAAAGTCAGTAAGCCTCTGAATTGTAGTTTATTTTAAATACAACATTGCAGATACTTTTCCATAATCTCATTCTCCTCGTTTTCTAACACCTCTGGGAAGTCAGTGTTTATGTTTCCTGCATACCATAATAGATTTACCAAATGTGTTAAAAATATTTATTATTTTTCATGTTTTTAATTTTATAAATGGTGTTACACTTTATTATTCTGAGACTTGTTTTTCTTGCAGAACACTATGTTTTCTATATATGCCCATGTTGATTCTGGCAACTTCCAGTAGATTCATTTTAACTGTTGTATGGTATTCTACTCAATGACTTTGCCCCTAACTTTCTCTTCTCTGGTTGAACATTCAAGATGTTTCCTTGTTTTTGCTACTGCACACAGATGTAATAATTATTTTCAAACAGTTCTTCACGTGTATGTGTGCTCTAGTTTTTTTGGAGTATAAACTTGGAAGCATCAATTACTGGTTGAAGGATATATACATATATGAGTTACTAGTTATTACTAAGTGACCCAAAGGACCACCAGCAATGCTTGAATTCTCATCCTATATAATAAAAGGCTAATATGCAAATTGACCAAACAGAAGAACAACTGGTCACTATGATGCACACTGACCACCAGAGGGCAGATGCTCAATGCAGGAGCTGTCCCCTGGTGGTATGTGGGCTCCCACAGCAGGAGCATTGCTCAGCCAGCTCATGGCTGGAGAGCGCAGCAGTGGTGGCAGGAGCCTCTTCTGCCTCAGCTGCAGGTGGGCAGTAAGGAGTAAGCGGTCCTGGACTGCAAGAGCCCCAGACTGTGAGAGGAGTGTCTGCATGCCAGCAGGCAGACATTCCCTGACTGTGAGAGGATCGGGCCTAAGCTGGCAGGCAGACATCCCCTAAGGGGTCCTAGACTGTGGGAGGGCACAGGCCGTGCTGAGGGACCCCCACCTCCTCACAGTGCACGAATGTCATACACCAGGCCTCTAGTTACTTTATATTATTACCAAAATTTGATATGTCACATTTTTTTATTTTTCCCCTCTAATGGGCATAAAATAATTTCTAGCAAAGGAACATAACAGAATTTTCCATCACATGTCATCCTCAGATGACAGCTCCCCTTAAAAATGCCAGTGAGGTTATTTACACGGCACCAGCAAAGCAGGGCATATCCAGGAAGTCAGAGTGGACAATGCTTTCAACACTTTTCTGACATAGAAGGTCCTTTCAACACCTTTTTAGGTCAGAAAAGTGTTGAAAGGGCCTTCTGCCATGCTAGAATTTTGGACTTGACCCTCCGGGTGATAGAAATCCTTCAAAGAATTACTTAGCAGAAAAATTATAGGATAAGCTTTCTCCTTCAGTAGAATTCCCCCTAGTCATGTGGATAGTGGTTAGGGGTAGGCAAGAATGATGGCAAGGAACCCAATTTGATTTTTGCAAACTGATGATCCATTCTGGAAAGAATGGGCCTTCAGCCTAGCAGCCTGAGGGATAGTGAGGAAGTAAATTACAGAGGTAAAAGAAGTTCAACAGAAGATGAGGGACAAATCAAAGACAGAACTTGCATTTGTGGTTTAAGGAGCCAAAGGTTATGGTGCCAAGGAAACAGAAAAGGAAGCAATTTGGGGGCACAGGGTGAGTGTGTGGTGAAATGATGATAACTTTAGTTTTGTGTTTATTGAGTTTAAGGCTCACATGGAACAGCTGAGTGGAGACATTCAGCATGATGTTGGAATGAGGACCAAGAATCCAGGAGACAGATCTTAGCTTGATATGTATGTCTAGGAATTATCAATTTACATACAATAAAATTATGGCCAATTAGATTGGACTGCTCAGAAAATGCATGCGGATTGTAGAAGTAAAAAAGATGGACAACCCCTAGCCAGTTTTGCTCAGTAGATAGAATATTGGCCCTCAGACTGAAGTGTCCTGGGTTCAATTCTAGTCAAGGGCATGTATTTCACTTGCAGGCTCGATCCCCAGCCCCAGTTGGGGTATATGCAGGAGGCAACCAACTGATGTGTTTCTTTCACATGGATGTTCCTCTCTCTGTGTCTCTTCCCCCTCTCCACTCTCTCTCTAAAAATTGATGAAAAATATTTTTGGGTGAGGATTAACACACACACACACACACACACACACACATACACACACACACAAGATAGACAAAACCGCAGGGAGCAGGATGTAGAGAATTAGTTTAATAAGAGAACATAAAAAGGAGACTGAGAAAGGAGAATGTGTTGCCACCAAAAGCACCAGAAATTTTAAATAGAAAAGAGTGACCAGTGTCAAGTAGTCAGCAGAACACTTAAGACAAGATCACTGGAAAGCAGTGGGGGATTTAGTCACAATGTGTTCATTGCATATTTCTTTCTTTCTTTCTTTCTTTCTTTCTTTCTTTCTTTCTTTCTTTCTTTCTTTCTTTCTTTCTTTCTTTCTTTCTTTTCCTTTTAAAGAAAAAGCTAAGCATTTCTTTCAACTAAAGCAAGTCAGTCCACCCCTCTAGGCTCCTCTTTGTTGAGTTGAAAGGGGAGTGGGATAATTAGATGATAGATCAGGTCCCCTCCAGTTCTCACAAGCTATTACACAATTGCTTCAATACCATATAATTAAAGTTATACTCTCTATCCATGAGACCAACAATGACCTTCCCCTTGTGGACCGGCTCTGGCTTCAGTGACATCCTCCCTCTTCCTTCCTAAGTTCCCTCCTTGGGTGTCCACTAACTCCACCCTGACTCACTCTACCTGGAAGCAACTCACATTCATTTGAATCCCTTCTTCCCCTCCCCTTAATTTCTACTTTGTGGAAACTGTGGATCAATATCCATTATTTGAAGAACTATCTTTCCAAGGTGTCCACACATCATTTTATGGAGCCTCTATCTGTAAACAATGACAACACACCATACACACCATTAAACAGCTGAGGTGAGCTTCTTGTGGGCAGAAATTATGCATTTACTACTTTTAGGAAGTCAGATCTTAGCTGTTACCCAGCAAACATTGATCACTCAAAACTTTTATTTTGAATAAATGGAGGAACTACGATTCAGTGATACTGCTTGGGACCTCAGCAACAATGGGTCTAATACTAGGAACTTCCTTTTAACAAAGGGACCACAGTGCTGCCAGTCCCCTGCTAGTGGTCTCACCCAATGCCTGCCACAGTTTCTCCTAAAGTTAAGTGATAAAGGGCCAGGTTTAACCCTCAGCTAGTGCCTAGTTTCAAAGTCTATCATATCAAGGCATGTGATGAACTCTACTCCAGTAATGATAGGCTTCGAGACCTTAGAGCTTTTCTTTCCCAGCACTACATAGGATTCACTGAATTTAGGACCATCTGTTGCCCACCTTAGCCCTATTTTCATTTCTCTGCTATGAGTAAGACTAGCATTCTCTTTTCCCTGTGTGAATACCACATTGATACTCCCAGGGATCTTTAGAACACTTCCTAGGTTCCTCAATTTGCCCTGCAAACATGTAACTAAACATTTATACACCATGAAAAAAAAGAGTTAAAATAATTACCATGATTTGTATTTGTGTAGGGTTGTTTCTGCAAAAGCAAGACATTTTATAAATCAGATTTAATTTTCTGATTCAATATTTAAAAGAACTTGAAAATAAATAAACTCATTTGTGTTATTCATTTTAGTACTAGTTAGTGTCAGACTGAATAATTACATTGCAAATCATTCCTCCCACTTGCCTGCTTGCACTCTTTGATGTGTAAAACTTTAAGAACAAGTATCATTTGTATCTGTCTTCCTAATTTTTATATCACCTCTACTAAAATGTCTTCTATTTTACATTATTTTTCTTCACCAAAGCTCAAGTCATTCTCTTCACTTTTTTCTCTCAAACAAAATAATTATTAAACAATTTTTTCAACAAAGTGTATCTGCCACTTCATTTCTTAATAATTTTTTGTGGTGTTGTTGTTTGCCAACATCTAAATTCTATCTGTATACGTTTCCAAATATTTAAAATTATTTTTGCTGACATTTTAAAGTAATATATATATATATATATATATATATATATATATATATATATATATATATATTCCATTGAATTGAGTTTAAGTAACAGGTCATTACTGGCATAGTCACTACGCTATAATCGTCTCTGCCCAGCTACTCAACTGTGTGACTGTGGGGCAAAAGCAGTGATCAATGAGTAAATGGAAGTGTGTGGCTTTGTTCCAACAAACCCAGGCACTGGGCTGGATTTGGCTTTAGAACCTTTTGAGGTATTTTCCAGCTTGAACATGAATTTCTGTAAAACCAGAGCCCCATCTTATTGGTGTTTAGACTACACTTCAATAGCTCTCCTCCAGGTCTAACGTAAATTTAGCTAAGTAAAACAAAGTAAAATAAGAAATATGATTCCCTCACATCATCTGGCATATTCATTTAGATGTAAGAACACATCTCAGACATGACAATTATTCACTGCCAAAAGCTAATAAGCATCAATTAACATGTATACTACCTCAGTTGGGCACTTTTATTTTCACAAAGAGCTTTTTATTACAAAGTGTTCACGAAGAATCTCCAGACCATGATTTGCCAAGTATAATTTTGAGTCAGCAAAACAAAGCTTTATGTGGGCATGTCACTAAGTGAGCACTTGGGGGGCATAAATTGCTGAGGCCTTGCAGCAAAGGTAGGCAAATACCAGGCTCAGAGAAAATTTTCACAATTTGAAACATTCTTTTTCTTTTGTGTTGTTTTTTCCATTGAGGCATTTTATATGCATATATGTATCAAAGCCCTAGAAAAAGAACCGCAGGGTAGAGATCCAAGATGGTAGTGAACTAAATGGATGGTGCACTCACTTCCTCCCAGGACCAAACTGAAATTACATCTAAATTTGGAACAATCAACCCGAATATCCAAATAGAGACTAGCTGAAAAGAAGTCTTAAAAACAAGGATTTATAGAAGTCACACCCATATTGGTAGGAGGGGCAGAGACACAAAAAGGCCTTGCCCTGCTCCCAGTGGCTGAGATGTGGAGTAATATTTCAGCTTCAAGGTGAGGGGTCTCAACCCCATGCCAGGCTCCCAACCCAGATCACCTGGATTGGTAGGAGGCACCCACATAATATCTGGCTGTAAAAATCAGTTAGGATTCCGTATGCCAGGGAGACACAGGAATCTGTTAGAGACATAGGCACCCTCCTAATGGGCCTAAACACAAAATCAAAATCTCATTTGTAGTCCCTCCCCTTGGGCTCCCTCAGAGGAAAGATAAAGTGGACTTGAGTAATGTGGGTAGAGACTGCAGTTTGCGGCTCTGGGAACAGAGCTGAGGGGACAGCCCTTGGGACTTCTGTGATCAATCTCCTACACCACAAATGTCATATTTCCTGGGTGGAACACTCACCTTCTTATAGGATCAGCCCAGGGAGGATGCAACAGTCCCACCCTCTGGACTCCAGATCACTCCACCTGTGAAGCTCATGCCCTGCTGAGTCAGCTGTCTGCGTAGGGATGGAGAGGTCTGGGCACACTCAGGGGGAGTCAGTGACTGAGTGGTATTACTGTGGGATGGGGGTCATTCCTCCTACTTTCCTGTGAAACTGATTGGTGCCTCCTGCTCACCGAAGATCCTTTGGCCCCATCCTCTGGGCTCCTGATTGCCCTGTCCTGCCAAAATCTGGGCAGAATACAGAACAGACTATGTTGTGTGGCTCTGGAACAAGGCCAGTCCTTCCACCTTCCCCAAGCCTGATGGGCACCTCCCCTGCACAGAAGATCCACATACCCACTGCCCTGTCTCCTGATAGCCCTGTTAAGTTCGGGCTTCTGGCAGGATCTTGGATGGTCTGAATTATGGATCCCTCCCACTCCCAATAGGTGCAGTGCCCATCTTTATGTTGCCAAATATTGGTCTATTTCAGTGTGATAAGCTCTGCTGGCCTCACCCTAATGATGCCTTGAGACTCCTGTCCCACCACAAATGTCTGTAAGCACCCAGTGGGTGTCAGCTAGACTTGATATATGCTGGGACATTGCCAAGTGACCTCAGACCTAGCAGTGACAATAAGTTGAACCCATATAGATCTGGTGAACACCATTAGCCTCTACCTGATGACTCACTGAGAACCTATCTCGTACAACTTGAGTACAACCAGAGGCTGTTTCAGTGATTGCGCCTATCAGGTGGAGGCAGGTGGAAGCAGATATAGGATCCTGACGTGTCTTGGGATTTTTGCTGACCCACCCCTGGCCCAGTGCTGGTAAAGCCAGCCTTAGTTTGCAATGTGGTCCTTTCCATGCACATTCAGGAACAGCAGAGGAAGCCACAAATTGGGGATCACTTTGTAGCTTCAAATAGGTTGCCCAGGGACAGTACAGATAGTCTGACATTATCCCTAACAAGATGACCTAAAATAATACAACTAGAGGCCAGCTTCAAAAAACATCACAACAGGATCCATTTAGCTTCAGAGGAGGCATATCCAAAGGAAGATCTTGGCAGACCCTGCTGAGTCAAATTCAACTTTGTGTGGTCAGCACCTGCACAGCAGCTTGTATACTACAGACATGGTTGAGCCTCACAGTCAGTTAGTCTGAGGATTGACCTCACACATGAATGGGCCAATAGCAAGCAAGACAATTAAAATAAAAGGACTCACAGAATTCATACAAGGGGCATTCCTGGATCACCCAGATCAGGTGATCAAGGAGACTGCACCAGAGGACACCTACTACATAAGACCATCCTACAAAGCGTGGAAGTCATAGTAGATTTACCTAATGCATAGACAAAAACAAAGAGGAGGCCAAATGGGATAACAAAGATAGTTGCCCAGATGAAAGAACCAGAGGACACCTACTACATAAGACCATCCTACAAAGCGTGGAAGTCATAGTAGATTTACCTAATGCATAGAGACAAAAACAAAGAGGAGGCCAAATGGGATAACAAAGATAGTTGCCCAGATGAAAGAACAGGAGAAATATCCAGAAAAAGAACTAAATGAAACAAAGGCAAGAAATTTACCAGCTATAGAGTTCAAAAAAATATATGAGGATGCTTAGTGAAAATTTCAACAAAGAGATAGCAAACATAAAAAAAGTCATAGAAACTGTAAAAAAAAAAATAATAATAACCAGTAAGAAGTGAAGAATACAGTATCTAAAATGAATATACTTATAGGAATAAACAGTAGGTTAGCTTAACCAAAGGATCAAATCAGTGATTTGGAAGAAAAGATAGCAGAAAATACCCAATCAAAAAAGTAAAATGAAAAGATAATTTTTAAAAATAGGATAGTTTGCCCTAACTGGTTTGGTTCAGTGAATAGAGCGTTGGCCTGCAGACTGAAAGGTCCCAGGTTCAATTCCAGTCAAGGGCATATACTTTGGTTGCAGGGATCATCGATGTTTCTAACTCTCTATCCCTTTATCTTCCTCTCTGTAAAAAATCAATAAAATATATATATTTTTTAAAATAAGGATATTTTAAGGGACTATTGGAACAATATGAAGTATAACAACATCCATATCATAGGGATACTAGGAAAAGAAAAAAGAGAGCAAGGGATTAAGACCTATTAGAATATATAATGACCAAAAACTTCCCTAACCTGATGAAGGAAAAAGAAACACAAGCTCAGGAAGCAAGAGAGTCACAAATAAGATAAACCCAAAAAGGCCCACACCAAGATTGATAGCAATCAAAATGGCAAAAATTAAAGACAAAGAGAAAATACTAAAAGCAGCAAGAAAAGACAGTTATCTACAAAAAAAGCTCTCATAAGACTATAAGGTGACTTCTCAAAAGAAACATTTTAGACCAGAAGGAATTAGCATAAAATATTCTAAATTATGAAAATCAAGGATCTGCAATAAACACTACTTTACCTAGTAAGGATATCATTTAAAATTGAAGAAAAAATAAATAGCTTCCAAAAGAAAAACAAAAGCTAAAGCAATTTGTTACCACCAAAGCAGTATTACATGAGATGTTAAAGGGCCTTCTGGAATTAGGAGGAGGAGAAGGAGGAGGAGGAGGAGAAAAAGGAGGAGGAAGAAGAGAAGGAGGAGGAGGAGAATAGTGAAAAGAATAAAATGGCAATAGATATGTAGCTATTAAGAATCACCTTAAATGTAAATGGCTTAATTGCACCAATCAAAAGACATAGGGTAGCTGAATGGATGAGAAAATATCCACATAAATGCAATCTACAAGAGACCCATCTCAGACATAAGATACACACAGATTAAAATCAAGCATTAAAAAAACATTTCATACAAATGGAAATAAAAAGAAGCTAGGGTAGCAGTATTTACCGGGTGTACCGGTTAATAATGAGGATTTTTCCAATAGATGGAGTTAAACATATGTTAATATATCAATATATATGGGATTTGATATGTATGCTATTTTGTTGTATTGACAGCAAATTTGACAAATTCTCTGAAGGTGTTAACATCATAGATAGTTTTGTGCTTAAAAATGTCTAATTTCGTGCCAAAAAAAGAGCATTCGTGGAAGTTTTAATTCATTACTTTATTTTAAAGAAAAGTGCTGCTGAAGGTTATCATATACTTCAGGAAGCTTATGGTGAATATGCTCCATCTCAAGATACTTGTGAACTCTGGTTTAAATGCTTTAAAAATAATGATTTCTATGTGAAATATAAAGAACATCCAGGTTAATTTGAACCATAATTTGATCATAAAATGACCAGAATGGGCCAGAAGACACGGTAAAGTAATTTTGCTCCATGGTAACACACCATCACACACTTCAAAACCAGTTAAAGACATGATAAAAGATCTTGCCTGGGAAGTATTAATCCACCCACTGTATTCACCAGACTTTGATCCTTGGAATTATCACTTGTTCTGATCTATGGCACACCCACTTTCTGAGCAGCACTTCAAACATAGGAAGAAGTGGAAAATTGGGTTTCTGAATGGTTTGCCTCAAAACAAGGAAAGTTCTATTGGGATGGTATCCACAATAAAGATGGGGGAAATGTGTAGCTAGTGATGGACATTACTTTGAATAAAGTACTTTCGATGTTTCTCTTGAAATTAATGTTTTTTCTTTGATCACAAAATCTGCATTATTAACTGGTACACCTGGTATATTTGAAAAACTAGACTTTAAACAAAAGCTATAGTTAAGAGACAAAGAAGAACATTACATAATGAAAAAGGGAGCAATCCAACAAAACAATATATCCCTTGTAAACATTTAAGCACCCAACATAGGAGCACCTAAATATATAAAGCAAATCCTGAAAGACAAAAAGGAAGATATAGACAGTAATACAATCATGGTAGAAGATTTTTAACACCCCACTGACACTAACAAGTAGATCTCACAGACAGGAAACCAACAAGGAAATAGCAGCCTTAAATGACACACACAATGGATTTAATTGACATTTTCAGAGAATTTCATACCAAAGCAGCAGAATATACATTCTTGTAAAGTGCACATAAAACATTTTCTATGATAGACCACATGTTAGGAAATAAAAGAAGACTCAATAAATTTAAGAAGATTTAAATTATATCAATCATATTCTCTGACCATATGGTATAAAACTAGAAATCAACCACAAGAGTAGAACTGAAAATACACAAAGACATGAAGACTAAATAACATGTTAATAAACAATTATTGGGTTAACAATAATATTAAGAAAGGAATAAAAAAAAAACATTGACACAAATAAAAATGAGAACAGAATAATTCAAAATCTATGGGACACAGCAAAAGTTCTAAGAGGGAAATTATTAGCATTACAAGCCTAACTCAAGAAACTAGAAAATTTTCATATAAACAGTCTAATTTACAATTAAAGGGACTAGAAAGTGAACAACAAACAAAGCCCAAAGTGAGCAGAAGAAAAGAAATAATAATCAGAGCAAAAATAAATCAAATTGAGTCTTAAAATACAAAAGATCAATGAAAACAATACCTGGTTCTCTGAAAAAAATAAAAAAGATTGACAAACCTTTAACTAGACTCATCAAGAAAAAAAGAGAGCAAACACAAATAAATAAAATCATAAATAAAATAGTAGAAGTAACAACTGACTCCACAGAAATACAATGAGTTGTAAGAAAATATTGTGAATAACAATTGGACAATCTGGATGAAATAGATAAATTTCCACAGACATGTAATATTCTAAAACTGAATAAGAAAGAATCAGAATTCTAAATAGACCAATTGCAGGTAACTGAACTGAAGCAGCAATAAAAAACATATCCAATCAAAAGTCCTAGACTAAATGGCTTCACAGGTGAATTTTACTAAATATTCAAAGAAAAATTAACAGCTATCCTTCTCAAAACTATTCCAAAAAGTCAAGAAGATGGAAGACTCCCAAACTCATTTTACAAGGCCAACATTATCCTAATTCCAAAACCAGATAAGGGAACTATTGTACAAATAAAAAGAAATTAAAGGCCTATATTCCTGATGAACATAGATACTAAAAATTCTCAAAAAATATTAGCAAATCAAATTCAGCAATACATTAATAACATAATATATCATGATCAATTGGGATTTATTCTGTTATGCAAGGCTGGTATAATATCTATAAATCCATAAACATGAAACACAAAATAAACAAAATGAAGAATAAAAATCACATGATCATATCAATACATCCAGAAAATGCATTTGATAAAATCAGTAACTATTTATCATAAAAACTCTCAGCAAAGTGGCATTAGAGGGAACACACCTCAATGTAATTAAGGCCATGTATGATAACTCCACAATTAACATCATTTTCAATGGAGAAAAACTAAAAGTGTTTCCCTTAAGATTAGGAAAATTACAAGGATGTCCTCTTTCACCACTCTTATTCAACACTAGAGGCCCAGTGCACAGATTTGTGCACTGGTGGGGTCCCTTGGCTTGGCCTGTGCCCTCTCACAATCTGGGACCTCTCAGGGGATGTCAGGCTGCCAGTTTCAGCTCAATCCCTGCAGGCCAAGCCAAGGGACCCCACTGGTGCACAAATCCATGCACTGGGCCTCTAGTATGCATGTAAGATCTTTGGTTAATCTCTTCCCACCCTCTCCCTCCTCTCTTACTCCTTAGATTCAACAGTCTATTCTGTGTTTCCATGCCTGTGCATTGAGCATCTGCCTCCTGGTCATCAGTGCATGCCATAGCTACCAAACAGTGGAACGGTTGCTTAGGCTTTTATGTATCTAGATAGTATTGGAAGTTTTAGCCACAGCAATCAGACAAGAAAAATAAATAAAAGGCATATAAATTGGAAAGAAGGGAATAAAACAGTCATTATTTGTTATATTGTATATGAAGAACCTTAATGGTTTCATCAGAAAACTACTACAACTGGAAAGTGAATTCAGTGCAGTAGCAAGATACAAAATAAATATCCACAAATCAACTGCATTTTTATACACCAATAATGAGCTACCATAAATGGAAACTAAGAAAACAATCCCATTCACAATTGCTTCAAAAAGAACAAAATACCTAGGAATAAATTACACAAAGGACGTAAAAGACCTGTACTTAAAAAACTGTAAGACACTGAAGAAAGAAATTTAAAAAGATACAACTAAGAGGAATCATATACCATGTTCATAGATAGGAAGAATTAAAACATTGCAGACAGATCACAAGAATTCTCGCTTCATATTACACAGTGTTTTATAAAGTATCATACTTTAAAAAGATATTACCTTGTAAGAACATGTAATAAATAACTTCAAAAGCAATGGGTATTTAATTTTAAAGTGTGCCTTCAACATTTATGTAAAACATTTTTTGAATCATTCAGTAAAAACTTATCTGGCCACTGGGTAAAACTAGCAATAAAACTACTGGTCCACAATTTGTTACCATCATTAAAATTTCCATAATACTGAAAACAGTCTATAGATTCAATGTGATTTCTATCAAGATATCAAAATGGCATATTTTATAGAACTAGAATAAATATCACAAAAGACCCTGAGTAGACATAGTAATCTTGAGAAACAACAAAGTTGAAGGAATCATACTACCTGATTTCAAACCATACTACAAGGCCATAGTAATCAAAACAGCACAGAAACTGGCATAAAAACAGACAGAGATGGAACAATTTGGAGGACCCAGAAATAAATCCATGCTTTTATGACCAAATAATATTCAACAAAGTGACAACAATATACAATGGGGTAAAGATAGTCTATTCAATAAATACTATTGGGATAGTTGGACAGATAGGTGCAAAAAATGAAAAATTAAATTATATTATCTATATACACCATATACAAAAATAAACTTAAATAATGTAAGTTTCAATCCTATCTAATAAAAGAGTATAATGCAAATTGACCATACTTCTGCTATACCCACAAGCCACACCCACCACCCAATCAGGAGCAAGTATGCAAATTAACCCAACCAAAATGGCTGCAACCACAAAGAGAGCAGGAGGCTTGGGTTTACCCAGCAATGGAGGAAGTCAAGCTTTCTGCCTGCCCTGGCCAGCCCAGGCCTCCGCTTAAGGCTACAAAGTTTCAATTATAGAAGATAAATAAATCCCAGATACCAGGGCCTCTGCTTGGGTCACCAGGGGGCATGGCCAATGATCTATCCACTGAACCAAACCAGGTAGGGCTGTTTGAGCCTTTCTCATAAGACATCATCCGACCTTCTCTTCCAACTCCTACTTTTTTAAATTTTATTTTTAAATAACAGTTTACATTTAATATTATTTTATATTAGTTTTAAGTGTACAGCATAGTGGTTAAATAATCATATACTTTACAAAGTGGTCCCCAATATTTCAAGTACTCACCTGGCACCATACATAGTTATTACCATAATACTTGTTATATTCCCTTTATTGCACTCTACATCCCAGTGAATATTTTATAACTACCAATTTGTACTTCTTAATTCCTTTACCTTTTTCACCCAGCCCCCAACCCCTCTTCCCTCTGGCAACCATTAGTTTGTTCTCAGTATTGATGAGTCAGTTTCTGTTTTGTTCATTTATTTTGTTCTTAAGGACTGTGAGATTCCACTCAGTCCACCTGCACAATTCAAGCTTAAACTCTTTAAACTCAGGTGATTAGCAACCGCAACTCCATCCGCTGCTTTGCCCTTTGCCATGTAATACAACATATTCACAAGTTCCAATGATTAGGATATGTTTGGGAGATCATTATCCTATCTATTACAGATATCAAAGATATAAGAGACAATTACTTGGGATATTTTCTCTTTATAGTCTCTGAAACAGATGGTGCAAGTTAGAGGTCATTTGCCTCTTGAATATTTAATAAAACTTGCCATTTTTGTGTAATCCTTCTTTTCAGGGATCCCTGAGTTAATAGTTGACTTTTTTTCTCTCTTAGTTTCCCATTGGCTATGACCAGTTTAGAAGCAAACATTCCACAAGAGCCATAAAACTCTTCTCAACACCTTGGGTGACCCATTCATTGCATTTTGTTTTCATTGGAAACATTCACCAGGATCCTTGTGTTCTCTTATTCCAAAACTAGACTGTTTGCTCTCTAGGAAGAGCTGTCACTTTGAAGTTGAACTTTGTTATCATCCTGGGAATTTCATTTTGTTCTCTACTCTATGGGATTCTCCATTGCCTGGTTGTTGTTTTTTTGGTTATAGTTTCTCATTCTTTTCTTTACTTTGATACTGTACATTCTCCAATAGTATTATGAGAAAAGGGATATTGAGGGTAAATTACTTAAGAGATTGCCTATGAGGTTGTTTATTCTGTTGTCATAATTGACAGATGCCTGGCATAGAATTCTAGGCTGGAAATGTTTTCTCCTCAACCTTAAAAGCATATATCTATTGCCCTAGCTAGTTTGGCTCAGTGGATAGAGCATTGGCCTGTGGACCAAAGGATCCTGGTTCAATTCTGGTCAAGGGCATGTAAATCAGTAGCAGACTCCTCCTCAGCTCGGGTTCTAGGGTGTGTGCAGGAATCAATCAATTGATGTGTTTCTCTCACATCGATGTTTCTCTCTGACTTTCTCTCTCTCTAAAAATCAATGGAAAAAATATCCTTGAGTGAGGATTAAAACAAAATAAAATACTAAAATCTTTATAAAAATCCTATCTAATAAAAGAGTAATATACAAATTAACCATCACTCCACTACACCCACTAGCCATGCCCACCAGTCAATCAAAGTGAGTATGCAAATTAACTCCAACCAAGATGGCTGCAGCCACAGAGAGCAGAAGGCAGGCTTGGGTTTCCCTGGCAATGGAGAAAGCTAAGTTTTCCACACACCCTGGCAGACCCAGGCCTCCACTCAAGGGTACAAAGTTTCAATTATAGAAGGTAAATAAATTCCAACAGAAATGGAGGCAGCTATGGAGCTGGAAGGACAGGAAGCTAGGGTTGCCCCGGGTGATGGAGAAAGGCAAGCTTCTGAAGTTTTGGCCAACTCAGGCCTTCACTCCAGGCTACAAAGTTTTAATTATAGAAGATACATAAATTCCAACAGAAATGGCTGCCAGCACGAGCAAGCAGGAGGCTTGGCTCCACTCCAGGTTACAAAGTTTCAATTGTAGAAAATAAATAAATTCCAGATACCAGGGCCTCCATTTGGGGGGTGAGGCCAGCCTGCAAACCACCACAGGCCCCTCGCCCAGGCTGCCCCACACCCCAAGGGAACTCCCACCCTGATCAGGGACATCCTTCAGGGCAAACCAGCTGGCCTCCACCCATGCACCAGGCCTCTATCCTATCTAATAAAAGAGTAATATGCAGATTGACCATCACTCCAACACACAAGATGGCTGCCCCCATGTGGTCAAAGATCCTGCTCCCATGTGGGCACAAGATGGCCACCACAGGGAAGGGCAGTTGGGAGAGACTAGGCCTGTAAAAGGGGCAGATGTGGATGTTCAGGCAAGCAGGGGAGGGCAGTTGGGAGACACCAGGCCTGCAAGGAAGGGCAGTTGAGAGGAACCAGGTCTGCAAGGGAGGGCAGTTGGGGGTGATCAACCCTGCAGGGGAGGGCAGTTAGGGGTGACCAGGCCAGCAGAGGAGGGAAGTTGGGGGCAAACAGGCTGGCAGGAGAACAGTTAGACATCAATCAGGCTGGCATGGGAGTGGTTAAGGGGTGATCAGGCTGGCAGGCAGAAGCTGCTAAGGGCAATCAGGAAAGCAGGCAGGTGAGCAGTTGGGAACCAGTAGTCCTGGATTGTGAGAGGGATGTCCAACTGTCCTACTGTCCACTGGGATCAGGCCTAAATGGGCAGTCGGACATCCCTTGAGGGGTCTCAGATTGGAGAGGCTGGGCTCAGGACTCTAGCAAAAAATAAAAAGCATATGTCTATTGTTTTCTAGATTCCAGTATGTTGGTAAGAAATGCAATGTCATTCCAATTTCAGATCCTTCCCAGAGAAAAGGAGAAATGGATGTTAAGACTGTCTCTTTAGCCTTATGCCATGATGGCATTCCCAATATGAGCTTGATGTACTGAATTCTCCAGGATGACACTTCCTAGTGCTCACAGCAGTCATTCTTGTTCTAATTGCCCCAGCCTGATTTTCTAGAATCAGTTTTAGGAACAACACAGCCATTTCAGACTACTGGCTTTATATGGTCAGCCCAATTCCAGCTCCCTCCACACTTGGTACCTACAGACCTAAGTCTCCATTTAGGTCTCATATCAAATCCCAGTCATTTAAGTCCATCCAATTGAGATGCATCCATGGCCATTTGGATTTACCTCAGTTATCTCTGTTATTTGAAAGTGTGTGTTTTTCTTTTGTTTCTTCTCTTTTTTGAACTATTCATTTAAAACTTGCTTTTGTAAGGACAACAGTCTGGTAATTGCAGGGGGGAAAGAGTAGAAGGAAATGGAAGAGGGTATAGGAGGATAAATGGTGATGAGGGGGAAATAAAATAAAGAAAAAAATAAAACTTGTTTTTGCTTCAAGTTTTTCCAAATACTCTATAGTAGGGTGCTGAAGGCCTTTTTTCCTATCAGCTCAGTTTGTTAAACTGTACAAGACATCTCTGAGATGGCATTTGGAAAGGTATCATTGGCTCACAAGAGTAAAAAAAGACTGGACTCATTGGTTCACTTACTAATCCACTCACTCAGTAACAGTATATTTGTGCCAGGTGTGTTAATATTTTTTGTCCCAGAAACATAAAGGATTTTCTCTTGGTTTAATACATCCAATAGGAATACACGTGAAGATGTTAAAATCAAATTGTATAATAGTTCCCCCTGATTTGCAACAGGAAGAAAAGACAAATAGGAACAAAATTGTTTCAAAAGTTAAATTCTGATCATGATTTCTATAAACTGGCTATGAAATAACACTCAAATCCACTTGAAATTGTTCACATTTGTTAAAATTTAGAGCAGCGACTTTTCTCTTCAGTGAAAGTCTTCTCTAGAGTTATAATGAATTAATCCTTTAAATGTAAGTCCTTGTTGGAAATAGAAGTGAAGAAAACATAATGTTCTTAAATGTGTTTTCTTTTCTTTATCTGCATGAAAAAAACACAATATTTGGTTGTTTTTATAATATCTACATTTATAAACATTTTACCTTTTTAAAGTATTCAATGTTTTCGCATTTAATTAGGACTTGGAGTATCTCAGAAGAACTATTATTTACTTTTGAGCTTGATGATTTTTTTTTCAGTTATGAAGAACAAATAAACTAAAACACTTCATTAACTTCCTTGAATGAAAATACATTAGAAAGGGTAGGCACAGTCATTAAACTATCTTAGAACTTAAGTAAAGTCACAGTAGGACTTCATGTATATTGGACAACAACAAGTTAGAAATTTAAACCAAAGGGTTAAAATATTTATAGCAATTCCATTCTTCACACTCCTCAGACATCAACAACTGAACATTTTATTAATTACATCTATGAGAATTTAGTTGGCTCATTTGATTATTTATTAATACCAATAGTCAGATGGGGTCTACCCAGCCATAAATTCTGCTGTCATCCAGGAAAAATAATAGATTAGCTAATAACACAAATTCTAAACTGTGTTGTAGCAAGTTTATCTTTGTTAAGTTAGATGAGCATGAGCCCTCATCAGTTTGGCTCAGTGGATTAAACTGCAGCCTTCGGACTGGAGGATCCCAAGTTTGATTCTGATCAGGGACACGTACCTCAGTTGCTGGCTCCATTCCCAGCCCTGATTTGGATGCATGTAGGAGGCAACCAATTGATGTGTCTCTCTCACATCAATGTTTCTCTCTGTGTGTCTCTCCTTCCACTCTCTCTAAAAATCAATGGAAAAAATATCCTTGAGTGAGGTGAGGATTAACAAAACAAACAAAAAAAGTTACATGCATTAATATATCTTCAGCTGAGTTCTCTCCATTTATAGTTATTCTCTGCTCCTTAAATGAATGAGGAGAATTGATATTGCATACATGTTTAGAGTGCTCAGAAGTTTGTATGGAAAAATTGGGATCAAGCTTAGCTCCATGGAGTGGATTTACCCACCATGATAAATGGTATGTTCTAGGCTCATCACCAAAGCATCAAGGTTAAAAACAAGAAAATCAAGGGGGAAAAAGAGAGACAAGCAGTTAAGGCTTTAACAAAACTTGAAATCTAAAATCTCATTTCAAAACATATTTTTTTCAGCTTTGATATCAGCATCTTATCATTTTCCCCACATCTAGTGTTCATTTAGAAAACTTTTTTGTTTGTTTTAAAGAACAGATGGGAGTAATCATGGCTGAAACTCTCACCCCTCCTTCCCTGCTGATGGCCCGAATCTTCCAAGGTCACATCTGGGCTTGGGATGGGTCCTTTTTATAGTTTTCTCAAGAGCATGTGACTAATACATTTCACATGTGTAATTAAAGGCTTTTTGTATGCAATTTGTGTACTGAGGACCTCATTTGATTACAAGATCACATGTCTAAACTATGACACTATGAACATCTCACTCTGAAATCCAGTTCATTAAATCATAATGAGTGTGTGGTTAAAGAAAAGGAAGAGGAGGAAATTAATAATTATAAATTAAGAATATGCCATAGAACGTTACCATCTCACTCAAGTCAATACACAAACCTCTGCACCTAGAAATGCCACCAGTTAGAACAGGAAGGGCCTCTATAGTAAGCATTCAGTTCAAACTTTACAGATTAAGAAACCGAAGTACAAAGATATGTGCATAAAAACACAAAGTGGAGGTGTGTTGCAACTTCTGATATGAGGTGATACACTCAGCATTATACAGCTTGTTAACAATCAACCCAGGACCAAAACCCAAGTCCCCTGACTTGCTTCTGTTGTTCTTCTCATTATGCCCTTAAACACATGACTGTAATTTTAAATCCAAAATTAAGAAAAGCAAATTGTTCCCCTACCATTATTAAGCACTGTGCCAGAACTTGGCATTACAATACTATATAATAAAGAAGTAATATACAAATTGAGCCTTGCATCACAAGATGGCCCCCACAGGATAGCCACCACAGGATGGCCACCCCCACATTGTCTCAATATAGGAACCCTACATTGTCACAGATGGCCGGCAGGGGAAGGCAGTTGGGAGCAACCAGGCCTGCAGGAAAGGGCAGTTGGGGGCGATCAGGCCAGCAGAGGAGCAGTTAGGTGTCAATCAGGCTGACAGAGGAGCAGTTAGGGGGTGATCAGACTGGCAGGCAGAAGCAGTTAAGAGCAATTAGGCAGGCAGACAGGTTAGGAGCCAGCAGTCCCAGATTATGAGAGGGATGCCTGACTGCCGGTTTAGGATTGGGCCTAACCCGGCAGTCAGACATCTCCCAAATAGTCCCAGGTTGGAGAGGATGCAGGCTGGGCTGAGGGACACCCCCTCCAGTGCACAAATTTTGTGCACTGGGCTACCAGTGATTAATAATTTAGGATTTCTGCTCTCACAGGACTTATACTCTGGGGAACAGTGAACACAAACAAACTGATAAGCACCAGTGCAGTAACCACTGATGGTACATTAACAAAGGGCTGAGAAGCCCTGTGGATAGAGCAACTTGTTACCTGGGGATTAATATTTTGTTAGGTCTAGAATAGGGGTGTCGAACTCAATCAGAGAAGGGGCCAAAATCTAAAATCCAGCCTAAATCACGGGCCGAATGGTTTACTGAACAGTCATAAACTGTCATTGTGATGGAAACGCAGCGGAGTGCAGTGATGACAGCGCGGTGCGGGCCACATTGCAAGGCCTGGCAGGACGGATTTGGCCCGCGGGCCTTGTGTTTGACACATGTGGTCTAGAAGGTTGAGTAGAAGGGCTGTTCTATTAATAGATAGGAAACAGGAAACAAATGAGTCTAAAGAAGTCTAAAGGACCTGAAGCTTTCCTGGAACTAAGCTGTACAGAGAGGAGCAGTGGGAGGTGAGACTGATCAGTTTGGTCAAAACTAATGAGTTTCCATTCAATAATTTAGCCACTTGAATCTAAAAGATTTTCAAAGAGCAGAGATGGTTTTATTGAACAATATTTTAATTGGCATTGAATAAATATGCCAGAGTGGAAAAGAAATTAGTGCCAGTGACCTGAGTAGGAGACTGGTTCCTACTTTTCCAAAAGGAAAAGAAGGTAAAGTAAGAGTTACATTTTATTTTTAAGAGAGAAGTGGGGGAGGGAAAGGAAGAGAAACATCAATGTGATGTGAGAGGGAAACATGGATCAAATACCTCCTGCAGGCCCCCTACCAGGGATCAAGCCCACAACCCAAGCAGTTTTAAATTTCAAGTCAATTGACAGATATAAGATAATAAATAGAATACAGGAAAAAAAACAATTGAGTGAAATATGAAGATTTCTGACTTGGGAAACTGAGTAAAATCATTAACCATGATCAAGAGTAAAGGAGGTATTCATCTGAGGGTAAAAGAATGATAACTTCATTTAAGGACTCTGGAAATCGGGCATAAAGATCTAGAAGTGCCCTTGTTGATTCTATGAATGAAACTTAGAAACATTTTGTGCAGTGTAAAGTACTCAGTCTTATAATTAACTAGAGACCCGATGCACAAAGATTTGTGCAAGAACAGGCCTTCCTTCCCCTGGCTGTTGGCACAGGCTTAGCTCTGGCTTAAAGCCACATGTCTGCTCCAGCTCGGAGCCACCTTTCCACCTTCCCACGCTGCCCAAAGGCCTGAGCAGCTGAGGGTGGGGCAAGCATTCTGCCCTGCCCCTGGCTGCTTGGAGCCTGCATATACAAATTAACTCACCATTCTGTTGGGTTAATTTGCATACTCACTCCTGATTGGCTGGTGGGCATTGCAAAGGTATGGTCAATTTGCATGTTACTTTTATTAGTGTAGATAATAAAGTCCTTCTCTGACTCAGTGATTATAGTTTGAGAGCATAGAAACTAAGGCATTATTAGTTTAAAGTGAGAGACCTCTTGCTGAAACCGGTTTGGCTCAGTGGTAGAGCATTGATCTGCGGACTGAAAGGTCCCAGGTTCGATTCCGGTCAAGGGCATATACCTTGGTTGCAGGCACATCCCCATTAGGGGGTGTGCAAGAGGCAGCTGGTCGATGTTTCTCTCTCATCGACGTTTCTAGCTCTCTTTCTCTCTCCCTTCCTGTCTGTAAAATATCAATAAAATATATTTAAAAAAAGAAAAGAAAAGAAAAAGAAAACGAAGAAAGAGGAGGAGGAAGAGGAGAAGGAGAAGAGGAGGAGACACAAATAAGTAAAAAGATACCCCAGATTCAGGAAGATTTAGTATTTTTTAAATGTCCATACTTCACAAAACAATCTAAAGATTCAGTGCAATCCCTACCAAAATTTTAAATGCATTATTCATAGAAATATAAAAATAACCTTAAAATGCATATGGAACAATAACCAAAGCAATCTTGAGAAAGAACAAAAAGTCGGAGGCATCACACTTCCTAATTTTAAACTATACTGCTTCTTAAATGCTGTTGCAAATGGTAAGAATTCCTTCTTTTTTACTGCAGTGTAGTATTCCATTGTGTAGATGTACTACAGTTTTCTAATCCACTCATCTGCTGATGGGAATTTAGGCTGTTTCCAAATCTTAGCTATGGTGAATTGTGCTGCTATGAACATAGGGGTGCTGTTTCTGGTTGCTGTTTCTGTTTTCTTATGATATATTACTAGAAGTGGTATTACTGGGTCAATTGGTAATTCTATCTTTAATTTTTTGAGGAAACCCCATACTGTTCTCCACAGTGACTGCAGCAGTCTGCATTCCCACCAGCAGTGAAGGAGGGTTCCTTTTTCTCCACATCCTCACCAGCACTTATCATTTGTTGATTTGTTGATGACAGCCATTCTGACAGGTGTGAGATGGTACCGCATTATTGTTTTGATTTGCATCTCTCAAATGATTAGTGACTTTGAGTATGTTTTCCTATGTCTTTTGGCCTTCTGAATGTCCTCTTTCAAAAGGTGTCTAGTTAGGTCCTTTGCCCATTTTTGAATGGATAATTTATCTTTTTTCTTTAAGTTGTATAAATTCCCTGTAAATTTTCGAGATTAAACCCTTATCAGAGATAACATTGGCAAATATGTTCTCCCATGCAGTGGGCTTTCCTGTTGTTTTGTTTATGGTTTATTTTCCTATGCAGAAGCTTGTTATTATGATGTAGTCCCATTTGTTTATTTTCTCCTCAGTTTTCATTGCCCTATGAGATGTATAGGTAAAGATATTGCTATGACAAATGTCTGCTATTTTGCTGCCTATGGCTTCTTCTAAAATTTTTATTGTTTCCCATCTTCCATTTAAGTCCTTTATCCATTTGAGTTTATTTTTGTGTATGGTGTAAGTTGGTGGTCTAGTTCCATTTTTTTTTTGCAAGTATCTGTCCAGTTTTCCCAACACCATTTATTGAAGAGACTGTCTTGACTCCATTGTATGCTCTTGCCTCCTTTGTCAAATATTAATTGAGCATAATGGCTTGTGTCAATTTCTGAGTTCTCTGTTCTGTTCCACTGGTCTATAAGTCTGTTCTATATATATATATATATATATATATATATATATATATATATATATATATATATATATAATATATTTTATTGATTTTCCACAGAGAGGAAGGGAGAGGGATAGAAAGCTAGAAACGTTGATGAGAGAGAAACATCGATCAGCTGCCTCCGGCACACCCGCTACCGGGGATGTGCCCACAACCAATGTACATGCCCTTGACCGGAATCGAACCTGGGACCTTTCAGTCTGCAGACCAACTCTCTATCCACTGAGCCAAACCGGTTTCGGCTGTAAGTCTGTTCTTGTGCCAGTACCAGGAAGTTTTGAAAACAGTGGCTCTGTAGTATATTATAGCTTGATAACTGGTATTGTGATCCCCCCAACATTGTTCTTCTTTCTCAAGATTGCTACAGTTATTGAGGGTCTTTTTTTATTCCAGATTAATTTTGGAGAATTTGTTCTAGGTCTTTGAAGTAGGCTGTTGGTATTTTAATGGGGAGTGCAATGAATTTGTAGATTGCTTTGGGTATTATGGACATTTTAATGATGTTGATTCTACCAATCCCTGAACATGGTATATTCTTCAATTTTTTATGTCTTCCTCTATCTCTTTTCTGAGCGTCCAGAAATTTTTTGAGTACAGGTTCTTTGTCTCCTAGGTATCTTAATTTTTTTGTTGCAATAGTAAATGGGATTACTTTTTTAATTTCTTTTTCTGTGAGTTTATTATTGGTGTATAGAAAAGCCATAGACTTCTGGGTGTTAATTTTGTATTCTGCTACATTGCCAAATTCATTTATTAAGTCTAGTCATTTTTTATGGAGTCTTTGGGGTTTTCTATGTATCATATCATGTCATCTGCAAATAAGGACAATTTTACTTCTTTTTTTCCAATTTGGATGTCTTTTATTTCTTCTTCTTGTATGATCTCAACATCTAGTATTTCCAGTACTATATCAAACAGGAGTGGTGTAAGTGGGCATCCCTGTCTTGTTCCTGTTCTGAGGGGAAATGGTTTTAGTTTTTACCCATTGAGTATGATGTTGGCTGTGGGTTTGTCATATATGGCTTTTATTATGTTGAGGTATGATCCTTCTATTCCCATCTTGCTGAGTTTTTATCAAGAAAGGTGTTGGATTTTATCAAATGCCTTTTCTGCATCAATGGATATGAATATATGGTTCTTATCTTTCAGTTTGTTTATGTGGTGTATCACATTTATTGATTTGCATCTCAAAATAAATCCCACTTGTTCATTGTGTATGATCTTTCTGATGTTATGCTGGATTTGATTTGCTAGAATTTTGTTGAGGATTTTGGCATCTATGTTCACGAGGGAAATTGGTCTTTAATTCTCTTTCTTTGTATTGTCTTTATCTGGTTTTGGGACTAGGGTAATGCTGTTTTTGTAGAAAGAGCTTGGAAGTGCTCCTTCCTCTTGAACTTTTTGGAATAGTCTGAGAAAGATAGATTTTCTTTCTTTCTTTGAATGTTTGATAAAACTCTCCTGTGAAGGCATCTGGTCTATGGCTTTTGCCTGTTGGAAGCTTCTTGATTACTGCTTCAATTTCTTCCATAGTTATTGACCTATTCAGATTTTTTTTTTTTTTATTCCTCCTGTTGAATTTTAGAAGGTTATATTTTTCTAGGAATATGTCTATTTTTTCTAAGTTTACCAGATTGTTGGAGTAGAGTTGCTCATAGTATTTTTTTTTTTTTTATGAGTCTTCATATTTCTGTGGGGTTTATTGTTATTTCACCTCCTTTGTTTCTGATTTTATTTATTTGGGTCCTCTCTCTTTGTTTCTTGGTGTGCCTGGCTACAGGTTCATCAATCTTATTGATCCTTTCAAAGAATTAGCTCTTGGTTTTATTGATCTTATGTTTTTGTTTTTTGGCATCTATGTCAATTATTTCTACTCTGATCTTTATTATTTCCTTTCTTCTGCCCACACTGGGCTTTTCTTATTGCTCTTTTTCTAATTCTTCAAGTTTCAGAGTCGGATGGTTTATTGCCAGCTTTTCTTGTTTCATTGTCTCCCCATTCTATCACCAGAAGGTTCAAATGCTGAGATGCAGGGGCCTGGGCCATGTGCAGTGGGAGCTTTGTGGCACCCAAGTGTCACTGAAGAGCTCTGAAGTCAAGGCATTTGGCTTCTGTGGGTTGGTGGGAGCCATGTTCACCAAGTATCAGAGTTACCAATACTCAGTGCAGCCTCGTGCATGCACCTACCCTGTTTACCCAAAAATAAGACAGTGTCTTATATTAATTTTTGCTCCCAAATATGCACAGGTCTTATTTTCAGGGGATGTCTTATTTTTCCATGAATAAGAATATGGTACACATTTATTGTTAAATGAAAATAAAGGAAATTTATTTTATCATTAGAATAATTAATTTGGCAAGGTTTCCAAATACAAGATCAATATAACAATAACAAAAATTAATTGCATTTCTATACCAACAGCAAACAGAAAATAAAATAGTTATTAATATCATTTATGATAGCATCAAAAATATCAAATCCCTAGGAATAATTCCAACAAAAGATGTGAAAAATTATCCATGTTTGAAATAAAATAAAGACAATGTAAGAGTCATGCCACTTCTTGGATTAAAAAAAAAACTTCATACTGTAAAATTATCAGTTCTCTCCAACTTGGCCTATAGTATTAATAAAAATACAATCAAAATTCAACAAAATTTTGTGTGTGTAGAACTTGACAAGTTAATTCTAAAATTCATATAGAAATACAAAAGGCAAAGAATAGCCAAGATGCTCTCAAAAAGCAAAGTAGGGCTTATTCTATTAATAAATTTTAATAAATCAATATAATTAAGATAATATGAAACAACACAAAGATATGCAAATAGACAAAAATAAAGAGCTCAAAGACAGACCCAACTGTGTATGTCACCCCATTTATGACAAAATTTGGACTATAGAACAATACTTTCAAGAAATTATTCTGGGCAATTGGATATAGGAAAAAAATATTAAGCCTGATTCTTACCACACACTATAAAAACACACAAAATCAATCCCTGATGAACTATAGATCTAACTATAAATGACAAACAAATAAAACTTCTAGAGTTTCTCTGTCTGATACAGTAGCCACTAGCCACAAGTAGCAATTTAAATTAATCTAAGTTAAATGAAATTTAAAATGTAGTTCTTCAGTTTCATTAGCCACATTTTAAGTGCTCAATAACACTTGAAAACGGTATTTGACAGACCAAAAACAATATTTCCATGACATTAAGAAGTTTTATTGGACAGTGCTTTTCTGGAATATAACACAGACTTCAGCATTGAAAGGCTGTTCAAACAAAATCTAACCATCAAGAAAAAAATCAGTCAAATGTCCTACATTAACTGTAATAAGTTCTATTCATCAAAAGACACCACTAAGAGAATGAAAAAAAAAAAAGAAAAAGCTGAAAATGGAAGCAAGTATTTATACAGGGGTCCTCAAACTTTTTAAAGTGGGGGCCAGATCACGGTCCCTCAGAGAGCTGGAGGGCCAGACTCTATGAACTACTAATTCCTACTGTAACACCTCGGCTGCACTCACTGCCCAAAAAACCTGGCGGGCCGGATCAGACTCCTCTGTGGGCCGCATGTGGCCCGCGGGCCGTAGTTTGAAGACGCCTGAATTTTATAATATATATTAGAGGCCCAGAACACGCATTCGTGCACCAATAGGGTCACTAAGCCTGGCCTGCAGGGATCAGGCCAAAACTGGCTCTCTGACATCCCCCGAGGGGTCCTGGATTGCAAGAGGGTGCAGACCAGGCTGGGGGACTCCACCAGTGCATGGGCCGGGGAGGGACCACAGGAAGGCTCCAGGTCATGTCTGGTCCATCTTGCCCAGTCCCAATCAGCCAGACCCCAGCAGCAAGCTAACCTTCTGGTCAGAGCGCCTGCTCCCTGGTGGTCAGTGCATGTCATAGTGACTGGTCAAATGGTCAACAGGACAATTAGCATATCAGGTTTTTATATAGAGAGATAGTCATCAAAGGGCTTATATCCAAATATGTAATGGACTCATACAAACTAGTAAAGAGATAACTGTGTAGTAAAACAGAGACAACCATTAGGGAAGTTGGCAAGAAATGAAAAACACTTCAGAAAGAGGATATCCAAATGGTCTACTTTCAGCAGCTGAAAAAAATAAAAATTAAAAAGATAATGAGCTACCACTCTACATCCAATAAGATGGCTAAAATTAAAGAGGCTGGGGGAAAAAAACAAACAAAAAAAAAACCCTAAGTACTGGTATGAAGAAGCAATAATGGGAAGGGAATATATTGCTAGTAAGATGATAAATTAAAATAATCACTTTGGAAAATTGTTTGGCAATATCAAACAAAGTTGAATATGTACCCATCTGTATCCTATAAACTAGTTATAAACCAAACAGCAATGTGTACACATGTACATCAAAAATAAGTACAAAAATGTTCACAACAGCAACATTATTTATAGTAGCCCAGACTAGAAACAGATGGTCATCAATCAGTAGTAGAATGGATAAATAAATCATGTTATATTCATATAATAGAATAATGTGTACTGAAAATAAATCAAATAAAGCCATATGGAATCATTTCTAAAATAATATTGAGAAAAAGAAGTATACACAAAAGGGTACATACGGGTTTTGGTTTTTGTTGTTGTTGTTGTTTGTCATATAACATTCTCTTTAAATGCAGGCAAAACCAGAGGGTTAAAAGTCAGGATATTGATTTCTTTGGAGAAAGGAGGAAATATTTGAGGGGGACATGAAAGAGGCTTCTGGGATGCTAGCAATCTTCTACTTCTTGACCTTGGTGTTTACTTGGGTATTTTCTTTGTGTTATAAATGCATTGCCTATAAGTGCACTTTGTAAGTATGCGTGTGAAATTACATAATTACATGCTTAAAAACATTTGTCTCATTCTTTAAAAAAAACTTATAGAGACCAACTTTTTAGTCCCTATGGAGGAAATGTTCCTCTAAACTAATACAAGTTAGTGACTCCAGCTTTCAAAAATAAAATAAAATACTATTGGGGGCATAGAAAATAGAACAATGAAAAAGAACAAAGTTTTTGTCTTCACAGAGCTTATATTCTTACATAACACTGAAATATAAAAAATCAATAGTTTAACACATTTTCTTTATTTATTGATTGATTTTAGAGAGATAGGAAGAGGTGGGGAGAGAAAGAGGTATTGATTTATTTTTCCACTTATTTTTTCACTCATTGGTTGATTCTTATATGTGCCCTGACCCAGAATCAAACCCTGCAACCTTCATGTATCAGGATGATGCTCTAACTGAAAGAATTAAAGGCATAACATGACCATAGAAAAAATTTTGGCATGACATTAGCTTGATCAGATGCTTTCCAGGCCTATTTATAAGTATTTATTTATCCATTTTATAACTAGAGGCCCAGTGCACAAAATTCGTGCACAGGTAGGGTCCCTAGTGGCTGCTGGCTGCTGGCTGCTGGCTGCTGGCTGCCTGCTGCCACCACCAGCTGGAGCCTCCCTTCCTGTAGTTGGCCAGTTGGCCCCACCCCCTGGTTGAACTCCCGGCCAAACTCCTGGTGGTCAAACTCCTGGTCAAACTCATGGTCAAGGGAGCAATTTGCATATTAGGCTTTTATTATCCTCCATAATAAAAACCTACTAGTAATATGTAAATCAACCAAATGACTGAATGACAGGTTGGCAGGGGGTGGGGTTGGCAAGCAGGAGGCACCAGGCCAACTAAGACAGGTGCTAGTCACAGAGGGAGGGACGGCAATCAGGGGGGCAGTGATGACTGGAGGTGGTGGAGAGTCAATCGGCGGGGGCAGGCTAGCCACTCACCGGCTAGTGCTGTCCCCTGATTGGCCCAAGGGTCACCTCCTGTAGAGGTGGCAGTGGGTGATGTGAGGTGGGGCCAGCTACTTCCTGGCTGGTGCTGTCCTCCAATTGGCCCCCAGGTCGCCTCCCATAGAGGGAGGCCAGATTGGCTCAGGCCTACTCTCCTCAGGGAGCCATCTGTTGGACATCCCCAGAGGGCTCCTGGTCTATGAGAGGGTGCAGTCCGGACTGAGAGACCCGCACCCCGTGAGTGCACGAATATTCAAGCACCAGGCCTCTAGTATAGTATATTTAAGGGCCCATCATATGTCTACCACTATATATAGCTTTGGGTTCCCTGCACTCAAAGAGCTTACAGTATGGAGGCTGCAACAGACATTGAAGATGTATACAATTTTTCATTAAATTTAAGAAAATAATCAGGGAGAACACTATGCTGCTTCTTACCAGCAGATAGATATATTTGATCTGATATTGTTTAACTTGACTCTATGAAACACCTGGATAAAATCAATACTTTTTAATACATTTTGGCCTATCAAACAGTTTTACCTAAAGCAGCTTTCAAAAAATCCTGATGGCTGGGACACACACAAGAGCAGATAAGTCAGACTGGGGTGGGACCCAAGCATCAATGTCATTTTGTGTCAGGATAGTAAGAAGCTAGGAAAATTCATGGGCGAGTGGAATAGAGAAACTGAGACAAGAATATTAAACAAAGCCAAAAAGTTTGAGCAGCTCGCAGCCAGTTCATGAATCACAAGGCCTTATCTTCCCCAACCAAGGACTCTTCAGAGCAAAATGTTTCTACTTCTCCTTTCCAAGTAGAAAATACATAGCTTAAAATAGAGAGCAAAATAGAGAGCAAAGACCCAATTAATGCCATTTGTGCAAGCTAAACCCAAGGACAGAAGAAATCTGGGGGACAAATGACAAAACCCCAAAAGCATTTGGGTGGAATCACTTGAGGAGGGAATGTGGCAGGATAAATAGCTACTAGGTCAGGGTGGGGGGGGAAAGGGCAAAGGGGAGAGTTTATCTCACTCACTGAACAGCAGTCTTGGGACTTGCCAAGATAAAATCGCCAGATGTTCTCATAAATTCTGGGAAAAGCTACAATAATCTAAAGGGGAACCTTGAAACCTATAGGAGAGAAAGATAAAACTCTTGAACCTCCACCAGGCAGGGTGGTCAGACCAACTGAGATGCCTGCTTATGCTTTCTGCCAAATATATTTTTAATGATTTGGTTGCTTTGTTTCCTTAATAAATTCATTTGCTTTGCTTCAACACTGCTTTCTGTCACTGTTCTGAATTCTTTATTGAGAGTACAATAAGAGCCAAATAGGGGAGAGCCAAACTCACTTTGATTCCAGTGGGTAGGTATCTGGTAATAATTAAGGTGGTTCTCTGATAACAATTAAAGCTCCCCATGTAAATCCAATGTGCAGTCAAGGTTGAGAATCACTGAGTTGGGGGCAAGTTTATTCTATATGTTTTTAATTTCCTTTATATTAATTTAGAAACCCATAGTCTATGATATTTAATAGTTCAAGGCCTTCTAATTCATACATCCACTTAGTGACGAAAATATTTATGCTTCATTATCAAGCACAAAATTTCAAAGTGGGCACATTTCTTTTTTTATTATTATTAAATTATTATCTGTGTACATATTTTAACATTACCCCCCCCCCATATATACCCTCCCACCCCAGAGTTTTGTGTCCATTGGTTGTACTTATATGCATGGATACAAGTCCTTCGGTTGATCTATTATCTCCCCTAGATCTCCCTACCCTACCTGCTGTAATTTGACAGTCTGCTTATTGCTTTACTGTCTCTATATCTATCTTTTGGTTCATCAGTTTATAATGTTCTTTATTATCCATAAATGAGTGAGGTCATGTGGTGTTTCTCTTTCATTGACTGGCTTATTTCACTCAGCATGATGTTCTCCAATTCCATCCAGGTTGCTGCAAATGATGAGAATTCCTTCTTTTTTATGGCAGCATAGTATTCCATTGTGTAGATGTATCATAGTTTTTGGATCCAATCTGCTGACGGGCACCTAGGCTGTTTCCAAATTCTAGCTATTGTAGATTGTGCTGCTATGAACATAGGGGTGCATATATCCTTTCTGATTGGTGTTTCTAGCCTCTTGGGATATAATTTTAGGAGTGGGATTACTGGGTCAAATGTGAGTTCCATTTTCAGTTTTTTGAGGAAACACCACACTGTTCTCCACAGTGGTTGCACCAGTCTGCATTCAAAGTGGGCACATTTCTTAAGCTAAGTATATGGAATATAAAACTGGCCATTTCAGATAATCTCTAGAAAACAAAAAGCAAGTTCTTTACTTAATATTTATTTTACGTATTTTTTTAATTCATGCTTCAAACTTCCATATAATTACATGTAAAGCTAAACAAGAGCCACATATTTCTGATGTCCATGTGTGGCATCAGTGGAGGTCACTGCTCTCCTCCCATGACAATAGTTTAATGTCACTACCTAAAAGCAGAATATTGGGCTCTATAAAATATAACACTGATCCTCTACAATAGGGGTGTCGAACTCAATCAGAGAAGGGGCCAAAATCTAAAATCCAGCCTAAATCGCGGGCCGAATGGTTTACTGAACAGTCATAAACTGTCATTGTGATGGAAACGCAGCGGAGTGCAGTGATGACAGCACGGTGCGGGCCACATTGCAAGGCCTGGTGGGACGGATTTGGCCCGGGCCTTGTGTTTGACACATGTGCTCTACAAGCTTCTTTATGTTACAGGATTCATCTAACATGTGTATAGACAAGGGACAAATATTAGATTTCAGAGAACCATTATAAGTACTGTGGATAGAATGTAAAAAAGCCCCATTATTACAAACTAGGTAAAGGAACACACATAAACAGAGAAAGGGACTTTCCAAAGCTTTCCTCATTTGCTTTCCTCTTTAATTATAGGGCTGGCATAGGCCATGGTGATTGGAGACCAGCCTGCTGGACTCCAAAGCCAAGGGCAAGCTGTCTGGCTCCAAATACAGTGGGTTCTAATTATGATGCCATAAGGACTTCTTTTTTGGATAAAACATAGTGTTGCCATTTTGTTCTCAAGTATCTAAGTTTTATTTTTGCTTTAAGACTTTCTACAGCAGCAGTTCTTGCAGTGATGTGTTTACAGTCTGAATTCACAAGAAAGGGCTTCAAAAGGCTCTCTTTATTCCAAGCGTATCACTTAAAATTAAAACCCCAAGAACTAGTCTGTAGTAGCAAAGAGTTATCTGCAAAGCAAGTGGTAAGTGAAGGGGTTTCCTAAGGCTCCAGGAAATATGAGTCTGTTTTCTAAAGAGGGAGTGATTGTACAACATTTAGAAAGAAATGAACCAAAGATACATCATTCTTTGAAACTATTTTGACTACTTATTGCCAAGAGTCAGGAGACTGCAAAACCATGATTCAACAAATCCTGTAGCAACTTCTCTTTTCCAGGCCTCGTGCTGTGGTGGGCAGTTAGACAGACATGAAGGGAGCAACATGGGCCAAGTACAGAAGGTTCCCAGGGTGGGAAGCCCCAAGTGCCTGGCAACAGTTGTAGGGAGGGACCCCGCCCCAGGGTGGCATTTCCTCCCCTCGCATATTAGTGATCTTGCAGTTTGGACCCCCTGGCCTTTCCTCCCTGGAGATAGCATCTAGGCCTCCATTGTATTTCAGCGCCAGGCCCAGGAAAGCAACAAAAGCAGCCAAGGATGACCTCAGGATCAGCTGCATGGAATAATGACCCCTGCCCTGGTGTAGGCCAATCAATCAGTGGAGACTACAACCCTGAAAGGACACACCTGGAGAACTGAATATTCTATTGAGATGTTCCCCTGGGATCTCCCCTAAAATATCTACTCCTAAAACCCGTAGGATGGAGAACCAGCGTGCTCTCCCTCCTGGGAACACACCTGTGCCTTTCCCTTCTTTCCCTCCTCCCAAGGCATGTTATCATTGGCTTCCTCATTTCCAAGCTCCCAGGGTCCTTCTTTTACCTCTATAGCTTGTTTCCTAAGACCATTTATTTTAGGAGTTACTCTTTCTACCTCTGTGAATTACCAAATAAATGTTCTCTTATAGTTTGTTTGGGTCTTGGCTCTGAATTCTTTCCTATCCAGAACTCAAGTACCGAGGTTGCTGAATCCAGATCTGGTGTGACTCCACTGGTTTAACACGGATGCCGTTCCCATCGCCTACAACAATGTTAGGATCAGAGGTTAGAAGACAAGAGAAGCAAGAAACAAAGTCTAGTAAATAGAAAAGACATAAATGAGGAGAAAAGAGGACTTAGTCAATCAATCTTAAATCACTTGTTTTTCACCCACTCAGAGCTCATGAGTTTTCACCCAGAACAATGCTCTTCCCTACCCCTTCCAGAGTGGTATTTAGCTTTAAAAGCTCAGGAGTTGAAAAGCTCAATTTGGTGTGCAATCAAAACCTAGTTGGTTTTGCTCAGTGAATAGAGTGTGTACCAGCTGCAGCTTAATCCCCGACCCTGGTCAAGACACATGCGGGAGGCAACCAATCGATGTATCTCTCTCACATTGATGTTTCTATGTGTCTCTTCTCCTTTACATTTCCACTCTCTCTAAAAACCAATAGAAAAAGTTTTCTCAGTGAGAATTAACAAAAAAAAAGGGGAGGGGGAGGAGAGGGAGATAGAAAGGTAAAAGCTCAATTTAATTTCCAGGTCTTCAAATGCCATCAAGTTTTCTTCTTCAGAGACTAAATGAGAGAAGATTTAATGAATCCCTTGTGTATCACAGACATTTGCAAAAAAAATAGAAACCAAACCCCTAAACCTAGAGAGAATTTTTATACGAGCTCATTTGAGCAAATCTGATCATTGGTTATAAAATTGCCAGTTATAAAAATTGTCACAATGGGGAAACAAGAAGCTAAGTTCTGAAGAGGGAGATCCAAGATGGCTGCACCCAGGTGAACACCTAGCCACAGCTGCACACAACAATTTCAATAAAATACAACTAAAATATAAAACGGACATTGCCCAGATCTATAGGAAGGTTGACTGACTGGAAATTCTACAGCGAGAAGCAAGGAGAAAACCAGAAGGAGGCGCGGAGGAGCTGGAAAAGCCCAAGGTACGGAGACGCAGTGCGCGGAGAGGAGATGCAACGCGGAGAAGACGGACCCAGAGGTGGGGGGGGGGGGGGAGGGGAGGCGGAGTGCCTGGCGGGCGTTCCCTAGCAGAAAGGAGATAAAACTCCGACTGTGCTGGGCCCCGGACTGCTCTGAACCCCAGTTCTAAGCCAGACCCCGGGGACTCAGGCTCAGCCATAGGGAGCCGGGCTGTAAGGCGGAACCCCGGGAAGAGGCGAAAGGAGGTCCCGGCGGCGGGCACACTGCGCGCAGAGAAGGGATGGTCGGCTCTGCCGCGGGATTGCCCTGGCCGGAAGGAGACTGGGGCTCCAGACTGCTCTGAACGCCACCTCCAACTCCACTTCCAACTGAACTGAACCCCAATACTGGGCTCATTGTGGGAGAGCATAGACTGTTTGGCAGCAGGCGAAAATCGAGGGCACCTTTCTCTCAGAGGCACCGGCAGCAGCGAGCACTGAAGGAACCGCATAGGGCGGGGCTGACCGAAGCCAAAGCTGCAGGCTCCACCCTGAAACCCCGTCCCATCTGTAACTGCGAAATGCGACAACAAAATAGATCACAAACGAAAGAAATGGAGGACAAAAAGCGTCTGGATATAGAGTTCAAATCTACACTTATAAGGTTTTTCAAGAATTTCCTAGAAAAGATGGATAAGACCTATGAAGATATGAAAAGAGATCAACTAGAATTAATAAGGAGTCATCAAGAAATGATAAGGGATCAACAAGAAATAAAGAATACATTGTCTGAAATAAAAAATATTTTACAGAGTCCTAAAAACAGAAGGGAAGATCGCAAGATTCAAGTCAAAGATTTGGAACATAAAGAGCCAGAGGACACTCCTTTACAGAAGCTAGAAGGCAAGAGAATCCAGAAAATTGAAGATAATGTAAGAAACCTCTGGGACAACTTCAAGCGAACCAACATCAGAATTATGGGAGTCCCAGAAGATGAGAGAGAGCAAGATATAGAAAACATACTGAAAGAAATAGTGACAGAAAACTTCCCCCACCTGGTGAAAGAATTAGACTTACAAGTCCAGGAAGCGCACAGAACTCCAAACAAAAGGAATCCAAAGAGGACCACCCCAAGACACATCATAATTAAAATTCCAAGAGCAAAAGACAAAGAGAGAATATTTAAAAGAAGCAAGAGCAAAGAAGGTAGTTACCTATAAAGGAGCACCTATACGATTGTCAGTTGACTTCTCAACAGAAACCATGCAGGCCAGATGGGAATGGCAAGAAATATTCAAGGTGATGAATAGTAAGAACCTACAGCCAAAGATAATCTATCCAGCAAAGCTATCACTCAGAATCGAGGGTCAGATAAAGAGCTTCACTAATAAAAAAAAGCTAAAGGAGTTCATCAACACCAAACCAGAATTATATGAACTGCTGAAGGGGGTTCTTTCAGAAGAGAAAGTAAACAAAGATAAAAATTATGAACAGCAAATACGTAACTATCAACAAGTGAATCTAAAAACCAAGGAAATTAAAAAAAAAATCTGATGAACAATAGTAACTGTTGAATATAATAGAATCAGAGGTATGGAAGGGGAGTGAACTGACGATTCTTGGGGAAAAGGGGAGAGGGGGGCGTGGGAAGAGACTGAACATAAACTGTGCACCTATGGATGAGGACAATGGGGAGTGGGGAAAGGGCAGAGGGTGGGGTGGGAACCTGGTGGAGGAGAGCAATGGTGGGGGGGAAAAAAGGAACATTTGTAATAATATGAACAATAAAAACTTATTAAAATAAAAAAAAATTTAAAAAATTGTCACAATGGAATACTATGCATGCAGCTATAAAAATTATAGATCTCTTACCCTTTAAGATAGCATGGAGGGACCTGGAGAATATTGTGCTAAGTGAAATAAGCCACTCAGAGAAAGACAAGAAACACATAATCTCACTTACATGTATTAATAGAATATAATGAACAAATAAATGATGAACAAAAGAAATCCAGAGACATGGTAGCATGGAACAGATTGAGGGAAGGGGGATTGGGGAGCAGGATGAGATTAACCAAAGAATTTATATATGCATGTGCATAACCCATGGACACAGACAATAGTTTGGTACACCTAGGAGGGTGGGGCAGGGTGGAAAGGGTCAATGGGGGAATAGGGAACATCTGTAGTACTTTCAACAATAAAGATAAATAAAAATTTTAAAAACAGTCACAGGGAGGTAAAGAATAGCTTAGCTAATATAGTCAATAACATTGAAATAATTATGTGTAATATCAGTTAGGTAGTAGACTTATCAAGATGATCACTTCATAAGGTACATACATTTCTAATCCTGTATGTACACCTGAAACTAATATAATATTATACATAAACGGTATTGAAAAATAAAATATTATTAAAAAACTGAAGGCCTAGTGCATGAAATTCATGCACAGGGGTGGGTGTACCTCAGCCCAGCCTGCACCCTCTCCAATCTGGGATCCCTCAAGGGATGTCTGACTGCCCATTTAGGCCCAATCCCAGTAGGCTCCATGCTAGCTCCCAACTACTCACCTGCCTGCCCTCCTGATTGACCCTAACCACTTTTTCCTGCCTGCCTGATCACTCCCCTGCCATCCTGATTGATGCCTAACTTCTCCCCTGCCAGCCTGTTTACCCCTACCAGCCCTCCCCTGCAGGCCTGGTCACCCCTAACTGCTCTCACTTGCAGGCCTGGTCCCCCCCAACTGCTCTCCCCTATAGGCCTGGGTCCCCCCGCAACTGCCCTTCCCTGCAGGCCCAGTCACCCCCAACTTCCCTCCTCTGCTGGCCTGGTCACCCCTAACTGCCCTCCCCTGTAGGCTTGATAGCCCCAACTGCCCTCCCTTGCAGGCCTGGCCCCTCCTAACTGCCCTCCCCTGCTGGCCATCTTGTGGTGGCCATCTTGTGTCCACATGGGGGCAGCCATCTTGTGTGTTGGAGTGATGGTCAATTTGCACATTACTGTTTTATTAGATAGGATAATACTCTATTATATACTTGAGATTTGCCAAGAGTAAATAAACATCCTCACCATACAAAAAGAAAAATGGCAACTATATGAGGTGATAAATGTATTAATTTGATTGTGGTAATAATTTCACAGTGTGTATATATTTCAAATCATCATAGTGTACAGTTTAAATATGTAAAATTCTATTTGTCATTTATGTCTTAATATAGCTGGGAGGGAAGAAAAAAGCAATGATTAGTTTCCAAAAGGGCACACGATACTAGGAACTAACTCTGCCTTTATCCTAAATAAGCCTACAGTAAATTGAATTTATTACTCACTTTATTGTAAGAACATCAAAACTATAGAGAATATAAAGTTGTTTGGCAATTTACATAATAAATTTCTTAATTTTCCCACTTGCTCAGGCTGATAAAGCTATTTTAAACTTCAATAACTTGGTCTGATTTGTAAAATTCCTAATTTCAAGAGAATGCCAGAAAGCAGTGTGTTAGAGCTCAAAATAATCTAAGAAAAATACTTCCTTAGAATGTTTGTTTAATAGCAAGTAACTTACAAGATGTTTACAAAGCCTTAAATAACCTTCTTTTTTAAAACTTCTAAATTCTTCTCCCAAATTATGTTTTAGTTTTATAACGATATACAACCTAAGTGTATCATATATAAATAAAGAATAAACTGCAATATTTTTTTCACAAAATAAGGTCTATAATAATAAAAGTATATTGTTAGGCTTAAACAAAACATTTGCTGGCCTTAATAGCAGTTTTTTTATTGAACAAAATATATTCTGGAATAAGCTAAACCTTTTATGCTACCAAAGAGAGTAAAGACAGATAACAACAAGCATTTAACAACAAAGTCTACAAAAATAACATCTAAGGGTCAATGAAACAGCCACCTTTGGGAATATAAAGTCTGTTTCCCAACAAAACAAACTTTCTGATGAAGTACTAGCCTATAAAGTTTTAATTCTTCCAGAGGCTTTCTGGTTAGTCATCTATTACTCATCTCTTTGAACCAGTAGGCTACAGATAATTACCCTGGAAAGGTGCTTGAGGTAGGTCCTGTAAATATCAAACTTCCTGGGTCAGTTGCACCTACTCTATACACCTGTGGCAAATGTCTCAGGACCGAAGCAGGTAGCAAAACTTCAAGAGCCGGAGTGCAATGAAAAGAAAACTTCTAGTGCATCCTAAACAAAACAACTCTTAAAGAGCTGTGCAATCATCACAGATCATTAGGACACGGCCATAGAAATGGTCAGGATTCCAGTTAATAGCTAGGACTTAATAATTCATATGTAATCTGAAGGTGATGCCTAGCCCGTGTGGCTCAGTTGGTTGAACATCGACCCATGTACCAAACGGGTGCAGATTGGATTCCCTATCAGGACACATGCCCAGGCTGTGGGCTAGATCCCTAACTGCTCTAGAAAGAGGCGTGCAGGAGGCAGCTGATGGATGTTTCTCTCTTTTATGGATGTTCCTATCTTTCACTCTCTTTTCCTCTCTCTCTAAAAGTCAATAAAAACTTTTTTTTTTAATCCAACGTATTGTGTTGCAATTGCTGCCCCAGAACTAAATGCTATTCTGCGGCCAAGGACAGTTTCAACAACATAAAGGAGCATCGGTGCTGTGAGTGGTCTGACTTCTCAGAATGTAGCAATGGTCAGGATTCCCTACTCCTGGGCAATAGGAAAGGCATCCTTGTGCAAACCAACAGTTGCCTGCCATAGAGCAAAAGCTCCATAGGAAACCACATGGGAACCACTAAATATTCAGATACAATAATTAAGATTCCTCAAAGAATTATAAATGCACTATGTCTATTAACAAACTGCATAATTATTTATTCTCTAAGTTCATTCAACTTATGGATATATTAAATTTTTTAATTGATTTCTAGAGAAAGGGAGGGAGGGAGGGAGGGAGGGAGAGAGAGAGAGAGAGAGAGAGAGAGAGAGACAGACATTGATGTGAGAGAGAAACATTCATTGGTTGCCTCCTGCACACACACCCTACTGAGTATAGAGCCACAAACTGGACACTCACCCTGACTGGGAATTGAACCAGCAACCTTTAGGTGCATGGGGCAATACCCAACCAACTGAGTCACACTGACCAGGCTGGGTATAATAATTTTTAGAGGTAAAATTTAGTGCATTTCTGTTGTGATGGAAATTCCTAACAGCATCATCACCTAAGCCAAACTCTTTCATGTTGATGTATTAATTCTACATAGTTTTGGTAGAAGTATTTGAATAATTAAAGTAGTATTAAAGAAGTACTAGTATTAAAACACATTTTGCTTATAATCAGTTTTTGCCTCAGCAAAGACAGGTTCCCCTCTTTTCTATTCCCCAACAGAGACTGAGGCACAGGGAGGTTAAATAGGTTGCCCAAATCATGCAGCTAGCCAATAGCAAAGTCAAGCCTCCAGACTCCTATTCTAGAATGCTCTACATACCCTATGGACAAAAACTTTATAAGCTAGAAAACTCTGAAGAAGGCCACACACTATCAAAGTCTATGCCCCATAAGAATTCAGATTCTGATTAAATTCTCTATTTAACACTATGACTGACTCACTATACTTTGGAGGAGGAAAAATAGAACCCCGGTTCCACAAAGAACAAACATGTATATTCCTTTTAAAGTTATACATATGTAAAATATTGAAACTTGCCAAGATTCTTTTTGGCTTCATTCACATGCCAAAAATAATCCTTTGCTCAGACCAGTAGGAATGAGGATATGAACTCTACATAAGAGAGACAAGAGAAATTCTTTCTAAAAAATTAAATTTATTTTATTTTATTGATTGATTAGATATTAACATATGTGTCCTTATCCTCCCATTTCCTCCTACCCCCAATTCAAGTGTTTACCCTTTGGCATCTGTGTTCATTGGTTAGGCCTATATGCATGCATACAAATCCTTTGGTTGATCTCTCCTCCTTACTCCTACCCTCCCCTGCCTTCCCTCTGATATTTGACAGTCTGATCGATGCTTCTCTGACCCTGGATCTGTTTTTGTTCATCAGTTTATGTTGTTCATTATATTCCATAAATGAGTGAGATCATGTGGTATTTATCTTTCTCTGACTGGCTTATTTCGCTTAGCATAATGCTCTCCAGTACCATCCATGTTGTTGCAAATGGTAAGAACTCCTTCTTTTTCACCACAGCATAGTATTCCATTGTGTAGATCACATGTGTCAAACACAAGGCCCGCGGGCCAAATCCGTCCCGCCAGGCCTTGCAATGTGGCCCGCACCACGCTGTCATCACTGCACTCCGCTGCGTTTCCATCACAATGACAGTTTATGACTGTTCAGTAAACCATTAGGCCCACGATTTAGGCTGGATTTTAGATTTTGGCCCCTTCTCTGATTGAGTTCAACACCCCTAGTGTAGATGTACCACAGTTTTTTAATCCACTCATCTCCTGATGGGCTTTTAGGCTGTTTCCGAATCTTAGCTATGGTGAATTGTGCTGCTATGAGCATAGGGTGCATATATTCTTTCTGATTTGTATTTCTAGTTACTTGGGATATATTCTTAGGAGTGGGATTTCTGGGTCAAATGGGAATTCCATTTTTAGTTTTTTGAGGAAACTCCATACTGTTCTCCCCAGTGGCTGCGCCAGTCTGCATTCCCACCAGCAGTGCCCGAGGATTCCCCTTTCTCCACATCCTCGCCAGCACTTGTCATTTGTTGATGATAGCCATTCTGACAGGTGTGAGATGGTACCTCATTGTTGTTTTGTTCTGCATCTCTCCGATGATTAAAGAAATTCTTTAAATGAAACTGTACCTGCAGGTCACACCAGCACTTACACAGTTAACATCTCTTCTCACTTTGAATATTTACATGACCACTTTCTCCACTTCCTACCAAAAAATGTCCGAGACTTATTTCCAGACTGTTTATTTTAAATTACATAAATTTACATGAACAAGGGTTAATCAATCTCAATTGTTTAAAAGTGGTTCACAGATTTTGTTTCCCTATAAATTAAAATGCCTCGTGGCTGTTGATGTGAGAACACAGAAGGGTCACCAGCTTCCTTTGCCTCTGAAAATAAACAAGACACTTGGGAAATTTGGGGCTAAGTAATTTATAGAGAAGGTATTTATTATGCCTAAAGTTATAAATATTAAGAATCCTTCCTACATTTCATAATGTTCCCTTAAATTATTTTATAGCTCTAGAACGCCGTATAAAATGCTGCTATTGTACAAATAGGTGTTTCATGGGCTCGGGCTCTGTGTGTTGACACATGGGAAGCTGAGGCTGCCAGAGCTAATGGCATGAGCCCACCTGGGGGTTAACCACCTATAGATTAGCAAGGGGCTTCATGAGAGATTTTTACATTGTTCAATGTCAACCTATTAGCTAGAAGAAAAACATCCATGGGATAATTATCAGCAAGAAGAAGAAAGCCGTATTATTTTCCTGCAGAGTAATGTCCGTTCTGCAGAGCTGAGTAACGACTGAGCAAGACGCATGCTGTGCCATGTACTTTCCCTCACAAGCAGTCTGGCCCAAAGTAGATGACCTATAAATACTTATCGAACCTAAATGTGAGGAGCAGAGAGCGATAATAAAAAAAAAAAAAAAAACAGGAGAGGGAAGATGAGAGTTTGATTGTTATTTAAGCATGAGCTGCACTGGAGGAGTTCTAAATAAATAGAACAATCTATCGTGGTAACTATAATAAAATCAATTAAAACATTTCTGTGTGAATTCTCATTTGTAAATACTCCAGTTTTTCAAGCTATTCAGATATGAATTTATCTGTTAATGTAATAATCTATATAGACAAATAGAACAAAACTTTATTTTTAAAGCTAAATTTGACAAAACTTTTTAAAAATAAAAGCCCATATAATGTAGCAACACAATCCCATAGCAACATATGAAAATCGGTCTTACCAGTGCTAAACCCAAAGTCAAGAGACCTTAGGACAAAGTTAGCTCTACCATTAATTAATTGTATGACTTCAAACATATTATTCAAGAAAGCTAGACCTCATTTTCAACATATATACAGTAAGCACATGGGATGTATGATTATCATACCTCAAGATTATTTAGAAAAAATAGTTGAACTTAATGGATTTTTAAATATTTTGTGTGTGTATCAGGGTTTATATTTAGACTAGGCAACATGGCACAGAAGACATAATGCAAGGTTTTGCACCAAAACAGACTTTAGACTGACTTTTAGCTTCAGAATAATCTGTCTCCTTGAGTCTGACCACTTTTGCATTAATATAATACCCATTTTATAAGGTTGTTATGAAATTTAAAATAAATGTATTTTTTAAATATGTCACTAATAACTCTCATTCATTTCTGGTGGACATGTAAAATGCAGTTTTGTATAAACTGAACATACTCTTACCATACGATCCAGTAGTATCACTCTTGGTTATTTTCCCAAAGGAGTTAAAAGTTATGTCCAGCCAAAAGCGTGCACATGGATGTTTATAACAGCTTTATTCATCATTGCTAAAATTTGGAAGCAACCATGATGTCCTTCAGTTGATGAATGGGTAGATGAACTGCAGGTCATCCAGACAGGGAATAATATTCGATGCTAAAAAGAAATCAGCTATCAAGCCATGTGAAGATATGGAACAAATTTAAATGTTACTAAGTGAAAGAAGCCAATCTGAAAAGGCTACATAGTATATGATTCCAACTATATGACATTCTAGAAAAGCAAAACTATGGAGAAGAAGAAAGATAAGTGGATAATAGGAGGAGAGGAGATGGAGGGATGAATGGGTGGAACACATGAAGTGAAACTACTCTGCATGTCCCTATAATGGCGGACACAAGTCCTATACATTTGTTCAAAGCCATAGAATGCCTAAGACCAAGACTATGGACTTTAGATGATAATCATTTGTTAGTGTAGGTTTATCAATTAGAACAAATATACTACCTGATACAGGATATTGATAGTGAGGAAGACTGTGCATGTAGAGGGGTAGTGGGTAGAGGGAAACTCTGTACTTTCTCCTCAATTTCACTATGAACTTAAAACTGCTCTAAAAAAATAAAGCCTATTTTAAAAAAAGAAAATCACACAAAAAAAGGATTTAAAGAAATTCTAAATTTCTTTTCAGAGGTGAGCATATAAAGACTTGACACAAAAAAAAAATGCATTCAACAAAATTATTATATTGATTGAAGGAGATATCCTTATATTGCTTTGATTCACTCACAAGGAATGAGGAGTGGTAGGAAGAGAGTCAATTTGTCTATTAAAATATTTTTATTTTAACATTAACCAACTTTTTGTAATTTTCAGATGATTCATCAAATTAAAAATATTGGGTGGCATAGAGGTAAGGAAGAAACAATAAAAAGTTTCATTCTTTGTTAAGCTCTTCATTTTGTCAAATAACCCCAAAAATCCTTTCAAATAACCATGACAAGTCCCACCCCGCTCAGGCAGCTGCTTCCAAACACTGCAGCTGTGCTGCAATCTGGGTTAAATTCTCAAAACTTTATAGCTTGTGAAAGTAAATTAAAGAGTTGGAGAAACTCCACTGATTTCCAACACGAGGAAAAAGTACCTTGTATTTGTTCATGGTGAGTCATGTTCTTATTTATTTTTCAGAAATAAAATCTGTCCAGTATTGTTTCAAAATTATTTTAAAACCTTAGCTATAAGCCGACAGAACTTTCTGTTACTTAAGTAAGCAGATCACAGGTCAGCATATCTTCAAATACCTGCACAGGTGTTAGAACTGCACAGGTTTACAGAGGAGCAGCTTCAAACTCTGTGGCCATAAGCACAGAACCACTTCACCCCTCATTCAGACAGGTCTCTCCAGCACAAGTCAGAAAACAAATATTCAAGGGCCAGCCTCAAAAAGAGAAATGAAGACTTTCTGAACATGTTTAGATTTTAAAACAAATGCTGCACTCATCTGGAACCAATTAAGTCTTTTTATTGGACATCTATTGTGAGTAAAGAACAATGACACATCTACGTTTTTTTATAACTGCAGTATAGTACTTTCTAATTACTTCCTTTCCCTTCTCAGTGATTAGATAGATGGATAATAGATGGGATAGGTAGATAATACAATAGATGATAGGTAGATAGATGATAGATAGATAGATAGATAGATAGATAGATAGATTACAGATAAATGATAAATAGATCATCTTTATATTTTTTATTTTTAAAATATTTTTTATTGATTTTAGAGAGGAAGGGAGAGGGGAGAGAGAAACATCAATGATGAAAGAGAATCATTGATAGGCTACCTCCTACCTCTTACACACCCCACACTTGGGATTGAGCCCTCAACCTGGACATGTGCCCCTACTGGGAATCATACCATGACCTCCTGGTTCATAGATCAATGCTCAACTACTAACGTTCAAAGTAAAATTATTATATCTAATAAAAGGTAATTATTTTCAACAAAATGCATATTAAAGCAGTTTGTTGAATTTATATTTTAATTTATAACTTTTTTATTTGTAAATTTGTTTTACCTTTTTAGCTACATAAGGGCTACAGGGACAGATAGTTGACAAATATGTATAAAAGACAAAAATAGGAACAAAGAGCAAGGGCAACAATTCAAAGCAGTAAGTTACATGGAAATAGAACTGCTAAGGGAAGTAGATGAATCCACAATGGAGAAAAGATAGTCTTTTCAACAAATCATGCTGGAACAACTGGCATCTACATACAAAAAGGAAATGAATCTAGACACAGACCTATGTCCTTCACAAAAGTCACCTCAATATGGATCACAGACCTAAAATAAAGCTCAAAACTATATAATGCCTAGAAAGTAACAGGATGATGTTGGATATAGCAATGACATTTTAAATACAACACCAAAGTCACAATCCATAAAAGAAGGAACTGATAAGCTAGGATTATTAAAATTAAAGTTTTATGCTCTGCCAATGACACTGCCAAGAATAAAAAGACAAAGCACAAATTGGATTAAAATGTTTGCAAAAGACATGTCTGAAAGAATACTTGTATCCAAAATATAAAGAAAATTCTTAAAACTCAACAATGGATAAAAAATTTGATTAAAAAATGGGCCAAAGACCTCAACACCACACCAACAAAGATATACAAATGACAAATAAATATATAAAATTATGTGCCACATCATGTCATTAGGGAAATGCAAATTAAGTGAAATACCTCTACACATGAATCAGAATGGCTAAAATCCAGACTGGCACTAGTGCTGGGAGGATAAGGAGCAATAGAAACTTGCATTCACTGCTAGTAGGAATGTAAACAATAGACACTTTGGAGGACAGTTCACAGATTCTTACAAAACTAAGCATATTCTTACTATATGACCCAGCAAGCACATTCCTTTGTATTTACCCACAGGAGTTGAAAACATATATCCCCACAAAGACCTGCACGTGGATGTCTATGACCACTTTATTTATTAGTTGCCAAAACTTAGAAGCAACTAAGGTGTGTTTCAGTAGGTGCATAGATAAATAAACTGTACATGTACACATGGAATATTACTCAGCACAAAAAAAAAGCCATGTAAATGCTACATGGAGGAGTCTTACATGTATTGCTAAATGAAAGATGCCAACATGAAAAGGCTTTATATTGAAATATTCCAACTCTCTGACAGTCTGAAAAAGGCAAAGCTACAGAGAAGAAAAAGATCAGTGGTTGCCAGGGATTAGGAAGGAGGAAACTATAAATAGGCCAACACAGGATTTTTATGGCAATGAAACCATTCTGAATGATAAAGGATAAATGTCATTATACATTTGTTCAAATGAACTCTAATTTAAATTATGGACTGTGGCTGATAATGATGTATCAATGTAAGTTTATCAATTATTTTAAAATGTACCACTATAGTGGAAAATGTTGATAACAGGGAAGGCTATGCATGTTTGGGGGCAAGGAACACATGGGAAATCTCTGTATTGTCCTTTCAATTTTGTTATGTCCCTAGAACTGCTCTAAAAAAAATAACAAGACTTAAATACAAAAAAAATATATGTGCAGTTGACTCTTAAAAACATGGCTTTGAACTTCAGGGTTGCACATACATGCTGATTTTTTTTTTTCAATAAATTTACAGTTGGCCCTCAGTATACTCAGGTTTCCCAACCTCGGATTCAACCAACTGCAGATTGAAAACAATTATTTTATTGTTTTATTAATCCTCACCTGAGGATATTTTTGCCATTGCTTTTTAGAGAGTGGAAGGGAGGGAAAAAAGGAGGGAATGGGGAAGAGAGAGAAACGTCAATGTGAGAAAGACACATCAACTGCTTGCCCCTGCACCCACCCTGGGCCCTTGAAGGGCATTGAGGTCCTTGTGTGCACAGGCTGACATTTTAGCCACTGAGAAACACTGGGCAGTGCTGAAAACAATATTTTTTTGTCCATAGTTGAGAATCTGCAAATGTGTTAGGACAACTATATGCATTGTTCCACCCCGTTCTGTATGAGAAACTTGCACATCTGCAAATTCTGTTATCCACAAGGGTCCTGGAGCCAATCCCCCCATGGATACGGAGGGACAACCGAATTTTTAGAGAGTCAAAGGCTGCATGTATATTTTTACAGTGCAAGGGGTTGGCACTCCAACCCCTTCATTGTTCAAGTGTCAATTGTACTATTATCTTAATACCTTAACAATCATTTCTCCCTAACAACCAAACAAACAAAACAAAAAAGAGCAGGAATTCAATAGACCTGAAACAAAGCACATGTTCCTTCATGGCCTGGGAATAACGGCATTGATTCCAGTAGGGGAAGAAATGTAATGGGGCCCAGCTGTGGGCATATACAGTATAATGTTTTAATAATGGAGGCAATTGATTTTTTTGGTTTTAAACCTTAAGAGGTAAAAATAATGACAACAACACAGAAAACTTAGAAGTGATGCAGATAGAAGGTAACTGAGGACTACATAAAGACAAAGGAAATGGTAGGGGCACCGATTTCTCATTTAACAGAAAGGAAATCAAGATATAATAAAAGTGCTCTGGCCAGTGTGACTCAGTTGGTTTGGTGGGGCGTTGTCCTGTGCACGGAAAGATTGCTGGTTCAATTCTGAGTCAGGGCACATGCAGGGTTGCAGGCTCCACCCCTGGTCGGGAGGCATGCGGGAGACAGCCTACTGATGTTGTGCTCTTACATCAGTGTTTCTCTCTCTCCCCCTTTCTTTCTCTCTAAAAATCAAGAAATTATTGAAAAAAAGAAACAATAAAAGAGTTGAAGGACAAGAAATAAAAGCTTATATAAATTAAAGTGATAAAAGTAAAAAGAATAAAAACTACAAATATAAATATCAAAACATCAGAAGTGTAGGGGTAAACAATTAAAAGATTTATATGCTATGTTTGGAGTCAATAGACATGAAATTGATAGATCAATAAATAAGTACAGGTATAAACACATTACCTAGTTTTTGAACTAACCACTAGGAGAACAAAATTTTAAAGTCACTTTCCTCTGAGAATAGAAGTGCAGGTAGGGAAGGGAGAAGAGAAAACTACTGTTCTTCAGAAGTTGTTCTCTACTGATCAGAAGACACGAACTTGAATTATTTATCAGGAACTAATTAGGAGCTTTGGAGGATTAAAGGAAAAAGAAATGAAGGCAGTGTCCTAACTGGTTTGGTTCAGTTGTTAGAGCCTTAACCTGCAGACTGTAAAGTCCCAGGTCCATGTCTAGTCAAGGGCATGTGCCTTGGTTGCGGGCACATCTCCAGTCCTGGTACTGGTTAATAATATAGATTTTTTTTTCAATAGATGGAGTTACACATATGTCGATATATATGTGATTTGATATGTATGCTATTTTGTTGTATTGACAGCAACTTCAAAACATATGTCAAATTTGCTGAAGGTGTTAACATCATAGGTGTTTTTACGCTTAAAAATGTCAAATTTCATGCCCCCCCCTGTCCCGGCCCGCGGGACAACAACGGGGGGCACGCAGGAACCACCTAAGAGAATGAATCAAACAAGGAACGCGGAAAGAATGGAGGCAAGACAAGGTTCTGATCAAGCCTCAGTTTTATTCTCTGAAATGGCTGTATTTATACAGCAGAGACAAAGGGGGGCAGGGCCGCTTATGCAGGGGGGTCTTTGGTATGGCAACACAGGATTGACTAATTGCCAGAGGCGGTGTGACATTCCAAGGTGCAACATTCCAAGGCTGGGCTGTCTAGGGGGGAGGATCAGGAAGGGTAAGAGGCAGGAAGACAGGAGATGCTAAACCCCAGGTTAATCTTATCTTCTGGCCAAGCCCTCAGGGCACCACACAACCTCTGCTAGAAGGAACTTAATTCTATTGGGTCGGCAACTACGTACTTGCGGATTTTTTAAAGAAAATCAAAGACAATTTTTTCATGGAACTAAATAACTTTATTCTGTAATGTATTGCCCATTTTGATCAATGACCTTTTACCATCTTTCAGGCAGCATCATAATCCCACGTTCAAAAAACTTCTGGTTTTTATTAGCAAAAAACTGAATCAGGTACGATTTGACATCATCATCATTATTGAAATTTTTACCATTCAAGGAGTTTTGTAAAGATCGAAACAAAAAGTCATCAGATGGTGCAAGGTCAGGACTATATGGTGGATGTGGCAAAACATCCCAACCAAGCTCCATTAATTTTTGCCGAGTGACCAAAGATGTGTGTGGCCTTGCATTGTCATGATGGAATACAACACCTTTTCGATTTGCCAATTCGGGCCGCTTTTCTTCAACTGCATTGTTTAATTTCATTAGTTGTTCAATGTAGACATCAGAATTGATCGTTCGGTTGGGTGGTAAGAGTTCAAAGTAGACAATTCCTTTGTAATCCCACCAAACTGATAACAAAACCTTCTTTTGATGAATATCAGCTTTTGATGTTGTTTGAGTTGGTTCACCTGGCCTGCTCCACGATCTTTTCCGCTTGATATTGTTGTAAACAACCCATTTTTCATCGCCAGTTATCAGTCGTTTTAAAAATGGATCATTTTCATTACGTTTCTTTAGCAAATCGCAGCTGCTAATGCGTTGCGTTAACTGTGATTCTTTCAGTTCGTGAGGAACCCATGTATCGAGTTTTTGAACATAGCCAAGTTGTTTTAAGTGATTTTCAATGCATGTATGTGATACATGAAGCTTCTCTGCAATCTCACGTGTTGTACTGTGACAGTCTGAATTGATTATTGCTTTGATTAGGGCGTCATCAACTTCAATTGGACGACCAGAGCGTTTTTCATCTTTGAGTGAAAAATCACCAGAACGAAATTTGGCAAACCAATTTTGACACTGCCGTTCTTTTAAGGCTTCGTCACCATAAACAGCACATAACTTTTTATGAGCTTGCAATGCGTTTTTCCCTTGTGGAAATAAAAAAGCAAAATATGACGAAAATGTTCCTTTTGATTTTCCATTTTTCAACGAACGCCAAACGAAAACTACAAAACAGATCAAAAAACTTTTTTCACTGATTAACAGCTGAATAGCCAACTACCAAATAACAAAATGTGTTTTACATTTGTACTACGTCTGCAAACCTAAAAATTCAACTGAAGCCATATGTGTGAAACCCGCAATTACTTAGCTGCCGACCCAATATTTCCTTAAGACTGAGTTGCTTGCCTCAACTCTGCTAGCTCCCAACACCCCCCAAAAAAGCACTTGCGGGAAGTATTAATTCATTGCTTTATTTTAAAGAAAAGTGATGCTGAAAGTTATTGTATACTTCGGGAAGCTTATGGTGAACATGCTCCATCTTAAGGTACTTGTGAACGCTGGTTTAAACACTTTAAAAGTGAAGGTTTAAACGCTTTAAAAGTGAAAATTTTAATGTGAAAGACAACGAACATCCAGGTCAACTGAAAAAGTTTGAAGAGCAACAATTACAAGCATTTATTGGATGAAGATGTGTTCAAACTCAAAAACAACTTGCAGAAAGATTAAACATTGCTCAGCAATTTCTGATCTTTTACAAGCAATAGGAAAGATTTAAAAAGTAGGAAAATGGGTGCCACATTAACTGAACAAAAGACAAATGGAAAACCGAAAGTCATCAGCAAAATGTTGCTTCAACAGCACAAAAGAAAGTCTTTTTTGCATCGAATTGTGACTAGCTGTGAAAAGTGGATTTATTTTGAGAATTCCAAATGCACAAAATCATGGGTTGATCAACATGGACTGCAAGGCCAAATCGCTTCGGAAAAAAGACAATGCATTGTGTTTGGTGGGATCAGGAAGGTGTGGTGTATTATGAGCTTTAAAACCAGGTGAAACCATTAATACTGATTGCTACTCACAACAAATAATCAATTTGAACCACTCTTTGATAGTAAAATGACCAGAATGTTCCAGAAGACACGGCAAAGTAATTTTGTTCCATGATAATACACCATCACACACTTCAAAAGCAGTTAAAGACGTGATAAAAGATCTTGACTGGGAAGTATTAACCCACCCACTGTATTCACAAGACCTTGCTCCTTTAGATTAACACTTGTTCTGATCTATGACACATGCACTTTCTGAGCAGCACTTCAAAACATACAAAGTGGAAAACTGGGTCTCTGAATGGTTTGCCTCAATACAAGAAAAGTTCTATTGGGACGGTATCTACAAATTACCTGAAAGAAGGGGGAAATGTGTAGCTAGCGATGGACATTCCTTTGAATAAAGCACTTTTGATGTTTCTCTTGAAATTATCATGTTTTCTTTGATTACAAAAACCTCATTATTAACCGGTACACCTGGTAATTGGAAAAGTGATTTCATGGAAACCAAAAAACAATAGGAAATTGTTAAATGCATTGAAGAAAAGAGATAAGGACACTAGGAGATGCAACAAAAGGTGAAATAAGTGTCTTGCAGGTGGGGGGGGGGGGGAATCTGGAATAAAATACAAACTTAAGAGGCATTTACATAACTGTAAAAGTTGAACTGATATCAACAAAAGTTTGAAGATGAAAACAAAAAAGGAAGAAAAAATTTTAGATGCATCTCTGTGAAATTTATAGAGCTGTTGCAACAGGAGGAAGAAAAGAGAGAAATATCCTAGTGTAATGGGGCCCACAGAATGAGAAAGTTCACCAAATGTGTCCACAATTATAAACACTAATTCTGTCAATATATAATAAAAAGAGAAGAAAACACAAATATGCCAGTTTATTGAAAGTAGGCTTATGGGAGTTGAAAGCTGATCCTGGCTTCTCTCACTAGTATAACTGTCTCACTCTTAACAGAGTTGGAGAAGAAAAAAAAAAAAGAAAAAAAAGCATTACTAGTATAATGCACATAAAAACATGTTCTGTCAACTCTATTCTATGTTACTCACCCACTGTGTTCTGCTTCAAAAACATACCATTTGGAAGAAAGAATACATGCAATCACAAGAAAGCTTAAAGCAAATTTTCCTTCAAACCCAGTGATGTAGCTTTTGGGAATTACATCAGACAGCATTGCTATGAAAACAATTTGGAAATATTCACATTTTGCTTATTTTATAAGAAATTTTGTGAGCATTCACCTCGGGTCTCTAGAGAGAAGGCATGTAATAGAGAATGTCATAGAGTAATTATTAAAAGAATGCTTATGATGGAAAAGAGCTGAAGTTACAATGTAAATTTGAAGAGAAGGTGCATTTAAAAATGAAACCAGTGGGCCTTACGAGTAAGTTATAAAGATACATATTTTTGTTACTCAGTGATAATATTAAAACATTTACTAGTATGCTAGTGTCATCAATCTAAGCCTCACCAGTTTAAAACTCTGCCATGCATCCCTTTCCCGTTCTTGTCTTCTTTCTCCCTTCTCTCTATAAAGGCCACGCACACTTAGATCTGCCTACGTGGTCTAGTTTGCTCCTATTTGTCACTCTGCCCAAGCAGCTCTTGCTACTATTAATGAAGGCCCTGAGGTTTCGGGACTCTTTCTATTTCATCTGTTGGGTTACATTCAACACCTGGAATCATCGCTTCATTCTTAAAACACTTTCTTCCCTTTGCTTTTAGGATACAGCACTCCTTCTGTTCCCCTTGCAGGAACACCATCTACCAGGTTTCAATTACCCATCTATAAGCCCAATACCATAAAATCTCACCCATATTACACTTATCTCCTTCGCACTTACACTCTGAAAGCTGGGGCATCTCAAAAATGCCTCACATTCACCTCTGACCCTGATTCTTTATGTTTCCTCTCAAGGAGTGGATCTACCATCCATCAAAGTATGCCAGCCAAAAACTTGATATGATCTCTGACACCTCTTACTACATTTGACTTATCAACTTTGCTCTCTAAATGTCTCGAATCCATACAACTCTCTGTTTCCACTATCACCATTATTAGTCCAGGCTGCCATGATCTTTTACCTGAACTACTGAACCAGCTCCCAATGTCTTTCTCCCTTCATTTAGGACTCCTTCCAAACTATTAATGTTTTCCCACAGCAGCCGGTCATCAGTTATGAAGTGTAAGTCTGACCTTGCACATAACTCTAGTTCTATCAAGCCTTGTTCAATACTTCAGTGTCTTCCCATTGTGTATGAGTTGCAAACCAATATTCTTTTTTAAGCTATTTTTTTCCAACCCCATTTACCCACCATATACTCTTCTCCAGCTCTACTCCCCCCTTCTTCCAGCAAGCACCACACTGCTATGTCCATGAATTCTTTCTTTTTTTTCTTCTTTTTTTGTCAATCCCTCCACTCCCATCCTCATCAACAGCTATCAGCCTGCTCTCTATCTATGAGTCTACCAAGCTCATATTGTCTTGCCCCTGCCTACCTCTCAGATTCATTTCACAGAACTCTCCTCTCTCTCTGAGCTCTGACCTGACATTCTAATTCTTCAGATGAGCATATTCCCCTGCCACCATCCCACTGCAATGCCATTGCGCATGCCATTCCCTCCCCAGCCCTGTTCACCTTGTTACCAACAGATTCTTCAGCTTTTGCTCAACCACTACCTCACAGGAAAGGCTTTTCTGGCCTCCTAGGCTGTTGGGTTCCTCTGTTATCTGCTCCTATAGGCTGTTCCTTTCTTTCAGAGTACTTATCTCAGTTTGCGATTACACTTTTAATTATGCAGTTATTTTATAAATGTCCTTATTGCCCATTAATCTGTGAGCTCCATGATGTCAGAGCCATATTTCTTTGGGTTTTGTGGTGTTTGTTTGTTTGTTTGTTTTTGCCATACTATCTCCAGCTCCTAGCAAAGCGACTGGCATATAGGGTGATCAATAAATATTTGTTGAATAAATGAATGCATGCATAAGTACAAAGTAGATTTGGCTTAAAAATAAGTATATGACTTATACACCAATCCCTTATGTCAATTCAGGCCAAAAATTCCCCAGTTTTTAGATTAAAACATGTTATTTTTTTCTTATGCATCTACAGCAATAAAGATCATTCACAGAACTAAAATGTTAAAGTGCTCATGAATATATTATCTTAATTTCAGACTAACAGAACAGCAATATTTTTCATACCAAATAAGGATTTTAGGTGATGCTAAGTAGATCCTATAGCTAGACTAAGGGCATGTTCATATGACATCTGGGAGACACATGGGTAGATTTGCTGATCCTTTTTTTGGTTCTGCCTCATAGGACAGTACCTTGGTCAGGCCTTTTTAGCCTGGAGCTGAAGGAGGAAAAAGAGGGGGAAATATCTGTTGTCACTTTAGTAGACTTCAGCCTTGCAATCAAATTTATATAACTCCAACACTGACGACCTGCCCCTGACCCAGATGCAGAGCCAGCAGCAGAATTTGTAGGGCCCAGCAGACAATGACAATTCAAAAGTCAGGCTTAAAATTCTTTTTTCCTTCTGCAGTCTGTTAATTAACCTGTCAGGTTGATTTTGTTGTTGTTGTTGTTGTTGTATTGTTGTTGTTTTGATTTTTATTGTTTCAATCTTTTAGACACAAAGACACTTGTGAGTATCTGTGATGGGGTGGGACACAAGTGTCCAAAACTGACCTTCCCCATGCCCAGGCCCCACCAGGGATGGAAGGCAGCAGCAATCACTGAATGGAGCAGAGGAACAGGTGGCTGAGAACCCAATCTGGAGAGTCAGGGCAGTGGCAAAGACAGGACCTCACATGACCCAGTAATTAAAATTAAAATTATTATTTTAAAAAAAAGTCTTCTGGGTCATCAATATTATAGAATCACTATATATACATATATATAAAAAAAAATTTTAATACAGTGAAATCTCAGTGCTCAAACAATTCATTCTGGAAGGCTGTTCGAAAAACTATTTGTTTGAAAATCAGCTCATTTTTCCCCATTAGAAATAATGTAAATTGGATTCATTTGTTCCAGACCCTCAAATTATTCTGTTTTAACCTGACTTATATGTAGTACATGTCTAACATGTCTAATGTACTGTTTAATCTATAAGCAAAAACTTATTTTCTTAAATTGATCAAACCACCCTCTACTAGCCTTAAAAGAATCACTTCAGAACTCACTTCAGAGGTGTCTTTTAGGAGGTCAGTGTGAAGCATCTTCACTTTTTCACAGTCACTGCCTCAGAAATGCTGTCCTCTGGCTAAATGCTTTTCCTCTATCCAATCAACAACAGTTTTTCTACCTCTTCAATTGCCTGTGACCATTGTTTCTTTCACACCCTTAGCTATAGTAGCATTCTTGATAACCTCCTTGTATTCTAAAATAGTGCTAATCATCCATTGCCAGCAACAAAAGAAAAAAGAATTCACAACACAATTTCCTGAAATATTAACAACTCAAGGTTTAGCTGTAAACTGACTTGAATTTTCTCCTTTGTTTGTGGCCTAAGAGATGCTTTTTGAAATGATGATGTATCAATCAGAATGGGTTGTGAGGATGAGAACAGAAGTTTTTTTCGAAGACCAAAACATTTTTTCCATGAACAACTTGGTTGAGAACCGAATTGTTGGAGATGAGAGATGTTCAAGAACCAGGTTTGATGGTGAGGTTTGACAGCTTCTTTAGGCAGTGTAAATCTTCATCCCAGGACTTCATTGTTTGAAAGCACTCCTGAAATGCTACTTAAAAACTCATCGATTTAATCCCAAACCCCAGCCAATGATTGTGAAATCCCCATAGAAGGTAACCTTTTATCCCATTTGTCTGATTTATATTTTATTCAAGGCATTGGCATTATTTAATTATTCTTGGTTATGCCTCAGTAATAAATGAACCCTGAAATCTCAATGATTAACTACAAGGATTTACTTTTCGTTCATCCCAATTCAGTGCAAATCAGCTAGCCAAGCAGTAACTCAGAGGCCCAGGCTCTTCAGTCCTGCAACTGCACCATATTGGATTTCTCCACTTCCAGTTACACAGATAAAAGAAAGCAAGAGATTGTGTAGGCACACTGGTCCTTAACTGCCCTGGCCAAGAAATCATTTCTCTACGTTTTTTGTTTTTTTGTTTGTTTGTTTTTTTGCCTGAAGTAGTCACATGGCCCCAACCTAGCTGCAAAGCAGACTGGGAAAAGTAGAGATGTGAAATAATATATGGTTATTATTAATAGTGTCTGTCATGATGTTTATTTTAAAGTTGCAAATAACATTAAAGGAGGATATAAATTTATCACAATGGGACAAAGGTTAAGAGGTTATAAAACATTGTATTTGTTACGCCCAGACTTCGTGATCCGCAAGGACCACCAAGGAGCCGAGTCAGATGCAATAAACAAAAGAGCTTTTTCCATGCTAGCATGGGCTCTGTCCCACTCGCACCGGCAGCATGGTGGAAGAGAGAGCGAATTTCGCCCAGTCCAGGGGTTTTACTCCGGTCGGTGGCGATGTCACTGCCTCGGCTAACCCTGATTGGGCTGGGTCCAGTTACAAAATGGAGGATAACTCCGCCCTGCCTCACAGTGGAGTCAGGAGCTCATCCTCGCCCCTCAGTATTAGCCCTCTCAGTATTAGCAGGAACTATTTTTTTTAATTAATATACTTGAAAAATTTCTAAGAAAATATAACAAGATATATTATTGATCTGAAGTAGGGTTACGGATGAGATTAGAGTTGAAAGAGTGAAAAAAAATCACCTACGATGTTAGGTAACCCTACTTATTACCCTCTGATTTCCAGGCAATGAGGTTTTGAAAATGTCTCAGCAGAAGTGGAAAGCTGCCACAACTTATTACAAGGTTTGATTTGATTTATGCTGCTTATAATAAATTTCAGAGATACATGCCAATGGTTCCTAAATGTCATATAAACACATCTTCACATAAACATCCATCTGGAACTCCCCCAACCCTGACAGAGCTGCAGGCTATTCAGCAGAGCAAGTTAGCATAGAAATTGATTCGTACACATTCACAATTAAAGAAATCTTTTGTTTATTTTTCTACTTGTTTGGTCGAGTGCCCATTAATTGTTTCTACTTTCAGGCAGCAATGTATGTTCTTCATAGTTTTACATGCTAGTTTAGATTTCACAAGAACATAGTAAATTTAAGGGAAAGAGTGTTTTCCAATCATGTGCACTGTGTCCAGGATTGCGCTCTGTATACTCAACTTTTATGAATGTTGGTTATGGATTTATTAACATAGTAAGAAAAAATCAATGGGAAGTACTCTTGAAATGTGATTCTACTAATTCATGTGATATAATTTTTCAAATATGGCCTCATGCCAATCACTTGGATTAAGTGCATTAGTACCAAAATGTAAAATAAGTTGGCTCTATACCTTATTTTCTTAGAAATAGCCAAGAAAGATTGAAGGTAGACTAATGGTTAAGAGTTATATTTGTCATAAATTTGTAAAGGATAGGCCTTGCCCCTCCATGTTCATTAAAGAAAAAGAGGGAGGGAGAGAGGGAGAAGAGGAGGGAAGGGGAAATGTGTTTTTTACTATTTAAAGAATATTAGTACTCTTGCCGAAACCGGTTTGGCTCAATGGATAGAGCGTCGGCTTGGGGACTGAAGGGTCCCGGGTTCGATTCCAGTCAAGGGCATGTACCTTGGTTGCGGGCATATCCCCAGTAGGGGGTGTGCAAGGGGCAGCTGATCGATGACTCTCTCTCATCGATGTTTCTAACTCTCTACCTCTCTCCCTTCCTCTCTGTACAAAATCAATAAAATATATTAAAAAAAATAAAAAAATAAAAATAAAGAATATTAGTACTCTAGATCATGGCTATTCTACTTTGTTTATCATTCTCACTGGTTTTATGCTATGTGGATGAGAAACTACAAAGTTCTTATTGGTTGTTAAACAGACAATGTTAAATCAATAGTTTTATTCATTAAGGGATGAAATCTCTGAATAAATAATTTTAATGGCTTTTATTACTTTACCAGCTTCTTCTTTGAAAAAGAATGATTCATCAGTTTAATGCATCAGAAAAACTCTAGGGCCTGGCCAGCATGGCTCAGTGGTTGAGTGTTGACCTATAAACCAGGAAATCACAGATGGATTCCAGGTCAGGGCATATGCCTGGGTTGTGGGCTCCATCACCAGTGTGGGACATGAGGGAGCAGCAGATCAATGATTCCCTTTCATCATTGATGTTTCTATCTATCTCTCCCTCTTCCTTCTTCTCTGAAATTATACACACACACACACACACACACACACACACTCTAGGGACGTTCACAAGTTTAAGTAACTTTTGAACCTAAGTCAAAGATATAAGCCATCTCAGTGCAGCTTTGAACAATTTGGTCTTGGTTCAGAGTGACTCTTAAATTAGCACATGAATGAATGAGTTAATCCATCATTTTAACTCTATTGTCTTGGACACATTGCCAAAACAATAAAGTTTAACTTCCAGTCATGAAATTAAGTAGGCATGATTTGGTTAGAGCCCTACTCCAGTTTTGTTTTGTTTTGTTTTTCCTCCTAGATTAAATCAACAAGGTTTGTAACTGAAAACAATCTCATACACCTTTGACTACCATTTTCCCAGCACAAGTTGTCCTGTTGATCTACCCTTCCAGGACTTATGACATAGAAGAGAAAGAACTGACAGAGGCAGGTGCCTCAGAGGACAGTCTTTACACTGCTGACCCCCTCGTACATATGTGCAGAATTAAGATCTCCTCTGACATCCTAAAAGCAGAGGAAGCTTGAGTCAGTTACTGATGTGGGCCATATTTTAGGTGTCTGTTTACTATTCTATCCCCCACCTTAAACTGTGAACAACGTGAGAGAACCTCACCCAAGCTTCACTGTGTTCTGTCTCAGCATATACCCCAACACTGACAAATGTTCAATTCATTTTTTTGTTAAGTGTGTAATTTATTTGGAGACTTAAATTCTTCCTAAATGCTAATTATCTAACTAAAGGAACTCCTCTCTATGTCCTACCCTTAATTAATGCTGAAAAATAGAAAAGGAGCTTATTTCAAATAAATCATTACCATGAACTCTAGCAACATGAAGAAAGCTAAAGGGGACTTACAGGGCTTGGGAATTTTACTTAAATTACTTTTCTTAAAAAATTAAACTGCTGATGCATGACAAATTTCAGAAATGCATTCAATGCTAAAATTCCTACTTATACTTGCAATCCAAATTTAGTTGAGAGCACCAGTCCTCTGCCTCCCCTCTCTGCTATTCTCTTTCCTGTCACCAACTTTCCTAGATGGAAAAGATTTCTATTTTGAAGTTTACTAGGAAGTAGCTAAATTCAGTGAGGTGGGAGCGTTAAAAAAGAAAAGGAAAAAATAGCTGACATAGCCTATCACTCAAAACAGGAAAGAAACACTTGAAGTGCATTATTCAATTCTGGTTGTCCAGTCACCTTAAGCATGTCCTCCAGGCAAGTTACCACATATTACACACACATGAAATACATAATGCTATAAGATATTAAATAAGATTGACAGAGAGAATAAGGAATTCAAAAAGAAAATAATTGTCTGTAAGATATTTGACTGGAAATAGGAAGACTCACCTGATTGTTGAAGTTGTTGAAGTAATCTAAGCATGGAGTGCCAGTCTGGACTTGACTTTAGACCCGTGGTACTGAACACCACCACACCTTAGAATCACCTGGAGAGCTTGCTAAAACAGCTGAAATACTGATTGTAATTCAGAAAGTCTGGGATAGGACTAATAATTTGCTCTTCTAAAGTCTTCCAGGTAATGCTAATGCTATGGATCTACTGATCATACTCTGCATAGCAGTGCTCTAGAATGCTTAGGTAAAAATAACAAAACAAAACAAAACAAAAAAGAACTACTTTCACTAAAACCAAAAGCATAGGGCAATGCATAGTTATAAGGAATAAGATACCAAAATTTCTCATGAAATGGAGGTGGTGTTTTCTAACCAGAAAGAGCTGAGGTTTGTTTTTATGAATGCCTGGTTGGGGATTACATCAGGATATCTATGTGTACATGATCTGTAAGAGAGCAGGAAATAGATGGCTGTCACAGGCTTATCGTTAGAATTCAGATTTAAAGGTAAAGGTTGGCAAATCTCATTAAGACAGTACTTAACCCCAAGAGAGGATAAAGATTCTGGGTTATGGGAAGAAACCAGAGAACCATGCACAGAACCTCAAAGGCTTTAATATCAGTGGTTAGGAGAATAAAAGAAACCAAAAAAGAGAGAAGGACTGGTTGCAATGACTATGATGGAAGAAGAGGAGCCAGTGGGTGAGTATTGTAGGCATTTAGCAAAGGGACAGTTTCATTTACTAACAAATGGTCTGCTGAATGCATCAAGGAGAATGAGGAGGATGAAAGGAGACATGCTCCAGGATTTGGCTTGATAATCACTCATAAACTTTTGAAAGCATTGTATCAATACTATGGAGCAGAAGCCAAATGCAAGTTGTTAAGAACAAAATAGGTAATGAAAAAGTGAGGCAGTCAGCATGATTAAAAGAGGAGAATTTTACTGAACTTAAGCTTTGTTTCCATAAATAGGTTTCAATGACATGTATAATATTTACAACTTCCTTTTGTGTTGTTGTTTTTTAGTTACCAAAGAGTCATATGTAGGTAATGGCAGGCTAGTAAATGGTCCCTTAAGGATGGCCACATCATAACTCCTGAAACCTATTAACGTAACCTTCAATAGCAAAATGAGTTTCTACAGATGTGATTAACTTAAGGATCTAGAGATAGGGAGAGTAGTCTGGATTCTTCAGGTGTCCCCTAAATGAAATTGCAGGTATTGTTATAAGAAGAAGAAGCAGAAAATTTCACACATCCAGAACAAGGAATGCAACAACTGAAGGAGATGCTATGCCTCTAGCTTTGACGGCGGAGGAAGAGAGCATATGAGGACTGCAAGGAATGCTGCTCTAGGAGGTGGAAAAAGTGAGGAAACAGGGTTTCCCCTAAAGCCTCCAGAGCAGTGGCTCTCAACCTTCCTAATGCCACGACCCTTAAATACAGTACCTCATGTTGTGGTGACCCCCAACCATAAAATTATTTGTGTTGTTACTTCATAACTGTAATTTTGCTACTGTTAATGAGTGGTAATGTAAATATCTGTGTTTTCCAATGGTCTTAGGCTACCCTGCTAGCAGTCCTCAACCTGTGGGTTGAGAACCGCTGCTGTAGAGCCTAAGAGAGAAGACAATCAATGCAGGAACTGCCAAGCAACAGCAACTTTGCATAGTGCCCTCTCACACTCCAGGACCCCTTGGGGGATGTCAGATTGCCGGTCAGTGCACGTTATACTTACCAGCTGGTCAGCCAATCAATTAGGCTTTTATATAGAGAGATTTCTCAGTTGAGATTCATATTTTGTTTCTCTTCTCACATCCAATTTGGAAACAGATTTTTTGTGTTAAAAGACCTAAGACAACATCACTATTTAAATAATTTTAAAAGTTGAAACAGAAGCTATGAATTTATTCTCTAAAATGTTAACTTATAAAAATATGGTTTGGCCAATTAGCAACTAAATTAGATCACTTGTCAGAAAGTAGAATCACCAGCATTTCATAACACAGATGCTAAATTAAAAATCCCAACTTCCCAGTAACCATAAAAAAAAAAATCCATGAAAAAATTCTGACAAGAAATTGTGAAATTTAAATACAGCAAAGAAATTCCAGAAGATTAATATTATATGGAAGCTGAAAACTTTGTCTAAAAAAGTACTTTGTAACCCAGCTTGCATGGCTCTGTGGTTGAGCATTGACCTATATAAACCAGGAGATCACAGTTTGATTCCTGGTCAGAGCACATGCCCAGATTGCAGGCTTGGTCTCCAGTGTGGGGCATGCAGGAGGCAGCCACTCAATGATTCTCTCATCGTTTATGTTTCCATCTCTCTCTCCCTCTCTCCCCTCCTCTCTAAAATCAGTAAAAAAAAATATTTTTTAAAAATTAAAATTATAAAATGCCTTGTATTCACTATTGCTCTATTAAAAATGATTTACAGCAAGTCAACAACAAAAACAAATAACCCAATTAAAAATTGGTAAAGAACTTGAATAGACATTTCTCCCAAAATATACTAATAGCCAGCAAGCATATGAAAAGGTGTTTGACAGCACTAATCATTAGGGAAATGCAAATCAAAACCATAATGAAATACTACTTTTCACTTATTAGGGTGGCTATTACCAATCAATGAATCAATGTTGGCAAACGTGAGGAAATTGAAACCCTTCTGCTTGTTGGTGTAAATATTAAATGGTGCAGTCACTGTGAAAAACAATATGGCAGTGCCTCCAAAAATTAAACATAGAATTACTGTATAATGTAGTAATTCTACTTCTGATAATTGCAAGTGGGATGTCTTAGTTAGCTCAGGCTGCTATAACAAAATGCCATAAACTATGTGGCTTAAATAATAAAAAATCTATTTTCTCACAGTTCTCAAAGCTGGAAATCCCGGATCAAGATCCAGCATGGTTTGGTTTCTGATGAGAACTCTCTTCCAACTTGCAGCTAGCCACCTTTTTTTTTTTTTTTTTTAAGTAATGATTTACTCCCTCATCAAAAATACAGTCTTCTACCCTGAGCAGTCCTACCCCGTAATGCTGAAAGTAAAGAAACACCTCCTTTTAGGAAATATCTGGTTTCTCGTTAGTACTTACTTCAAACATTACTTAAAATTTTGAGCCCCCTTCACTCTATAAAAACCTTTTTATATTTCATCCATGTAACTTCATACCAAATCTTATAGTTGTAAATCTATTGTTCTCTAAAAGTGCAATGAGTGCCTAATTAGCTAAACAAACTTCACATTTGTATTTGTGAAGACAGGAGTCCAGGACTTGCAAGATCAGACAAGGTACAAGGCACACTTTCCCATTGGCACAAATAGAGCTCTTGAATTACTTTCCCAAGTTAAAATGTTTGCCAGGCAAAAAACAAAATAAACAATCCTGCCAAGAAGGCCAGAAGATTTCAACATAAACTCCTAGACTTTTGATATATAAGCACAAAAACATCTTCACACTAAGTACATAAATCCCATTTGAGTTCTCTCTCTGGAGAGAAAAAATACTCTATCATTCTGATGACTTACTATTCAATTTCTTAATTTTTGCAAAATTATTTGAATTTTTAGCATGTTTATCTTACTTAATCTTGATAGTTTGAACTAGCTTAAGAATCAGGAATGTTCCTTTGTACCTCTATCTTTTGGCAACTGGTCAACCAATTAGCACTCAAATAACACCTGAATAATACTTGTTTAAATTTTCTTCACCCTAAGGCAAGAGCTCACATACATAAACCCAGGTATGCAGTCCTTGGGTGAAGGAAGTCTGCCCACACTCTATTTGTCAGACTGACCCGCCCTGTTAAGATACCCAATTACAGAGGGAAAGGAGGGGCACCTGGAAATAGTAGAAAAGGCAACTTATTGGCTTTGGGAACATCAGAAGGGATCTCCCTTGGTTTCTTCATTCTCCAACATTCTCCATTGCTATTGGGCCTTCAAAGGGCCTCCTAATCAGAAACACTCCCAACGGGGAAGCCCAAGGCACAAATGAATAGGTTGGGGTGACTGTCATATTGACTGTCAAATGGGTAATTCTCTGGGACAAAGCCAAAAGTATTATGAGATAGGGCTGCTTTGCAAGAGTATGGAAAGTTCTAAGTATGCATTTGGAGGCAAAAACAAGAACTTTGGCTTATGGCTGTCTGGGTGCCCCTTTGTATCCTCGGGCTGGTGAAATGTGGTCATACTGAGCTGTTACCATATGAGAATGCCAGAGATGTATCAAATGTGCTTTCTCCTAATGTTCCGAAATCCCAAATCTGTTTTTATTATGCCTCCCAGTTGTCCCAAACTCCTCCGCCAACAGCACACATCACATATGGGTAAGGGTTGGGATTGTAAAGTTAAGATTCAAACCTTTGATTGTGTGGCATATTCAAAACCCAGGCACTTTTTCCTATGCCATGCTGGCTAAGGTCAGACAGGCAAATAATTGAAATATAAAGTCGAGTGTACCTTTTATGGAATTTACTACTATTAAGGGAAAAGTATCCCAAACATAGAAATTTGGCAAAAGGAAGGATGCATACATATTTTCTCTTTCTTTCTTTTTTTTTTTTTTTTTTTTTTTTTGAGAGAGAGAAAGAGAGAGAGAGAGGTCAATGTATGAGAGAAACATTGATCAGTTGCCTCCCATATGTGCCCCATCGGGGATCAAACCCGCAACCTAGGTATGTGCCCTGACTGGGAATCGAACTGGCAACCTTTAAGTGAACAGAAAACACTCCAACCAACTGAGCCACACTGGTTGGGCAGGTTGCATATCTTTTCAACACAAGGCTTGTTTGTTTTTTAATTAGAACTTTAGAGGCTTCAAGAATCTCTGTTGAAAATAAGACTACGGAAAATGAGCTATTCATACAGACCAGTTGGAAAGAAGTCAGACAGCTTACTTTGCCTAATCAACACTTTAAACCTTCATCCTCAAACTCATAACACTTCCCACTAATTAAAAGAGGAATGGCTTGTGTTTGTCATCTATGAATAGCAAAAGCTGATACACAAACTGAGATGCAATATGGCTCCAGAAGCAAAGGTGTCTGGGTAATGTTGAACCCATAATTCTGTATTCTCAGGCTTGGCTGACTGCCTGAAAATGGGAATGCCACCCAGAGATAAACATCATGCCCCCAGGAAGGAGTTTAATGAATGTATAGAGTGTGATAACTGTCTGATGTTGTCTGTTCACTTAGAAATGCATTGTTCTTTCTGATGACCACCCACCATATGGTTTTACTACTAACCCCCTAAAAAAAAAAGAGTCTAACCTGCGAGGGATATGAATAATACCAGCCAGCCACCACTGGGAGCAGCTGCCTTACCCTTGTATGTAATTTTCTCCCTCTTATGCTCTTAGGAGTTTGAAAAAGACCACACCTCAGTTCTTTAGACTCAATCCTGAATTTAAATTTTTGAGGCTTTCCCCCAACAACATCTAAATAAAGCATCCTTTGGGAGAATAAAATCATTGCTGTATAGTCATCACTACTATTTATTATCTTCAATTACTAAGAACAAAACAAAATATAATGTGTTTAAAAAGGTTCAGCTAATAAACATCCCTTACTTATTGCTTAAGGGCCATCAGGAAATATTTTACATCATAAACATTGGCTGATAAAAGAGGACATTTTTATTGCTCTCCCCAAACACAAAGCTGTTTCTCAGTTAATAGTTACTCAATCCACCCTTCAAACCCCACTCCTCCCTCAACAATAGCCATTAATGAGCATGTACTATGTACCTAGCACTAATCTCATACTAGTGAGTTTTAGTTTTGCATATTTCAGAACTTACCTTAGACATCTGAAGATTTTATGTGATATGCAGCTCCTTGTGATACTGTAGATATGTTAAGCTACTGGTCATATTTAAAGTCTAATCCTCTAAAGGAAATTCATTTTAAGCAAATACAAATTAGCTCCTACAACACAGAAATCTCCTGAAAGCTTTTACTAAAACCAAACTCAACAAAGCTCAAAGCAAGAAAACCTCCAAAAATCTCCTTACCGCTCCAAAAAAGCATTTTTGAAGTCCCACAGAGTGAAGTAGAGTTTGAATAGGTAATGATACTCTGTTAAACATGTCAATAGCTTTATCAAAATGTGTGTTTGGCAACACAGGAAGGCAGGTTGCTTACCTGCTTCTCGACTTTGGCTCTGCCAGCCAGGTTACTGGAAAGATCAGGACATTGAGAGGACACTCAGACAGTGCTGGGAGCACGCAGGTTCAAGATGGCTTCCTGCTTCTACACAAAGATCGCAGGAAGTTAGTAGATTTGTTCAGCTGCTGGGAATGACTGGGGTAGGGCGAGCACAGCTGACAGGCAGGTATCACTCCCCTCATCCCACAACTCCACGTCAAGCCAGCCTCCACTTCTGAGCTGCCTCACCACCTCCTCGCAACTTTGAGAACTTCATCTGTTTGAAGACAAACCTGACCTAAACGGGAGATAAATAGTAATGGAAGTGATATCATTGTAATAACCTGGTTATTAATATCAGCAAAGGGAAGGCTAGATAATATAGGCATGCCATTTGTACAGCTTTGCGAGGAAGCTACAGTTTAATGTTCTCCAGGTCTATTCCCCACAAATCAATGCGGGAGAGGAACTAGACAAAGGCAGTTTAGACACATGCCCAGTAGGTATGGGTGAAGTGGGAAGGTACTTGTCTATCAGTCACATCTGGGAACTAATCACTGGCCAGAATAGGTGTGGCCACCGCAAGAGCATGAAAGCTGAGATACATGAGCTTCTGAACAAAGGGAATTCTCCCGCTTAGCCCTCTTGCTTCCTTAGGGCTCTTGTTGCAGGAGGTGCACTCTCACACTCTGCACTCACCCACATGGCCCACAGCCACGTGGACCCCACACACAATGGACTCATGGGCTGGAATTAGCCTCGCACTCTGCCAGACTCAGCTCCACCATGAAATGGAAACTTTGGGCACTGCTCTGCTTCTAGTTCTTCTGAAGCCCCAGTAGCACATTTTCCAGGTCTAGTTCAAGAGAAATGGGACTTTGGAAACCAAGGGATATGATTTCACTAGGATAAACTTTTCTCCCACACGAGTCATAGAAAATTCTTTTTTCTTAAGATAATGTAAGAATCCACTCCTACTAATAACAGAGAAATTCTACTGTGCACTTCTCCAATAACAATAAGAGACTCAATTTTGGGTGGTGAACACACAATACAACATACAGAAATGTATTATAAAATTGTACACCTGAACCTATAATAATTTTATTAACCAACATCACCCCAATAAATTCAATTTTTTCAAAAAGGACAAACCCGACCTAAGCCAAGTTCTAAATCCCCTGTAGGCACAATACTTTCAAATGCTCGTAGTGTAATGAAAGTTTCCTGCAGTACCTCATCCTAGCTGTTCTGAACGGGGATCTTTGTGGTGCTGGGAGCTGGGAATGTGCTTGTTTATACATCACCCAGGTATTTCTGGAATAGTTAATGCTGCTTAGAAACACTGACCTGGGAGGCAGGGGATGGGCAGAACCCATTCCCTAATGAAAAGTGTGAAAGGAAGTCAAATTGGTGTTTAAAGCCTCCAAGAGAAAAAGCTACCAGAAAAAGAAAAGAAAAAAAAAGAAGAAGAAGAAAAGAGTTCTGTCTCAAACTGACAGCTACATCACTTCTCACTTAAATCTAGACCAGGTCATATTAGTATTTCTTCAAAAGTAATACATACACTCTACCTAAATTGCAGAGAGATGTAGAGAAATGTGGAAGGAGGGAGGGAGGGAGGGAGGGAGGGAGGGAGGGAGGGAGAGAGAGAGAGAGAGAGAGAGAGAGAGAGAGAGAGAGAGAGAGAGAGAGAGAGAGAGGAGGGAGAGGGGAGAGGGGAGAGGGGAGAGGAAAGAGAGGAGAGAGAGATCACCAGCATGAGACTGATTCCTAGAGTATTGAGATCTTGGTGCAGAAAGAGCCTGGACTAAGAGCATGATTATGGAAGAGTAAAGAAACCTGTGCTCCTCAGAAGCAGGGACATGAAATACTTAAAAATAGAGACTCAGAGCTCCAAAATGGATGAGGCAAAGGCATAGACATGTATGATGCCAGCTGTGTCTTTCATATCTCAGACCTCAGCTGAGTCCTTCCCTTACTGGGAGGAAGTTCCATATGGCAAGAGACACATCATTGCCCTCATTCTATAAATCAAGGAACAAGAGCTCACTTCGAAGCTCACCTTCACTCTTTCCACCAGTCTTCTCCTTGATAGGCTCCTTCTTGGAAAGGCCTGGTGTACACCTGTGCCATGTTTTCTGGAAATATATTGAAGTAGACATAGAGATTAACTTCAATTTCAGAAATTTTACCGGAACTCCAATCTGGCCTTTTAGCAAGAACCTTAGGAAAAAAGATAATACCAACATCTCACACTTTCAATGGTCTTGCCAGGAATGCTCTTGGAGGCATCCCAATGCTGAACCTCTATTTTCCTTCCACACAGATTGGCAGGGCTGGCATAAATCTCTGACCAGTTCTGGGACCAGGCCTGTGGCAAGTGGCCATAAAATAAATCTGAGGCCTCTAACACCTAGCCAAGACTTCCTATGAAGAGATTAGAAATTAAAAATATTGACCAAGGCTGAGATTAAGCTAAAGCGAAAATATCCAGGAAAGGGATAAGCCTTGGCTTGCACTTGTCTGACCACAAGTGAGGCCCCCCTGTCTGTTAGAGGCAAGTCAGCAGGTTAGGACACATCCAAAAAGGACAAAGGAAAAACATGGTCAATGGAAGAGTAAGTAAACATTGCAAGTGACCCACAGAAGTCCATGTAAGTGGAGAGTGCCTTGACGTAAATGCCAGCAATAACACTGGAGCTTTTGGATCCCTGCATTTTTAACACAAACAGCTCAGAGTAAGGCGGGAAGGGGGGGGGGGGGGGGAGGTCATGCCTAGGTATTAAGAAATCCCCATTGAAAGCTCACTTATGTATTCACATGTAATTAATTACACCTCTCATTTATATAACAACAACAGAGTCCATGGAAGTCAAATAACCTTGTCTGTTTCAGTATTTACTAATTGAAACACTAATTAATTTAGTCTTATTATACTTATACTAGAGGCCCAGTACACAGAATTCATGTACTGGGGGTGTCCCTCAGCCCAGCTTGCACCCTCTCCAATCTGGGACCCCTCAGGGGATGTCTGACTGCTGGTTTAGGCCCAATCCCTATGGGGTCGGGCTTAAACCAGCAGTCAGACATCCCTCTTACAATCTGGGACTGCTGGCTCCCAACCGCTCACCTGCCTGCCTGCCTGATTGACCCTAACCGCTTCTGCCTGCCAGCCTGATCACCCCTTAACCACTCCCCTGCCAGCCTGATTGAGGCCTAACTGCTCCCCTGCCGGGCCGATTCCTCCAATTTTCTTCTCCTGCTGGCCTGATCACCCACAGCTGCCCTCCCCTGATGGCCATCTTGTGGCAGCCATTTGTGACTACATAGGGATGGCCACTTGTGTGAGGGAGTGACAGTCAATTTGCATTTTACCTCATTATATGGATTAATTACTATAAATCTATCATGAGTATCTATTCCATATTTCAGATATTTCCAGGAGTTCTGAAAAAGAAATTATATCAACCCAAAGTCAAACCATACATTATAACCAAATCTTACTGTAGCTCCCACTATGTTCACACTGACTCTAAACTTCTGTTCCTGACTTTCCAGAAGTCTTATGAAATGACCCTATTTTATATGTCCAAGATTATTTCCTAGCATGAGTCTCTATCCCAAGCATGAAAGCCTCCCTACTATTGCCACAACCCCTGTACGTCTTACCTTTACTCATGCATTTCCTCTTACTAAATTGCTTTAGTCCCTCTGCCTTTCCTGTTGCACAAATTGGATCTTTTTTTTCTTATGAGACAGAAACCCAACCCAAATTTTTTAAATAAAATAGAGAAAGTTTTGGTTTGCACAACTGAAATGTACAGAGTAATATTGGCTTCAGTGACTCAAACAAAGTCATCAGACCCAATTTCTCTCCCTCTCTCAGCTCTCCCTTACATTGGTTTGGCTCCATTTTCAGTCATGCTTGCTCTTCATGACCTCAAAATAGCTGCAGGTAATAGAAAAGCCTCATCCCTGATAATTCAAAAAAAGTTCTTGTGTTGAATCTCATTAGCTCTGATTGACTTGAACTGGCTCACATGTTCATCCCTGAATAAACTGTGGCCTGAAGAATGGCATTCACTGATGGCTCAGCAGTAGGGTCATATCATGCCCATGGAGCCAAGAGTGGAGTCAGCACCTAAAACACATGGGGTGAAAGTGGCTAAGGAGAAGTTAATTTCCCCACAGCAAAATCAGAGAATTATTTTTATAAGAAGAGGGGGTAAGTGTTGGGTGGAAAACAACAAAGATACTCCACCCTCACATCTTTTGGGATCCAGTTACGTTTTCATTTCTCAATGGAGTTCCAATCTAATTTTCTGTTTGTTGCAATTAATGTGAATACCAACATTTAGCTCATAGTATACAGCTTTATTCACTAAATATCATGTGTGTGCCTATTGTGTTTCCCTAACTGCACTGGAAAATCCTCCTAGGCAAAACCCATGGCATTTCTCCTCTTCTATTTCTCTCTTATTGGCGCTCAATAAAGATTAACCGTACTATGTTAACTGGGGGGAAGGAGGGGGCTTCCATGGCAGTCGGACATCCCCAGATTGGGGAGAGTGCAGGTTGGGCTAAGGTACACCTTCCCCGCCCCCGTCAGTGTTAATATATTCACACTATGTCTTAAGAAATTCATAGAGAGAGACATTTGGTAAGCAGTGTTAGTCCTATTACAGAACTCCAAATAGAGAATCTATTATTTGATTATTGCTTAGGCAATATTTGGCAACATTTATCTCCAAAAGTCACCACCAACCAACAACAAACAGAAGAGGAAGATTCCTCTCTTTCTCTCTCTCTCTCTCTCTCTCTCTCTCTCTCTCTCTCTCTCTCTCTCATCTCTATCTCCATCTCTCTATCTATCGATATATCTCTTTCTCTCTCTCTTCTACTCTGCTCTTCTCCACCTCAATTCCATCTTTGAAAAGGAGCAGAGGATCTGGCTCCAGGTCAGTAATCCAGGGAGCCAAGTCACACTCTGCTTTTCTGCTAAGAATTCCCAATCTCATCCAAAGTCCCTGTTGGGAATTGTGTTGTCCACATGTTGGGGATTGGACTGCAAGAGAATATCATAGTTGGTAGTGAAATTAGGTCCCACCTCCCTGGAAAGATATTATTATCTATATTAACCAGTTCCTTGAATCCAGAATTCATCCAGCCCAAGTATATTGTCAGTCCCCTGCTATTTCCATTAAATAGAAAACAAAATTGAGTCTCTCTCTCTCTCTCTCTCTCTCTCTCTCTCTCTCTCTCTCTCTCTCTCTCTCTCTTTCTCTCTCAGCTAAACTGCTTATACTAGTTTTTTCCAATATTATTAAATGGGTGGAAGGTCACAGGAAATCCCAGGAACCTAGTACCCTGAGTGCTCAAATGGGGTATCAGGTTCAATCGCACTCTCTTAATCTTCTTGGAATCTTGAAAATACTATCTATATCAATAAAAGGGTAATATGCTAATTAGACCGGATCTACCAAATGTCTTCCAGATATCTGAGGTCCTTCTGGATAAAGCTGGGCTGGCCCAGGGGAAGCTGCCCCAGAGACAGGGAAGCTGCCCACAGTCTTGGTCCTGGGTGCCTGTGGCCGGAGGAAAGCCTGGTCTCAGGTGTGGGGCTGAGGCAGAGGTGGTTAGGGGTGATCAGGCAGGCAAGCAGAGGCAGTTAGGGACAATCATGCAGGCAGGCAGGCAAGCGGTTAGGAACCAGCGGTCCCAGATTGAAAGAGGGTGCAGGCCAGGCTAAGGGACCCCTCCCTTGCATGAAAATTGTGCACTGAGCCTCTAGTTTAAATATATTAAACTATTTTTGTAAGTGTTAATGATGATAGCTATGAACTCAAGTTGCATGATGAGAAATGAAAGATTTAAAACTGAAGAACAATCGCATATGTATTCTTTTTTATCACTTAGCAAATATTTACTGAATTCTTTCTATACATTAAAAAGCATTGTGAGAGAAGCTGGGGTTACAACAGAGAACTAATCAGACAAGAGGTGTTGCCCAGGTAGTGACAGTTTTATCCAGAGAGTTCTAAGAAACAGGAGGCACTTCCACTCCCACTGAGGGCTTGAGCTCAGCCTCAGCACTAATTCTTCATATTCTTCCTGGAGCTATGATTCCAAAGTGCCCACATACCCACCTCCATGTCCAGATCCACCATAGTGGTATATTAAAGAGACTCATCTCAGATCATAAAACAGCCTCAATGACTCAAGTTTTCAAGGGTGACATCTTCAGCTTTAAATCAAACGTGGTCAACCAGTGGGATATTTATTAGGGGAGTAAGACTGCAATTTCCTTAAGGACTTAGTTCTCTGTTAAGATAATATCTGCTACTGTCTTCAGAGAAAAGGCACAATATAAATGCCAAACTTCTGATGTGATTATTTTCTCATTGTTTATATTCTAACTCTGAATTGCCATTCTTAGGCTCTCTTGATTTTCAGAATTCTGTATTCTTCCCACTGGTATTTAATCTGCCTGCTTAGTTGAGGAAGGAGTTGACATAGGGGAAGCAACATTTTGCCATAAGGCAGGAGTCTAAATGATCTAAGCTTCAGGTTCCTTCCAATTCCATGATCTTATGGGGAGCAGACTGGGTATTGAAAATTACATGTAGCTAAAGCATTCTCTCATGACATCTAATGAGGAGGATCTCTTCCCTCAGGGGAATAATAGCATAGACCCAGCACAATGGTCAGTGGGGCTCTGACCTCCAAACCTTTTTTCTCTCAATGGGAACACAAAGTGATAAAGCCTAAAGTGAGTTCAAATCCCACCCAAGGAGGTTGACCAAAACCAGGAAGACATCACTGAGACAAAAACTGTGTGATTCCATTGTATGAGATACCTAGAGAAAAAATTCATAAGATAGAAAGTAAAAATGGGGTGTGGTTGGCAAGAATGGGGAATTATTGTTTAATGGGTAAGGTCTCAGTTCTTCAAGATGAAAACAGGTCTGGAGATTCACCAATGTGAATGTACTTATCACTGCTGAATGGTAAACTTAAAAATGGTTAAGATAGTAAATCTTATGTTATATATATTTTTACCATGATTAAGAAGAAAACAGAAAAGCTAAGTATGCTGATAATTGAAAAATGCTTTAGTGAAGACAGAAATGGAAACCAAAGCCCAAAAACAGGATTAGAGCAGACATTGGCTCAGAGCAGGGGCTGCAATGAAGGGACAGTGCCTGGGGCTTTTTTCAAAATCAGGGTTTTATATTTAAAAATGTGCTGTTTTTGGAAGCTCGCTGTGCAATGCCATCTGGTTGTCCCGGTTCACTGACATCAGTCGAGGTGGTCATATGAGACAGTGGTAAACACCTCAGGTCCAAACCATTAGAGCCAGCTTAAGAACAGAGCAAAACTTTTCAAATTGTCCTTAATATGTTTTTTCTTTGGACCTCACCAAATTGGGCAGGAGCCTCAGAAAGAAAGCATTCCTTCCTTGGTTAATGGCTTTTGGGAAGTATAAAGAGAAGGAAAGGATTAAAATGACACGGCAAGGAGGAATCAAATAAAAATATTGTGTTATACTATATCATAAAATCTTTATCACTTCTTTAGAAAGTCTTTGTAAATGGTCACAATTTTGTTACTCAAAAATAATCTGGTCACTCCAAATTTAGACCAGACAAGATTTTCAGCCTGCAATCCATTATACCACCTTCTTTGGGGTGCCAGGCTCAAATTTCCAACTACCTAATGGCCAAGCCACATAGATGTGCCCTCTGGACTTCAAGCTCAACATTTGCAAAATTGAAAACAGACCAAACATTCTTGTCCTCCTTCGTTCCCTCAGTCATGGCACCAGCATCCTTACAGTCACCAGACTTGAGCTATTGGAATCAAAGAAATTCTTCTCAACCCACACCACGCTGGTTGCCAAAGCCCTTCAAGTATGCTTCAGTGCTTTTGGCCACACCCATCTCCTTCTCTCCCCTGACTCCACCACTGCCCTCTTCCAGCCCTACCATCAATTGTTTGCTAGACTTCCTAACTAGTCCCAGCTCACACTCACCCCTTTGCTAACCATTTGCTTGTACTCCCTTTTTAAATACCTTCAGTGGCTCCCCGATATTCACAGATCAAAATGCAGGCTCCTCGGCCTCAATTTCAGTTTTCTACACAACCCTTCCAAAACTACCTCCTTAGCCCTATCTTCCACTACATCTGTTCAGGCACCTATACTGTGCCATATCCAACCACTCACCTAACATGCTATGAAATTGTTGCATATCCATGCTTTGATTATGTTGTTCCTCCAAATGTAATGCCCTTATTATCTCCCCGATCTTTTGCACTCATTGAAATCCTACTCTTCTTTTACGTTTCAATCAAAATAGTTTCCATGAAACTTACCATAAGTTTTCCCATTGGAATGAATCATTTTTTGTTCACACTCAGTTGTTATTAAATACAACTAATACCACGTGTTGGATCCCAAGCCACGAGTTTAGTTCTCAGGAAGCTTACAATGAGTTTTAAAGAAAATATACTGTAATCTTTATGTTATTTTTGCCTATAATTTGTTTATATTTTCTCTTCCCAACAAGGTGATAAATTTCTTGATGGTAGAAATCATGACTCATTAATCTCTTTAACCATGATTTTTATACTAAGTGCTCAATAAAAGTTAACTGATGGAGCCTGCCTGGTGTTGCTCAATGGTTGAGCATCAACCTATGAGCAAGGAGGCCACAGTCTGATTCCTGGTCAGGGCGCATGCCAGGGTTACAGGCTTCATCTCCAGTGGGACAGAGTGCAGGAGGCAGCTGATCAATGATTTTCTCTCATCACTGATGTTTCTCTGTCTTTCTCCCTGTCCCTTCCTCTCTGAAATCAATAAAAGTACATATTTTTTCTCTAAAGTTAACTATGGAATGACAAAAAAAAGTAAGTGAATAAATGAATGAAATAATTTATCTTTACATGCCAACGTATTATATCATTACATTCTAGCCTTTAAAAAGCAACAAAACTTCAAATATTTTCATCTCTGGATTTCATCATCAACCAGGAACTCAGTTATTCCTTTTCACATTTTTTTAAAGCCACTGGATTTGCCCTAGTCAGTTTTGCTCAGTGGATAGAGCATTGTCCCATAGACTAAGGAGTCCCGGCTTCAATTCCAGTCAAGGGCATGTACCTACCTCTCAGTTGTAGGTAAATACACACATCCAGCCCTGGTCTTGGTGTGTACAGGAGGCAACTAATCGATGTATCTCTCTCACATTGATAGTTCTCTCTGTGTGTATCTTACTCCTCCCTTCTATTATACTCTCTCTAAAAATCAATGGAAAAATATCCCTGGGTGAGGATTAACAACAAAAATGACACTGGATTTGCTGAGTTACATTTGAAATTAAGCCACATATGCATTCCAAAAATGTCATGTACCTTTCTAAAAGGTCCTATTTATTTTATTTTTTGTGCTAGTAGGTTTATTTGCCAGCTAGAGAATATTATATGCATCCATTTAGTGTGGACATTCCCAAGAATAATGCTGAAATTTTTGTTTTCCTCCTTAGTGCTGAATTACATGTTAATTGTGCTTCTGTGGTGATGCTGAATATGTAAAAATCTACTAATACATTTTTCCTTTTATTTTTAGGCCGATTACTCTATGCTTTCAGGAAGGACAGTGTCAGAGAGAATTTCCCAAGGTCCATAAAAAATCCTCTATCATTTGTCAGCAATTCCCTTAGCCAATATTCAAAAGGTAACATGAAGAAAAATGCAGGATCATCTTTGGGGGGTACAATAAATTATTGTTCAATGTTAATCAGCTTAACAATAACCCACAACCTTCGGACCAACTAATAAATTATTGTTCGGATGTAGTCACACAAACTGTCTACCCTAGTCTTGGCCATGTGATTGTTTTGGCTAATAGAACATTATGGGGAGTATGACATGACCAGAAGCTTGAAGAACACTTGCACAATTAGCCTTGGTCCCATTTGCTTCTGCCAGCTCTGTGAGAAGAGCATCCATAGATGAGCTGGAAGGGCCCAGGATGAAGAGAGACACACAGAAGATGCTGCTTCAGCCAGACCACCCCGACTGAGCTCAAGCTAGAAAACAGACACATAAGCTAAATAAACGCTTATTTCCGTAGGTCACTTGGACTTGGTGGTTGTTTACAATACAGTGACCTAATAATTGCCTCATATCCCTTTAATCTGGCAAACAACCATCTTTATTCTCGCTTTTAGGCTGAGTTCCATACCTGATATCTTGTGCTGGACATCTTTTATTTGCTCCTCCAGACTCACTCTCCACCCTTTTCCTTCCTGCTTCCTGCCCAGGACACCGGCCGGGGGGAAATGCATCAACAGGCTCCTTTCTCTGTGTTTTCCAATAGTCTTAGGCAACCCTGCTAGCGGTTCTCAACCTGTAGTTCCTGACCCACAAGTTGAGAATCACTGCTGTAAAGCCTAACACTATCAGAAAGCACAGATATTTACATTACCATTCATAACAGTAGCAAAATTACAGTTATGAAGTAGCAACAAAAATAATTTTATGGTTGGGGGTCACCACAACATGAGGAACTGTATTAAAGGGTCGAGGCATTAGAAAGGTTGAGAACCACTGGATTAGGGGTATGGATCTTGAGAGAGTAGCCTCTTATCCACATGTGCCTGATCTAACCAGGCGAGTACTTCAAACTAGGAGATCCTTCTCAGCTCCTGAGAATCAGAGATGGCAGCATGAGCGGGGACTGGCCTGTCATTGCTATCTTGAAACTGGAGGCAGGAAGCCACGAGCCAAGGAAAGTGGGCAGCCTCCGGAAGCTGGAAAAGGCACACAAATGAATTCCTCCCTAGAGCCTCTAGGAAGGAACATGGTGCTGCTGACTCACTGATATGAGACTAATGAGGCCCAATGGATTTGTGTTCTACAGAACTGTAAGATAATATATGATTTTATTGTTTAAGCCACAAAACCTGTAGCAATGTGTTACAGCAGCAATAAGAAACTGATACAGGCATAAATACCAGGGGGAGATCATCTTTGGATAGCAGGTACCTATAATAGTTGTTCCCTAAGACTTTAGAATTAAAACTAGAAATCATTCACTCTCATAGACAAAAGAGATCTAAATTCAGAAATTGCTGGTTGTAGCCCATTTTCCAACATATGCTTTGCAATCAGAATACACCATTTATAACTTTAAAAATAATGATATCGATACTAATTGAAAAGTGAAAAAAATCAGACAATTAACCTTCTGCATTTCTTGTCTTGTGCAAAAGAGGTTACACAGATTTACTTAATCAGGTTATGTCCTCCAACAATAAAATCATTTAAGCTTAGATACAGTTCTTGTACCTTAACTACTAAATTCCTTGGGTAAGAAAAATGTGTACATATGACTTAGTAGATATGAAATATTTACAAATACCTAAACTTCAGCAGGAACGAGAATGTGCAGAGCTGACTACCCTGAGAAGGGAGTTTAAGAGACTAAGAATTTAGGCATCTGAGCTGTTTAACCTGACCAAAAGGCAACCAGTCTATGCCAGCAAACTGGAGAGAACTGTCAGAGAGAAAGAGTAAATATTTAGGAGTTTCTGGTACAAGTTTTTATATAATTATATGTCAAGTTTGGTTCTAGTATAAGAAGGTAGAAATTATCTAATGTCTCAATTATATTCACTTGCTTTCTCTTCTTCAATAGTTCTGTTATTTATAGAAGAAAAAAATAAAGGAACATAAATTTAAAGATCATGGGATTGTCCTGTCTTCAACTACTACTTTACTCTTCTTCTTACTCATCAGCAATCACTTACCTCTGTAATGAGATTTTTGGCCAAATTTGTGCTAATGGAAAGTTGCATTTTTAACTTGTTTAGGATAAAAATCCTGTTTAACACAGAGATCATGAACTGAGTCAGAGTTCTTCCATTGATACCAACAAATGTTTGTGAAAGAAGGAAAACGCATGCTTTTAAATGTGCATGTCTCTATCATTCTCATTTAGATGGGGGGGGGGGGGGGGGGAAGAAATGCCAAGAAAATGTGAGAAAGTTACTTTACTAAAACAGGCCCAAACCATTTTTATAGGCAAAGTTAAAGTAGTGAAAGCTCTGGGTAATCCAAAGAGATAAAGGAGTTCAAACTTTATAGACTTACCATAGTACTACTTATTATAGTTATTATACAGTTGAATTGGTTATTTTTTTTAACCAATGATGTATCCATTGCATTTTATTATAAACACTGCTTCAGTGAACAAACCTCCAATGGCCTTTCAGGATTTTTAACCCAACCTGACAGCCCATCGCAAAGCCTTTCATGACTTAACACATGAACACTGGGCAGAGCAAAGGCAACAGAAAGCAGTGTTAGTCCTTTCGTGGATGTCAGCATTTAAAGGGGTTTAATTGTGTTTGGAGGCGATATAACTCATCTTTCATATTTGAATTCACATTGTTTTATTACCAAAGTAATACATGTTTATTGCAGAAATTTTAGAAATATAGTCAAGCAAAAGAATAAAATCATTCTTAATCCCAATAGATAATATAGATTTTTTCTTTAATAATAGATTGTGACTTTTTTTTCCAGTCATTAGTCTTAAACATCATTTTTAAAAATCTTCATTGTTGCCGAAAACGGTTTGGCTCAGTGGATAGAGTATCGGTCTTCAGACTGAAAGGTCCCAGGTTTGATTCCAGTCAACGGCAAGTACATTGGTTGTGGGCACATCCTCGGTGCTGGAGGTGCAGGAGGCAGCTGATCGATGACTCTCTCTCATCGATGTTTCTAGCTCTCTATCCCTCTCCCTTCCTCTCTGTACAAAGTCAATAAAATATATATATCAATATATATATATTTTAATATATTTTATTGATTTTGTACAGAGAGGAAGGAAGAGGGACAGAGAGCTAGAAACATCGATGAGAGAGAGTCATCGATCAGCTGCCTCCTGCACACCCCCCACTGGGGATATGCCCACAACCAAGGTACATGCCCTTGACCGGAATCGAACCCGGGTCCCCCCAGTCCCCAAGCTGACGCTCTATCCATTGAACTAAACCAGTCCCGGCAAAAAATATATATATATTTTTTTTTTAAATCTTTATTGTTGAAAGTATTACATATGTCCCTCAATTCCCCTCCCCCCCCCCCCATTGACCTCCTCTAGCCTGCCCCCAACCCAAGGCCTTAACCACACTGTTATCTGTGTTTATGGGTTACCCACATATGCATACAAATTCTTTGATCTCTTCCCACCCACCCATCCACCCACTGCCACCTTCCTTCTGAGATTCGACAGTCTGTTTCATGCTTCTTTGTCTCTGGATCTATTTTTTCATCTATTTATGTTGTTCATTAGATTCCACATATGAGTGAGATCAGCATTCTAATACTCCATTATATAAACCCACCTATGTTTATTTAACTCTTCCCCCATTCCAGAAATTTTCATTTATTTTTAATATTTTGTTGCTAAAAATAAAGCTGCAATGATATTAATTTATTTCTTATTTATTTTTAAATCTCTACTAATTTGGTTTATTATAACTCTACCCCCTTCTCCAGACTTTGCAATTTACTCAAAAGTTAATTTGTTCCAAACCTGAAAAATCTCTCAGCATTGGTTGTGTTATCTTCTCCTGGAGTACTTGTGTCCAGGAACTGATTAGTAGTAAATGTTCTTGGGTCTGACAGCTGACTCTCTTATTCAGGGTGTAAAGCAAATGGGGTCAATGTCAAGGGGTTTAAGCTCTATATAGAGAGTCCAATTAGTTAAGTATCCATAGACTGTTTCTCTAACTCCAAACAACTGTTTTTAAACTCTGGCTGTTAGTTTTAAAGAACTGGGCAAAGAGTAGGGGTTATCAACACAAATATAAATCCCTCACCATTAAAGGAAAGAGTGTGTTAACATCTTCATTCCCATAGAAAACAGCTCAAATGACATTAAATTGGTGAGGCTGGCTCTAGATGGTTTTGCTCAGTGGATATAGCGTCTTTCTACTGATGTAGGGTCCCTGGTTCGATTCCAGTTAGGGCTCATGCCTGGGTTGCGGGCTCAGTCCCCAGTGGGGGGCATGCATGAGGCAGCCCATCCATGATTCTCTCTCATCATTGATGTTTCTGTCTCTCTCCCTTCTTTGTAATAGATAAAAATATATTTTAAAACAATTGGTGAGGCTTCTTACCATTATTTTTCATAGAATTACTACATCTCAGATCAATGCTACACTTAAGATCTTTAAGAACAATTGTTCTCTGATCCACCTGTTTTATACAATCATGGTTTCTGTCAGTCATCAAGAAATGAGTTAGAATACTGTACAACCTATTCTTCCTCTCCATGCTCCAGATAATAAGGAACAGCCCCTGCCTATGCTCAGTGATTCAACTACAGTGGAATTGGTTGTTTTTGTTTTTGTTTTTTTACCTGCTTAAGAAAAACAAATATATTCTACTAGTTTTATCTAATAAAAAAATTTTATAGATTGTTTTTTCTACTTTACTCCTTCAAAATATATCATGAAATAAAATATATCATGAATAAAAACATGAAAAACACATTATCAGATTATTTTAAGAAGTAATCTTCTCCCTGTGACCAACCACTGCAAAAACAAACAACAAGGCAAAATAAGTTGATCTCTGATCCTTTTTATCTCAGTCAATTGCATGGGATAATCTCATTCATCAGAACTTGAAGACTCAGAGGCAAGAAACATTGACCACTCTCCTTCCTTTACCCTCCACCCCCCAGGATAGCCAACTACACACATTCAGTCTAGACCTTCTTTTCCTGTCACATTGTACTCCAGATCTCAAGTCCTTGTTACCTCTCTCTCTCTGAACTACCTTAAAAACCTTCCAACAAGCCTCTGCGTCTGTTCTTTACCTTCTATAAGCCATGCTTCACACCGAGTTACACTTAAAATCTAGCCTTGAGGGTAGAGTTAGCTAGATTCCTAAAGTCTATTTCTTGCCCAGCTTCTTCCTACAATGGCCTCTGTTGTCCACAGAATAAAATCTAAACCCTACATAATAGGAAAGGCCCCCATAATTTAGGCTCAACATCTCCTGTCTCAATCCCCCATATAATTGTCCTGTTCCTCCTCCTTCTCAACTCCAACCTCAACCCCACCACAACCTGTACATGCACTACAATTTTCCATCTTTGTTTACACTGTTTTCTCTACCTAGGATATTTTTCTTCTTCATCTCAGTGTTTCCAAATTTTGCCCTATCCTTGAAGCTTTGATCCCTCCTCTCTCAAGTCAGAAATCATCTTTTCTTTGCCTATATACCAGACTACTTCATTTTTATGTCTGGTATTATATCTCCCATCAAAAGCTGACTGACAGTACAGTCATGTGTGTCTTGTCCTTCATTACACAGATATTTGCTTAACTGAAATTTGATCAATAACATTTTGCTTAATTGAACTCCAAACTAAAGGAAAGGGTAGCTGGGGATGAGAGAGTGATATTCTATTCAAATGGAAGGTTATCATGTTTAATTTGACAAATTTTAGATTCATTGATTCTACCCAATAGCTACTGGTTAGAGAAAAAAATCTCTAAGCAACAAGCTTAATGACAAAACCATTTCCATTCTCTTGCAATTTTTATTTCAAAATCTTTGTTTTATTCCCCTGGGATATTTACAAGCAAAAACTGGAAGATTGGCTAAAACTGAATCATGGTGTCCACATGTTTTATCTTTAGTGCAATGTCCAGAGCAGCGTAGACCACAATTATCCATCCACATACCAATAGCCACAGAAAGCCTACCTGTGACACACCTGCCTTTTGAGCCAACAGTCTGAGTAAGCTGAGGTCACCACTTGACCATATGGATGGTTTTTCACCTCCTCCATTCCAAAAATATCATGCAGGAACTTGATTCTATTTAGTAGCATCCTAACTTTTACCTCCAGCAGTGTAGCCCTGGGAAAAGTACTATGCCTATCTCTGCTTTAGTTTCCTCACCTCTTCAAAGGGGATAATAACAGTATCTACTTTCATTTTCCCCACTACTGTAAATAGTATATTACTTAATTACACATGTAAAATACAATTACTGGCCAGAATAAACACACTCAATAAATGTTATCCTATCTAATAAAAGAGTAATATGCAAATTGACCATCACTTCAACACACAAGATGGCTGCCCCTATGTGGTCAAAGATCCTGCCCCCATGTGGACACAAGATGGCCACCACAAAATGGCTAGCAGGGGAGGGCAGTTGGGAGGGATCAGACCTGCAAGGAAGGGAAGTTGGGGGGCGATCAATCCTTTAAGGGAGGGCAGTTGGTGGGAGGGGGGAGAACCCAAGCCTGCAGGGGAGAGCAGTTGGGGGGACCAGGCCTGCAGGGGAGGGCAGTTAGGAGTAATCAGGCTGGCAGGGGAGCAATTAGATATCAATCAGGCTGGCAGGAGAGTGGTTAGGGGTTGATCAGGCTGGCAGGCAGAAGCAGTTAGGGACAATCAGGAAGGCAGGCAGGCAAGCAGTTGGGAGCCAGCAGTCCTGGATTGTGAGAGGGATATATGACTGTCCATTTAGGCCCAATCCCACAGTGGGATCGGGCCTAAACGGGCAGTTGTACATCCCTCAAAGGGTCCCAGATTGGAGAGGGTGCAGGCTGGGCTGAGGGGCATAAATTTCATGCACCAGGCCTCTAGTTTTTAAATAAAACTAAAACTAATATTAGTTTTTCACTATTAATATTATTTTAATTAATAAAAATACTTAGAAAAGCATAGCTGAAATCGATGGTATAAAGAAGACAACAGCATAATTTATGCTTTCAGTGGAAACATCTGTACATGTAATTATAAAGACCCAAACAAAAGTAATAAAATCCAGATCTGCACTCTGATCAGATTCACCTGGCAAAAGTTCTAAGTATCTTTATTCATGAAAGTTAATATATGACTTTCCATTTCACACCCAGGACAGCTCTTTAACATTTAAGTTATCTAGTATTTTAATCCTAGTCTCCTTCAAACCCTAGATAGGCTAATGAGTATGATGCCAACTGTCTACTTGGCACATTATCCTCCTTCCCCCAACAGTCTTTAGGTAAAAATGAAGAGATAAGAAAGGAAGATAGGGACACTTTACAATCAGTAGTAAACATGGGCAAAAGATCAACACTCCAAACCAAACAAAGCAACAGACAAGCTGCATTTTACTAAATTTCTTAATAATTGTGCATTTGATTTTAGTGAACAATGAAATAAAGATGTCTTTTAAGTTATATGTTTTCAGTAACACAGCATAAGAAGTGATTTGAATTTGGGTAGTTGAATTTCTCCAGCTCTTTAAACTATAACTCTGTCCCCAAATGGTAAAATAATCAGCAGGCTCCATAAAACAAAAAGTCATTTGATTTCTAGCAAAAAAATAATAAATTCTTGGCTTTCATAGAGTGGTATTTGGAAAGCTGTATTAGAATAAATTTTATTAGCCTGAAAAAGACAGTAAATGAGCATCCCAGCTGTTATTCCATGGAATAAAGCAATGTGATTGTCCTTCTTAGGTGTTTTTTTTTTTTTCTCTCTCTCTCTCTCTCCATGTTTCATTGTATTTATTTTATCATGAAATGCCAACTAGTCCTTCCCAAAAGTCAATTTTAAAACTTACCTTTAAAGAGTTGGAGTTGAGGGGAAAGGGGCAATGTTCCTGAGGAGACAAGATATACTAATATACTTTATTAACTGTCTCTGCGCATTTGACTTTCAAAATTATTTTTTTTCCACTTCTGGAATTTGTATCAGAAATGTGTGTATCTTAAGAAAAATATTTATTTTTAAGTACAAGCAAGAAAATGCCTGTTAATTCTCTAGGTGTCTCATATTGATGTTGTGGGCTTAGCAAAGAAATCAACAATATAGTGAACTTGTTTGGGGCTATACAATAATTTGACATGGTGGCAATTGAGAAAACAACCTTAAGTGAAAGATTAATACCACTGAAAGCTGGTAGCTCATATTTGATGCATTGTCAGGCTTTTGAGAACTCCACCCCTGCAAGCCATAGGAATATGAACAATCAAGGAAGTTGTGCTGAGTAATTTAATTATATTTCATTCTAATAAATATAGCCTGAAATGACACAAGTGTTGAGGTGTGTGCTAGGACATAGATTTCCTCCATGTGTCCTCATATTTGGAACTTCCTCATACTCTCTACATTAAGTCTCAGAGTGTTAGAAGAAGCTGGATTGAAGATGGTAAATATAAAGTAGCTTGAGGAAATAAGCCAGTCAGAGAAAGATAAATATCACATGATGTCATTCATTTGTGGACTTAGAAACATCGAACAGGCTATCTAACCTCAGAGGGAAGGCAGGGGAGGGGAGGGGAAAGGAGAAGAATCAACCAAATTCTTGTATGCATGCATATAAGCCTAACCAATGGAGATGAGGGCATGTGTTGGGAGGTGGGAATGGCTGGGGAGAGGTCAATGGGGGAGCAGGGGAAGGAGACTATGTAATACTTTAAACAATAAAGAATTTAAGTTTAAAAAATAAAAATAAAGTAGCTTAATAACAGTAAGAGGTGGGGCAGGGGGTAAGGGTGGGCCAGAAGGGGTGGGGGCAGGCGGGCAGGCAGGGGGGAGGGGTGACATATGTAATACTTTAAATAATAAGGATTAAAAAAAAAAAAAACACTGAGAGCTAAAAGCTCATTATCTTCTAACTTTGTAATGTCTAACAATTTGAAATTGAGTGATTTATTTATTTTTGTCTAGATGCTTTACTTTTTCTAGGAGAGATATTAGGAAAGATTGTGAGAGCTAATGAAAGCATAATATTCTACTTGAAAATGAACCATCTCTTCTATAAATATAAAAATTATAGTCACATCAAATTCAAGTTATACATTGCACAAAACAATGAAAATATCTTAAAGATAGTATCAATTTATCTATATAGTGAATATTTTCTTTAAAATAAGCAGCTCACACACAACTGTACTTGTGGCTACATGACTTTGTTGTGCATGTTGTCAGTAAATACTTCAAAATTATCTGGGACCAGAATGTTCATCACAAATAACCTCACATTCTCTTCTTTATTTATAAGAACACAACATACACGTATACTATAGGCCTGTCAAGCCCCAGTATGCCAGACTTAACACACACACTTAAACCTTTGTTCTGACAACAAAGCTGTTTATTGAATCTATGGAAGAAAAATGAAACATATTTCATATGATTTGCAGTGAATCATACACATGTACGATGGTGAAAATTCTAGATATTTTGAAATGCAAATTCCCACCCAAAATTGAAGACAGGTATATTAAAACTTCTTGCTCAATATGTATGCTTTAATGTATTATTATTTTATATAGCAATTCTATATAAACAAGTGGACAAAGAAAATGTTACAATAGCCTATTAATATGCCTTGTAACTTTTCCCAGTCTCTAGATGCTGTGGAGAAGTTGCAATATGTTACAAACCAGAAGATGAATCAATTTATAATCTATCCTGACCTTTATGAAATAGACCATATCCCTAAAAATCACTTTATGTTCAGTAAAGACTAAACTGTAAAGAAATTTAGAAGGCTTTTGAAATAATATTTTAATTAAGACAGCACCAAAATTTAATTAATTAATGGCCCCTTAATTAAGACTGAGTATTTCAAAGTTTATCATTAGGGTATTCTTTTACTAATTAGATGACAAGAAGTGGAGTACCTTGTGCATTTTAAAGGACTTGATTTAAAGGAAATCTATCTTCCTCTAGATTTCTTTAAAGTAGAAAGCTCTTTTAGATATGTGTTTCTCAAATTTTAATGTATTACTAATCACTTAGGGTCTTGTCAAAATGCAGAATCTTCTCCGCAGGTCTGGGGAGGGAACTGATTTTTTTTTTTAACAAGTTCCTGGCAAAGATGATGATGATGATAGCCTTCAATCACACTGTGAATGGCAAGATCCTAGATGAGTTTCAATAGCTGCAAACCACATGAGCATCACTTAACATCACCAATGTCTCTAGGAACTCTTACTTCAAACTCAGGATCCTAGTTTCTCAAGTGAGGGATCTAAATTTTTATTTCTAATACCATCAGATTTGTTTTATAAAACTGGCTATTTACATAAAGTGCCAGAAAGACAGGCCTAAAACCGTTAGCAGTTTTTCTATTTTTAAAAAATCTACAAGTTAAACAAAGCACAAAGTGTATTGGCTTTCTTCTAATTTGATCCTATTTAGAGATTTCTATATCCCATAGTATTATCACAGAAAAATCCAAATGAAATGTTATTATGCATGTGTATATTTTTATGTAGTAAGGAGTTAGAGTGTCATGTTCATTCTCTGGATGGCATCCAGTGCCAGTGAGCCAACCTTAAGAAGTTTTCTGAACACTGGTCTTGCCAGAATTCCGCCCCACAATCTGGCTGACAGCTTTATCAACAGCCCAGGAGGGAGAATCGCCTGGCTTCCCATCGCTGTGGTATCAACTGCAGTCTGAATGTTTGAGCTTTAGCAGGAACAGAAGCAGACAGGCCTGAAAGATCTAAAGGGACCAGATGTTGCTTTTATTAACAACAATGAAGAAATAATCGGTGAAATCCAAAAGTTGCATGTACATTTAAGGCAATGATGCCTTAAGCAACAGTAATATAAATTTCTCAGTGATGATCATTGAATATTATATCCAAAATACCTAAAAATCACAATCTATTCTATATAATAAAAAGGTAATATGCAAATTGACCCTCACACCCTGGCATCACAAGATGGCTACCACAAGATATCCCAGAAGTCCTCCATCAAGTCCTGTCAGGTGGGGGGTCACAGCCTGAGGTATCCCTGTCAAGCTCCGCCAGGTGGAGGGCGCATCCTGAGGTCCCCCATCAAGCCCCACTGGATGAGGGAGCATGATCTAAGGTCCCCTGCTCTGGTGCCAGGGCAGGGGGCATGGCCTGAGGTGCCTTGGCTGGCACTGGAGTAGGGGGCATGCCTTGAGGTCCCCCATCAAGCCCTGCTGGGTGGGGGTTGCAGCCTAAGATCCCCCGTCAAACCCCGCCAGGCAGGGGCATGCAGCCTCAGTTCCCCTGCCCCAGCCCGGTGCCATACAGCTTCAGGACCCTGCTGATCACTCATTATGGGAACCCTGCCTCCGCTGTCGGTGCAGCCATCTTATGATGAGTGTTAATTTGCATATTATCTCTTTATTATATAGGATACACATTTCAGCATTCTAGAAGGCAAACCATACTCTCATAGCAAAAAGAACAGAACAATAAACAGAACAGGCCAAATGTCAAATCCCTCTTCGATGGCTTGGATAGTCAAAGTTAAATAAGAGGACATACTAGAGAAAGATGCCATAAATAAAGTTGAAGAGAAATCGTGTCTCTCAACTGTTTTTGGTTAAATAAGATTATGCTAGTGGTTTCAAATTGTCCAATAAGCTTCTCTGTTATTTACTCATCAATTTCCCAGAAATATTGACTGGAGGTAATAAGGCGGAAATCACATTGTCAACACCTTCAAAGAGATAGCTAACCAGCTCAGTCTTCAGTTTTGCTCCAGGGGTAAGATATTCCTGAGGCAAAGATAGCCACTCATAGGGGCAAGCTATAACAAGCATTGGTAAGAATGTAGAGAAATTGAAATCCTTGTGCATAGCATAGCTATTGGAAATGTAAAATGGCAAGCTGTGTGGAAAGCAGTGTGGTGGTTCCTCAAAAAGTTAAATAGAATCACAACAAGAAAACTTCTGGGTATAGACAAAAAAGAATTAAAAAAAAAAAAACAGGGACTCAAACAGATACTTGTAGACTCATGTTCATAGCAGCATTATTCATAGAAGCCAAAATGTGGAAACGACCCAAATGTCCATTTACATGAATGAATAAACAACATGTAATATATACATACAATGGAATACTATTGACCTTAAAAAGAAAAGAGCCCTAACTGGTTTGGCTCAGAGAATAGAGCATCAGCCTACGGACTGTGGGGTCCCGGGTTCAATTACAGTCAAGGGCATATACTTGGGTTTCAGGCTCAATTCCCAATAGGAGGAATGCAGGAGGCAGCTGGTCAATGATTCTCTCTCATCATAGATGTTCTCTCTCTCCCATTCCCTTCCTCTCTGAAATCAATTAAAACATATATTAAAAAAAAGAAAAAAGTCTTGAATGATCCAAGATGGCGGCTTAGGTAAACACACCTAAACTGCTGCATGCACAACAATTTTAAAACTACAACTAAAAGACAAAACATCTATCACCCAGAACCACGGGAAAGCTGGCTGAAAGGAAGCTCTACAACTTGACTGAAAAAGAAAGGAGCATTCAGGGCACAAGCGCTGAAAAACTGAGGTACGGGGGCACGCTAGTGATATGGGCTGGTGGCAGATTCTGGCTGGCGGAGAGCATTGCTTTCTTCAACCTGAAGAGAGACAAACTCCAGATCTCTCTGAGATCCAGTTTCTGGAAAGAAGTTAGACTGTCTGCCATTGGGTTGGAAAGTGGGGGTGGCTTGCTTGCAGAGCTGCATGCAAGAATAATTGTTTGCTGTATGGGGGCGTAAGACACCGGGACGAAGTCAGAGAGTCAGAGAAGGCTGACTGGCAGCCATAGCTGTTTGCCATGCTCTAGCCTAGTGATGCCCTGAGACTCTGCCCCACACAATCTACAAACACACCCAAGCTCCAAGCAGTGGCTTTTGCATACGAATGGCCTTTTCTATTGCAGTTTAACTTAGCAAACTTGCAACCTGGTGCAGACAGCTCCAAAGCTTCCAAGCTCCAAGCAGGGAGGAGAGAACTGTGGTTCTCGCTGTAGCTCCTGCAGGGTGGCCTCAGACAGTAGCTGAACTGCATCCCATTGGAGATCCAGAAGCCAGTGTTCCTAGTGGTCAGTGTGCGACACCAGATTTCAACTCCTCACATCCATAAGTGACACATTCGGGAGGCAGATTCAGTGAGCACCAAAGTCCCACTAAAACAAGGCCTGCACCATAAGCATGTCTCCAGCAGAGCAGTTCTTCCATTGTAGACACAGTGGGTCCTCATTCCTCCCAGTGTACCAACAGCAATCAAGGCTTAACTACACCAAGACTTTGCACTCAGCCCACAAAGGGATATACCAAGAGCGACCACCTTGGGTGATTGGGGAAGCTGAGTTACTGGCCCCTGTAGGTCACCTACCACACAAAGCCACTCCATGAACCCAGGGAGGCAGCCAAAATGTGGAGACACAGAAGCATGTCACGAATGGGAGAGATGGAGGAAAGTAAACTACTGGACAACACAGAGTTCAGAACCACATTTATAAGGTTACTCAAGAATCTTCTAAAATCCACTGAGAAACTTGAAGAGACCTTCAAGGACCTTAATGAGAATACCAAAAAAATGGAAAAGGACCAGTCAGAAATTGAGCATACACAGTCTGAAATAAAGAATATACAGAAACTCAACTGTAGATCAATGTACCCCAAGAGTCAAACCAAAGATCTGGATTATGAGGAAGCAAAAAACACCCAACCAAAGAGGTAGAAAGAAAGAAGAATCCAAAAGTGTGAGGATAGCGTAAGGAGCCTCTGGGACGGCTTTAATCATTCCAACATCTGGATTTTTGGGGTACCAGAAGAAGAGAGAGAGCAGGATATTGAAGGCCTATTAAAAGAAATAATGACAGAAAACTTTCCCTACCTGGTGAAAGAAATAGACTTACAAGTCCAGGAAGCGCACAGAACCCCAAACAAAAGGAATCCAAAGAGGACCACACCAAGACACATCATAATTAAAATGCCAAGAGCAAAGGACAACGAGAGAATCTTACAAACAGCAAGAGAAAAACAGTTAGTTACCTACAAGGAGTACCCATACTACTGTCAGCTGATTTCTCAACAGAAACTATGCAGGCCAGATGGGAGTGGCAAGAAATATTCAAAAAGATGAACAGCAAGAACCTACAACCAAGATTACTCTACCCAGCAAAGCTATCATTCAGAATTGAAGGTCATATAAAGAGTTTCACAGACAATAAAAAGCTAACAGAGTTCATCACCACCAAACCAGGATTACATGAAATGCTGAAGGGTATTCTTTAAGAAGAGGAAGAAGAAGAAAAAGGCAAAGGTAAAAACTATGAACAACAAAAAGACATCAAATACATACTTACCAACAAGTGGATCTAAAAATCAAGTGAATAAAAAATCTGAAGAACAGAATGGACTGGTGAATATAATAGAATCAGGGACATAGAAAGGGAGTGGACTGACAATTGTCAGGGGGAAGGGGGTCTGAGGGGTGTGGGAAGAGATTGGACAAAAATCTTATACCTATGGATAAAGACAGTGGCAGGGGATAAGGGCATGGGGTGGGGTGGGGAATCAGGTGGAGGGGAGCTATTGGGGGGGGAGGGGGAGAGAAACTCCTGTGAAAATCTGAACAATAAAGATTTATTGTATAAAAAGAGAGAGAAAAAAAACAAATAAAAAAGAAATCTTGATAATATATACTACAGCATAAATAAACCTGGCAAACATTATCCTAAATGAAATAAGCCAAACACAAAAGGACAAATATTGTATGATACCACTTGGATGAGGGGCCTAGAGTAGTCAACCTCACACAAACTGAAAGTCAAATAGAAATTACCAAGGATAGAGTAAGAGGGATGGGAAGATATTGTTTAATGGGCACAGATTTTCTGTCTTGGATGATGAAGAAGTCTGGATATGGATAGTGATGTTGTTTGCACAACAGTGTGAATGTACTTATTGCCACTGAGTTGTACACTTAAAATGTTTAAAGAGTAAATTTTAAGTTATATACTTTTTACCACAATTAAAAAGAGAAAAAATTAATCCACTAACTACTTAAAAAACCTGATTTAAAACTTTCCTCTGTTATTCTTCTCCATAAATTAAATATGGACAATTGTCACACACAAAAAAGCAAAGATTTGTAAATAGATCTTAGGAGTCAGGCACATGTGCTTGGAACCATTTTCTCTGTTTCCTTTGCTCTTGTTGACTAATGCCTGAGCTATGCAAAGGATAAGACTCACAGAAATCGAGATCTTACTCAGAATCAAATGCATTCAATAATGATGTAAAAGATTCATGAAATCCAGGGGCTCAGACAAAGCAGAGAGAAGTCTGGACATCAAGGGTGGCTCCCCAGTCCTTCCTTCTGATGATAAGCACACTCTCTGGCCCAGAGTGATAGATGAGCTCTCCAATGGGGGATTTATGGGATTATCTCACAGTCAGGGAACATTTTACTCATGAACTATGTCTCTTTATCCCCCAGATTTCACGTCAATTTTCAAGGACATATTGCTAAGAGAATTCTATAGAGAGACCTTTCTGTTAGCATTTGTTATTAGTGTATTCACCTAGAGGTCCAGAATTATTATACATTGACTAGGAGATTAGATAAAAGGCCCTGCCTTCTTCCTCTCATCCCATATGGAGTGCCCCCTGGTAATCAAGGGAGAAGGGGGGGACTGGGTCACAGTCCAGCTGCATGAATGCCTTCCTCCTCACTGACCAACTATTATGATGGTACCAGTGAACTAATATGTATGTGTCTTTAGAAATAAACAAACCTGGCTTATCATTTCCATGGAAGTTTTCTACTCCTGAAGTTTGATGTCTAGACTTCTGAAGTTTGATGTCTAGACTTCTGTGTTAGGACTATTCCCCAAATAAGTGTATCAAAATATCACTGATAATAGCAAGGAGGAGGACCAGCTCCCTTTGGATGGGTCTCTAAATCCTCATATAACTTAAGTTCTCAGACCTAATGATTCAGATGTAAAGAGTGATAGGCAATGAGAACCTGGAATAAGAGGAAATCTTTTTCCCCATCAGTCACATACTTCAGGCCAAATGGAATTAAAGGGATCAAAGCATCGTCGCCTCTGAAGGGTTCTGCCCAGCTTGCTCCATCTTTCCTGTTCTCTGCTACTAACCTTCCACATAAGAGCTCTTGCTCTCCACCAGCTGGTTTGGACTGAAGGATTCAGACACTTCTTTGCATGCCAAGTAAGCCTAGCATTTCATAAGAATATAAGTTGCTCTCTGCCCCAAATCCTTAGTTTGACCTCAACCCATTCCGTCCGGGTCTCACCTCTTGAGAACCGAGATAGGTCTGAAAATCAGGTCTCCACAAATGCAGGAGGAAAACCTGGGTAAAACTCCCAAAGTCCCAGGCCTGGTGGTGGCTGCAGGTGCCACCACAACCTGCTTTGCCCTTTCACTATCACACAACCTGGTTTGCCCTTTTACTATCACTGGCCCTCAGGATAGGGTTGCCCCAGGCTCTGCTCCTCTGACTGACGCAACTGCTTCACAAATGTGGGCCAAATAGCAGTCACGGGGCAGTGTCTAGGCCTTGGTGTCTTAACACTCTCCTTGAAGTTCCCTGATGGTGCTGGTGAGTCTGGACTGTACCATCACCACCTAAAATTCTGAGATTAACAGTGGCGCCAGGAAGCCACGGGAACGAAACCAAAACTGGTGTCTCAGTCATGAGCATATAGAGCCCCTAATTAATCCCACCTGGCTTCATATAATTATCTAAGCAGAAGTGCCTTCAACATTATTTGAATCACAGATTTAACTCTGGCTTATGCCAGTAGTTACAAGAGCCCTTTCTTCAAAGCATGCAGCAATGCAAGCACAAGGAATAATATGCTTCTTTTAGACGTATTTCCTGGACAAGAGACTTTTGTTGGGTGAAATGCAACAAGAAACATAATCAATAAGCACTAAAAAGTCCTTGCTTTAAATAGTGCCAAATGCAGTTTCCAAAACCTTGGGAATCATGGTGGTTTAAGAACGAATGGCACCTCATAGCTTACAAAACATTTCCACCAATTTTCTCAGCTGAAAGAAAAATGGGGAGTAAATTGTCACAACCTTAAATTAAAAACAACAGAAGACATAAACCTGGTTGCATAGGCTTTTTAGAAACTCATAATAGTGGGTAAGTCACTCACGGGAAGTTGGGTTTAAACTACTGAATGTGTTTTCAAGAGCTGCTATGTATGATCCCATCCATCCTTTGTAACCTTTATATTTCAGGCTCTGAAGAAAGCAAAACAGAATTTTCACCTCATTTATATGCATCAGAGAAGTACAAGAAAACATTTCCATGAAACTTACTGTGGCAGACAAACTGCTTAATTGCAGCAATGTGTTTGATGTGGGCTCTGGACACAAAGCAAACGACAACTGATGCCTTTGCCAGTGCCTGTCAGCAGCTGGTGAGTATGACTTGCTTAATCCCAAGTGTCTGTCTCTTAGTGGTGGTTTCCTGTGTGTGTAGGCCCCACCAGAGCTCTCTGGCTGGGTGGTCTATGAAATATTTGGAATTTGTGGCTGACTTTGCCCATATTCAATTAGGCAAATACTCCAACAAGGTATTTGATTGTGTAGTCGTACCTGGTTTATTCTCCTCAGAATCAAATCAAATGCTAAGATTGCCAAGAGATCCTGGTTACTATTAGCATGACTCCTTTCTGAGTGAGGGAAAGAATTGCCAAAATGTACAACATATCCTCAGAGTCAGGGAGAAAAAGGAATTGTTCTTTGCCACTTCTTTGGAAAAGAAGAGAAAGGATAAAAATAGAATCCATTCTTGTGTAAGCCCATAGTAACTTCTCTTTTCTGCTAAGAGTTTCATTTTCCTGTCCAGAGTTCTAATGTATGTCAAATCATTTTGCACACCATTTATCAAAATTTCAAATGTCAGTAAGAATTCCAAAGCAAAAACAATCTACTATTGGCAAAGAAGCCTTCACCCATTATGAAAATGAGAATTCAAATGCCATGCTAACACATTATCTTTTCAATTTAGAAAATGTAAGGACCCTTAGAAAAATAATAGCATACAGAAACTTGACACTTTTTACTTCTCAGATGAATGAGGGATTTGAAAATTGACCTAACTATGAAGAAAAAAGAATTAAGACACTAACTTTTACCAAAAAGAACAGAAGACTAAATAAGATAAACAACTAACTGAAGATGGGAACATAAGGTATACACCTGTACGTGCTGCCTCTCACAACCACACCAAAACTACAACTAAAAGACAAAATGACTATCACCCAGAACCACGGGAAAGTTGGCTGAGTAGAAGTTCTACAACTAGAAGGAAAGGAAAAGGCACATTAAGATTGGGTAGGAGGTGCAGAGGCGCAGAAAAGCAGAGGTACAAAGGAACACGAATCGGACTGGTGACTGGTGCACTGTTTTTTTCAAGCAGGAGGGAGTTACAAGCTCCTGACTGCTCTGAACTCCAGTTTCCAGTGAGACTCTGGGGACCCAGACTCTTACCGGGAGAAACTGGACTGTCTGGCATCAGGTCGAAAAGTGAGGGTGGTTTTCTCACACAGGTGCTCACAGGAATCACTGTCTACTGTGCTAGGGTGCGAGGTATGGGGATGCTGAGACCTGGAGACACAGAGAAGGCTGACTGGCAGCCATCACTATTTGCTATATGCTGGTGATTTCCTGAGACCCCGCCCCACCCAATTTACAAACCCACTCAAGCTGTGTGCAGCAGCTTTTGCATATGAATGGTCTGCCTTTTCGCAGCTTAATCTAACAAACTACAGCTGGGTCAGACAACTCCAATACTTCTAAACTCCAAACAAAAGGGAGAAATCTGCAGATCTCGTTATAGCGCCTGCTGGGTGGCCTCGTTGCACCTCGTTGGAGATCCAGGAACCAGTGTACCTAGTGGTCAGTGTGAGACGATACCAGATTTCAACTCCTCAAATCCATAAGTGACACAATGAAGAGGCAGACTCAGTGAGCAACAAAGCCCCACTGCAGCAAGTCCTGCCCCTTAAGAGTGTCTCCAATACAGCAGTTCTTCTATTATAGACACAGAGGTTGTCAATAATAGAATGATCTCACCATCCTCAGACCTTTTATTTTCCTAAGTCAGTGGTCAACAAACTCATTAGTCAACAGAGCCAAATTTCAATAGTACAACGATTGAAATTTCTTTTGAGAGCCAAATTTTTTAAATTGAAATGTCTTCTAACGCCACATCTTCAAAACAGACTCGCCCAGGCTACGGTATTTTGTGTAAAAGCCACACTCAAGGGGCCAGAGAGCCGCATGTGGCTCAAGAGCAGCAGTTTGCCAACCACGATCCTAAGTGACTTTAGCCTATACACTGCCACTATTTGGCTCTTTTTACACTTTGTTTCTCATCTTGTCAAAATTAAGGATGACACCCTCCCTAGGCTAGGCTGGATTTCCATGTTTTTTAAAATAAGCGAAGAGGTAAACAACAACCTAGAAATAAAAATTTTATTCTGCTACTCTATAACCTCCATTCAAAACAATTGTACAGAATGCTCTGGGCCTGGCGGGGTGTGGGCATCTGTGGTCATCTTGGCTCTCTGGGGAAAGGCAGTATTAGAGGGAAATGTAGGAGAGGGTAACACAGCTATGGAGGGTTAGATAGCCCCTATCCCCTGTCACCAATCTCAGAAACGAGCAGCAGGCCAGACAATAATAGCAAAAAGGGCAGAAGAAAATGAAGATAGGGTATATGGCACTGAGTGTACAAAACTGGAACATGATGCTAATACAGACCATTGTTTGTTGTCCATTCATGTATTGCAATCCAGGAGTCAAAAAGAGTGGATAATCAAGTATAAAAAAGGGTGATAGAAGTAATGAGGCCTTGACTTCATTGAAATAAAGTTGGAAAAGGCCCCAAGTAGCAAGAAGTGGCTAGTCCACATGGTGTAGTTGAAGACTGACCTGATGGAAAGGTTTGTGGAGCAGGTGTTCTTTAAATACTTAAAGCGGAACCTGAGGTCATTATTTTATTTTTTAAAATATATTTAATTGGTTTTTTACAGAAAGGAAGGGAGAGGGGTAGTCAGAAACATCGATGAGAGAGAAACATCGACCAGCTGCCTCTTGCACACCCCCTACTGGGTATGTGCCCACAACCAAGGTACATGTCCTTGACCAGAATGAAACCTGGGACCTTTCAATCTGCAAGCCAACGCTCTATCCACTGAGCCAAACTGGCCAAGGCTGAAGGACATTACTTTCTTTTGATTAAACCTCCACTAGATAATCAAGAAAACAGAACATACTGCTGAAACACTGTGGAGGCCTTCAGTACTTCAGGCTGATGCATAGCCATACAGGTTGTTTTTGCATTAATGGCATCCTGAGCACCAAGACAAGTAGGAAAACTGCTAGTGACTGGTATGGTACCAGAGAGTAAAGATGGTATCACTCCAGTTCTTCCTGTGGCTGAAGGATGTGTGATTGGCAGCTGTGGTAAGCACATGCCAATCACATTGTGGCTTCAATATATTTCATTCAGTGACTGCTGAGGCTGAGAAGTAGGAATTACTCCCAGAGCAATCCCTGGAAACAGCTCTGAAAGTAAAGCAGTGCTATAGTTATGCCTGCCCAGATTTAGTAAAAGAATTTAACAAGTATCACACACGGGGGCTAAGAGGATTAAACAGTATACTGAATTCAAGGCGATTTCAAAGAAAGAATTTTCCATTGACGTTGGTTATGACAGGTTCTGATATCTTTCTTCAGGAATTTGCTAATACAGACTTCATACCACTTACCTAAGAAATAGGAGATGAGGTAATTCAAAATTACCTTTCTGATGTTACTCTCTACAAAAATACTGACCTCACTGAACTGGATGTGCATGGACTTTGAGTGTGGCTTTCATATTTTGAAGGGGAAAAAAGGACCAAGTAAAAAATAAATTTCAAAACATAGCTTCATACACAACAATGTGAATTTATTGAATTCCACTGAACTATACACTTAAAAATTAATAAAATGGTAAATTTTATGTTATATGTAAGTTGCCACAATAAAATAAATAAATATTTTAAGTGGCCTTAAGACACTTTCCATTACTCGTTCATTGGACAAGGGATTCCAATAATTATTAATTGCTGCCATCCCCCAAAAAAGAAAATCTATTTTTGTTGCAAGTGCTTTTAGAATGAAAAAACTAGTATATTAAATTGACTGATTACATGCATTCTTTTTCTTTTAAAAAAAAAAATTAAGTAACAAAAGACTATTGGACCACTTTAAAAAAAAAAATTTTTTTTTAAAGCATTGCTCACAACATTCAGGTATTACGACACCAACCTCAGGTCACTGAGATATCCTCCTGGTTCATATGTGTAAGCAGGTGTCACGACCGAAGTGTGAGAGGCAAACACAGGGCAGTGCTGTGTGCTAACTGTTGTCTGCTTCTAAGGAAGAGATTCTGATCTCTCTCAGAATCTCTGTATGGCAGAAATGATTGGCAGTGCTGCGGTCCAATCAAATCTCTACTAGGTGATTTGCGTGCTACTGCTTTTTTTGCTTTCCTTTTTTTTTTTTCTTTTCTTTTGTATCTGGCTTAGCATTGAGTTTTCAGGTTTATCGTGTGTAGCATGTATCAGTACTTCATTCTTTTTCACGACCTTAGCTCAAGCTGCTATAACAAAATATCATAGAGTGGGTGGCTTAACTAACAGACTTTTATTTCTCAAAGTTCTGGAGGCTGTGAAGTCCATGGCGTTGCTGCCAAATTTGATTCTCAGTGAGGGCTCTCCTCAGCTTGAAGATGGCCACGTTCTCACTATATCCTCATGTGGCAGAGAGAGGAAGCGAGAGGGAGCCTTCCTTTCCTTACAAGAGTGCTAATCCCATTATGAAGGCTCCACTCCCAGGACCTAATTCAAATCCAATTACCTCCCAAAAGCCCCAACTCCTCATGTCAGCACAATGTGGAAAAGGGCTTCAACACATGAATTTCAGAGACACAAAGATTCAGTCCATAACACCACCCAATAATATTCCATTATGCAAATATACTACAGTTTTTTCATTCATTCATTCATTCATTGGCAGGCATTTGGGTTGTCTCCTCTTTGGGTTTATCATGAATAATGCTGCCATGCACATTTGTGTGCAAGTTTTGTGTGGACACATGTTTTCTATTCTTTGGATATATATCTAGCTGTGGGATTGCTAGATCATATAGGAACTCTTAAACCTGTTAACCGAGTGGGACTTATAAATACGTCAAACGTAAACAATATTGGGATAGGGTAGGACATATGAATACATCCTGGAAATATATGTTGCACCCTGAAAGGGAGGGTATAGATTTTTTGTAATCTTTATAATTGTTTGTAAAATTTATAATTTTTTAATTCGATGTTTCCATTTTTTTGTTGGTATTCTTTTCTATTTTTTGTAATTTGTATTTTCCTTTGTGCTTTATATATAAATAAATGAAAAATATATATATCATTTATTTTAATTAAGTATAAATAAAAAAATAATAATATGAAATTACGTCCTCCGGGCTTGACGTACTGACACGTCCTAGTGAAAGAGTATGCTCCCATTACAGGTTGCATAATTAAAAAGCTAACTCCCCGGTTAACAGGTTTAACCACTCGAGAAACTGCCAATCTGATTTCCCAAGTGACTGCACCACTTTACAGTCTTACCAGCAATACATGAGGGTTCTAATCTCTACAAATCCTCATCAACACTTGCTTATTGCCTGTCTTTTCCATTATAATTACCCATCCTCGTGGGTGTATATTGGTACCTCATGTGGTTTTGATTGGCATTTCCCTGATGACTAATGATATTGAGCATTTTTCACTTATATATCTTCATTGGAGAATTGTCTATTTGAATCTTTTGCCCATACGTTAATTGTTTCATTTGTCTTTTTAGTATTGTGAATAAGAGCTCCTTATTATATTCTGGTTATAAATTCCTTATTAGATATATGATTTGAGTTGTCTTTTTACTTTCTTGATAGTATCCTTTGAAGCATAGTGCTTTGGTTGTTCTTTTTAAGATAAATTGCTTTCTTACAAAGTCCCTGGAGCTCTGGATCCAGAATAATGTTTTTCTAATATATAATGTATAGTTTCATAGCAGGCAAGAAAGTAATTCAGGAATGTATTACAAGAAAAACAAGATAACGTAATTGTTAATTAATTTAAATGAATTATGAATAGGAAATTAAATTTGGTCTTCTCCTGCCAATCTCTTTGTTGAGGCTCTATAATGTATTATTTTGACTTCTTTTATAGGTGTGAATGCATTTGAAAGCAAGTTGTAAGAAGTTATTTTACAAAACAAGCCAGAGAAAAATCTGTGCTTACTCCTGAGCCTGACAAAGTGGAACTGAAGGGAACACAGAGTTAATTATTCGGGTTAACCAGATGGTGTTTATAAAGAACAGACTATAGTAAAGAAGTTATTAAGTTTATACACAGAACAATGCTAAAGTATTTTAATTAGTAAAATTTGCTCTTGAAATAAATCTTTCTGGTTAATTTCTCCCCTCTCTTTAGAATCTTGGTTAGTTAAAAAAATAACAACACTAAATTGAATGCACATTTGAAACTTTTACAACAGTTCATGCAGAGCATACAAAGTTAGCACTTTATAAATTCTCCTTACCTCAAGAAAGAAAGCAGACATAAGAAACTGAACTACTATTATGTTCACTTCTGCTAAAATACTTCTCCAGTATAGTTTGGGCTATTCATTTCCGTGCCCCCCCCCTCTCTCTCTCTCTCTCTCTCTCTTTATACCTCTCTCAGATATAATTGACATAAAACATTATATTGGTTGGGCTATTCATTTCCTTCTCTTTTTGTGAGGTATAATTGGCATATAGCATTATATTGGTTTCAGGTGTACAGTATAATGATTTGATATTTATATATTGGGTATATTCCAAAATCCTCATCACAATAAGTCTAGTTGGCATCCATCTCTACACAGTAATCAATGTTTTTCTTAAGAAAATATTATCTTGAAAACTTTCAAATCTACAATATAGTATTACTAGTATTTACTGCTAGAGACCTGGTGCATGGATGGGGTCCAGCTGGCTGGCCCTAATAGGTCTGATTGGGCTGGGCCAGCCTGGAGGAGGGGACGTGGGAGGTTGGCCAGCCTCACCCCCAGGTCAAACTCCTAGTTGAAATCCCTGTCAAGGGGACAATTTGCATATTAGCCTTTTATTATATATAGTCACCAAGCTGTACATTCCATCTCCAGGATTTATTTATTTTCTAACTGGAAGTTTGTACCTTCTGAACACTATACTCCTTCTGCCTAATCCATACCACCTGCCTCTGGCAACCACCAATCTGTTCTCTGTATCTATTTTTTAAATAGTTTATTGGTTTTTAGAGAGAGGAGGAGGGAGAATAGAGAAACATTGATATAGCAAGGTAACATTGATCTGCTACCTCCTGCACACCCTCACTGGGGATTGAACCCACAACCTGGGCTTGTGCCTGACTGGGAATCAATTCAGCAACCTTTTGATGCATGGGATAATTCCCAACCAACTCAGCCATGCTGGCCAGGGCTATCAGTTCATTTTTGTTTGGTTGTTACATTCCACATATAAGTGAGATCCTGCGGTATTTGTCTTTGTCTGACTCATTTCACTTAGCATAATGCCTTCAAGTTCCATCTACACTGTCACAAATGGCAAGATTTTATTCTTTTTTTACATCTGAATAATATTGCAGTATGTGTATGTATTACATTTTCCTTATCCAGTTATCCACTGATGAACATTTAGGTTGATTTCATGCCTTGGCTACTGTCACTAATGCTGCAATGAACACGGAGGTACAGACATCTTTTTTAATTAGTGTTTTTGTTTCCTTTGAATAAATAGGTAGAAATGGAATTTCTGGATCCTATGGAAGTTCTATTTTTAATTTTTTAACTCTTTATTGTTAAGAGTATTACAGATACTCCTCCTACTTACTGCCCTTTTGCCCCCTCCACCTGGATCCCACCCAGCCCAGGCCTTCACCGCTCTATTTATTGTCTGTATCCATGGGTAATGCATGTAGGCATATAAATTATTTGGTTAATCTCTTCCTATCCCTCTACCCCCATACCCTCTGAGATTTCCCAATCTGTTCCATATTTCCATGCCTCTGGTTCTATTTTATTCACCAGTTTATTTCATTTATTAGAGACCTTATTCATTTGTTTTGATTTGTAGATTTAATTGTTGATAGACATGTATTTATTGACATTTTATTGTTCATATTTTTTTTATCTTTTTGTCAGGTTTGGCTCATGATTTCCTTTTCTATAATTTACATTCATTTAATAGGTTACCAAGCATTTAAAAAAAAAAAAAAACTTTCCTAAGACACTGCAAAAATAGCGTTGGCCTCTGTGTGCAGATGTTTGTGATATGCAGAGACCTCTTGCTACGTCTGTGGGACAGCACACACACATACAGAGCTGGCAGGATGGCTAGCTGCACAAGTACCACCAATTGCACCTTGCTGGGTCTTCAGGCCTTCACAGTGAATCATCTTTCAGAGACCTAGAGTCTTTTTCTGAAGTCTGGCCTCGATTGTCAACACTCTGGGTCTGCAAATAACTTTGTACATTACAGAAGGGTAGTTCTCAACCTGGCTGCACATTAGAATCACCTGGGAAATTTTATTTAAAAGAGGATGCCTAGCCAAAACCAGTTTGGCTCAGCGGTAGAGCATCGGTCTGCGGACTGAAAGGTCCCAGGGTTCGATTCCAGTCAAGGGCATGTACATCGGTTGCGGGCACATCCCCAGTAGGGGGTGTGCAAGAGGCAGCTGGTCGATGTTTCTCTCCCATCGACGTTTCTAGCTCTCTATCTCTCTCCCTTCCTCTCTGTAAAAAATCAATAAAATATTATTTTTTTTTTTAAAGATGCCTGTGCACCCTAGAGTTTCCGGTTTAATTGGGACAGTCCTGTAGGAACAGAAGGTTAAAAGTTCCCAGGAGACCATGATGCATGGCCCAGGTCAAGAGGACCTGGGAGCAGGAAGTATGCCAGAGGCCCAGCCTCCTTTCCAAGTTGCCCAGAGCCTCTATGTAAATTTATATTTGCAAATAGATTTGGGGGAAAGTGAAATGCTGACTAATTTCTTTTAACCCTCCTTTTGCCCTCCCCCCCCCCCATTACAACTATTTCCCTTTCATTTGTAGCCAAAAACAACTATAAAACATTTGTTGTAAACAACATTGTTTCTCCTTCCATTAATGGTCTCAGTAGGGAGATGTTTCTATCATTTGGCATTCATTAGATAATAAAGAGGGGAAAATACCAAGGGACATCAGAATGTGTTCACCTTATAATCTTGTACTTCATTCGCTCATTTTTATCCAAATTCAAAGGAAAAAGGGATATATCTTCCCTATTTTGTACAACTGTAGACTATTTTCATTAGAAGCAAGCATAGATAATTATCTGGAAGGTCTTCTTCTATTATAAGAAGCAAATCATTTCCCCTAAAAAGGCTAGTAAAGAACACTCTTGTATGCATACATATAAGCCTGAACCATGAACACAGACGGGGAGGGGGGAGGGTCTGTGCTGAGGTGGGGACAGATAGGGAAAGGTCAGTGGAGCAAAAAGGAGACATATGTAATACTTTAAGCAATAAAGAATTTTAAAATATATATTTAAAAATAAAAAAAAATAAAATATACCTTAAAAAAGAAAAAGAAAAGAAAAGAAAGAACACTTTTAAGTGACATACGGTCATGCTCCCAGTAAAGACAAGTTCAGTTTTTTCTATTTTTCTTCGCCTCATAAAATGCTCCACTCTTTCTCGGCCTGCACCTCATTACAGCAACAAGCTATAAACGACTCTGTAGAGCACATGAGGAAGAAGTCAGCATTATCTTTATTTATGAGTATTTCAAACAAAAAAGCTCATGAATATGGATTCAGTGTATGTCTCCCTAACCCCACCAAGCAGGAGCTAAGAATAGGGTCACCACATGTTATAAACAGGATCTGCTGGCTTTGTTCTCCCCCACCTCTGCCAAAACTCTGGCCCCTCTTAGAGAACACACAAAGAATTCTGGGAGCCTCCAGGGGGCGCAGGCACAAATGCTTGTATTTGCCACAGTGTCTGCTCTTTCCTTCTGTCCTGCTCAAGCTCACTAATGTGGCAGTGCCTGTCTTGGGACTCTCCAGAGTTGTGAGCTACACTATCTTCATCTTCATACCTTTATGCCCAGGCGCTGCTGTGACACCGCCAATGATGTCTGATGCAGTTTACACCTGTGGAGATTTTAGCAGAATTGGCTGTTTCTCCTCTCTGACTCTTGGCCTGGGACATAAGCACAACACCAAGGAGCCTGGGCCAGAGAACAATATGGTCGATAGATATCTGCTCTATTTAAAATCATCTCTCCCCTTTGGCTCTGCTCCATTCCCCTAGAATCAAACATGTCTGTCTATAATCAAGCATTTTCTCCTATAAATTTTTTTTATTGAAAACTCTTCAGTTCATCTATTCACCCCTCTTCACCCCCAGTTTCCACAGTCCCTCATTTATTCATTCATGCATGCATGCATTCATTCATTCATTCATTCATGTATGTGCTAGAGACATTGTGGAGGATACAACAGACTGAATGCCATGAGCAGGTTCTCTGTGGAGAGGTTCAGAATGCGGTGAGCATGCGGAGGACAGGCCTAGCCTCTTCATATTTGTGTTGTCAGGGAAGGGTTCTCAGAGGAAAGCAATGGTCTTAAAACTGAAACTTAAAGAAGGACTAGGAAAGTGGTCGGCAAACTCATTAGTCAACAGAGCCAAATATCAACAATACAAAGATTGAAATTTCTTTTGAGAGTCAAATTTTTTAAACTTAAACTTCTTCTAACAGCACTTCAAAATAGACTCGCCCAGGCTGTGGTATTTGTGGAAGAGCCACACTCAAGGGGCCAAAGAGCCACATGTGACTCGCCAGCCGCAGTTTGCCAACCATTGGACTAGGAGATAGTCAGCAAGGCGGAGCAAGAGCCAAGGTTCCAAGAGAAGGGTTTGGGGGTTGAGAGGAGGAAGGGGCAACCCCAGACATAAGGAATTCATGTACCAAGCTCAGAGTTTAGGCAGAGCATATACAATCTTAAAGATAACCCGGAAGACTCACTTCCATCTGAAACTTTAACTTTCTGCACCAACAACTTGTAACCACAAAGAGGACAAAATGGCTCCCCACTTGGCTTGCTCTCCTGAGTTTTTCTTTGAGAAGGAGTTCATTAACTGGGGACAGGCTTTGGAGTGAGGTGGAAATAAAGTTACCAGGTAAACTACAGAATGCTCAGTTAAATTTGAATTTCAGATACCGTAAGTGATAATTGATTAGTGTGTGTGTGTGTGTGTGTGTGTGTGTGTGTGTGTATATATATATATATATATATATATATATATATATATATATCAGATATTGCATGGGATATATTATACTTACACTAAAAATTATTTGCTGTGAATCTGGAATTTTAACTTAACTGCATTACTGTATTTTTATTTGCTAAATTTGGCAAGCAGAGATCATGAAAATGATCACAAACTTGGTCACAATCACTGGAAAATCAATTGGAAAAAGAAGAGATAACATTACAAAAGCAGACATCAATGGTAAAAACATAAAAAATACAACTGACAGAAAAAAAAAAAAAAAGACTACAATAGGCCAAGCAAATTTTCTTGTCTGAATTCTAAATAACTAAAATCCATGGAGAATGCTCTACAATAGCAAATAAAAAGTTCTTTGCCAGAAGCACTCTATAAGAGTAAGATTGCAGAGGAAAGACCTTAAGACTGCATCCCCAGCTTGCTAGCAATCATCAGCTCAGGCAACAAACCCAATAACAACAGAAAAGAGACCTGCCCTCATCAAACAGGGCCAGCTGTCCCTGCACTCCTGGTCACAGACAGCCAAGGTGACAACTGCTTCCTAGTTTTTAAGAATTCTACTGGGTAGAAGCACATCAAAATGCATGGAGTGTGTCTTCTGGCATCTCATTATAAGATAGGCCTGTGTCCATGTCTTGTGGCCCAGTCTTAATAACCAGGTCCCACCTCTCCCTCAGAAAGAAATGGATGAGAATCAGTATTTCCACTGGGAGGAGGAAGGTTTATAGCAGCAGAAAACAAACAAAACAGATCAAGAATGGGAAGGAGTGCCCTAACTGGTTTGGCTCAGTAGATAGAGCATTGGCCTGGGAACTCAAGAGACCCAGGTTCGATTCTGGTCAAGGGCATATACCTTGGTTGTGGTACATCTACACAATGGAATACTATGCAGCAGTAAAAAAGGAAGGAGCTCACCCTTTGGGACAACATGGACAGACCTGGAGAGTATCATGCTAAATGAAATAAGCCAGTCAGAGAAAGACAAGCATCTCATGATCTCACTCATATGTGAACAAAGTAGATCCAGAGACACAGAAGCATGGAACAGACTGTGGAATCTTAAAGGGAAGGTAAGAGTGGGTGGGAAGAGATTAACCAAAGAACCAATATGCATATATGCATAATCCCTGGACACAGACCTCTAGAAGGAGTCAATGAGGAGTGGGGTACCAGGGGACATCTGTAATACTTTCAACAATCAAGATAAATTTTTTTTAATTAATAAAATATACGTAAGTTGGAAAGAAGAAGAAGAAGAAGAAGAAGAAGAAGAAGAAGAAGAAGAAGAAGCAGAAGAAGAAGAAGGGGGAGGAGGATAGTTTTCTGCTTTCTTGGTCCAGATCTGAAGAATTATAGTGTTTGGTGAAGAAATTAAATGTGAAGGAGTAGAATTTTCATAGTTAGGGCTATAGCAAATCTGGGTTTTTAATGTCTTAGTAGGGCTTGCTTTAGAAGTATATGTGTGAGAGAAACAGATCAAGGGACAGAGAAATATTAAGAAATAAGCATGGCAAATACAAGAGAAAGATTGAAAAAATATATTTTTATACTTTTGCAACTTCCATAAAATTGTCAAGCTTAAGTGGAAATGCATTAGATTTGAGGATAGATGAGAATAAAACCAATGAACTTCATAGGACTGTGGTGAGCACCAGGTGTTGAAAGAAAGTCTTAACAGACCAGATATCAACTTTCACCTCTAACAGACAAAAAAAATATGAGATATATTTTTAAAGACACAAAAGCAAGAAGCACTGGAGATGACAAAATCTAAATGCACATCCCCAGAGAGCAAATAGGAGGCAGCTCATGGTTCGTGGTCCGTATCGTCTTCACCCCCAATCTTCTGCTCCAGACCCATGAGCTTCCATTCAGATCGATTGATCTCAGTTCTTCACACTCAAACTTAACCTGAAATTATGACTTGGGGTCCATCTTTGAATTATCTAAAGCTGAAACACCTAGAAGCATCCCTCTTCCAACTTCTTCCCCTCTTTGATCCTTCCTCCCCATCCCACACCTCCAACCACAGGAAACCTAAGTATACTCATTGCCAGTTCCCAGATGGAGACAACCTCTTCTTTCCCAGGCAGAGTAGCAGGATGGGTCATGCAGTTAATCTTTCCACCTGGCTCATGAGATTCCTATGGTACACTAGACTTGAATATATATTGCTTTTTTTTTAATTTAAAAAGTATGAGTTTCCTGGAGGTATTCAGAACGAACATAAGCTTTGTTTGTATGAAATAATATACAATGGAGGTGGGTCATTTAAAGATAATCTCTTATTTATAAACTGTTTTCTTATTTTAAAAACAATATCAAAAGTTTGGGAACCAAAAGCACAAAGATGAAAATTTATATCACCCACAATCCTATCTCAGAAGTAACCACTTTTAATTAATATTTTGATAATTTGCCTCTTAGTCTTTGTTCTGAATTTACACAATGTTATTTTTAAAATGAGATCATCCTTGTGTTTATTGTTTAGTAACAACTCTACCAATAAACAATAAGCAGGCAACATTTTCACATCATTAAATCTACTAGAACACATGGGTAATTTGAGGGCATTGCAAATATTTCATTGCTAATCTGAAGTAGAAATGCCCAAAATTGAGGACAGATGGACAAACCAATAAGTTGGTTTTGTTTTGAGACTGTGCCTAACCTTATTTATCCAATCCTCCTAAATTACTGAGAATTCATATTATTCCCTATCACCAGTTCTCTCACTCTGCTCTCTTACCTCCCCCTGCAATCGGCAATAATAAATGCAACACCCTTGTAGCTAAATCTTTTTGCACATTTAGTTATTCTCTGAGACAAATTCCTAGAAGTGTAATTGCTGGGTTGAAAAGGATTTACTATGATTTCAGATAGCTCGAATGTTATTTAACTTCTAAAATTTTCTAGAATTAAGCAATAGCTCCACATGGGCCTTGTTAGAAATATATGTGGTTTACATGCATGTCTTTTCTTGCACAATTCGTCTACAATAGCTCATTTTATTCTACCAAGTGGCAGATGTTAAGCATATGTGTATTCAATTATTTATTAAAATATCTGAATCATTTCAACTCTTGTGGTGACAGCTCTAGTCATTTTCAGCTCATTAGACTATATCACAAAATTAAACCTATTCATGGAAGCAACTTTACATTGTAAACCAAGAGCTCATTTCTGTCCAGAGTAGCATGGAGGACTATGCTATTCTTAAATCTAAAGTCAATGAACTGCAAGCACACACTGCAATATGAATGAATCTCAGGAGCATTATGTTGAGCCGAAGAAGCCAGACAAAAGAGCGTCTTTTTATGATTATGTGAAATTCAGAAATAAGCAGAACTAACAGGCAAATATAGAAGTCAAAATGGTGGCTGCTTCGTGGGGTCAGGGAAGATGGTACGGAGTGAGCTGTAGCCCAGCGGAGCCTTCGTGGGTCCTAGAGGTACTTTATCTACTGGTTACCTAGGTATATGCAGGAACCTATTGGAATGTACACATCCAAAATTGAACGATACACTTAAAATGTGTACACTTTCACTTTGTGTGCTTTATTGTTGTATTTTATTCCTTAAATTTTTCAACAACATGAAAAAAATAAATTCATAAATCAATGATTTATGCATGAGCTTACGAGGCCTGCCATAACGAAGTACCACAAACTGTTAGTTTGTTACAACAGAAATTACTTTCTCACAGTCCTGGAGGCCGAAAGGTTGAAATCAAGATGTCAGTGGGCCTGCTCCCTCTGAAACCTGCAGGGGAGAGTCCTCCCTTGCCTTTCCTAGCTCCCATTGCTTTGCTGGCAATCTTTGGTTTTCATTGGCTCATAGATGCCACACTCCAATTCTCTACCTTTACATAGTGTCTTCTTTGTGTCTGTCTTCATGCAGCTGTATTCTTATAAGGAATAAGAATTAGGGCTCATATTGAATTAGGGGTCCACTCTATTCCCCTAAGACCAAGTCTTAACTAATCACATCTGCAATGGCCCTATTTTCAAATGAGGTCACATTCTGAGGTACTAGGGATTAGGACCTCAACATATACTTTGGAGGGACACAATTCATAAGACATTTTAAATATATAAATGCATATATACTGCATATACTGAGTGGCCAGATTATTATGATCTCTGAATGCATAATAATCTGGCCACTCAGTGTATATATATATATATATATATATATATATATATATATATATATATATATATATATATTAGAAGTCTGGTGAATGAATTTGTGCATGGGTGGGGTCTGGCTAGCCTTGGTGGTGGGGACTGAGGTAGAGAGGGCCCTTGAGGGCGAAATCAGGCCAGCAGAGGAGGGCAGTTGGGGGCAACCAGGCTGGCAGGGGAGAAGAGTTGGGGGTGATCAGACAGGCAGAGGCAGTTGGGGGTGAGATCAGGCTGGCAGGAGAGGGCATTAGGGATGGTCAGGTAGGCAGGCAAAGGCAGAGAGATTAGAGGTGATCAGGCAGGCAGGCAGAGGGGTTAGGGGCAATCAGGCAGGCAGGCAGGTGAGAAGTTAGGAGCCAGCAGTCCCAGATTGTGAGAGGGATGTCCCCAATTGGAGAGGGTGCAGGCTGGGCTGAGGGAACCCCCCACCCATGCACCAATTTTATGCACCAGGCCACTAGTATTCTTATAAATGAGGATCAATTGTAGGAGAATTGTTTAATCATTTTATTGAAAAGAATAAAATTACACAAAACTTAAGTCTCAGCTAGAAGAGCCAGAACCTGTGGTCATTGTACGAAGAGAACTGAGCTTTTGAGAGGAGGGCCTAACCGTCATCTGGAAGTTGTCTCTTGCTTCTGGCAACACAGGAATTTCCCTCAGGAAAATAGATCGCCATGGGTCTAGCTCAGCACCAGGTGCCAAGGAAGGCATAACTGTCATCTGGAGATGATAATGAGGAAGAATGATTCCACAGAATGAAGCAAGGCATTTATTGGGATCCAGTTTCCTTCAACTCTATTTGCACAGCCACTGTCAGCAGTTCCCTGCATGCTCCTTCCCAGCCCTTTGCTGTTCCGCAAATGTCTGAGGCTTCTTGCCAACAGACCTAACCACGAGACAGCCTTTTTCGGCATGTTCGTCAGCTCTGTTAGCTACATCTTGTGCCTTGCATCTCACATTAATTTATCAGCAGATGAACATTTTGGCCAGAGCAAGATAGTGAATGTTTCCACTTCTAAAATAACAGAAATTAGTATAGAAAATAAATGTCATTTCCATTTATTGATTATTCCCTATCATGTACCTGCACACTTCATTTTTAAATAAAAATAAATAAGTAAGCTGAAGCCTGGCCAAGCATGGCTCAGTGGTTGGTTTAGCATTGACCTATGAGCCAGGAAGTCACAACTGGATTCCCATTCAGGGCACATGCCTGGGTTGCGGGCTCGATCCCCATGGTGGGGGGGGGGGGGGTGCTGGAGGCAGCCGATCCATGATTCTCTCTCATCATGGATGTTTCTCTCCTCTCTGTCCTGCTCCTCACTGTTATGCTGCCCTCACACTAGCCCTGAAAGCCATCTAAGTTAATGATTACACCAGATTTAAAATTTGAATGGCATGTCATAAACTATACCTCAACAGGCACCGCTAGATCATTAGATCCCCAGGTTAAACCTTAGGTACCTCTATTATCTTTATTTCACAAGAGTTTGCAATAAGACTCAAAACCGTTAACCTGACTGAAATCACACAGTGAGAAAGTATGAAAGACATGCAGGCATACTTTGGGCATATAACCCTTCAGCTTCCCCGAAGAATCCACGTTCAATGAAGCAGCCTTTTCTACGTGAAACTTTGCCGCCATCAAGCACATTTAGCTTTTCTCCCAGTCCTTCTGTCCATCGGTGACATATACGTGGCCCCCACTATGTGCAGAAGGCCAAGTACAGGACCTACAACCAAGGCCACAATTACTCTCACAGGCGCTCAGGGTACCCGCAGGCCCTAGAGTGCTTTTGTTTGGACGACTTTTGCCTTTTCAGTTTCTCGGGAGCACATCTGGCCTCCGAATAGAGTTAACAGAGGGTTATAATAAAACATTTTCCAAATGGCTTCCTGATTGTTATTCTGGTTTTTAAAGCACATCATGATTTGAGATGGCATTTAACTCACCTTAAAAGCAGGACCAGAAGTTTTCTTTAAAAATAGAACTGTCCCTGTAACATAAAACTCAACTCACTGTGAAACTCGAAGCTTTTTGAACTGGATATTGAGTGACCTCAAACTTGAGAAAAGGTATTCAGTACCCCCGAGGCACAAACACCCTCTCCAGGGCCAATGCTGCTACCATCAGCCACCATCCCAGCCACCTCTTTCCAGTTGGTATTTATAGATTTTTCCAGAAGTCTGTTTTGAGCATTTTGGCTTTTCCCACCCCTCCATGAGAGAGAAGAGTGGTACTGCTTCAAGAGACTCTTGTAATATGGGGGTTTACCCAGCAGTCTTCACAGGGTGGACCCCTGGCTGTCTCCCAAACACTTCCAGGGGGTTCACAGGGTCAAAACTCATTGCATAAGGAAACTAAAACATCGTTTGCCTTCTGGCTGTGTTGCTATTTGCACGGAGAGTGAAAAGCAATGGAGAGTAAACCAGTGATGCCTGAGCACAGATCAAGGCACCAAACTAAGCAGCAGTCGTTGTATTCTTTCCCACCACACAGTCACGGAGAAAAAGGACACAAAGGTTCACATTAGCATATCCTTGATCAGGAAGTCATAAAAATGATTAATTCCCTTCCATGATCTATGAGAAAGTGATGGGAGAACATGCACAGCGCCTCACCTGCACACAGAAGGACCACGCTGTCTTCAGAAAAACTTTTTTTTTTTTTAATATATTTTATTGATTTTGTACAGAGAGGAAGGGAGAGAGATAGAGAGTTAGAAACATCGATGAGAGAGAGTCATCGATCAGCTGCCTCTTGCACACCCCCTACTGGGGATATGCCCGCAACCAAGGTACATGCCCTTGACCGGAATCAAACCCGGGACCCTTCAGTCCCCAAGCCGACGCTCTATCCATTGAGCCAAACCGGTCCCGGCCAGAAAAACTTTTTGTGTGATTTTTTTCTGCTACTTTTTTTCATGGAATACTGTACTGGTTTCCTATTGCTGCTTTAACAAAATGCCACAAGCTTAGTGTCTTAAAACAGCACAAATTGAATATCTTGCATTTCTGGAGGTAACTAGTCTGACACAAATCTCACTGAGGTCAGCAATAAATTCCTTCTGGAAGCTCTAAAAACAAAATCCATGTTTTTGTGTTTCCCACCTTCTAGAATCCACCTGCAACTTTTGGCTTGTGGCTTCTTCTTCTACATTCAAAGCCAGCAGAATAGCGTCTTCAAACCTCCTGCCTCCGTCTCTCACTCCTAAGGACCCTTGTGATTGCACGGGCCCACCCTGGTAACATAGGACAGTCTCCCCATCTTAAAATTCTTAACTGAGTCACTTATCTGATGTTTCTTTTGCCATGTAAAGTTTAGGTTCCAAAGGTTAGGACATGGACATCTGGGGGCAGGGGGCAGGGTATTATTCTGCTTCCCGAAAACATTGTTTTTACTTGAAATAATGAATAATAGACAAAACATGATTATTCAGAATTGGGTATTTGGCAGACATTTTATCAAAATCAACAAAGTAAGTCTGTAACTTCTTGGAAGACAGCTCATAGTATTTGTTACCAAAGATAAAATTCAAGTTCTCAAATGAAATTGAATGTTTTGATAAACTTGCACACATCACAATAAACTTTATAGCTCCCCAATTTGTAAGGACTTTTCTCACCAGATTAATAGTGTGGATTTCTTTATATTGAGTCATAAACAAGTTCACATTTAAAGACCCATTCAGCTAAGTGAACCAACATTTTTCAAATGATAACTGCATGCTAATATAAAATCATGCATGGTTAAATGATTATTGCACATTATTTGATATGCAAAAGAATCAATAGATTTTAATGCAATAGAATGTTAAAAGTTGTTCATATGGTTTTAACTTCCACCTTTAAGAAATTACCACTTTCAAACTTTGGTATAGTATTAAAGAAGACTACTCACAAATTACCTGAAGAGGCCATCAAAAAACACCTCTCTTTCCAACTATGTCTCTGTGTCATGCCAGATTTTCTTTGTATATCTCAATTTTTTAAAAAGAGATTAACAGATTAAATGCAGAATAAAATCTTAGAATCTAGTTATCATCTGTTAGGCCAGGCAACAAAGTTATTTGCAAAAATGAAAAACAATGACACTCTTCTCATTGATGTTTGTTTGGGAAATGTAATTTTCATTTAAAATAATTAAGTTAAAATTTAATGGGTTTGTTATTAAGTGAATTAATAAATATTTTAACTAGTCAGTTTTAATTTCCTGTAAGTATTAATAGCTATCATTAATAGGTCATATAATTCAAATAGTCATTAGAGCCCTCAATAATTTTAAGAGTGAAAAGAGGTCCTGCCCTAGCTGGGTTTGCTCAGTGGTTAGAGAGTCGACCCACAAACTGAAGGGTCCCGGGTTTGATTCCAGTCAAGGGCCTGTACCTTAGTTGCAGGCTCTGTCCCTGGCCCTGGTTGGAGCAATTGCCAGAAGCAACCAATTGATATGTCTCTCTCACATTGATGTTTCCCTTTGTCTCTTTCCCTTCCTTTCACTCTCTCTGAATATCAATGGAAAAAATATCCTCAGGTGAGGAATAACCAAAAAAAAAAAAAAAAAAAAAATTAGAAAAGTAATCCTGGCATCAAGAACCATTAATCTACCTTATACCTACCAGTTTTCTCTACTTTTATATAGAAAACAGAAGAAATTGTCATAAAGTAAATAGGGTGTTTTGGTTTTTTTCTATTAAGCTCTAGGCTTTGCTTCTTGTTCCTTAGTCCAAGACCCCAGAGCCTTTGTCCTGTCACCTTCTCTAATATCAATGAGACATGTTTCACATCTAAGTACTTAGAGGTAGAAGTTCTACCTCATTTCAAGTTCCCATAGGCCAGGATTTGTAGGGTTAATGGCAATGAAGCATTGTGCTGTGAGTTGCATATAATTATAAGCATGAAATAAAAACATAGCATATGTCAGCAATATGTTCCCTCCGGAGGCCAAATTCCATGAAGTCAATTCTCTGGATGAGACTGCAGCGTGTGTGCCACATGACTCATATTGCACACTTCCAGCCTGTGTCATCTCCTGAGGTATGCAATGTTAATCCTCCGTGTTTGACGACAAGCTTCTGAAATGCATGTAATCCTCAACCTATTCTGTGTGAGGAACTTGGCCAAGGTAAACCTAACACCTAAAAGCTGATCTTGCCTTGGCTTTAGCAGGTGACATTCCATAGACAAAGCAACCAACTAAACCAACTCTCAAACCAGAATAGCAATTCTTTTCTTTCTTTCTTTTTATTATTATTATTTTTTATTTTGTAATCAAGGGTGCAGAAACATTATCCCATGAACAGAGGGTGGCATTTTGACCGAAACCAGGGGCATACTGATTTACATACTCTGCTCCTCTATCCCAGCGGAGAGCCCATGTCAGGCTTACTTAAACCTGAGGCTCCAAGTAGGAGCCAAGCGTGCTCAGGTAAGAGGGACGTAAAATGACACGTGGAATCCTGGCTCCCATCCCTAACCAGCTGCAGAGGCCAGGCCTGGACGCCATCACAAAAAGAGCTGGCTGCCGGCTTTGCCAACCATGGCTGCCATTACCTGCCATGGCCAAGGCAGGCCTCCCACCAAGGGAGGCAGAGGAGGAACAGGTAGCAACCAACTCAATACTGAGCAAATGGTTCCTACACCAACATGTGAAGAAGAAAGAGCAGGTGTTCCAGCCCCTTTCTTATGCCATTTCCCACTCTGGGAGACCATGTATCACTTTACCATTAGATGACTGAGTACTGACATCCACCTCTACTCCAGTGTATTAACTAGCCAGGGCTGTCACAACAAAGGGTTACAAACTGAGTGACTTAACAGAAAGTTATTCTCTCCTAGTTCTGGAGGCTGGAATTCCAAGACCTAAGTGCTGGCAGGGCTGATTCCTTCTGAGGACTGCAAGGGAGGGTGTTGCATGCCTCTCCGCTCGCCGCTGCTGGTTTACCGGCAGTCTTTGGCCTTGGCTGACTTACAGATACATCAGCTCAATCTCTGTGTGGATGTGGATATGGTCTCTTCCGCGTGTGTGTGTGTGTGTGTGTGTGTGTGTGTGTGTCCAACTTTCCTTTTTATAAGGACACCAGTTGTATTAGATTGAGGTTCTCAACTTAATTTGATCACCTGCAAAGACCCTATTTAAAAAAAAAAAAAAGAAAGAAGAAAGAAGAAAGAAAGAAAGAAAGAAAGAAAGAAAGAAAGAAAGAAAGAAAGAAGAAAGAAAGAAAGAAAGAAAGAAAGAAAGAAAGAAAGAAAGAAAGAAAGAAAGAAAGAAAGAAAGAAAGAAAGAAAGAAAGAAAAGAAAAAGTTGCTCTAGTGGTTCCAGTGGAGAGAGAGGAGGAAGCAGGGAGCAGGGTGGCTGGGGGGGACCCGCCTCTGTGCTCGCGGCCAGGAAAGGAAGCCTGAGTCCTCTGCGCGAGCTGCGGGAGGGCCGGCAGTGGGAAGGCGATGGTGGAGATAGATAAACGTGGACAGCATCATCCCACAGCTGCTGGAAGTAAGAGGGTCCATGCCCAGCTCCAAGAGAATGAAATCACAGGACTGTGCTTAAAATCGCGGGAGATCTTACTCAGCCAGCCTATCCTGCTAGAACTTGATGCAACGCTCAAAGTCTGCGGCGATATCCATGGGCAATACTATGATTTGCTTCGGCTCTTTGAGCAGGGTGGTTTCCCACCAGAAAGCAACTACCTGTTCCTCGGTGACTATGTGGACAGGGGGAGGCAGTCCCTGGAGACCATCTGCCTCTTACTGACATACAAAATCAGATACCCCGAGAATTTTTTTCTTTTCAGAAGAAACCATGAATGTGCCAGCATCAATACAATTTACGGATTTTATAATGAGTGTAAAAGAAGATATAACATTAAGCTGTGGAAAATTTTCACAGACTGCATTAGCTGTTTGCCGATAGCAGCCATTGTGGGTGAGAAAATATTTTGCTGTCATGGAGGTTTATCACCAGATCTTCACTCTATGGAACAAATTTGGCAAATTACGCGACCAACTGATGTACCAGATCAAGGTCTTCTTTGTGATCTTTTGTGGTCTGATCCCGATAAAGATGTCTTAGGCTGGGGTAGAAATGACAGAGGAGTGGCCTTCATCTTTGGTGCAGAAGTGGTTGCAAAATTTCTCCGTAAGCATGATTTGGATCTTATATGTAGGGTCCATCAGGTGGTTGAAGATGGATATGAATTTTTTGCTAAGAGGCAATTGGTCACTCTGTTTTCTGCACCCAATTACTGTGGAAAGTTTGACAATGCTGGTGCCCTGATGAGTGTGGATGGAACACTAATGTGCTCTTTTCCAATTTTACTTTTTTAAATATATTTTATTGATATTTTACAGAGAGGAAGGGAGAGAGATAGAGAGCTAGAAACGTCGATGAGAGAGAAACATCGACCAGCTGCCTCTTGCACACCCCTACTAGGGATGTGCCCGCAACCAATGTACATGCCCTTGACCGGAATTGAACCCGGGACCTTTCAGTCCGCAGATCAACACTCTACCACTGAGCCAAACTGGTTTCGGCGACTCTTTTCAAATTTTAAAGCCTGCAGAGAAAAAGAAGCCGAGTGCCATGAGACCCGTAACACCTCCAAGGGGTATGATCACAAAGCAAGCAGAGAAATAGATATCATTTTGACTCTGCCTAGTTAGGACTTGTAACATATAGTATATAAACTTCATTTTTAAAACTGTAATGTGTTTTGATCAGCTTGCTCAAATAGTGTGTTCCATTTTTTCAGTTAATGAATGGCATTTGCTGGTTATAACAGCAAATGAAAGACTTCACTTCCAAGAAAAAAATTTTTTCAGTTCTCTCTTCCTTTTGCAAACAAATTTAATGATGGTGTTAAAGCTGTGCACCCCCAGACAGTTTATCCTGTCTAAGGGGTAAGTGTACAATTGACTTCCTTTTTTTAGTTCAGTAAAACCCATGGATAATGTAAATGCTTGTTTTCTTTAGGATATAAAGAGAGCCCTAGGGTGCTCAGTCTGTATATGTTATTGTCATAAAATGCATACTGTTGATACAAATCACTGTGAACATTTTTTTTTTTTTTTAGGAATTTGTTTCAAAGGGATTGCTTATTTCTTTCATTGTCTTGTCATGTACAAACTGGTTTTTATAGCTATCAACATTAGGAGTAACTTTCAACCTTGCCAGCATCACTGGTATAATGTATATCTAATTAAAGCACAGTTTCCTCTACCTTATACTTAAAATGACAAAGCCATTATTTTCAATGTTTGTGACTCTTTCCTAAACCCAAAGTTTCTGTTGAAATATGTATTGACATACCCCCAAGGATAAGGAGGTATGGTTTGTGTATCCATGCCACCTTCTTAAGGATTCAAAACCAGGTTTTTGAGTTTGAATAGCAATTAGTAACATAGTGCTGTTTAAGCTATCAATGATTAAAGTTAATAACATTTTGTACAATTTCCATATAGTCTATTCATTAAGTAATCTTTTTACAGTTTCATCAGGCCTGAACCTGTCCATTCAGAAAGCTCCAAATTATAGAAACAATACTGTTCTATACGACTGAGTGATTATGCTTTTTTTGGCCTACAGTTTTTATTCTGCAGTGAAGTTGAGGCTTATAAGTCAAAACAAAAGAACTAACTTATCTATCCACCAGTTTATACATAACTTACATTATCTATGACTTTTTTAAACCCAAGATCTGTTCAAAAGAAATCTGTTTCAAGAGATGACCGTGTACAATACCATGTGATGAAAGTGACTTGTTAAATGACGAACTTGTTAAATCCTCTCAGTGTCAATTTATCAGCACAATACACACAGGAGAACTATTGATAGCATATTGACTAGATGTTACTGAATAAATTGCTCTGGAAACCAAGAGAAAAGAAAGAAAGAAAGAAAGAAAGAAGAAAGAAAGAAAGAAAGAAAGAGAGAGAAGAGAGAGAGAGAGAGAGAGAGAGAGAGAGAGAGAGAGAGAGAGAGAGAGAGAGAAGGGAGGGAGGGAGGGAGGGAGGGAGGGAGGGAGGGAGGAGGAAGGGAAAGGAAGGAAGGAAGGAAGGAAGGAAGGAAGGAAGGAAGGAAGGAAGGAAGGAAGGAAGGAAGGAAGGAAGGAAGGAAGAAAGGAAGGAAGAAAGGAAGAAAGAAAGAAAAGAAAAGAAGAAGTTCACATATTCAGGTCCTGGGAGTTAAAACTTCAACATTTTGGGGGGAGGACACAATTCAACCGAAAGTATGCGATGTAAAAACATATCTAGTAAAAGGCTGAATTTGATTCTGTGACTCAACTTAGAGCCTAAGTGCTGCTCTCACACAATAGAGATTACCCGAGAAGAAAGAAAAGGGGAGGAAGGGCCCTGGATTCTTTAAGGCACAGTTATCTGCCCTCTGGTATGTTGTGACCCAGTCAATGCCTGGGTTCTAACAGGCTGTTAAGCTTCCTTGGAACATGTTCCATTTGAGTGGCCACATTAGAGAAGAGGTTGCTCATTTCAAGTCACAAAACCACTTGTTTTCTGCTTTGTTCAAATGGCAATTATTGAGGAACCAGAATGTATGTGTGTGTGTGCAGTCCCAGCTTTTGCCCTCCCGTTCCATTCTTAACCCTCCACTCCCTCTGCCTTCTACCTCAGGGGGCTGACTCTGTAGGCTTTGTTACCCAGGCCCCCAGGACAGCTGGATTCTGGCCAGAGCAGGCCACTGGCCGGTGCTGAGAGCCACTAGGAGTGCAGGCCCAAGGGAGAAGCAGTGCTTCGCCCTGGCTCATGTTTCCCTTGAACATTCGCAGCGTTCCTCTGGCTTCTTCCAGATGACCTGACCTCCGGGCACCCTGTGCCCCTGCCTGCCCTTCCCCTAGTGGTGCCAGTGGTTTCTCTAGGTTACCTCACTGACCTTTATTTGGCACCAGCTTCCCTGTCACCAGTTTAACCGATGCCCTGAATGTATCCCCTCGATTCTGGTCTGAAAACGGCAACACCTCAATAGCAATGAGCACACTCAGCACCAGATCCAGGTCTTTATAAGTCATCCTTCACTAACAGGAGTCTGAGATCCTTAGAGAGGTGGCTGGTTTCAGGGCTATTCTGGGGAAAGAAGAATATGAGCATGGAGTATTTTTGGGAGTCAAAATGTAAAGAGATGCTCAAGGAACAATGGGGGCATGTCAAAAGGACACAGAAGACAGCTGGACGGGGCTCCTTCTGGTCAAAATAGGGACAAATAGAATATCAAAATAGTAAAAGCAACATTACCATTCATTGGACATTATTACAAAACCAAGAATTTATACTGACACGCCTTAATTAATTAAAGTTGGGTGAGGAACAGGAGTTTAATATAGTCTCAAAATAACTTCTCTCCTCAAATATCAATACTTAGTCACTACATGGGGAAATGTTAGTTTTACAGTAGAGAAGTCTGACAGGCTTCTAAGTAAGTTACCAGAGTGATCATGATCAGTAATAGAACAAATAAAAATACATGCCACCTGATAGAATGTATTGATAAGAACACGGCATCACTACTGTGTAAGTCCCATCAACACATACACCTGAATCTAATCATGAGGAGACATCAGTCAAAGCCAACTTGACGGATATGCTACAAAACAAATGGCCTACAAAATTCCAAAGTGACAAGATCATGAAAGCTTGTGATTGTTTCACAGTTAAATAAATAAATAAATAAATCTCTCTGCCAAAAATTCAAAGTAGTTTCTGTTTTTCTGTTATATCTGATTGGTATCCTCACCTTCTAAATAGTGAATTCTTACATTAGTTACAATAGCCAAGATATGGAAGCAACCCAAGTACCTATCACTGGATGTGTGGATAAAAAAGAAGTGGTAACCAAAAAAACTAAGATACCTAGGAATAAACTTAATTAAGGAGATAAAAGACTTATATGGGGAAAACTACACGACACTGAAAAAAGAGATAGAGGAAGATGTAAACAGATGAAAGAACATACCATGTTCATGGATTGGTAGAATCAATATTATCAAAATGTCCATACTTCCCAAAGCAATTTATAAGCTAATGCACTCCCCATTAAAATACCAATGTCATACTTCACAGACCTAGAAAGAACTCTCCAAAAATTCATCTGGAACAAAAAAAAAAAAAAAAAAAAACGAATAGCCACAGCAATTCTGAGAAAGAAGAATAAAGTAGGAGGGATCTCAATACCAGATTTCAAGCTGTATTACAAAGCCACTGTTCTCAAAAGAGCCTGGTACTGGCACAATAACAGACATATAGATCAATGGAATAAAATAGAGAATCCGGATATCGACCCAAACCTCTATACTCAATATTTGACAAAGGAGGTATGAACATACAATGGAGTCAAGACAGTCTCTTCAATAAATGGTGTTGGGAAAATTGGACAGATACTTGCAAAAAAATGAAACTAGATCACCAACTTACACCATACACAAAAAATAAACTCAAAATGGATACAGGACTTAAACATAAAACAGGAAACCATAAAAATACTAGAGGCATCCACAGGTAGCAAAATCTCTGACATATGCCAAAAGAACTTCTTCACTGATACTGCCCCTAGGGCAATGGAAGCTAAAGAGAAAATAAACAAATGGGACTACATCAAAATAAAAAGCTTTTTTACAGCAAAAGAAACCATCAACAAAACAACAAGAAAGCCCACTGTATGGGAAAACATATTTGCAAATGTTATCACTGATAAAGGTTTAATCTCCAACATCTACAGACAGCTTATACAACTAAATAAAAGGAAGATAAATGATCCAATTAAAAAATGGGCAATGGACCTAAATAGAATATTTTCAAAAGAAGACAGAAGGAAGGCCAAGAGGCACATGAAAACATGCTCAAAGTCACTAATTATTAGAGATGCAAATCAAAACAACAATGTGGTACCATCTCACACCTGTCAGAATAGCCAACATCAACAAATCAACAAACGACAAGTGTTGGCGAGGTTGCGGAGAAAAAGGAACCCTTGTGCACTGCTGGTGGGACTGCAGACTGGTGCAACCACTGTGGAGAACAGTATGGAGTTTCCTCAAAAAACTGAAAATGGAAATTCCATTTGACCCAGTAATCCCACTCCTAGGAATATATCCTAAGAAACCAGAAACACCAATCAGAAAGGATATATGCACCCCTATGTTCATAGCAGCACAATCTACAGTAGCTAGGATTTGGAAACAGACTAGATGCCCATTAGCAAATGATTGGATCAAAAACTATGGTACATCTACACATTGGAATACTATGCTGCCATAAAAAGAAGGAATTCTTATCATTTGCAGCAACCTGGATGGAATTGGAGAACATCATGCTGAGTGAAATAAGCCAGTCAATGAAAGAGAAACACCACATGACCTCACTTATTTATGGATAATAAAGAACATTCTAAACTGATTAACAAAAAGATAGATACAGAGACAGTAAAGCAACAAACAGACTCAAAGTACAGCGGGGAGGGGAGGGAGATCTGGGGGAGATAAGAGATCAACCGAAGGACTTGCATGCATACATATAAGCAAAACCAATGGATGAAAAATTCTGGGGAGGGAGGGCATGTATGGGAGTGGGGGAGGGGGCAATGGTAACATATGTACACATATAATACCTTAATAAAAAAAAATGAAAAAAAAAGATGTGGTATTCTGTATATACACAATGGAATACTACTCTGCCATATACACAAAAAGAAAATCTTGCCATTTATGACAACATAGATGAACCTAAAGGGTATTATGCTAAGTAAAATAATTCAGGCAGAGACAAATACCTTATGATTTCACTTATATGTGGTATCTAAAGAACACTATAAACAAACACAAAAGAAATAAACTCATAGGTAAGGAAAACAAACTAATGGTTGTCAACTAGGCGGAGGTTTGGGGGCTGAATAAAAAAGGTGAAGAGGTTAAAAAATACAAATAGGCAGTTGCAAAACAGTCTCAGAGATGTAAAGTGCAGCACAGGAATATAGTCAATAATAAAATAACTGTGTGTGGTGCCAGGTGGGTACTAGACTTGTCAGGGAGACCACTTTGTAAAGTTTATAATTGCCTGATCACTAAGCTACACATCTGAAACTAATACAAAATGCTGAATGCCAACTGTAATTTAAAAATAAAATTTAAAATGCAGACCTCTATTTAATAGACCTTAGATTTAACAGACAAAATTTCTGGTCTGTATGTCATATGTGAAAGTTAACACCCTGTCAAATTTTAAATGCTGTTAACAAAGATTTGCTTGAATTAAATTAACAGGTTATTTTTATTATTAATTCACTGTTATTTTTAAACAAATTTTAGCATGTAGGCCACATGTTGGAAAAAACACTGTAGTAATTTTGCCAACATGAATAAATATTACACATCTACAACTGTAGTCTGTCCTGTGAGCAGTAGTTTGATGACCCCTGATCTAGAGGAACAACACCCTATTTACTTTGATTAATTGCCTTAAGGTTCATCATTCAGTCTATGGTATGGATGAGTATGAAATAAGAATTCTTCTTTTTAGATACAGTTCTTACCTATATCTCCAAAGCTATTAGAAAACTCAAAAAACTCTCCTCAGCCAATGCCACAAATTATAAAAGTCACATGTTTACACACACACTGCAGAAACAAAAGGGTGAGAGTGTGGGGAGATAGGCTAATGTGCGAATGTTCTGGTTCTTAATCATCTGCCTCTTTTTTCTCTCAGTCATTTAATAACTGCAGTGGCATCAAACCAAGTGGCTAAGCTTCCTTGGTTTGTGGTAGGGAGGGTATCATTAGCTACCTATAAATCTCTGCTGCTCTCTGGTGGCAACATGGAGCTTTAGAGCATTTTTCAGAAAAGTTGAGTGCAGTAGAATTTAGAAACTAAGTTCACAAAATAGTTTGGGACACTTGAACTAAGTCCGAGTGACTGGAGTATTTTCAAATTTACTAGGAGGAATCATAATCAAATCTCTAGAATCTATAATAATAAAAGCGTAATATGCTAATTAGACCAGACCTTTCAGACGAAGCCAGGGCTGTGAGGGAAGCCTAGGTCCCAGGTGTCAGAGGGAAGCAGGTACTGGCAGCGAAGGAAGGAAGGCTTACTCTTGCATGAATTTTGTGCATCAGACCTCTAGTACTTCTAGATCATATTTTCTGGCGTATAAGACGACCCCCCTAATTTTACAGTTCAAACATAGGTTTAGACCCAGACCGGTTTGGCTCAATGGATAGAGCGTCGGCTTGGGGACTGAAGGGTCCCGGGTTAGATTCCGGTCAAGGGCATGTACCTTGGTTGCGGGCATATCCCCAGTACGGGGTGTGCAAGAGGCAGCTGATTGATGACTCTCTCTCATCGATGTTTCTAACTCTCTGTCTCTCTCCCTTCCTCTCTGTACAAAATCAATAAAATATATTTAAAGAAAAAAAAAAAAACACATAGGTTTAGGCCTATATTCGCTGTATAAGACTACCCCCCACTTCCGAGGCAACACCAGTTCTTTTTTTAATAGACCGCCTCTCTGACTCTGGCCAGTCTGAGCAGGCTTTTTTTTGTTTCAAAAGTCGTCTTATATGCCGGAAAATACGGGTAAGTAGCTATCCTTGGTCATAAATCCTCATGGTCCTCTACCTGGACAAGCACCAGTTTTTCTAACCCCCGATGATTGTTTTCTTCCTTTCTCTTAAGCAGGAGCATCACAACCAATGACCTGTGGCTCAAAAGAAGCTTTATTTCTTTCGGAATTTTGGATAGGGCACAAAAAGGCACAGCAGAGAGTTGAAGGAGAATAAGTGTTTACCTAGAAGTTGGCTGATAGCAAAGGAATTTTTAATACATATTACAATTCCAGGTGGTAATGTAGATGAATGGCAGCAGATTTTGCTTCTCTTCAACACTGAAAAAAGGTCTGTATTTCTAATGCCCTAATCACACCAGAGAGGCAGCGAGCCCCAACTTCAGTTTTCTCAGCCCTTTGGGAATGGGTTGACAGTTTGTATCAGGAAATAGTTAGGCCACTGTTTTCCTACCAGGTTTGTGGCTCCTAGTGACTGAAGTCAAACAAAGAGGAGAGGGATTCCAGAACCCAGAGGTAAAGAAGAGTAAGAACAGAAAGACAGCTTGAATAGTCCGCGAGCCGTGCCTGTCCCTCCACTGTGGTCCCTGCATCCCAGCTCCTGGCTAGAGACTCATACCTTGTAGGGACTCAGCATGCGCTTCTAAATGAGTGAAGAAATAAATGAGTAACTAACCTAATGTTTATGAGAGTGGTTTACAAACTCACAGCACTCTACAGATGCCTTCTTATTCTTATGAGAAGCAGAGAAGACACAAATTACAAATCAGGAGATAATAATGGCTTATACAGAAGGAAGTTCTTTCCAAACTCATAATTCCATGTCTCACTTCTCAATTTCAAAGCATCACAGAACTTTGGGGTTGCAAGGGATTTTAAGGCTTTTCTGGTCCAAATACTCTGATGGTCTCAATCTTCCCACCAAGCAGTGGTCACCCAGCCTCTGCTCGGACACTTCCAGAGCAAAGAAAGTCAACATCTACAAACACATTTTGCATTTTTTGGTGGGGAAAGGGAGTTGGAGCGGTCTGTAAGGGCAGGAACAGGAGGGCTGGACTGTGCTTTTCAGTATGATAGCCACTAGCTGCAGGTGGCTACTAACACTCGAAATGTGACAAGCTTCAATTGAGGTGTGCTATGATTTTTAAGGCAATATTTTGTAAAGAATATAAAATATTCTATTCATTTTTATAATGACATGAAGTCATAATTCTTGCATATATTGAGTTAAATATATTATTAAAATTAATGGCGCCTATTAATCTGATCTTTTTACCTTTTAAATGTGATTTCTAGACCATTTAAAGTACATGTATATCTCACATTATATTTCTCGTGGACAGCACTGGTCTAGAGAGCATATTTTGCCTTTCTCTCGGTTTAGCAGGATAAAAATGATGTCATTAGGAGACACTGATTTGGAAACCCGGTCTACTTTTAGTATGGAAATTTAAATCTTTATAAGTTGAATCCCATCCATTCTCTCGTGATCCTTTTTTGCTGGCTGTTCCCTTGTCTCTAAAATGGAAGTAGTTTTTCTTTACCTTCACATCAAGCCCTATGGATTCATTGTCAGCCTCTCACTAATGACAGATTTCTGTTGCCCTGGAGACAGTGTACAAGGACTATGTTGACTCAGTGCAAAAAAGAATCCTCTAACAGCATGAGAATGGTTTGCTTGAATGGACACTACCCCAGATAGCAGACAAATCCTATATTTTATAGCATCTGAAGTGTAACTACAGCTAAAAATAGGAAAGACAAATATTCTCAGAAGCTCCCTGATAGCAAAAACAATAAATCTTAACCAATTATTATAAAACATACCGTTATTTTTACTATATGACTATAGCTTTTGTGTGTGTGTGTGTGTGTGTGTGTGTGTGTGCGTGCGTGCGTGTGTGTAAGTAATAATTCTTAAAGTGGCAGTGCCTCTGCCATTTAGGACAAAAACAATCCTTAAGTAATAAGGGATACTTCTATTCTTAAACATCCATTTGATTATCATTTGACATTGTATCTATACTTTAAAAGTTTAAACCTTTTTAAATGGTTCATTGAATCATTTTAAGACAGGGCATAAAATGTGAAATCACTTCATTTTACTCATTTTAATCCCTCATTTTCTCATTGTACTCCCTGTCATGAATATTTTCAGGCTTTATGATTGACTCCTCCTTAAAGAGGAAGCACTGCCTCCTTACACACACACACACACACACACACACACACACACACACACACACACGCACGGGTCAGGATCACTTCTCCCTCTTCACTTCTTTCTCTTCCTCAACCCTGGAGGTAACCTGTTCTGAAGCTGTGGCTCAGCTATGAGCGTGAAGAACATCAGAATTTGTCAATGGATAAGTCAGAACTGCAACTGTGAAAGATGATTTTAGGCAATATTTGAATTGCCATATGATCCTAATATGGTAAATTGCCTAGGAAAGATAAAAAATGCATTTTCTGACATTTATGGCTATTAAACTTTGAATTTAGTGACAAGATTATGATTGATTGAGATTGTCTTTGGAGGTTTTAAGATTAGAGAAAAATCTGACCTATTTGAGCAGAATACATATTTTTTTAGAGTGATGAATTAAAAGAACTTTTACAGCCCTAACTGATTTGGTTCAGTGGATATAGAGCATCGGCCAGCAGACTGAAGGGTCCTGGGTTCCATTCTGGTTAAGGGCATGTACATTAGTTGCAGGCACATCCCCAGTAGGGAGTGTGCAGGTGGCAGCTGATCGATGTTTCTCTCTCATTGATGTTTCTAACCCTCTATCCCTCTCCTTTCCTCTCTATAAAAAATCAATAAAATATTTTTTTAAAGAACTTCTAGTGGCTTCTCCAGCTACACACATTTGGTTCAATAAGCTATTTCATGCAGCATTTCAACAAGTAAGACATTTTTCATCTTCAGGGGTCTTTTCTTAGGGATATTCCTCCATTTCAGAGCACGGTTTGACTGAACTAGTGAGTTAAGCAATGTTCTGTCGGTATGAGTTCCAGGCGTTCCAGGAAATCCAGTTTGATTACATAGAGAAAAAGAAAATAACTCATTCTTTTATCTGAGTGGGGGAATAAAACAGCATTGATGTTTCTCCTGGCCAGGCACACATTTCCTCTCTGGATAGTTCTCTGACCACCGGTCAGGGTGCAAGTAGAGGCTTCTCATTCTGTTTCACCAGAATTTGGCCACATAGCATTGAATAATTCTACAAAGCTCGAAGCAGTCTAGCTCGGTGGTTCTCAAACTTAGCGAGCATCACGCTTAGGCGAAGGGCTTGTTAAAGCACAAAGCGCTCACTCCCATTCTGCTAGCTCCCCGGTCAGCAGGCCTGAGGCTGGGCATTTCTGACGTGTTCCTGTGAACACTAACGTTGCTGGTCCAGGGACCACACTTTGAGAATCACTGATCCAAATACCAATTACTCCAGTGAACAGGTGCGAGAGCTGGTCTCTCAGAATTCAGACTTCGTTCTCCCCCCTGGATATCTTTTCAAAAGGCTTATTGAGGTCATTTTTCAAAATATTAAATCTAAGCATCAACATATGGACAGAACGATGGTTTTTCTATGCTTGACTAACTAAATAATTTGTGAGTGTGGAGCAGGACATTTTATTTAAAATATAGCCACTTTCCCTGGTGTTCGTTTCTACCAGGAAGAAAAAAACCCTAGGAAAATGAATTTGAATCCTCAAATTTTAGTCAGCGCAAATAAGATTCCTATTCATCATTCCTTAGCTTGTTTTCTTCTCATAATGTACACTTTTATGTTTAAATCCACTCAGCTTTGAGTAACTATAAAAATTTAATTTTAAAATAGTTTCAAATGCAACTAGAGTTTATATTTAAAATCTGGCTCCCCTGGAAATCTAGTGATTTTCTAAACTACTTAAACCTTGCAGGAGCACCTCAGAATTTACTCACGGCCTTGCAACTTTTATAAACCACATATTCATGTTTTCAGATCTTAATTACCACTAAAACATTTACACGGGACACTAATGAATATTAAGATGACTGGGTCACCAAGGAAAGCTCTAGTTAATGTCTAAGCAGTCTCTCTAAAATGATATGAGGGACAGAGCTTTGGCCAAGTTCTTCCCACCAGAAGAATGCTGTTCCTCACCCTCTCTGACAGAGCTCCAAGAAGATAGATGGAATGGAGTACTGTGCAGAGACTGAGCATACATGCCTGGGGAAGCCAATTGCAGCATGTCAACAGGGCTGAATCATCTGGAGATGTCTGAGGGCATTTCTCCAAACCTGAAAAGGATGCATAAATGATTGCTTCCTGTCAGACAGCTGAGGGCATTTCAATCTACATGTTATTACCTCTGACTGGCAAAACACCTCAACAGTTGAAGGCAATTTCTCCAATCTGACAATGGATTCTGTATACCAATCCAAAACCCTGGCCTTTGACATGTATGCTTTAGGACAATTTATATTAATAAAAAGCAAGGGGTCCTGAGACAAGAGAGAACTTGGCTTCTTTAGCTGAGGTCCTCTGATCCCCCCAAATGCCTTCCAAAATTATGTTTCATCTCTGGACTCTTGATTAATTTACAAGCAGCCACTTCTCCAGATTCATGAACCCCTTCAAGTTGCTGGGTTAAGACCACTGGCATTACTCCCTGATGACCCAGCCTCTCATCGGGAGTTCACTGCATGCCTGTGTGAATGTGAGAAAACCTTACGGGGCTGGGGTGGAAAGCCCTTCAGAATGTACCTACCCTGCCTCTAGCTCTATGAAGGCTAAATATTTCTGACTGCAACTCTTTTAAGGTATGACTGAATCATCATGTGAATGAGTACATTCAAAAAAAAAAAAAACAGCTGCAAAGAAGGACAAAAAAGAGGGGGGATAGACTATGAAATTTATTGATAATAAATGATCTCTGATCCATAAAAGTGATGCAGGTGCCACTAAAAATTAATACTTTCCAGATAAGGAGATGCCACATCCATTTTGCATGACAGTAGACTCCTGGATGCTGTGGGATTCTGCACCTCCACCTTAGGACATTCATCAGCACTCAGAGAGCCCCTGAGGTGGCCAGGATGGTGAAAGGTCTGAAAAGTGTGTCTTTGGGGGAACATTTCAAAGAACCTAAAGTGAGTGGCTGGAGAGGAGTTGGACGTAGGCAGGAAGGGGCACGTGAACATGGACGTTCCCTGGGAATATCTGAAGAGCTGTCTTGAGGGAGAGAAATTACACTTATCCTTTCCTCTGCAGGTGGAGGAATAAAAACCTATGAGAGCATCAGGCAGGTGGAGAACTCTGTCTTTAAGTCAGATTGTGAACTTAAACCTTGATTCCAGCCATCGTTGGATATGCAAACGTGAACAAACTAACCAGCCTGAGTGAGCCTCAGCTGTTCATCTGAAAGAGGGATGTCAGAAGTAGCTGTCTGTAGGTAAGATTTAAATAAGAAACAATAGCCTCGAGTGCTCACCTAATAGTAATCTGAGTCAATTAAACAGAGATGCCTGAAAATGCAATGAGCTGCCTCTGTGGGGGGCTGGGCACAGGCTAAGTGACCGTCTCCAGGGGCTGAGGAAAGTGTCCTGTATTACAGAACCAGGACCGTTTCCGTGCAAATCTCCTTTACTGTTGTTAACCTTCTCACCCCTGAGCCACACAGCACTTGCTTCATGCCCTTCTTGCAGGATGTGTCAGTTTCTCATCATCGTTTATGAGCACATCTGTCTCTCTCTTAGTTTGTGAGCGACTCAAGGCCACACTATCACTCATCCCAGTCCCCCAGGCATCTTGCCCGGTGCCTGGCCTATAGCAGCATCCGGTAGACACTGAAGGAAGATACAGGGAAGGCCTGCTGTGGGCTCGTGGCTGCTTCTCCACCCACATGGCAACTCCTCCAGGAAAGGGCCCAGCTAATAGTCCAGGGAGTTTGAGAATTCTTGTGATTATGCTAGAAACATCACTCATTGGACCCTGGTTTTCTGGGGGAATAAAGTGTTCTAATTGCACAGAATCAACTACATTGTGAATTTGTAGTTTGAGTCATTTCTTACTCCCAACATGTAAACTCCCTTCCTAGACTCACAGACCACATCTTCCAGCTGATAAAGCAGTTCAATTCACACCCGTGGAAATCCTTAGGCACATCCTCCTTTTTCTGTACCTGTGTTTCTAAAAGTGGCAAGAGGCATAATATTGCAGTCCAGCCATGGTCTGTCCTAACTAATATCTGCTCATTTACCGGAGAAGTCTGTTTGCATCGCTACCAACTCTGCTTCTTCTAGGTGCCTGAGCTCTTCTCTGGATAGAACTGAGGCATCTTTCAGGTCCCCAGACTTATTAATCTTTAATATGTTTGTCCAAGTGCTTACCCAAATATTAGTGTTCCTTTGGTTACTTAATAAAAACTTGAGGAGTACTAAATAATCTCCTAGGGCCTGACAGCGGTAACAGACAGCTTCCAAATTTGCTTAAATTATAGCCAGTGAGTAACTTAGGCAATTACAGAAAGTACTTCAACTAGCATTCCCTGCAGAAGATAAGTTTTAATACTCTATATAGTACTCTGAATAAAATCTGTTCTTGCAGAACCGAAAGTCCCCAAACTACCTCAGAGCTCAGAGTGAGGTACAAATAAAGCAGTGCCGGAACCGGCAGTCCTGCTGACCCACGGCATGTCACCCTGTGACCTGGAGCATCCTCACGGTGGATGGTTTCCACACCTCACGCTCTCTCTGCTCTGGAATGCAGTGAAGGGAAAGTCTGAAAGCAAAGCCAATCTTGGCAAAACCTCCGCACCAGACTCCCCCACCCTGGGCATGACTACATCTGACTTTTACAGAATTCAGAACAACAACTTCCCTTCTGCTCCAAACAGTACGTGCAGCCCTGAGAGCACAGAACCTACCCAAACTGCCTAAACAGAAAGCATGTGTTTCCCATCAGCCTGACTTCCTTGGTAATAACCTGTTATTTTTTTATGATCGTCTTGAAGCCTGATCTATAAATGGTGTGGGGGGCTTTTGGTGAGAAAAAAATAAAGCTTTCTGTGAGATGGTGGTTTTCTAGATCTCCATATAAATTTCCAATTCTTTATGTCACTTGTAATCAGTTGTCATTCATGTCCTTACTGAGGCATCATCTACCCCAGCAGGAGTATCTGGCTATAGACAGTCTTTGCATTTGGCCAGTGATGGTTAAAAGAACTTTTATATAGTTTTTTCAACAACTATTAAGAGAATAAATCAGGAAGGAGGCAAGAGTATGCAATGGAGTCAAGACAGTCTCTTCAATTAATGGTGCTGGGAAAATTGGACAGGTACATGCAAAAAAAAAAAATATGAAACTAGACCACCAATTACACCATGAACAAGGATAAACTCAAAATGGAAAAAAGACATAAATGTAAGTCAAAAAACCATAAAAATCATAGAAGGAACCATAAACATCAAAATCTCAGACATCTCTCATCTATAATAATAAAAGGGTAATATGATAAATTAGACCGGTTGACCTTCCAGACGAAACCGGGGCTGTGAGAGAAGCCCGGGTCCTGAGTGTCAGCAGCCGGGGGAAGGAAGCCCTACTCTTGCATAAATTTCATGCATAAGGCCTCTAGTAGCAATATGTTTATGGATATATCTCCGAGGGCCATGGTCTGCAAACTGTGGCTCACGAGCCACATGCAGCTCTTTGGCCCCTTGAGTGTGGCTCTTCCACACAATACCACAACCTGGGTGAGTCTATTTTGAAGAAGTGGCACTAGAAGAAGTTTAAGTTTAAAAAATTTGGCTCTCAAAAGAAATTTCAATCGTTGTACTGTTGATATTTGGTTCTGTTGACTAATGAGTTTGCTGACCACTGTCCTAGGGCAATATAAACTAAGAAGAAAATGCACAAATAAGAATACATCAAAATAAAAAGCTTCTGCACAGCAAAAAGAAACCATCAACAAAATGAAAAGGGAGCCCATGGTATGGGAGAACATATTTGGCAATGATACATCTGATAAAGGGTCAATATCCAAAATACATAAGGAACTCATGCACTGAACAAAAGGAAAACAAACAATCCAATTTAAAAAATGGGGAAAAGACCTAAATCAACACTTCTCCAAAGTGGACATATGAAAAAATGCTCAAAGTCACTGATCATCAGAGAGATGCAAATTAAAATGACAATGAAGTATCACCTCACACCAGTCAGAATGGCTACCATCAACAAATCAAAAAATGACAAATGCTGGCATGGATGTGGAGAAAAGGGAACCCTAGTACACTGCTGGTGGGAATGCAGACTGTGAACAACAGTATGGAGTTTCCTCAAAAAATGAAATATGGAACTGCCATTTGACCCAGTGATCCCACTTGTAGGAATATATCCTAAGAAACCTGAAACACCAATCAGGGAAAAAAAATGTATGCACTCCTATGTTCATAGTAGCACAAATTTACAACAGCTAAGATCTGGAAATAGCCCAAGTGTCCATCATTAGATAAGTGGATACAAAGCTGTGGTACATTTATACCATGAAATACTATGCCACAATAAAAAAAAGAACTATCTCTTACCCTTTGAGACAGCATGGGGGGACCTGGAGAATATCATGATAAATGAAATAAGTTAGTCAGAGAAAGACAAGTATCACATGATCTCACTCATACGTGAAATCTAATTAACAAAATAAACTGATGAATGGAGTAGATCCAGAGACATGGAAGCATGGAACAGTGTGCAGAATTTCAGAGGGAAGGCAGGAGTGGGTGCGTGGGTGGGAGGTAATCAACCAAAGACCTTGTATGCATTTATGCATGGCCCATGGACACAGACAATAGGGTGCTGAAGGCCTGGGCTGGGGTGAGGATAAGATAGAGAGGGTCAAAGTATTGTTGTAATACTTTCAACAATAAAGAGTTTTTTTTAAAAAAGAAAGTAAAAGTAAAGAACAGAGGCGCCCCCTCCCCCCAAAAAAGTATTTAGGTAAAAGAAAAAAATTAAAAAGAATAACTCAGGAAATATGAGACAAATGGTACCTGCCCTGGTACCTATTGACCCTGTTGGTGTTTGTTACTCTTTATTACTATGATGTAAGTGGTGAATCACTAGTAGGCTTCATAGTTTTGTGTTCTGTTGACTCAGTGTAGTGACTTTAGGGTTGCATGGGTTCAAAGTAATTTTTTGCAAAATGAAAAGGCTTTCTTAGACAACATTGTTTAAAAAATTTCTTAGTGCACAGAGTTTGCTAGTCAGGGCCTCTTAGGTAAATCAATTTGACATTTGTAATGACCCAAGAAAAGGCTGCAGAATCAAAGGATCTAACATAAACGTTGCCCACAAAAGCCAGGAGGGTAAGCAGAATACAAGAACTGCAGGATACATGTAGATTATTTAAGAAATACCAACCCTTGTTCAAACTGAGCATCAGACAGTGCTTTACGTACATACGCAAGGAAGCTGAAAACAGGAAGGAAAGACAGAAATATGCTTCTCACCATCATCAAAAATAATGTCAATAATTTTCGCAGCCATTCACCTGGCTGTGGGGGTCTTGGATGCAGCCAGACCACCCAGCATAAGCCGACTTCACAGCAGAACTTATAAAATGTCCAGGAGGAAGGTGGATGTCACTCCAGCAGTGATACAGCCACACTCAATAGCAGAAAGATAACTGTCACACCTTTTTCATAAGCACCTATGTACCAAAGATGGTAAGATCACTAGCCATTCTCTTTATAAGAGATGACAAAGCTCTTAACCGTCCATGTGGCTAAAACTGGAGGGGCACAGTACGGCTGCTCCTGGTGAAGAGGCCCCTTATCAGAGCTGTCTCCAAGGGCCCTGAAGAGGCACCATTTCCCAGGACTAGTACTCAGTGCCCCTGTGTGCACATGGATGGAACCGTCCAGCTGCAGAGACAGGTAACCAATTCCCAAGGCAATCTAGAAGGAATTACAAATACAAAAAAGAAGGAAAAAGTGTCAGTCCATCTGGATCAAGCCTTTCCTACACTGTATTTAATCTTCTCTAAAAGGAGAAAAGAACATAAAAGAGTGAAGCAGAGCCTGGACAGCGATTGTATGTACCCCAGAGGATCAACAAATCATGTGGGTAAACAAGACTAGGGGAGATGAGCTGTGTTCTGGGATGAGACCCTTCAACTCTGGATTGTTCTGGGGATCGTGGCAAAGTCTGACCAGCAAACGCAGAACATTATACACACAAGTATCTCTCATCCTCTGAGGGGCATTCCCAGGGAAGGAAAGCTTCACTTAGAAATTCTTTATGCCCTTAAATGTCCCATTGCCTTACAGAGACCTTGCTTTTGAAGACCCAGATCTGCTAATGATGTAATCAATCATTATTATTATTACACAATGTTTGCAGTTTGTGATATAATTTTTTATAAATATTACCTCATTGGTTACCTGGGAAGTTGGTCTTATCCCTATTCCCAATTAACAGATGAGTGCATTGAGGTTCAGAGGGGTAAAGTATCTTCCCCAATGTCAAACAATCTACAAAGAAGTCAGGACTTGAACATGTATCTTCTAAGTATGAATTACTTGCCCTTTTTTTCTACATCGTGTTCTCTGACCAATGATGGGAAATCGAAAGGGTTAAAACAGGAAGTTTAAAAGCAGTCATACAATCATACAATATTTCAAAACACAGGTGAAAGCAAGGAATATGTAAAACCATAACTGCACCACTTCTACTCACCTCTCAAAACAAAACCAATGTTGGGCTGCCTGCTGCTCCTTTATTTTCACCATATTTTCCCTTCACAACAGGCAGGTACTGCCAAGTCCTCATGACTTAATGGGAAAAGCTCTCCTTGGCAGGTCTCTGCTGAAGGACGATTTCCCAAATGTCAAGAGTCTTTTAACTTCAAATCCTGGCTGGCATATTAGCATGAATATAAATTGGTTTCTTACCACTGGCATTTCATATAATAATGTTGGAACTAGGCTTAGCTACAAAATACCAGCTGTCACAGAGCCCTGCTCATAACCACAGCCCCATGCAGAAAAGAACTGGCTCAAATTAATTTTAAAGAAGCTTTGTGATTCTTATCATGGAAGGCAAGGTGTTCCAAAATAATCCTAATATCAAGCTTTTACCGTTTGTTCCAGCGTTTGTGTTGATAGTTTCTTCCTAAAAATAAGCCTTTTATTGCATTTCTGCTACTATGTAGGTTACCATGGAATTTTTTACTGAGTGCCCATGACCTTCTTTTTAAAGATAAAATAATCCCCCTGCCCTTACCCGCAGAGGATGTTTCAAGATTCCTAGTAGATGCCTGAAATATAATAGCAAATCCTAAATATACTATTTTTTCTATGGGTACATATCTCTTACAAAGTTTAATTTATAAATTAGGTGTAATAAGAAATTAACAACAAAACTAATAATGAAATAGAAAAATTATAACAATATAGTATAATAAAAGTTATATGATCATGGTCTCTCCCTCTCTCTCTCTGTCTCAGAATATCTTATTGTGCTGTACTCACCTTTTCACTTAAGCAAGCGTGTCAAACTCTTGGCCCATGGGCTGCATGTGGCCCACAAGGAATATTTGTGCGGCCCAGACAATATAATGGTATGTAAGAAACATTTTAATGAAAATTTCATAACTTAATTTTTACAATATCCTGTTATACATAATTATTAATAATGAACTACAACGTTCACTAATGACTAATTACTATAATCATGTTGCATTCATTTCCCATATGTGCCTTATGCACAGGTGCACCATTTCTCTCCACTAATACCAGCAGTGAATATTTTCAGTTGCATTCAGCCGATTGCCACATCATTAGTCTTGGACTGACTTGTTTGGTGTGCACAACAGGGAATATTTCCCTTTCAGAGAACAAGAAAAATAAGTTTATTTCCATTTCGCTTATTAATTTGTGTAGTTTTCCAGTGTCTGGTAAGCTAATGTTCAAGAAAAAATATTAATTTTTATTAAAATGTTCTATTACTTTATGTTAATAATTACTCATTTACTTCAACCCTTTTATTCTTGCACATGTCTCTATCGAAGTAAATCTACATTTCTATGAAAACTGAAGCTTTTGGTTTTTTTGCAGTCCACATAAACTTAAACCTTGCTTATTTGGCCCATGTTAGCCTTTGAGTTTGACATGCTTGACTTAAAGAAAGCACTTTACAGCTTCTCTTTGGCATAAACAAATAGCCAGCATTACTACTCTTACACTTTGGGAATATCATTAAATAAAATAAGGGTGATTTGAACACAAGCACTGTAATCTGATAAACAAGATGGGATTCTAAAGAATAAAATAAAATAAAAAATAGAAACAGACTTATAGATACATAAAATAATTGACACTGTCAGAGGGGAGAGGCTGGGGGGCCAGGTGAAAAAGGTGAAGTTTTTTAGGGATGGGGCGAGTGGGAAGGGGGACAACAGTATGGTGATGACCAGAGGGAAAGGAAGTGGGGAGAGGAAGAAGAGAGTAAAGGAAGGATAAATGTTGATGGAAGGAGACTTGTCTTTGGGTGGTAAACACACATACAATACACGGATGATGCATTATCTATATTAATAAAAGGGTAATATGCTAATTAGACCCGGAGACCTGGGCAACCTTCCAGATAAAGCCATGGTGGCGGGGCTGAGGCAGAGGCAGAGGTAATTAGGGGCAATCAGGCAAGCAGGGGAGAGCAGTTAGGGCACATGTGTCAAACACAAGGCCCGCGGGCCAAATCCGTCCCACCAGGCCTTGCAATGTGGCCCTCACCTCGCTGTCATCACTGCACTCCGCTGCGTTTCCATCACAATGACAGTTTATGACTGTTCAGTAAACCATTCGGCCCGTGATTTAGGCTGGATTTTAGATTTTGGCCCCTTCTCTGATTGAGTTCGACACCCCTAATAGGGGATCAGGCTGACAGGGGAAAGCAATTGAGGGTAATCCAACCAGCAGGGGAGGGCAGTTGGGGGTGATCAGGCCAACAGGCATAGTGGTTAGGGTCGATCAGGCAGGCAGATGAGCAGTTAGGAGCCAGTGGTCCCTGAGGGGTCCCAGATTGAAGAGGGTGCAGGCCGGGCTGAGGTACCCCCCACTCTGCACAAATTTCATGCACCATGCCTCTAGTCTATATATAAAAGCCTAAATGACCATTGGACTGTTCGACTGATCACTATGACATGCACTGACCACCAGGGGGCAGACACTCAATGCACAGTAGCCTCAGCTGACCAACAGGTGCCTGACACAGGGGTCATGGCTGGCAAGCACAGCTGCGGCAACAGCACAAGCCTCTCCAGCAGACAGTCTCCCTGTGTGTCCCTCCCCTATCTGGACCAGACTGGGATCAGGACTGACTGGGCACAAGCCCACAGCAGCTTCTTGGTCAGGGCATGCTGGTACTGACCTAGGATGGACACACAGAGACCGCAGCAGAGTGGCAGCGAGCCTATCAAGCAGTGGCAGCAGTAGGCACAGCAGAACCAGGATGAGCAGGCTCCTCCCTGTTGCTTTGCTCACTACTGCTTCCCTTGGGGGTTGTTGGACTGCCAGTACAGCCAGATCCCCACAGGCCAGACTAAGGGACCCCACCAGTGCATGAATCTGTGCACCATGCCTCTAGTATTATAGAATTATCCACTTTGAACCTGTATAGCTTTATTAACCAATGTCACTCCAATAAATTCAATAATTAAAATTTTAAAAAAACAAGCAAAAAAAAAAAAAAGGTGGCTACTGAAAGGCTAATTGGCAGGGAGCATGTAGAGTGTGGATGAAGGGATGAGTCAGGAGTCACATCCCAGGGTAGGCAGAGCAGTACAATGCAAGAGTTCATCACACTACTCAGAACAGCTCACAATTTAAACTCAAAAATTACTTATTTCCATAAATTCCCACTTAATATTTTCAGTGTCATTACCAAGCAGGTAACTGAAACAACTGAGAGTGGAACTATAGATCAGGGGGGACTATTGTGAACCTATAAGGATGGAATCTCTTGCTGATGCCACCGGCATTGCCATATTAATTGCAGCCCTTTGTTGCCAGTTTTTACATGAGAAAACCTATCCAATTCACCTTTGCAAGCTGACCAAATAATTGACTGATTGCCTCAAATCTTAAGCCAGATGTGGACAGAGGAATACAGTAGAAAATCTGGTGGAGAAATTCAAATTTTTACAAGGACTGAGCATGAATCACCTGTCCATAAAAGTCTGCCTTTTATGAGGTATCACATATTTATCCAAAAGGCTGTTGTTTCCAGTCCATTCTGAACGTGTTCCCAAGGATGTATTACCTGCAAACTACATCTAGAGACCTGACATTGACTTTTATATAAAAAGACTATAAATCACTGTAAAACATGTCAGGTCATTCAGAATAACCCATGAAATACATATACATTTTCATATAAATTGACCAAGGAAGCAGATCAAAAATTTAATTTTGACTTAGAAAAAATCATTCCAAGGGAAGAAAATTTTTATTGTGTCAGACTCCTTTTCAAAACAGCTGGAAACAATCCTGGCTCCATATTGTATAATTACAACATGAATCATAGAACGTTAGAATAAAAGCAATTTTATTGTCTCATTGAACCTCCTCATTTTAGGTGGATGGGAAGAGGCTGGAGGACATTCTTACTTCATTTTTTACGTGCATTTCAAAATTTTTTAACTTATTATAGACATTTTTAAACATATGTAAGGGTAGGGAGCAAGGACAATAAATCTCATGTATGAGTACCAGTCATAACTATTTCAGTTGCCAATCTTTTAACCTCATTACTTTTCACATGAGGAATTCAAACCCAGAGAAGTTACTTGCCCAAGGTCACTTAGTTCTTTTGTTACTGATCTATGATTTCATGAGTGAAAGTTGTGAAAGTTGTTCTAACCATCCCTATCCCAAAATAGTACATTTTCTGCTCAGTCCCACATCTCTGGCCATTTGTTATACATTGATTCTATATTTATCACACACACACACACACACACACACACACACACACACACACACACTTGAATCAAATGGATTTATGATCAGGAAATTTAAATGTCACTATTGTACCTCTCCATCATCAAGGAAAAAGTCATAAGACTAAAGACTTCTTGGTCTGGACTGTCAGAACGCATTGACCAATGAAGCTATTCAAAATGCCTCTCTATGTTCAGCAATAGGAAGTAGTTCTAGTGACTTGGACTGGAGCAATTTCTCAACTACCTTCTCCAGATCTGGCTGAGAATGTTTAAAACAAATCAAAATACAGTGTCCTATTTTTTTGTTGCTACATCTACTATTTGCTTACTTTTAACACAGGACAACTATGGAATCAAATCAAGGTTGAGCTGTATCATTATAATTGTTTGTGAGTCTTGTGTTGTCCATCCCATTCTTTACATTGAAGCCAATCCCTTATGTGACATTCAGCAGGCAGCCAATGAAAGTAAGTCACTGGCAATCCTGCTCCATCAACATAGAATCCCTGTGTTTTTGTTCCTAATCTTGTTCTTGCTCCCTTCTATCCCAGTTTGCCATAGGCATTCTATGACTAACTGTGTCTTAACCAATTTGGCATTTTGTTAGTTTCTTTAGGGTATCAATTCATTACTTGGCTCCTGTGGCCCTAAGGGCCTAAACTTACCCTTTCTCTTGCCATTCCTTTGGAAGACAAATCCCTGCAAAGAAGGGTTTAGGAATGTGTCACATGAGGTCAAGGCAGTGTGTGTCAAGGCCACGCCTTCCCAGGGACACTTGGCTACCACTGTTACTGGATGATTGATGCCTTTTCACTTACCAGTGGTCGGCAAACTCATTAGTCAACAGAGCCAAATATCAACAGTACAATGATTGAAATTTCTTTGGAGAGCCAGATTTTTTAAACTTAAACTTCTTTTAATGCCACTTCTTCAAAATAGACTCACCCAGGCTGAGGTATTTTGTGGAAGAGCCACATTCAAGAGGCCAAAGAGCCGTAGTTTGCCGACCATGGATTTAGACCAACCAAGGGTTCGCCTGATTCACAAATGTGAAGGTAAAAAAAATCATTGTTTTCTATTTTTACAACTGTTGAAGGTCATAGAGATACTTGATGCTCCTTAATGCTCATCTGATAATATATTGGGTCGGCAGCTAAGTAATTGCGGGTTTCACACATATATGGCTTCAGTTGAATTTTTAGGTTTGCAGACGTAGTACAAATGTAAAACACATTTTGTTATTTGATAGTTGGCTATTCAGCTGTTAATCAGTAAAAAAAGTTTTTTGATCTGTTTTGTAGTTTTTGTTTGGCGTTCGTTGAAAAATGGAAAATCAAAAGGAACATTTTTGTCATATTTTGCTTTTTTATTTCCACAAAGGGAAAAACGTATCCCAAGCTCGTAAAAAGTTATGTGCTGTTTATGGTGACGAAGCCTTAAAAGAACAGCAGTGTCAAAATTGGTTTGCCAAATTTCGTTCTGGTGATTTTTCACTCAAAGATGAAAAACGCTCTGGTCGTCCAGTTGAAGTTGATGACGCCCTAATCAAAGCAATAATCAATTCGGACTGTCACAGTACAACACGTGAGATTGCAGAGAAGCTTCATGTATCACATACATGCATTGAAAATCACTTAAAACAACTTGGCTATGTTCAAAAACTCGATACATGGGTTCCTCACGAACTGAAAGAATCACAGTTAACGCAACGCATTAGCAGCTGCGATTTGCTAAAGAAACATAATGAAAATGATCCATTTTTAAAACGACTGATAACTGGCGATGAAAAATGGGTTGTTTACAACAATATCAAGCGGAAAAGATCGTGGAGCAGGCCAGGTGAACCAACTCAAACAACATCAAAAGCTGATATTCATCAAAAGAAGGTTTTGTTATCAGTTTGGTGGGATTACAAAGGAATTGTCTACTTTGAACTCTTACCACCCAACCGAACGATCAATTCTGATGTCTACATTGAACAACTAACGAAATTAAACAATGCAGTTAAAGAAAAGTGGCCCGAATTGACAAATCGAAAAGGTGTTGTATTCCATCATGACAATGCAAGGCCACACACATCTTTGGTCACTCGGCAAAAATTAATGGAGCTTGGTTGGGATGTTTTGCCACATCCACCATATAGTCCTGACCTTGCACCATCTGATTACTTTTTGTTTCGATCTTTACAAAACTCCTTGAATGGTAAAAATTTCAATAATGATGATGATGTCAAATCGTACCTGATTCAGTTTTTTGCTAATAAAAACCAGAAGTTTTTTGAACGTGAGATTATGATGCTGCCTGAAATATGGCAAAAGGTCATTGATCAAAATGGGCAATACATTACAGAATAAAGTTATTTAGTTCCATAAAAAAATTGTCTTTGATTTTCTTTTTAAAATACGCAATTACTTAGTTGCCGACCCAAATAGGTACAGCTTTAAAAATGGATTCCAACATGCTTATTTAAAAAGTCATCTTGTTCATTTTCTTGCTAAGGAGTTCAAAATTAGTAGTTTTGTTCCTTTTAAGTGTATGTAATCATGTGTTATAGTGACTTGAGGTAAAATTACCCAGAGCAATGTTTTCAGCAAAAGAAGACCTGTTTATCACTCTCATGTTCTACAACCCAGCCCAAACCTTTAAACATAAAAACACACTGATCTATTCATTCTTAGTCATTTTTTCCTTCTCTGACATGTACTGTTGAGTAGTAAATAGGTCAATAAAAAACGTATGGTCAAGGCTCTAAAAAAATTACACTCACCCACTTATAGGTAAGGCATGGGTCTGGATGTATGGATGTGTGTTTGTGTGCATAGGTGAGTGTGTGCACGTGTATATGAGCAAGTGTGCACTCACGGGGGCAGGGCAGCATATATACATGTTTGGGAAGTACAGTTTGATTTCCATCTATTCGTTCTCTCAAACTCCCAATCCACTCCGGTGTCAGCAACGCGAGTTTAAATTGGTGAGTTTGCAATTAGGAGCAGCATCTGCTGCCAAAGAGCAGAGCTAAGCTAACGTGTCCTTATGGGAACAACAGGAAACAAAACTCAGTAACATTATGCTAATCACCTAATTAGGATGCAGCATAAATAGCTCATCAATCTTTGAAGAAAACCTTGTATCTTCCAAGTCTCAAAAGTTAACCTACCATTCAATTCTCTTCTCACCTTCTAACTCACCATCTAGCACTCTAATATCAATAAAATAAAACCTCACAAGAAGAGGGAGCTGATACAGAAGAAATAACATCCAAAGCTAGATACATAAGCCTTTCTTCGATAAAGCAATACCTAAGCTAAACATCCTATTTAAAATACCTATTTAAAAACTCTACAATGCTCCTGATGCCTCGAATTTGAAATTTTTAGTTGTCTGGGTGTTTTTTTTCTTTTCCTCTACTCTATATCTAGCCAATCTTTAAATTATGTCAACTTTTCCCATATAAAATTTCTTTAATGCATTCATTTCTCTAAAAGAAAGTTGTGTGATTAAAGTAGTTTTACTGAAAATGCTCTTTGTATAATATTAAAAGGGGGAGGAGTGTATATTTCTAATTATTTTTTAATTACCTTTAAAGTTTTCTTGTGTAGGAAAAACATCAAAATCATAATCTCTGTATCTAGAGGGAGGTAACAGATGATCTTTCTTTATACTTTTCTGTACTTTCAAAATTCTCTCCAAATGAGGATTTATTACTTTATTTTTAAAACTATCTTAAAGAAAGGAAAATGCATTTGCTCAGCCTTTCCTTTGGGGTCACATTAGTATTGCACCATTAATCGGGTAATGTCCCTAAAAAGAGGAAACTCAGGAAGGCTAGCAATCAGTTATGTTCAAGTTTGTGTGTAAATGGCTGTTTGTGAGGCCCCACAAATTTGAATTCCTGTAAAACTCACTGATTTAAGATTATTAACAGCTTGGAAATATTTCTGAAAGAAAGGTAAAGAAATCCTATAAATGAAGCACGTGGCCCATAAACACAATACATGGTCACTTCAAAAACAATGTACTAGAACTAGTGGGGACTAGAGGTGTCATTCTCAAATGAGAATTGAAAATGAACAATTGCATTACTTTTTTGAAGCCAACAATAAGCACTCAAGAATAAAGCCAGGAATAAGTTTATAAAGTGGACACCTGCCACTGGAAGTAATGCCTGTAAACATAAAATGGATTTATTTTTTAAAATATATTTTTATTGATTTCAGAGAGGAAGGGAGAGGGAGAGAGAAATAGAAACATGAGAAACATTGATTGGCTGCCCCGTGCACACCTCTTACTGGGGATCGAACCCAGTCAGGTGGGAATTGAACCCAAGACCCTTCAGGAGAGATCCAAGATGGTGGCTTAGGTAAGCACACCTAAACTGCTGCCGAGCACAATTTCAAAACTACAACTAAAAGACAAAACGTCTATCATCCAGAACCACGGGAAAGCTGGCTGAATGGAAGCTATACAACTAGACTGAAAGACAAAGGAGTATTATGGGCACAAGTGCTGAAAAACTGAGGTACTGGGGGGGGGGGGGGGGAGGCGCAGCAGTGGGGGGGGGCACCTGTGCACACCATACAGGCTGGCAGTGGATCCTGGTGTTGCTTTCTTCAACCAGAAGAGAGACAAGCTCCCAATCTCTCTGAAATCCAGCTTCTGTCTGCAATCAGGTCAGAAAGTGAGGGTGGCTTGCTTGCAGAGCTGCACACAAGAATAATTGTTTGCTGTGCTGGGGTGCGAGATGCAGGGACACAGTCAGAGAGGCAGAGATGGCTGACTGGCAACCATCGCTGTTTGCCATGCCCTAGCCTAGTGATGCTCTGAGACCCCACCCTGCACAATCTACAAACACACCCAAGCTCCAAGCAGCAGCTTTTGCATATGAATGGCCTTCTCTATTGCAGTTTAACTAGGCAAACTTGCAACCTGATGCAGACAGCTCCAAAGCCTCCAAGCTCCAAGCAGGAAAGAGAGAACTGTGGTTCTCACTGTAGCTCCTGCAGGGTGGCCTCAGACAGTAGCTGGACTGCACCCCATTGGAGATCCAGAAGCCAGTGTATCTAATGGTCAGTTGAAATAACCAGATTTCAACTCCTCACATCCATAAGTGACACATTCGGGAGGCAGACACAGTGAGCAACAAAGCCCCACTGAAACAAGGCCTGCACCATAAGCATCTCTCCAGAACAGCAGTTCTGCCATTATAGACACAGCGGGTTCTCACAGCCAGTTGGCCTGGAGGTCAATTCCTCCCAATATACCAACAGCAATTAAGGCTTAACTACACCAAGACTTTGCACTCAGCCCACAAAGGGATGTATTGTACCAAGAGCAACCACCTCCGGTGATTGGGAAAGCTGAGCTACTGGCCCCTAAAGGTCACCTACCACACAAAGCACCTCCATCAACACAGGGAGGCAGCCAAAATTAGGAGACACAGAAGCATGTCACGAATGGGAAAGATGGAGGAAAGTAAACTACTGGACGACACAGAGTTCAGAATCACATTTATAAGGTTACTCAAGAATCTTCTAAAAACAGCTAAGAAACTTGAAGAGACCTTCAAGGACTTTAATGAGAATACCAAAAAAAAAAAAAATGGAAAAGGACCAGTCATAAATTAAGCATACACTGTCTGAAATAAAGAATATACAGAAACTCAACTGTAGATCAATGTACCCCAAGAGTCAAACCAAAGATCTGGAATATGAGAAAACAAAAAACACCCAACCAGAGAGGCAGAAAGAAAGAAGAATCCAAGAGTGTGAGGATAGTGTAAGGAGCCTCTGGGACAGCTTTAAGCATACCAATATCTGGATTTTTGGGGTGCCAGAAGACAGAGAGCAGGATATTGAAGGCCTATTAAAAGAAATAATGACAGAAAACTTTCCCTACCTGGTAAAAGAAATAGACCTATAAGTCCAGGAAGCACACAGAACCCCAAACAAGAGGAATCCAAAGAGGACCACACCAAGACACATCATAACTAAAATGCCAAGGGCAAAAGACAAAGAGAGAATCTTGAAAGCAGGAAAAGAAAAAGTTAGTTACCTACAAGGGAATACCCATATGACTGTCAGCTGATTTCTCAACAGAAACTATGGAGGCCAGAAGGGAGTGGCAAGAAATATTCAAAGTGATGAACAGCAAAAACCTATAACCAGCAAAAACCTATAACTCAGCAAAACTATCATTCAGAATTGAAGGTCAGATAAAGAGCTTCACAGACAATAAAAAGCTAATGGAGTTCATCACCACCAAACCAGGATTACATGAAATGCTGAAGGGTATTCTTTAAGAAGAGGAAGAAGAAAAGGGTAAAGGTAGAAACTATGAACAACAAAAAGACATCAAATATATACCTACCAACAAGTGAATCTAAAAATCAAGTGAATAAAAAATCTGAAGAACAGAATGGACTGGTGAATATAATAGAATCAGGGACATAGAAAAGGAGTGGACTGACAATTTTCAGGGGGAAGGGGTCTGAGGGGTGTGGGAAGAGATTGGACAAAAATCTTATACCTATGAATAAAGACAGTGGCAGGGGATAAGGGCATGGGGTGGGGTGGGGAATTAGGTGGAGGGGAACAATGGGGGGAGGGGGCCGGTGGAAAAGAGAAACACCTGTAATAATCTGAACAATAAAGATTTATTATATTTTTTTTTAAATGGACCCTTCAGTCCACAGGCTGATACTCTATCCACTGAGCCAAACCAGCCAGGCTGGATTAATTTTTTTTTAAATGGAAGATCAACACATGACAGACATTTTTTATGCCAGCAATTAGATACTGATTTGTGTTCATTTTTTCAACACGATACCCAGAGGTTATTATTTTAAGGCAGAATTATGTTCATATATGGAATGTTTTTCATTGCATTTCAAAAGCTGCATTTGTTGTGATGTTATTTATACTCTCTTGCAAAAAGAACTCTTAGACTAAACCCACATAACTTAGTAACAATTTTAGAATTGAGGAACTCAATAGCCAGCATCACAGGCTATAGCCCTGGGAAACAAACACCCCTGTGTCATTGCATGCGACCATTCCTTGCCCTCAGCTCCCAGCCTCAGCCAGGTTCTCCCAATTGCTTCTTGTCTCTAGGTGGTCATTTAAACCTGGAAGCAAGGACAGAAATTTCATCACAAGGAAGGCACGCCTGCTAGAGTGTCCCTTTGCTCACCGATGTCCTCTCCCTTCTCCTTCCTTGATGCCTCTATCCCAGACCCTGACTTAAACCTCAGAGATCCTGGGTTAGACCCCTGTATTCTGCAGCAGCTTGTGGCTCTCGCTGACTCTACTTCTGAAACATCTTCCTTCAACTTGCCTGACCTCCGCCCACCCTGACTTTGAAACCATTATCCACAGCTTAGTTACTAGCTTTTCTAGAGCCTCTTGCCCACCTCCTCCCACCACTGCCACCTGTGTCTCAGCTTGGTTGACTGGAGACCACATCCCTGGTCCTTTCCAAGTTCTCCTTGCCCAAGCCCCCGACCCTGGTCACCGTCATCCGGCAGTAAAACATGATTCCAGCTCCTTTGGGGACACTTACTTCAAACACTGGCCAGAAGTGTTTCAAGTCTGCTTTCATCAGAGCCTGCTTTCCCTTCTCTCTCTCAGCTCCCGTTCAGCCAATGCTGATGACCTCTCCCAGTCTTTGGTTTCCACTCTGCACCATTCTAGAACTCTTTCAGAGAAAAGGTGATTGGAGACCCAGAGGAGCATGTGTTCTTAGGTCACCATATCCAGGAAGGAAAGAAATAAAGCACTGAGTAGCCTGAAATTATCAGGTAACTTTTCATGGCTCAGATTTACCCTTTTACGTTTTGATTAGCCAAATATGGAAGCTATTCTACAGTCTCCAAACCCAGATTAAATAAGAGTGGGAAGAAGCCTTCCTGCCTACCAGGAAGACACAAAATGTTACCCTAGGTCCGTAGTCGGCAAACTGCAGCTCACAAGTCACATGCGGCTCTTTGGCCCCTTGAGTGTGGCTCTTCCACAAAATACCACTGCCTGGGCAAATCTAATTTGAAGAAGTGGCATTAGAAGAAGTTTAAGTTTAAAAAATCTGGCTCTCCAAAGAAATTTCAATTGTTGTACTGTTGATATTTGGCTCTGTTGACTAATGAGTTTGCAGACCACTTCTCTGGGTAAATGAGAGTTGCCTGTTCATGTCTTTTTTTTAATAATTCCTGAATCACATGGGACACCCAAACAAGCAGCAGGCCTAAGACAGGCATGTGAACTAGAACAACAATTTCTTTACAAAAAATGTACTCCTTTGGGAATGTAAATTTTATAACAGTATTGTAGATCAGCTGCTTTTATTTAGTGTTCATCTGGGAGCATCTCGTTTGGGGCTGAGGGGAAAGATGTATTATTCACTGGCCACTTCTCCACCAGCCACCTGGACAGCCGGTTATCCTTGCAGCCTCTGTTCGCAGGGCTCATCCTGACGAGCTCTCCACACCTTGCACTCTGCTGACAGCCTAGGACATGGGCTCTCGGGGAGGGGGAGGACTTTGTAGTCCAGACGCTGAGCTCACAGAGTGACCATGCGTACACACAGGTCACCGTGGCCAGGGGAGAAGAGGATGCCAGAGCTAGAAGCCATCAGCAACTCAAAACATGCAGAAGCACAAGGAGGCCCAGTAAGGGGAGGGGCCAAGTAGAGACATGAAGGGTACCCAGCGACACGAAAACCTCCCTTCCCACTTGTGGCTGACACAGGAGCTTGTTTCCAGGCCTGGCTGGCTTGTGAGTTCTGTATGACACGGTCTAGATTTGGGCAAGTAGAAAACCAAGGCTCATGACCACCTCTCTTAGCCAGAATCACTATTTTCTTTTTCTTTTTTAATATATATTTTTTACTTCAGAGAGGAAGAGAGAGCGAGAGAGAAACATCAATGATGAGAATCATTGATTGGCTTCCTCCTGCATGCCCCCCACTGGGGACCGAGCCCGAAATCCTAGGCATGTACCCTTGACCAGAATCAAACCTAAAACCCTGTAGTCTGCAGGCCGACGCTCTATCCACTGAGCCAAACCAGCTAGGGCTAGAATCACTATATTTTTCAGTCTCCTAGATAATAAAAGGAAACACCAAGTGGGTAAGTTCTCAAGATATTTTACTTCCTGATTCTGTTTCTGAGGAACAGTCTTATGACCTGGGACTGGGAATATTACACCCCTTTAAATCATATAAAAGTTGAGGAGTTAAAAACATCATGTTTTGGTGCATATTATTTGGCAATAAAAGAAAAATCTCAACAATGAACATTGTAGGTAGTACAGCAGGTCCTTGAGTAACATCATTTTATTATAACGCCGATGAGATATCACAGAACTTACCGCTTGTTGATACCAGCCTCTGGCAGTATCGGTTTCGTTACATGTTATTCCACTTAGTTACAGAACCCACTGACCACATTCACTAAGTTACTGTAATTTAACCGAACCTCTGCTCTACTAAATTGAACAGCATTGAGGACAACATTTTTAAAGACAATTAGGTAAAAACCCTGGGTCAACTGAATTGCAAATTAACATGTTTGTCTCTGCAGGTTAGGTGGCCAGGTAACCCTCATCCTTCCCCAGTGATTCCTGAAACAGAGAGCATCCCAAGCAGGGGTTGCTGTGAGTAAGGCCCTGGCATAAGCGTGTACAGAGTCCCAGTGGATCTCAGGGCAGGGACGAGAAGAAATGCCTACACGCTGTCAGTCAGCGTGACTCCTGCCGGGGCACTGAAGAAATACCGTCAGAGCCAGCATTTCCGGTCACTCACATGAACAGAGTCCTACTCTCTCCAACTCCGTCTAGTAAACTGAGACGCATCGCCTGATTGTAGAGAACTTTCTAAACTATCAATTTTGTATTTTGAGTCAAAATGAATGTCAGACTGTCCTCAAAAGAGAGTCATGTCTAAACCTGTCCATTAATGGAAAAACCTATTTAAGCTTGCAGCTCTGCAATTCCAAGTTAAATTCTGACTTTGAGGCATCGCTGGCCAATCTGAAAGTAAAACAAGAAAAAGTGAAGCAATGGAAAATCTCCCCTGGCTCACGGCGGCGAACAGAAGGTATTTCCAACCCCCAACATGCGTTTTAGAGCTTTCTTTCCGAGGAAGTGGTCAGTCCACCACTGCCGTGGAGAGCACTTCGGAAGGAAAAGAAACGTCTCTAGAAATAAGTTATCTCGGCATTTACATTTCTAAAAGAAGCAGGCAGGATGTTAACGGACAATTCCAACCTAGCAGTCTCCTCGTGTAAATACTTTGAAGTATCATCTGCCTTGGAAATAGATCTTAAAATCCATTTTCCCAGTAGCAACTGCAACATGAATTATTGATTATTTCTTTCAAGTGAAATTGTCACTAAATGTTAGGAGGTGATCTAGATGCTCATTGCCCCTGTAGCTTTCCAAATAGTATTTAAAAGAAAAGGTTTTCTTCATTTAGATCAACTTCCTCACTTTTATAGTAAATACGGTATTGAGGTATCAGAAGGCATAAATTATTTGAAGAAAAACAATTATTTCACAAAAGCTTTCTGTATGCATTTTTTTGTTGTTGTTAATCCTCACCTGAGGATATTTTTCCATCGATTTTTAGAGACAGTGGAAAGGAAGGAGAAAAACAAAGAGAGAGATATAGATGTGAGAGAGACACATCCATCGGTTGCCCCGGGCACACACCCTGACCTGGGGCTGGGGATCAAGCCTGCACCTGAAGTGCATGCCCGTGGCCTGAATCAAACCCCGGACCCTTCAGCCTGCAGGCCAACGCTCTGTCCACGGAACCAAACCAACCAGGGCTGTATTCAGTTTTTAAAAGTAGAAAAGTGGTGTTCGTGCTAAAATTAGAAAAGCAGGGAGAGGGGCATCTTAAACAATCATCGCTAATAGAACATTAGAAATCAAACCAATATGTTGTCAACTAACGACAATTTTATTTATCCTCTAGCTTGGAAAATTTTCTTATCTGGGAAAGCAATTTAAAATCTAAGTCCGAAATGGGTTTCCATCACTCGTCACAGCAGAGGACGTGTTTAACATTTGTTTCTTTACCACACACACCTCTGATGGGCCCGTGGCAGTGGGAGCAGTGTCATCCTCATGGAGTATTTGCGAGTTACCTGACACCACCCAAAGCGGGTCGGTTCCCAGGAGCGCGGGGCCAGTGATGCTTCCACGCAGGCACGGGAGGCCTCCTTCACTGCCCTTCGCTTTCCCGCAGGCCACAGGCGCCGCGTGTTCTTATAGATGGGAGGCGAGGCCCTCCCCCAGCTAAAGGTCACACGTCACTTTATGGAGAGACTAGTTTACTGCGGGGTCTTGAAACCAGCCCGCGGGGCCTCTGAGGTGTGCCTGTGCCCGCACCGCGGTAAGGGGGGTCCGAGCGGAGGGCACTGCCTGCGTCCCCTCTGCGGGCCCTTCCTTGGCAGCCCAGGGACCCGGCCACTCTGCTGGGACCGAGTGACAAACATGTGGGGACAAGGGGGACTCCCCTGCGTGCTAACCCTTGGGAACTGAGGGGATTACTGACATCGGTCTCTGCTATGCACAGGGCAAACATAATAAAAAATACTTTTAGAAAGGATAAAGACGGAAACTTAAGTAAAGCTGGCAGGTTTCACCAATTACTCATCCTTCTTTTGGGTAGTTGTTTCTTCTTCTTTTTAAGAAATGTAAGGACTGGCCAAAACCGGTTTGGCTCAGTGGATAGAGCTTCGGCCTGAGGACTGAAAGGTCCCAGGTTTGATTCCAGTCAAGGGCATGTACTTTGGTTGCGGGCACATCCCCAGTGGGGAGGGTGCAAGAGGCAGCTGGTCGATGTGTCTCTCTTATCGATGTTTCTGACTCTCTATCCCTCTCGCTTCCTCTGTAAAAAAAAAAAAAAAAAAAAAATCAATAAAATATATTTTTTAAAAGAAATGTAAGAACTGTATACAATTATTTTATTCTGTCCTGCACAATAAATTAACAAGGAATAAAGTCACTGTTTGAAAATTGCTTTTACACACTTACACAATGCCTACTATTGCATCATACTCCCAGCCCGATCAACAGAAAGTCACATTTTTGTCCTACAAACCCGTACTGTTCATGTTCTCCTCGCCTTCCTCTGTGGTTAAGAAACTCAAGTTACTACATCTGGCTGTAGCAGTCCATACTTTCTGACAGGTGTTTGTAAAATGCTTTCTACTTTATAATTCATGAATTACTCAATGAAATAAGATAGATATAAATGGACCGGGTCTCTTGAAACACGCAGAGCTATTTTTAAATCTTTGTCAACCACTTCTTTCTCAGTTTGGAAACCACTCATAGTGAGACAGGAAAACTTAGGTAGAGAGAGGCGGGACCACGGGAGGAGGAGGTGAAACCTGGAACCCAGCCAGGCGGAGTTACTAAGACACAAGACACCCCAGCTGGGCGGGGAGGGAAGGGTGCATATGACAGGCATGAACTTCAAAATGTATGGATATTGCCAAGGCAGGCAGCTTGCAGGTAACCAATCAGGAACTAACAAGCAACTATACAAAAGAGAACACACTTCCTCTCCCTCCCTTCTCCCTCAGGGGCTGTGCAGTGCACAATGGATTGCCTGACAGGGGAACACACACCCATTGGCCCAGTGTAGAGGGCTATCCCCAACCTTGACCCCCGTCTTCTCGTATAAATGAATTTATATGAGAGACCGAGGTTTTAATTAGCTTGGATACTAAACTACTCCCGAGTGGAACATGGAAAGGAAGCTCTGGGCACTGGGCTGCTCCCCAGTCCCTGCTGCACCTTTGCCAGGACTGGCTTCTCCCAATAAACTTCGATTCCATTCATCACTTTTATCCGTGACTTCATTCTTTGATTTTCACAAGATAAAGAACTGGAACTCAAAGCACCCACATTTTGTATTTCAATAGGTCTACCTAATTTCTTCCTGGATACAAAACAATCATTTGCTGAATTGTCATAAAATGAATATCTACATATGTTCTACTTTCTCAAACCAATTGAGAAGCGACCATTATGACAGGTCGACCAAACGACCAGTCGACTGGTCGCAGTGATGCTCACTGACCACCAGGAGGCAGACACTCAGTGTAGGAGCTGTCCCCTGGTGGTCAGTATGCTCCCACAGCCAACCTCCCACCCAGCCAACCTCCCTCGGACCCTGCCCCAATCAGGACTGGGCAAAATGGCCCCAATTGGCCCAGATCACCAGCCAGGCCAAGACACCCAACTCATGCTCAAATTCGTGCACCAGGCCTCTAGTTAATAATTGTAGACAAATTCTGCACCAAGCATTCTTTAGTTTTGTTATAGGCACCTCTCACCAACACCAGAGAGGTGTTACCGGACAGGACAGTTCCTGAGACAATGTAGAGGGCTGTCCCTGGCCTTGATCCTTGTTTTCTCATATAAATGAATTTATATGAGAGGTTTTGGTTTCGTTTCAAAAGCAATTAAAGCATGCATCTTTATTGAAAAAGCAAAGCAAGCAACCCTATACATCTGGCATATGAAGCACAGACAGGCTCTCAGCTAATCTGAAGAGCGAGTTGGGTGGGGGCTAAGGTGTTATATACCCTCCTGTCTATAAGTCTCAAAATTCCCCTGCTAAATATTTTGGTGCCTATTAATTCTCAAGGTCCCTTTTTTTTTTTTTTTTTTTTTTTTTTTCATTTGTTGTGGCCTTCCCAGAATTCATGAGAAGCACCTGGCAACTTTATCTTGCCAGGCCTTGAGCTGCTGGCTTCTCTGCTTAGGGAGTAAAGCTGCCCTTTTTTTCCTTTCCCCTTTCCCCTCCCTCTCTGCATTCCCTCTTTAGGGTTTTTTTTTTTAACCATTTTCTCTCTGGTCGTTGGCTGGGGAAGATAATGGTTTGTTAGTGACAAGCTGGTTGCAGATTGCCCACAATGTTTGGTCTTGTTTTAACCTCCCTGTCTCAGTTCCCCTCTTCCTCCTGCCCGGAATCCTGTAACAGTTTCATGAATAAAGATGAGCAAGACATGGCCCCCTAACATCAAAGAACTCAGTTTAGTGGAAAGTAAGCGACATAAATAAGAAATTACAGCACAGCCTTGGTGAATAATGGAATGGAAGCATGTACATGATACAGAAAAAGCCATAAAAGAAGCAGTTTCTATGGGTTTTATGAGGTTCCTTCAAAGAACCACCTGCCAAAAATATGTATATTCTTCCCCAAACCTGCCATGGTATGTGCAATATTAACAATGAGAGCTATTCATTTGGAAAAATAAATTATTTTCAGAAATCCCACACACCATATTGGTGTTACTTAGAAAAAAAATGTAATTTCTTAACAACTATTACTATATCAGCTCAGTTTTATTTGTACTTTAAAAAATGGGACACGAAATACATATATTTTGGTGAGAAGATAATTTAAAGGTTAGTTCATGGGACACAGCCCATCAGGGACCAGCTGAGATGGGACATATGCAGAGGCAGCTTGACAGTAGACCAGCATGAGGAGGGCATGAGCTAAGCATGAGTGGGGCTTGCCCTGAACAGAATTATTCAAAACAGTGTTATTACTCACTATTTCTCCTAAACCTAGGTCACTAATTAATCAATCAACAGGTACTTATTAGACACATTTCTCCCACCTTGTGTTTTTATAATACAGTCTTGGAGACAAATCAAGACCACCCTCTTCTTTACTGATTCAGGATTTTCATACCCCATGTTGCCAGCAAGACATCATACAAGTGCAGAAAGGGAAATAAGTGAAAGCTGAAGTTCCTGGTGTTGATGCTCAGGTAAGTGGCAGCCGATTTTCCTTCTGCCCTCCCCAAGCAAGATTGCTTTAGGCTGCTCTGAGCATATTTGTCTCCTCTGTTCTCTCTGAACAGCTCACCACTTCCTTCTCTCATTCCAGGGCAGCTGGTGCTCTCTATCCCCTCATGTTCCTTTAATCAACTCCATCAGCTTTCTTTCCATCCCTGCCTTAAGCGAATGAGGGGGGAAATGGAAGTTTCTAAGAGTTTAAAAGAGTAAAGTTCAAGAGAGGCTAAATGATGACTGAATCATTAAATATCAACAAAATTCAAGGCAACAAGTGGGCTCTAGATTTGTCTCCAGTTCCCCTGCATCCTCACGACACAAAAAATAAGCAAAGCCAGATGGGAAGAGTTAGGTGAGAAAGGTGAAGGGATTAAGAAGAATCACCAGTTATAAAAACAGTCCTGGGTTGGTCAAGTACAGCATAGGGAGCAGAGTCAATAATCCTATATAATAAAAGGCTAATATACAAATAGACCGAATGGCAGAACGACCAGTTGCTATGATACACACTGATCATCAGGGGGCAGACACTCAACACAGGAGATGCCCCCTGGTGGTGAGTGTGCTCCCACAGGGAGAGGGCCGCTCAGCCAGAAGCTGGGCTCACAGCTGGCAAGCACAGCGACAGAGGCAGGAGCCTCTCCTACCTCCGAGGTAGTGCTAAGGACCCCTCAGGGGATGTCCACCTGCCAGCTTAGGCCCACTCCCCAGATGTCCATGTGGGGGAAGAGGGGAGCGGGTTTAAGCCAGCTGGCAGACATCCCTCAAGGGGTCCTGGACTGCAAGAGGGCACAAGCCGGGCTGAAGGATTCCCCCCTGCCCCATGCATGAATTTTGTTCGCCAGGCCTCTAGTATTGTAATAACTATTTATAGACCAGGTGGGTACTAGACTTAACAGAGTGATCACTTTATAAGTAACATGTCTAATCACTGTATTATACACTTGAAATTAATGTAATATTGTATGTCAACTGTAATTTAATTTTTTATTTTTTAAAAGATTAATCAAAGAATGATTTCCATTTTTATACCATGCTCACATTGTATCTTTGAGTGGTAATTACAACTCAACTGTTGCTACAATCTACAATGTTTTTTTTCTAATTAAACAAAAAATGTAGGCGAGGTTCTTGAAAGAAAAGTTTATTAATAATGAAAATGGCACAATTATATACATGAGAAGGAAAGACCCTTTTACATACATAAAGACTTCTACATTTTTATTTATAATTAGCTAGCATTAAGACTAAAGCATTTCCAAACAACAGTACAGTAGCATGAACTGATCCATAGTTTAGATAAAATGTCATTATAAATAAGATAAAAGAGAAAGATCTTTCATTATATCCCATATTGAACATGATCACTTCGGAAACATCACACAGTCCTGATACATAAATAATTATACCTTTATTCTTTGATGTCATAGTTATTTTTTTCCCAATTATGCCCTTAATCTCTGAAAAAGTAATTAAATATCGCTGAGGGGGGAAAGCCAAGAAAAGGAATCATTGAGTCTAGTCTGTAGGGGTACACTGCATGAGTGAGGGGAGCCACTTAATCTGTGTCTTATTAGCTCATAGGAGTACTATAAGGTGGAATAAAATGCATGCGCCAAGGACATTTCCAGGCAGATTCTCTACATCATCTATCACTTTGGGCTCCCTTCCTCCTCCCCACCTCCAGCCAGGACCCGCTGTAGAAAACAATGCATTTAAATGATATGAGAATTGTGACCTTCACGTCTTTTTTCTACATTTATTGTACAATTGGGAATAGAGTGAGCCAGGATCCTTGACTCTTACAGCTGGATTGTAAATGAGGAAGGCTGGCCCCACCCATTCCTTCTGATAATTGTTAAAAACATTTTTTTTTATTTGACCCATATTTTTTTTGGCTAAAATGTCTCAATTTAATAAAGATGGGTTATTCTTCTAAGTCCACTGACTTATTCTAAGTCCACTGATTTCCTTATGAAATAACTATGTTGCCTTCACTTCTCATATCAAAATGAAAACTCAACTCACAGGCTGATAGATGTCAAACTATCCATTATAGAAAACATGGGAATGACAGCACGATACTGTACCAGCTGCTGAAAAATCATGAAGTAGAAGGCAAACTTATCAAACAAGCATCTAAATAAATAATTCAATTAGGTATCGTATTTGAGCCAACATAGTTTTAGAGACTACAAAGAATATTTGCACAGTTTCCATCTTTTTTCAGAAGTAATATTAAGTTTGGATTGTTTAACTACATTTCAATTCACCATGTGGTTTAAAAGGAGGTGAGGGAGTGGGAAGCTGCCAGCACATAGTGACAAGACTGCAGAAGAAAGAAGAGGTGGAAATAAAATCGGGTAAAATAAATGGAACTTTAGGACACATAAATGTGAACAAATACCCTTAAAACATCGCCATGATGGAAATGGAATCCTATTTATCAAATAAATTCCCCTTTTCCCAGAGCCATGAAAATGAGAATCGTGTATAGACTCTCAATTATAAAGGCTCTATGGATTAGAAAACTCCAAAGCACCTATAAATTTCCTAAAAGTGTGAGTTACATACCATGCACTGTTAGTGCCAACTGCAATTTACTGTTTTCTAATAAGGTGATGGTCTTACTGAATATTATATTGCTAGGTCAATGAGAATGTTCTAATAAACAGAACATTGTATTCCTCGATCGCACAGCCTAAAAAGAGAGTTTAGCCTAATACTTTTAAGTGACTCCATGCCATTAAATTACCTTGGGAGTTGCTGTTTTAAAAAGAAGCTCTTTCTATGAATCTGGGTTTTCAAATTTTGTTCATTTGTGGGATTTTTTTTTAGACTCTACATGTACATTAAACCATATATCTGCCTTTCTCTGCCTGAATTATATCACTGAGCATAATACCTGCTGAAGGGGAATGCAGTAGATAACCTTGTGGTACGTTTACATGGTGACAGATGATGATCAGAATTAAAAATATCGAATCACTGTATTGTAGACCTAAAATTAGTGTGACTAATGTAACCTCGTATACCAACTACACTTAAAGAGAAGCTCTGCTCCTTTAGCTCTTTGCTTTGAGCATCAGTGGGCCTCCAGCGGGAAAACCGCTTCTCCCTCCTGCCCCCCTGTGGTTCGGCTGCAGCCAGGGGGCGCCACCGGGCTTCTTCCCGGATTGTGTGGCCTCCGGTCTCTCCCTGGGAGGCTAGGACTTCCTTTACTCGTCCATGTCATTCGTGTGGCACAGATATCCATGCAGAGCTGAGTCCTTTGCTCAAATGGAAAGGTCAGACAAAAGAAAGTCAGAGACGGAGGCCTGGCAGAATTCTCAGAGGCCCACTTCCCGCCTGGCCTGCGGGACTCAGCAGTCCTCCGCTCGGCTGCTCCCGGTGGTGGCGACCCTAGTCTCCCTCTGCATCCACCTAGCACTCTGGAGGCAAGCTGGCATTCCAGAGATACGTTTAAGGGGAAACTTTTTAAAGCTAAACAGAAACCTTTGGAAGTTTTACAAATAAAATTAAGCTTTTAAGTAGTGGCAAATGTCATTAACATTTATCAATTACCTTTCACATGAAGCCAGCAAAAAAATGCCCCAGCAATGGCTTGTACCTACGCTGAAGTCATAGAGAATTCATTATGTAGATAGAGAATGAAAAGAAATACTGAGATAAGGGAGCTGCTTTCACACGCGTGCACACACACAGACACACACCCTGTTATCATGCGTCCTTTGCAAAATGCCTGGATATCTTCAAGGCTGTCAGCAGCTTTGCTGTGGCATGTACTCATGGGCGGTTAAAGGTGGCAGCGGAATAAGTGGAAGCTCACAGACGCACTCCCAGGGCTAAACTGGAAAAAAATACCAGAAACTGGGGAAGATCCAGCACTTGGCTAGGACACCTTAAGATAACATAAGCAGGTCAGAGAACTCATCAGTTCTGATTCCGTCCACCCATCCATCAGCACAGCTTACATTCTCAGCGCTGTGGCCTTGACCCAACCCTCATTCCCTCCCTGTCCCCAATTCATCTTTAGTCTAAGGGAACCCTCTAAACTTTACACATATGTATTGTATTTGGCAGCTGGGGGTGGGTGGGGGGGGGAAGGACACTGAGATACTTAACACAATAATGTGATCTTGATTAATACGCTCAGGAAATTCAAAACTGGAGAATAAAGTACAAGCCTCACTCTATACTGGAGCAAAAAGGTTGCTTTTTCTTCAGCAGTTCGATTCCCCCTCCCCCAACACTTTATATTTTATTTAGACAAATGTCTGGCTATAAACTATATTGAAACTACTTCAAAGGCTTCTCCTTCTGACAATCACAAGCATGCTACAAAATATTTGTTAAAAGCCCGCCTTCTCCTGGAACAGCCTCGCCCTCCCCGCCTCCCGGGCCTCCTGAGCCACAGTGATTGACAGCTGCTCTGCCATGCACACCCAGGCCCAGCTGCCCTCTTCCAGATGCTTTCAGACTCACACGGTTTGAATTTCCGTAAATGCAGCTCACGTGTAAAAACTGTAGCATCTCTTACTCTATTCTAACATTTTAAAATGGGGATTTTGTGCCCAAATTGAATGTTTCTTAATAAAATACTCTTCTTCCAACAGAGTTCAAAATGCAGGTTAACTTTATGATACAGGTAGCAAGCGATCTCTCTCTTCTCTAGGCTTCTAATCAGTTCCACGATAGGAGTCCTGATTAAAGCTCTTCCCTGCCATGGAAAAAAAAAACAAAAGAAAATGCACAATTAATTGAAAAGGCGAGAATGTGCATAGAAATGCATTTCTGCTGTAATGCATTGCCAAACTATGTTCCTAAAATCACCACTACTTTGCATTTTCTTTCTTTACAGGAAAGTTATCCTGTACTTTGCTGTTTAAAAAAAAAAATCCTTCTCCACAAAGACCATGTAATGCTTTTACTAAATCCCAAATCGAGTCCATTAACATTTTCTTGAACTACTGGTAGGAAAAAATGCTGAGATTAAGTGAAACTGAAAGTGCTGTATGGGTTATGTACCTCATACTTTTCCAAAGTCATCTTCTCATCCCTCTTGGGATAAAAGTGTCTGTGTGAACTTCCTTTTGTTTCACTGTGGTCTTTTTTAAATCTTCTGTTACATGGATTTTTATATGTTGGTGCCACGCAGTTTACCAGCAGAGATTGAAACAATGTAGCCAGTCTGTCTCCCCTGAGTCCTTTCTCCCTGTGTCTCAGCCTAGATAAGATGCATTTGTAATGTGTTCAGGAAGCACATTCGGACAGGTGGCTGCAGGGGGCTCATGAGAAGTCTTAGGGAGACAAAAACGTTAGTCATGTTCTTTCCGTTAGCTTCTTCTGGAAGGGCCATCTGCTGGCTGGAGATGCCAGGATGAGTGGGTGTGTGAGCTTCAAGGGCAGATCCGGGTAAAATTGTTCTAACTGCACTCAGCAAGGTTGGCGGAGCACCTTCCAGGGGTCAAGGCAGGTGCCCTGAGATTTTTTTTTTTTTTTTTAATTCTCCATCAGGCACATGCAATTAGAAAAGTATCTCCCTCAATTTCCTTAAGTGTCAATGTGCCCCTTCCTGCCGGAGAGGAATCATGAATGAAGGGCTGCCTGTCAGAAAAAGGGGATTTGGAGCAAAGGGACAGAGGCCCCCGGTCAGGACACAGGGCCATCCAGACTCTTCGTGGATTTCTCCTACAAACTTGCACGAATTGCTCTGGTTTTTCTCTTTTCAGAGCCACGTGAAGATACCTGGCCTGGGGGGAACCCACCCATGAAGAAGCACCTTTGTGAGGGCAGCATTAGGAGCAAAAATAAAAGCCAAATTATAATTTCACCCACTACACTCAATGTCCACAATAGTCTCTTTATAAGGTGGTTTATTTTAATAACCTAATTCTGGTTATGGATCCTGGGAAACAGAAGGGGGAAAAACTACAGATCCTTGCCCAAAATACATGCTGAGAAAAGCAAATGGAAAGACAGAATGAAATGTAAGGTAAACTTGATAGAAGCAAGAGATACCCTTTAATGAGATTTGTGTCATTGAAAGCATAGTGAAAAGTATCTACAGAGATACTTAAGTGTAAGGATTTATGGCTTCTCAAATGCTTTTCATAGAAACTATCTATGGAAAGTATTTTAGAGCGTTAACTCTTGGGTGATACCTGTGGTAATAAGAGAGAAAATATGACAGCCCAGGGAGTTCTAGGCCAGAACCCACAGTGTCTTTGTTTTAAATTTTCTCTGCCGCTTGCTGTTACTATGATCTTGAGTAAGTCACTTTACCTCCCTTTTCCTCATTTATAAAACTTAAATAAAGACAATTCAGCCTACAAAGCCATCATGAGAAACAAACGAGGTAATCCGCGTGCGGATGTGTTAGCTCTGAGGAGCTCAGCAAACATTGGTTATCACAGGAGCAGGCACTGTGCGCTCCCGCTGGAGGCGCTACCTGACGGCTGACAGGGGCGCTGTCTCTGGTGCTTACATTTGATGTTCTCTCCCAAAAGCTGCAAACTCAGGATCGTTGGCGTACAGTTCCAAAATCCTCATTCTTTCTTGAATTTCCTTTTTTGAAAAGAAAAATAGGCCGTGTGTGGCATTAGAAAAGCTTACACCATCTTTTAAAAGGAGTCCTAATTTTTATAAGGAAATGTGGCTGTCTGGGCTATCCAGGGGAGAGCTATAGGAAAGAATGGCCTTTTGAGAGAAGGGAAGGTTTGGATAGTACACGAGCTGCTCAGAGCAACTCCGGCATATTTCTAAGGCAGTGGGGAGGAGGGAGAGAGCAATGGCTAATAATGGGGAAAGAAACCGCTGGGTGGAGAAGGTACAGCTCAGATTCATATACCCTCTGCATACTACATCAACTGGGAGATATCATGAGACAGAAACTAATCAGGAAATACTTCCCAGCTTTTCTTGAAGCTCGTGTATACACACACACACGAAAAATCAGAGCAACAACAGGAAAGCAGTTTCCTACCTCTCCGGAAAGCCCACTGTTCTCATATATGTGTCTGATTTCTTCCCTGCTCAGACCACCAATCGCCTCTCCTCGTGCTGCGCCGTGGAAGGGACCCTGAGGATGGGGTCCCCTGTGCTGTCCCACTCCCGCCCCGTGGCGTTCATACATGGGGTTGTACTTTACAGCATCTTCAATGGACGAAAGGCTGGCAGGCTGTCTGCTGGAGCCACACAAAGAAAAGTGGGATTCATTCAGATTCAGACGTATAACTTCTTGGAAGGCTATTTGCCTGTAGTAAGATTTCTCTTGAGGAAGAAAAGGAGGTAAGCTGACACAAATAGGGGGAGGTGACTGTGAAAAAATACCCAGATCCATCTCAAAAATTATTTATCAGGTGTTGTCATCACTATCTCCTCAACTACATGGCAAGTGCCCCGGGGAATTGTTCCATGTCTCATTCACAGGGCCTGGCACTCAATAAACGCTGAGGGGAACCAAGCCTGCCAATAGATAGAATGTCATGAAATGCATATGGCGCCATCATTCCCAGAGGAGACAAATAAAAAATCAATGTGTGGCACATAGAGAATCTGATAAAAATATAATTATGGGAGTATTGGGCCTCAGATTCAATTCAGGTCTACACGTATTTACTGAGCATTGGTTATGTGCCTAAGACAGTTCTAGATAGTAACAATATAAAGAATTGGTTGGAATCCCTCTCCAGAATGAGATTACAGTCTAATGAAAAGTCAGACTCAATAAAAAGAAACGAACAATGATGGAAGTATGTCCTGGGTGCTCTAAGAACCTAGGAGAGGCCGAAATCAGTTTGGCTCAGTGGATAGAGCGTTGGCCTGCAGACTGAAAGGTCCCAGGTTTGATTCTGGTCAAGGGCATGTACCTTAGTTGCGGGCACATCCCCAGTGGGGGGTGTGCAAGAGGCAGCTGATCGATGTCTCTCTCATCGATGTTTCTAACTCTCTCTCTCTCTTCCTCTCTGTAAAAAAATCAATAAAATATATTTAATAAAAAGAAAAAAAAGAAAGAAAGAACCTAGGAGAGGTGTCTCCTTAGCAAGCTGAGGGTGAGGGAAGGTAACCTAGACCTAAACCAGTGACTCTTATAGACTATGGGAGCACAAAAGCAAAGTACAACCACTGATTATAATCACACTAGAGGCCCAGTGCATGAAATTCATGCATGAGTAGGTGCCTAGTGGCTTCCGGCTGCCAGTGGGGCCTCCCTTCCCCCAGCCACCTGCCCCCTGGTCAAATGTCAGGTCAAACTCCAGGTTGAAGGAACAATTTGCATATTAGGCTTTTATTATATAGGATAACAACCCAAAGGGTCCTTGGATTGCTAGTCTAGCAAGTAAAACAGACTATATTTTCTTCATTAATGGAGCTACATTTTACTAAAAGAAAATCAGATATCATTTCTTGTCAGAGTCTTATCTAGCTTTAGAACCACAATGAGCCAAAGGGTAACAAACTAACTGATCTGGTCTTCAGACAAGGATCTCACCTTATCTCCATCACCCTTCCAACCCCTCCCCAACCATGAAATAGGCATTTGGGCCATCCTCAATGATGCCATTCCTTCGGTGTTCCTTGAGATTCATTCATGCCTTCCTAACTTTGCTCATGCTCATTCAACTAGCTAGAAAGTGTCCCATCCCACCCACAGTAGATCTCTACTCTTCTGTCCAGCTAACTATCATAACCATCTTTAAAACTTCCAATGCTCTCTCCCACAGGCAAAACGAATTCATCCTTCCCCCAGCCCCCTTCACATCTTACTCATTCTGCTGCTTCTGTTTGCTTCCAGTTGGACACCCTTCGAAGACAGGGCCCATGTTTTCATTCAGCTTTCTAGCTTTCGCCCCTTCACCCCAGATCCCTAGCCAATATTTGTCACATGGTCAGTACTAAATGAATAAATAAAAGGAACATTTTATTTCACCCAAGAGCAATATTCTTTATTTACCTAAAGGGCCTCTGTCTTTCTCTCCTGGCATGCTGAGCTTGAAGAGTCTTGATGAGGAAGATGACGACAGCAGAAGAGACAAGAAGAAGTCCAGCCATGGCGGCGACGCTGATGCCTATGACCAAGGGCTCAGACACAAACTCCTCGCAGTGCTCGCCTCGGTACCACCAGTTCTCACCCACCCGGCACCTGTAACGAGAAGAGACCGAGTCTCCAAGTGGAGTCACTTTGCTGAAAGTAATCATGAACAGCAGGAGCTTCAGTGGGACCTGGGAAAGGTCAAGAAATAAATACTGGCTACAGGAAGCTTCCGTAAAGAGGTAAATATGCAGGTTCAATGATCGTATGATTTAAGTCCATGTGATGCAGGGCACAGATCCTGGAGGTCCTCAATGACTATATTTAACTGATGGGATAAAAGATCGGCAAGGCTTAAAGGAAGTGTTCTATTCAGGTTCCTTGGTCATGGATAACAAAACAGGCCAGAAGGGCTGAAACCGGTTTGGCTCAGTGGTAGAGCATCGGTCTGCGGACTGAAATGTCCCAGGTTCGATTCCGGTCAAGGGCATGTACATTGGTTGCGGGCACATCCCCGGTTGAGGGTGTGCAGGAGGCGGCTGGTCGATGTTTCTCTCTCATTGACGTTTCTAGCTCTCTGTCTCTCTCCCTTCCTCTCTGTAAAAAATCAATAAAATAATAAATTTTAAAAAAACAAACAAACAAAAACAGGCCAGAAGGAAAGTGACTGGTGTGAGGTCACACGCTCAGTCAGCAACAGAGCTGGGTCTGGAACCAAGTCCCCAGACTCCTCCTGTCCTTTCCCCACCCGGCAGTGGTCCTCCAAGCCCCGAGGCCACAGACCTGTGCAGAAAGGTCAAATCCCACAGCAACAAGGAAATCACTGCTTTTCCATAATTCTAATTTCTCTCGATATCAAGGGACTACCTTTCCCCTTAGTTTCCTAGCTAAACATTACACTTTTCCACAGAGAAGAATCTGAGTCATTTCTACCTAGTTCCTCTGTTTGTGGCATTATGCCAACATTTGACCATTTTCACGTACACAAATTGTCCTCTCATTTCTTCTCAGCATTCTCTCCTTTTACACCATGGGACCGTGGTGGGTGGTGGGAGGTTGATTTGCTCTGCTTTGTTTTAGGGGAATGGGCAGGATACCTGTATCTGCTCATCTGTCTGCAGCATTTTCATTGGTTCTACCTTTAAAAAAATGGATCTCAGCTACTTAAATAAAATATATTTGTCATGACTTCAAAGACTTTAAATATTTGCTTTTCTTTTTCTCTGAATACTTGATAGGACTAAGAGCAGCCCAAAGCCATTCAAAACATAATCCAGCCGAAACCAGTTTGGCTCAATGGATAGAGCGTAGGCTTGGGGACTGAAGGGTCCCGGGTTCAATTCCGGTCAAGGGCATGTGCCTTGGTTGCAGGCACATCCCCAGTGGGGGGGGTGCAGGGGGCGGCCGACCGATGGCTCTCTCTCATCGATGTTTCTAACTATCTCCTTTCCTCTCTGTACAAAATCAATAAAATATATATTTTTAAAAACATAATCCAAATGGAATAAAACTCCTTTGTTTTCACTCTCAGGTACAGGATGAAGTGTTGCCCGTATGCTGAAACCTAATTTAAGCACCAATTGCCTTACCGTCCCCTCCAATAACCACAACACAGACTCCAACTACTCCCAGGACTCTCAGTGGGACACTAGACAATGTCTTTCTCACAGCTTCCTAAAAGGATAAAATAAAATAATTATTTGAACTATAATTCAGGCCTTTTAACTGACTTAGTCTTCACATGAACACTAAATGGTACCAATCTATTGTTTAGATATAACTTCCATAACAAATATTGCTGTGATTACCCTAAAATCATAGATGTAGACGCTTTCTCCTCAGAAGAAGTATCCACAACCTCGTGAAGTCAAAATTCCTAACTACACCATACCTACAAATGGCCCCATGTCCGGGCATAATGTCACACTTCCCATCATTGAAGCAGAAGTCTGGCTGAAGGTCACAGAGACTCTGGCAAGGCAGCTCTTCCACACTCAGGTACCCAGGGTAGCATCTGCACTCTGCTTCTCCACTCCAGGGGTTGACCAAGCACTCGGAAAACTCATTGCATGCCTGAAACTTGCAAGGGTTGGCTTCATCACCTAAAAACATAAAACAAACCAGAAAATAAAGCTAGGAAAGGCAAAACACAGGAGTTGGAGTACATGAAACTCCTCCACTAAGTCTCACTGCTCCAAAGTACCACAGGACAACCCCTTTCCTGAAGCATTAAACTACACCATCACTATCAACACCACACGAAAATTCAGATTCATCCTAAGAATCTTTCCTAAACCCTTCAGAGGGAGCATAGCCCTGAAACACCTTAGTTAAATTTCTGTCTTTCAGAACTAAGAGAATGAATCTGGTTTTGTAAGCCATACCATTTGTGTTCTTTTGTTACAGCATCATTAGGAAACTCATACAGGGGTGCTCATATAGAGAGGAAAGCATACAAAAGTTAGTAGATAGGCAGTTTCTACAAAGGGCCTATGCAGCCGGGTTCCATTGTGTATTTCTTGAGTCTTCACAATCTTATTCTAGTATATTAATACATATTGTATGGGGAGGTGACTGTGAAAAATACCTGGGGGATATCATGAGGTAGAAACTACCTGGCCTAGCAGTGTATTTAGAGAATGAGAAGGATAATATTGCATGACTCCCTATGTTGATGGAAGTTAAAGACTAATACTATAATCATGTAAATAAAAGACTGTAGCTTTAGTCTTTTTCCATTCCTCTGTGTAGGTTAAAGGTGGATGCCAGAATACATGGCCCTCTGTTTAAGAGTACCTTAATGACTTTATGGGAAAACAGATAGATCTGGAGCTTAATTTGGGATAAGAGACAAGGATCTAAATTATAAATGAATTATGTCTAGTTTACCAGAGACAGGCTAAGAAAGGAATTGATGGGTCTAGAAAAATAAGAATGAAGAAAATATGGAAATGTTGTAGAAAGACAACCAGAATAGCAAGATAGTTGGCTTGGTCCAAAAAGTTGGCCAATAAGAAATGGTTTTGAAAGGATTGCTGAGAAAGTTTAGAATATTTATGCCCAACAATATTTTAAACCACCTGTGGTGGTATAACAAAGCCTTCTCTGTCACCCTCATAACATAAGAAAATAGCTGATAGAATCAACTACTTTGTAGAAGTGCCTAGGAAAAGTAAAAAATGGGACTGTGATCTGTATTGGGTTTTTAGAAAGAACAACTACAAGGATTGGGAATTCAGCAGAAGGAACTCAGAGCTGGAAATGATTAGAGGATATTTAAGTTCCCTGTTCATTCCTAGAGATATTGGGGATGGGAGGGACTTGGATGCAGGTTTTACACTGCACATGGGAGGGGCTAATGGCAGTTCCTTTGAATATTAAAGAAAAAGATGACCCAATAAACGTGAAAGACTCAGCATGCAGCTCACATTGGTGAGTTACATAAAATATTGATGTAAATGCACTTATTTATTATACTTCCCTTTTTTAAAAAAGTGGGTTGACTTGTGCAAAAAGTTTTATAAATTATATCTGATTTTATGCATTTGTATGGTGAGTCAAATATAAATATAGGTTATTTGTTTAATACTTATACTAGCCCTATAAAATACATAGACCAGGTAATATTATCCCCATTTTAAATATTTTTTAAGTTTTCAATTAGAGTTGACATATAATATTATATTAGTTTCCTGTGTATAACATAATAATTAGATATTTATATAACTTATTTAGTAATCACCCCAAACATTATCCCCATTTAATATATGAGGGACTAAAGCTCAGAGATAATATGGATCAGCTCTGGTCACACAAATGATAAATGGCAGAACAGAGGCAAAAAATCAGGCCTTCCAGCCCTGGCCGGTTTTCTCAGTGGTTAGAGCATTGGCCCGCACACCAAAGGGTCGCAGGTTCAATTCCTGGTCAAGAACATGTACATCGGTTACAGGTCAATTAAAGCTCCAGTTGGGGAGACAGCCAGTTGATGTGTCTCTCTTACATCAATGTTTTTTTCTCTCTCCTTTCTCTCTCTCTCTCTCTCTCTCTCTCTCTCCCACTCTTCTTCTTCCATTCTCTCTCTCTAAAGATTAATGGGAAAAAATATTATCAGGTGAGGATTTAAAAACAAAAGAAAAGATAAAGAAATCAGGCCTTCCAAATTATAATTACTTGCTTTTTCCACTACACCTACATAGCAAAGAATGTGCAACTGGCCTTAGGGAATTCAAATGGCAAGAAGTTTAAATACTGGAGGATTAACCAAATCATTTTCCTCACATTCAATGAATAAGGATTTCAAAGGAAAGAATGTGACTTTCTCAGTTAAATAATAGAGTTGACTTTCAAACCAGTTTGAGAGTAAAAGGCACTGGGGAAACATGAATTCGGGTATTCCCCCTTACTCCTACCCAAAACCACTGTCCTCTGGTGTGTAGAAGAAAAAGAACAAAGTCTGAGGATTCAACAGTATTCACTGAATCCAAATCTTCCAAATAAAAGCCATGATTCATTTCACTCATTCACAGTATATCTTAGTATCTTTTATATGCAAGACACTATGGCTAATAAAACAGATAAAATATCATTCCTTGTGGATAGCTCAACTGAGGATAATGCCCATTAAGCAACTATGTGCATAAATAAGCATTATTACAATATTTATAAGCTCTATAGCAGGAAAAGAACATGATGTTACAAGGAAAACTAACAGGAGAGACCCAATCTAGATTATGGGTGAGTCAGTGAAAGTCTTGAGGAGAAGACATTTGAACTGAAGCATAAAGGGGGAGCAGAAGTCAGCCAAGAGGGAAAAGCATTCCAAGCAAAGGAGACAGTATGTGCAAAGGCTGTAAGGCAAGAAAAGTTGCTTGAATCTGAGGAACTAAAAACCAGCTAGTTTGACTTGGTAAGCAAAGAAGTTAGTTTCATTTCATCAGGGAAGGAAATTGGGTCCTGGCCTTGTAGCTATTGAACCAGGCAGTCACTGAAGTAAAATAATCTGATCGATGTTTTTACAAAGAGCTGCTACCCAGGCTGCTATTGCAGAATGGAGAGGGGAAGGAAACAAGAGAGGTAATGAGGAAACTAGTTCAAATGAGAGATGACAATGGTTTGGCCTAGAGTAGTGGCAGTGGTGGTAATAGAAACTGGGGTATCAGAATGACTTCCAAGTTTCTGGCTTAAGTAGCTGATTGGACACAGCTTCCATTTATCAGGATGGTGAAGCTGAACAGAATAGATATAGCTGAAATGTGGAGAGATGAAGAAAACAAGATCTCACTCTTACACATCTTAAATTTGATGTACATAGAATACATCCAAGTTGAGATCAACAAGTACATAGTTAGATACTGATTCTGGAGCTCAGAAGACAATCTAATCTGTATATAAAAATGTGGAGAGAAATTATATCTTTATTAGACTTATAATAATGGCAATGGATAAAACAACATGGGAAAAATTATATAGAAGGAAGGGAGTCCAAATCTACCTGATTTGACAAATAGAGATGTACCAAAACCATATCCAGTGGAAAGGTAAAAGAGAGAGCCAGATAGAGTAGAAAAGGAAACGGGAGGTAAATAAGATAACATATTCAGACAACCCTTTTGAAAAGAGATTGATACTGATGTTTTTGGAAGAGATATACTAATTATCAAGATGTGGAAAATTTGCCTGACATGATACTCTTTTATCTACAAGTGTTGAATTCACCTTGACTTGGTATAGAAAAAAATACATAAGAATAATTACTGGATTCCACTAAGAAAGCAGCAGAGTAATCAATATCATTACCTGATTCCACATCAAGGGAGTATTTATCAATAGCCAAGTTCATGGTTTGGTAGGCAGTGGTGCAAAAGTCTTCCAGAATCATGTATACAGCATTGTTGACATTAGGAGGGACAGACTTGGAGAACTTCATTCTGCTGTTCACCACAATACTGCCATTTCTGAAGTTCAAGATTTCTAAATTCTGGAACCCTGTGAGATTTGACTGGAGATAGGGGACCAGCTGCAATACATGAAAAATGATCAGTTTATTGACAAGGTTTTACATTTTGTTAAACACATACAAAAAAAAAAAAAAAAACTTAAACAAGGATGAACCCCTCCCCCTTTCCAAATTGCATGCTATTTACATTATTTAAACTGTTCATCAACAAAAGTATTAATTGTAACTACAAATCTATACGTCTCAATCCTTTCACCTTTTTCACCTAGTTTCCCCCTCCAATCCCCCTTGGCAACCATTAGTATGCTCTCTGTATCTATGAGTCTGTTTCTGTTCTGTTTGTTCATTGATTTTGTTCTTTAGATTCGACTTATAAGTGAAATCATACATATAGTATTTCTCTTTCTCTGACTTATTTCACTTAGCATAATTCCCTCAAGGTACACCCATGCCATTGCAAATGGTAATTAATAGTCATGGAGATGTAAAGTACAGCATAGGAAATCTATATACATAAAAGCCTAAGCAACTGTTATGACCAGACAACCAAGCAACTGTCTGGTAGCTATAATGTGTACTGACCACCAGGGGGTAGACGCTCAATGCAGGAGCTGCCCCCTGGTGATCAATGTGCTCCCACAGCCAATCTCCTGTGGCTGACCAACCTCCCATGTTTCCTCCCTCCAGCTGGCCAGCCTGATTGGGACTGGGCAAGATGGCCCCAATGGGCCCTGATCGCCAGCCAGGCCTAGGGACACCACCCAGGCAGAATTCATGCACTGGGTAGATATAGATATAGATATAGATATAGATATAGATATAGATATAGATATAGATATGCCTAATATGAAAATGTCCCCCCAGGAGTTCGATCAGGAGACCGGGAGTTCTATCACTAGCTATGACATGTGCTGATAACCAGGGGCCAACGCAAAACAAAGGGAGGCCCTGGCTGCCAGCCTGAAGGCCCTGATTGGCCCCAATCACTGAGGCCTAGAGACCCTACTTGTGCAGAAAATTCATGCACCGGGCCTTTAATTTAGTCAATAATATTGTAATAAATATGTATGGTTCTAGTTGAGTCCTGAAAATATTAGGGGCAACACTTTTAGAGTATATGATTATCTAGCCATATGCTGTACACTTGAAGCTAATACAAAATAATATGAATATAAACTGTAAATGAAAAAAAATTTTAAGAAAAAAGAATGTCAATTGTGAATATTTGAGAGTCATGAGATTTCATTAGTGCTATTTTGGAACCACATGGAACTCACAGACAGTTTTAGATACCAAAAGTTTATTTTCTCTGTTACTAAAGTATCCCAACAGTGAAGGTGTCATAGATACCCACAAAACATTGGTCTCACAATAAACTGTGTAAAAAATCTTAAACTTATTTTAGTCCCAGAATTCGTGAATACAATTTTCAGTATCTAAACTATCACATCACCTTCATGCCACAATCTTTAGTATCTAAGTTACCACATCACCCTCATGTGATATCACATTTATATCCACCTGTCTTATTACTTTCCTAACAACTCTAGGCCATGACATTATCTTTAGTTGATATATTAAAAAAAAAAAAAATTAAAAAAAATGAGTGTCTACAGCAGACCACACTCTCCTTGGCTCAGATCTTATGTGTTGAGGCAGAGGTCAGCAAACTCATTAGTCAACAGAGCCAAATATCAACAGTACAATGATTGAAATTTATTTTGAGAGCTGAAAACCGACTTCTACGCATGGGCCCAAAGTTTCAATCGCACCATAAGTGCGCGCCCACACATGGTTTTTTGTGGAAGAGCCACACTCAAGGGGCCAAAGAGTCACATGTGACTCGCTAGCTAGTTTGCCGACCACTGTGTTGAGGAGAAAGAGGTGGGTTCATACATGACTACTCACTAATGCCCATGGTTCACTTTTTATGCTTACCAATTCTAAGAACCTTTGCTCCAGGGCTTTATACTCCAAAGAGTTTTTGTTAAACAGATCTTCTGAAAACATCATGTTAGTCACTCGAAGGCTGAAGAAAACCAGCAATGCTCCTGTGGTCTGGGTATGATTTGAGTCACCTCTTTTTGTGGGGCGGGCCACAATAGCCATCTTTGTCGAGCGAACATTGGTAGACATTTCCACATAACTGTCAACCTTGCCATTTTCTTCTGGGATTAGCTCAGGCTGATAGTAATCTGTGCCTATCCGGTCCAGTTCTAATGAAATATCCTGTACACCCATAATTACCTCATCCTCCAGCAGGGTGGGGCTTGTGGTTGGAGGCAATTCGGTAGACTGTGTCATGGAAGCTTTCAACCAGAACTTGTCAATACTCTCTGGTGCGCTTGCCAATGTGTCTCCAGACAGTTTTCCTAGGGAAGAAGTTTTTGCCCAAACTACATCTGATTCTGGCAGTATGGTCCACAAAGATTGCATATCTGGCTTCAGTGTTGAAATCTTGCTATCAAACTGTTCACGATGAAATGGCTCTGTAGTTTGTTCCATATCATCCTTTAGAAATGGTTCTACTTGATCTGGTTTACGAGTAGAATCAGAGATTGCTGTAGATGTCAGAAGAGGAGGTGTGTTGGTAATTGAGTAATAATCAGTGTCGGTTACCTCTGACGTGCGCTTGGAGAGAATTAGAAGTGCGGACTGAGTTGTGGTCTCTGCAGAGGTGGGCACAGTAGGTCTGTCAAGGGGCTCTTCCTCTGCTAAGTGTGTGGATCTATCAAAATGCCCATATTGTGAGTGCTCAATACTTCGGTCTGTGGAATCTATTTTGTCACCTACAACTAGTTTCTCGTCTACACTCTCAATTGGCAAAAGCAAATCCTCATCTCCCAGCCATGATTTGGTCAGTGGTTCAATGCTCTTTTCTAATGAGGTATCGCTCCATGGCCAAGTAATCCCACTCACCTTTTCCCCAGACCCTGAACCTAAGCCACTCTCAAACATGAACACTTTTTCCATGGATGTGTCTGGCATCAAAGTGCTCACTTCTAATTGGCCTCTAACTTTGGAGGCCAAAGGGTCCAAGGCAGAAGGTGTAGTTACTTCCTGACCAAGATCTAATGTGACAGAGGAGATCAGATATGGTGAGGATGTCAAAGACTCTGCAGAATCTTCCTCAGATGGTATTGTTTCTTCTGGTATAGGATGAGTTAATGTACTTGAGGGCAAACGATCACCTGAAAAAGAATCTTCTGACCCCTCAACTTTGGTTAATCCTGAAAACAAAGTTTTCCGTTAATTAATCTACAGTGTTACTAAGATATATTCCCAGTCCTCCAAATAAAACCAGCTTCCTGTTTCTTTCCATTAGATTGGTAAAGACAGTTGCAAATAACAAGACAGTATGATTATGTTTTATGGTGTGGTACAATCACTCATGAATATACCTTTCCTTGAGAGCACCAAGATATAGACTATTAAAATAATTCATCTTTAAGCACTTGATTTTGTTTTTACTCCATGAAAATAAAAAACTGTTGATAACCATGTTGACAATAAATACTGAATCTAGTGAAAACTTAGGGAGAGAATTCGCTAGGAAATGTTATCTTCCATTTCCATTTCCTTGTTATGTTTATTGTCCATCATCTTTCAGGTTCACTTAATGTTCAAAATCCTGGACTCATTGTTTATATCTTTGTTCATCTTCCTTTGTCTCAAATATACCTCAGGCCTGAGTCACATTAATTTCTCCTTTCCTTCACAACACCTAAATCATCTACTTGATCTCATTCTTTAATCTCTCTATAACTTCCTTAGTTCAGTTTTTCTCTCCCAAATGAAACCTAATGCAAGCTAAAACTCTATAATTAGTCCTGTTAAAAGCTACTGGGATAATCTTCTTTGCTGCTCTTTGTTTACCAACCCAATATTCAAATAAGTAGTTATCTAACAGTAATTTAATTGTGTATTTTAATGGGACTTTCAAAATATCTATTAATTGATCCCTACCCCAGTCTACCAAGTTCATTTCCATTCCAACCAATTAAATCTGATTGTTCCCTTTTGTCACACAATTTTCCCATGACATTTTCTTCTAATCCACACATGCTTTTCTATGAACCCCAGTCTCTTCCTCTTCTCAAAACCCTGTCATCTACACAATAAAGTCAAGAAATATGAACAGGAAGTAGAAGTTCTTACCATCTTCTAATGAGTAAGATCCAGAAGTCCCTTCCTCAGAAGCCACAGGCAAGCCAGTGGGCAGCACTGCTGGGGTGACAGAATGAAGAGTCAAACTGCTAACCTCTAAACCCTCTGGGGAGGAATGGAGGCCCACCTCCGAGGGAAACTCTAATTTAGGTGTAGACACCAAATCACCCAAAGGTCTTTCTGACCAGAGTTCCCTGCCAGTGGCTGAGGGAGAACCAGAGCTGAAATCAGGCAGTGAGATACTGCTGGCGGTGGAGTCATCAGCTGAGGGCCATGCAGCTTGAAGGGTATTATCCTAAGGGGGAGAAAAAGGCTAAATCACATCATAGGTAAAAGGAAACACATAAAAATGATTCTAAATGCCACCTATCTATCCGGCTTTCTAGGGATAAGAAGGCAATGTAACATTGGGGGGAAGGGAGACAAACAGGTCTGTAATCAAATCCCAATTCACCACTTACTAGTTGCAAAATCTAGAGAAAAACCATGTGTCTCTTGAATCTCACCTGAAAAGTGGGGATAAGATAACATATTTAAAAGATCCCAAACAAAGTGTGTTTATGTAAGAAAATACTATTTTTCCTGCTTTAGATAACTCCTTTTCCTCTATGTTAGTTTAAATACTTTAAATTCATAGAAGTTACTACCATCTGTAATTTGTTGACAAACACCTAGCACATTTCCTACAGCAGAAAAGAACAATTAGCAATGTTATTCCTCATTCTGAGATATTTAATTAATTGTCTTTGTTTTGATGAGAAATGCCACCACATCAACATGAGATCAGGTTACTTCAAACAAATGGTAACATCTGTGACATGGGATCACACTTAGAAAATATAATTTTTCTCTTCCCGGTGACTTTTTACTAATGTAATACTAATCTTATATTCAAATTCAGCTCCAGGAATAGAAAAGTGGACAGAAACACAATCCCTGTTTAATCAAGCACACAGGCCCCTCGTCCAGGCTGCCCCACACCCCAAGGGAACCCTCACCCTGATCCGGGACACCCTTCAGGGCAAACTAGCTGGCCCCCATTCATGCACCAGGCCTCTATCCTATCTAATAAAAGAGTAATATGCAGATTGACCATCACTCCAACACACAATATGGCTGTCCCCATGTGGTCAAAGATGGCTGCCCCCATATGGATACAAGATGGCCAGCAGGGGATGGCAGTTGGGAGGGACCAGGCCTGCAAGGGTGGGCAGTTGGGAATGATCAATCCTGCAGGGGAGGACAGTTAGGGGTGACCAGGCCAGCAGAGGAGGGAAGTTGGGGGCAAACAGGCTGGCAGGGGAACAGTTACACATCAATCAGGCTGGCATGGTAGTGGTTAGGGGATGATCAGGCTGGCAGGCAGAAGCGGGTAGAGGTAATCAGGAAGGCAGGCAGACGAGCAGTTGGGAGCCAACAGTCCTGGATTATAAAAGGGATGTCTGACTGCCTGTTTATGCCCGATCCCACTGGGGTCCCAGATTGGAGAGGGTGCAGGCTGGGCTAAGGGACATCTCCCTCTCCCGCCCCTAGCCCCTGTGCACAAATTTTGTGCACTGGGCCTCTAATATTTCAATAATCAAAGATGGTTCATGTATGTATACATGTTTGATTGTATATTATGTATAAGGCCAATGGAATCTAGCTAATTGTTCACTTGGTTCTTTAAAAAAATTCAAACATACAAAATTAACCTCTCTTTAAATACACAAATAGACCACATAAAATGCTCCCTGTTATGTAGATGCAAAAATAATATTAACTCCAGTGACATCATATGGCAACTTTAGAAGGCACTTTTTATGATTATGACTCTGCCCTTGAAGTATCTGAATCTCCGCCCAATAGAATATACAATTCAAATGCATAGGATACAATGATTTCTTTAGGATTTAAAAGAAGTTTTCATTTTAAGGACAGAAATAAATAACATCCTAGAAGCCATAGCTAAGTTTTTTGTTTGTTTGTTTGTTTTTGTTTTTTGATTTTTTTTAATTGATTATGGTCTCACATAATTGTCCTTATTCCCCCATTCCCATCCCAAACCCCTCCCTAGATATGCCCCCCACAACCCCCGTTGTCCATGGCCACTGGCTAGGCCCATATGTATCCACACAGTCCTTTGGTTTATCTCTTCCCCTTACCCCCACCATCCTCCCTTACTTTCCCTCTGGAGTTTGAGAGTCTGATCTCTGGTTCTCTTTCTCTGGGTCTATTTATATTGTTCATTATTTCCTCTAGATGTGTGAGACAGCTAAGTTTTTAAGGGAGTTGTGGAAAGGTAATGGGGGGGGGGGAATACAGGAATGTACTCAATATAAAGCTATTTGAAAATAATCATGTAAGCTGAAACTGGTTTGGCTCAGTGGACAGAGTGTTGGCCTGCAGACTGAGGGGTCCCAGGTTCAATTCCGGTCAAGGGCATGTATTGTGGTTGCAGGCACGTCCCCCGTTGGGGGTGTGTAGGAGGCAGCTGGTCGATGTTTCTCTTTCATCGATGTTTCTGACAGTCTACCCCTCTCTCTCCCTCTCTGTAAAAAATCAATAAGATATATATTTTCTTTAAAATAATCATGTGGAGAGAAAAAAATCCAAGATGGCTGCCCAGGTAAACACCTAGCCGCAGCCACACACAACAATTTCAATAAAATACAACTAAAATATAAAATGGACATTACCCAGAACTACAGGAAAGTCAACTGACTGGAAATTCTACAACGAGAAGCAAGGAGAAAACCAGAAGGAAGCACGGAGGAGCTGTAAAAGCCTAAGGTACGGAGACACGCAGCGTGCGCGGAAAGTACTGAACCAGAGAGGAGGGAGGCTGAGTGCCTGGCTGGCGTTCCCTAGCAGGAAGGAGATAAAAGTTCCGACTGTGCTTGGCCCCAGTTCTGACTGCTCTGAACCCCAGTTCTAGGCCAGACCCTGGGGACCCAGGCTCATCCAGAGGGAGCTGGGCTGTAAGGCGGAACCCCAGGGGAGCGGCGAAAGGAGGTCCTAGAGGCGCGCACATTGTGCGCAGAGAAGGGACAGTCGGCTGTGCCATGGAATTGCCCTGATGGGAAGGAGACAGGGGCTCCAGACTGCTCTGAACGCCACCTCTAACTCCACTTAAAACTGAACTGAACCCCAATACTGGGCTCATTGGGGGAGAGCCTACTGTTTGGTAGCAGGTGAAAATTGAGGGCACCTTTCTCTCAGAGGCGCTTTGCAGCGATTACTGAAGGACCCTCAGACCCAGGAGCCACATAGGGCGGGGCTGATGGAAGCCAAGGCTGTCCTCCACCCTGAAATTCTGCCCCATCTGTAGCTGCGAAATGCGACAACAAAATAGATCACAAACGAAAGAAATGGAGGACAAAAAGCAACTGGATATAGAGTTCAAATCTACGCTTATAAGGTTTTTCAAGAATTTCCTAGAAAAGATCGATAAGACCTATGAGGATATGAAAAGAGATCAACTAGAATTAATAAGGAATCAACAAGAAATGTTAAGGGATTAACAAGAAATGATAAGGGATCAACAAGAAATAAAGAATACATTGTCTGAAATAAGAAATACTATACAGAGTTCTAAAAACAGAATGGAAGATCGCAAGAATCAAGTCAAAGATTTGGAACATAAAGAGCCAGAAGACACTCCTCCACAGAAGCTAGAAGGCAAGAGAATCCAGAAAACTGAAGATAATGTAAGAAACCTCTGGGACAACTTCAAGCAAACCAACATCAGAATTATGGGGGTCCCAGAAGATGAGAGAGAGCAAGATATCCAAAACATACTGAAAGAAATAGTGACAGAAAACTTCCCCCACCTGGTGAAAGAATTAGACTTACAAGTCCAGGAAGCATGCAGAACTCCAAACAAAAGGAATCCAAAGAGGACCACACCAAGACAAATCATAATTAAAATTCCAAGAGCAAAAGACAAAGAGAGAATATTAAAAGAAGCAAGAGCAAAGAAGGTAGTTACCTATAAAGGAGCACCAATACGATTGTCAGCTGACTTCTCAACAGAAACCATGCAGGCCAGACAGGAATGGCAAGAAATATTCAAGGTGATGAATAGTAAGAACCTACAGCCAAAGATAATCTATCCAGCAAAGCTATCACTCAGAATCGAAGGTCAGATAAAGAGCTTCACTAATAAAAAAAAAGCTAAAGGAGTTCATCACCACCAAACCAGAATTATATGAATTGCTGAAGGGGGTTCTTTCAGAAGAGAAAGTAAACAAAGATAAAAATTATGAACAACAAATACGTAACTATCAACAAGTGAATCTAAAAACCAAGGAAATTTTTTTTTAAATCTGATGAACAATATTAACTGTTGAATATAGTAGAATCAGAGGTATGGAAGGGGAGTGAACTGACAATTCTTGGGGAAAAGGGGAGAGGGGGATGTGGGAAGAGACTGAACATAAACTGTGCACCTATGGATGAGGACAATGGGGAGTGGGGAAAGGGCAAAGGGTGGGGTGGGAACCTGGTGGAGGAGAGCAATGGTGGGGGAGGGGGGGAGGAACATTTGTAATAATATGAACAATAAAAATTTATTTAAAAAATTAAAAAAAATAATCATGTAAAAGCAATTACTTTCCATAAAAGTTGTATTTTTCTAATTACACTTCTGGCAAACATTTGCCACTGTGAAAAATATTTATTTTTACTCTTTATTTAAATTATAATGTATTTTTTCTTAAATAGCTATTAAGCTTTTTGGAAATTTTAATCTATTTAAACTACTTTAATAAATAAGAATTTTCTCTTTTGACCCTTATAAACTGCCAAAAATATTCATTCTTAAGTGCACATGGAACATTTTCTAGGATAGAACATACGTTAGGTCATAGCAAATTTTAAAGTCTAAGCAAATTTTAAAAAGTTGAAATCACACCAAGGATCTTCTCCAACCACAATGGCATGAAACTAGAAATTAGTAACAGGAGGAAAACAGGAAAATTCACAAATATGTAGGAATTAAACAACACATTCTTGAACAACCAAGGAGGCAAAAAAGAAATCAAAGGGAATTTTAAATGTCCTGAAACAAACAGGAAAAAATAGAAACACAAGATAGTAAGACTTATGAGATGCATCAAAAGCTAGACACAAACAACCTATCAAGACTGAATTATAAAGAATTAGAAAATACAGCCCTAGCTGGTTTTGGCTTAGTGGATGGAGCATTGGCCTGCAGACTGAAGGGTTCCAGATTCTCTTCCAGGCAAGGGCACATACCTGGGTTGTGCTCGATCCCCAGTAGGGGTCATGCAGGAGGCAGCTAATCATTGATTCTTTCTCATCATTGATGTTTCTCTCTCTCTCCCTTCCTCTCTAAAATCAATAATAAATATATATATATATATATATATATATATATATATATATATATATATTTTTTTTAAAATTTTAATAAGTAAATAAGCAATTGGGCGTGTTTACTGCTGCAGGCAGGTCCTATATATATTTACAAAGGGCCTGCCTGCAGCAGTAAACAAGCCCGATTGCTTATTTACTTATTAAAAATTTTATATATATATATATATATAGAGAGAGAGAGAGAGAGAGAGAGATATCTATCTATATATATATATATTATATTAGAAATTATTAACAGACCAACTACTAGTAAAGAGTTTAAATCAATGACAAAAACCCTCCAAGCAAAGGAAAGCCCAGAACCAGATGTTTCACCAGTGAACTCTACCAAATATTTAAAGAAGAATTAATGTCAATCCTTCTTAAACTCTCCCCCCCAAAAAAAATTGAACAGGAAACAATACTCCCAAACTCATTTTACAAAGTCAGCATTACCCTGATAAGAAAACCATACAAAGACACTACAAGAAAAGAAAACTATATGCCAATATACATAGAACAACAAAAATATGTTTATCATATATACTATCTATAATAATAAAAGCATAATATGTTAATTAGACCAGACAAAGCCATGGCTGCAGGGCCAAGGCAGGGGTGATCAGGCAGGCAGGCCAACAGTTAGGGGCATCAGGCAGGCAGAGTGGATAGGGGTGTAGGGCAATCAGGCAGGCAGGCAGGTGAGTGGTTAGGAGCCAGCGGTTCGGGAGTGCAAGAGGGATGGGGGGAACATCCCCTGAGGAGTCTCAGATTGCGAGAGGGTGCAGGTTGAGCTGAGGAATCCTCCCCTCCCTCCCCCAACCTCATCAGGCACATATTTTGTGCACCGGGCCTCTAGTACATTATAATAAAAGCTAGAGGCCCAATGCACAAAACTCATGCACAGGGTGGGAGGGGGTGGTGGTGTCCCTCAGCCCAGTCTGCACTCTCTCCAATCTGGGACCCCCCAAGGGATGTCCGACTGCCCGGGCAGTTGAACATCTCTCTCACAATCCAGGACTGCCTACTCCAAACTGCTCACCTGCCTGCCTTCCTGATTGCCCCTAACCGCTTCTGGCTGTTAGCCTGATCACCCCAACCACTCCCATGCCAGCCTGATTGATGTGTAACTGCTCCCTTGCCAGCCTGTTTGCCCCCAACTTCCCTCCTCTGCTGGCCTGGTAACCCCTAATTGCCCTCCCTTGCAGGGTTGATCACCCCCAACTGCCCTCCCTGGCAGGCCTGGTGCCTCCCAACTGCCCTCCCTTGCAGGCCTGGTGCCTCCCTACTGCCCTCCCCTGCTGGCCATCTTGTGGTGGCCATTTTGTGTCCACATAGGGGCAGGATCTTTGACCACATGGGGGCAGCCATACTGTGTATTGGATTGATGGTCAATCTGCATATTACTCTTTTATTAGAGAGGGTAGAGGCCTGGTGCATGAATGGGGGCCAGCTGGTTTGCCCTGAAGGGTGTCCCGGATCAGGGTGAGGGTTCCCTTGGGGCATGGGGCAGCCTGGGCGAGGGGCCTGTGGTGGTTTGCAGGTCAGCCACGCCCCCCAGAGACCCAAGGGGAGGCCCTGGTATCTGGAATTTATTTATCTTATACAATTGAAACTTTGTAGCCTGGAGCTGAGCCAAGCCTTCTGCTTGCTCAGTGACTGCCACCATTTCTGTTTGGATTTGTTTACCTTCTATAATTAAAATTTGTAGACTTGAGTGGAGGCTTAGTCTGGCAAGGGCAGGCAGAAAGCTTGGTTTCTTCCATTGCCTGGGAAACCCAAGACTCCCTCCTGCTCTCTGTGGCTGCAGCCATCTTGGTTGGGTTAATTTGCATACTCATTCTGATTGGCTGGTTGGTGTGGCTGGTGGGCGTGGCTAGTGGTGTAGTGGCGGTGTGGTCAATTTGCATATTACACTTTTATTATATTATATTATAATATAATTATATTTTATTTTATTATATTATATTCCACATTAGTAGAATGAAAGATAAAAGATTATATGATCATCTCAATACATGCCGAAAAAGCATTTAACAAAGTAAAAAATCCTTTCATAATAAAAAAAAACTCTCTTGCCAAAACCGGTTTGGCACAGTAGTAGAGCATTGGTCTGCGGACTGAAAGGTCCTAGGTTCAATTCCGGTCAAGGGCATATACATTGGTTGCAGGCACATCCCCGGTAGGGGGTGTATAAGAGGCAGCTGGTCGATGTTTCTCTCTCATCGACATTTCTAGCTCTCTATCTCTCTCCCTTCCTCTCTGTAAAACATCAATAAAATATTTTTTTAAAAAAAACCTCTCAATAAACTTGTCAAATTATATGTACAAACTTATAGTTACAAGATGAGTAAGTTCTGGGTATTCAATGTACAACATTGGTGACTATAGTTATGTGTTATATACTTGAAAATTGCCTAAAGAGTAAATCTTAAATATTCTCACCCCCCAAAAAAAAGAAAGTAATTATGTGATGGAGGGGTAAACTAACCCTATTGTGGTAAGCATTTCACAATAAACATCAAATCTTCATATTGTACACCTTAAATTTATACAATATCATGTATTGATTATATCTCAATAAAGCTGGTGGGTAGGAGGATGACCAGATGGAGAGAGTAAGAATTCAATTTCTGATAAATAAAAAGACAACAAATTTAAGTTCACAATGTGGAAGAAAACAAAATACAATAGGTCCTTGGGTTATGTTGGAGATTTGTTCCTATGGCACTACGTAACTTGATTTTCACCATAAGTCAGAACCCACCTACGTCACTCACATGGAGCACATACACAGCAGTATTGAAGTGAAACAGTAAATAATTTAAAAGAAAAATAACAATTCCTGACCTTTACTTGTGGTAAATAAATAATAAAAAACAAAAAACACATATGTACATACATCAAAATGACAGAACTTGTTTGTTTGTTTTTTATAAATAAATGGGAGATGGCGATGTAACCACAAAAAGATGTTTGTGGAGTCCGATGCAACCCGAGGACTGCCTGTAAGCAGCAATACCAGCTTTTCTCTGGCCAGAGGCTCAGGTACTTTATACTCGAGCAAGGCCATCCTTTGGTTTATAAACACCTTACTAGTATGTTGGAAAAGGGGCCTGAGCATGTGCATATGCATGAACATAAAGTACCAAGTTTTATACCAGGAGGACTCTTAAGAATTACATGCAGGCAATCCTCAGTTACCTCCGACTCAACGTACATTGTTTTGTAGTTATGTTGCCATCTCCCATTAATTTATAAAAATAAAAAAGGTTCCATCATTTCGACGTATGTATGTATGTGCTTTCTGTGTGTTTTTATTATTATTATTATTATTATTATTATTATTTATCATAAGTAAAGGTCAGGAATTGTTATATTTCTGTTATATTTTTTCACTGTTTCACTTTCTTACTGCTGTGTATGTGCTCCATGTCAGTGAGTAGGTGCTTATGTAGGTGGGTTCTGACTTGCAGCGAAAATCGAGTTACTTGTGCGGTTGGAACGGATCTCCAGTGTAACCCGAGGATCTACGGTAGTCCATTCTTGCCTGTTAAAGATAAGGAACTGAGCTTCACAAAAGTGAAACGCCTATGGTCACAAAAAATAGAGAAAAAAACCAGAACTAGACTGGCAGTTTCTAGAGGTCTCAACCCAATGCTTTGCTCACTGTTTCTGACCATTCACAGAGAGATATATACAAGTGCATCTACCCAGATGGCAAAAGGATTCCCAGAAGAGGAACTAGAATCAGCTGGCTGGGCGGTTCACTCTCATTCCAGTTGGCACATGCGCACAGGTGTGTAAGACACAGGTGACCACCGAGTGCGGAGAGGCCATTTTTAATATTTAATTGTCTGCTATGTTGCACATGAAGACTGTTCATATAAAAGAAAAGTTTTTTCCTCCCCCATTTCTTCTTCTGGGATCTAAAGCCATATATGCATTCAGGGAAAAGTAAAAAGGCCATTTGTTCAATACCAAGTTCTGTTTCTCAAAAAAGTAGGTAAGATGATGAGAGTCATACCATTCCAGGGAATTCACTTTTTCTCCTCTTAATCATCTAAAATCATATCTAGAGACGTGTTAAAGTCACTCATGCTTCCAGCAGAGTTAGGTATATTTAGATCTTTGCATATTCTAAATCTGCATTTTCAAAATTTCAAGTAAGATAAGCCCTTTAACCTGAACTCAAGAAAGTGAGTTTCATCAAACAGAGCCTATGACTTTGACACATGTTAGGAGAGCAGCTGAATTATCAATGAAAAATAAATCCTCAAGCAATATATAGATTCCTATAAGCAAAATGGCTTTTCATCTCATAAAAATTAAAAATAAAACAATACATGACGTCTTTAATAAAAGCTGTCACAAGTAATAAAATGTGGAAGTAAACAACTCAACTTTTTAAATAAAGAAGAATGGCTATCTATTCCAAATAATCACCTTTTCCAAAAAAAAACATGGCATGGCAATTACTCTCTCTCCTACATTTTGAAAGGTGAACACATCCATGCCAGGAATAGCACTTCATTTATTTTTATGTGGATGAATGCCCCCGTAGTCACAAATTCAACTCATGAATTTGTCTTTTAGTTCAATGTAGTATATTAACAACTTTAATATTATATTGGCCAGTCTCTCTCCTGCTAATGCCAATTGAAAAGCCTGCTACTGCTATGGAAAGCATACTGTGCAGTGATTTTCCAGTTCAGGCTGCCAAACATATCAAATTCAATATCCCAACACTCTTACCTTTAAAATAATTTCAAAAGTCAAATTTGGTATAAATAAATAAATAAATAAATAAATAAATAAATGATTAAATTTAAAATTTCAATGACAGTTTGCCAAAGAGAAAACCAGAAAAAAAAAGAAGCAATAACCAGACATTTCTAATTTTTTTCATGTTTTATTATCATCTATTAATACTTTTTCCTCAAATTGTTAATGAATAACCTACAATTATCACTATTCAAAAAACTAAGGGTTGCTGAAACCTTTGGCTCAGTGGATAGAGCGTCGACCTGTGGACTGAAAGGTCCCAGGGTTCGATTCCAGTCAAGGGCATGTACCTTGGTTGCGGGCACATCTCCAGTGAGCGGTGTGCAAGAGGCAGCTGATCGATGATTCTCTCTCATCAATGTTTCTAACTCTCTATCCCTCTCTCTTCCTCTCTGTAAAAAATCAATAAAATATATTTTTTTAAAAAAATACTAAGAGTTGATGTAAATGCAAATTGAGCCATATGCCAGGTAACCCAAATAAGCCCGGTAGTCAGTGCTGCCATCATTAAAGGGGCAGTCCCTTCCAGTCAACCTCTAGCCACTTTCTACCACAGGGAAATATGAAATTAACAATACCAGATATTCCTGGCCTTTAAAAAAAAAAAAAAAAAAAAGTTAGACATCTGCATTTCTATGCAAAAATCTCCTGATTTTTTTAAATTTTGGGTGTGTGGTTTGCTTTTCAGTCTGTTTGTTTGTTTTGTCCCAAAGTGCATGCCTATATCTGAATGAAGCAGCTGATCTCTGATTTGCAACCCCTGGCTTATACAGAAGTTCTTGTGTTTATACTATCTTATATAATAAAACCCTAATATGTAAATCGACTGAATGGTGGAACAACCAGTCGCTATGAAGCACACTGATCACCAGAGGGCAGATGCTCAACGCAGGAGCTGCCCCCTAGTGGTCAGTGTGCTCCCACACGGGGAGTGCCCCTCAGCCCGAAGCCAGGCTCACTGCTGGGGAGCACAGTGACTGTAGTGGAAGCCTCTCCTGCCTCTGGGGCAGGTGAGTGGTAAGAAGTGAGGGGTCCCGGACTGTGAGAGGGATCCCAGCAGGTGGACATCCTCGTACAAAAGGGTGCAGGCTGGGCTGAGGACCTCACCCCCCAGTACACGAATTTCATGCACCAGACCTCTAGTCTGAAATATCAGTGCAGATCTCCTGTGTTTAGAGAAGCTCAAGATGGATGTGATTAGCAGAAACAAAGACTCATGTACCATGCTCACAGTGACTCACCACTCCCCGCCACTGCACCTGGAGGGACTTCCAGGATAAAGTCACTTTATTTGTGTAGAAGTCTCTCTACCTCTGCCAGACTGGAAACTTCCTGAAGGCAAGGCCACACCTTATTCATCTCAGTTTTCTCAGCACTTGACACATTAAAAGCACAAAATAAACAAATTTGAAAGAATGAACAAATGAATAAATAAACACCAAGTGAATGTAATATCTGATGCCAATGCCCAGGAAAGGGCATTTCCCTCCTGTGTCTGTGTGATAACAAAAGATCATGAGCTTACTCTGGCTTGTGTGCCCAGTGATTTGAGAGTCAGCCTATGCACCGAAGGGTGTTGGGTTCAAATCCGGGTCAAGGGCATGTGCGTGGGTTGTAGGTTTGATCTGCCCCAGTCAACCAATCAATGTATCTTTCTCACATCTATGTTTCCCCTCCCCCCTCTCTTCCTCTCTCTCTCTCCTCTTCCTTCCCTCCCTTCCACTCTACAAATCCGTGAAAAAAATATCTGTGGATGAGGATTAACCAAAAAAGAAAAGACCCTGTGTTCATTCTAGACAGGTGAGTCCCTAGTGCTGTTGTGATTGGACTGTTGTCATGGTTGTTTCCATTGCATCTGAGGAAGCCATTGCTTTTATCCTGGATGCCACCCTGTAAGTGGTAAGGGGAGGCTTAGAGAGGGTAGAGGCATGCCCAGGGGCATTGAGTGGTAAGAACAAAAAGGCACGTTCATTAGGTGCTATTTCTGTACAAATCCTGCTGCTGTTAGCCCACATTAAAAGGATGCCTGATTGAGAGTCCCTGTCACTTGTCAGCTGGCCAATATTTTTACTCTTCCTTCTCTCCTTTCCATGCACATATTGCTCTATACGTTGTGGAGTCTAAACTATTTCTTCAATCCAACCCTTGGAACAAAATATCGGTACTCTATACCCACGTACATCACTTTATAGTCTTGACTATAAAAATTATTTCTGTGTAACTTTTAGAGAGCAACTCAGTGGGCATTAGAGCTTAATTATAGTCAAACAATATGAACCATAAATAAGTTTTCTTCCCAATGCCAAAAGTGTGGGTTTTCCTTAAGCGCTACAGAAAGTCTACATTCTCTAACCCAATACTTGGGACTCAGGAGCTGACAACTAAGAATAATGTCCCAGGGATGATGTAAGAGAATACTTGGGAAATCTGTGATGCCAAAGCAAGCAGGAGAGTGTGCAAAGGAGAGAAGAAGCTTGAGGGCCTGGTTCTAGGCCTACAATGCAGGAATACACTTACAAGGATGGACGGTGGGGTTGCCGGGAGACTTGCACTTTGGGGGTTCCACACCAGGTCTTCGGTGGGGGGTAGAAAGACTCCTCTCACTAGAGAAAAGCAATAGTCAAGAACATTTTTAATTTATTTTAGGGACAAAAATTTTAGAGACACTAATATACTCGAGGTTTAGGGACAACTGAATACCAAGTTCTTACTTTCTACAATTTAGATTTGGGCAGAACAGATAAGGGAGACTTTCTTAGAAAATGCTTGCTTCTTTATTTAGATATTTTACTTACATTAGCATCATCTGTCTGAATTATGAGACTCCAGCATAAAATAAATGTTCTTCCCATTATTACATTTAGGACACTCTTTTATTATTTCCTTTTCTTTTTGAAGCATTTTTTACTCTTTTCAAAATTCCTATGTAGCAGTTGTTTTTAAAATTGATTTTTTCCCCCATTTTAATAAGAAAGTTGAACTGAAGCTCCAACTCATTTGATTGATGCTAGCAAAGAAGAAAATTATGCAAAACATTTCCTTTCTGGCAGAAAGTACCTTTGAAAAATGGACTAGGACACCAGAGAGTTTATCACTATACCAATATTAAAGAGAGTAGATTGAATAATTTAATTCAACAAAAATTTTCTGAATCCTTACTAGTTATTACAGACTTTGATGAAGTGAAGGCTATAAATATTAATAAGGCTAAGTTTCTCCTGTGGAAGTATTTGATATGTCAGGGATAAGTACATGAGGGACACACATACACACACACACACACACACACACACACACACACACGAGGCCTAGGTGGTAGCTGCCTAAAAATATAGGGGCTTCTTTTCCCCTCAGGTTATGTAGCAGTTGGAGAGGCTATAAGCATGCATCATCATTAGTATGGCCTCTCACTTGTGGATTTTCCTCCTTAGCAGCGGGTACTTCTCCTATGAGGTCGCCTCAGTAAAATATACTCTGGACATTTTAAAAGTTCAACAACCAAGTGAAGAAACTGTGGAGAAGTAAAATGAAGTAGCAAGTAAGTTAACAGGGCACCACGTCCCTGATGAGTTAAACTCTGAACTCAGCAAGCTCTAGTCCCGGGTTGACTAGGCACCCCTGACTAGGTCACCCAAACTCAGAGTATAATAGTCCACCCTAGCCAGTTTTTCAGAGGTCAGAGCACCATCCCACAGACTGAAGGGTGACAGGTTCAATTCCAGTCATACCAGGGCTGCAGACTTGATCCCTTGCTCAAGCAGGGCATATACAGGAGGCAACCAATTGATGTCTCTCTCACATAGATGTTTCTCTCTGTGTCTCTCCCCCTTCCTTCCACTCTCTCTAAAAATCAGTGGGGGGGAAAATATCCTCTAGGGAGGATTAAATCTACACTAATAAAATAGTAATGTGCTAATTGACTGTAACTTCATGATGCCCACCAGCCAATCAGAAGTGAGTATGCAAATTAACCCAACAAAGCTGGAGGGTTAATTTTATATGCAGGTATTTCACACCACCCCAGCCACTTGAGGCAGCATGGGAAGGTGGAAAGGTGACTCTGGCCAGAGTGAAAGTGGTGCCAGCAGCCAGGGAAGGAAGGCCCATTCTTGCAAGAATCTTCGTGCATCAGGCCTCTAGTAAATAAATAAACAAACAAACTCACAGTAGTCAGGCCCTTCTGGCTGACCTCAGATCCACCTGTTAATTTGGGGTCATAACTGGAGCTATACAGCCGCCTGAACCCAAACTTAGTGTTGGATTCTCTGGGATCCTGCCCAGCACCCAGTCTCGGTTCTTCTTTCCCAAGGTCTTCCAGCAGCTTCCCTGATCTGCTTCTTCTATTCTGCTCTCTGGCTTTTAAGCCTTTCCAGCTGATCTGCCTCTGGAAAGTTGATGTCTTGGGTTGCCAGAGAAGCACTACAGCCTATTTCAATTCACACATCCAGGTACTTCTTAACTTTTTCTTATAGTTTCTTCCATATCTCTAAACTATTTCTAAAAATCATGCTGTTCTCCACAAAGAGTGGCTTTCCCATCTGCAAATATTCCAGAGAACCCTTGATTAATCTATCCCAAGTAGTGCATGGCTAACATTCCAATCAGCCCAGGATGGCTTCTGTCTCATTCAGTCTAGAGAATGCTCAGAACCATGTATACTTAGGGAAATTCATTTCACCAGAGCATACTAGAAAAGGAACTGAAACTATAGAGGACTTCATGATTGATAGCAAACTCACCATTGATGAGCTGCAGGGAGCCAGGATCTGGATTCAAAGAGGAGTTGCCCAGCAAAAAATTGTGATGCAGTGTCTCAGCAATATAATCTCTGAAGTTACTGATTGTATAAACAGCAGTGGGCTTATCATCCAATTCCACAAGACCATGGTTTTCCACCTTGTTGGAGTGAAGGCTGATTAGGTCCCAGGTGGTATTGCTGATGGCCTCTCCATTGAAAGTAACTGCATAGTGGACAACTGTGCCACTATGAATGAAAAGAGAGAACAGATGAGGCCCTGCTAAGGAAGCACACAGGAAAGACAATAAACCCGGGAGAACAAGCATTAGGCTAGAGGGAGAGTCTCAAGAAGCATGGTTTCCATCCCCATTCTGTAGAAGCAAAATGACTCCCAAATCAAGGCACAAAAATAAATTAAGTCTTTCCTCTTAACTTACTTATATATCCTTATATGTTCCTTGATTATAGCCTTTGTTGTTCTGTATAAAGATTTTGTTTATAGTGACTGCCTTTCAGTCTCTTCTTGAATTTCTATCCCCAATGTTCAGGTTGGTGCCTGGGAAAGAGGGATACCCAGGGCCTACTAAATGAGCAGAAATCTATACTCAACCTATATAATAAAAGGCTAATATGCAAATAGACCGAACGGCGGAACGACCAATCCCTATGATGCACACTGACCATCAGGGGACAGATGCTCAACACATGAGCTTCCCCCTAGTGGTCACTAGAAGCTGGGCTCACAGCTGGCGAGAACAGTGGTGGTGGCAGTAGTGGGAGCCTCTCCCGCCTCCACTACAGACAGGCAGTAAGGAGCAAGGGGTCCCAAACTGCAAGACCCCTGGACTGTGGGAGGGCACAGGCCAGGCTGAGGGACACCCCTCGGCACCCCACCCCCCCCCCCGTGCCGAAATCTCGTGCAATGGGCCTCCAGTCTGAATATAAAAAGAGAACTGTGTCCTAATCGAGGTATTCACATATCTAAAGAAAAAGTATCAACATAATGACAATGATCTCATGAAGTCTAGGAAAAAGGGAATTAGTCAATTAACTTGTGTTACTATTGAGTGGAATTCTTCTCACCAGTGTATTGTGTCTTCCTCAGCAGATCCCTCAGCTACAGACAGCTACACGAGGCTGGCATGGCTTGATGATACTGGCCACTAAAATCACCAACTTCCTCTTTCTGATTATAAGTTTGCAAGGGAAACTTTTGATTATAACTGCCTGCATATGTTCCTTTAGGAAAAGAATGCATGAGCCAGCCAATGCAATAATTGGTCAACTGGCAGATATGTTTCTCACTTTCAATACATCCGCTGGCATCCTAGAGAACACAGTGTGTTTTGTGGTTAGGGAAGCATGAATTGGTCTTAAGGGACCTCTCCTTTGGAGCCCAGGCAGTGCAGGACCTGTCTTGGGCCCGCTTACTGCAGATCACATCCTGGGTCTGAGGGGACGCCATGACGGTGACATCCTTCCCTGCCATTCAAGCAGCCAGGCCTCTTTGAACTTCCTGTCTCCCTCAGAGTAACTTCAGTGAGGCTTCCTCCCAATAAGCTGCCACTTCCAATGAGGTGGGTTGGGCACTTTAACATGGTAACCTGATGCTCCAAGTGGTGAGACATCTGTCTGTCATCAGCGTCCCTAAACCACTTAATTCTCCCCATGTCAGAATATGTTGATTCAAGGGTAATTCCTGACCTTTTCTGTGAAGAAATAAATTCAGTAAAATATATTAAAATAACCAAAGGATGGCTCCAGGGTGGAATAAAACAGTAAGAGGGACACCTACTGGTCAGAACTCACTACACCATACATATATGTCCCAAGCGTCTAGCACAATGCCTGGCTCATAGTATAATAGTTCAATAGATATATTTGAAAGTAATGAAAAAACAAATGGTCAGTTGTATTCACTAATATACTAGCAAGCAAATAAGTGACAGTATGTGGCACTCCTGAGTTAATCCAAAGGATTTTTGTCTCTATATAGGATTAATTGTTTACCCTAAAGAACATATGTATTATCTTCATACAAGTGAGTCTTGTAAGTAATCACCTGGGGGCACTGCTCACAGCCAGAGCACAGCACTGTGAGAATGTGCACGCTCTGCCCAGCTCGGTGGAATGGACCACGCCCATATCTCCAGAAAGGTGAGCTTCTCTTTGGGGTCTTTGCACACACATTAACATGTTAACATGGCTCTAAGACAGGAAACAGTGATGAGGGGAATTGGAGAAGATAGAAAAGGCTGAACCAGTTAGCACTGGAGTTGGTTTCTGGGCTATAAGAAAATTGGAGAAGGAGAGGCAAGCCTTTACTAGGAGCCTACGATGTGCCTTGCATGACTTATAAATATCATATTGGAAATCTACGCAAATCAGGCAGTCTGGGTTACATTACTAGCCTAACTGTGTATTGGCAAAATAAAACTTGTTTCCCCAATGTTTCCTTTGAACATCTAAAGAGAACATTTCTATTATAATCTACCATGTGAGGATAAATTCATTAAAGAAGATAAAATCCTCAGAGAGATGCTACCATTTATTTGCATGTTCTTATCCTGGAAAGAGAACTCAAAGAGAGCCTTGAGCTATCAGGAAACCATCTATTCTCAGAGCCGAGAACTTTCCTATGACCCGGCCCAGCAAAGGGAGCACAGCTCTTTCCCATGATGAGGGGAGGAAAGAAAGGGAGCCCAGGACAGGATCTGACGGAGAAAGCTCCGCTGGCTCTCTGCGCTAACAGCTCCAAGGAACCAACCACCATCATCCTTCATCTTCCAAACTAGCGGAAGCAGCTGCTTCCAAGAGAACGTTTCTCTGTCTGACAGCTATTTCTAGAGATTTGAATCATATGGAGGTGAAATTTTCCCTTTCTCATTCTCTCACCTCAAATGCCCTTGTTGGCTCTTAGCCATGTGCAGATTTTAAATAGAAAAAAATAATGCAATCACATCTCATTAAGGTGACCAAAATAAAGATTTTTCAGAGAACCTCAGATATCCTTTCTTTTATAAAACTTCTATTAGGAAGAAGACGCACCCTTACGAAGTCTGGAGCTGAATGTTTAAAATGTGTACACCAGGCAAATATGGTGTTGATTCACTTCAAATGATTCCTACAAACTTAAAATAATGTGTGCATCTTGAAAGGGGTACAAAGCAAATAGAAAGTTCATTTGTATATAAATGTTTATGTTTATATTTTGTTATGTTATATTTATAACATGTAACATTTATACATGTTTATAAAGAGAGATTATATATCATATAAATAGACTTCTTCTGCACCACACTTTTACTCATGTGCCGCTCAGAATAAAAGTATACTGAACAGTTACGAATAAATGTCATTACTTACCTAACACTTAACAATTTTGGGAGCTGCACTTAAGTTAACAATTTTGTCACAAAATCTAATGGCTTCATATTGAATTGTTGTCTGTATTCCTAGAGAACTTAGCACTCAGCAACCATTCTTTTGATCACTGGGTAACATCTAAGCTTGGGTTGTTTTACATCCTAATCACCCACAAACAAACATTTTGGTTGAGTATAGACTATCAACAAATGTGCCTATAACAAGAGCAGTTTACACATACTAGGTACTCAGTACAGAAACCCACATTCTGATTACCTTAGTCAAAATATCAGACATACAGGCACGTAACACATGGCAAATCAATTTGTCTCCCTGAGACATCACTTGGTTGCCTCCCATTTGCACCCTTCCTGGGGCAGGGGAACCTGCAACCAGGAATCAAACCCAAGACCCTTCAGTTTGAGGCCAACACTCTAACCACTGAGCAACCCAGCTAGTGCTTCCCTCTATTTAAAAGTACTTGTCAGTATTCAGTCTAAAACAGAGGTCCGTAAACTACTGCCTGCAAGCTGAATTCAGCTTACTGTCACTGAATTAACGGATTTTATGTTTTTTAATGGTTGAAGAAAATCAGAAGACCAATGTTTTGTGACACGTGAAAATTATATGGAATTTATATTTCAGTGTCCATAAATTAGGATATATTAAAACAAAGCCACACTTATTTGTTTTCAACTTATCACCTATATCTACGTTCATCTGATAGTATCAGAGATGAGTAGCTGCCAATGGAGACCATATGGCCTTAAAAAAGTTTAAAATATTGGGTCGGCAACTAAGTAATTGCGGATTTCACACATATATGGCTTCAGTTGAATTTTTAGGTTTGCAGACGTAGTACAAATGTAAAACACATTTTGTTATTTGATAGTTGGCTATTCAGCTGTTAATCAGTAAAAAAAAAAAGTTTTTTGATCTGTTTTGTAGTTTTCGTTTGGCGTTCGTTGAAAAATGGAAAATCAAAAGGAACATTTTCGTCATATTTTGCTTTTTTATTTCCGCAAAGGGAAAAACGCATCGCAAGCTCATAAAAAGTTATGTGCTGTTTATGGTGACGAAGCCTTAAAAGAACGGCAGTGTCAAAATTGGTTTGCCAAATTTCGTTCTGGTGATTTTTCACTCAAAGATGAAAAACGCTCTGGTCGTCCAGTTCAAGTTGATGACGCCCTAATCAAAGCAATAATCAATTCGGACTGTCACAGTACAACACGTGAGATTGCAGAGAAGCTTCATGTATCACATACATGCATTGAAAATCACTTAAAACAACTTGGCTATGTTCAAAAACTCGATACATGGGTTCCTCACGAACTGAAAGAATCACAGTTAACGCAACGCATTAGCAGCTGCGATTTGCTAAAGAAACGTAATGAAAATGATCCATTTTTAAAACGACTGATAACTGGCGATGAAAAATGGGTTGTTTACAACAATATCAAGCAGAAAAGATCGTGGAGCAGGCCAGGTGAACCAACTCAAACAACATCAAAAGCTGATATTCATCAAAAGAAGGTTTTGTTATCAGTTTGGTGGGATTACAAAGGAATTGTCTACTTTGAACTCTTACCACCCAACCGAACGATCAATTCTGATGTCTACATTGAACAACTAACGAAATTAAACAATGCAGTTGAAGAAAAGCGGCCCGAATTGACAAATCGAAAAGGTGTTGTATTCCATCATGACAATGCAAGGCCACACACATCTTTGGTCACTCGGCAAAAATTAATGGAGCTTGGTTGGGATGTTTTGCCACATCCACCATATAGTCCTGACCTTGCACCATCTGATTACTTTTTGTTTCGATCTTTACAAAACTCCTTGAATGGTAAAAATTTCAATAATGATGATGATGTCAAATCGTACCTGATTCAGTTTTTTGCTAATAAAAACCAGAAGTTTTTTGAACGTGGGATTATGATGCTGCCTGAAAGATGGCAAAAGGTCATTGATCAAAATGGGCAATACATTACAGAATAAAGTTATTTAGTTCCATGAAAAAATTGTCTTTGATTTTCTTTAAAAAATCCGCAATTACGTAGTTGCCGACCCAATATTTACTATCTAAGCCTTCACAGAACATTTTGTCAACCCCTGATCTGTTCAGAGATGGACACTGATATTGGAAGTCATAAAAGAATTGAGCTATGTTCCCTTAAACCTAGGTCTACTACATTTTATAAACTAACTCCTCATTCATTTGAAAGTACAAAAGTACTAAAAAGTACCCTACCTGCCATTTTCATTGGGGGGCCTGGAAGAGAAAAAAAAAAGTGTTAAGCAGAATTTTGAAATTATATCTATCATATCATTCATCAAAGTACAACTTCTTAATATATTTCCTCTGAAATGTTTCTTTAAATGAAAATGCTTGCATAGTATCAGAAGCTGACAAATTCCTGTGGACTGAAGGAAGTGAGCAAAGGTGGAGGAAGTGTTCTCTTTTAAAACTCTTTACTATCTTGAAACTTTATTTAAAAACTTTTAAAAGAACTCATGTAAGGTTATCTCTTTATAAATAAACTTTTTCAGTAGATCAGCAGGGGACTCCAGTAGTTGGCATTAACAAAACGAGGAACACTTTTGGGGAGATGCAATGTGCTATGTAGTATTGAAATCAATGAAAACCAAATCAGGCAATATACAGTAAGGTGCTAAGAGGTTAGGGAAGGTCAGGACTGACTGACTTATAGGATATTGCCTTTCATATCTATTGATTTTTATATAACAGACAGTATTAAGTTCTATTAAGAATTTCCCATGTGCCAGGAACTATGCTAGGCATTTTGCAAAGGTTAATCAATTAATCTTCATTAAGATTTATTAAGAATCATCAGTATCCCCATTTTACAGGTCAAGAAGCCGAAGGACAAAAATGCTAAATCATTTAAAATATTTCAAAAGTGTTCTTTAATAAAGCAGGATTAATACGTACATTGTCTTTTTTTATATAAATAAGAAGTTAAGCCTTGGTAATTTACCAAAACCATCCGCCAGAAGTGCCAGAGAAAGGGCTGGAACCCAGGAGAGTTGACTTCCAAGGCTACGTTTGCCTTCCCTGTGCTGCCAAGTGAAGAAGGGTCCTCAGGGGAGCTTTAGTCACCGCTGGAGGTGGTATTCTGTGACCAAGCGCCAAGGTGGAAGTGCAGACACTGGCTGTGGTGTGAGGGTAGGTGGAGGGTCCATTTATCATGCTTGCTCTCTGCTCTGCACCAATAACTAGCTGAGTGTCCTAAGGTAAACCATTTCAATTCCCTGGGCTCTGTGTTACATAGCAGAAACAAGGGGGATAATAACTATCTCACAGCATGGCTGTTGGGATTAAATGGATTAATATACAATAGATACAGTGCCTGCTACACTGTAAATGTTACGATTGCTGTAATTTCTGGTAAACCCAGAAGCTATGACAAGAGTATGCCACAGTGAAGATGATGATGTCATTAATGATGCCGTGAGCTGACTCGGTGCCCCTGCTCGGAGCCCACAGCACCCACTGAGGGGCACAGCAGTCTCCCAGGCGCTCCGACCTCCCAAGGGCTGGATCTGGAATGGAGGTTCGACAAACGCTTTGCTTCAGGTTTACAAGTTCATTCACAGGTCCTCTGACTCTGGGCTGAGACTTCCTCCCATTAAGCCTGTTTGCTGCTCTGTGAAATGAGTATCTGTAATAATATTAATTCTGAGGGGGGTGGAGGTTAAGTGGGCTCAGGAGATGAAGTGCCTAATACTAAGTACTCACTCAGTAAACGTCACAGGCATCAGGGAAGAGGTGTCTTACGTGCTCACAGCTGCTCTGTGTGAAAAGCAGGTGAGTGCAGAGTGGCCTCCGACCAGGACACCACTCACCTCACTGAAACATGGACAAGCTTTCGTCGGACCTGGGGGTCACATCTAGCCTGACTTCAGCCTCCCCTCGGTGCCAAATAAAAGCAGAGCAACGTGTCAGCAGCAAGCAGGGACATGGCTTACCCTGGCCCCGCTACCAATCTAGTAGTATGTCCCTTGAGTACATGAATTTGCCTTTTTGTAACTCAGTTTCCTCACCTGAAATGCTAACAATAGAAATATAAATTTGCTAGAAATATCACTGAATTACAGCATTTGAATAATTTTAAGTTATTGTTGTGTAAATAACATACACAAAAGGATATTCCACTTAAAATAGAGAGTGCGTTTTTAGAGTAAGTCTATTTACCTGAAGCCAAGTACACGGATGTCCTTATAGCCAGGTAACCCAGTAAATGCATTTTCAATCTGTTAAAAATAAAATGTATAAATAGGTAGAAATGTGAAAAAGGATGCAGAAAATAATGCTTTTAGGAGTAGAATGTAATGTGCACCTTCTACTATTAGAAGCTTGAAGCATACACAGATACACATGGACAAGAAAGTTACTAAGAAAATAATAGTTACAATGTTAGAAAGTGGGATTTACCACAACACTGATAGATGGGTTTTTTTTTCATTTTGTGTTTTAAGGTTCTAACGTGCTTTAATATTAATTTTTGTTCAAATTTTAAAGAGCTTACTTCTTATTGGCAAGCATTGTTCTTTCCCCTATGTCAGTGGTTGGCAAACTCATTAGTCAACAGAGCCAAATATCAATAGTACAATGATTGAAATTTCTTTTGAGAGCCAAATTTTTTAAACTTAAACTTCTTCTAATGCCACTTCTTCAACATAGACTCGCCCAGGCCCTGGTATTTTGCAGAAAAGCCACACCCAAGGGGCCAAAGAGCCACATGTGGCTCACGAGCCACAGTTTGCCAACCACGGGCCTATGTGATGAAACGTGAAAAAGAACATTAGTTGCCCAAGAAGCTGTAACAGCATTTCTAAATGTCGCGTTTGGATTGGGAGTCTGGCTACAGCACAGAGTGACAGTCAGGCGTTGGTTTCCAAGAGTGCTTGGTGGTGTCTGCTTCTTGTTCCTACAACCCAAGGGAACTGTAGACACAGTCAACATTAGGAAGAAATCTGTAGGTCTGGGCTGACCCTCCAGAAGGGAGGCCTTGTTCATGGTTGCCGCAGTGACCAGTAAGTTAACTGGACCGAAGATCAATTTATGAGCATCACATTTGTGGGAACCAGTTTTATTACCACATCTGTAGTATTCCATCATGTAATACCTGCTTAGTGACTGGAGCAGGAAAAAGAATTCTAGACTGGACTAAATAGCTAAAAATAATCAAGTTATACACAAATACCAACTATTCAACAAAATTTAACATTGAACCCACCCCATTTCAGAAGATGAAATCTGACCAGGCAAGTCACTGTGGGGCTCACACCAGAGGAAGAGAAGGAAGTTGTCAGTGAACTTGGGAACTGTTAGTGGATCTTTAGGCTTCTGAATTTAAAACCAAGTCTTTGTATAATCAGGAGAGTGAAAATTTTTTTAAAGTTTTGGTTCAAAACAAAACATACAAACTCATAGGTACGGAGAACAAACAGATGGTTGCCAGATGAGAGAGGGGTTGGGTGGCTAGGTGAAAAAGGTGAAGGGATTTAGAACCTGAGTTCAAGTTCAGCTTGGTAGTTACAGAATAATCACAGGGCAGACAGTATAGGGAATATAGTCAATAATACTGCAATAACTATATATGGTTACTAGACTCATCAAGTAATCACTTTGTAAGTTATATAAATGTCTAACCATTATGCTGCACAGCTGAAATTAATATAACATTGAATGCCAACTGTAGTTGAAAGAAACGAACAAACAAACAAACAAATCTTGGTTCACTGAAGATGCTCATGCCTTAAGAATACAGAATCCAAATACATGATAATAATAATTTGTCTTGTTTTATTCTCTGAGAAGAAAGAGAAGTGCTATAATTCTTAGAGGATGGGGTGTGAATGGGGAACCTTAGACTGGGGGGTAAGTCTCAGCTGCTCTAGCTGGCAAAGTGGCCATGCGTGTCTATTTTATAGAATTAACACTGCCCTGCTCACCAACCACATCGGTTTCTGTAAGATTAAAAGAAATGTAGCTGAAAGTACTCTATTAACTTCAAAATGCTATTTAATTGCATATTTTTATGATTACTAAACCCACCTTTGGGGGGCTTTGCCATCTCTTGAGTATAAACACATACAGATATTTTAATTCATCATATCCAGTTAGTCAGTGTACAGGTGTTCAGGGGTAAGAAGTCATTTTACTTGACTAACATCAGATTAATAATAGGTACAATGTATTGAGTGACTGCGATATGCCTGATTTTGCAATATTACTTCTAATTCTTGCAACCATCCCAAGAGATACATATTTTCCCAGTTGTATAGATGAGGACACTGAGACGCGGAGATGTCAACTAACTCACCGGGGGTCATGCATTTGGTGAGTGACTGAGTCAGAACGTATTCAGCCCCACATCTCTCCAACACCAAATCCCATATTCTTCCCGTTGAATTGCATGCCTCTTCCTCTTTCCCCTGACTCAGAATAAATATGGTTTAGAGCCAGGACCGGGACTTGGGAAACTGGGCAGCTCCCCTCAAGGTCTTACCTGAATTAAAATGAGGGGACTCTGTGTGCCACAAAGGGAGGAGCACTTTGAAAGGAAGGAGACCTGATTTCCCCTTCTACTCCAGGGGCTGAAATGACCAGGAACCAGATACTAGTCCTCCTGGGCCTCATCTAGAGCTGGATGCTGTTACCCACATGGCTTCTGTGAGCAACCAGACATCCTGCAGCTTACAGGACTCAGAGCGGTGTGCACGGACCCCAGGTTGATACTGTATCTGTCTTCACGCCTGACCTTCCCGCCAATGTCACATTTGGCATGGTCCCAAGCTTATCTTACTCTTCTCATGAAAAAAATAATATACTTTTTTCCTCAATCCCCCAAGCAGGCTTTGTTTTTCCCGTGTGTCTTCCCATACTGCCCAAGCAATCATAGGGAAGGAGCAATCGTGTGGCTGTGCCTGCAGGAGAGCGATGAGGGCCCCCTTCAGCTTGTAGTAAACATGGTGACAAGACCTTTCAGAGCCTCGCCCCAGACCCCACCACCCCACACTCAGATGGCCTGTCGGTAGGTGTTTTGTTCCAAGTGAAGGGACAGGAATGCAGAGACAGGCCAGAGAAGAAACTGCTTCACGGCCCTTCATTACCTTCCAACCACCTCAAGCCAACAGCTCCCTGCCTCGTCAAGTCCCTGCGGGAGATGGTTTTCAGAGTGTTTATTAGACTGTCCCAAATGCGCAGCCATTCAGAATATTTGTTTACCCAAACACTGAGGCTTATTCAAGGCTCTTTGACCCAAGGGCAGAGAGAACTAGACGGTTGATCCAAGACACAATCTGACATGAGGTGGCCACTGGCCTGGCTGACATTTCTTCCACATACCGTCCAGCCTCCCAACTTGGCCGCACGGCCAGGAAAATGAGCTGTCTGGCCTGCACTCCCCACGTCTGATGGCTGCAATGATGCTGTTTGGCTGAGAGGTGCATATTTTTATTTCTCATCTAGACACTATGTCTAGAGAAGGAAATTAGTCCGAGGTAATGGAATTGGAAACCGTGGCCAAGAAGAACCCCATCGAGAAGGAATGGAAAAGAAATAAACAGGAAGGAATGGTGTGCCCGGTTACTGGGGAGAGAGGGAGGATGGGCACTCGGTGCCTGCCTACACGAGAGCAAAGGCATGCAGGGGACAGGTTGGGTCCTTTTTTGACTGTGAGAATCTTGAGTTCAAGTTCTATATAGAATTCTTCCAGAAAGGAGAATTGTGAGATGAACTACTGCCTAGGTTTTTAAAGAAACCCTTTATTAAAAATGCCTGCCCCCGCCGAAACCAGTTTGGCTCAGTGGATAGAGCATCGGTCTGCAGATTGAAAGGTCCCAGGTTCGATTCCGGTCAAGGGCATGTACGTTGGTTGCGGGCACATCCCCTATATGGGGTGTGCAGGAGGCAGCTGGTCGATGTATCTCTCTCATCGATGTTTCTAACTCTCTATCCCTCTCCCTTCCTCTCTGTGAAAAATCAATAAAATATATTTTTTTAAATGCCTGTCCCCAAGGAACAGAGATAGGAGGGACATGTCCTTATCACTGGGTGCCGTGTTGTCCTTTGAACTCGGCACCATATCTTGCCACGTTTGAACAGTGTGAACCGTTCAAAATTTTTCAATTTAAAAAAAGTAGAACTGAGTATGAAAACTAAAGAAATTAAATATAATGCTTCGCAAAGAAAGACAATGCATTGTATGTAGTTTCTCAAAGATGCTCATTTTTCACAGGACACATTCTTCCTTGGCTTTGCGGCAAATGTTGGAAATAGCATTTATTTGTTAGATGGCAAATGTGTGAAAATTTTGCTTCCATGAAATAACCCATCTGTCTTTCAGTGAACTTTTCACAGAGGTTTCTGAAGAAATTGCTAAAGCCATTACCCCCGAACAAAGCAGACAGAAAGCTTGAATCCAAAAGCTAACTCTAAGCATTGCTGTGAATATGGGAAATTTACCCCAGAAAACTGTCTTGGTTATTTTTTTTTAAATGAATAAAAACAAACAAAAATCACTCACCTCTGCAATAAACTCTTCCACGAGGCTCTGGTGGCGGAAGCTAGAGGGATCCCGCAGTTCTTCCCTGTACTGCTCCCCAGAGAGGTGTATACTGAATTCTGCAACCTGCTCAGCTGCTGGTCTTGTGGGTTCTTCGGTCACAGTCTCAATTTCATTGCTAATCTGAATTTTTAGGAAAAGAACAATAAATGTCAACGTCTACTCACTCAATCAACAAAAATGTATTGATTGTCTACTATATGCCAGATACTGTGTCAAAGGCAATTTCTAATAATGCTCTTCTATATAGTGTTTGTTTTTGGAACTAATCGGGTGGCCTTTCAGACATAGGTTAATATTAAAGTTGCTGTGCATCTGTACATTCCTTTGAACACAATGATTAGTTTAGGGAAAGATGGAACATATTTCAAAGATAACCACCAAATTTGACCATTTGTGAGTTAAAACAGAGTTCACTGTGCTAAAATTATCATCTAGAAATAGCTTAGAAGCTTGATTCTCAGCATTGTTTATATTTTTACAAATTCTTTCATGTTTGGCTTAATGATGACAGCTGGATTCTCAAATCTGTTTCTGCACTAATCAGCTCCAATATTTTGTTTTAGTTTAAGCATGTGGAGAAAATCTAGCCATAAAGATAAGTATTGCAGAAGGAAGGAATATATTAACAGCTTTTCAGGTAATTGTGGATTTCTTTCTAGATACTACACCAAGGTCAAGAGGTAGCAGTTTCTTTTCTTTTTTTTTAATATATATATATTTTTTTCTTTTTCAGAGAGAGGAAGGGAGAGAAAAAGACAGATATAGAAACATCAATGATGAGAGAGAATCATTGATTGGCTGCTTCCTGCACATCCCTTCTGGGGATCGAGCCCGCAACCCAGCCATGTGCCCTTACCAGGAATCAAACCGTAACCTCCTGGTTCATAGGTTGGCACTCAACCACAGAGCCACACCAGCAGGGAAGAGGTGGTAATTTCTTAAATGTTAATTGCTATGTGGAATCTGAAACCATATCACCAAACTTTCTGTACTATGTATCATTAGAATCCAGGTTTTCTAATGGCCAAAGCTTAGATAATTAGCATGACAAAATGAATACTAAATCATAATCCAAATAATAAGATAATTTGGATTTTAATGAGTCTAGCCCTAGCTTGTTTGGCTCAGTGGATAGAGTGTTGGACACACATACACACACACACACACACACACACACACACACACACACCAGAATAAAGGGTCCTGGGTTCAGTTCTGGTCAAGGGCACATGCCCAGATTGCAGGCTCAATCCCCAGTGGGGGGCATGCAGGAGGTGGCCAATCAATGATTCTCATCACTGATGTTTCTACCTCTCCCCTTCTCTCTTCATCTCCAAAATAAAAATATTTTTTTGATTCATGAGTCCACGCTAATGTGATTTAATAAATAAATCTGAGAGAAATGACAATAGTTTCTTAAGAATTCCAATTAGCAAATGCAGAAGGAATGAGGGAACCAGAAATCACTACTAGAACATACGGTAATAACTGCTTGAGCTTATCTAATCCAAGTCCCTCCATTTGATACACAAGAAAACCAGGTATTGGGATGGAAGATTGGCTAGCTAGCCCGCGGGCTCATAGTCAACGGCAGAGTCGGGAAGAGAACACAAGGACTTTATCACTGTGCCATTTTCACCTCTGATGGGTCATGTAATCAGCAACTTTTGAAACTTTAGAAGATCCCACCATGCCTTCTGATGCTTGAATTCTCTCTACACTATCCCTGACAACAGGCTGCTCATATTCAATTTAAATGGCTCTGATGAGAAAGAGTCGTGATCTTCAAAGGCAGACCATTGCATTTGCAAAGGAAGCTCTTCTGGTTGTAAAGTTTTCAATGTTAAACCAAATTTATTTCCATGTAAGTTAATCATTGATCCCAGCTCTGTAACCTGGGACACCTACAAACACTGGTCACCAGAGAGCCCTTCAAATAAGTGCAGGCAGCCGTCATGCCTTTCTGACTGCTCCCAGCAGACACTTCTCAGGCTTGTGATGTCTTCCTCAGAGTGTGGCTCACACCAGTGAGGTCCGATCAACTACAATATGGTAGGATGACCACTTCCCCTGTGATAGATTCTATATCTGTATTATGCAACCCAAAATCACACTAGCTTTTACTAGGTGATTCCCCCTCTTCCCCCCCGTAACTGCATCATACTGCTGATTCATACTGACAGTAACACCAGCACAAACTCTTAGCCTTAAATAGAACTTTGTACAAGATTTTGCATTTTTCCATGTTAAATTTTACCTCACTGGATTTGGGCAGAAACTTCCATTTCCAGTATTATTTTATAAAAGAAATATGCTTAGTAACCTTACTACTACAGAATGCCTAAAATGCTGAATAAACACTTTTAATGTTTTGAAAGCATAGCTCATTTGCAAGAAAGAAATTCCCAGTGGGTCAAGAAAGGTTAGAAGGATCCAGAAAGGTGACTGAGTGTGGTTGGTGTACATGGTGTATCTGCTGATGCTTTGAGGCCTTGGCTGTAGTTTTACCTTTCATCACAAAGTGGAAGGTCTGGTCTGTACATGTTCAAAATCAGACCAAAGACTCTCACATAAAGGAAGGATTCTCAAAGCTCTATATACAGTTTGAAACAAATTAGACTAAGTTGAAGGAGAATTGATGAACTGAAAGACATATTTGAAAGCAAAACAGAAAGATAAAAAAATTAAAATTTTTAGAGAAATAAACATGAGAAATAAAATGAGGTCAGACATATCTAATCATAAGGGATACTAGCTGAGAATTTCTTTTATAACCATTTTTGTGAAACTGAAGGATCCCTAATACTGTATAGTATTTTACATATATATAGTATATGGGATATGCAATAGTAGGGATTTTGCTGTTTTACAAAAATGGATATAGATGTGTATTTATGTTTATTTATTTTTCTTTGGATTTGTTATATTTCATTATTGTGAGGCTTTATGACTATCATACATTCTGAGAAATTCTAGTTGTTATCTCCTGTAAGGTAGATATATATATTAGAGACCCGATGCTTGAAATTCGTGCAAGGGGCTCAAAGCCCCTGCTTCATCCAGAAGGTTGTTCAGCTGTCCAGTCTAATTAGAATATTACACTTTTATTACACACACACACACACACACACACAAACACACACACACACTGGAGGCTCAGTGCACAAATTCGTGCACGGGTGGGGTCCGGTTGGCCCTGCCCCAATCGGGATGGATCGGGGCTGGGCCTGTCAGGAGAAGGAGATGGCGGGAGGTGGGCCTGATGGTCCGCCCCAATCAGGGCTTGATCAGGGCTGGGCCAGCTCAGGGAAGGGGTCTCAGGTGACTGGTCGGTGGGCCTTGCCCCCGATTGGAATTGGGGGGCCCATTATGGGTGAGGCAAGCCATGCGGAGGGGTTGTGGGCAGTGGGCCAGCTGGGCCCACCCCCAAAAGGAGTGGGAGGGTGCCAATCAGGGGCCAACAGCCTGGGGGAGGGACATGGGTGGTTGGCCAGCGGGCCCTGCCCCTGATGGGGTGGGGAGGCCAATCGTGGGTGGGGCTGGGTGGGGGGAGGGGCTGCAGGAGGTTGGTAGGCTGGCCCCACCCCCTATTGGTGTGGGGGGTGCAATCAGGGGAGGGCTGGCTGGAAGAAGGGGCTGTAGGCCTATTGTGCTGGGGCAGACTGATAGAGGCAGGGCTGGCGGGGAGGGTGGGGGGGAGGTGTTTGGACAGCAGCCAGCTCTTTTTTTTTTTTTTTTAATATATTTACTGATTTTTTTACAGAGAGGAAAGAAGAGGGATAGAGAGTTAGAAACATCGATGAGAGAGAAACATCGATCAGCTGCCTCTTGCACACCTCCTACTGGGGATGTGGCCACAACCAAGGTACATGTCCTTGACCAGAATTGAACTTGGGACCTTTCAGTCCGCAGGCCGATGCTCTATCCACTGAGTCAAACAGGTTTCTGCTAGCAGCCAGCTCTTGATCAGGGTGGGAAAGTCTGATCAGGGGCAAGCTGGCAGCAGGGAGGAGCTGCGAGGTTGGCTGGGCAGCCCCACCCCAACTGGCCAGTTCACTGGCCACATGGGTGTCATAGCGACCAATCATTATGGTCATTATGACCATTATTATGGTTACTGGCTATATATATATATATATATATATATATATATATATATAGAGAGAGAGAGAGAGAGAGAGAGAGAGAGAGAGAGAGAGAGAGAGAGAGAGAGAAGACAAGGACTACTTTTAAAGAGAGAGCTCCTTTCAAAGGGATCACAATGTCCTGAAACAAGAGAATCCCCCATGCAGCTAAATTTATTATTTAGAGTTCATTGATATATATTTACACTTAAGTTTACTGCATCGTAAACTACATATAGTTCCTTCCAATAACGCATACTTTGCTTTTTAAAACAATCCTGTCTGTTGTCTTCCTGGCTCTCCAGTTAAAGAAGCTCTTGGGGGAGAACAGGAGTTGTGTTTGCTTGCATGTGCCTCTAAGAAGCCTGGAGCCTGCCTGGTGGCTCAGTGGCTGAGCATTGACCTCAGAACCAGGAATTCAGGGTTTGATTTCAGGTCAGGGCACATGCCCAAGTTGTGGACTTGATCTCAGTGGATGCAGGAGGCAGCAGATCAATGGTTTTCTCTCATCTTTGATGTTTTCTATCTCTCCTTTTCCCTTCTCTGAAATCACTATTTTAAAAAGTAAAGTCTGGAATAATTCAAAGAATATAACAAAAGTAATTGCCTGATAGGGTGTGGGGAAGGGGTAGAGTAGCGTGGAAACTGGGAAGATGACAGGGTAAATATGTGACCAATTATCTCTTATATTTGTACTTCTTAGACCCATGTGAATGTAATGTCCTTGAAAAAGAAATAAGCAAAAGAAAAAACAATAAAAGAACTTCAAAAAAAAGTAGACAAAATAACCAGAATAACAACTGAACTGACAGTTAAGTTCCCAGTTGTAACAATAAAAATTAGAAAATAGTTAAATAAACTTCGACAAAAAAAAAAACACACCTCGATCTATAATTTAATACAGATTTAAAATATTTTTCTAAAATAAGGGAATAATAAAGATATTTTCAGTTGATCAAAAATTGAGATTGAACCAGTGAGAGACTCTCACTAAAGTAATATCAGGAGCATATATTTCAGAAGGAAAATTAGCCTCAAATAGATGTCTAAAATGCAACATGCAAAAAAATAGTTTTAAGAAAAAATTGATAAACATCAGTTATCAGTGTATACAAATGTAAAACAAACTTTACTGTATAAAATATAGTATAGTTTAATTTATAGGCATAAAAAGAGAAATTAAAATAAAGGGGGAAAAAGAACAAAAATACTGAAAATAGAATATAAATTAGTAGGGTGGTCATTTGAAGTACAGTGTTCTAATTTTCCCATATTGTTCAGAATAAGGACAAAGATTTTTAAAGATTTAAATTCTGATAAAATAAATTTACATTATAACTTATAGTATAACTACAAACAAAATAGAAAAAGTATATGATTGCTGAAATGGTAGATGAAAAAATATATTAGGAAAAACTGAAATGCAAAATTGTACCTTGGGTTTTATTTTGAACTAATTCTTGTTAGGTATTTCTATAGTGTTTTGTTTTATAAATTGGCTTCAAATTACCCTTTCTATTTGGGATATTAATGTTCTAATTGATTATATCTAACTCCTTCATTTCTACTCTAGTAAATTTTATCTCATTCTATAAAACTTTCCAAACCTAAATCATAATTATTCTGACTCAAGTTCAGAATGTCAGTATCACTTTTTACTCATTCTTTCACAAATATTTCTCAAGTGGTGATACGTTTAGCACCATCAGCTTGGAACACAGTGCGTCCCGAAGGTAAAAGTCCTGATTTGGGCATCAACTCAGGCCTCCCAACCTGCTACCAGCCTTGCTCGATTACAGGGAGGCTGGTGGGGCAGAGTGGGTGATTTATTTGATTTTATAAGTTAAAATGTTGAAGTTTAGGAAGAGAAAGTGCAAGGTAACTAAACTGTGCCTTTCTACTGGATATATTCAGACTTTGCTATATATTACATAATCAAGGATTTATGAATCCCAAAATTTAAAAATACATATTTAACAACATTTCTAATAAAACATTTCTACCTTCCTGGACATGTGTACTTTTTAAAGAATCTGAATGTGGTAAAAAAAAAAAAAAAAAATCAACTTAATGTTGTAGTGTCCAGGTTATGTATGTGAAAAGAATGGTGCTCCCAGATTTTTTTAAGTATATTTTTATTGATTTCAGAAAGAAAGGGAGATGGAGAGAGAAATAGAAACATCAATGATGAAAGAGAATCATTGATTAGCTGCCTCCTGTACACCACACAATGGGATCAAGCCCACAACCTAGGCATGTGCCCTGACTAGAATCGAACCTGGGAACCTTCCGTCCACAGGCTAATACTCTATCCCCAGAGCCAAACCAGCCAGGGCTGTTTCTAGATTTTTTTTTATTTTTTTTTAAATATATTTTATTGATTTTGTACAGAGAGGAAGGGAGAGAGATAGAGAGTTAGAAACATCGATGAGAGAGAGTCATCTATCAGTTGCCTCTTGCACACCCCCTACTGGGGATATGCCCGCAACCAAGGTACATGCCCTTGACCGGAATCGAACCCAGGTCCTTTCAGTCCCCAAGCCAACGCTCTATCCATTGAGCTAAACCGGTCCCAGCTGTTTCTAGATTTTTTAATGACATGAAGTCTCTATACTTTCTCCCTGAAGAAGAGGAAGCTAAGTCCTGGTTGATTTACAGATAGAAGAATACAGGCAAAAATCCCCAAAGTAAATGATGCCCTGTAGCCCACAAGAGACAGTGAATGGGCTTACCACAGGACACTTCCCAGAACCCGAGTCATCTCATTTACAATTTGAAGCCCCCTCTCACCAAACGCTGTTTTACCTTGTTTCCCCGAAAATAAGACATCCTCCGAAAATAAGACCTACTTACAGGTTTCCTTCTGAGTGAAATATAAGGCATTCCCCCCAAAAATAAGGCCCCCCTATGCTAAACATGAGAGATTTGGTCCACTGATTCTGAAAGAAATGGAGTCACAAGAAATTCACCAGGAAATTCAGGAATTGGATTGTTATGATAATGTTCCAGAAGATGATGACATGATTGTCATTGAATAAATGAGTAAATTCTTGATACTATAGGATTCACAGTTTGTCTGGTTTATGTTGACAACTACCGTACTACCGTACCGTATACAGGTAATAAATCTCCTTTATTTTCATTTAACAATAAATGTGTACCGTATTCTTCTTCATGGGAAAATAAGACATCCCCTGAAAATAAGACCCAGCGCATCTTTGGGAGCAAAAATTAATATAAGACACTGTCTTATTTTCGGGGAAACAGGGTACTTGACTCTCCAAGGAATCTTTTTAATGCACTGGTTTTAGAATCCAAAACATTTCCATCAAGGGAACCACAGAGTATGCCTGCGTACTCTGACAATGGCATTATAACCCCTCACTTAACCCCTGTTTTGTTTGGGATATTAATGTTCCAATGATTATTCACAATTCCTTCATTTCTACTGCTGTGTTCTCCGTGTTAGAAACTGAATAAAACAGAGCGTCACTCACACTCTCCTCTGGTCTCCCCAAGCTGCTCTCTGCGGTACCTGCCGAGGAGGTCGCCCCTGGATATGGAACTCTGATGGCAGCACCTAACAGAAAAAGAAAAACATGTGCATGAGTCCAGTCTCCGGCCACATCAGAATCCATATCAGGAAATAAGGAATGGACTACTAAGCCATTTCCATAAGTCATTTACTTTTTCACTCTGGAAATTCTGTGCATTCTAACCTTAAGACACATTTGCATAGACTCTTCCCAGAACAGAGATTATTATGATTCATTCATTCAGCAAGCATTTTCTGAACACCTGGTACATGTCCGGCTCCGTGCAGGATGCTAGGGATCCAGACGAAGCCCCTGTCCTTGAAGAGCCCTCTAGGAAAGGGGACAGACACTGCAGGAAGTGGCACTGCCACAGGGGGAGGTGGGTGAAGGTGGGAGACCAGACATGATTTGACCACTGTTGAAACTGGGCCTTGTGCTATTCTAATCTTTGTGTGTGTTTGAAATTTCCAATAAAGAGAAGGAAAATTAGCCTCGAATAGATGTCTATTCTTTTTTAAAGAATTAATAAAGGAAGCAACTGCCGATTTTCAGGAAACAGAGAGGTCAGAGGAACATGTAAAAGTCCACAGCAGAATGCAGCCAGAAAACTCCCAACTCTGGGAAACCCTACAAGACAAATGACAAATGGTGGGCCTCGGAAGGTCCTCCCTGTTGGCATGAGCAGTGGTTACAGAGTGTTTGCCTTACAATAACTCCTTAGGTCACACGTTTGTTTTAAGCAGTTTTCTGAGTTGTACCATACTCAATAACTAAAGGTTTTTAAGTACCCACAGCATAATGCCATAAAATAAATTTTTTAATTACTTTTTCTTGAGGCTCTTGAACAACACATATATAGAGAGAAACACAGTATTTTTTAAAATGTGAGCTGAAAAGTGTTTGCTTGCAAGGTTGTGTTAAACCATAAATAATTTTGAAAGAAAAGTAAGTAAAGGCAAAAGGCATACCTTCCAATGTTGAGGTGTCGCCAACAGGAACTGGAGATGACAACTCAGGGCTGGGGGGGAAATGTTTGGGGTTAATAAAATGATAGAAATGTGAGGGCTTACGTGGTGCTTTCTTCTCCCAAGAAGGAATTAGCTAGATTTCCTTTCTGTAATTTTTTATTGATTTTTAGAGAGAGAAGTATCAATTGACTGCCTCCTGCACATGTCTGCACACACCTCACACTGCCCCCGTGGGGATCCAGCCCCTACTGGGGGACTGAGCCCTCAACCCAGGGATGTCAAACCGGCAGCCACACTGGGCAGGGCAGGAATTCATTAGATTTTCAAACAAGGATTCCAAATCAAAGCACTGAATAACAAGTTTTTAAAAAATAGTCTTTATTTATTTTCTATTTATCAATTCCTGCTCAATTAGAATCTTGCTATACAAAGTACTCACCCACTTATTATATAATCCCTCCTCCGTTTTATTTTTTCTCAGTTTTTATCACTATGTGAAATTATTTTGTTCATTTATTATCTACTAGAGGCCTGCTGCATGATTTCATGCACTGGTGGGGTTCAGCCAGCCCGCCCTGAGGGGGGCAACTGGGGGTGGGCTGGCTGCGGGGAGGGGCTGCAGGAGGTTTGCCAGCTGGCCCCACCCGCTCAGGGGCACGGGCCCATTTTGGAGCAAGGCCGGCAGGGGCAAGAGGCCAGGGACGGGGGCAGTGTACTCCTGGTTCATGAGTTGACGCTCAACCACTGAGTGACACTGGCGGGGCTAAAGGCTTTTTGCACACAGGCTGGTGTGGTTCCGTTGGTTAGGTGTCATCCTGTGTATTGAAAGGTTGCAGGTTTGATTCCCAGTCAGGGTACTTGCCAGGTTGTGGGCTCAATCTCCAGTAGGGGACATGCAGGAGGCAGCCAATTGATGTTTCACTCTAACATTGATGTTTCTCTCTCTCTCCCTTTTCCTTCTTCTCTCTCTAAAAATCAATAAAACATTTTTTAAAAGGGTTACAGGAGGTAGAGCTAAAACAACAACAAAAATGAGATTCAGATGCATTTGAAACAGACATTAACATAATCAGTCCTGGATAGGTTCTAACAACTGTTCACAAGCCCTCACGTGAAAGATGAAAAAATGAGGCCCACATGGGTAAAGCCACTTTCCCAGGGTCACCCCAGAATGCAATATAACCCAAGGCCATGCCTAAATTTCTAACTGCATCCAGTTCCCTTTTCAATAATAAGAACAGCAAGAATGATTACAGCTCAATTTCTAACCCCTCATTACATGTCAGGCTCTGTGCTAAGTATTACAGTTTATCTTAGTGAACTCGCAACAATCCTAAGAGGAAGATATTAGTATCCCCACTCATACAGGTGAGGAAACTAAAGCTGGATGTGGTTAAGAATTTGCTCAGGTGACACAGCCGGCCAGGGGAAGAGCCATAATGTAAAACAGGCCCCTTTGATCCCAGAAGCCTCCCTCTTACCACCTTCATTCCTTACCCCATGGCCTTCGCATGGCCAGTAGTCTCTAGAAGGGCAACCAAGATGGTTTTACCTCATCTTAACGTTAGTGGCCTACCTGAACTAAACAGCCTAAAAGCCAAAGTGCACCCAGTGCCAGAGAAAGGAAGGGAAGCCCAGTGAGAGCGGAAAAGCCATCAGCCACCAGGTAGAAAGAACAAAGAGGTCAAAGGAAGGCAAAGCAACCGAAGCACAACACAGTAACTGGAACAGGAAGCTAGGATGACACAGAGAAGCTAGACCTCCCCTGGGGTTGATCAAATCGCCCCCCACATCTATGTCAGATTCATGCTCCTTCTCTACGTGAGCAATCAGACAGAGAAGTGTGCTTGCTTCAGAAAAATTACTGAATTCAAAATAACATGGTTTTAATGATGGTAAGTAGGCAACTTTCCATAATTGAAAGTACTTGCCTAACACTCCCACACTTAATCTCTCTCCTTCCCCCTGTTTTCAAAAGACAGTAAAGAACACTTAACAACAAGAGCCTTTTCACAGGTTCTCATCAGGCAGGCCTCCTGCAGGGATCCGCTGAGGTGTGTCACTCACAACAGAACTAGAACACGGAGTCGTGTTGAGTTTGGAGACAGAAATGCTTCTTCATTTCCAAGCCAAACCACAAATCTGAAGTTGTTCAGCGAAGACCTTTAGTTTAATACTAACAGCAAACAACCCCCTGTGGTCTCATTTCCTCAGCTCATCCGGCACATCACTTCTTCCTCACTGCTGCTGCCTAACGCTGTGCATGGAATTCAGGTGGCATTGTGTCAGAAAATATCACAGCCACATGGAACAGAAGAGTAAAAATGTAGTGAAACAAGCCAAGCATAACCTCCTGTCTAGAAGACTATTCTCCTTGACAGTTTTCTATATTTTGCTTTGCTCTTAAATATGTTCATTGTAATCAGCATGTGACAACAGAACTCAAGCACTGAGCCAGGAATCCTGGGTACTGGTCCCAGATGTACAATTAACTTTGTGTATGACTTGGAAAAATACCTCAGCTTCTCTGGGACTCATCTCCAAAACAGAACCACCTCCCTGTCCTACCTATTTCACAAAGGCATTGGTGAAAACTAAACAAATATCACGTGCGGAGCAGTACGAAAAGTACTAAATGCTAAACAAACACAGGAGAAAACAGGGGTTACTGAAGCAGTGACATGTGTCATCCCACACAGAATAAAACATTTAACAAATGTATATTTGTCTTTGTGATCTATGATAGGCCCTCTCAACTAAAAATGTAAGTAAGTACCCCCCACCATCTGCAAAAAACAACAACAAAGAACAGTCCTTACACTGAAACTATCACCAGAGGTCTGATAATGAATTTGAGTGATTGGGTAGAAATTCAGTAATTCATTTAACAAATATTTAATGAGCACATATCTTAAACTGAGCTTTATACTGGTTATTAGGATATGTAAGACCCTATAGCAGGGGGTTAAGCAGCAACTGGAACCACATGGAGCTGCCTTCAAGATGTCTAGTTGAAAGAACTTACATGCATATATGCATAACCTGGGGACACAAACAATAGGGTGGTGAAGTCCTGGGGGAGCGGAGCAGGCTGAAGGTGGTCAAAGGTGGGGGGGGGGGGAGGAAAGTGGACATAATGTAATACTTTACATTAAAGACTTTAAAAAAAAAGATATCTGGTTGTAACAAAGACAAGAGCTGGAGTAAAGGCCATTTGTAAAATAGGTCATGTGGCAGAGACTTGAGCATGTTTAAATACTAAAGGGAATCTTATATAATAAAGAGGTAATATGCAAATTGACCATCATGTCCTCACAAAACGGCTGCCTATAATCAGGCCGGCAGAGGGGTTAGTGAGGTATGATCAAATGACTGAATAGCAGGCTGTGTGGGACAGCCAGCCCAGCAGGGGGGGCATGAGGGATGACCAGGCCAGTGGGGGGGGGGGGGCAGTTGAGAGTGACCAGGCCAGCGGGGGGGGGGGGGGGCGTTAGGGGTGATTAGGCCAGCATGCAGAGGCAGTGAGGGGCAATTAGGCCAGCAGGAGTAGGCAATTAGGGGTGCCAGGCAGGCAGGCAGGTGAGCAATTAGCAGCCAGCAGTTCAGGATTGTAAGAGATAGCCGACTATCTTAGGATCGGGCCTAAACTGGTAGTCAGACATCACCTGAGGGGTCCCAAATTGGAGAGGGTGCAAGCTGGGCTGAGGGGAGTCCCCACACCCTTGCACGAATTTTATGAGTAAGGTGGGAAATGCTTTTTTTTCTTTTCTTTTCTTTTTTAAAGATACTTGGCAGATGACAGTAGAGAAAGCTTAAAACAACACATAGCAGCCCAGCTTAGTGATTGAGGGTCCACCTCTGGACCAGGAGATCATGGTTCAATTCTGACCACAGGGAAGTGCAAAAGGCAAAAGGCAGCCAATCAATGATTCACTCTCATCACTGATGTTTCTATCTCTCCTTCTCCCTTCCTCTCTAAAATCAATAAAAAATATACTTGAAAACCTTAATCCTTCTTCAGGTTAAGAGCCCTACTTATTCAGTATTTAGGTACTTCTTAATCATATAAGATCTACAATACATGCTATCATTTTTATCAGTTACAAACCATAAAGATTACTGGCACTGACAGGACTCACCAGACTTAGCCCACCACCTGTGGGTGGCAATCACAAGAAGAGCATCACAAAGAGCATCACAAGAAGCTCTGCCTCTCAGCGGTGAAGAGTCCACACTCAGGAAACAATATGGTCCACAACTAAGTAGGTGCTCAGTCTCAGGCCCCAGCATAGACTCAGTGGTAACATTAGATGAATGAATACGTGGGACCACAAAGGGTACTATTTCCCTCATATTTACTCATGTTTGATTTGAAACGTTCGTGTACCACACTACCTCCCACATGTACACCACAGCTTTGCTTTCTCCAGGACTCTGCTGTCAAGATTGGATCTCTGGACACTGACTCACCTATGTGGTTGTTCCAATGCTTTTCCCTTTCATTGGAGGCAAACTTCTGGACTCTGACCTGGATTGCATGCCCTAGCGGTGCTTTTCTAAATAATCACTCATATACTGGCATAATCTAGATATTCTGAGTATAGATAGAAGTGGAAATCTTTAATACCTGTAGGCTCAAAATCTCTCATTTTTCATGACCTATATACACTGAATGGCCAGATTATTATGATCTCTGAACACATAATAATCTGGTCACTCAGTGTATATCCTATATAATAAAAGGCTAATATGTAAATTGTTCCCTTGGCCAGGAGTTCAACCAGCAGGCAGGTCTACCAATTGCCCATGTCCCCTGCCCTAGCCAGGCTGGCTGGACCCCACCCATACACAAATTCATGCACCGGGCCTCTAATATATATATATATATATATATATATATATATATATATATATATATATATATATATATATATATATATATATATATATAATATACTGAGTGGCCAGACTATTATGCGTCCAAAGTTCATAATAATCTGGCCACTCAGTGTATTTTTCCTGCTACTGCTCAGGAGCCAGGAATGACCTTCTCTCTAAACCTAAAGACCAATGAAGCCAAGATTCATAACGCTGGAGGAGTCATCAAGGTTGGGCTATTCCAATACTTCAAAATCATTATTATCATTCCTCCATAAAATGATCCACACCACCACCCATCCTTTAATAAGCTATCCTCCACTAAGGTGCGCCATTTCAGATCAATTTTATCATTAGCCTGAAAGGCTCAACAACAGTAGGTCATTCCATATTTCATTTCCAGACATCTATTAGGTATTTTCTCACCCAAGAGACAGCAACAAGCCTGCCTCCTGGTAAGGTCAGACAGCAAACCAGTGCAGTGGCTGTGGTGGTGGTCTGGGAAGGGGAGTGGTCTCAAGGTGAGGAAAAAGCATTTGGGACTTACCCACAGGCCTGGTCATTGCAGGAGCTGGCAAAAAGATAGAAAGCGGCCATTAAATTTGGAGTGAGTCTTGGAATAAGTATGATACACCTCTGTTGCCAAACATGAACTTAAGGAGGAAAAAGACACTTACCGGCTAACAGTTTCCTTTGTGTATGCCAGTTTCTAAGAAAAACAAAGATGAAAAAGAAAAGCTTATGTAAGTTAATGACAGTTAATAAGCTGTAAATAAGACTTTTGGCATAGAGAGCCAAATGCCTTAACATTATAGAATCTATGTTATTATTCTCATTGGTTAGACAAATAGGTAAAGCGAGGTACTGATGAGGCCAAGTTTGTTTGTGACTGAGAACACCCCTATGTGCAGTCTCTGTTTATGTTCCCAAAAGTACCTGTGCTCTCTTTTAATGGGCAGAGATTAACAGACTTTACCTGCTCCTCACTCCAAGATTGTCTATAAATCAGAGATTGGTAGAGCTTTACCTTAACCTTCGTGGTCTTAGAATCAAAGAATTTTGTGATCTAACATATTTATAGAAAATCTCATCCCAGAACAATATGAACATGTAGATAAAATAACTGACAAAACTTCTTCTCCAGAATTCAGACAAAAAAGACAAATTCTATAAATTATAGAATTATGTCTCTGTCTCATTCCAAAGCAAATTGTCTCCAAATTTCCTCTAAATTAGTGGTTTTCTTTTGAGACCAATATGATTAAAAAAAAAAAAAAAAAAAAAAAAAGAACATTAGTAACTAGAAGTCAGAAAACCTAGTTTCAAGTCCCATAGAAGCAAATTCTCAGTTTCCTCACCTGCAAAATGGGAAGACCATTACTCTAAATAACTCTGATACTTATAAATTATTCACTGCTCTTCTTACTCTATAGATTCTCCTAGGATAATCTCAGCCACTCTCATGGTTTTAATTACCACCTCAAAGCTGGTGATTCTTCTAGCTATATTTATAACCCTGAGCACTCTCCATATCTTCATACTTACATATCAAGTTAATTCATATTTCACACATGGCTCAGATCAACACATTTGAGAGTGGACTCATTCTCCCTCCACCCACCCTCTACAAAGTTGCTTCCCTGCCTAAGTTATCATTCAATCATCCGAGCTAGAAACTGGGAGGCTTCTTAGACCCTCCTTAATCCTGTCCCTCTCTCATCAGCCCATGACTTTAATCCAAACAAAACTAGACATGACTAGTCTTGTTTCCCACATATCTCTTGTGTACCCTTTATCTCAAGATTGAGTTAGGACCCACATCCCCTTGGGCCTGGTACACTGAAGCAGCATCCAACCTGGTCTCTGCTCTAGTCTTGTCTCCTCAATTCCATCCTACAGTATATAGAAACTATAGTGGCCTTTTTAAAGTGGAAAGCTGTCAAGTCAGCCCTTGTGACCCACCTACTTAAAACCTTTCAATGGTTTCCTATGATCTAGCCTAGATATTTTTAGATTCTAGAGAGTTAAACACAAACTATTGTATATTACCTTCCCCCCCCCCCCCAGCTTCTTTGTCAACCAATCATAGGGGCTCCATTCTAACCAATCAAGACAGTGCCTTTTGGGCCCATGAAGCTGCAAGGATTTGCATGAAGACAGACCAATCAGGGACCAAGGACCAGGGGTGGGAACTTCTGTCTATGTCAGTCAGCTCCCCTCTGGCTCTGGGAGCACATTTTCCCTTTCACTAAAGAGTGTATTTCCCAGGCTGAGTGGAAACACTGAAGATCTCTTGCCGGAGCAGACGAGGGAGGAGCAGAGCAAAGCTGTCTAGTCAGAGAGGGGCCCAACCTCAGGCCCACCTGGCCCCAAAGCAGCCTCACAGCCATGCTGTTTTACAGTAAATAAAGTTTCTTTCTTCACTGAACCCCAAATTTTAGATCTCTATTGGCACTGAATTGACAAAAATGTGATGTCACAAGAGGCTTTTGTTATGGTAATGATAACTCTACATCCTAAATATTTGCTGCCTATCAGGAACTCAATGAGATGGACAATGCTGATACAAATGTGTGTTATTGAACAGCCATTCCATATTAGCCACTAAAATGTGTAAAATGACTGAAAGGAGGGCCCCATGGTTTAAGGCAGTGGTCAGCAAACTGCAGCTCGCAAGACACATGCGGCTCTTTGGACCCTTGAGTGTGGCTCTTCCACAACATACCACGTGCAGGTGCGCATGTACAGTGCGATTGAAACTTTGTGGCCCATGCGCAGAAGTCAGTTTTTGGTTCTCAAAAGAAATTTCAATCATTGTACTATTGATATTTGGCTCTGTTGACTAATGAGTTTGCTGACCACTGGTTTAAGGAAAAGAACATGAATTTCGGAAGAGAATTGGGTCTGAATTTCAGCTCCAGCCATCTGGCTTTGTGATATAGGCTAAGGAATTTAACAACTCTCGGAGATTTATGCTCTTAGCCTAAATCTTTTCCAAGTACTATTTTAAATATTTACATTTATAAACATTGCTGAGACTCATACTGAATTAACAGTTTATTATAATGGCTGGAGCTAGGGCTACAGAGACTAGGCCATGCCCCATGGCAGCTCACTAAAATAGCCTAATGCAACAAATCAGAGTAGATGCAGGGATTTAACACTTGTTCTTTTCCTTCAGTCCCTAGCTATATATCTAACCCCTACAATTCCTTCCCTTTTTATTATACTTACCTTCATAATTAAGCTTCTGTGTTCCATAGACTGACTAAAATTTGTGCCCAATTCAAATATAGTTGTGATTCCATCCTCACATAAATTCATCCAGTAACGATATTCCTCACGCCCAGGAAATCGATCCCAAAAAGTCCTAAAGGCTTCCCAGACAGCTTCTTGACACACTGGAAAACAGACGGACAGGTGTTTCACAGAAAGGCTGATGGGCTTTGGGGTTCTCACGATGATCATGGGCCTGTGTGTTCACTTGCCCACAGTGTCCTTTTTGGAAGGACATGGAAATGACTTTCAGTCAAAGCTCTACGCTTTCTGCATGTCCGGCTTTACCTTTTCAGCTCTGCAGAGAATGTTCATTCCCCACACTTCTCCCTTGCAAAGGGGGTTGGTTCACCTTCAAATATGCAGGGTGTGTGTTTTCCCATCTCTCTAAAAAAATCAATTTTTATGTTTTACAAAAGTGGAGCTGATATTGGGCATACCTCAATAAGTAAATGGATAAACAAATTGTGGTACATCCATATGATGAAATATTATTCAGCAATTAAAAGAAATTAGCTTTCAAGCCATGAAAAGACATGAAGACTTAACTACTTATTGCTAAGTGAAAGAAGCCAATCTGAATGTATGATTCCAACTGGATGACATTCTGGGAAAGGTAGAACTATGGAAATTATAAATAGATCAGTAGTTGCCAGGGTTTAGGATTAAGGAGAGATGACTAGATAGAGGGCAGAGGGATTTTTAGGACAGTAAAACAATTTTGTATAATGATGTAATAGTGAATACATATCATTAGACATATGTCAAAACCCACATAATGTATAACACAAAGAGTAAATCCTACTGAAAATTACACACTTTACTTAAGAATAATATGACAACATGGAAGCTATAAAGCATGTAAGAAAGAAATAAAGAACATCCTAGGAACAAATAAAAATGAATACACAAAAACCCAAAATCTATGTGGCACAGAGAAATCAATCCTGAGAGGGAAGTTCATAGCATTACAGGCCTACCTCAAAAGCAAGAAAATCGTTTAATAAGCCATCTAACCCTACAACTTAAAGAATTAGAAAGAGAACAACAAGAAAAGTCCAGAGTAAGTAGAAGGAAGGAAATAATAATGATCAGAGTTGAAATAAATGACATAGAGACTTAAAAAAATAATACATAAGCTCAATAAAACCTCCAAGACCTGGCTCTTTGAAAAAATAGACAAGATTGATGAACCTCTAGACAGACTTATCAACAAAAAAGAGAGAGTACCCAAATAATCAAAATCAGAAATGTGAAGTATGAATTATTATTTTTTTTTCTTTTTCTTTTTAGAGCAAAAGTCTATGATTTTTAATTAAAACTGAAAAACTGTCAGGGACAGGAATGTCAGAGGACCTGCCCTAAATTTTGACTTCAGGTTAAAGACATAATACATTATTAAAGTGTTTTTAAGTGTTTTTCCCTAAGGCAGTGGTTGCAAACTCATTGGTCAAGAGCGTGGAAAACCGCGGCCTGGGAGTCACATGTGGGCCCGGTGGATGGGACCCTGGGGTGCGGATCATTGTTGACACAGTTGTCAGAATTCAAATGGGGAATTCTGTTTGAATGGAGATTTCCTCATGTGGTTGGATGGAGAATTGTTATGTAGGAGTATCTGCTTTTGAGAAATACTCGGGGGAATATCTGGGCATCATGTCATGTGTAGAACATGCTCGCAAACAGCTCAGAAAAAGACTGGGGAAATGGGCATATATGAGTGTAAATGCACACACACACCGTCTAACCTTGCTATTTTCAACTCCACCTTTGTGCACCTGCCTACTTGCTAGGATACATAACTCAAGAATCCAGGCTTGCAGCGCTTCCTCAGCCATTGGGCCATGACCAGGGTGCAGAAACCCTGCAGACAGACCCATAGGCACTGTCTCAGCTGAGGACCAACAGGTGCCACTGTTTTCTTGTTTCCCCTCCAGTATGTGAACTGGGGTCTGTTTCGTGATGGGTCCCATTGGGACTTGGGCATTTCTGTGCTTCCTGTTGGGATGGCCAAGTTGGCGCTGAGGTCCAGCAGGTGCCACTGTTTTCTTGTTTCCCCTCCAGTATGTGAACTTGGGTCTGTTTTGCGATGGGTCCCCTTTGGGGCTTTGGCATTTCTGTGCTTCCTGTGGTGTCTGGCTGTGTGGGACGGCCACGCTGGCGCTCCAGTGGCTGCCGGTTCCCTGAGCCCGAGAAGACTGCGGTAAAATACGGAGAAAAGGACGTGTGGTAAGCAAGTTCAGGCCCTGTTTGAACCTTACGGAATCAACAGCACCCATCACATCCGGTGTCCTTTCCAAAGGAGAGCACTGCCCGGAGCATGCACAGTGCCGGCTCACGGGGCCCACAGACCACAGCGATGGCCACTTGAGGGTGACATCGTGAAGTCGTGACGCTGAGATGACACCGGGGGTGAGTCTGACTGCCAACGCCACGTCCTGGCCACATCCTGGCCCACGCCCCACGGTGAAGCCTGCAATTGGCACCGGCAGGCAACTCGAGGAACTGACATAGCCATGTTGATACCACAGCAGTTTCTCTATGCATGTTTAAACCATCCACATTCTTCTGGAAAGAAGGGATTTTTATCCCACTCTGACAGCCATGCTCTCCCCACCCCCAACCCCATCCCAACCCCAGCAGCACCCAGGACCTGGGGCCTTCCTGGCACCCCAGCCTCGCTGACCCCAAGGGCCACCTCCCTAACAGCTCCATATCTCTGCGGCCCTCCAGGCAGCCCACCAGTGCCGTCCAGCGCAGTCTGTCCATCTGCACGGCCCCCCAAGGCCACCCGGCCACAAGCACTTGGGCCGCTCCTGCCCGGACTCCACTTTCCCATGCCTGGTGGTGGGCTCAGTGCATCGGCGCAGAGCTGCGTCTTGGTGACTGCACTTCCAGAAGCTGCCCTTTCTTTGTCTTTTAAAGACTACACCATACACACCTGGTCCCCAGTGCTGCTCAAGCCTGGGCGAGCAGCTGCCAATGGTTTACAGGCCAGCAGCGCCCCCATTCGTGGTGGGGATGCCCTCTGGGGCGTTGGGCCAGCCTGGGCTAGAGGCCACCGGTGGTTTGAAGGTCAGCTATGCCCCCTATCCAAGAGGGGTCCCCTCATGGTGACCAGTTGTCCGTCTGGTCATGACAGCCCTAGGCTATTATTAGTATAGACAGTACTGGATAGAAGTCCTAGCCATAGCAATCAGACAAGAAAAAAAAACATAAAAGACATCCAAATTTTAAAGGAGGAAGTAAAACTGTCATTATTTGCAGATGACATGATATTGTACATAGAAAACTGCTGGGGCTGACTGACAGACCATGAGTGACTGTCAGAGGAATGATTATTTTGGCATATGTTTCTGTGAATGAGAGGGCAAAGGGACTAGGTGGCTAAAGGAATCTGAGAGCCCCATTTGCCTGTCTTCTTAGGCTTTTGTTTTAGCAATAGTACCTGTAAGAACTAAAATTAACTATTAGCTACTATTAGCAGGATAAGTATCCTTGAGAAAACACATGTATTTGTAGTGTCTTTTAAATAAGGACGTTTGAAGAATAAACATAAAGATTCCAGCAAAACATTCAGAGACTCAGACTTGTTTGAAAAAGTCAAGGCAGGGTCTACTGCCTTTGGCAAGGTCCCCCTAGAGGCCTCCGATATTTTGGAGAATTTTCCTTACAGATTTTCTAACTATTAATAAGTCCCATGCTTCCCCACAGAAAACCCTAAAGACTTTGCAAAAAAAAAAAAAAAAAAAAAAAAAAAAAAAAAAAAACTATTATATTTAATAAATGAATTCAGCAAGGTATCAAGATACAAAATTAATGCCCGGAAATCAATGTGTTTTTTTTTTATATATACCAATAAAGAACGCTCAGAAAAAGAAACCAAAAAAAAAGAACAACCCCATTTATAATCCCATTGCAATAAAAAAAAAAAAAAAAAAAAAATTAAAAAAAACTTTAAGGTATTTAGGAAGAAACTAAACAAAGGAGGTAAAAGACCTTTTTATTCGGAAAACTAGAGGACACTGAAAAAAGAGATAGAGTTCGATATAAACAAGTGAAAGAATATACCATGTTCATGGACTGGTAGAATCAACATCATCAAAATGTCCATACTACCCAAAGTTATATACAGATTCAATGCAATCCACATTCAAAGCATATTTCACAGATCTAGAGCAAACACTACAAAAATGTCTATAGATCCAAAAAAGACCCAAATAGCCACAGCAATCTTGAGAAAGAACAAAGTTGGAGGAATCACAAAACCAGATATCAAGTTATACTACAAAGCCACGGTAATCAAAACAGCCTGGTACAGACACAAGAACAGACAGATAGACCAATGGAACAGAAGAGAAAACCCAGAAATCTACCCAAGCCATCATGCTCAATTAAATTTGACAAAGAAGGCAAGAGCTACAATGGAGTCAAGACAGTGTCTTCAATAAATGATGTTGGGAAAACTGGACTCCAAAAAATGAAACTAGATCACCAACTTACATCATACATAATAATAAATTCAAAATGGATAAAAGACTTAAATGAAAGTCGAGAAACCATAAAAATCTTAGAAGAAGCCATAAGCAGCAAAATCTCACACATGTCTTGTAGCAATATGTTTACAGATACATCTCCTAGGGCAAAGGAAACTAAGGAGAAAATAAACAAATGGGGCTACATCAAAATAAAAAGCTTCTGCATAGCAAAAGAAACCATCAACAAAATGAAAAGAGTCCCCAGTACATGGGAGAACTTATTTGCCAATGATACATCTGATAAGAGGTTACTATCTAAAATTTATAGGGAACTCCTACAACTTAACAAAAGGAAGACAAATAATGCAATTTAAAAATGGACAGTTCTTCAAAGGGGACATACATAAGGCCAAGAGACATATGGAAAAATGCTCAAAATCACTAATCATCCATGAGATGCAAATTATAACAACAGAGAAACCAAGAGGGTGACATAGGTAAACACCTGAACTTGCTGCCTCACACAACCACTTCAAAACTACAACTAAAAGACTAAACAGGTATAAAGAACTATGGGAAGGCTGGCTGAGTGGAAATTCTACAACTAGAAGGAAAGAGAAAAGCACACTGAGGAGCAGAGGTACAGAAGTGAAGTACAGAGATACAAAAGCACGCGGAAAGGGCTGGCAACTGAGTGCGCTGTTGTCTTTCTCAATCGGGAAGGAGACACTAACTCCTGACTGCTCTGAACTCCAATTCCAGGTGGGACTCTGGGGATCCAGACTCATACAGGAGGGAACCTGGACTGTCTGGCATCAGGCAGAACTCGAGGGCGGCTTTCTCACAGAGGGCATATTTTCTTCTGCTTTCAACCCCAGGAATCAAATAATACAATAAAGAATAAAATGAGTGCAGAGGGCTCAGCATTGTATTTCCAGGGCCTTCAGTCCCACACAAATCGCCGAGCTCAGTTATCCTGAGATGAAAGAGAATTGTGAAAGGTTTCCCAGCTCAGACACAGAGACATCTCATAGCCACATACTAAGGACACGACATTAACCTAGGGGTGGAAAGGACACAAAAGAAATAGAAGATGGAGCCATTTCCTTTCAGATTCAAAACAAGTTGACGAGGCAGAAGAAACACTGGTTGCCATGGAATAAGATGAAACGGCCCGGTAGGGAGTGTCACAGACCTCACAGGGACAGCACCTGGGGCTCCGGACGTGACAGGAGGAGGGAGGGGGCAGGGTGAGAGGAAGTGCATGGAAAGGCCTGGGAGTAGGATCAAGAGGGTGATATGCAGAATGTGGGCCCCACAGGGTGATGACAGGGGGCAAGCCTGCAGAGGTGGCCAAGTGCCCCACCTCTGCTGAGGGGTGCATGCATGTGCCCTGGGAGCTGCGGCTGATGGAGAGGGAGGCATGGCTCCATGTGGGTGAGTTGCCAATGAGAGCCTCCCTGCAGCCACAGTGCTCAGTGTTCTCAACTCGGCAGGAGCACAGGATCATGTACACAATGTCACTGAATGAAAGCATCCTATTCCCAACTTATTCTCAGACTTCTATCTATATTCCCAATGTGTCCACAAGTACATTTGGAAAAAGAAAAAAGATTTGTACGTGATATGACTGTATCTTTAGAAACCCAAGTGCAACCAGAGCACTTTTAACAACTAATGAGCCAAATACACTGATGAACAAAAATAGACCCAGAGACACAGACACATGAACATACCGTGGAACCTCAGAGGGAAGGCAGGGGAGGGTGGGTGGGTGGGTGGGTGGGAAGAGATCAACCAATAGCCTTGTGTACATATATGCATCACCCCTGGACACAGACAATGGAGTGGTGAGGGCCTGGGGGGAGGAGGGGTAGTAGGCTGGAAAAGGTTAATGGAGGAAAAGAGGACCTATGTAAACCTTTCAACAATAAAGATTTAATAAAAAGAGTAAAAAGTAAAAGAAAAGAAAGAAAAAGAAAAGACAAAGAAAAGCCAAGAATACTGCCCTGGCTGGGTGGCAGGGCAGTGGACCTTTGTCCCGTACATTGCAAGGTTGTGGGTTTGAACCCGGGTCGGGGGTGTGCAGGAGGTCACTGAGCAAGTGGTGCCTGGAGGAGGAAGGCTCCTCAGACCTAAACACAGTCCAGGCCTCGCCCATGATCCAAGGACCGTCTTTTGCTGAGTGAGACCGGACCTCCCAGCTTCCTGTCTAATCCCTGGTCTTTAAATCATAGAGCCACTTCCCCATGTTTCCCAGAATTCACTGCTCAGTAACCAGCTATACCGATAAAAGGATAATATGCTAATTAGACTGGACGACCCTCCAGGCAAAGCCATGGTGGCAGGGGCTGAGGCAGAGGTGGTTAGGGGGATCAGGTAGGCAGGGGAGAGTGATTAGGGGAGACCAGGCAGGCAGGTAGAGTGAGTAGGGGTGACCAGGCAGGCAGGTAGAGTGGTTAGGGTTGATCAGGCAGGCTGGCAGGTGAGCAGTTAGAAGCCAGCAGTCCTGGATTGGGAGAGGAATGTCAGACTGCTGGTTTAGGCCTGATCCCTGAGGGGTCCCAGATTGGAGAGGGTGCAGGCCATGCTTAAGGACTCCCCCACCCCCTCATGCAAATTTCATGCACTGGGCCTCTAGTTGATTAGTAATGTTTGATAGGTCCCAAATATAATATAATCAAGAGATATATTCTCAAAAAAAAAAAAAAAAGGTGCTAACACATTATGCCCCTTTAACAAACAAAAAAACAAATATATAAATATATGTAATATCTATTATTTTTTTTTTAAGACACTTGCTTTAGTGAGGGAGGACAAGTGGAAGGACAAAATGGAGGAAAATAAGGAGAAGATAAAGTAGAAGCTCAGAGTGAAGAAAATGCTAAATAAACATTTATTGAATATTTAAACATGAATGAACAAGCCTGTTTTCACCATCATTTCTCATCTTTCTCCACTTTAATTTACTAGCATCACATCTATCTTATGGCTTTTTGTTGGTTATTGAGGGACAAAAGGCAGAGTTTGGGAACCCTCCAAATATCTAAGGGATATATAATGGCCAATCAGGCAATTTTGATTAGTAAACAGAGGAAACAGAGAATGACTTTAAATAATAAAAAGATATGAAATCAAGGATAACACTGTTTAGCTAAAAGTAAAATAAAATCCTACTTTTGTTACAATAAGGTCTATTATGAGTAATGCCATCATTTTAGATGTCAAATTTTTATGTGTACCAACCAAGTAACCAGCATGAGTCTGTAGAATGTCTACACTATAAAATATTGAAATTGATATTTTATATATATAAAGTAACTAATTAGTCAAATGGGTAAGTATAGCTTCATAAATATATTTTGTAGGTATATTTAGGCAAATTACTGTAATGAAGAAGTAAAAATTATAATTCATTTATCCCATAACATAAACTGATATTTTTAAAGTGCTTAAAAAGAAGTAAATCACCCTGACTGGTTTGGCTCAGTAGATAGAACTTTGGCCTGCGGACTGAAGGGTCTCAGATTCCATTCAGATCAAGAGCATGTATCTTGGTTGCGGCACATCCCGTACTGGGGGATGTTGATTGATGTTTCTCTCTCATCGATGTTTCTAACTCTCTATCCCTCTCCCTTCTTCTCTGTAAAAAAAAAAATCAAAAATATATATATTTTTAAAAGAGTTAAATCATTTCCTCTTTTAAAAAAAATGTCAACTTTCCTATAAAGGTGTACAAATACTATATTCTTAGCAAGTCCCTTTTCCATAGCTGGTAGAAAGATGTTTAGCTCAGTCCCTACCTAAATGATCACAAATTGTGAAATAATATGAGATACAACAAAGGTGATAGCCATGTTTATATGCCATTACAGAGCCCAAGGATTCGGATGTTTGCTTACCTCTGACTTGAAAATATTTCACATGCTTTGCCTCGGCCTCTGTGACACTCTCATCAGGGCAGACCTTTACTCCGTCAGGAAACAGAGTGGATCGCCTTCTTCTTAGCAACCAGTGCCTCGCGGCTTCTCTGTGTTCCGGAGGCCCTTTGTTTCCACTGGACAGGGGAGAGTCTGCGGATTCTGATTCAGCCGGGAGAAAAGAAATTGCACTCGTGGGTTCTTGGGTTTCTTCTAAAGATAAGTTGGTTTGTGCTACAGAGTGAAGGCATAAACAAGGCTTCTGATGATAAATGAAGAGACAGTACGAAAGGTAACAAAGAAAAACTGAAAGGTAACAAAAAAAAACTGACATTTGTGCCACATTAGGATTTTTCAAATCAATTTCAGATAGACATGTGTGCCCAAGGAGGAGAGGAGTATTCAATCTTCTCTCCATTTAACTTCTACTCCTTCATTTCGAGATTGTTAGTTTTTGAAGTCAAGTATACATCCAATTTCAATACAAGAATTAAAAGAAAGTAAGGTTTGAGCCAGGAAATACTAACGAAGAGGAAAACCAAAATTATTGGAGAGCTTTTATAATAGTTTAAATGAATTAATATCAAAGATTAATAGAGTAGTATTTGATTCAATTTCTTATAACAGTCACATCAAATATTATTTTTAGAGAGAATACATTACAGATAAGAAAAAAAATAAAAATGTCAATTTTAAAGTACCTGTAAAAGATGAAAGGTTTTCTTCTATCAGGACAAATATCAAAATACCCAAAGAAATCTTCCCAGAATGAGGAAACATAATCATTTGGCCAAAACCAAAGAGATGAGGAGAGGCCAAAATTCTTAACTGAGCACCAAAGCCTTGAAGCTTCCAATAAAAAATTGTTACAGGAAAGATCTAACATATAAAAAAATTATGTTTGAGAATTGGCAAACATCCCAAAACTATTTGAAATGAGCGTAAATAAAAACGGTATCCTTTCAAAGCACCCCTCACTCTTCTCTCTTCAGCATGCTATGGAAGCAGGAGAGATAAGCTAATTAGAACAGATGGGGAGAGACAATTTCTTCTTTCTAATCTAGCCTCTAAGCTCTTTACTAACACTCTCCCTGCCTTTAATAAGCAGTTTGTTTAAAAATAATGTTTCATTTTTGTTTCACTTTTACAATTGTTATGTCTATTAGTCAAATCTTATCAATTCAAATGTTCTCCGGGTTCTTCTAGAACCAACAATTTATAAGCATAAAATGTCCAAATTGCCTATACCTGTCTATTTCATAAGTATAGATCTATACACAAAATTAGTTTTCTTAGAGCTGTTTCTCTTTGTAACAAATCTACTATACTGTCCTTAAACTTCCTTTGTTGATAAAAAATTTGAAGATCTTTCACTATAATCACTTACTATGTCTTCTTCCTTATCTAGAAAAATGGGATAGTAATAGTAAAGCTACTACTATGATAGAACTATTATGATGATTTAATTAGGAAATATACAGAAAATGCTTAGAATAGTACTTGGTTTCCACACACTCAATATAAATGATAGCTGTGTGATAACTTTATTGCTTACTTGGGTAAAGCCTAGTGTGTTATCCTTCATTCCAGAGGACCAGACAAAATTATTTGTATTAGGACAGTTTTTTTTGTTTTTGTTTTGTTTGTTTGTTTTTTATCAAATAAACCTAGTAGAAAACAATTTCATTATAATCCTTGTGGAAGCTAGAATTTACTATCAAATACCTTTGAATTTATCTTATGTCATATACCTCAGGAGTTCTCTTTTAAAAAAAATTTTTTTTTAACAATCTAAAGCACATTTTCTCTGAAGAATCCTAAACTAATTGTGTTAAATCAACCTTTGTTTTATGCTTTAGGAAAATCTCAAGTGTATTTTTTAATAGAAGATCATACAAACCACATTTTCAGCCTTTATTTAAGCTCACAAATCTCAATGACCATTAAATAAATACATGTGCATAGAAGCATTTGCAATATATTGATAAGAATTTTATTTGCCAAACTATCGCTAAATAGGAAGAAAAAGCTGAAAATTTTACTAGTAAATGAAATTAGAAAGTTCAAAGAAAAGTTTCATGTTGATAATTCAGATCAAGGACAGCCATGCCAGAAGCTCATTGGAAAACTTTAAGGTAACAAAAGGCATGAATGAGTTTGTGTGTGTGTGTGGGGGGGGGGGGGGTAGAGGTGGCGTGGGAGAGGGGTAATGACAGGTTATGAAAAAAAAATTTTAATATTGTAATAAAAAATGAAAATGAAAAAGCTACTTCAAAATTTTTGATGGCCTACTCCAACAAGCCAGGAGATCTGAGATTCACAGTATTCTGGAAACATTTCTGTACTTAGAATGAGAAAAACCCTGAGCAACCCTGAGTTCAAATCCTGTTTTTACCACTTAATATTTGATTTTGATGAACCTAAACTCCTTGAACTGATTTACTCACTAAAGAAATTAGGTATGATAATCTCTACCTATATCACAGGGTTGCTGGGGAAAATAGGAAATATGCAAATTCTTTGTAAACTAATATATACTATTTATCTTTCATTATAAGAGTTCATAAAGTTTTAAGAGGTTTCAAACTTTGGAATTCTATTTGTTTAAACTGCAGAATGGAATAAATTTTCCCTAATTTAAATTATATTACAAGTATTTACTTAAGAACTTTAACAATGGTTATTCTATAAAAAATAGTTTGTAAGATTTCAGAAATCTGTGCTTAAAAAAATAGTATAAAAACTTCAGCTGGCTTCATTTGCTTCTAAATACATTTACCATTTTATCAATTCATTTTAACTTCACATTTAGTGTACTTTTTAACTGCAGCATTCTTAGAATAATTGCATCTATAACTCAAGGCAGAACGTGATGACTAATGTAAGGTTGTGCCGTGTGTTATAAAGGTCTTAATTTTTTATGCTCTACTGAGTTATTCTATTTCTTCTCTTGAACAAATTTAGCTAAAGCAGTAAGACACTTATGACATTACTATGAGATATATTAACTTTAGAAAAAGACTTGGAGTTTTGGGACTTCATGAAGTTTATAATATTGATTTAGGTAAAAACAATGGAGTACTTGGAAGCAGAAGTAATTTTTTTTTTTTTTAGATTAGTATACTGTAATTCATTTCATAAGATTTTAAAAGGTTCTTTAAGAATCATTAAAAAAGATTAATTCCAACCGGGAAGCTAAAGGGGGTTTATCAGAGAAGATAACATGTCAGCCACGCCTTGAATGGCCTGGTGCAGTGGTATTGCAGTGGGCAGAAGTGGAGAGGGTTAGTGGGCGGAGATGAGAGTTAGGAAAAAAACCTGGGCATGATCAGTAAGGTAGAAAAATATGCAATCTGTACAGAAAATAGGAAGATATTTGCTAAAGCAGGAACAGGAGCCTCGGGAAAATAGGCTGGAAATGAAGGAGGTTGATTATGAAATACCTTGAGAGTCTTACCAAGAATTTTGGGGGGTGAGGGGAGTTCTATATAGATGAAAAGATTATCTACTTTTAATTACTCAGAAAAAAATATTCCTTGAGTTTTCACTGAGAATATTTTTAGGAAGTATTTCAAAACCTCATCTGATGGTCCTTATGCCCCAAGAAATATGCCCCCAATTATAAGCTGGTAAGAAATTAAACAAACATTGTGCTTAGAAATAACAAGTACCAGGTTCTTTCATCCATTCTTTAATTCCAAATGAGTTGACAATCATTTATTGACTCAGCAAAAGTTTGCAGGTGTTCACTACATGCTACTAACATACTAAATACATCAAATGCAAAATGTTGGTCCATTAGGAGCATGTCGTCTATAGGTGAAAACATGTATACAATGACATAAAACTGATGAAATATAAACAAGTCGTTACGGGCGAACAGGAAAGGTAATGAATTATTCTGTTTGAGCAAATGTGGGGTGATGACATTTGACCCAGATTTGGGGGGGAAATATAAAGTTGACAGGAAGCAGTGAAAGGGTGTTCTAGAAAGAAGGACTGGCATGTGCAGGCCTGAGGTGTGGAGATGCAATGTTGCGACATCTATTACACACCACCAGCGATGATCCTGGGTTCCAAGTGACACACTCACAGGACAACAGTCCATAATCTAGCTCATTCCATTCATATTTGATACACAGCCCAGAAACCAGTGCATCACATAAAGCCTATCTTCTGTAGGAGTCCTGAGCCCGATGTCTCCAGCCCCCAGAAGGGATGTGAGAGAGGAGAGCGCCTCATGCAGACCACACCGGACCCGCATAAGGAAGCCTCATCCACCCACGACCATGTCTTTTAACAGACCACGGGCACTTCCCAAACTTCCACAGCCAGTTACGATGGACTGCGGAGGGAAGCAGGGCTTCATAGAATCTGCTCCAGCAGGCCTTCTAAGCACGCATGTCCCCACTCAGTTCTCCAGCCATACACAGCTAACCGTTAAAGGTCTTTTCACCATTAAAAAAAAAAAATGTTGACTACATACGACAGTTCACATTTAAGAAACCATATTGAAAAGAAAAAAAAACAAGGTAATTTCCTATGAATAAATGGCTTAAGCTTTGTGTTAAGCTAAAAGTAATTAAAGTATAAATTAATCATTTTATATGACTGAAAAGTAGACCAGAGTGGAAAGATGAGGATAAAGATAGAAATGAATTTAGAAAGGGCTCTGTGTGATGAGTCTAGGTGGTTGAAAATGACTCTTTTTAAAAAGCTATCCTTTGCCTAGCAGGTGTGACTCAGCGGTTAAATGTTGACCTAGGAACCAAGAGGTCACTAGTTTGATTCCAAGTCAGGGAACAAGCCCAGTTTGCAGGCTTGATCCCCAGTAGGGGGTGTGCGGGAGGCAGCTGATCAATGATGTTCCTCTCTCTTCCTCTCTCTCTAAAACTCAATAAAAACATATTTTTTGAAAATCTACCATTTTACTTTTAACCCCAAGTGTTGTGAATTAAAAATAGTAATATTTTCTTTAGGAAAGTTTTCCCTGTCCACCAACAACTCTCTTAGTACCTCTCCACTTTTCCGTAGCACACAGGGGTACACACACATACATACATACACACATACACACACACACACACACACACACACACACACACACACACAAGGATGAACTCCCTCTTGTGCACCCAAAGAAACTTATGATTGCTTTTATCAGGGAATATTAAGATTGTTCATATGTTCACTTCTCCCATTATACTATAAAGAGTTCAGAAGATCTCATTCATTTTATTGTATCTAAAAAATTACTCAAATGTTTCCTGAACCAACAACCAAATTAGCATTATGCTTACTAAAACAGAAAGGTAAATTAATCTAAGCCACATGATATGTACTGGCCACTGTAAAACTCAAATTTATTTCTAAGACTGTCACACATTTCTTTAAAAAATTATAGTTCAATCTAATGAATTGTAAATATGTTTAATATAAAATGTTGATATTCTCAAACCATTTCCACATGAATTTAGGAAAATGAATTTTAAACATCTTCAAAACATGATAAGAGACAGTGGTATCTTTGAAAAACACACAAACAAAAATGTTAAGAAGTCACAAGAAAATGTATTATATATTTACTTTACCAAAATTTGATGTATGAAACCATTAATAGTCACCTAAAAAAGTCCCCTCCTACACACACATAAATTGGGAATGAAACATGTAATTATAAGATTCTTTATAGGAAACTTCCAAAAGACAAATACCTTTAACAATATAAAGATGGTGACAAGATTAACAAAAGCTTAAAAACACTGAGGTTTAACTGATAATATCAATTCACATGATTTTGAAATAAAATGTTCCTACTTTTAGCTGTATCTGAAATTTCCTTTGTTTCACTGCTTTATATACAGTTACAATGTAAATCCAAGAGATGCTTAAAACAGAAGATTAAAATATTCCTTAAAAAAAATTTTCCTTATTTGAGAAAATACATTATAATTGTCCCCTCAAAGTATTCTTGATAACATTAGAGGATTGTGAAGTATTTCTATAATACCACCCTCAGTACATGAATTTATAACTGTTACCTGAACATTTAATATAAAAAAAAAAAGTAAGCTCCATGGGAATTACAGGTTTCTAAAATGTCCAATTTAAAAATATAAAAGCAATGACGGCAATCTGGCTTTACAGATGAATACTGGGTAACAGAGTTATAAAATTATGTATTTAGTTCTAATAATAAATAAGACTTTGAGGGTATTTTTTAATAAAATTATAAGGACACCAATTTTATCTTCTATACTTACATAAATTGTGTACATATATTCTGGGGTAATGTAGCAGTCAGTATATAGCTATACTTCAAATTGAGTTAACATATATAATTTTTAAAACATTTTTTGTTACAAATTTCACCCTGAAAGAATGAACTAAATTCTCAGTTCCCCACATATGAAATAAAAAAAGGAGAGGGAAAATTACAGCAGAGTAATGGTTCCATTTAGCAGATGAGAAAAATAAGCTGTGCTTTGAAAGACTGGATTTTTATCACCTTGCTAACATTATGTCTTCTTTTACACGTACAGAAGGGATGCCATAAAAGGCACTTTCTGAAGCCTTGATACTAAATTCGTTAAAAAAAAATACACAGTATTCATACTGCATGCTTGAGCTGCAAAGAATAGAATTACAATATTATGTGACTTGTCAAAGAATGTGACAAGCACTGGGGCTGTTAGCAGGGAGGACCGAGCTCCCTTCAACTCCCGTTATGTGGAAGTACAGATCACATAGTTTTATTATCTACAAAAACATTCCCACATTACATATGCTATTGCATAATCCAAGCATATTAAATCAGAAAAATATCAAATATTTATGAAATTTCCATTTCTATCTATTAAGTGTATTTCTCACCCCCATCTCTTCTCCATCTATAAGATCCCAACAATCTAATAAGACACCTTATATATTTTAAATAAAGGCCAATGACTTATAAAACTACTACAAGTTATTTTCTTCTCTGTGAGCTGGCTAACACAAATGCTGGTAAGCAGCTTTCCTGTAATCGTGTAGAGCATCTGTCATCTTTGTCCAGATTAACTAGCTACTGCTGGCCTTCTGCTGCTGCAAGTGAAGTTTCAAAATGAGCTCGCGAATATCCTCCCGCTTGGTCTTTATTACATGGCGAGGAAACCATTTCTCCAAATGAATTGGGAGTTCAAAGTTAACAATAGGGTCCTAGAGAAAAGAAAGAATACAATCATTCTAGTGGTATGATTCAGACTTGTTTGAATTTCATTTTTACAAGAAATGAGAAATTGCCAACTTTATTTAAATAACAACTTTGCTAAGATACCATTCACATACTATAAAATTCACCTAAGATGCAATTGAATGGTTTTCAGTATATTCACAAAGTTGTGCAACCATCACCACCATCATTTTAGAACATTTTCATTAAACTGCTAATTTTTGAACAACAAAAATAAATCCTGTTTGTTCTGTTACAATGGTGCTTAACCGATTAGTGCAAAACAGATTAGTAGTAGAGAATGATAGAGTTCAATGCAGAAGGTTAATTTAAACACAATTTTCTTCAACATGTTAATATTTTGAAATTATTAAAACAAAGAGAAAGTCTTAACAGTAAATGAAGAATCTCAAATTTAAAAAAAACAAAACACATCAAATCCTGAAGAAGGGCCTTCTTTTAGTGCAAAAACAGCCAATTTATTGGCTTCAAGAACAGTTGTTTTTTCAATTGTTTTAAGCTTAATAAGGAAGTTGCAAGTTTTTTTAAAAAAATAACTGCTGAAGAAGGCTCCCTCTAGATCAGGTTTATTATAAATTTGATGAAACTATTAGAAGCCAGATATAAGAAGGATTTACAGCTTGAAGAAGAAATTAGGAGTCCCAGGGTATAATGTTAAAAAAAAATGGACTATGATGCTCAGAGCAAATGTCAGTGGTGATTTAACTATGCGAGTATTTTTATTAGAATTAATATTTTGTTAGGGCTTAGTTACATGTTCCACGGGTTGTGAGTGATCCATCCCAGACCTATTTTTTTCCACAAATTTATGCACAAATTTGTAAAACACATGGTTTAGGTTTTTTTTTAGTTTCTCCCCCACACCCCAGAAATCTTACAACCTTTATTAGATGCATATTCTACTGACTGAGGCTATTAAAGTAGAATTATGTATTAAACTCAAAATGTGTAATAAGGAACTTAGAATATTATAAAAATAAAACCAAATCTTTTTGGAAAGAATATTAGAAGACTAGAATTGACTCCCTTTAATGAACTTCCAATGTGAAAAAAATATTAATATATTTCAGTGACTTTCATAACATGTACCATATTCCTCTATGTTATTCCTCTCCAATTATACCAAAAGTTTTAACTGCACCTTATAATCCTTACTTTGAAAGTACTGTAATCTTTAAAGGATTTTCCAAGCAAGTATAAATAACCTGCTAAATATACTAGCAACACTGGTAATGACTGAAGTAGTAAGCTGACAGTTCAAAAAGCAAAGAGTAATTCCTTGCTATTTAAAATTTCTCCTTTAATATTGCTGCAGCTTCAATGGAGTCCCTGGTGAGCTAGAAAATAACACCCAGGCTTGTCATTGCACTTATCTAGTTCGTGGTTTTCTGAACTACTTGATTACATGAATCTAGTTCTGAACATTTTTCTTCAAATTTCAATCTGCCTTACTACTCTCTGCATGCACCCCCACTCCCACCAGTAATCATTCTGGAACTCCAATTATATGTAAATTAGACTTTTTGACTGTATCACACTTATCTCTTATGCTCCGTTCTTTATATTCTTTTTCTTCTCCAAGCAAATTGGATACTTTGTAATGTCTTTTTCTTTTTTGAAGTTCACTAATACTACCTTCCTTCCTTCCTTCCTTCCTCCCTCCCTCCCTCCCTCCCTCCCTCCCTCCCTCTCTCTTTCCTTCCTTCTTTCCTTCCTTCCATGATTACCTATAACATTTTCTGCTTCTTTGCTTGCCCAGTAATTTGTGATTGTATACTGGTAACTGTGAATAAGAAATTTATATTTTTACATACCTTAAAGAAGCTTTCCACATATTGCAGTAAATATACTCCACAATCACTGCTATTATCTTGTTTAGGAACTTTAGGGCATAGGTCCACCATGTTTGTTTTGCTGAATTCACGGTGAGTTTTTCGTTTAACTTCCCACTCTACTTCTAAATACCTTAAATCATTAAAAAGTAGATTGACTTGAATAGAAATCTCTTTATTGTTATGTAACACTTTCACACAAAAACATTTGTTGGCTCAAGCCTAATTTCCAAAGACTGAACTTTAACAGTAAAAATTACATGTGAGGCTTCAAAAGTCCTACTTTAAAGAAAATAATCTTAGTTTCTAACTAAATGCTGGATCTTTTCTAACAACTCAACTTTAACAAATCAAAAATATAAAGTTACTTATATCAAAAAGTAGATTAATAAATTATTTTAAAATTTTAGCTGCTAGTTTTTTTCCAGATCTTTAGAGTAAATTACAAAATTACACATACGTGTACACACACACTCACACACACACACACATACACACATGTAATAAGAATTTAAGGTTTATTTCCTAAAGTATTACTTTTGATAACTACTAACATTTGCACTGTTCCTTTGTAAAGTTGTGCTTTTGTTCAATTATGAATACAAATTCTGAATTTACTTTTGACATAGTCCTTGAGAAATATTAATTCTTAAACTTATAGGCCTCATCTAAATACATAATAAAATATAATTATCATAGCATTTTCAGTAATTCTTAAAATATCTTCAAAATTATTGAGATTTTTAGGTAACAAACTAAAGAACAAACTGTCATTACTTACTCTCGTAAATTCTGAACTGTGTTTTGTATAGAAGCAGCTTTCAAGGAGTCTAGTATGAGAATGCATGGCCTATTAAGAGCAAAGGAAGAAATCAAGATGTACATATTTGTATATGAAGTGAACCTAAATATTTGAAAATATCATTATAGCATGTACCTACCTTTTACATACTTTCTTTGGTATTGACATACTTGTCTCAGTACTCTGAAATAACATAAATTTTTATGACTTTACGATTAAAACTAGTTTGAATAAATTAAGTTACTTTCTAAAATGTTTCAAATAACTTTGAAATTAAAATTTCAAATAAGAGTTATTTTCATTATCAAAAGTGAGCTAATGCACTTTTCAAAATGCACTGATTTATTTCCTTACTAAAAGCTCAATGCACGAAGATTCATGCCTTCCTTCCCCTGGCTTCTGGCACCGCCTTTCCACTCCAGCCCTGCCTTCCCATGCTGCCCAGAGGCCCTGAGAGACTGAGGTAGGGTGGAATGCCTGTATTGTCGCCATGGTGACTGCACAGGCAACTATGCAGGTCACTCAGCACCTGTGTATGCAAATTAACTGCCATCTTTGGTGGGTTAATTTGCCTACTCACTCTGATTGGCTGGTGGCATAGCGGAGGTAAGGTCAATTTACATGTTTGTCTATTATTAGGTAAGGTACTAGTGAAACAGTAGTTTACACAGTTTTACATGTGGCCTGAAGAAGTTATGAACCTTTAATATGTCCTAAAAAATAATCTGGAACTTTAATTAATTACTTCTATTCAGAGTTATCATCTTCAGCAAAGATAAGCAAATTAATTTAATGTATGCTTACATATATTCTCTACCTCAATAAGTAATGTCAGTAGAGACATTTCTTTCCTCTGAAGCACAAAAAGCAAAATATTAATGTATATTAAGCAAAAAGGATGGATATTTTTGTTGATAAATTTGAGAAACAATAGGTCAAACAAACACTTCTTTAAAGCAGAACGTCTCAGTATCTTTATTATCTACATAACAAAAGCCTAAACGACAGTTATGGTGGAATGACCAGAACAACCAGTCACTATGATGCACACTGACCACCAGGGGGCAGATGCTCAACACAGAAGCTGCCCCCTGGCGGTCAGTGCACTCCCACAGGGGGAGTGCCGTTCAGTCAGAAGCCAGGCTCACAGCTGGCGAGCGCAGTGGCAGTGGCGGGAGTCTCCCACCTCAGCAGCAGCACTAAGGAGCAGTGAGCCCAGCAGTCAGGAGCAGAGAGCAGGCGGCGGTAAGGAACAAGGGGCTCTGGACTGCGCACAGGGTGTCCGCTTGCTGGCTGAGGGACTCCTCACCCCCGCCAGTGCATGAATTTTGTGTAACAGTGGATCTCTAAAACAGAAATAGCATCCAGGGTTTATCCAAATTAACTGACCTTAGAATCCCTTTTTATCATAAACTGCATTTTAGAACAAGTATTCCAAGAAACCCAATTTGGGAAACCTGGCTTAAAAGCAAGAAAGAACTCCCTATCCTGCCACTGTACCAATAGAGGAGGAAACACCTTCCTTCCACCTACCCAATACCAGTGACAGCTAAGACACAGGCCTGTGCCAGGAGGCTGCTGCTATCTGTGCTCACCAAAAATTCATTTGGTGGCTACCTTAATCGATTAAAACACCAAATATAGACCTTGCATACAAGTTTTAAGGCCCTTATATAGAAAAGTTAACTATCTTCGTCTCAGAAGCCATGTGGGTTGGCCTTGATTCTATTTTGATAATTTTTATCAATTCACAATAGAAAGTAAAATATAAAAATATGCTTGTAGAATATAAGAAAGTAGAATATAAAAATTAGTTTATTAATTATGCTAAGTTCAAAAAATTGCTAACATAAGGAAGAATAAAAGTAAATCTGACTCACATAAATGAGAAAAGTAGTCAACTAAGATGATCAGATAAACTATTACAAAACTAAACAAACCAAAGGAGTCAAAGAAAGATAAACAGATACAAAAAGAATGTTAATATCTCATGTTCTCTTTTCTACTCACACAAAATCCATCAAAGAATCATAGGTAGCAAAAATTTAATTATGGGCCACCAAGGTCCCACAGCCACCTAGCTATGCAGAATTTTACAGATTCATGAGTTTCCCTTCCTTCAAATCTATAAAGAACACACTTACTTGAGAATCCACTGTACCCAAGGATAGTACTGAAGTAGTACGTAGATCTTTATCTAGTTAGAAATAACAAAGCAGTTATGAGTCTTTATGTCTAATACAAAGTATTTAGATAAGCATAAATTCTAATTTGTATGGATATAGTATTTAAAGGGGAAAAAATACCTGGAATCTATTTAAACTTTTCATGGTTGAAGTTATAAACAAAATTCAATCAACAGGTAAAACTGACTATAATCAGCTATTATCAGACAATACATAAACCCCAGAGCCAAACCTGAAATACCAGTTAGCTGGGTCTGTTTCTTATAAAAAGACAATCTTCAAAAATGGATCACTGATTAAAATATCTGCTGTTTCTATTTATTTTTTAATATATATTTTTATTGATTTCAGAGAGAGGAAGGGAGAGGGAGAGATAGAAACATCAATGATAAGAGAGAATCACTGATCAAATGCCTTCTGCATACGCCAACTGAGGATTAAGCTCACAACCAGAGCATGTGCCATGACTGGGTATCGAACCATGACATCTTGGTTCATAGGTCAACACTCAACCACTGAGACACACCAGCTAGGCAAAATGTCTGCTGTTTATAATGTGGAGGAACATTAATTTGTCTAGTAATGGTTCTTATAACCTATGATCATAGAGTGTTTCATAAGTATACTTTCTAAGAAGAAGATGATTAGAGAAAATTGAAAATAATCAGTTGCTTTATCAGATACACACAGCCCCTCCAAACCACCCCTCCCCCGCATTTTGGTCAGTGTTAATGATAATGACTATTATTAATTCTGCTTGCTGCTTGGGCTACAGCTATAGAACATATAATTTTGATTTTTCTTCTTCAAAGAAAGTAGGCTTATTTGCTTGCGTAACTGGGTTGTAACATAAGAAAAATCAAGACAGAATTGTTAAGAGACCCATATTACCTAGCCAAATTACTGTGTCAACAAAAACTGCGTTACTTTATATTAAGAAAAAATGGGGAATTTCAAGCTTAATTGAAGATCCACAGCATAGGTCCTTAGTCATGACGGCAAGATTATGGTATAAAAAGTGCCATGATGAAACTCAATATAAAAAATTATATACTATCTATATAAAAGGCTGGGCATATATCATGAAATTTTCAGCTTTCTTATTCTTCTAGTAAGTTTAATAAACTATGTATCTTTTAACGTAATAATGTTCCCTCTAATCATTCCATTGTTGTTGCCATTAAGAACACCATTTACATTATGTTTATCACCTATTGTTTTGTTGTGCTGGGATTGCTGAGCCTGGGATTGCTGGGATATGGTTTGTGGAAAATCTTCATACACAGCTTCTTCCAACCACGGAAAACAAATGACTGCAAGGTACCAGTGAGACCTGTCAAAAGAGAAATACAATCTTAATAACACAAAACCTAAACAATGCCTAAGAATACATCCTAGAACTACAGCTAAGAAAGGGGGTGTGACAAACTGAATTTAGAAGAAGTCAATTAAAATATCTGATATAATATAGAACACACATTCCAAAACTAATTATAAGTACGAAGTAAGACTACTTAGGATAAAATCTGAGTAATTCAAACTTATTTACTTTCTTATAGTCAGTGTTTTCTGTCGAGGATTTGCTTTAATAAATAGACTCGAAGCATAATAATTTTTCTATTAGTTCTTAAAGAGCTTACTCTCAAATATTTGAAGATTCATGCTAACATCTTTTGATCTTTTCTTGAGTTGAAAAAAACATTCAATGCCTTAGTCATTACAGTTTTGTGCTCATTTGTCATTTTATTTTTTTTCACTATTATTTACAATATAACCACTGTCAAAACAAAATCCAAGATATATAACTCATTGTTTTAGCTAATGAGTTGATTTAAAAACTGTGGTACATCTACACAATGGAATACTATGCTGCTATAAAAAGGAACTCCTACCATTTGCAGCAGCATGGATGGACCTGGAGAGCATTATTCTAAATAAAATAAGTCAATTGAGAAATATAAATATTACATGATCTCCCTCACTTATGGAATATAATGAACAACATAAACTGATGAACAAAAACAGATCCAGAGACAGAGAAGCATCAATCAGACTGTCAAATCTCAGAGGGAAGGCAGGGGAGGGTGGAGCTAAGGGGGAGAGATCAACCAAAGGACTTGTATGCATGCATATAAGCCTAACCAATGGACACAGACACTAGGAGGGTGAGGACATTGCGGGGGGGGGGGGGGGGGGGGGGCACGCATTGGGGGATAAGGACACATATGTAATACCTTAATCAATAAAGAAAAAATAAAAATAAAATAAATAATAATTACACCTGGGGTTAATATATGCACACTTTTTACTGATTATCTATCTAAATACACCCCAAATACTTTTCTGTACCCCCTCCAATTTTCTTTTGAAATAATCCAAAATACTCACGACTCATTTACAGGCACAAAGATGTAATCTTTATTAAAGATGTTTATGTTGCGAGTCCATGTTCTTACCCTTCTATGTCTTCTTTGTGCCATTCTGGGAATATGAAAAATAGATATATTTGATATATAAATAATTAAAAATTTAAGATAAGGATTTCAAGAGTCATTTTTATAACTGAAAACTGCTAGGTTTAGCTTACCAAACCATCCTTTTCAAGATATATAACACACTAGAAAATTATCTCCTTTTATTAACTCCTGGGTATTCTTAAATCTGATCCCTGTTTATAAATAATGTAATAGAAGGCAACAATTTATAAAATGTCATGTAGATTTTACAAGTGGCATAAGTGAATATAAACAACTATACCTATTTATTCTGTTTAGTTCCATCTTCACATGGTATAAAACACTATTATTAAATCTTAACAGAATTGTCTAAATATTATATCTGTGAATAGGGAGGTGTTTTAAAACAATGAAAGAGGAAGGAGGCAGATATTCTGAGATTTTTAAAGCTGACACTTGACTCCCTTCATTTGTTATATAAAAAAACTATAAGACAATGAGTTAAGTATATCCATCTTTCATTTCATTTCTTTTTTTAAAATATATTTTATTGAGTTTTTACAGAGAGGGAGAGAGAGGGATAGAGAGTTAGAAACATGCCCTTGACCAGAATCAAACCTGGGACCTTTCAGTCCGCAAGCTGATGCTCTATCCACTGAGCCAAACCAGTTTCGGCTCATTTCATTACTTCAACAAATATTTATTAGGTTCCTAAGAACAATCATAACATCACCCACACTGATCTAAATGAATTTATTTTAAAGTGAGGGCAGAAAAAAGCACACAACAAATAATTAAAATATAAATGTCATAAAGAATGACATTACAGCATCTAGGAAAGCCACCTATAAAAGGGGTGAGACACACAAAAAACAAATACGAAATAGTGTATTTCTTTACATCAGGGGTGGGAAAGTCCATGGGCCCAGTAAGGCTTGAGAAATCATTTGGTCTGGCCCTGCCAAGGCAAACGCAGGTAGGACTCGAAATTCCATAAATCTAGGAGCTTTTTCTCATAGCAACATAAATTTATATGAAGTGAATTATATTAAGTGAATGCTGTTATAAATATCTAAATGGCTCTTGGCAGAAAAAAGGTTCCCCACCCCTGCTTTACTAAATCCATCAGGGAAGATATCAAACCAAGTTTGGATATCAAAAAATAATTTTAGGAAGGGGGTGGCAATTAACAGTGGCATAAAGGAGGTGGTATGTGATTTCTGGATCAGAGAATCCATCCATTGAAGAACCTCTTCTTATGCAGGAAATTAAACAAATCATTAAGTCCTTAAAGATTTATATATCAAGTAATAGAGGAAATAGACATCTTTGCCCAATATCTGCTCATCTGACTAATCACACTTGCAAGGGCAGACGTGGGAAAGAAGATGGGATCCAGAAAGGGCTAAAAGATGTGACAGGAATGAACATTGTATGTAGAAGACTAACTTCATAAAATAAGATGGAGTCACATGTTCACTGATTTTTTTTTATTTCAGAATGGCCCAACCATTACAAGAATATAAATAACTGCTTTCCTCTAGTGTATAGTCTATTAATTTCTCCATTTGAAAATCACAAGGATGCCAATTCTTCTGTGTTATGTTGGTGTTTGGTATATTTCCTGATTATGTTAACTTTATTTGATTGGGAATATATTACAAATGGAATAGGGCAAGGAGAATAGGAGAGAATACGGGAACCACAAATTAATCTTATTCTCAGTTCCTAACTGTGTAGAAAATCCTCAATTAAATATCTAACAGTTCTCTCCCCATTAAATAATACACATTATTATGTATCGTTTTCTTTGAGTTCTTAGCATGTACCAAGAACTGAGTAAAAGGCAGTAGGGATAGTAGAAAATAAGGCAGATAAAGTCCCTGACCTCATGGGGCTTATACTTTAGGGTGAGAAACTGCCAGAATCACTGCCCACGGTGGAAGGTAAAGAAATCACCTAGTTCCTTCCTTCCTTCCTTTCCAGCTCCCAGTGTCCCCCAAAGGAAGTGCAAATGGAAATGCAGCCTGCAAGAGTCCACCTCCCTTTGAGAAGGAGCAGTGCCATGGAAGGTGAGAAATGTCTCACAGAACAACAGACCCAGCACCTACACAAGTGAAAATATTACTCACTCAACGGAACACTCTACGAAGTTATTTCATTAGAAACATCAAAATGGTATATCTGCCCCTCAAAACGTAAGTACAATGGAAGATAACTTACGAAAGATCTGGATTATCTTCTGTTAAGTTCTTTTCCTTTCTCGTCAAGCATTTATAGAAAAAGCTACTAAAAATGTGACTTCGTTCACCAAGTTCATTTGATGCCTTTTCCAATATAAGATACCTGGTAAAGTAGCAACACCACAAAATTAAATTATTTTTAGATTTTACCTGGTTTTCCCCCAATTATCTTATGTGTTCTGGGAATCTTCATTTTTATATCCAATTATTAGATTCAAAGCAATCTTGCAATTTGCTCTAACTTCAGTTCTTTTTGTTTTTTAGTTACTTCAAAGACCTGCACCAAGACTATTTAAAGCAGAAATTGCCCACTTATTCATTTATTCATTTAACAAATATTTATCAAATACCTAACATGTGTTGAGTACCATATTTATACTACAGACAAAAAAGAAAAGAAAAAAATCTTAATAATTCTGAGACATGACAAATTTCTAAATTCTTAGTCCATTTCTATACTAAAAGTTCTTCAACATAAGATTATAATTCAAACATTGAATAATTAAACCTCTCATGATTAGAGAATTCAACTATTCCTTTTTTTGTTTTTTGTTAAACCTCACCTGAGGGTATTTTTCCCATTGGATTTTAAGAAAATGGGAGGAAGGAAAAAAGGGAGTGGGGGGGGAGAGAGAGAAAGAAAGATATCAGTGTAAGAGAGACACACTAATTGGTTGCCTCCCGCACTGTCCCAACCAGGGCTGGGAATCGATCTCAAGACCCTTAGGTACCTGTGCCTGTGCTTCAACCACTGGGCAACACAGGCTAGGGCAGAACTCAACTATTTTTAATGTTTATGCAGGTTTGAAAATTACCCTATAATTACTTTTTTTAAAAACATAACAGACTAAGAAAATGTGATGTTTTTCTATAATGTGGTTATGGGAAAGATATACTACAGGAAAGGAGACACAAAGAATGCTTGATCTGAATGATGATTAAGATGGTGTATACATATGTGAACATCAGCTTTATACTGTATTACTTGAAAGTTACTCATCAATTTAAGAAATAGAAAGTAGCTTAAAAAATAAAGATAGAATCCCCTCTAAAAATAAAGAACAGAGATATGGGTAGTCCCATGAAAAGGAAGTATAGTAAAATACTATTAAATCTGCATTAAAAATAAAATTTTATTAATTCAAAAAACATTAAAATACCCAAAAAATGACCCATTTCATCTCATAAAATATAAATGTGATACTATTATAAGATACAAAAATAAAATTCAAAGTGCTTAACCTTTAGAAGGAGAATGATTATAAAACTACCAAATAACTTTAAAATAAGGCAAAATAGTGTAAGTACCATAAAAGAGATGCAAATGAAGTTTTATGGGAGTTAATAATATTTGTTTAAAAGATCAGGAAAAGTTTCACAAAGGTACCACTTGAAAAGAGCCTTGAAAGGGAATAAAATTTCAACAAGTTTAAATAAGAGGTGAGAATTCCAGGAAGCAGGAAAAACAGCATTAATACAGAAGTGTGAATAGGGATTGGGCTTTGTTTAGCAAACTGTTTATAATTCCATTTTGCTGGACTATGTAGTACATATATGTAGATGGCTGAAAAGATAAACTGGTGTCATATTATCAAGATCCTCAAATGCCAGACTGTGTCTGAACTCATTTTAACAGGTAAAGTTCCTAAGAATTGCTTTCTTAGAGCAGTTTAAGAAAAAGTTAAAAAAAACAGAGACAAAAGATACAGGGAGACTACTTAAAAAGGCAGAATGATAATTTAGGTGAGATAAGGAGTACTAGAAAGATCATGACAACAAAAGAAAGAGATTAAATGAACTCGAGAGACAGAATTTGTTAAAATTGGCAACTCAATATATAGAAAGGGAATTGGGGGGAGGGGGATAAAGAGCCCATGATAATGGGAGACTTTCACTTCCAGTCTAGATTGAATAATATGGACCAAATTTACCCTTCTGGTTGAAAAAAAATAAAATAAAAAATAAAATAAAAATTAAGCAAAATATTTTTTTAAATTGTTTAAATATTTTTTAAAACCGTGGACATCAGGCAACAAAGAGCAGTGATCTTTGAGAAACGTGAAAGGTAAGCTCTCTCAGAATGGCCTTGACAGTTTCCAGGCTGCAGCACAAGGAGCACAAGGAGCACACTGAGGCCTGACAGACTCCCCGAGTTGAAGAGATGGATGTGATTCAGAAGAGACCAAGCAGCCAAGTCTGAATATTGGAAAGAAAAGAACTATCTACATAGAGAACTTCAAACATCTTCAGAAAGTCCTCCTCAAGTAGTCAGCAGCACACTGATCATTGTACGGGTGTAAGGAAAATACCCACGGCTGGCGGGAAACTACCTGAAAAGATGAGACAGACGGTACCCAGCATTTCCAAAGGCCCTGGGAATAATGCCTTTTCCTACCAGGCAGGCTGGAAAACCTCATGATTCATGCGGAACAGGGTAGAATACTTTGAAAAGTCTTTTCTCAGAGGCGGAGATTAATTTGTTGGTCTCGGCTAACAAATTACAAAAAGCATGACCCTTAAAAGCATCAAACTGCTTCCAAAAAATCTGTGTTCCACCATAATAAAGTTCAATTAATATATATAGGAATACAAAAATGCCCAGCCCCCCCCCCTCCAAAAAAAAATCACCAGACACGCAAAGAAGCAAAACAAAACAAAATGAAAAAGAAAACTCACAATGAAAAAGAAAAACTGACACAGATGTTAGAATACATAGAAAAGGACATTGAAACAGTTGTTATAACTATATAACTATATTCCAAACAGTTACTATAACTAAATAGATACATGGAAGCTATAAAAAAAAAAAAAAAAAAAAAAAAAAAAGGACCCAAATTAAACTTTTAGAGATTAAATCTACAATGTTAAGGATAAATAGTAAATGCTAGTGTGAGTTTTGGGACCTGAGTGACTAGACTAAGTACTGGATTATCAGTAAAATAGGGCTTAGTAGGTAAAATGACAATAAGTTTAGTTTGAGAGGGGTCAATGAAATAATTAGAGACATCTAAAAGTGAAGGGATACAGTACAAAATAAAGGCTAGAAACAAATTACCTTTGCATGAAAATTGATAAACCTTCCCTATCTATTCCTTCAGCTTAGTTATACAAAAATCTGAAGGTTTTTTTTTTTAAATAGTGATATGGATTTTTAAAATAACTGTTAATTCTTAATTGTGTTTAAAGACACAATAGATAACTACACAGAGTTGCTTCTCTTCAGTTAGTTCCCAAAGTGATTTGTAAATATGTAAGTAGTTCCTTCATCACAATAATAGTCAAAGAAGAATAAATCAAAACAAACAAAAACTAAAACAAACTAAAAACAGTACCTCTTCTGAAGTACATAGTATCTATTAAAAATAAGGGAATACAACTGAGTCAGTCAACTCTAGAAAACGTTTGGAGACAAATTTTCAAATCTAATATCTTGGCAGGTTACTTTTATCTAGAGTTAAATACTTTAGATATAAAAACATTTATTTTAAGATTCACATCAAAACCTGTAAAGCAAATGAGAAGATCAGTTAGCATTGTACTTACTTAAGGTAGAAATCAATAATCACATCATTAAGAAACTCCCCTTCTTCTAAGCACTCCAGATCTTCACTAGTTACTCCTAATCCCCCCTTGGTAGGTGGTGGAGGATATACAATCAACCTTAAAAGTAAAAAATAGAGTTAAAATATATTGGTATTAAAAATTCTAGGATCAAGGGGGGGCAATGTCAAAATATGTACACAGATAATAATTTAATAAAAAAAAAATTCTAGGATCAAGCTGAGACCGGTTTGGCTCAGTGGTAGAGTGGTGGTCTGCGGACTGAAAGGTCCCAGGTTCGATTCCGGTCAAGGGCATGTACCTTGGTCGAGGGCACATCCCCAGTACGGGGTGTGCAAGAGGCAGCTGACCGATAATTCTCTCTCATCGATGTTTATAACTCTCTATCACTCTCTCTTACTCTCTGTAAAAAAATCAATAAAATATATATATTTTTTTTAATTCTAGGATCAAAAAGATTTGTCATATGGTACAATAGCAGGGCAGTAGAATTCAATAACTAAAATACATAGAGCAAAAAAAATTTGACAAGTATGTTTTCCTCCCTTTATTTTCATAAGCAACTTATAATAGTCTCATTGAGCATCTTTTCCTTTCTAATTCTTCTCATGTAGGCTGGTCTCAATATCTGTTAAATCAATAGGTTATATCTCACAATCAATCACAATACCACTGAGGATGTCTATCTTCTGCATAATTTTTAACTTTCAACAAACTGAAATAATAAAACCATGGATGATTTTCCTATGGTATACTTTCTAACTCTAAGTGAATCCCTATTCATATTCCTAGTTCCTTTCTATTCAAAAGAACCAGCAATCAAAACTATGCTCTACTGGTTGCTAGTCTAAGACAGCTGCTGGGTGATGGGAATAATAGGTAGCTTAAGGAGGCAAGTTCCCTATGATAAAGTGCTTATAATATAAAACATAAGAGACTATAAGGGAAAGAAATAATTAGAATACAACCCAAAAGTAGCAGAAAATAGATGACAACTAATTAGGCATCTTTCTTCTAGCATCCTCTCTTGAAGTTCAAAAATAAGACCAGTAGCAGCAGTGAATTCTTGGCTATAATCTTGGCATAGACAGGTGCACATATCTATATTAATAAAAGGGTAATATGCAAATGGTTGTGATGCCCCCACGCTATACTGACCAATCAGCAAGAGGCTGCGTGCACAGCAGGCAGGGGTGGGTGGGGCTACATGCGCAGCGAGGCTGGGACATGAGGCTGCGACCCCGCCTGGCGCCGGCCGAGGACATATTGTTTATTTACTAATAAATGTATATATTATTTTCATATACATTTTACTAATTTTCTTTCATCTCTGACACTTCTATTATAGAGAAATGGCAAATAGCAATATTAAAATATTTCCTCTAATTAATTCTCTTTTAATGTCCACAAATTTCATGCACTGGGCCACTAGTATAGTAAATAATAAAGGTATAATATGTACTTCTTGAACCAGAAAGATTTAAGAAGACAAAGGTCATCCGCAATTGACTTAATCTTGATAAGCATGACACCTAAATCAAAAAAGACTGAAAATTTTATTTTATTTTTTTTTAATATATTTTAATGATTTTTCACAGAGAGGAAAGGAGAGGGATAGAGAGCTAGAAACATCGATGAGAGACACATCGACCAGCTGCCTCCTGCACACACCCCACCGGGGATGTGCCCGCAACCAATGTACATGCCCTTAACCGGAATCAAACCCAGGATCCTTGAGTCCGCAGACTCAATTCACTGAGCCAAACCGATTTTGGCAAGACTGATAATTTTAAATGCTAATATTTTAGTTTCTATTTATCAGCTATTTTCCTATCCTGTGCTTTCATGTGGTGTTTTTTTTCCTAAAACAGAGAAAAGGAATACATAGAGGAATAAAACCACTCTCAAATGCATAGACTCCCAATTCTGCCTTCCCACCATGAGAAGATGTATAAAAGACAAAATATAAACAAAAACAAAAACACAATTTCTAAAAGGGAAGTTCTGACAAATTCTAAAATACCTTAAATTGAGGCACACTTTCATAAATAATTTAATTTTCCTATTATATATTCAGATATAAAATACATAATCTTAAAAATCATACATTGCTATTTAAATATTTTCAATAAGTGCTTTAATCTTAAAAAATTTGATAGCTTGGCTACTATTTCTGTCTTATTAACATAAACTAAGTGAAATGGCACAATTGTTTTTCTTAATAAAATTTTTTAACTTTTCATAAATTTAGAAAAAATATTATTTTCATTATTAGCCATTTATAATAGTGTGAAAGTAAATCTCAAAACATTTTAAAAAATAGACTACTTAAAATCAGCCACATGAGCCAAAACCGGTTGGGCTCAGTGGATAGAGCGTCTGCCTGCGGACTGAAAGGTCCCAGGTTCGATTCTGGTCAAGGGCATGTACCTTGGTTGCGGGCACATCCCCAATAGGGGGTGTGCAAGAGGCAGCAGATCGATGATTTTTCTTATCAATGTTTCTCTCTATCCCTTTCTCTTCCTCTCTGTAAAACATCAATAAAATATATTTTTTAAAAAAAACATTCAAAGAATGTCCTCAAACTATTCAAAAAAAAAAAAATCAGCCATATGAGTAAAAACAACTAGCATGCCCACCTATTACAAACGAGACATGACACGGTACATACTTCTGAACAGGTCCAGTGTGCCTGACTTCTCGCCATTCTTCATCTGGGTTAGTTGTGATAGAAAGTGAGTAGCATCCGCTACTTTGCTTCTGCAGGAAGGTGTAATTAGGTTTGGCTGCATCTACATTTGAGGGCTGACAGGAAACGGGAAGAAAAGTCTCCTTATAGATACATAAATACATATTAACTCTGAAAAGAACAGTCAAAACCTAGACTTGTAAGAGAAAATACGTCTAAAATAAATCCAAATCATGGAATTATATCTATATTTTTAGAATTTCTGCCAAGATATTAGCATCAAAATAATACTATTGATCAAAATATATTGTACATAATCAAAGTTTCAGTAGAAGTGTTACTTATAAATCTGAGCTTTATAATTAAGAGAAAGAATCTGTGCAGCTCAAAATGAACACAAGAGGTGATAATAGAAAAAGTTTTAAAGAGAGACTAAAAGAGTTTATAATAATATAAATTGATATTCCATTATTAAATGGAAAAATAGAATGTATATTTGTATATACAATATAGTTACCATGCAAAATTGTTACAATCCTATCTAATAAAAGAGTACTATACAATTGACTATCACTCCAACATACAAGATGGCTGCCCCCATGTGGTCAAAGATGGTTGCCCCCATGTGGACGCAAAATGGCCAGCAAGGGAGGGGAGTCAGGAGGGGCCAGGCCTGCAAGGAAGGGAAGTTGGGGGTGATCAACCCTGCAGGGGAGAGCAGTTGGGGAGAACCAGGCCTGCAGGGGAAGGCAGTAAGGGGCAAACAGGCTGGCAGGGGAGCAGTTACGCATCAGTCAGGCTAGCGGGGGTGGGGTGATCAGGCTGGCAGGCAGAAACGATTAGGGGCAATCAGGAAGGTAAGCAGGCAAGCAGTTGGGAGCCAGCAGTCCTGGATTGTGAGATTGGGCCTTAAGGGACAGTCAGACATCCCTCGAGGGTCCCAGATTGGAGAGGGTGCAGGCTGGGCTGAGGGACACCCCCCTGCATGAATTTCGTGCACTGGGCCTCTAATGTATACATATAGAACGAAAATCTCACACCTTGACTTTCTAATGTGGCTTCCTATAAACCTTCTAAATAACAGATTAGCCCCTAACCAGACAGACTGCCCTGTGTGTAGATAGACATGCACATGCATGCTCCACAACAAACTTAATAAACACTTTTCTCTCTAGAGGTTTTTTCGTTTTGTGTTTTGTTTTTTTAAAGAGCATATTTAAACTTACTATGAATTGTTTCAAGGTAATTTTAGACTTACAGAAGAGTTGCAGAATACAAGCCTCTCCCAGATTCCAGTAATATTAACATCTTATATAACCACTAGTAGCCCTGCGTACAAATCCATGCGCCAGTAGCTCTCCATACGATGCCCCGCCTCCTATAGCTCCCCCATCGCCCTCCCCTCAGCTCCTCTCCCTGGCCCCTCCTGTAGCTCGCTGCTGCCCACTTGTAGCTCGCTGCCCTACCCTCCTGCTGATCAGTGATCTGGTCATTACATGGTCGGTCATTACACTTCACGGCGTGACAACCATTTGCATATTACATTTTTATTACATAGGATAGTACAATTATCAAAACTAAAACATTAACCCTGGTATAATATTATACAGTAAACTACAGACTTTATTCTGATTTCAACAAGTTTTTCCACTATTATCTTATTCCTGTTTCAGGACCTTACAATGCTTCAATCTTCCCTTATCTTTCATAACCTTGGTATTTTTAAAGAGTATCAACCAGTTATTTTGCAACCAGGTTTCTCTGGGTTTTTTCTCATGATTAGATTGAAATTATACAATATTGGAAGAATACCACAGAAGTGGTATACCCTTCTCGGTGGATGATGCAACAGTTGTTATGTCAGAATGTCTTATTACTGGTGGTGTTAACTCGGATCACTTGCCAGTATTCTCTACTGTTACTAAAACATATTGGGGAAGAGATTTTGAGATTAAGCACATATCCTGTTTCTCCTTAAATTTTTACCCATTAACTTTAGCACCCAATCAAACTATGATTTTTCTAATGGTAGTTTTATACTTCTCTCATTCTTTATATTTATTAATTGGAATACTTTTCTAAGAAAGACGTGTCCCTTATCCATCATTTATTATTTATGTATTCATTCATTAATTCAGTTATTTATTTATACCAATATAGATTTTTTGGTATTCATGTTATTCTTTAGTTATAATGACACACTATCATTATTGAGTTTGCTGATCAAACTGTTCTAGCTTTGGCACTGGGAGTTCTTCAGGTTGGCTATTGTGCCCTTTAGACAAAACAGCATTTTGAAATCGGCCTAATTTCAATAAAAGAATTTTCACCAAACCTTCTCCCACCCCCTCACCAATTATATTAATCATATGCTAACCTGAGATACGGATTGCATCTTTATTTCTTCAGCAGCAGCAGCAAAAAAGGAACAAGTTGAAGCACAGTAATAATGAATAAAAGAGCTTTCTTTCGAAGAAAGGTTCTGAAATAAAGGAAATGCCTGAACCCAAGACAATGGATAAGAAAGCTCTACTTCTCCAGTGGTTGTACTTATTTCTGTCATAATATCTTTCAATTTCAATTCTTCTCTTTGTGAAATAGGATTGTGTAGCTCAAGGAAAATGAATTCACTGGATTTTGCTATTAAAAAAAAACACACAATTTTTATCAATAGCATTATTTTTCAAGGGTATTATAATTAAAATAATTTGACTATTATTAACAGTAAGGTTGGTTATATAGCCACTAGCAAAGTAATCCAAGCAAATTAAATCCCAAAAATAGGCCATTAGTAACTAGAACCAAAATTGACAATTTTAGACTCCTTACTGCATTAGAATGTAAACTCCAAAGGATATTGACCTCTGTATTTCCAGGACCTGGTGTTTAGGAGGTCTAGTAAATATTTGTTACTAGATGTATAAATAAATGAATGAATGGTAACAAAGCAATTAATTATTTTTCTCTACCCTCCTCCATATGTCAAATTTATTTTTAAAATGTTCCAAACACTTCCTTAAATATCATTTTCTTTTCTTTTTTTTTCCAATATCATTTTCTTTAATCATTTCAACAGTGGTCTCAAATGACATTCTCTTCCCCAATAATGATTATAAATGGCTAATTATATTTCTCCAACTTCTCTGCTATGCCATAATAAATCTTTCCAATTAATTTGAAATTAGGATAGCAAAATAACTAATTTTAAATATATATATAATGGGAGCATACAGAAAAGTACTCAATCCAGTTTTAGAGGAAGTATATATAAGTAACTGAGTTTCTCTTTAGAAACTAAAGAAAATGTTGAAGTTAAATACTTTTGTATTTTATGTAACTTTGTCCCTTATTAGCTCAGTCATAGTTCATTTTGAAATCAGGGCAAGAAACTCATAAGAAGGGTAGCAAAGATGGTAACTAACTAAAAGATAAGGTATTCCTTTTATTTCAGAAAATGATGTCATTTGATTAAGTGAAAAAAGTATCGCATCAGGAGAAATTATGTGAATAAATAAAATAATTTATCTTACATACTAAAACATAATTTTTTTAATTCAATGAACTTAATTTCAAATAAGTGAAATTACATCTTATTAAATTATTTTAGAAGAAAACTACTTATTTACAAGACTTATCATGTTATCCTGACACTCAGAAATAATTTTATACTCACATTGCTGGCTTAACATAGAGTTTTCTAATTGGGTCTGAATGTCCTGAAGATAATGTGATGAGACCCAGAGGAAAAGGATAGCAAGACTCCTTTTACTGTGATCATCATCCTTACTTTTCCATAAGCCAAACCTCTTTAAATGTGTGGTATCCACTAGCAATAAAACCTCATTCAAGGACACTAAAACAAATAAAATATAACAAATTAATAAGTTAATTTATTTAGGAATACAACACTTATACACTATATAAAAAACCTAACTGACCAAATGACCAAACAACCAATGACTGGTTGAATGGTCACTATGATGAGTACTGACCACCAGGAGGCAGACATTCAACGTCAGAGCTGCCCCTATTGGTCAGTACACTCCCATAGCGGGAGCACCACTCAGCACCAGAAGCAGGGCTCACGGCTGGCCACTGCAGCCCCGAGACTACAGCGAGCAGCAGCAAGCCTACCAAGCAGCGGTGACAGCGGCAGGCCAGCGGGGCTGGGATAAGCAGGAGCGGCAGGCGGCATTGGACTGAAGGATTTGGCCCATACCCACAGGATACCCTGAGGGACCCCACCGGTACACACCAGGCTTCTAGTATACTATATTTTCAAAAATAATTATTTTTCAAAAGCATAATTTACAGTGCACTGCACTGGACTTAGCTGAAATTCCCCAAACAATATTATTACATTAACAAATACCACATTACAGTTATAAAAGACCAAATAATTAAATGTAGCAATTTAGTCTCTCACACTACATGATCTCAGTTATATCCAGGAATGTAAAATATTAAATTTCCATAGCATAAAAAAAAACTTGTCCAGAGAGATTTCTTACTAAGAATTCCAATAGCACTAGCAAAATGGGAAGAAGAAAAGGAGGAAAAAAAAAGACTATCTTAGTAATGCAGAAAAGTAAGCATACTATAACTTAGAAAATTATGTATTTCTATCTTGGTTAATACTATCAACCAGGCCTCCAAATGCTATCATAAGCCAATTTATGCCTCTCTTTCTTCTCCCAAAACATCTGCAGTCTAATTCTATTATACAGATTAGCCACAATGAAAAGATTCTCAAGAAGAGTATATAAGAGCTTCTGAATGGTCTAAGATGATATTTCTTTATAAGTTCTTGAAGGTTTTACTTCTCACAACTTCTAGATAACCACTCTGAATTATCAATCTTCCTCCCTCTTGCTGTCCTAAAAAAAAAACCCCTCTGAGGACCCTTTTTTTAAATTCAAAGAAATATATAAATTGATATAACGAAGTCCCAAAGGTCATCTGATACAACTTTAAGAAAACAAGCAGCTAAACTAGGAATATAAGTATTAGCTAAGTAAGTATAAACACAGGATGGGTACTGACTTGAAATAAATTTCTTAGCACTCCTCCCCTCATCATCATTTAGAACCTTCCCACTCAGATGTAGTCCTTGGCCTCTGACATTGACATCACCAGAGAGCCTGCAGAAATACAGAAAATCAGGCCCCATCCTAGATCTACTGAATCAGAATTGTCAGTTTAACAAAAAAAAACAAACAGGTGATTCATATGAACATGAAAGTTTGAAAGCATCTTATCTAATAAAAAAGTAATATGCCAATTGACCATACCTCCACTACACCCACAAGCCACACCCACCAACCAGAGCAAGTATGCAAATTAACCCCAACCAAGATGGCTGCAGCCACAGAGAGCAGAAGGGAGGCTTGGGTTTCCCAGGCAATGGAGGAAGCCAAGCTTTCCACCTGCCATTACCAGCCTAAGCCTCCACTCCAGGCTACAAAGTTTCAATGACAGAAGGTAAGCAAATCCAAACAGAAATGGCGGCAGCCATGGAGCAAGCAGAAGGCTTGGCTCTGCTCCAAGCTACAAAGTTTCAATTGTAGAAGATACACAAATCCCAGATACCAGGGCCTCCACTTGGGTAGCCAGGGGGCGTGGCTGGCCTGCAAACCACCACAGGCCCTTCGCCCAGGCTGCCCCATGCCCCCAGGGAACCTCCACCCTGATCCAGGACACCCTTCAGGGCAAACCAGCTGGCCCCCACCCATGTACCAGGCCTCTATCCTATGTAATAAGAGTAATATGCAGATTGACCATCACTCCAACACACAAGATAGCTGCTCCCATGTGGTCAAAGACGGTTGCCCCCATGTGGAAACAAGATGGCCACCACAAAAAGGCCAGCAGGGAGGGCAGTTGGGAGGCACCAGGCAAGCAAGGGAGGGCAGTTGAAGGCTATCAGCCCTGCAGGGGAGGGCAGTTAGGGGTGACCAGGCCGGCAGAGGAGGGCAGTTAGGGGCAAACAGACTGGCAGGGGAGCAGTTAGACATAAATCAGGCTGGCATGGGAGTGGTGAGGGGGTGATCAGGCTAATATGCAGAAGCGGTTAGGGGCAATCAGGAAGGAAGGCAGGTGAGCAGTTGGGAGCCAGCAGTCCTGGATTGTGAGAAGGATGTCCGACTGCCTGTTTAGGCCCGATCCCTCGAGGGGTCCCAGATTGAAGAGAGTGCAGGCTGGGTTGAGGGACACCACCATACCCTCTCACCTGTACATGAATTTCATGCACCGGGCCTCAAGTTTTACAATAAGCATTCAAATACTTATTAACTAGTTATCTTAATGTTCCCTTGGCAGCCATTCTTTTTACTTTTTCTCCTAAGTTAACCCATTTTAAACATCTCTTTATTTCATATTTACTCCTTTCTTTCATTCTTTCCTTCCCTTATTCCATTTCTCCATGTATTTTTCTTGTTCCTTTCCTGCATTTCTTTCTATTTACCCCCTGGGCCTGTCTGCATGCATACCAGCCTATCTTTTCTCTCCTCTTATCCTGTCCCATCTTACCCTATCTCCCCTCTTCCCTTTACTATTTATTGGCTCCTTTCCATAGACTATCAATTACCTATCTATGGCTCTCTATATTTTATATTCCTACCTACCTAACCTTTGTATCTATCATTCATTCATCTTATATTTTACTGTAATATTTTAACTGACTTTTTAGATTTCTTTCCCCACTGTCCAAAATTGCACTTAATTTTCTTACTAGTTCCTCCTTTTCAAAGCCTGTCTCTCACGCTCACATTTTCTTTCCCTTCTTTTATGTTTTACTCTTCCCTACTGACTCATCGCTCTATTTAAACTTCTTTCCTCTCATGTCTGTCCTTTGTATCTTCCCCTTCCTTCTTTTATAGCCTTTTTCAATCTTTCCTCACTCCATTTTGTTCCCTGTCTTTTTCTTTCTCTATTCCTAGCCTGCCTGCCTTTTCTTCCCTGTTTCCTTCCTGATTTCATTCCTTCTTCCCTCTTTTCCTTCACTCTGTATCTCTCTCTCTCTCCCTTCTTCTCTCCCTCTCCCATTCCTTTCTTCCTCCTTCCCTCCTTCTTTATCTTTCTTCCTTTTTTTTTTTCTTTCTTTTTTTTACTGGTTCTTATTTTTTTTAATTGTTATTTTCATCTCTTTCCCTTTTGTTCTCTTCCTAATTACTTTGTATAGTCTTTCATATTGGCTTACACCTTTTAAAGTCCTCTCTCTTTCTCTCTCACTCTCTCTCTCCCTCTCTCTCTAGCTATCCTTCTTTACTTTACTGTATTTTTTAATACTGACTCAAATTTTTTTTCCAGCTTATCCTTTGTAATAAAAATCAGCCACCATAAGCATAATGAGCAGAATAACCAGAGACCAGAACCACCATGGCCCTTCTCTGGGCCCTGCCCCCAAGCAAGTGGTTAGGGGCAATCAGCAGGCAAGTGGTTAGGAGTGATCAAGTTGACTCCACCCCCAAGCAAACAGGAGCAATTAGGCAGGCAGGCAGAATGGTTAGGGGTGATCAGGTAGGCAGATTAGTAGTTAGGGGCAAACAGGTAGGCAGATGGCCCCTCACAGGGTTGCCCGCCCCCCCATCAAAGAAAGAGGGAGACCTAGACCAGCCAAGCCATTGCATACCAGCCTATCACCTGCAGAGGAAGGCCACCGGTGGCAGGGGAGGGGTGGGGCAGCGCTGCACAGATAGCAAGCAGTGGCAGCAGCGGGGGTAGGGCCAGTTGCCTGCAGCTGGGGGAATGAAAGCCCCGATATGCCCTGACCTCAGGCAAGGCCTAGGGACCCTCTCCGAGGGGTCCTGAATAGTGAGAGAGTGCAGGCCAGGCTGAGAGACCTCCCAAATGCATGAATTTTCATGCACCAGGTCTCTAGTTAAGATATAATTGACATATAACACTATGAGTTTAGGTATAAATCATGTTGATTTGATACTTATTTACTGCATTGCAATTACCCCCCTAATGTTAGCTAACACCACCATTACATCACATAATTACCACTTAATTTTTGTGCTGAGAGCATGTAAGATCTAATCTCTTAGCTACTTTCAAGTATATATACAGTATTATTAGCTATAATAACCAATCTGTATATTAGACCTCCATAACTTATTCATCTTTGAATTGAGTTTTTACTCTAACCAACATTTCCCCATTTCTCCCAGTCACCATCCCAGCCTCTGTCCTGGTAACCACCATTCTAATCTCTGTTTCTGTGAAGTCAGCTTTACTAGAGTTCATATAGAAGCAATATCATGCACTATTTAGTTTATCTCGCTTATCATAATACCTTCAAGGTCCATCCATGTTGCCCTTGTTTCTCATGGCTGAAAATTTGTGTGTGTGTGTGTGTGTGTGTGTGTGTACACACAATACATCTTTACCTATCCGTTGATAGACACTTTGAGTTTCCTATACTTTGCTACTGTGAATAATACTCCAATAAACACGGGGTTTACATATCTCTTTAAATACTGTTTGCATTTTCCTTGGATATATACCCAGAAGGATTATCGGATCATATGATAAAGTGCAGAGGTACAGAGGTGTGCGTGTGGAGAAGGCTGGCAACTAAGTACATAGCTGGCTTTTTCAATCCACAGGGAAACACAAGCTCCCAAATGCTCTGAACTCCAGTTCCAGGTCAGAACCTGGGAACCCAGACTCATACGAGAAGAAAATGGACTGTCTGGCAGCTGGCGGAACTAAAGGGCAGCTTTCTGTCAGTGTTATTTGCAGCAATTACAGAGGGACAATGAGACCTGGGGGCCTCTTAGGGCAGGGCTGATGGGAAGCATTGCTGTTTGCTCCGCCCTGAGACTCTGTCCTATCCAAGCTGTGCGCAGAGGCTTTTGTATATGAATGGCCTGGTCCTTTGAAATCTAAACTAAGGTGACCAGATCGTCCTGCTTTGGGCAGAAAGTCCCGATTTCTAACAATTTTTCCCACGCCCCTGCGGCATTTTAAAAAAGTCCAGATTTTTGGAAAGATTGGAAAGATTCTTTCCAAAAATCGGGACTTTTTTTAAAATGCTGTGGGACGTGGGAAAAATTGTTAAGAATCCGGACTGTCTCGCCAAAAGCGGGACGATCTGGCACCTTAACCTAAACTTACCTAACAAACTGCAGCTGGGTCAGGGAGACCAGAACAACCAAAAGAAGACCCAAGACCCCTTCAGCAGCTTCCATTGCTTCACAGCTGGGCCTCATCTGGGCACCTCCAAAACCCAAACAAAGAAGAGGAATCTGCAGATCTCTCCATAGCTCCTGCTGGGAGGCCTCAAGCAGAGGCTAAATTAGCACCTCCTTGGAGATCCAAGAGCCAGTGTAACCAGGGGTCAGAGTAGAACCATCCATATTACAACTCCTCAGATCCATAAGGAACAAACTCAGGGGGCAGACTCAGTGAGCACCAAAGCCCCACTGAAGCAAGTCTTGCCTCATAAGGGTGTCTCCAGCACAGAAGTTCTCCCATCATAGACACAGCTGATCCTCACAGCCAATTAGCCTGGAGGTCAATTCCTCCCAGTGATACCTAGAACAATCAAAGCTTAACTACAAGACTGTGCAGACAGCCCACAAAGGGGTGCACCAAGAGTGTCCACCTCAGGTAACTGGGGAGGCTGAACCACTGGGCCCTATAGGACACCTAGCACACAAAGCCACTCTATCAACTCAGGGAAGCAGCCAAAATGCAGAGACAAATAAACAGGTCACAAATGAAAGAAATGGAGAAAAGCAAAATACTGGATATAGAGTTCAAAACCACAGTTATAAGGTTTTTCAAGAATTTTCTATAAAAGGTCGATAAATTTAGTGAGATCCTTGAGGATATGAAAAAGGACCAACTAGAAATTAAGCATACACTGACTGAAATAAAAAATAATATACAGAGTTCCAACAAGAGACTAGAGGATCCCAAGAATCAAGTCAAAGATTTGAAATACAAAGAAGCAAAAAATACTCAACTGGAAAAGCAAAAACAAAAAATAATCCAAAAATATGAAGATAGTGTAAGGAGCCTCTGGTACCAACATTCAAATTATGGGGGTGCCAGAAGAAGAGAGATAGCAAGATACGGAAAACTATTTGAAAAAATAATGACCGAAAATTTCCCCCATCTGGTGAAAAAAACAGACTTACAAGTCCAGGAAGCACAGAGAACCCCAAACAAAAGGAATCCAAAGAGGACCACACCAAGACACATCATAATTAAAATGCCAAGAGAAAAGACAAAGAGAGAATATTAAAAGCAGCAAGAGAAAAACAGTTAATTACCTACAAGGGAGCAATATGATTGTCAGCTGATTTCTCAACAGAAACTATGCAGGCCAGAAGGGAGTGGCAAGAAATATTCAAAGTGATGAATAGCGAGAACCTACAACCAAGATTACTCTACCCAGCAAAAGCTATCATTCAGAATTGAAGGTCAGTTAAAGAGCTTCACAGATAAGAAAAAGCTAAAGGAGTTCATCGCTGCCAAACCAGTATTATATGAAATGCTGGAAGGTATTCTTTAAGAAGAGGAAGAAAAAGAAAAAGGTAAAGATTAAAATATTGAACAAATACATATCTATCAACAAATGAATCTAAAAATCAAGTGAATGAAAAATATGATGAGCAGAATAATCTGGTGAATATAATAAAATCAGGGGCATAGAAAAGGAGTGGGCTGACAATCTGTGGGTGGAAAGAAGAGTGGGGGGTGTGGGAAGAGACTGAACAAAAATCATTACACCTGTGGATGAGGATCATGGAAAGGAGGTAAATATAAGAGGTGGGGTGAGAATCGGGTGGAGGGGAGCTATGGGGGTAAAAAAGAGGAACAACTGTAATAATCTGAACAATAAAGATTTAATTTAAAAAAGAAAAATAAATAAATCAAAGCTAAAACAGAACAAAACAAAAAAAATCATTTCTGTTAAGCCTAAGAAATTATCATGAGTCCCTTAATATTACTTTAGTTGATGTCATTAAAACAATAGTATACTATTTTCAGTATTTTAAAAACATTTTAACTCCTTTTGAAGCTGCTAAAAAAAGAAAAGAAAAGAAAAAAAAGTGTTATGTTGAAAAACATTATTAACCTTGGTTATATTTAAATTCTATACCAAGGGAAAAAAGGAAAACTTGTTGCAGAAAGATTTCAGAATTTTTGCTGACCAATTATTTTATACTACAAATTACATTGAAAAGTGGTCATAAGACAATGATAGCTTACCTTGAAATGGGATCTTAACATACTTCGGCGTGAACTACAGGAAAAATACAAAAACTGAGTTACACTTAAAATGTTGCTGTTATTCAAATTTTCAAATTTTATTTTCAAAATTCAAACTCTATACTAAAAAAAGTACTCCAGCCTTTTTATCAATAAACCAAGAATGTTTCACTGTAAATACTTAGTTTTATGAAAATTTAAGAATCCTGAACAAGCATTATTTATAACTAGAGGCCCGATGCACAAAATTCGTGCAAGGGACTCGGCCCTTGCAGCCCTGGCTTCGTCCAGAAGATCATCCAGAGGACTATAGTTCTGTTTGATCTAATTAGCATATTAGCTCTTCATTAAATAGGATAGCCCAGATTTGGAAGCATCCCAAGTATCAAACAGCAGATGAATGGATAAAGAGCTCTGGTACACAATGGAATACTACTCAGCTATTTAAAAAAAAAAAAAAAAAAAAAAAAAAAAAAGGAAGGAAGGAAATTCTACCTTTTGCAACAACATGGATGGACCTGGAGAGTATTATGCTAAGTGAAATAAGCCAGTCAGAGAAAGACAAGTATCATATGATTTCACTTACTAGTATATGTAGAATCTAATCAACAAAAATAACTAACAAAAAATAAATAAAACAGACTCATAGATACAGAGAATAGAATGACAGCAGAAAGAGAAGAGGGGGTAGAGGACTTGGTAGAGGACTGAGTGAAAAAGGTGAAGGGATTAAACAAACAAATAAATACCTCACAGACAGATAACAGAGGAAAAGGGGGACGGGAGGGGAAAGGCAGGAGAGGTTAAAGGGAAATAAATGGTAATGGAAGACTTGACTTGGGTGAACACACAATATAGGGGATTATAGAATAATACCCCTGAAGCCTACATACAGAGATCCAACAGGAGACTAGAGGATCCCTATGAAAGTTCATGCAATGGAGTGGGGGATCCCTCATCCTGGCCTTTCCCTCTCACAGTCCAGGAGCCCTCAGGGGCAGGAAGCAATGAGGTGATCAAGGGAAGGCGATGCCCCATCACACCTCTGTTGCTGCCACTGCCTGCAGCGCAAGCCTTGGCCAGCCCTAGTTACCTGAGCCTTGAGTGGCCCTGGGTAGCTGGGAAGCTGCTATCCAAGGCTTCCCTATACCTCAGGCCAGCCCTGGGCACCTGAGCAGCTGACATCTGAGGATTGCCTGCGCCTCTGGCTGGCCCTGGGCAGCTGGGGAGCTGAGGGCAGGTCAGGCCACATAGTGTGCCTACCACCCACCCTCCCCCATGGAGCTGAAAGGACAGGGGGACTCCAGCTGAGCTGAGGAGACGGGGCACCACCATCCTGTGGCTATGGACACCACCATCTTTGTGATGGTGTGACAGTCAATTTGCATATTCCTTCTTCATTAGATAGGATGTCACCTTAATAAATTAAATAAAAAAGAACCCTGTGTAAATAATTTAAATCTCAATGTGTTCATTTTAAAAAGCGGGTAAAACTTAGTATATTTTTCAAAAATGTTTCCTGAATTTTTAAAGAATAAGACAATTCAAAAGAAACTGCCAAAAGATGTCACTGACTTGGTAAATAAGGTGTCACTGACTAGTAAATAAACCAATCACAAAACAGAGTGTAATTTTTGGCTTTGTTGACATTCCCAGCATTCATCTTTCCTTGTTCCATACAAATTCCCTTCCAACTAAGGACTCAGCAAGGTTCTTGCTCTTTCTGCTCCTTCTACCAGGACACTAATTTTCTCTAGGTACCTCATCTATATATCTGACCTCCTTAAACATTGCTTTTATGATAAACTTTCAAGGGTTGTATAGCACCTAAATCTTATATGTACCATCTAAAATAGGCTTGTGCTTTTACATTTGTTTTTCTATTAATGCCAAATGAATTCATGCTTATTTATTTATTCATTAGTTAAGTTTCGCTTCTGAGCAACAAATACATTTATAAAATTGTTGACCAAATCAAGGGTACAGTCTGTGAGCACAAAACAAAATCATGGTCTTGGTACATGGGTACCTAAATTAACTGTCAACAGAGTTCCAAATAAATAAGAAACAATGTTAAGTGAAATCTCAGATTTACTGTGACTCCATTACTTTTATCAATTTAAAAATTATTTCATATTGTAGTTTCACAAATATAAAATTCATATTTCATAGTGTAAGTTAGGCACTAATGCAAAATTCGAGCAAAATGGCACATGAATTAAAAGCTGATCTTTGGGTTCAAATCCTTCCTCTATTATCTCTACTAAAACAAATAACAAGTGATACTTAAGTAACTTATTAACTTCTCTCAGCTTTAGATAATTCCCTTAATCAAGGGGAACTATTATTATTAGATACTAGCATCCGATTAATAAGCACATTATCTAATTTAATTTAGTCATATTCAGCTTATTATTCTCACTTTCACACAACTGCTACATACAGGGTGTCCCCAAAAATATATACACACTTTAACAGCTGACAGCTGTTAAATGAAACTGAAATGTATTTTAATAAACACTCAATGTGTGTATTAATTACACTCAATGTGTGTATACACTTTTGGGAAACACCATGTATATTTGACATGTATTTTCCACTGCCAAATTCTTTCTGACATGTTTCACTGGGTCTTTAATCTCATAAAAAATATCTTAGCAAATGAAAATAACTGGTGATAGAAAATGAATATATAAGAGCAATGCTTTTAAAATTTGATAGTCATTACTACAAAATTATGAACTAGTAATAGTGCATCTATGTATCTTTGGCCTCTGCTTTCTATGTTATTCTCTCATTCTTTCACTGTAAGTATTCTTGTCCTATCAAACCTTTCATTTTGGCAAGAATTTGATACTCACTTATACAATTGTATGATGATTAAGCCATCATGTAACCTCTGAAAAGCAAAGCCCTATTCCTAGCAAAAATTTAATTTCCAGTTAAGAAAATGAGAAAAATAATCTTGTGAGAGGGGAAAAAAAATGATGTTTTTGTGGCAATAAGGTAAACCCAGTTCTCTGAAATCATTTCACATCTATCTAACTTAAGAAAAAAGGCTGAACATGAATGCTATTTTTATAACTTGTTACAATAGCCAATAGAGTTCTCTGAACATAACAGTACTTAATAAACATTTTCCTGCTATCAACAAAGTTGAGCCCTAAACACAAAATGTTCACATCTATTGCAGAATTCTCTACACTAGCGATTTTCAACTGATGTGCCATAAGAATTTTTAAAACATTCAATACTGACTATTTAGATCTCTTTTTCCTTTACATTGTCAAATTAAAAAATTACAATAGCCAGCACAATAGCCATGCAATGTGAATGCCCTATCTTGAACCATAAATATATATCAATATATATAAAAGGCTAAGCAACCATCTGACTGTCTGGCCATATGAGCATCCAGTAGGTACAATACGCACCAGGAGGCAGATGCTCAACGCAGGAGCTGCCAAGCTACAGCAACTTTGCAGAGTACCCTCTCGTTTTCCGGGACCCCTAAGGGGATGTCGGAGAGCCGGAATCGGTCTGATCTCTGGAGGCTAGGCCAAGGGACTCCACCTAACGGAGAGACCCCACTAACTCCACAGATGACCATCGAGCCACGGTGCCACCCCAGGTGCAACACCCAGGGAGGGACCAGCAGGAGTTGGGCTCTATGACATGTCTGTCTGTCTTGCTCAGTCCCGCCCCACTGGTCACCTTCTAATTTCCTTTCAATGTGCACCAATCCATGCACTGGAGCACTAGTGTTATCTGTATAATAAAAGCCTAAGTGACCATGAGGACGGAACAACTAGTCGCTATGATGCACACTGTCTACCATGGGGCAGACACTCAACACAGGAGCTGCCCTCTGATGGTCAGAGCGCTCCCACAGGGGGAGTAGCCACTCAGCCAGAAGCCAGGCTCACGATGGCAAGTGCTGTGGCAGGAGCCTCTCCCACCTCTGTGGCAGTGCTAAGGAGCAGCTAGCTGAGCAGTAAGGAGCCTCCTGCTAAGGAGCAGAGAGCCAAGCGGTAAGGAGGGAGCAGGTGGGAGGTAAGGAGTGAGCAGGTGGGCAGTAAGGAACGAGGGATCCTGGATTGCAAGAGGGATATCCCGGACTGCAAGAGGGTGGTGCATGTGGGCTGAGGGACCAACCCCCTCCAGCGTATGAATTTCATGCACTGGGCCTCTAGTATAATAGAATTGCATCTTATTGGTTATGTTGCATAAAAATGTTGTATCTGATTGGTTAATTATTGGAAATCCTTCTATTCCAATGTAGGCACCAATTTTTTTAAAAGTCACTTTGGAGCAAAAAGGGTAGATAATTACTACTATTATTTTTGTAAATCAATCAAAATTATACCTATTTTTTTTGTCAGCAAGGCAAAAAATTGTTTTTGATGTGCTGCATAATTTTAGTAATTAGTTTAGGTGTCATAAGATGAAAAAAGGTTGCGAGTCACTGCTCTACACTAAAAAAAGTAATAATAACTTCAATGTCCAATTATTTAAAAATGGCTCTCATTTATGTAATAGTTTACCATTATAGGCATTTTCTAGCTCAGCTAAAATGTATCATGAAAGTGAGAACAATATCTCCAGTGTCTGCAACAATATATACCCATTAAACATTTGGAAAATGACTGAATTTAATTCTCTAATATATTTACACCCTCCAAATAAATTATTTAATTTCTAAGTTACAGAGCATTGTGAACTTTGTCTAAAAAAGAACATATTATTAAATGTGTTTTGAGAACTCAAAGCTAAGACTTTTTAAATTTTTAACTTAATTATATTTTTGTAATTTTTAATTGTTTATGTTCTCTCCATTATAACATAGCTGTTTTATTTTTTAATTATTTTCAGTCTTTGCTCACATGCATATATTTTACCTGTATATATTTGCTTTGATTTACTAAACCACTTTCTTATCATCAGACATTTAAGTTGTCTACTTTAATTATAAGTGTTCCAAACAGATTTTTAAGACATATTTTATGACATTTATTGAATATTTACAGTCCCCTACTATTTGAAATAATAAAACACTGGGAGACCTGAAATGTCTAACAGTCAAGAATTAAGGACAAGGGAATCCAAGTATCTTAAAACAGGTATATTAATTACATTAGTTTAAGTATGGTGAGTTACAAAATAGAATGTATGTTTTAAAAATATATATCTAATATGAAGAATATAGAATGATATACAATTTAGAATCAGGGGCAGTTGTCTCTAGATAAACAAGATCATAGGTGTTTTTTTAATTATTTCTTTATTCATTTCTAGTTTTTTGGTTAGTTTTATTTTTTACCCATAACAAGCCCACCTGACTGTATAATAACAATTAAAACATTAATTAATAACAATCCACTGTTGAATATTTATATTTGATTTCCCTCTCCAGCATATCAATTATCATATATTGAATTTAAAATAAAAAAGTAAAATGCAGTGGAAGCAATAAAAAGTGGAGGGGGAAATGCCTTGAAGAAGAATTATAAAATCACCCCAAGTGTGTCTAAAACATTAATATCTGAAAACTAGTGACCAGGGAACACTGCTCTTGAGCTTTCAATCAAGGCGATTTTTAACTATATCACAAGCTATCATTATTTATAGTTCACAGGATATGTTGCATTTGTACAGAATGTTTACTCTGTTGGGATTAGGTTTTACCCCACACTGTCACCAAGTAAACATCTACTTTATGTCTTAAAGCATGCACTGTCTTCTCTGTGAAGTAGCCACTGATTCCTCCAGACAGATTCAGGTACTCATTCCCATATATAGCCTTTTTGTACATATTTTCATTGTACAATTTGCCATAATCTAAGTCTCTATTTATGTGTCTGTTGCTTCCATCCTATGGAATAAAAGGGTAATATGCAAATTGACCCTAATGGCAGAATGACCAGGAACGATACATACCGTATGCGCTATGATGCATACTAATCACCAGGGGGCAGACGCTCAACGCAGAAGCTGCCCTCGTGTGGTCAATGTGCTCCCACAGGGGGAGCTCTGCTCAACCACAAGCCAGGCTGACAGCAGCAGCAGCAGTGGCAGAAGCCTCTCCCGCCTCCTTGGCAGCACTAACGATGTCCGATTGCAACTTAAGGTCCACTCTCTGAAAGTGGACCTAGTCGAAGTCGGACATCCTCCAAGGGCTCCCTAGATACTTGAGAGATGTCTGACTGCCAGCTTAGGCCCAATCCCCCAGGAGTCCCAGACTATGAGGGCACAGGCTGGGCTGAGGAACCCCCCATCCCCTAAGTGCACAAATTTTCATGCACCAGGCCTCTAGTTATACTATAAATTCCTTGAAAGCAGAAGCCATGTCTTACCATTTTTATATTCCCTGCCCTATTTCTAACACAGTGAAACATAAATAAAACTTGTAGGAAAATACCTGAGTTATAATCCGATGTAGTCAATTCATCTTAACTAAAGTTTATAGGGCCTATTTAGATTTTAGCCATTTATGGAAGGATAAAAAATAAAAATAAAAGCATGGCTCTTTACCACAAGAAGCTTAAAGTCTAATTGAACAGTTCAGGCAAGAATATAAGCAATTATAAACACATAGAATAAATATTACAATAGCTATACAAACAAAGTGCTATAAGTAAAGGGAGAACTTAATTCTGATTAGAAAGAAGAAGTCACAAAAAGATTCATGGAAGAGGAAGTATTTCATATAAGCCTTAATGATATTCCTTATTTGCGCTCCCAACAACCTGAATAAAAATATAATTTATCACTAATTTTATAGCTCAGAAAATACTAATATGTAGTTTCTATACACGATTTTCATTAGAGTAGTCAAATCATAAATATAATTTTAGGACATTGCCTTGTGATTATAGGACTCCTCCTCCAATTAAAGACATGTCTCAAAGTATGTATGACAAATTTAAATTGTCCCATGTCAAATTATTCTCAGTTCTATTTTTACTTGCACTAAAAAAAGAGAAGATAATATAAAACTTTGTCTAACATCCAAAACTAAAAAAACAAAACAAAAAAACAAGATATACTTACTGTAACACAACCTTTAGAAGCTCCTTTTATTTTACCAATATAAACAGAAGTAAATATAAAATCCAGTTGTAGATCCATCTCATTACTAGGCATAATACAGGAAATGTTTTCCTTGGCAGGACATAATTCAGATGAAGCCTAACAAGGAATAAATTATAAAATTCTTATAACCTTAAGTATCATATAAATGTTGACAATGCTTTTCCAAAGTCAGATACTTCTTTAAATTACTATTAATGGAACTGGAAAATTTTTTACTGATCTTACTGTAAGGAAATATTACCTGGATTACTTTTCTTAAAAACTTCATGATTTACTTTGAGAAAATTATCCCAAATAGTCGAAACCTAAATTAATTCCAGGTCTAAGTTCTAAAAATTAGAACTGTATCAATCTTCCTCTATATCAAAGGCATGATTTCAAACTCAATATTCCCTTTATTCATTGTTAACTCAGTAGAAGTAAATTAAGATTTATATAGCGATTTTAAAATGAGTTTTTTAAATATACACTCTTGCCAAACTGGTTTGGCTCAGTGGATAGAGCATCGGCCTGCGGACTGAAAGTTCCCAGGTTCGATTCCGGTCAAGGGCATGTACCTTGGTTGCGGGCACATCCCCAGTGGGGGGTGTGCAAGAGGCAGCTGATCAATGATTCTTTCTCATCGATGTTTCTAACTCGCTATCCCTCTCTCTTCCTCTCTGTAAAAAAAAAAAAAATCAATAAAATATATTTTAAAAATAAATAAATAAATATACACTCTCTTTCATCCCCACAACCATTCCATAAAGTAGTTCTCTCTTTTTTTTTCACTTAAGTTAATAGCTGTTTGGATTGGTTAAGTGACTTGCCCAAGTGAAAAGCCGAGCTAAGAAAAATTCAAGTCTCTATCTCCAAGTCAAGGGTTATTTCAACCACATAAAATTGCTTCCAAAAATAAGTTGATACTCTTAGCTATAGAGAGTTTAGTGAGCAATAAAGGGATATAAGTACCTAAACACCATCAGTTTCATGAAATCTATGTTTCACTATATGATCTATGTGTAAGGATAGCCAACCAGTTGCTTAAAACTTCAAAAGTCATACCACGTCCACACAAACAACAGAACTCTGCTTTTAAATGACAGTAGATGACAAAGCAGTATCAGCAGTATTCACAACCTCTCCTGAATTCTACACTGTGCCTAAACGACTTTTTCAACTCCATGTTTGCCTTGACTTTGCACATTATCTTGCTTTAAGCCTAACATTACAAGTAACCAAATAAATTATCACTAGAGCAATTATGCATGTGTATTAACTCTCTACCTACCTACAGAATATATGATTAGTCCTCATCTAAAACTTACACAGTACTCATTTTTTTAATACATTTTTATTGATTTTTTACAGAGAGGAAGAGAGAGAGGTAGAGAGTTAAAAACATTAATTAAAGGGAAACATGGATCAGCTGCCTCCTGCACACCCCAATGGAGATGTGCCCACAACCAAGGTACATGCTCTTGACCGGAACTGAACCTGGGACCCTTCAGTCCGCAGGCCGATGCTCTATCCACTGAGCCAAACCGGTTAGGGCATTACTCATTATTTTTAACCCAGTTCATAATGACTGCTTAATGGAATGTTTTGTCATTCTTGTCTTTTATTGTTTACTATACTATTCTTATCCCCTAAGTAAAAAAGGGAATCAGTTGTATAAGACAGAATAGAAATAATTTACTATTGGGCATCACAGTCTGTAAAGACTAACTGCCTCCCAAAAATGAGCAATCCGTGTTTCTCATAACTTCACCTGAAACTGGAAACAAGAATGTGGAGGTGTTATGATTCTGCCTTATAGATGTTAGTAGGTCTCCACATTCTTTGCTATTTGACTGTGATCATATTCTGTCAGTTCTACATGAGATGTTATTTTAATTTTTATTTATTGATTGGTGAGAGAGAGAGAGAAAGATAGAGAGAAGAGAGGTTTGTTGTTCCACCTGTTTATGTATTAGTTGCTTGCTTCTTGTATGTGCCCTGACCAGGGATTGAACCCACAACCTTGGCGTATTAGGACGACACTCTAACCAATTGAGCTACCCAGCCAGGGCCTGTTATTTTCCTATAATATGATCTTTCATACTGCATTGTAAACTTATATGCTGCCACTGGAACTATAATTCATCTAGAAAAGGGATGGGGAACCATTTTTCTGCCAAGGGCCATTTGGATATTTATAACATAATTTGTAAGCCAAAATTAGCAACTTAAAAATTAGCCTGCTATATTTGGTCAAACCCTTAATGCCTTGGCAGGGCCAGACCAAATGATTTTGCTGGCCTTAGCCAGATGTTCCCTTCCCCTGATTCTAGAAGTTTGGACTCATTATCAGCAATGACACTGTTTTAATTACAAATACAACTCATCAAGTATGCTATTGCCCAATGGGCAAGAATGGTTATATTTTAACAAAAATTCAGAACACAGTTGCTGAGGTGATCTCTGTATAGAATTCTTAATGCAATAGAAATACTAGTGAAACTAATCACACTATCAGACTGTTTTTATAAAACTGACCAAATTCTTTATCACTCTCTACAGAAAAACAGCCTCTGACATTATTTAAAAACAAACCAACAGAAGTTTACCATAATTCTGTACTTGTGGCCACTGATAATCATTTCTTAAAAAACAACATAATCAGAGGTTCATAATATGGACAAACACTGACAATAAATGACTTGAACCTTTCTTTAGAACTAGACTCTTCAAAGTGCTATGTCAAAAACACAAGTGGCTGACAGTAAACCATCAGTGACTATTATTTATTATGTTCTGTAAGAAGGAAGATAAAAAAGAACTTAACAAACTGATGGCAGAGGCAGGATTTGAACACAAGTTTGTATATCTCCAGAAGCCATGCTTCCTCCTCTATAATAATAGCGCGTGAGGGAAAGGAATAAGTCCAAGTGGTTATAGTATTGCAAGACCAGATAAATATTGGAAACTTTTACCCTAGAAAGTGTCAATAAAGTTCTTAAATGTCTAATGAGAACCATTAAAAATATGTATATTAAAGTAATAAATAATATAAACGGCCAGAAAAAACGGTATAATCCTTTCACTTCAAAATAAAGATAAATACATATTTCTCTGAAATTAACCTAAAAAATAAAAAAATAATTTTTATTACAATATTTTCCTTGATGAAACAAAAAATAGTTTTAGCCAAAAGTGAGTATTTCACTATTTATCTACCAGAAGGCAGAAATAAATTACCTGTACCGATTCACAAGTAATCGATGGTAGTTCTGACAATGCTGATTCAGAAATACTCTCATTCTCCTTAGTGACATTATGGTCTTGCTTAGATTGTAACTTGAGAATTTCTGAATTTTTATGTTCAATGGGTCCTTCTTCATCACTGGAAACAACAACTAAAAAGGAAAAAGGAAAAAATAAAAATAAAAAGGAAAAATTATTTTTTTAAATGTGTCTCAATAATCACTTATCAGAAAGAGAACTTCTAATTAATGCTATATACCTTTGGTAATCCCATTAAATTAAATCATCCAATTTTATTCTAAATTTTGAAATTGGCCTATCACTCATTCATTATCTGATTTATACTACTTATGTGCAATAATTCCAAATTAGTACTATTATTTAGCAGTTACCTGCAGATATAAAGCCATGAGGAGAACTTAGGAACAAGTTCTAGTCCTGATAATGTATTGTACCATCACTCTAATTTGTACTTTAAATCCTATCACACTAGTTGCTTTCAGGAGAGGTAAATGGATGACTAGGGAAAGATGTGGAAGACTATTCATTGTATATCCTTTAGAACCATTTATGTACCATGTGACAACATCAAATACTCAAAAATTAAATAAAAATTTAATGACTATAATTAAATAGCACCTAAACTCTGTGTACTTTGGCTTCATCAACCAAATGCAATAATAATGATTATTAAAGAATCTTTTAAAATCTGATGAGATGAACTACAGTATACTAATCTAAAAAAAATAAAAAAATAAATTTCTTCTGCTTCCAATTATTCCATTGTTTTTATCTAAATCAATATTATAAACTTCATGAAGTCCCAAAACCCCAAGTCTTTTTCTAAAGGTAATATATCTCACAGTAATGCCATAAATTCTTATTGTTTTAGCCAAATTTGTTCAAAAAAAGAAATAAAATAACTAAGTAGAGCAGAAAAATTTAAGACCTTTATAATCCTCCTGTTACTTACTTGGTTCAGCTGAGATCAGTGATTGGTTGCCTTCACTGTGTTCACTTAAAACAGGCTTTTCTATTGTGTTCATCTTGTTCTCATCCTTCTCAACCTGGGTAGTATTCCCCAATGTATCAGTGGAAACAGAGTTCTCAACAACAGTTTCAGTAACTGAACAGTCAGAAGTGCTTTTGGGAGCAGCACTCAAAGCCAATTCCTGACTATCAAGTGAAGATAGTTCAGTAAAGTCACTTTCCATAGGTTCAGGTGTAATTTCCTTAAGCAGTTTTGGATTTTGATCATGATTTTCATTTAGCTTTTCAAACTCAGATGATACTGTTGAGTCGTTTTCTTGTTCTTTCTGAACATAAATAAATGCATAGAAAAATTAGCATTTTTCAAAATAGGCTAGCATAATGAATTTTTTAAGTTTAAATTCCTAAAGGAGAATATAAAAGTAAAAATATAATATCATTTTTATAATAAAGGGATAGGAAACTATACAATTATACTACATTACTCAACTACAGTAGTTGTTTCCCAAGTATAAAGATATACTGTCTAATCAGATGCCTGAACAGTTTTTAAAAGGATAGGATGGTGAGGCTCCCATATTTACAAGGACTTCAGATGGTCTTCCATGATCTAAGTAAACTTTAGAATGAGAGAATTTCTTTTTAAGTTTTATTTTATAAAAGTAAAGAGCCATATGTCATTATGTTTATATATCTTCAAGAGCCATGCTCTCTCCTCTATATGTAGAGAAGTAGCTAGTAACAAGAGCAAAAAATTAAAAACTTAATCAGATAATATAAAAATTATGAGAATCAATCACTGCCTTTACATCTGTTACTGTATAAATCAAATCATGCTTATAATTATAACTCAAAATTACTGAAAGTCCTGAAATGCCTTGTGAATCAAAGGAAGCAAAAGCCATCTTCTTATATTTTTACTAGAGGCCTGGTGCATGAAATTCGTGCACTCAGGGAAGCCCTAAACCCAGCCTGCGCTCTCTTACAGTCTAGAAGCCCATGGGGACATCCTTAGTGCCTCTGTGGAAACAGGAGAGGGTCCCACCACAGCCACTGTGCTCACCAACCATGAGCCCAGCTTCTGACTGAACAGTGCTTCCCCTGTGGGAATGCACTGACCATCAAGGAACAGCTCCTGCATTGAGCATCTGCCCTCTGGTGGTCAGTGCACATTATAGCATCTGGTCGTTCTGCCATTCAGTCTGTTTGCATATTAGCCTTTTATTATATAGGTCTATTACCCAATACTAAGTCTTTGAAAATAGGTACTATATGCACTAAATATGATAATTCTTTACTTACAAAGTCTAGATAAGAGAAGCTTAAAGAAGTTAGTAAATAAATTTTTACTGATAAAATAAATCTGATAATTTTACAGACCAAGGGAAAAAGCAATTAAATGGACAGCACAAATAGTATTTGGCTAAAACAAAAGAAAATAACATAAAACATGTCTGAAAAAAATGTATATCAATGTACTAAGTAACAAGTGGAATCAAAGGAGGAGCAAACTTAAACTTTTTAACTCATTCATAATATTTAAAATTTATTTCAATAACTATTAAATGCAAAAATGTTTCATTTAAATCCTTTTTTAATTAAAAAAAATAGAAAGAGAAATCTTATGATAAAAGAATAAACTAGAAAAACATCATTTGGCTATGGGAAATTCATTTTTATCATAGCACAAATTACTTCATGTCCCATCCAAATACCTCTACTTACTGTCAGTTCTGCTGGTTTATACAAAGAAGTAGAATTATGAGAATCAGGTGAATTACTCCTAAGCCTTTTCTTTCTCTTCCTGGAAATCAGAGTGGGTTCCATTTTTGAATCAGAACATGTACCATTCTTGTTTCTGCTCCCCTCTTCAAGATGATCACAACCTCTACTTTCACTGTTAAGATCTTAAAAAACAAGAGTCATAAACATAAACAAAAGTACTGAAAGAATTTCTTTTAGAAGAGTTTCAGAAACATCATCAAAATTGTTATACTATTTTCAAAGCTAATGTAAAAAAGAAGTCCACTGTAAAATTCTCATACTGACATGAATGAGTATGATGAGATCTCTATTTCAAATTGTATACACAAAGTGAATATTCTTTGTACAATAAACATGAGGAGCTCTCTTCCACCATGCTGTCGGCGTGAGTGGGACAGAGCCCATGCTAGCATGGAAGAGGCTCTTTTGTTTATTGCATCAGACTTGGCTCCCTGGTGGTCCTTGGGGATCAGGAAGTCTGGGCGTAACATATGGGGGCTCATCCGGGATCCCCAGGACCATGAGGGCCTCCAATCGGGAGAGCCTGACTGGCCGCGGTAAGTGTGTGCGTGTCTGTGTCCTTGTATGAGCACTCTGGAGGGACACAGGAACCCCTCGTGTCGTTGGAGCCCGAATACGTCTGGCAGACGCGCCATTAAGACCACGGGCCGGAGGATTCAGAAGACGTTCCGACCTCCTGGGAGGGCCCCTCACAGGCAGGAGAGATGTGGAATCCTCTCCTAGAGGGCCCCTCACATGCGGGAGAGGGATGGAAACCTCTCCCACAACGAGGCAAGCAGCGTGAGTCCATGCCTCACATGCAGGTAAGTGACAGGAGACTTTCCCAGGTCTGATTTTGGTGTCGGCAGGCAGCGAGGCGCCCCAGGATGGAGCCGGCAAAGTGTGGCCGGTGTGGTGGTGCGAGGACCCTGGCAGCGTTGGGTCAGAGAGGGGCTTCCGCGGAGCTCGGTCTGTGCATCAGAGCGCAGCTGGGTAGCAACGGTCTCGCTCGGGGGCCAGGCACCTGGGTTAATTTTGCTGGCTGCCTGGAGAAGGGGTGACCCGGGCTCCCTCCCTGCCTCCTCAGAGGGCCGCCAGAGCAGCGTGGCTGGGGCGGCAGCGGTGGCAGCAACCTAGCTCTGGGGGCCTGGGCCGGCGTGGCGGCATCGGGTCTGGGAGAAGAGGCCTCATGGGCAAATTTCTGTGCTTTTGTAAAGGCGAGAGAGAAGTGGACCTCTCCTAAGTCTGGTTTTAAGTTGAAATGTTGTTGGGTGCCCTCTTGTTGGTTGTTGTTGTAAGGTCAGGCCTGTTTCTAACTGCCCAGGAAACGGCCAAGAAATTGCAATCTCAACCTTATGTTTGCATTTCCCCAGGCCAATTTGCCAATTTCCCCAGGCCAATTTCCCCAGGCCACCTGCGTGTGGTTTCTGCCTATAAAAGCTTGTAACTAACCTCTGTTCAGGGCTCTCAAGCGGCAGTCTTTTTCTGGACTGCTGCTTGTGGGTCCCTGCGCAGCGCTTGGAATAAACCTCCTGCTCTTTGCATCAAGACTCGGGCTCTGCGTTTGATTTGGGGTCGCCGCTCATCCTTTGGACCGGGGGTCTTTCAGGCCTTACATTCTGGGGGCTCGTCCGGGATCGAGCGGCCCCCCCCTCAAGCCCAGAACCGATCTTGGAGGTAAGAAGGGGTACCCCGAAGTTGTCTGTCTTTGTCTTGTGTTCTGTTATCTGATCTGGTTCTGTGTGTGCACTTCTGTAATCTGATCTGGTTCTGAGTTCGCAGCCGTTCGGCAACTCGTGAGAGTGGCCGAACAGTGGTCGGTAGACGTGTCGGAGGGCCACAGGCTGCAACCCTGGGGGACGCCCCAAGGGTGCAGGAGAGCCAGGGGCGCCTGGCGGTCTCCTATCAGGTGTCGGGTTCGAGTCCCGGCAATCAGGTGTCGGGTTCGAGTCCCGGCAATCAGGTGTCGGGTTCGAGTCCCGGCAATCAGGTGTCGGGTTCGAGTCCCGGCAATCAGGTGTCGGGTTCGAGTCCCGGCAATCAGGTGTCGGGTTCGAGTCCCGGCGAAGATCGGATAGGTTTGGTTACTGAGACAGTGAGGCAGCCGCGACCGTCTGCCCCAATCGTGTGTTTGTGGAAGAGATTCAAGTGGAGACTCCTTGGCTCTGTCTGGGTTTGGAGTCTGGAGATTCCCTGGTTCTGGTCTGAGTGAGTGTTTTGTGAGTGTTGAGAGAGTGCGGCCGCAATCGAGTGTGTGGGAATTGGTAAAAGTGCAGTGTTTTTGTTTTTACTCTTTTGGATTTGTTTTGGAATTATTTGTTGCCTAACAAATTGGGAAGAAAGAGAAAAATGGGGCAAGGAAACTCAAAGGAGAGTCACCTAAGTCCCCTTGAATGCATGGTTAAAAATTTTCCGGACTTCAAAAAACGAGGTGAAGGCTATGGTGTTTCGGTAGATGCCTTCACTCTCCGGAGACTGTGAATTGGAGTGGCCGACATTTGGGGTTGATTGGCCTTCAACAGGGACCCTAGACATGGGGCCCTACACGGGAGTCCGGCGGATAGTCTATAGGAGCCCTGGGCATCCGGACCAAATTCCATACACTGATATCTGGATTGATGTTCTTTTTGATAACCCCAAATGATTGAAGGAGTGTGGTTGTCTCCTTGACAAAGGAAAATTGGGAAAGAGACCTCCCAGGTCCATCTTACTCGCCCGGCCACAGGCGAGCAGAGAGAAAGAAAGAAACCTTTAATTTGTTTAAAGCTGAGTGCTCTGGTGGCAGCACCGCCTTCGTCACCTGGGACCCGTTTGCTCCCTGCCTCCATTCACCTCCAGGAGTTGAGTAGCTGGAGGCAGCAGATAAATTAAAAACTGGTTTCCCAAGTCATTGTAAGCAGCTTTTGAAATTCCCCACCATGAGGCGGAAACTACCTCGTTGATAACGATAACGGTAAAGGCTAGGAGTCTTCAGCTAAAGAATGTGTGCAGCTGCATTTGAATGCTAATGTGATCTGCAGAGGGTGGCAGGTAATTCCATGGCCTTGCTTACAATGTTTAGTTTTTGTCATTGATACCAGCTAAGCAGAGTCTTATATTGTAGCTACTTAAGTATGATTTTCTGACATTGTCTTAAATCCTAGTAAACTACCTCTGGTGTGGAGAGGTCTAGGGGAGGCCGGAGAGCAAAAGACTATTAGTTCTCTTACAAAGAGATTATTCAGTGCTTTGTTTGAACTTGCCAGCTTTAAAAGTTCAAAGTATAAATTGAATTAGGAAAAGTTAATTGCAGTAACTAGATGCCTAGAATATGGCAGGCTAAACTGTATTATATATGTTTAGAATAAGCAGTAATGATTCTCATTTGTCAGATGAAAAAGTATGTAATGCTTACACTTAAGAAATTATTCTAAGTCGGGTTTTCTGAAGTAATGTTTAATGTAACATGAAACTTTTGTATTTGATTTGTTTTGTTTTGCTTTTTTCATATGCCATTGTTGTCAATTTGGGCTTGTACCTGCATCTTGTATTTTGTACATTCGGTTGTTTAAACTTTGGGAATCATTTTTGGTTTCAGTCATGTGTATCTACTTTATAGGCTTAAGTAGACTTCATCACAAAGGTTTATAATTTATTTAGAATTGTGTTAAAACAATGTGAAAACGTGGTTTAACCCCCCGTAACTGCTTGGACACTTTTCACCGTGTTCTATTAGGGGATTTAAAGGCACAGTTAAAATTCTCCTGTGCCCCTTTTCAGTCTTATCAGAATCTGAGATCTTTATCTGTAGGAAGAATGTGGCAGTTTAAAATTCAAGCGGCTATTGGGAACAGAGTGCTAGACCTGCTCTCTCTTCCCTCTGCCTTTCCTAAATATTCTAAAATAATGGTTATAGATTTTTGAAGGACATAGGAAGAAGGTTTAAGAGCTAATGTAAAATAGTGAAAGTTTTTATAAAAGTTGTACATGTGATGAGAAGGTAGGGAGCGACTGACAGTCTATCTCCAGATTCTAGTGGCCGGCCTCAGAGGAGCCGCGCGTCGGCCCACCAATTTGGCTAAGGTAAGGGATGTCCTTCAGGGACCCACGGAGCCTCCCTCGGTCTTTCTTGAGCGACTAATGGAAGCATTCAGGCGGTACCCTGCGACCGAGGGGCAGCGGGCTTCGGTGGCTATGGCCTTTATTGGCCAATCTGCTTTATACTTTGCAGGACTTAGTTAAGGAGGCAGAGAAGGTGTAGACAGGAGAAGAATCTCACGCGCATCTTGGCAGCAGTGGTAGGTGATAAAAAGCCAGAAGGGAGAGGTAAGGGTAGACAGATGAACCTGGGCGATCGCCTCCCACTCGACCGAGATCAATGTGCCTACTGTAAAGAAAAAGGACACTGGAAGAGAGAATGCCCAAGAAGGCAGAGGAAGGAGAAGGAAGCCAAGACCATTTTGGCCTTTCATGAGGACAGTGACTGAGGGGGACGGGGCTCGGAACCCCTCCCTGAGCCCAGGGTAACCATCCAAGTGGAGGGGAAACCAGTAGAATTTCTGGTGGACACAGGAGCACAATAAAAGCTCCCTTGGGGCCGATATCTAAGAAAACTTCTTGGGTCATTGGGGCCACCGGTAATGAGCAATACCCGTGGATGACTAACCGGACTGTAGATCTTGGGACTGGGACGGTCACCCACTCTTTCCTTGTGACCAAAGTCTCTTGTTGGACGAGGGGAGAGTCCAATTCGGGGGCCCCGTGACATTGAATCCTGCCTCTCTGCTACCAGAAGCAGACTTGGAAAAGAGAGAGATTCTGCATTCCTGTCAGAAGATATTGGCTGAAGAAACGGGGGCCAGGCGGGATCTCAGAGACACACCCCTACCCGGGTCCCCCCCTCACTTGGTTCACAGATGGCAGCAGCTACCTCTCGGACAGGAAGAGGAGGGCAGGAACCGCGGTAGTCAGCACGGATGAGGTAATCTGGTCTAGCAGTCTGCCAGAAGGCACCTCAGCACAGAAGGCAGAACACAAGCCCTCAGGTTGGCTGAAGAGTCAACATCTACACTGACAGCAGAGGCCATACATGCCCCCAAAGAAGTTGCCCAGGGCACCAAAAGGGGACGTCTGAGGTGGCGGAAGGGAACAGGAAGGCAGATGTTGAAGCAAAACAGGCTGCCTTGGGACTAAACATCCTGCCGCTAGCAAAAGTCTCTTTGGACCCTCCTAGGTCCTTCTCTTACTCCCCAGAAGAGGAGGGGGAGATGGCCAGAAAGCCTGGCAAATACGTCAAGGATAAGTACGGGGTCTGAAAGGATAAGGCAGGTGAGAAGATAATCGTCCCTGAAGAAATGGCAACACCGCCTCACCCATCTGGGTCCAAAATCCGAAAGCTCACCTCCCTAGCCGAGAGAACTGTCGCTAGCTGCAAGGCATGAAATTCCCACCCCTCGGAAGGGAAAGGGGAAATAGGCCGGGCAGCTATTGGGAAGTTGACTTTACGGAAGGAAGTCAAGCCGGCCCGGTAGTCTTTAGCGAAACGGCAACCACAGTAGCCAAGATTGAAGACATCTTTCCCCGGTTTGGAGTTCCAGAGGTAATTGGTTCAGATAATGGGCTGGCATTCATCGCCCAGGTAAGTCAGGGAATTGCCAAGGTGCTGGGGATTAATTGAAAATTGCATTGTTCATGTAGACCCCAAAGTTCAGGACAGGTAGAAAGGATGAATAGAACGTTAAAAGAGGCTATGACTAAATTATCCTTAGAAACTGGCGTGACAGACTGGACAGTCCTCCTTCCCTTTGCCCTATTCCGTGCCCGGAATACGCCCGGGCCCCTGGGAGTAACCCCTTTTGAAATCCTTTTCGGGGCCCCACCACCACTCACTGCTGACAGAAACTCACGCCCCTCAATCCCTGCTCGCTAGGTTGAAGGCGTTGGAGACGGTCCAAAAGGACGTGTGGGTCCCTTTGGCTGACCACACCAGTTCCAGGTTGGGGACTTTGTCTACGTTCATCGTCACTGGACAGCCAACTTGGAACCCCGGTGGAAGGGACACCCACCGCCATCAAGGTAGACGGCATCGCCTCCTGGATCCATGCCTCTCATGCCAAACCTGCACCACCGCCTGACGATGGATGGACTGTGGAGACTGCTTATAGACACTCTTTGGGGATGGTGGCTGCCACTGACTCCTACTCGCGGCGGGTCTTGATGATGCCCCGCCCAATCAGTTCCCCTTTTATGGGAGAACAAGGAGTGAGGCCCGGCGGTGTGGAGGGGCTGAGGTTTTCTTTTGTAAGAGCTGGTTTCAATAACCCTAGCTGTCTTGCTGGGGCTAGGGGTAACCGCCGGGGTGGGGACTGGGACAGCAGCTTTAATCCAAACCCCACAGTATAGAAGGGCTCAGAGTGGCAATACGAGCCATTGAACAATCCATCACTATCCCTGACCTCGCTGTCTGAGGTAGTAAGGACGGTGGCCTGTGTGCAGCTTTGAAAGAGGAGTGTTGTTTTTATAGATCATTCAGGCATGGTGAAGGACTCTATGGCCAAACTGAGAGAAGCTCAACAGAGGTGGTTTGAAAATTGGTTTATTCTGCTCCTACTTCTAACCCTCGGGCCCTGTATCGTACCTCTAACTGGGCAAGGGGAAACAGAATATGAGTTCCAGGGTTGAAACTCAGTCCTGAGAAGAGGAGGGAATGTAAGGTCAGGCCTGTTTCTAACTGCCCAGGAAAGGGCCAAGAAATTGCAATCTCAACCTTATGTTTGCATTTCCCCAGGCCAATTTGCCAATTTCCCCAGGCCAATTTCCCCAGGCCACCTGCGTGTGGTTTCTGCCTATAAAAGCTTGTAACTAACCTCTGTTCAGGGCTCTCAAGCGGCAGTCTTTTTCTGGACTGCTGCTTGTGGGTCCCTGCGCAGCGCTTGGAATAAACCTCCTGCTCTTTGCATCAAGACTCGGGCTCTGCGTTTGATTTGGGGTCGCCGCTCATCCTTTGGACCGGGGGTCTTTCAGGCCTTACATTGTGATTTTCTGTGTTGTGGAGGTTCAGAATGGCCAGTGGCAGACTTGTTCTAGTGGGTGGCCAGCTTTCAATGTTGGAGGGCCACCGGTCGGCGTGAGGCAGTCGTTTGGTTTTGATTCCACAGTTGGAAGACTGTTCCCAGGAACCCTCTGTCTGTTTCTGTGTTCTTTGTATGTTTATATAACTAAAGGTTTCAGTTTGCTCTTGTTTTAAATTTGCTACTCTTTCCCCGCATTGCAGGCAGGAGGTGGGGGAGGAGAGACACTTGGCAATTTAATGTGAAAACCACTCCCCAAGAAAGTTTTTATGTATCTCGAATTTCTGTGCTCATGTAAAGTGAAAAGGCCGGTTCAAAATGAGTGCACATAGTTTTGGGCTGTGCTTAACCTCTTTTCTGTGTACAGAATGAGCTTTAAAAATGGTTGAGATAAACTGGGAGATAAATTAAAACTGGTTTCCCAAGGCATTGTAAGCAGCTTTTGAAATTTCACACCCTGCCGAAACCGGTTTGGCTCAGCAGTAGAGCGTTGGTCTGTGAACTGAAAGGCTCCAGGTTCTATTCCGGTCAAGGGCATGTACATTGGTTGCGGGCACATCCCCTGTGGGGGGTGTGCAAGAGGCAGCTGGTCGATGTTTCTCTCTCATTGATGTTTCTAGCTCTCTATCTCTCTCACTTCCTCTCTGTAAAAAATCAATAAAATATATATATATTTTTTTAAAGAAAGAAAGAAATTTCACGCCCTGAGGCAGGTAGTGGTAACAAGTTTACATATAAATGGCTGGAAGTCTTCAGCTAAAGAATGTATTCATTCGCATTTGAATGGCTACACCCAAATTTCCCTGGCTAGTGATTCCAAGGGGAGTAATTGCAGCTTCCTGGTGAAGCTGCCCAGATGGCCATGCTTACAATGTGTAGTCTTCCTTTGCTTCTTTCCTATTATTAATAACTAGCTAGTGACATTGGTATCAGCTAAGCAGAGCCATATAGCTACTTAAGTCCAATGGATTGTGATTGACCTATGAACAAAATTCAATTTTTCTTTCCCTGACATTGTCATAAATGTGGTTTCTTATTCAAATTAAAATCTTAGTAAACTGCCTCTGGTGCAGAGAGATCTAGGGGTGGCCACAGAGGGCAAGACTATTTGCTCTCCTGCAAAGAGATTATTCAGTGTTTGAACTTCAGGGGGAAAAATTTGAGATCTGAAAAAATGTGGGACCAGATCTGTTGCTAAAACTTCTCCCTAAGATAGCAGGATGGAAGAGAAGAAAGAGACATAGGAAAGTAAAGTTTTAATTCGCCTCATAGAATTGATGGCAGGCTAAACTGTATTACATGTGTTAAAAATAAGCAATAATGATAAACAAAAACAAAAAAATTTTAAATAAATGAGGAAAATACATAAAAAGGTAGTATTCATTAATAACCAAAGCAAAACAACACCACCATGTTTTTACCTTTTGCTATAACTGCATTCAACTATACAACCAAAAAGGATGAAAGGGGGGAGGGGGTCCTTAATAAAATGTGGAAAATTCATGTCTTAAAACATTTGTATAATTCATTGTAATTTTAGAAATTAGTTGTCTTTTTAAAATATAAGATATACTGTATATAGATAGACATAGACTAGCAGCTCTGCACACAAATCTGTGTGCCAGTAGCTCTCTGCAGGGCTTGGCCACTCTGTGCCCGCTGCCCAGAGGCTCTCCAAGGACCAGAGGCCCATCTGCAGCCAGGCATGGAATGTTTGCCTTGTCGCCACGGCAACAAAGCAAGCATTCCACAAGGCTTCCCAGCTCACCCCCCTCTCAATGGCTGTCCCCCCACTTCCACCCTGGGGCTGGGAGACTCCGGAGGGCTGAGAGGACTGGGTGCCGCCATCTTGTGGCTATTGGCACCACCATCTTTGTGACAAAGTGATGGTTAATTTGCATATCACCCTTTTATTAGATAGGGTAGAAAAATAGATACATAGATATTGAAAAGGGACAATAATTTGAAAGAGAACTGATCACTGTTCTTTTAAAAGGAGACAAAATACCTTTCTTCAGCATCTGGCTGTGATACATAATCATTCCCAACAATATCAATTTGCTTTACAGTTAATTTCTTCTTTTAAAAATCAAGACCTTGCCATTTGAAATCTCCAATAAATCTACTACCCTACAGAGAAAGAAGTGCTCCCTTTTTCCAGTTAAGAAGGCATTCTTTTGAAACCCATGGCGATTATTTTTAAAAATGCTTAATATTTCAATTATCAAATATATGTATTGTACAAAAATACCTTCCAATAGATTCTAACTAACTGAAGGTTATCCTGAATTGTTTTGCTTTTTGGATCTATATCAAACTCAAATACAAACTGTTTATGCACAGCAATCCCAAGCAGCTTCCTTGAATTCATAACAGACTTTATGTCACACCAACTAGCCTGACCTCTCCATTCATTCAAAGTTCCTTCAATACTACAAGCTATTCTTGCTCCTATCTAGCTTCATAGACAGCTAATGACTAACAGTCATAAATACCTTTTTGTTGCTTAAAACACAGGCTCTGGAACAGGATTGAGGGCAAAAACTACAAGACAGTCAATAATCTTCTAATTTTCAAAAAAAAAAAAAATGCTCCTTGCTCCCTTCCCCAGGAAAACAAAACCCCCACCACCACCAAATCATCAACACAGTATTTTCAAAAGCACATTAACTTTGTAAACTATAAAAGTAGTTTACACAGGAATTTTCCTTTAACAACCTTACTATTTGCACATCTCCCGAAACTATCTCATGGAAAACAGAAATAAATGTATTAAATTGAGACACATTTTGTAAAAATAGGATTCTACTAGCATAATATATACAACTTAACTTGCAAATATTACTAGCAAATAAAGTCAGAGATGAAAAATTTCTGTAAACAAAAAATATTTAATAGTTTATTGTGTTATTTTCTTAAAAATAATTTCCACAAGAAAAACTTACTTTGCTACAAAAGAATGGTAAACGTGGGCTATAATTCAGAATTTCCATTAATTCATGGCCTTCTTTAAACAACTGGTATGAGACACGGTAATCAATAGTTATCAAAATATGGTAATTTTTAATAATTCAATACCTAATTTTCTTTCTTTAAATAGTTTTTATTCACTTCAGAGAGAAAGGGAGAGGGAGAGAGAGAGAAATATCAATGAGAGAGAATCATTAATCAGCTGCCTCTTGCACTCCCCCTACCAGGGTATAGAGCCCACAACCCGGCCATATACCCTGTCCAGGAATTGAACCGTGACCTCCTGGTTCATAGGTTGACACTCAACAACTGAGCTACATTGGACAGGCAATACCTACTTTTCTTAAAATCACTTTACCTATGAGGAGAACCTTTAGGAATACTAAGAAAGTATAAAGTATTTCTTTTATCATTCATTTTTTTCCTTGCTGTAAATGTAAATTTTCACTGTGACTTCGGAATATGTAGAGCACCAATCAGAAAGCAAAATTCAACAAGTCCTATTCTACCTAGAAAAGCAGGGGAATGTGAGAGCTTAATGGTGTCTTGATAATATCTAAACTGAGCCCATTTGTACAAATACTGATATTTGATAACAAAGGTAATTATTGCTGGGAAAGCACAATTCATAAGAAATGTCTTTTATTATATGCAGACAGTGACTAATTCAAAGATTATGAATATGGAGTCACATGTTTTCTATATAGACTGCCTTCATAAGAGTTTCAGCTGGTGTCTTGTATACCATACATCAAAGTTATTAATGTAGTGTCCTTTGAATTTTGTCTCTTTTATGAAAAAGCTAATTAAAAATGTGTAAACAGCTGTGTTTCAAAGGAACTACAAATAAATTTTGTGGTGTCATTACAAGACCATCTTTTCTTGTGAATAACTTAAAAATAATCCTATATAATAAAAGCCTACATGGCATCCTGCAATGCCCTTGCACAATGTCATCACAAGATGGCCACCACGACATCACAAGATGGGCGAGCCGGGCTGAGTTTGCTACTGGCGACTCCCGGTGTGCTGAGAGAGCGGACATCTAACACGTGGCTGGCTTTCTTGTTCGAGAGGAAAACAGAATCACCCTATTGCTCTGATAGATGGCCCCAGTCGTGAGAGGCCAGACTATTATGCAGCAGGAAGAGATCTCTCAGAAGTGTGTGAAGCCAGCAGCCATTACTGCAGGAGCCAACTGGAAAACAAAGCTTGTCTGCACCAACCCAAGACTCTGCCCCATCCAAGCTGAGCACAGAAGCTCTCCCAGAGGCTGGATTTCTCTAAGGAGGGACTGGCCAGAATCCAAAGCTTGTCTGTGGCTTTACAAAAGAGGTGCATGCACTGGCAACCAATCTTGAGAGACTCACAGCGAACAGGACTTTTCTAAGGAGAGACTGACAGGGAACTAAAGATTGTCTGCGCCACCCCAATACTCCGCCCCATCCAAGCAGAGTACAGAAGCCCTCCTAGCTGAGACACTGCTGATCCTCACAGCCAATTGGCTTGGAGATCAACGCTTCCCAGTGATACCAACAATAAGCAAGGCTTAACAACAAGACTGCACACACAGCCCACAAAGGGCTACACCAAGACTGTCCACCGCAGGTAACTGGGAAGGCTGTGTTAGTGGGCTCTACCAGAACACCTAGCACACAAAACTATTCCATCAAATCGGGAAAACAACTAAAATGCAGACAAGAGGCAGGACACAAAGGAAGGAGATCGAGGAAAAGAGAAGAATGGATATTGAGTTCAAAACTACAGTTATAAGGCTTTTCAAGAATATCCTAAAAAAGGCCGATAAAATAAATGAGACCTATGAGGATATGAAAAGGGATCAACTAGAAATAAAAAGTTGAAGATAGTGTAAGAAACCTCTGGGACAATTTCAAGTGAACCAACATCAGAATTATGGGGGTCCCAGAAGAAGAGAGAAAGCAAGATACCAAAAGAATACTGGAAGAAATAGTGACAGAAAACTTCCCCCACCTGGGGAAAGAATTAGACTTACAAGTCCAGGAAGCCCACAGAACCCCAAACAAAAGGAATCCAAGAAGGACCACACCAAGACACACCATAATTAAAATTCCAAGAGCAAAAGACAGAGAAATAAAAAGGGATCAACTAGAAATAAAGAAAACATTGTCTGAAAAAATATATATTACACAGAGTCCTAAAAACAGACTGGAAGATCGCAAGAATCAAGACAAAGATTTAGAACACAAAGAGCCAGAGGACACTCCCCTGCAGCAGCAAGAAGATAAGAGAATCCAGAAAGTTGTATATGTGGGCAAAGAACTCGTTTAGAACAGCTGAAAGAGATTCTCCAAGGAAGTTGTTTGTATATGTGGGCAAAGCTTATACTTGGACAAGAAGGCAGAATATAGGAAACTACATGAAAACATGAATAATTCAGAGAAAATGACTGTAAATAGATGAGAACTCATTTAGAACAGCTGAAAGAGATTCTCCAAGTCAGTTCTTAGTGTAGAAAAGGTAGCTAAGATCCAGGAAATCCTTAATTAGAGTTAAGATCACATGAAACACTGTATGAATCCTATATTGTTTACTTAAAGGAGCCTAGAGTGGTAAATGTGTGTCATACAAGGCAGAATACCATTGAAATAGAGAAAGAAACACGTTCGGCAGCTTTGGAAAGCCTTACACTTCACTGCAATGTAGTACTACACTCTATAACATAGTTGAGAGACAATGTTCCCGAGCTGCTTCTGTTCATAACAGTGTGTAGGAAGTTGTTTGTATATGTGGGCAAAGCTTATACTTGGACAAGAAGGCAGAATATAGGAAACTACATGAAAACATTACCTCTCTGCGCACCGGGATTAAGCCAGCGCCTTTTCGCGTGCACAGTTCTCCGTACCTTCACAGTTTCTGAGGGTCAGCGTGCCTTCGCTCTCCTTCCCAGATGGCAGAGACTCCTCTGAGCTAACCGTCCGGAGCTTCAGGGAAATGCCTCCCCTGTTTTCCAGTTCTAAATTCAAATTTGTTGTGGTAGGCTGCATTCGGGTGTCTACCCTATGCCGCCATCTTGGTTTCTCTGAGGTATCTTATTTTCTAAATTAGAGGCCTGGTGTACAAAATTCATGCACAGGGTGGGGTGTCCCTCAGCCCGACCTGCACCCTCTCTAATCTAGGTCCCCTTGGGAGATGTCTGACTGCCTGTTTAAGCCCCGGGCCCAGTCCTAAGCTGGCAGTTGGATATTAGAGAATATTAAAAGCAGCAAGAGAAAAGCAGGTAGTTACCTATAAAGGAGCACCCATACGATTGTCGGCTGATTTCTTAACAGAAACCATGCAGTCCAGACGGGAATGGCAAGAAATATTCAAGGTGATGAATAGCAAGAACCTACAGCCAAAAATATTCTACCCAGCAAAGCTATCACTCAGAATCGAAGGCCAGATAAAGAGCTTCACAACTAAAAAAAGAGCTAAAGGAGTTCATCATTGCCAAACCAGAATTATATGAATTGCTGAGGGGGGTTATTTAGGAAGAGGAAGAAGATAAAGATAGAAATTATGAACAACAAACATGTAACTATCAACAAGTGAAACTAAAAACCAAGGAAATTAAAAAATCTGATGAACAATATTAACTAGTGAACATAATAGAATCAGAGGTATGGAAGGGGAGTTAACTGACGATTCTCGGGGACAAGGGGAGTGGGGGTGTGGGAAGAGACTGAACAAAAACTGTGCTCCTATGAATGAGGATAATGGGGGATGGGGAAAGGACAGAGGGTGGGGTGGAAGCCTGATGGAGGGGAGCAATTGAGGGAGAGGGAGGAAGAGGAACACATTTGTAATAATCTGAACAATAAAGATTTATTTATCGATAGGAAAAAAAAGATACCTCACTAATTTGAGCTAGCAATAATCCAAGAGATCCATGAAGATGTTAGTTTCACATCTGATTAATGTAGTAAATTACTCTTGTGAAAATTTTTAAAAATTATTTTAAATTCTTAAAAGAGACACAAAAAAATAGTTAATTTATTAACCCTACATATCAAGAGGCCTACAAAGAATTTTCAGTAGTCTGGAATGTATTTACCTTTGAAAATGTTAATAATGGCTTGTATTGGCATCTTCCTAACATTGAGAGAAATTCTAATGAATAAAATATATATTTCATAGGAGGATAAATAGTGTGAAGCTAATAATAATAATAATAATAATAATAATATAGTTAGCAGTAGTAACAATCCCAAATATATCCATGAAAACAACACTCAGAAATAGCCAGACTAACATTATAAATTTATAGGTATATGCCCAGCCACAACAACAACATAATCAAATTAACTTTTGGATTTAATAAATAGATCAAGAAATATATACTACAGGATACAAATTGTAAATTTAGCTATTTTCTTTGGGTTGCTAAAATAATCTCCCTTTACTTTCACATATCCTTCAAACATAAAATTGAATAAAGTTATCCATAAATTTTAAAATTATTACAAATGCACCCTGGCTATTGTGGCTCATTTGGTCGGAGCGTCATCCTGAAAGTGGTGGGCTCAATTCCCAGTCAGTCTCACATATGGGAGGCAACTCATAAATGTTTCTCTCTCACAGTGATATCTCACTCTCGCTCTTGCTCCCTCTTAAAGTCAATTTTTAAATATTATTACAAATGCAGTACACAAAAATTTAGATAACAACAGTTTTTAAAGTTAAACAAACCTTTAGACTGAGTATCAGACACTACAAGAGAAATGCCATCATTACCTTTTCTCTTTTCTTTGATCTGAGTAGCCCGCCTTGAACAATTCTTATCTACTGTCTTATTTGATTGAGAACCCCTGAAAAACAAAATAATAATATACTCAATTCTTTCCAACCCAAATAAATTTTGAAGCCAGCTGGCATATATTTACGACAAAAGACAGTGATTTATAAATACAGGCCCACATAGAAGAGTACATGATCTGAATAGTAAAAAAATAATGAACTAAAATTTGAGAAATTAATTCTCATCCCTGTTCTACATTTAAATTCTCCATGTTTCTTTGGGGAACAGAACACAAGACACCCACACCATAGAATTCTGCATATGCAAAATGAGCAACAGAATAATATAGGCATTAAATACATTAAATTGATTTAAAAAGTAAAAAATTTCATGAACACAAGATACTGATAACCACATCTATGTGTATTTTAAAAACTTATAAGTTGAAGGTAATGTAATTGTTAATATGTTTCAAGCATGGATCATATATCAAAGTACAAAATAAAGTTTGGAGTGTAGTAACAAATTTTACCTATTAAGGAAATAATTTAAATACAAGGTACCAGTTAAATACATAAAATATAAAATTTTTGAAAAACAAGTTTTGGAGGTATTTGAAATATCATACCTCAATATCACATTTTCAATAATGGATAAATTATCCAAACAAAAATCTACAGAGAAACATTGGAATAGAAATATACTTCAGATCAAATGGAACAGACATGCATTTGAACATACCTTCCACCAGCACCAAAATATACTCTTTTCAAGTGCACATGAAACATCCACCAGAATAAATCATATGACATGCCACAAACAATCTTAGCAAATTTAAGAAAACTGAAATCAAACCAACTACCTAATCCAATCACAATATGATAAATCAAGAAATCAATAATGGAGGAAAGCTGAAAATTTCAAATATATGGAGATACTAGAGGCCAGGTGCACAAATTCATATCTGGGTAGGGTGCCTTGGCCTGGCCGGCAATTGAGGTCTATCAGGGTCCAGTCAGGGGGAGGGACTATGGGAGGTTGGCCAGCCAGCCTCCCAGTCAGGGCCATCAATCAGAGAGACCAGCCAGCCGGGGGGAGGAACCATGGGAGGTTGGCCTGCTGGCCCTCCCATCAGGGCTGGGGGGAGGGACTTTGGGAGGTTGGCTCACCCCAATCGGGACTAATGGGGGGGGGGGGGCAGCCATGGTGAGAGGCCACAGGAGGCCAGCTGGGGGGAAGGGCAGTGGGAGGTTGGCCAGCAGAGGTGGGAGAAGCCTCAGGAGGTTGGCAGGCCAGCCTTCCCCTATGGGTCCAATCGGAGGGGCCAGCCAGCAATGAGGAGGGGCCAGCCAGCAATAGGGAGGGGCCGAGGGGGGTTGCTTGTGGGAGCACACTGACCACCAGGGCAGTGGTCATAATGATAACTTAGGCACACACACACACACACACACACACACACACACACACACACTAGAGGCCCGGTGCACAAAATTTGTGTATGGGGGGAGGGTCCACAGCCCAGCCTTCACCCTCTCCAATCCAGGACTCCTCAGGGGACATCCCTCTAACGATCCTGGACTTCTGGTTCCTAACCGCTAGCCTGCCTGCCTGCCTGATCACCCTTACTGCCCCCCTACTGGCCTGCTAGCCCCCAACTGCCCCCCCTGCCAGCCTGATTGCCCCACACAGCCTGCTGTTTGGTCATTTGGTCGCCCCTCACTAACCCCCGTGCCAGCCTGGTCTCCCCACACATCCTGCTGCTCAGACATTTGATCACCCTTCACTAATCCCCTTCTGGCCAAGTCACCCACATAGCCTGCTTCTTGGTCATTTGGTCATTGCTCACTAACCCCCTGTCAGCCAGGTCAACCCACGCTGCTTGCTGCTCAGTCGTTTGGTCATCCCTCACTAACCCCTTGCCGGACTGGTCACCCCATGCAGCCAGTTTAGATTGCAATGGTTGCTTAGACTTCACCAACCAGCAGCGTTGGAATTTGAACCCGGCACCGCACTTCCATCAGGGATGGGAGCCCGAGCCGTTCAGAGGGGCTTCTCCAGGAGCAAAGGGTCCCTGGTGGAGACCAGCGCCCACCGCGACCGCCAAACCAAGCCCACGCAACCTGACCTGACTCCCTACAATGTCCTTTTTCACAGAAAATGAACAACCCTAAAATTTATATGGAACCATAAAAAACCCCAAGTAGCCAGAGCATCTTGAGAAAGAAGAATGAAGACAAAGGAATCAAACTTCCTTATTTGAAACTATATTACAAAGCTACAGTAATAAAAATAGTATGGTATTGGTAGAAAAACAGATACAAAACAGAAAAATAAATTCACACAAAACTGCTGTTTGACTCGGTGATCCCAATTCTGGGAATATATCCTTAGAATCCCAAAATATCAATCAGAAAGAATATATGCACTCCTATGTTCCTACCAGAATTATTTACAATAGCCAAGATCTGGAAACCATGATGAACTATCACCTCACACCTGGTAGAATGGCTATTATCAAAAAGAATAAGAAATAACAAGTGTTGGTGAGGATGTAGAGGAAAGGGAATCCTTGTGCACTATTTGGTAGAAATTAAATTGTTGCATCCTCTACAAAAAAATAGTATGGAATTTCCTCAAAATATTAAAAATAAAACAACTATATTAGGCAGCAGTTCAATTACTAGATATTTATTCTTAAGAAATGAAATCACTATCTCAAAAAGATATTTATGTCCCCGCTCACAGCAGCATTATTTACAAAACACACACAAAAACCATAACTGTTCATCAATAGATAAATGGATAAATAAAATGTGATATATATGCACAATGGAATATTATCCATGGTTGGACCTTGAGGGCATTATACTAAGTGAAATAAGTCTGACACAGAAAGACAAATACTATCTGATCTCACACATATGTGGAATCTAAAAGAAACAAAAAACACCTAGATATAGACAACAGATTAGTGGTTGCCAAAACTAGAGGGGATGTGGGGGGAGAAGGGGTGCAAAATAGCTGAAGATGGTAAAAAGGCACAAGTTTCCATAAGTGTGTAAAGTGTACTCGAAAGTTACTAAGGCGCGATGCACGGAATTCATGCACGAGGTGGGTATTCCTCAGCCCAGCCTGCACCCTCTCTAATCTGGGACCCCTTAGGGGATGTCTTGACTGCCAAGTTAGGCCCGATCCTAAACTAGCAATCAGACATCTCTCTCACAATCCAGGACTACTGGCTCCAAACTGCTCGCCTGCCTGCCTGCCTGCCTGCCTGCCTGATTGCCCTAACTGCTTCTGCCTGCCAGCCTGATCACCCCTTAACCACTTCCCTGACAGCCTGATCGATGCCTAACTACTCTCATGCTGGCCCTCCCCTGCTGGCCTGGTCACCCCTAACTGTCCTCCTCTGCAGGCCTGGTCATCCCTCACTCCTTCCTGTACAGGTCCAGTCACTCCCAACTGCCCTCCCCTGCTGGCTTAGTCGCCCCCAATTGCTCTCGCCTGCTGACCTGGTCGTCCCCAACTTCCCTCCCCTGCCGGCCTAATCATCCCTAACTGCCCTCCCCTGCAGGCCTGGTCGCCCCTAACTGTCCTTCCCTGCTGGCCTGGTTGCCCATAACTACCCTCCCCTGGAGACCTGGTCGCTCCCAACTGCCCTCCCTCTTCTGCAGGCTCAGTCACCCCCAACTGCCCTCCCCTGCCAGCCATAGTGTGGCAGCCATCTTATGTGAGGGAATTAGGGTTAATTTGCATATTACCTCTCTATTATATAGAATAATAAATTTTGTTGTATATCTAAAGCTAATACAATATGATCTATCAGTAATCTACCAATTAAACTCACTAATTAACTTTTTTAAATAAAGTGATATAAACCACCGGGAAATCATTATATTGCTATTTCAAATAAACAAAGAATGATTAAATCTTTACACATCATACTTTCTCCCATGATAATTACTTATGAAAAAACTAATTATCATATTATTTAAGTGGGTAAAATTTTTGAAATAAGAAACTACATAAAATTAACATAAAACATTCCTCTATAATAAAACATATAGTAATTACTACATTTTCAAAACTGTTTCAACCTAGAAATTTTTACAATACCACTTATAAAAGCATTAAAAAATCAGATACCAAAAGTTAATCAAAATTTTTGTACAGTAAATTATAAAACACATACCAAGTACCTCCGGAAAATTATGGATAAGGAAGCATCTATCATTCCCATCTAGCTAACATTTGCACTGCAAAATTCGTCTGATGTAACTATTTTGGAACTCTAAGAGTCTATTAAAGGCTTGCAACTTCTAGTCAAAAGTTTTGACAAAAATTTCAGTTAATTTCGGTCAACTTCAGGTCTTAAATTGGTAGTAGCTAACCAACCTTCCCACACCCTGAGCTCCAAGGCAATCAGTTATAACCAAGCTCCTAGAACATTTTGCATGGGCTTTCAAATGGGACAGTAAGCAGTCTTGACAAGGTCCTCCAAAAACTGCAAATCTGTACTCTGATCACTGACAGAGCAAATAGACAGCAATTATTGCAAAATCCACCTCTCTTGTTGCAACACTCTCCATCCAACTAAAATGACTTCCAGAAGATTTAAAGGGCTAGCACCTATTCTCACTCTTCCGCCCTAACCCCTTCATTTTTTTTCTTCTTTCCTTTTTTTTTGGAAACTAAATGCATAAGGACTAGAACAAAAAAAAAGCAATCACAGCTGAAACCGGTTTGGCTCAGTGGATAGAGCATCAGTCTGCGGACTGGAAGGTCCCGGGTTCAATTCCAGTCAAGGGCATGTACCTCGGTTGCGGGCACATCCCCAGTAGGGGCTGTGCAAGAGGCAGCTGATGGATGATTCTCTCTCATTGATGTTTCTAACTCTCTATCCCTCTCTTTCCTCTCTGTGAAAAATCAATATATTAAAAAAAAAAAGCAATAACAAATACAAGATAATTCAGAAGTCATGACCAAGTAAAGACGCAGACTTAGAAATGACCTAAAAAAAAAAAAAAAAAGAAATGACCTGGGACCTTATGTTTACACACAACAGAGACATGTTACAACAACAAAAACGCAGAGAGCCCAGTCACTGTTGCTCAATGGTTGAGCTTTGACCTATGAACCAGGAGGTCATGGTTCAAATCCCAGTCAAGGCACACGCCCAGGTTGCAGCTCCATCACTAGTAGGGGGTAGCAGGAGGCAGCCTATCAATGACTTTGTCTCCTCACTGATATTTATATCTCTCCCTCTCCCTTCCTCTCTAAAACCAAAAAATATATTTTTTTTAATAAAGAAAATTTAAAAAAAAACAAAACAGCAAGTCCTGGGGAAGGGGGAGAATCTTACCATAAGATTTAAATGTCAACAGAGGTGGGGCACAGACCCTTACCAACCCCCTCTGCAGCATGGCAGGCGCCTGAACCTTCTCCCATTCTGAGGGAGGTCTCCTGCCTCCTTGGCTGCTTCGCTTCCCATGCACAGCTCAAAGTGGGACCCAGGTAACAGACAGAGACGTGGCTGACAGCAGCTGCCCTCTCACTGCAGCAAGACTTATTTGAGAGGTCTCATACCCATGGTGTGGGCAAGTGGGTTTTTAATATCCAAGTCCAGCCTAGCAGCAGGAATGCTCAGGCTCTTCTCAAGAAGGCAAATAATCAACTCCACTAATACACACATGGTAAATGAGATTGATGCTAGAGTGTTGAGTATGACCGATAAATGGTAGCCAATTTCTCAGAGGAAAGTAATGTGGCTAATGGAAATAAATGAATAGTCTAAAAACACACAGAGATTGTACTGTTCAAAAAGCTGTTCCTAATGGGTTAACAAAAATTCTTATTGGCAGAGCGGCCATGGTAAAATTGCACAACATGTTATGAATCTAAAGTAGTCATAGTGTAGCATAAATAACTTAAAATGTAAAAGCTATCAAGACTACAGTATAAAATTTCCAAAAGTTTCCTATTATTTAAAAAAGGGGGTGATACTGGAAGAATATCATATAAGGAAATATATCCTGAGAATAATTTACATCTAAAAAATTTGTGCTTTAGAAAATTAACCTTCATTCGAAACGCTAATAGCAAGATACCCATGAAAATACACACATGGTGACAAAACAAGCCAGGGGAAAATCATTTGAGGGGGGAAAATGGAAAAGAATCCCAAATAAAATTTAAAGAAAATATCCCTTTATTAACTTTTGGTCGAGAATATGTTTGCATATTTTCAGAAAACAACTCCGAGACCATCTGGAATTCTGTAATAGAGAGCAATAGACAGAAGCGCTCCAGCCATGAAGACAGAAGAGACACAATTCAGAGATGGAAGATGCTGACGACGCCTCAGCATACCAGCAGACAGCAGCTACGGGTTGCTGAAGGATGCCCAGGACCAAACCAGAGACAGGCGGACCTGCATTACCACCATTTGTCCACCAACCAGATCTGAACTATCATGGCTGGCATGTACACATAAGGAACTATCTGGCATTAAAATTGGGACACAAAAGAACTGTTGGCCCAGAAAGGAACTCACTACAGACTGATTCAGTTGCCTCTCAGCATAACCATTATGGCTTGTTGCAGTGTAGGTTCTTACAAGGGTATTTCTTGGATCACATGATCTCACACATCTAGAGGAAATAATGAACACAAACAGACCCAGAGAAAGAGAACCAGCGATCAGACTCTCAAACCTCAGAGGGAAAGTAAGGGAGGATGGGGGTAAGGGGAAGAGATCAACCAAAGGACTGTGTGCATACATATGGGCCTAGCCAGTGGCCATGGACAATGGGGGGGGACCCCACGGGCATATCTAGGGAGGGGTTTGGGATGGGAATGGGGGAATAAGGACAATTATGTGAGACCATAATCAATAAAAAAATAATAAAATAAAAAATAAATCCTAAAAATAAATAAATAAATAAATAAATAAATGTCAAGTGTTCAACAGAAAAATGCCCAGGCATACAAAAAAAGGTAAAGTATGGCAAAACAAAGAAAAAATATAAATCAACAGAACCTGTCCCTGAAAAAATCCAGATGACAAACTCAATAGACTAAAACAACTATCTTAAAAATATTCAAGGAGCTGAAATAAGTCTTGAAAACAGTAAAAAATGTTTTTTATAAAAAAATGAAAATATTCATAAAGAGATAAAATATATAAATGAGCCAAAAAGAAATTCTGGAGCTAAAAAGTACACTTAACTAAAATGAAAATTTCATTAGAGGGATTTGAAAAACAGATTTGGACAGAAAAACCGATCAGTGAACTTGGAGACATGATCATGGAAATTATCAAATCTGAGGAATTAAAAGAAAAACAGTATGAAAAATAAACAGAGCCTAAGGAATCTGTGGTACACCAACAAGTACTAATATGCAAATTACTGGGGTTTCAGAAGGATAAGGAAGAAAGGGGCAGAGAGACTCTTTGAGTAAATAATCATCAAAAAAATATTCCAAATTTTGATGAAAGACATGATTATAAACATCCAAGATCCCCCAGGAACTATTGATAGAATAAAGTCAATGAGGCTTACACCAAGAAATATTATAGTCAAACTATTTAAAGACAAAGGCAAAAAGAGAATCTAAGCACCAACGAAAATTGACTTGTCACATACAAAGAATCCTCAATAAGATCTTAACCAGATTTCTCATTAAAAAGCATGCAGCTAGAAGGCACTGGGTTGGTTATTCAAAGTACTGAAGGAAAAAAACTCAACCAGAAACCCTACATCTAGCAAAGCTGTCCAGAAATAAGGACAAACTTAAAACATTCCAAAATAAAAACTGAGGGAGTTCATTACCAAAGATGTGCTAATGGGAATACTTCATGTTGAAATGATAGGACATTAGATAGTAACTGAAAGCCACATGAAAAAATAAATATTAATGATAAAGTAAATACATGGACAACTATAAAAACTAGGGAGGGGTTTGGGATGGGAATGGGGGAATAAGGATGGGAATAGGGAATAAGTATTGCCCTAGCTGAGTGGGTCCATTGGTTGGAGTATCACCCCATACACCAAAAGGTTGCAGGTTGAATTCCCAGTGAGGGCACATACCTAGGATGCAGGTTAGATCCCTGGTCAGGACATCTATAGTAGGCAATTGATCAATGTTTCCCTCTAATCTCTCTCTCTCTCTCTCTCTCTCTCTCTCTCTCTCTCTCTCTCTCTCTCTCTCTCCTCTCTCAAATCAAGAAAAAAAAAGAAAAAAAAAAAACAGAAATGAGGAGACAAGATGGCGACAGATCAGACGGACTTGTTCTGAGCCTAGTCCCAGAACAGATAGAATCAGCTTCTATGAGTCGCACAGGGAGTACAGAATAGCAAGCTAAGGGGTAGCAAAACTCTAAAAGAAGGTAAGGGTCCTTTGGACAGGACTTCATGACCAAGCAGCCAGCGCTGCGGCGGTGGAGACCTCTCCCAGAGCTACAGGCTCAGAGGAAAGGCTGCGCCATCTTACCAAGAAAGGAGAACCTTCTCTGAGGCCTGGAAAACCCACAGCAGAGGAGACCATCGAGCAGCTGTGATGCCCCAGTCGGCGCAAACACGTGGATTCAAGGGAGTTCTTCAATCACCCACGGAAAGGTCAGAGTTTGCGGGGAAAACGTGAGGGTTCTGGGTCACCGCGGCACAGGCAGCGACTGTACCCGCGGTGCGCCCCAGCGGCCCGGGCCCCCAGAGGCCTGAGCCCCCAGAGGCCCCGACCCCCAGAGGCCTCGCGTGGCCCCGCTTCCCAGCAGTCCTGCGCAGCCACCAGAGGCCCCACGTATCCAGAGCTGCACCAAAAGAGACAGGGGCTGCCGAAAGAATCGCGCACAGCAAGACCCAGTGCTGGGTTTCACGTGATCTTTCCTAAAATCGGGTCTTTAAAACACACAAACAAACAAACAAACAAACAGAAAACACACAAAGGGACTCGGGACAAATTGTTAAGAATCGGGACCATCCCGCCAAAAGCAGAACATCTGGACACCTTGGCGCAGACCCAGCCTGCGCCTAATCCCTCTCACCCCCTTGTTTCTGAGTACTAGGGAAGGATTGCCCAGTTTGGCATATCCTGGGAGACTGCAGGGGGAAATTGCCTTCCTGGAAACAGGGGATCAGAGCGAGAAGAAACAATCTGGGAAAGGAGTCAGTCTGGGAGCCGGCACCCAGGCAGCTTTCCTCGACAAAACATAGAGCCATAGAGAAAGAAGGCTAGAGCAGCCAAAAAGACTGGTAAGTCAAACCAGAAACACTGGCACCTAGGGGCTGAAATACAAACTGATTCCCCCCCTTTTTTTATTTTATTTTTTTTATTACTTTTAATTAATCAAAAGTAAATGGACAGAAAGAACTAAGAAATAGCCTACTTAAAATTAAAGACTAGCTTATAAAACTGAGGTGCAGTGGAACGCAGGGATCTGCAATACTGTCTAGACCAAGAAATAAGCGTGCCAAATATAATAACAGAGAAAATGAATGACCACTACTGCACATTTTTATGCTAATTTTTCTATTTTGTATTTTATTTTCATCTTTTACATCTTTTAGTTCATTTTCATTTTTACATCTTTTAATCTTTTTTTCACTTGATTTTACCTTTGTAATTACTACTTTTTTCAATTTCAATCATCATTATTACTACTGCTATTTTGCATTTTTTGTTTCCGTTTTGTTTTGGTTTTTTTTTGTTTTTTTGTGTGTTTTTTTTCTTACCATTTTAATTTTTTTATTTTACATTTGGATTAGTCTTCATTCTATTTTAATCTCTACTATTGCATCATTCAACCCTACCTCAACTTGACCTTTATGCCATCATTCTCTTACTAACTTTTACCCTTTTCATCTCCTGTTTATCTTATCCCTTTCCAGATTTAGTTTTTCCCTATTTTTTCTGTATACCCCCTGCTAAAAAAAAATATCCAAGGATGAGGATTAAAAAATAATCCTATCTAATAAAAGAATAATATGCAAATTAACCATCTCCCCACTCAAGCCACGCCCACCAGCCAATCAGAGTGAGTATGCAAATTAACCCCAACCAAGATGGCTGCAGCCACAGAGAGCAGTTGAGAGGCTTGGGTTTCCCTGGCAATGGAAGCCAAGCTTTCCACACACCCTGGCCTCACTGCTACAAAGTTTCAATTGTATAAGGTAAATAAATTCCAGATACCTGGGCCTCTGCTTGGGTCGCCAGGGGGCGTGGCTGGCCTGCGAACCACCACAGGCCCTTGGCCCAGGGCGCTCCACATCCGAAGGGAACCCCCACCTGATCCAGGATACCCTTATTGTGACCAAGCCAGCAGAGGAGGGAAGTTGGGGGTAACCAGGCCTGCAGGGAAGGGCAGTTGGGAGGGACCCAGGCCTGCAGTGGAGACCAGTTGGGGGGAACTAGGCCTGCAGGGGAGGGCAGTTAGGGGTGACCAGGCCTGAGGTGGAGGGCAGTTATGGGCAAACAGGCTGCCAGGGGAGCAGTTAGGCATCGATCAGGCTGGCAGAGGAGTGGTTAGGGGGTGATCAGGCTGGCAGGCAGAAGCAGTTAGGGGCAATCAGGAAGGAAGGCAAGCGAGCAGTTGGGAGCCAGCAGTCCTGGATTACGAGAGGGATGTCTGACTGCCCATTTAAGCCCGATCCCACCAGTCGGACATCCCTCGAGGGGTCCCAGATTGGAGAGGGTGCAGACTGGGCTCAGGGACACCCACTTCCCATGCACGAATTTTGTACACCAAGCCTCTAGTCATCATAATGAAAGACTAATATGCAAATGGTCATCACACCATGACACCATAATGCCGTGAGGCCTAAGGACCAATTAGCAGGGACCTGAGGCTGCGTGGCGCCAGGCTGGGGCTGAGGGAACTGAGGTCACGCCCTCCACCCTGGTGCCAGGGGACCTGAGGCTGTACCGCCCACCCTGGCACTGGGACAAGTGGCAGTATCCCCGCCCAGCAGGGCTTCATGGGGGTAGGGCCAGCCGGGTCGTGGTGTCATCCAGTGTGATCGAGCTCACAACCCAGGCATGTGCCCTGACCAGGAATAGAACTGTGACTTCCGGTTAATAAGTCAACACTCAAACACTGGGCTACACCAGCCTGCCAGACCAATGCATTTTTTAAAACTATTAAGACTGATTTTAAACACACAATGCATAAAAATATGATTTTGTGACGTCAATAAATTGAAAAGAGGCAAGAACAGAGCTGTAAAGAGCAATTTTGAATGCAATTAACATTAGGCTGCTATTAATTCAAATTAGTGTGTTGTAACTTTAGAATGTTAAGTGTAAAAACCCATTAAACTACAAAGAAATCATCTATAGAATAAAGACAAAAGGAAATAGAAAGGAAATCAAAAAGTTTCATTACAGAAAAACAAGAAAATATAAAAAAGAGTTCATCAGAAAATAAGGGAGGGAAAAACACTATAAGGCATACAAAAAACAAATATCAAAACAACAGAAAAAGTCCTCTTATTGACTGCTTTAAATGTAATTAAATTCTCCAAACAAAAGACAAAGATTAGCACAATGGATTTTAAAATATATGATATCCAACTATAGGTTGTTTACAGAAACTCACTTTAGATGCAAAGATACAAATAAGTTAAAAGTGAAGAATGGGAAGAATGTATTTTATGTAAATACTAGCCAAAAGAGAGTAGGCATAGCTATACTAATATCAGGCAAAATAGACTTTAAGTCAAAAAACTTAGCCCTAGCCAGTTTGGCTTACTGGATAGAATATTGGCCTGTGGACTGAAGGGTCCTGGATTCAGTTCCAGTTAAAGGTATGTACCTCGGTTGCAGGCTTCTCCAAAGCCCAAGTCTTGGTAGGGACACATGCAGGAGGCAACCAATAATGTGTTTCTCTCACATCGATATTTCTCTCTGCCTTTCTCTTTCTTCTATTCTCTCTGAAAATCAATGGGAAAATATCCTTGGGTGACGATTTAAAAAAAAAAAAAAAAGTTTATAAGAGACCAATGACATTATGTATTACTACAAAGTTCAGTAAAACAAGATTATTTATGGATAACAGTTCACCCTTGAACAACATGGGATTTATAGTGCCAACCCACATGCAGTTAAAAATCAACATGTAATTTTTCACCCCCAAAAAAATATTAACTACAATCATCCCTCAGTATGAACAAGGATTGACCCAGGACTCACCATGAAAGCCAAAATCCGTGAATGTTCAAGTGCCTTATGAGAAACTAGAGGCCCAGAAGATAAAATTCAGTCTGAGACCCTCTCACAGCCTGGGACCCTCATTCCTTACCACCCACCTGCTCACTGCTCCTTAACACTCGGCTCACTGCTTGAGACTCCTGCTACCGCCAATGCTCTCACCAGCCGTGAGCCTGGCTTCTGGCTGAGCAGCACTCCCCTTGTGGGAGCGCAATGACCACCAGGGGGCAAATACTGCATTGCTTGTCTGCCCCTTGGTGGTCAGTACACATCATAGGAAACAGTAATTTTGGTCATTCTAACAATTACACTAGTGACTCAGTGCGTGAAATCACGTAGCCCCACTCATCTGCACGCAAGCCCACCACCTGGCCTTGACACCTTAACCTCTCCAACCAGAGCTGGAACACATCTTGCCCCACCCCTGACCTCTCTGGCCTTCTCTGGCCGCTTTAAGCTCCACCCTCCGTCCCACGAGTTGCCTTGGGCTCGTCCAGCCTCCTCAGGCATCTCCCCACTTCCACCCCATCTCTGGAGCAACGCGGCAACTCTGCCCTGTCATGGCGCCAGAGGAGAGCGTGGATGCCTCCCGCCTGCTGTGGAGTTTCGAGCGTCGCTTCCTGGCGGTATGCATGTTGCGTTCCTTCCCCTGGCAGGTATGTGGTGAGCACAATCAGTGCAAACAGTGGGTGACAAAGGACTGGTGAGAGAGGTGCTACGGGATCTCACCCCCAACGTCCCTGCCATGGGATGGTCCCACTTCCTCAGGGCACCTCCCCACTTCTGCCCACTCCAGAGCAACACAGCGGCTCCACCAATGCACATGCAGCCTCCTGCTGAACAGTCATTATGGCGTGAGGACATCATGACCATTAGCATATTAGCTCTTCACTATATAGGACACTAGAGGCCCAGTGTACGAATATGCATGCACTTGGGTGGCGGGGGGGCCTCTCAGCCTAGCCTGCACTCTCTCACAGTCTGGGACTCCCTCAGGGATGTCTGCCTGCTGGCTTAGGCCCACTCCCCAAGGGAACAGGCCTAAGGTGGCAGTCAGATATCCCTCTGGCAGCCCAGGAGCCCATGGGGGATGTCGGACTGACGGCATAGGTCCACTCCCCAATGGGAGCGGGCCTAACCTGCAGTCAGACATCCTTAGCACTGCCGAGGAGGTGGGAGAGGCTCCCGCCACTGCTGCTGCACTTGCAACTGTCAGCCCAGCTTATGGCTAAGCGGAGCTCCCCTTGTGAAAGCACACTGACCACAAGGGAGCAGGTCCTGTGTTGAATGTGTGCCCCCTGGTGGTCAGTGTGCATCATTGCAACCGGTCATTCCCAGTCATTCTGCCATTAGGATCAATTTGCGTATTACCATTTTATTATATACGATAGTGTAGAACAATGCATACAGTTAGTCCTCTGAATCTGCAGATCCCCAGAGATAGAAAAAAAAAAAACTTTTTTATCTACTGTTCATTGAATCTGTAGATACTAAACCCAGGGGTACCGAGGACCAACTATATACATTTATTGGGGTGGAGGAGGGCAAATATAGAGCACTCCACTCTAGCCAACAACACCAGAATACATATTCTTCTCAAGTGCAGATTGGACATTCTCCAGGAAAGACAATACTGTAGACAACAAATTAAGTCTCAATATGTTTAGAAAAATAAGTAACATACAAAACATCTCTGACCACACAGGAAGAAGTTAGAAATCAATAATGCAAGGAAAACTAAAAAATTCTCACTTGTGGAAACAACACACTTATCTTAAACAACCAATGAATCTATAAATAAATCCCAAGTAAAAGGGAAAAATAAAAATAAAAACAGGGAGCATTATCTCAATGCAATGAGATTTTGCTTCCCAGCAATTGTCAACTATTTGGCTCAAATAAACTCACAAAAATTCTTTAAGAGAAAAAAATATCCAAACATATCTGATGCAGCAAAAGCAATGCTAAGGGAAAAGTAAATAGCTGTAGATTTCCCATTAAAAAATAAGAAATAACTCAAATCAGCAACCTAGCTTATAATTTAAAAAAATAAAAAAAGAAGAACAAGGAATAAGACAAGAATGCCCACTTTCTAGTCAACACAATACTGAAAGTTTTAGTCAGAGCAATTATGCAAGAAAAAGTAATAAAAAGCATTAAAATTGAAAGGAAAGAAATAAAACAATCTGTATTCACAAATAATATATGTAAAAAAACTCTAAAAGTATCAGACAAAAAACTGTTAGTTATAAAGTTAAAAAAAAAATTAAGAAAACAATTCTACTTACAACAGCCTCAATAAGAATTAAAAACTTAGCAATTAACTTACCCAAGAAGGAAAAAGAATAAAAACTACAAAACATGACTGAAAAAATTTAAAATGGAAATTAATACATGGAAACACATCCCATGTTCATGTATTAGAAGACTTAAGATGTCAATACTAATCAAAGAGATCTAGAGATCAATGCATTCTTATCAAAACAGCAATGATGTTTTTTGTAGAAAGACAAACCTAGAGAGGGTGAAGTTCAGAAACTCTCTTCCTGCCTCCTCTTGTGAACACAGCAAATATTACAGAACCATTTATTGAGAACCACCTGAAGACTAGCTGAACAGAATTCCTGTAAATAAGGATATAAAGAAGCAGACACATGGAGACTGGTAAGAGAGGAGGAGATGCAAAATAGGCTGATCTCACAACCCCAGGTTGTGGTCAATAATCATAAGAGATATCTTGGTTATACCAGGCATACCGGTTAATAAAACGAATTTTTTTCAATACATGGAGTTACACATATGTTGATATATGCGATTTGATATGTATGCTATTTTGTTGTATTGACAAGCTTCAAAGTTTCATATGTCAAATTTGCTGAAGGTGTTAACATCATAGATATTTTTACCCTTAAAAATGTCAAATTTCGTGCCATAAAAAGCATTTGTGGGAAGTTTTAATTCATGACTTTTGAAGAAAAGTGCTGCTGAAAGTTATTGTATACTTCAGGAAGCTTATGGTGAACATGCTCCATCTAAGATACTGTGAACGCTGGTTTGACAGCTTTAAAAGTGATGATTTCTATATGAAAGACAAAGAATGTCCAGGTAAACTGAAAAAGTTTGAAGACCAACAATGACAAGCATTAGTGGATGAAGATGCGTGTCAAACTCAAAAACAACTTGCAGAAAGATTAAACATTGCTCAGCAAACAATTTCCAATTATTTACAAGCAATGGGAAAGATTTTAAAGGGAGAAAAATGGGTGCCACATCAACTGAATGAAAGACAAATGGAAAACCGAAAAGTCATCAGTAAAATGTTGCTTCAATAACAGGAAAGAAAATCTTTTTTGCACTAAATTGTGACTGGTGATGAAAAGTGGATATATTTTGAGAATCCCAAATGCTCAAAATCATGGATTGACCCAGCTCAACCATCAATATTGACTGAAAAACCAAATCAGGAAGGTGTGTTGTATTATGAGCTTCTAAAATCAGGTGAAATAGTTAATACTAATCACTACCAATAAGTAATCAATTTGAACCATGCTTTGATGGTGAAATGACCAGAATGGACCAGAAGAAACAGCAAAAGTGATTTTGCTTTATGATGACATACCATCACACATTTCAAAACCAGTTAAAGACACATTAAAAGATCCTGCCTGGGCCGAAGCCAGTTTGGCTCAGTTGTAAAGCATCGGTCTGTGGACTGAAAGGTCCCAGGTTCGATTCTGGTCAAGGGTATGTACCTTAGTTGCGGGCACATCCCCGGTAGGGGGTATGCAAGAGGCAGCTGGTCGATATTTCTCTCTCATCGACGTTTCTAGCTCTCTATCTCTCTCCCTTCCTCTCTGTAAAAAATCAATAAAATATATTTTTTTAAAAAGATCCTGCCTGGGAAGTATTAACCCACCCGCTGTAATCACCAGACCTTGCTCCTTCACATTACCACTTGTTTCAATCAATCATTAGCCCACACATTTTCTAAGCAGCTCTTCAAAACATACAAAGAAGTGGAAAACTGGGTCTCTGAATAGTTTGCCTCAAAACAAGAAAAGTACTATTGGGACGGTATCTACCAATTACCTGAAAGATGGAGGAAATGTGTAGCTAGCGATGGACATTACTTTGAATAAAGCACTTTTGATGTTTCTCTTGAAATTACTGTGTTTTCTTTGATTACAAAATCCGCATTATTAATCAGTACAACTGGTAGAGGTCTCCCTTGAAGAGCGAGGAATCCCAACTCCATACCAGGCTCCCCAGCCCACGGTTCCAAAGCTGGGAACAGGAGTCCCAGTAACATGTGCCTGTGCAAAGGAGTGAGGGTTGTCCTAGGTGCTCCTCTTAAAGAGTCTACACATGGACTTACTAGTTGAAAGATTCCCTCACTCTGAGCTCCAGGACTGCGGCAGCAGCTCAAAAAGCGCCAGGGGCACATGGGGAAGAACAAAATTGTATGGCTTCAGGGCGAGGACTGGAGGAACAGCTCCATCCTGAAGAAAAGTGCTGACAGGCGTCACTGTTCCTTTGTTGAGCCCTCCTCTCACCTACCCCGAGATGTGTGCTAGTCCACATCTGAGTCTCCATCTATCTGGATAACAAAGCTCACTCCACCATTGTAAATCCCTGAGACCCTTCCTCACCCAACTTGCAGAACCCCCGAGCAGTTTCCAGTGGCTTTCCCATACAAACACCAAGTCTCTGCTCGCACTGCAAATTTCCCTAAATCTCTCAAGGTTCGCAAACACCAAACAATCAGCATCTAACCTTGACATGCCATATACCACTTGCTAAGTGACTCCAAGCCTGGCACTAAGGGCAGCCTGACTACGTTCGCAGCTTGGCCTCTCTGACACCTCCAAACCCAGCACAATAAGATACCAACCAAAGATCACTTTGTAGCACATATACTGATGGCAATACATGTGGTTTACATAATAGCATCAGAGAAAAAGTCAATAAATTAAATGTTTAGAAAATTAAAGTGTATTTTTAAAGCTCTAAACTTTTTAAATTGGGATTCAAACCAAATGTACTATATAACCCTCGTTTCTTAAACCAAAAGGTAACACTAGTATGGCTACTACAAATGCCCTTCACAGCATTGATATTAGCAACAGAGGTAACAATAATCTCAGGAAGAGCCCTGGCCAGGTAGCGTGGTTAGTTGGAACATTATCCTGTACACTAAAAGATTGCAGGTTTGATTCCCAGTCAGGGCACATACATAGGTTACAGATTTGATCCTGATCAATGTTCTCTCTCTCTCTCTCTTCCTCTCTCCCTCAAATCAATAAAAGGGTATTCTTGGGTGAGATTTTTAAAAAGAAAAAAAATCTCAAGATAAGACACTAGTATCCCCAACATAGAAAATTTAAGCATCATCGACTATAACAACCTTTAATGGAGTGTTTGATATAAACAGCGATTAAGATACAGAAAATTAATGACTGCCATGCAGGCATGGCTCACTGGTTGAGCATCAAGTTATGAACCAGGAGGTCATGGTTTGATTACTAGTCATGGAACACGCTCAGGCTGCAAGCTTGATCCCCAATACAGGGCATGTAGGAGATAGCCAATCAATGATTATCTCTCATCATTTATGTTTCTATCTCTCCCTCTCCCTTCCTCTCTAAAATCAATAAAAATATTTTTAAAAGAAAAATAATGACTAACATTTATTAATCACAAATAATGACTACCATTTATTAGTCACATAATGACTATCATTTATTAATCACATACTAATATAGCTTATTTCCTTAAATCTGCATAATCCTACATAATAAATAGGTAATATGCAAATTGACCATCACAAGATGGCGCCTGCCACCAGAGTCCCTTTAGCCCTACCAGGGTCCTCAGGTCCTCCTGCACCCCCCACTGACTAACAACTCGCCCAAGCTCCTCCAACAAGCTGCCCATCCCTCTCTTCCTCCCTCCCCCGAAGCTGAAGGCTGACTGTGGTATCCAACAAATTAGAAATTATAACTCATTCGTTGAGAGTATTCTCCATTCCTCAGCTGGGGCTGGCCGCTCCACATGCCTGCCGTCGGAGTCCCGTCAGCCCTGCCGGGGGCCTCAGGTCCTCCTGCATCCTCCTCTCCCCCACTGACTGAGGCTCAGGCAAACCACAGATGGCGGCAGCTGCTGCCCAGGGCTGGCCCAAGGCACAGGCAAGCTGCTAATGGCAGCTGCCCAGCCGCCCAGGGCCGCCTGAGGCTTGTGCTGCGGCAGTGGCAGCAGCAGAGGTGTGATGGGGGTGTTGGCAGCCCCCCCTCCATTGCTGGGCGGGTCGCCTCCTGCTCCTGAGGGCTCCTGAATCGTGAGAGGGGGCAGGCTGGGCTGAGGGACGCCCCCTCCAGTGCATGAGTTTTCATGCATTGGGCCTCTAGTAATATAAGAGTGCATTACTCCTGTTATAAAGAAAGAATAAATAAACTTGCCCAAGGTAAGCCAGATTGTTAGGAATACTGCTAAGATCTGAATCCAGGTATCTGTCTTCAAAGTCTATACCAGGGGTGGGGAAACCTATTTTCTGCCAAGGGCCGTTTGTATATTTATAACATCATTGGAGGGCCATTTAAATTATCAACTTAAAAATTAGCCTGCTATATTTGGTCAAACATTTAACTAATTCATTACTTATGCCTTGGCAGGGTTAGATCAAATAACTTTGCAGATCATATATGGCCCACAGACCAGATATTCCCCACCTCTGGTATCCCATTCCAAATGCAAGAACCAAAGAAAATTACCACCCACAGAATAAACTTTCAAGGCCCACATCAAATACCACCTGAAAACTTCATAAAATGAATTTCAAGAAGAATATACCTCCAAGAAGGACCCCTCATGGTTAACTGGTAACAAATTCATAACTAGAATCTAGCAGCCATTAGCAACAGAAGCCTCTAATACACACATTTAGGAAAAAGCAACAGGCTTAACCTTCGGTTTCTTGCACTTGCCCCTGCCATAGAATCAACGCTCATGAATGAGTTCATGGTATCATCTTGCAATCAACGGTCTGAGAACTGCCCCTCCCAATCAGAACCATGCAACTATCTCCTCATTTGCATCTATACTAACCAATCAGAACTGCTCCATCATAATGACCAATCTGACCTATCAAGACCATGGACCAATCAGAACTTTGCTATTTAGATTCCTCTTCTGAACCAATTAGGAACTAGGGGCATGCTTTATAAAAGACAGCTTCCCCTTTGTCTGGTGGAGGCTGTCTTTCCCTAGTTTGCAAATTGTTCCCTTGAATAAAGTTTCTACTCTTTCCATATCCCATATTGGGGACTCCTTTGTCATTAGCTTGGTGGCAACAAACTTTTGTTGATCACAACTATTTAGAAAAAACTTGAGAAGAGCTAGAGCTCTTATTTTATAGGTTTCAGGAACAGCCAGAATTTTTTGACTTATTATTATTAAACCTTAACCCCAAGTTGGTATAAAGCTTGAAAAGTACATTTAATATGATAGTTTCATAGAATGCTCACAATTAGCATGAATGTGTATTGATGTCATTTGAATTCCATAACAGTACATCATAAGTAATCACTATGATTAAATCACCCCTAATGCTTTGGTAGAGCCAGAGCAAATGATTTTAATCACTATGACTACTTATGATTACATATCTAGGTACTTATGATGAACAATTACCATGAAACTCAAATGACATAAGTCTTGCGTAAGCCTTCAGTTATAACAACACTAGAAGCCCAGTGCATGAAAAGTCATGCACTGGAGGGGGGTGTCTCTCAGCCCAGCCTGCACCCTCTCACAGTCCGGGAGCCCTCAGGGGCGGGAGGCAACCCGGCAATCAGGGGAAGGCGATGCCCCATCACACCTCTGCTGCTGCCACTTCCAGCAGCGCAAGCCTTGGCTGACCCTGGTTACCTGAGCCTCGAGCAGCCCTGGGTGGCTGGGCAGCTGCCATCTGAGGCTTGCCTGTGCCTGGGGCCAACCCTGGGCGGCTGGGGGGCTGAGGAGATTGGGAGACTCCAGAGGCAGGTATGCAGATTGGCCCGACCCACCTGGGGGAAGTCCCAGCCTTGCTGCATGCCTACCACTACCACCCTGGTGGGGATGAGGGGATTGGGTACCACCATCTTGTGGCTGTAGGCACTGCCATCTTTGAGGGTGTGGCAGTCAAATAGCATATTCCCTCCTTACTGGCTGTAGGCACTGCCATTTTTGCAATGGCATGTAGGTCAATTAGCATATTCCCTCTTTATTAGATAGGATATATGTATATACATATACATATACATATACATATACATATACATATACATATACATATACATATACTAGTAGCACACGAATCCATGAGCAAGTAGCTCGCTGCCACTTGTCTCAGCTGGCCACCCCACCCACTGCCACTGGTGCTCGTGGCTTGCTATCCTGTCCTCCTGTAGCTCTCCACCCATTGCCCCACCTTCCTGTAGCTCGTTGTCTACTGCCCCACCCTCCTGTAGATCTCTGCCTGTTGCCCCACCCTCCTTCAGCGCTCCCTGCTCATAGCTCACTGCCCCACCCTCCTGTAGCTCTCTGCAGCTTATACATTGGTTCTGACATTATGGCATCTTGGCTAATTTGCATACGATTCTCACATATGAAATTTAAAAGAGATAATAAACAATCTTGTGAGGTAAAAAAGTCATTCAAAATTATTTGTTTTTACAACTCAGGAAACCAAAGCTCAAGGTTAAATGGCATAAACATTAACCCAAGTGCACAAAATTAAAATGTATTGAGCTAACCACTGGGTATAAGTGCAAATAAGACATGGTATCTATCCTTAAGGAGCTCATGGTCCAGTAGAGAAGGCAGAAATAAACATCTACAGTATAAAATGATAAATGTACTTTTAATAATCTCTAATTATACATCAAATTTATTAGTAACTAGATAATATCACTGAAACTCATCTTTTTTTTTTTCAGCAAGTTCAGAAAGAGATCTACTAGAGTAAAAAAGTTAAAATTGTCATTGATAATTCACTAAGTAGATCCTTGGTGAAAACATAAAATATCTTCTTAAAGGAGAAAAATGCATAAAATTTTTAAGTTCATAAGAAAATAAAGTGAGTTTATAAAATGTGTTAGAAATGTAAGAAATTTGTTGTAGATCTTTAATGAGGCAACTATAAATATTCTTTAATGTAATAAGGCTTACAAGAGAAATACAAACCAGAAGGTACCTCTGAGTTGTTCAGGGGTGGAGGGGGAAGGGGGGAAGTAAGACTGGATCATGACTATTTATTGTATTGGCTGAAAGCAGAAAAGTAAAAAGAGAAGTTCATGATAAAGTAAAAGTTTAAAGATCTATTAGTATCTGCTAACTGATATCTCCTGGCTTTTTCCCATATTTTTTTTCTTATTTACAATCCCCACTCTTCTAGAACTTAAAAAAAAAAAAAAAAAGCAACTTCAATTTCCATTTCTCTTATTGGTATAATAAGCCACTTTTATTAATGGAATCAGCTATTTCAAATCATTTTTGTGAGAAATGCACTCAGCCATTCATTCAGCAGATACTTACTAAGAGCTAAGTGCCATGTACAGTTCTAGAATCTGGATACAAAAGCAGTAAATATGGCAATATGGAGGGATGGAAGAACAGGATAACAGATGGATGAATAGGACAGAGAAGGAGGAGAAATATACAGATGTCAGGGGAATGGATTTCAATTGCCCCAGAAAAATTAACTGAAATACTCAAATAGTTAACTATATTTTCATTAAGAGTCTGTATCCATTTTCCCAAAATACAAGTGGAATAATTGATAGTTTTTTAAACTGGTTATTAGCCATGCATGGAGTGTTGGTTCCAACACCCATTGCAGCCACCATGAGAAAAACATCATACTAGCCATCAGAGCACATTTGCCTCACATTTAGTAATAGCATATCTGTTGGGGAAGAATAGAGGAGGGCTCAAGAGAATATTTATGTTGAGTAAAGTTATCACTAAACATACCTTTCATTTAAAAAGAAGCTCTTGTGAGGATTTAGATTTTGACAAGATTCTAGGCTGTCATCAGATGATGAAGAAAGCTGCTCTGATTGCAAGTTGTCTGTATCACCCAAAGTGGCCTCAGTTACAGGAGAGGTCTTTATGTATTTTCTTCCTAAATCCGTTCCCAGGACATTCGTCAATATAACTCTGGGTATCCTGTCACACAAAATAACAAACACTGTTCTGTACTGAAGTCTGTAGTAACAAATATATTCTTAGAGGTTGAATTTTCAAACATTTTCATCTTAATACAAGTGAGCTATAAGAACTATACCACCCTAGAAATCAACCTGTAAATATTCAAAATTTTGAATATTTTGGATACTCTCTTTTGTTTGTTTATTTCTAAAAGTACTTGTGTCTTATTAATTTGCATAGATTACCCTACTACTACAATGGCTTTAACTGTGATATTGGCTGCTATTGGGGTGCTTAAAATTTTAAACAATTTTTCTCAAAAAATGCTTTCTTTCTCTTTTACAGTCATTATTAAAAATACAGGCCCTCACTGGTGTGGCTCAGTTGTTTGAGTGTTGTCTCATGCACCGAAAGTTCACCAATTCTATTCCCTATCAGAACATGTGCCCAGGTTGTGGGTTGATCCCTGGTTGGGGTGTGTGCAAGAGGCAACAGATCAATGTTTCTCTCTCTCTCCTTCTCCCTTCCTCTCTCCTCTAAAACCAACTAAAAAATCTTAGCTTTAAAAAAAAACACATTACTACAAACCAGTTCAAGAAATCATTATTCTCGCCAAAACCAGTTTGGCTCAGTGGTAGAGCGTCGGTCTGCAGACTGAAAGGTCCCAGGTTCGATTCCAGTGAGGGGCATGTACGTTGGTTGCGGGCACATCCCCGGTATGGGGTGTGCAAGAGGCAGCTGGTTGATGTTTCTCTCTCTCGTCGATGTTTCTAGCTCTCTAGCTCTCTCCCTTCCTCTCTGTAAAAAAATCAATAAAATATATATATTTTTTAAAGAAATCATTATTCTTTTCAATAAACATAAAGGTCCTTGATAAGAAATTATATACTCGTAATTGGCAAATGACAAATGCTAAATCCAACAAGAAAGGCACCATTCAGATTGCAACTATGATAATGAGAGATGCCATAAGTAAAACAGCACATATACTGGTGGTAATATATATATTTTTATATAATAGCATCAAGGAAATAGTTGGTATACATTTAGAAAATTAAAGTGTATTTTTAAAGCTTAAAAAGATTTTAATTGGAGTGGTTCATATTGAATGTACTATGTAACCTTAGTATCTTCTTAAACAGAAGAATATCATCTTCTGGTTAGCCAGTTTTATTATGAACAACTGATGTACTTTGCTACACTACACTGATGCCCTCAAGGCTACTATATGGCCCTCAATTGACTGGCCCAAGCAAAATTATTATAATTTTTTAATTTCTATTACTGTATTTTTTAAGTTTTCATGTACTGTTATCAATATGTCATTAGCAGCGCTTTAATGATTCTTTATGAGAAACAACAGATTAATACTTGGAAAGGTCAAAGTACTTTTAAGTTAAAAATGTGACCTGCCTTATACTTTATTATATTTACTGTAATACTTAGAGAAATACTCTATTTTTACTACCGTGTTTCCCCGAAAATAAGGCATCCTCTAAAAATAAGACCTAGCACATGGAAAGATAAGACATCCCCTGAAAATAAGACCTAGCGCAACTTTGGGAGAAAAAATTAATATAAGACACTGTCTTATTTTTGGGGAAACAGGGTACATAGAGACACTGTTCTTTTCACAATGTTCAAAACAGCATAGAATTTCAGATCTCAGGAGAACTTTAAAATAATTTGGTTGCCGAAACCGGTTTGGCTCAGTGGATAGAGCATCAGCCTGAGGACTCCGGTCAAGGGCATGTACAGCTGGTTGATGTTTCTCATCGATACTTCTAACTCTCTATATCTCTCCCTTCCTCTCTGTGAAAACTCAGTAAAATAGCCAAAACCAGTTTGGCTCAGTGGGCAGACTGAAAGGTCCCAGGTTCGATTTCGGTCAGGGGCATGTACCTTGGTTGCAGGCACATCCCCAGTGGGGTGTGTGCAGAAGGCAGCTAATCCATGTTTCTCTCCCATCGATGTTTCTAATTCTCTATCCCTCTCCCTTCCTCTCTGTAAAAAATCAATAAAATATATTTTAAAAATAAAAAATAGTTTTTTTTTTCTCTTTACTTCAAACATGAAGAACTGAAAGCTCAGAAAATTTAAGTACTTGCCATGTATAAGTAACTCTTCCTAGTAGAAGAATCTGAACCTATTTTTTTTTGTTTTTTATTTTACTCGATTACACAGTCTGTATCCACAATACTAACATGCCAAAGGGTTCAGATAACTAAGCTTTTCTATCAATAAATACTTCAAGAAACCTTTTAAAATATCCATTTTTATTAAAACCACCACAAAAAAGTATTATAATAATTATTATATTGTATTTATGATCTAAAAAACAGAAATAGTAAATAGTACAACACCTGAACTCAGAGTTTAAGTGAAGAAAGAAGGGAAAGGAACTCTGTCACCTAATACAACACTTACTGTGAGGAGGGGAGGGCAGAGACATTCTCCTACCTCCTTGCATGATTAAATCTCTAAGGATCCCATTATTGTCTGGTTTTTATATCTGATGCCTGATAGAACCCTCCTTAAACAAATGGATTTGAAATGGGAATAGGGACAATAAAGGACCAGTAATGAGTCTCAAGATTTCTTTTACCTGACCTCACACTAGAAATCGCTATAAAATTAATTGTTAAAGAAAACTTGCCTCAGTGGTTTGTTTCAGTAGATAAAACATCAGCATGAGAACTGAAGGGTCCTGGGTTCAATTCCGATTAAGAGGACATGTTGGGTTGCAGACATGTGCAGGAGGCAGCTGACCAATGATTCTCCCTCATTATTGATGTTTCTCTCTCTTTCTTTCTCCCTCCTGCCTTCCCTCCCTTTCTCTCTGAAATCAATAAAAATGTATTTAAAAAAGAAAATTCAACTGTGGTTCTCAATACTTTAGAAAAAATACAAGGATATTAGTAGAGAAAATTTTATTCAGTTTAGAACTATCCTTTTCTAGATAAATATTATAGTGTAAATAAAACTGTACTTTAATAAATAAGAGAATCTAAAATGCAACACACTGCCGAAACCAGTTTGGCTCAGTGGTAGAGCATTGGTCTGTGGACTGAAGGGTCCCAGGTTCAATTCCGGTCAAGGGCATGTACGTTGGTTGCGGGCACATCCCCAGTAGGGGGTGTGCAAGAGGCAGCTGGTCGATGTTTCACTCTCATTGACGTTTCTAGCTCTCTATCTCTCTCCCTTCCTCTCTGTGAGAAATCAATAAAATATATTTTTTTAAAAATTAAAAATAAAAAATAAATAAAATTAAAAAAAATAAAATGCAACACACTGATGTACTGAGGGGGGAGATTAAACAATGAACTTATAGGCATTCTAGAGACCCAGTGCACGAATTCATGCACAAGTGGAATCCAGCAGGCCCGCCCCAATCAGGGCTGATTGGGCTGGGCCGGCCGGGGGGAGGGGCTGTGGACAGTTGGCCAGCCAGTCCCACCCCCTGGTCCAATTCCTTATTAAACTCCTGGTCAAGGGGACAATTTGCATATTAGCCTTTTATTATATAGGATATGCATAGCCCTATATAGTTTGGGAAAGACCTGCAGAGGGGAAATCAAAGACTATATAATTACAAAAGACGCTTACTACAGAAGAAATAAAAGATAATAAAATATAATTAACATTTAAAAAAAGAAATGAGAGAAACTGATATACTAAATTGGTTATTCATTTTAAGAACTATATTCAAAAATTTGTGCACAGAGAGTGGGTTCCCTCAGCCCAGCCTACCTCCTCTCCAACTGGGCACGCTGTGGGATCAGGCCTAAACTGGCAGTCAGACATTCCCTCTCTTAATCTGGGACCACTGGCTAACCAGTAACCTGCCTACCTGCCTGCCTACCTGATCACCCCTAATGACCTTTGCCTGCCTGATTGCCCCTAACCCCTCTTCCTGCCTGCTTGATTGCCCTTAACCTCTCAGCCTATCTGCCTGATGCCCCCAACTGCCCACCCCTGGTGGCCTGATCACCCTAACTACCCTTCCCTGCTAACCTGATCTCACCCCCAACTGCCCTCACCTGCAGGACTGATCTCACTGCCAACTGTCCTCTCCTGATGGCCAATTTAGTTCTGATTGGTCAGTTTCTATGCCAGTCAGCATCAAAAGCTCTGCCTCCTAGGCAGCCATTGGCTCCTCACAGTTCACCCAGATTTGGTTCTGATTGGTCGGTTTCTATGCCAGTCAGTGTCTCTGGGCCTACCTCCAGGCCTGATCAGAGAGGCAGGGCTGATCAGCAGCCCCCGAGGAGGCCTGGAGAGAAATGGAGGTGCGGCTGCTGGCAAAGTCCAGAGAGAAAGAGAAAGGCAACAGATGATCAACAGCTGCCACAGAGGCTGCAGATCAGACCCTGCCTCTCTCTCCGAGCCTCCCTCTGGACCTGATCCGCAGCCCACTCAACAGTCAGTGCTACTTCATTGCGTCCACACAGGTGGCAGTCAGTGCTGATTTCCGGTGTTCGGTCAAGCCTTCAGTCAGTCATTACAGACCCTGTATTTTTATATATTAGGATGATCCCTATCATACCAAATTCTAAAATATGACTCACAATAAAAATATTCAGAAATTATAATATTTAAGTAAAGGGAACATTTGGGATATATAAAGAAACACATCAAAGAAATGTCAGCTATCATTTAGTATCCCTTTTAAATGTCTGACTATAGTATGTTTAAATTTGTTTTAAACTATTAAGTCCCTAAAAAAGCTGTCTCTTTAAATAGGAAAGCTATTGTCCATAAAGATTAGTCCTATACAAAGTGTTAAATATAATCTACAACAATAACAAAAAGTATAAATATGAGCAAGGAAAGGTTGAATTTTTAAAGATTATGATTCTCTTCTGAATAATAAGTCATCCTATTCTTGTAAGGTTTGTTTTTTAACCGGACAACCAAGGGGTCTGGGCTACCTGTCACTACTTGTGTCAATTAAGCAGAAACAGGGCTGAATCATATATAAGCGTTTATTCCAATAATGCAGGTGGTATGGAAAAGCTGCAGGTCATCCACAAAAATCTGCTCTGTACCCCACCATAAGCCAGCTGCTTATATTGGGTAGAAGTACAAAGATTAAGTAGGAAAGTAGCAATTACAAATATGGATAATCATTAACAGTTACAAATCATGTGGGCTGGGGAAAGTAGTGTCACAGGAGGATTGGTGCCTCCGGGCACCATGGGACCACATTACAGATAATAGGAGATGGCAGTTGTAAAGAATAGGTGCCCCTAGACTAAATGGTTTCTGCCACAAGGTTGTAAATCTCTCCATAATGATAGGCAGTTCTCGGAAATAGGATGGACTGCATTACTATGTTAATCCCCATTCCTAGGGCATACAACTCTCAGCAATGTTAAAATGTCCTTTCTCTAATTAGAATAGAACCATCATGATTAAAAGAGCATGATTAATATTTCTTATAACTGTAGCTTGTCCCCAATATTATGCCCCTAACAGTTTGATTGCTAGTTTTAAAGAAAGAAACAGTAGTCAGCCACTGTGGCTCAGTGGTTGAGCATCAACCCATAAATCGGGAGGTCACTATCAGAGCACATGCCTGGGTTATGGGCTTGATCCCCAGTAGTGGGTGTACAGGAGGCAGCCAATCGATGCATCATCAATGTTTCTATCCCTCTCTCCTTCTCCCTTCCTCTCTCTGAAATAAATTTTACAAAAAAAAGGGAGGGAGGGAGGGAGGGAGGAAGGGAACCAGAGATATGAAAAAATAACTTTGTCAGAGAAATAAGACCTTTTAAGATGAACAAATAGCTCAAAGTCTTTCCTAGGAGAAAAATTTTTCAAAATTTACCCAAAAATCATTTGAAAAGATTATATACCAAATTGTAGTAGAATCTGCATCTTTAAAGCACAAGCACCCTAGAGGGCCTCTGAAGCTATCAAAAGGTTCAAGGAACTATCTCAGTATGTCTACCACAGTATGCCTTTCAATTAAAAAAATCACTCAATTAGAACAAATTCCACAAGGAAAAAATGTAAAGTAAAATACCTAAAGGGTTAATGAAGTAGACATCATATAAATAGATTTATGACAAAGTCTAAATCTTACTTTATTTATAAAAAAGAAATTAAAGTCATTAAAGTGAAAAGCAGGATAGCAAAAGAATTAAGAGTAAGCGTGTATTTTTTTTTTTGAATCTTTATTGTTGAGATTATTACAGATGTTCATCTTCCCCTTCCCAGCCCATGGCTTCCTCCACCTGGTTTCCACCACATCCCAGGCCCACGCCACCCTATTGTCTGTGTCCATAGATAATGAATAGATGAATATAAGATATTTGTTTAATCTTTCCGTACCCGCTCACCCCCCTTCACTCTGAGAATCATCAGTTTGTTCCATTTTCATGCCCCTGATTCTATTTCATTCACCAGTTTATTCTGTTCATCAGATTTTTTATTCACTTGACTTTTAGATTCACTTGTTGATAGATATGTAGTATGTGTTGTCACTTTGTTGTTCATATTTTTTATCTTTACCTTTTTCTTCTCCTTCCTCCTCCTAGTAGGGGTGTCGAACTCAATCAGAGAAGGGGCCAAAATCTAAAATCCAGCCTAAATCGCGGGCCAAATGGTTTACTGAACAGTCGTAAACTGTCATTGTGATGGAAACGCAGCGGAGTGCAGTGATGACAGCGCGGTGCGGGCCACATTGCAAGGCCTGGCGGGACGGATTTGGCCAGCGGGCCTTGTGTTTGACACATGTGTCCTACAGAATACTCTTCAGCATTTCATACAATATAATCCTGGTTTGGTGGTGATGAACTCCTTTAGCTTTTTCTTGTCCGTGAAGCTCTTTATCTGACCTTCAATTCTAAATTACAGCTTTGCTGGGTAGACTCATCTTGTTTGTAGGTTCTTGCTATTCATCACTTTGAATATTTCTTGCCACTCCCTTCTGGCCTGAATAGTTTCTGTTGAGAAATCAGCTGACAGTCGTATGGGCACTCCCTTGTAGGTAACTGTTTTTCTCTTGCTGCTTGTAAGATTCTCTGTCTTTTGCTTTTGGCATTTTAATTATGATGTGAGTTGGTGTGGTTCTCTTTGGATTCCTCTTGCTTGGGGTTCTCTGTTCTTCCTGGACTTGTAAGTCTATTTCTTTCACCATGTAAGGGAAGTTTTCTGTCATTATTTCTTCAAATAGGTTTTCAGTGTCTTGCTCTCTCTATTCTGGCAACTCCATAATTTGGATGTTGTTACACTTGAAGTTGTCCTAGACGCTAATTACACTATCTTCATATTTTGGATTCTTTTTTTCTTTTTGCTCTTCTGGTTGGGTGTTTTTTACTTCCTCATATTTAAAATCACTGATTTGATTCTTGAGATCCTCTAGTCCAGCAGTTGCCAACCTTTCAGACCTCACAGACCACCAGTAGTCTGCAGACCAACGGTTGGCAACCACTACTGTAGTCAACTGTTGAATCCCTGTATATTATTCTTTACTTCAGTCAGTGTATGCTTAATTTCTGACTGGTACTTTTCCTCTTTTCTTTTTGGCATTCTCACTAAGATACTTGAAAATCTCACTAAGTTCCTTGGAGGTTTCTAGAAGATTATTGAGTACCCTTATAACTGTGGTTTTGAACTCTGTCACCAGTAGTTTGCTTTCTTCCATTTATTTCATTTGTTACTTCTTTGTCTCCACATTTTGGCTGCTTCCCTGTAATTTGTTTCTATGCATTGGGTAGCTTTAAATCTCCTTGAGTTGATAGAGTGGCCCTGAGTAGTAGGTGTCCTATAGAGCCCAATGGCTCAGACTCACCCATCACCAGAGGTGGAAGCTTTTGGTGCACCCCTTTGTGGCAGTGAGCACAGTTTTGTTGTAATTGAGTCTTTACTGCTGTTGGTGTCACTGGGAAGAATTGATCTCCAGGCCAATTGGCCGTGGGGACCAACTACAACTACAGTGGGAGAGCTGCTATGCAGGAGACACCCTTATGGAGCAGAACTTGTTTCAGTGTGGGTTTGGTGCGCACAGAATCTGCCCCTTGAGTGTGACGCTCATGGATGTGAAGAGTTATAATCCAGAACGAAATCACACTGACCACTGGGTACACTGGCTCTTAGGTCTCCAGGGAGGTGCAAAGTCAGCCACTGCCTGGCACCACCCAGCAGAAGCTACAGAAAGATCCGCAGATCCTCCTCTTTGTATCAGGTTTGGAAATGCCCAGACAAGGCCCAGCTGTGAAGCAAGGCAGGCTGATGCTGGTGTCAGGTCTTGAACCTTTTATTGATAGCTTTGAAGCTTCCTGAGCCAGCTGCAACTTGTTTGACAGATTTTAGGCTAAGAAAAGACAGGCTATACATATGCAGACCACTGCGCACAAATTGGCCTGAAGGTCAATTCTTCCCAGTGACACCAACAGCAGTTAAAGACTCAATTACTACAACAAAACTGTGTTCACTGCCACAAAGGGATGCACCAAAAACTTCAACCTCTGGTGATTGGTGAGTCTGAGCCATTGGTTGTAAATTGGGTGGGGTGGGGTCCCAGGGAATCACCAGGGCAGAGCAAACATAAATTGCTGCCAGTCAGCCCTGTACTGGGGAGGTCTCAGCATGGGAACAATGACTGTTGCAAGCACCTCCATCTGGAAGAAAGCTGCTCCCGAGTTCCTGCCCTGATGCCAGACAGTCCAGTTTCAACCTGTGTGTGTCTGGGTCCCCTAGAGCCTCGCCCAGCAGTGGAGCTCAGAGGAAATAGGAGCTTGTAAATGCAGTTTGTGGTGCCAGCCTTTTAAGAGGATCAGCTAGGTTTCCAGCAACCTCTGTGCCAGCCCAATCCACACTGGTTTTTACAGTCCTGAGTTCTTACTGCCCATAGGGACCTCTTTCCCTAGCTCTGGAACCCTGGGCTAGGGGATGGGACTCTTTGCTCCTCCAAGTGACCTCCGCAGAGGTGATCTCCCTCCTGATTAAAAAGCGACACAGCCAAAACCAGTTTGGCTCAGTGGATAGAGCGTCAGCCTGCAGACAGAAAGGTTCGGTCAAGAGCACGTACCTTGGTTGTGGGGGATGTGCAGGAGGCAGATGATTGATGTTTCTCTCTCATCGATGTTTCTAACTCTCTATCTCCCTTCCTCGCTGTAAAAAATCAATAAAATATATAATAATTAATTAATTAATTAATTAAAAGCAGCACAGCTGAGTTACGGACCAGCCTGTTCCGTGCCTCTGCAGCTCTTACCAGTCTCAGTATGTTTTCTTCTTTACTTCTCTTATTGTAGTACTTCCACTCAGCCAACTTTCTGATGGTTCTGGATGATGGTTGTTCTGTATTTTAGTTGTAATTTTGATGTGGTTGTGGGAGGCAGCAGTTCACCTATGCCACTATCTTGGTTCTCCCTTTAGCATTTCTTGCAGTGCTGGTTTGGTGGTGATGAACTCCTTTAGCTCCTTTTTTTTTTTTTGATGGGTAGGGGGATCTGGGGAGCTCTTTATTTCTCCACCTATTTTTAATGATTGGCTTACTGAATATAGTAACCTTAGATTCAGATCCTTGCTTTTCTTTGCCTTGAATACTTGATGCCATTCTCTTCTGGCCTGTAGAGTTTCTGATGAGAAATCAGCTGACAGCCTTATTGGAGCTCCTTTATGGGTAACAAATTGCCTTTAAGATTCTCTCTTTGTCTTTAATTTTTGGCATTTTAATTTTGATGCATCTGGCCATAGACCTGTTTGGGTTCTTCTTGCTTGGGACTCACTTGTGTCCCTTTGGACTTGTGTGCCTTTTTTCTTTCCCCAGGTTAGTGAAGTTTTCTGCTATTATTTCTTCAAACACATTCTCTATCCCTTGCTCATTTTCATCCCCTTCTGACATCCTGTTATGCAAACATTGTTATTTTTCATGTTGTCCCTCAGCTCCCTTAAGCTGTCCTTCTGTTTTATAATTGTTTTTCCCTGAGACTCTTTTGAAAAGCATAATGATAATTCTATCAGTCCCCTCATTTAACCTGTCCTTTTTCAGCTAAACTGCAATGTTTCATCTAGTAAAAAGAATAGTTTTTTCTCACCAGGAAGTGTTAGTAGCTAGATTATGTGTTCATGAAATTTAAATATAAAGGAAGAGTCCCAATAAGATTCTAATTTGTTTTTTACTCTGTGTGTCTGCTCTTTTGTATAAACTACCAGCCAATATAGAACTTTTTATCAGAGCTCTAGGTTTTGTAAATTTAGCTTGTTCAATGTGAACGAATCACTTTGTTTTCAGACTTGTTCCTATATCTTCTTCCTGTCTGAGTATATGACTCCTCTGTACACTGTTCTTCAAATTAGGACTCTGTTATTGTCCTGATTCTAATTTCTTCTTTACCCTTCATATCCAGTCATTTATCATGTCTAGTTAATTTTACCTCCTAAGTCTCAAAATTATCTCCTTTCCGTGTTTATTGCCACTGTCTCAATTCAAACCCTAATGACTTTGTGACTTTATTAATACCATAGTTAACTAGGTAGGGCTTTCTGTACAAAGTCTTTTTCTTCTTAGTTATTTCCTTATATTTTTGCCTATATTGTATGCATTCTAAAAGCAAATATCAAGTTTGGCGCAGTAGATAAAATATTGGCCTGTGGCTATATTGGTCCTGGGTTCGATTCCAATCAAGAGTAAATGCATGGGTTGTACGCTCAATAGCTAGTAGGTGGCGTGTAGGGGGCAGCCAATCAATGATTCTCTTATCACTGATGTTTCTATTTCTCTCACCCTCTCCCTTCCACTCTGAAGTCAATAAAAACATAATTTATAAATAATAAATAAGTGACGCATTGAATCAGATGGATTTAACTGACATTTATATAATATTTCACCCCAAAGCTACAGAATATACATTTCTCTCTAGTGCACATGGGTCATTCTCAAACATACATAACATGTTAAGACACAAAACAAGTGTCTCTACAAGTTCAAGAAGATTGAAATTATATTAACCATCTTCTCGATCACAGTTTAATGAAAATAGATATCAACTACAGTAAAAACACCCAAAGCATTCAAATAGATAGAGGCTAAATAGCACGTTATTAAACAATGAATGGGTTACCAAAGAGATCAAAGAAGAAATTTAAAAACATTCGGGAAACAAATTAAAATAAAATACAGCACTTCAAAATCTATGGGACATAGTGAACTCTGTCCTGAGAGGGAAGTTCATAGTACTACGGGTCTAACCCAAAAAACAAGAAAATTTTGGAAATAAATTATCTAACCCTACAACTTAAAGACTACAAAGAGAGCAACAAGCCCAGAGTAAGCAGAATGAAAGAAATAATAAAGATCAGTGTGGAAATAAATAACATAAAGACCAAATAAATACAAGAGATTGTTCTGTAAAAGGATAAACAAGACTGATGAACCTCTAGCCAGGCTCACGAAGAAGCAAAACAAGAGGACACAAATAAACAAAATCAGAAATGAAAGAGGAAAAATAACAACAGACCCCGCCAAAATACAAAGGATTGTTAAAAAATACTATGAACAACTCTATTCCAACAAACTGGACAACCTGGAGGAAATAGACATCCTCCTACAAAAATACAACCTTCTAAAACTCAATCAGGAAGAATCTAAATATCTCAATAGTCCAATAACTATGGAAGAAATTGAAGCAGTCATCAAAAATCTTCCAGCAAACAAAAGCTCAGGGACAAATGGCTTCACATGGGGAGTTTTACCAAATATTCAGGGAAAAACTAAAACCTATGCTCCTCAGACTATTCCAAAAAATTCAAGAAGAAATGCTTCCAAGCTCCTTCTATGAAGCCAGCATCACCCTAATACCAAAACCAGAAAAAGACAATACAATGAAAGAGAATTACAGGCCAATATCCTTCATAAACACAGATGCCAAAATTCTAGCAAATCAGATCCAGCAATACATCAGAAAAATATACCATGACCAAGTAGGATTTATCCCAGGGATGCAAGGATGATACAATATCCACACATCAATAAACATGATACATTGCATAAACAAATTGAGAGATAAAAATCACATAGTCATATCAATTGATGCAGAAAAAGCAATTAACAAAATCCAACACCCGCCGAAACCGGTTTGGCTCAATGGATAGAGTGTCGGCCTGTGAACTGAAAGGTCCCGGGTTTGATTCCGGTCAAGGGTATGTACCTTGGTTGCAGGCACATCCCCAGTAGAAGCTGTGCAAGAGGCAGCTGATCGATAATTCTCTGTCATCGATGTTTCTAACTCTCTATCCCCTCTCTTCCTCTCTGTAAAAAAATCAATAAAATATATATTTTTTTTAAATCCAACACCCTTTCTTGATAAAAACTCTCAGCAAGGTGTGAATAAAAGGATCATAACTCAATATAATAAAAGCCATCTATATTAAACCCACAGCCAACATCATATTCAATGAGCAAAAACTAAAATCATTTCCCCTAAGAACAGGAATAAGACAGGGATGCCCACTCTCACCACTCCTGTTCAACATAGCACTGGAAGTATTAGCCATTGCAATTAGACGAGAAGAAATAAAAGGCATCCAAATTGGAAAAGTAGAAGTAAAGTTGTCCTTATCTGCAGATGACATGATATTGTACATAAAAAACCTGAAAGACTACATCAAAAACTATTAAACTTAATAAATGAATTTGGCAATGTAGCAGGATACAAAATTAACACCAAGAAATCTATGGCATTTCTATACAATAATAGTGAACTTACAGAAAGAGAGACTAAAAAATCAATCCCATTTACCATCGCACCAAAAAAATTAAGATACCTAGGAATAAACTTAACCAAGGAGCTAAAAGACCTATATGCGGAAAACTATAGGTTCCAAATGGAGATAGTGGGGTATTAAAGTCTCCTACTATGATTGTACTGTATTTTTTTTTTCCTGAAAAAGAGATAGAGGAAAATATAAACAGATGGAAGAATATACCATGTTCATGGATGGTAGAATCAACATCATTAAAATATCCATACTACCCGAAGCAATCTGTAGAGTTAATGCACTCCCCATTAAAATAACAAAGGCATATTTCACAGACCTAGAAAGAATTCTCCAAAAATTCATCTGGAATAAAAAAAGACCCTGAATAGCCACAGCAATCCTAAGAAAGAAGAACAAAGTAGGTGGGATCTCAATACCAGATTTCAAGCTGTATTACAAAGCCATTGTTCTCAAAACAGCCTGGTACTGGCACAAGAACAGACATATAGACCAATGGAATAGAATAAAGAACCCAGAAATTAACCCAAACCACTATGCTCAATTAATATTTGACAAAGGAGGCATGAACATACAATGGAGTAAAGACAGTCTCTTCAATAAAAGGTGTTGGAAAAATTGGACAGATACATGCTAAAAAATGAAACTAGATCATCAAATGAAACTTTGCATCATATATGAAAATAAACTCAAATTGGATAAAGGACTTAAATATAAGATAGGAAACCATAAAAATACTTGAGAGGTCCATAGGCAGAGAAATTTCAGACATATGCTTAAGCAATTTCTTCACTGATACCACTCCTAGGGCAGTGTTTTTCAACCTTTTTTGGGCAAAGGCACACTTGTTTCATGAAAAAAATCACGAGGCACACCACCATTAGAAAATGTTAAAAAATTTAACTCTGTGCCTATATTGACTATATATAAAGTAATTCTCTTGAATAGGAATCAAATAAACACAAAGAAAGTATTTTATAATTACTTTATTATGAAATATTAAGTAAGCAAAATAGTGAAAAATTATAAAATTCTTGTCTTGTCTGCACCTACGGCACACCAGACAACAAGTGTGCCGCGGAACAGCGGTTGAAAAACGCTGTCCTAGGGCAATAGAAGCTAAAGAGAAAATAAACAAATGGAACTACATCAAAATAAAAAGCTTCTTTACAGCAAAAGAAACCATAAAACAAAACAACAAGGAAGTCCACTGAAAATAGAAACACCAATCAGAATGGATAACATATTTGCAAATGTTATCACTGATAAAGGTTAAATCTCCAACATCTACAGGGAATTTATACAACTTAATAAAAGAAAGATAAATAATCCAATTTAAAAATGGGCAATGGACCAAAATAGAATCTTTTCGAAAGAAGACAGAAGGAAGTCCAAGAGACATATGAAAACATGCTCAAAGTCACTAATTATCCAAGAGATACAAATCAAAACAACAATGTGGTACTACCTCACACGTCAGAATGACAATCATCACAAATCAACAAGTGCTGGCGAGGATGCTGAGAAAAAGGAAAACTCTTGCACTGTTCGTGGGAATGCCGACTGGTGCAGCCACTGTGGAGAACAGTATGGAGTTTCCACAAAAAACTAAAAATGGAACTCCCATTTGACACAGTAATCCCATTTCTAGGAATATATTCCAAGAAAATATAAACATCAATCAGAATGGATATATGCACCCCTATATTAATAGCAGCACAATTCACCATAGCTAAGATCTGGAAACAGCCTAAGTGTCCATCAGCAGATGAGTGGAATACTACACAATGGAATACTACCCTACTATAAAAAAGAAGGAACTCTTGCCATTTGCACACCATGGATTAACCTGGATAGCATTATGTTAAGTGAAATAAGCCAGGCAATGAAAGAAAAATACCATATGAACTCACTCATTTGTGGAAAATAAAGAATATTATGACCTAATGAATGAAAAGATAGATACAGGGGCAGTAAAGTACCATACAGATTGTCAAATTACAGTGGTAAGGCTGAGGAATGTTGGTGAGGGGGAGGAGGGGGAAGAGATCAACCAAAGGACTTACATGCATGCGTATAAGCACAACCAATGGATACAAGACACTGGGGGGGGGGGGGGGGGAGGATTAGGGCATGCGACAGGGAGTAGGGGAGGCTGGAGAAAGGTCAATGGGGGGAGGAGATATATGTACTGCTATATGTAATACTTTAAACAATGAAAAAAATTGTTATTATTAAAAAAAAAAAAAAAAGAATGTATACACCCCTCTGTTCATAGCAGCGTGATTGACAATAGCTAAGATCTAGAAACAGCCCAAGGGCCCATCAGTAGATGGAGGGGGGGGGGGGGGGAAGCTGTGGTATATTTACACCATGGAATACTAGGCAGCCATAAAAAAAGAAGGATCTCTTACCCTTTGGAGGGTCCTGCAGAGTATTAGGCTAAGTGAAATAAGCCAGTTAGATAAAGACAAGTATCACATCTTCTCACTCATATGTGAAATCTAATGAACAAAATAAACTGATGAACAAAATAAATCCAGAGACATAGAAGCATGAAACAGACTGTGGAATCTCAGAGGGAAAACAGGGTAGGCTGGGGGGAAGAGATCAACCAAAAAACTTGTATGAATATATTAAAGCATGGGCACAAACAATCAGGTGTTGAAGGCCCGAGGTGGGTTGGGGAGGGGGCATAGAAGGAGGGGGTTAGAAGAGGTCAATGGGGGAAAGTGGGAGACATTTGTAATACTTATAACAATAATGATTTTTTAATTTGAAAAATAATAATCTCAGGGATTATAAGGGCCATTCCTTTAACCACCCTCTTTATCAGAATAAGAGAATAGTTCACCTGCCAGAAGCCAATCATTGTTTTAATAATAGAGAGTTGTGGACAGGGAATTCGGGAGGGCTGGTCAACCTTAATTGCTATAAAGCAGTTTCCTAAACTTCTCTCATGATAAGAATCACCTGGTGGAGTTGTTAAAATACAGATTCCTGAATCCCAACTAAGAAGTGCTAAACTAGAATTTTTGGGAACATATAGGTAAAATTGTATACTTAACTTAGTACTCTGTCTTTAGAGCTCTAGTTAAGTATTCATGGCTCTGTCTTTAGAGCACTAGTTAAGTATACAATTTTATCTATATGTTCCCAAAAATTCTAGTAGCACTTCTTAGTTGGGATTCAGGAATCTGTATTTTTAACAACTCTACCAGGGATTCTCCTCATGAGAGAAGTTTGGGAAACACTGCTCTAAAGTAGGGGTGTCGAACTCAATCAGAGAAGGGGCCAAAATCTAAAATCCAGCCTAAATCGCGGGCCAAATGGTTTACTGAACAGTCATAAACTGTCATTGTGATGGAAACGCAGCGGAGTGCAGTGATGACAGCGCGGTGCGGGCCACATTGCAAGGCCTGGCGGGACGGATTTGGCCCGCGGGCCTTGTGTTTGACACATGTGCTCTAAAGAATCAGAGCTAATTATTAGATATTGGTAGTTGAAGAAGCCTCCACCTGTTAGTCCTAAATTCACTGACTTGCTTTTATTGGAAGGACACCTATGGAGCTGCATTGGAGTCACAACAAAACAAAATGGTTTAGTTAAATGAAAGGATCCTGAATCTGGTTTATGGAAGGGACCCAATCCATTATTAACCTTTGGAAGAAGGTATGCTTGTATATTTCCAGAGAATTTTTCTAAACCCGTGTGGATTCCTGCTAGAAATATTGAACTGCAGCAGGGATCCAAGAAAGAAACTAGTCAGACTAACGAGGACCTCGCGTCTGGAGCCACATCATGCAGCCGCAGACAATCAATTGCACAGAGAGCAGAAACTCCAAGAAATCCACTGAGGATGATGAGCAGAAGGAGGATGAGCCAGACAACAAACAGCCCGGAGTCCATTTGGGGCATGGTAAAAAGGATGATACAGGCACCTGAGAATGTCTTTCTTGCCATGCTAGTAGTGATCAGCTGTATGGTAATATTACCTGGGGAAATAGGGAAGTATTTTTTACTTATGTTCCTGACTATTTATGGGTAAGAACCCTTATGTGGGCTGATCCCTGCCTAATGTAGTCATAAATAATACCAAACACCTTGGTTCATCCAGGAGGAACACGAGTGGGACAAGAAAGTTTAATTATACAGGTGTTGCCACCCAGTTTTCCTTTTGTATGACATAAAATCAAATAACTGCTCCTGTGTGTGTAAAATTAAAGAGAGGTGCCAAAACCAGTTTGGCTCAGTGGATAGAGAGTGTCAGCCTGCAGACTGAAAGGTCCCAAGTTCGATTCCAGTCAAGGGCATGTACCTTGGTTGCAGGCACATCCCCAGTGAGGGGTGTGCAGGAGGCAGCTGATCATTATTCTCTCTCATCTATGTTTCTAGCTCTTTATCCTATCCCTCTCCCTTCCTCTCTATAAAAAATCAGTAAAAAATATATTTTTAAAAAAATTAAAGAGAAGTTTCTGGCTTGCGTGGGTACCAAGGAAGCAGGGACTATCACTACTTGCTTCTGAGAGGAGTGCAGAAAATGTAACTAGATCTTGTATATATAAACAGAAATTGACAGCCAGTTTGAAATTGAATCATCATGGCTTAGAGCAAAGAATATCCTTACATGATATTATTCTACAATGTCATAATTCTTTATATTTTATAACAGCATATTGTACAATTATTCCAAACAAACAAACTTACAAACTAATTCTTTGATTGGCAATAAAAAGGATATGAAAGGATTTAATCCCTTCCACTGTGTGGAAGGCCCCTTGGGAAGGCACTTTAGCATTCTATGTTGGCCCCTCTTGCCCTTTTTACCAAGAGGGACCCTTTTATTACAATCTAATTGCCCACAGCTGTTGCCTGAGTTTTCTGTTCATGCTGAGGTTGAAACCTCGTAGTGGCTGGTACCATGGATCTGTCTCTCGATCAATGGTCTCTCACTGGGCCCTCCCTGGAGAAGAAACCTGGGTTCCCCAAGATCTGTGATCAGCAGAGGTGGGATCCTGAGGCGTGGAGGCCACGGAGGCATAGACTACCAAGGAGACAGAAATGAACCTGGCTGGCCCCGGAGGATGGCTGGTTAGCCAAAGATGGGTAAGATTCCTCAAGGAAGGAACAACCTAAGACAGGCACAGTTGCAGAGGGGCCATTAGGAGAGAACTTTGGGGTCAACAGGTGGGGCAAAGACCCTCACCCCCCCCCCAACCTTGCAGGAGTCTGGACCCTAGCCCCTTCTGAGGGAGGTCTCCTGCCCCATGGCTGCTTCACTTCCCACGTGTAGCTCAGATCGGGATCCAGTTAACAGACAGAGGCGTGGCCCAGCTCAGATTGGGATCCAGGTAACAGACAGAGACTTGACTGACAGCAGCTGACCTATATCTAAATCCAGTCTAGCATTGGGAATGCTCAGGGCCTACTCCAGAATGCAAACAATCCTTTCCACTAATATTATTAGGACAAACTCTAAGATTGTTATTAGAGTATTAAATTTGATAGTGAAATAGTAATCAAGTCTTCAGATTAATTTATAATAATTAGCTAATTGAAATAAGTAAATATTTAGGAGGGTTTAATTGTCAAAAAGTTGTTTCTAAAGTATTAACTAAAATTTTTGGTAGTTCATGATAAAATTGCTTGACATGCAATGAAATAAAGTAGTCATATTTTTGTGCAAAAAATTAGTTATCAAGACAGCATTATAAAAAATTTTCAAAAGCTTCCTAATAATTAAATCAAAAAAGGGGGGATAGTGGAGTAATATTATGTAAGGGAAAATATCCTGAAAGTAAATTACATATAGAAATTTTTTACTTTGAAAACTAATTTTTATTTGTAATGTAAACAGCAAATCACCCATGAAAAACACACATGGTGTCAAAATAGGTCAAGGAAAAATCGTTTGGGTAAGGACAGAAAGGATTACAAGTCAAATTTGGGGGGTGGGGGGAATTCCTTTAATAACTTCTGGTTGAGAATATGTTTGTGTATTTTCAGAAAACAACTCCAAGACTATGTGGATTAAAAGCAGTCCAGAGATGGAAAACGCTGACAATGCCTTGCCATACTAACAATCAGCAGCTGTATGTTGCTGCAGATTGCCCAGGACCAAGCCAGAGAGGGTCGGACCTACTTTGCTACCATTTTCTATCATCTAGATAACATTGCTGACATGTATACATGGAGAATTGTTGGACATTGACTTTGGGACTCAAATACTTTATTCTTATGTTTATTTCTAAAATTTGCAGATGTTTTAAAGAAAAGAAATGGGGGAGATACCGGAAGCCAATCATTACTTTAATAAATAGAGAGCTGTGGATGGAATTCAGCGGGCTGGTTAACCTTAATTGCTATAAAGCAGGGGTCTTCAAACTTCTCTCATTATGAGAATCACCTGGTGGAGGTGTTAAAACACAGATTCCTGATAGCACTTCTTATAGTTGGGATCCGGGAATCTGTGTTTTAACAACTCCACCAGGTGATTCTCATAATGAGAGAAGTTTGAAGACCCCTGCAAGGGTCAGAGCTAATTACTAGATATTGGTAGTTGAATAATCCCCCACCTGTTAGTCCTAAATTCACTGATTGGCTTTTATTGGAGTTTATTGCCCAGGTAGGGGTGTCGAACTCAATCAGAGAAGGGGCCAAAATCTAAAATCCAGCCTAAATCGCGGGCCGAATGGTTTACTGAACAGTCATAAACTGTCATTGTGATGGAAACGCAGCGGAGTGCAGTGATGACAGCGCGGTGCAGGCCACATTGCAAGGCCTGGTGGGACGGATTTGGCCCGCGGGCCTTGTGTTTGACACTTGTGGGGCCCAGGGGATAAGGGTGTATCCTATAATTTTAATCTTAATAAAAGGGTTGGAAAAGCCAGAGCAAGTAGTAGTTCTCCCACTAGACTTGGACTATCTTCTGGCCCCCATTTACCTAATTAAATCTTTCTAAAGTCTCTTTTCATTTGTGTGCACCTTCTCCAGAACCCAAACTCTGAACTGGACGCTGAAACACGCAGGACGTGAAAGGGGTTTCCACATTCACCCATACTATAATGGAAAATGCTAGAATCCTTGCTGAAACTGGTTTGGCTCAGTAGATGGAGCGTCGGTCTGCGGACTGAAGGGTCCCAGGTTCGATTCTGGTCAAGGGCATGTACCTTGGTTGCAGGCACATCCCCAGTAGGGGGTGTGCAGGAGGCAGCTGATCGATGTTTCTCTCTCATCGATGTTTCTGACTCTCTATCCCTCTCCCTTCCTCTCTGTAAATAATCAATAAAATATATATATTTTTTTAAATGCTAGAATCCAGAAGAATGAGAAGAAACCGCTTCATAAGTTACTAAAGATAAGCTGTCTAAGACTTAGTGTGCTTTATAAAGTTAGATTCATATCAGGTATGACCTAATAAGGAAATTCTTACTACTTGGTTTTTTATATTTTTCGCCTTTTTTAAGAGAAATGTCCTTTCTAAATTAATGTAAATATTATGTTCAAGTGTTATAACAAAGTTCTTTTATTTTTAAAATAACTGTGGTGAAAGTGGTTTTTATCTGGATCTTGACTTAAAACTCTTATAAACTGTCATTCAATTACAGACCATATAACCTAAACACTAAGTAGCTAATGATAGATACATGCAAGCAAAGTACCTCCCCCAAAAACTATTCACTTAAGGGTTAAAACTGTATATGGAAACACATTAAAAATATTATGTTACAGACACAAATTCCCAGAACTAATTCCTAATGTTCGGCCCCAAACTCCATACATTATTCTTTTAAAAATAAAAAACAAATCTGGTCTTCTTAGTTTTCAAAATTAAACTGCATGTTTATATTAAAAACCCGGTGGTAATATTTCAATATCATCTTTTTTTCTTTCAAAAAACAGCATATAAAAGAAAGTTCAACAAAATTAAGTGTTAAGTACTTAGATTAAATAATATCTAAAAGGTATGTTAAAGATGTAGAAAATAGAAAAGATATGTTATCATATCTTTTAAACATTATTTAATCTAGGTCATTACCTATTTGTATACATATCTTCATTTTATATCATATATGAATCTTAAAACATGTATATGTTCATCATATTATAAAGTAAGTTAAATGCATTGATACTTGTTTTTTAAAATAGTTCTATCAATCTATTTAATCAAGTATGGAACTATCATTAAGTTTGTGAATTAAGATTTGTCAGCTTTAAGATTTGCTACAAATTGGGTGCACCTGCATATGAAGATTTTCTTAAAGATCATTTCCAACAATCTTATTTTTAAGACTATTGGGATTCTTTCTAAATGTGGTAAGCTGGGCAAAATCAATACTGAACAACATACCTTTCAGATAATTTAAGGCTTTGGTGGAGAGGTTCTAATTTTTGACATGTCTCTAGGCTGTCAACAGATGTCGAAGGCAATGAGTCTGATTGCACCTTGTTGGCATCACATAAATTAGCATCGTTTCTAGGTAGAATCTTTCTGAATTTTCGTCCTAATTCCGTCCATAGGACATTCGTCAACATAACTTTGAGTTGCCTGTTACACACATAAATAATTAACACTAAACATTGTATAATACATGAATGCATCACAAATAATAACAAATGAAAACCTCCAGGAATTCTAAATTTCAGTTCTTGAAGCAATTAAATGGAATAGTAAACATCATAAGTAAAAAGTTTGCCTAACCACTCTCAAATATACATTAAAAAGTAAAGCCTATTTCACTTAAATTGGGATTGTCTTCAGAATTCTGTCTGTTATACTACAACTGTAGTGACACACCTTGTACAGCTGTTGGATTCCTGATAACCCATCTGTGTCTGTTCTCACTGTTAGTGGAACAATATACATCTGTACATATCATCACAGGGGCAACACTAAAAAATTTTTCTTTTAGCATTTATCAGGAAAACATTGCTAAAACTAAGGGTGCAATGGTAGATCATCTACAATCTTAAGCCTATATAATGTTAAAATACAGATTTAATTTTACTTTATTTAAAATAGGTCAATTTAAAACATTTACTTTTATTGTACCTATAACAATTTCAAAAGTAAAACTGCACCCTAGCTGCTTTCTCAATGGTTAAGAGCGTCAGCCTGCGGACTGAAGGTTCCCGGGTTCAATTCTGATCAAGGGCACTTGCCATGGTTGCATGCAGTTCCAGCCTTTTGCCTCATTACATTTTGTCCATTAATCATTCAATAATCATTGAGCTGATAATACTAGAACCATGAAATACAGTTTTTACAGTAGTGTAAACAGGCTACCAGTAGACTTGAAACACTATCAAATGAGGAATGGCTGAAGGATTTGGAAAGATTTAATCATATTTTTCTGACTGGCACCAGTTTTAGGCACCAGTTTGTTTGTTTAACAAGCATGAATATTAAGAAATGGAAAGCAGCCGAGACCGGTTTGGCTCAATGAATAGAGCATAGGCTTGGGGACTGAAGGGACCCGGGTTCGATTACGGTCAAGGGCATGTGCCTTGGTTGAGGGCATATCTCCAGTGGGGGGTGTGCAGGAGGCAGCTGATCGATGACTCTCTCTCATCGATGTTTCTAGCTCTCTATCTCTCTCCCTTCCTCTCTGTACAAAATCAAAAAAAATAAAAAAATAAAAATAAAAAATAATAATAATAAATAAATAAAAAAAGAAATGGAAAGCAGCTGAAACCGGTTTGGCTCAGTGGTAGAGCGTCGGTCTGCGGACTGAAAGGTCCCAGGTTCGATTCCAGTCAAGGGCATGTACATTGGTTGCGGGGCACATCCCTGGTAGGGGGTGTGCAAGAGGCAGCTGGTCGATGTTTCTCTCTCATCGACATTTCTAGCTCTCTATCCCTCTCTCCTCCTCTCTGTAAAAAATCAATAAAATATATTAAAAAAAAAAAAAGGAAAGCAAAATGCTCATATATTTGTGTTGTTGTTGCTGTTAATCCTCACTCAAGGACATCTTTCCATTGATTTTTAGAGAGTGGACGAGGGAAGACAGAAAAGGAGAGAGGGGGGAAAAGGGGGAGGGAGGGGGAGAGGGAAAGAGAGGGAGAGACGGGAGAGAGAGGGAGAGGGAGAGGGAGAGGGAGAGGGAGAGGGAGAGGGAGAGGGAGAGGGAGAGAGGAAGAGAGAGAGAGAGAGAGAGAGAGAGAGAGAGAGAGAGAGAGAGAGAGAGAGAAAAGAGATCAACTGGCTGCCTCCCACACATATCCTGATTGGGGCCAGAAATTGAACCTTCAATCCAGGTTTGCGCCCCTGACTAGGAATCAAATCCCAGATCCTTCAGTGCATGGGCGGACGCTCTAACACTGAGAACACTGGCCAGGGCAAGTGCTCATCTACATAAAACCCTAAGCGATCAGTTGACTGTTCAACCAGTCAACCATCTGACTGGTCGTTATGATGCGCACTGACCACCAGGGGCAGACGCTCAACACATGAACTACCCCCTGGTGGTCAGTGCGCTCCCACAGCTGCACTGCTCAGCTGACCCTGGGGCTTCACACACTGGGCATGCGGCTGGCAAGCGAGTGCAACTGCGGTGGCATGAGCCTCTCCTGCCTGTGCAGGCAGGGCTGAGATGAGTGGGAGCAGCACAGCACCCAGCCCAGCTTGGGGTCTTCCCCAGCCACCTGCCGCTTGGTGCAATACTACCTCCCTTGGGCCTGCAGGGATCAGGCAGAAACTGGCAATTGAACATCCCCTGTGGCGTCCCAGATTGTGTGAGGATGCAGGCCAGGCTGAGAGAACCCACCAGTGCACAAATCCATATATCAGGCCTCTAGTATATTTTAAAGACAAAACAGATCTCAATAAATCACTTGTTTGCAGCAGCCACTTGGGTCTATATATTCAGAGCATCTGGAAAGGGGGGGGTTATCAGTCTTCAGGGGACCTCCATGAATGCACTGAAACTCCAAACATTTTGAAATTTTAAAATATTAATCTTTAGAATTCTTATTAAGGAATAAAGAGATGAGTGGCATTTCTCTGAATGAATAAAAAGCATCCTTCTTTCAACAAAGACTTACTAAAGGCCTGCTAGCAGAACAACTCTAGAATCTGAGATTCAGCAATCAACAAGATGGTTATAGTTCTGTCTTAAGAGAGCTTACATTCCAGAGAACAATTACCCAATTAATTACTTAATTACAATTGTAATGAGTGATATGAAGAAAAAATACAGATGGCTGCCCTTGATCTGAACCAAGTCAGGAAAGATTTTACTGAGAATATAGCTTTGAAGCTGAAACCTCACGGAAGAAGAGGTACTGCCCGAAAGAAGAAGGTGGAGAATGGAGAGTTCTCTGAGAGGAGGAACAAAATGCAGGTGGCTCTCTGATATGAGTAATGTTTGCTTAAGGAAATTACAGGACTTACCTGTTCAAGTGCTCAGAGTGAAAAGGTATACAAGATAAGGATGGACAGTTAGGTGGGACCTGGTGAATTATATTACGGATTTGAGACTTTACATCAACAACAGTAGAAACTTACTAGCTTTAACAAAAAAAAATGAGATCATAAATGCATTTTCAAAAGAACACTTTGATCTTCTATGAAGAAAGGAAATGAGGGCACTAAAGTCTAGGGAAATAAGAATGAATTTATATATAACTAGTGGCCCGATCCATGAAATTCGTGCACATTAAAAGGGAATTAGAGAAAATATTTCAATAGTGCTATTTGCCCTTTCTCTATAATAGAAGTGTCAGAGATGAAAGAAAATTAGTAAAATGTATATGAAAATCTCCCTCTTGTCAGAGTCATGGGTGCACCACAGGACCCAGAGCCAAGTCTCCACCTACCTGGGTGTGCCTCAAAATCACGTGAGACCCAGACTCGGCTGGCCCCACCCCTGTCAAGCCCTGCGGGGCAGGAGGCTCAGCCTCAGGTCCCTCTTCAAGGCCCACCAGGCGGGGGGTGCAGCTTCAGGTCCCCTGGCCTGGCTTGAGGAGGCAATGGCATGACGACTATCTGCATATTAGTTCTTTATTATATGGGATGGTGACTTCATCAGGGTTAGGTTAATGGAGTGGTCGGATCAGAACACAATGGGGTAAGTAAAAGGAAGAGGAAGAAAGGGATACAAAAAATATAGCAAATATAGCAGTTGACATATGGCAGTGAATAGAGATACAGGACCAAAGCTAAAGATAGATGTGATGTTCAGGAAAGATTTCTTAGTAATTGGTTGATTAGTTAGTTAGCTTAAGATAGAACATATCTGCGTAAGTGCTTATGGGAAGAGGTGAACAGAGTGGGACAGGTTGAAGATACAGGAAACAAAATAATTAACAAAGTTCCCTAAGAAATTACATAAGAGCTAATATTTGCATGGCTGGGTGGCTCATTTGATTGGAGCATCATCCCGTACACCAGGGGATTGTGCATTTAATTCCCACCCAAGGCACATGCCTGGGTTTCAGGTTCGATCCCCAATCAGGATGTGTATGGGAGATGGCCAATCGATGTTTCTCTCTTACATCGATAATTCTATTTCCCTTCCTTTCTCTCTCTAAGTGAGTAAACATATCCTCGAAAAGGATTTTTTTAATAAAAGAAGAACTAATATTTATTGAGCATGCACTACATAGCAGGCATTATGCTGAGCATTTATAATAACTTACTTAATAATTTAATCCTCACAACTACTCTATGAGGTATAATAGTAACTTCTTCTTTAATTGAGAAGACCAAATAGAATGATTAATACCTAAATGGGTGAGTAGGCAAAGTGGGATCCAGACCACACACTCTCAACTCTACTGCGAGCACTTTAACTGTTCCACCATTCTGATTTGTGATGGGAGAAGGGGCATGAAGGAAAGGAATCAAAATCTTCTTTCCAAAGTGATATGAGAGCTAAAGGAAAACTGGCTTGAAAAAAAAAGGTTTCAAATCATCATTGTTGGGGAGAGGTCCCTGAACACAAGCTGGCTAGAGAAGCACAAAAAGATTATCTTGCAGTTTAGGAATCTAGTGATATCAACAATCATGAGTTTATAATGCCACAAATATACTATTTTGTAAGTTCTTTTCAACAGTGCTCAGCCACCTTGCTGTCAGCACAATGCAAACAGATAATTAGGTTCGCAGGTGATTATTAATTACAAAGGGGAAAGGCACCTTTACAATGGAGAGAGATACAACAGCTACCATATTTCATTCCTGGATGAAATACAGGACCACCAATAGCAAGACAAGCAGACATTATGTACCAATACGATGCAATAAGCTATGAAGTACTCTGGCAAAAATGTAACATGAGAGGGAATGAGTGGCGTAGGTGCAGGCACATGGCCGGCCTGGAAAACTATGGTGGGGTGGGGAGAAATTAGAGGGGAAAATGCAACACGAAACTAATTAGTAGGACAATCCCAGATAAATCATAAAAATCTAGAATATAGGATATTCTAAAAGACAATTAGCCAGAACTCTTCAAAAAGGTCAGTCATGGTTTTAAAAAAACAGGAGAGGGGAAAGGGGAGGGAAGAAAGGAGGAAAAGAGAGAGATGAGGGAGGCTGTTCTAAGATTAAGAGAATAAGGCATAATAACCAAAAAATATAATGAAAGAATGTTAATTTGATCCTAGGTTTCAAAAATAAAATAAAAGGCATTTGGAGGTCATTCATGGAATTCTGATTCTAGAATTAATATAAGATGATAATATGAAATCATTAATTTCTTCACAATTTATTGTGGCAATTATGTAAGAGAATACCTGTTTGTTACAAAATGCAGGCTGAAGTATTTAGAGGTAAGGTGTCATGATGTCTGTAACTTACTTTCAAATGGTTCAAAAAAATTTGTAATATATGTGTACTAGAGGCTCAATGCATGAAAATTCATGCACTAGAGGGAGGTGTCCCTCAGTCCAGCCTGCACCATCTCACAGTCTGGCCCTTGCTCCTTACCGCACGCCTGCTCACTGCTCCTTACTGCTCAGCATGCTGGTCCTTAGCACTGCCTTGGACCACCACCTCTGCACTTACCCAGTTTCTGGCTGAGTGGCACTCCCCCTGGAGGAGTGCACTGACCACCAGGGGCAGTTCCTGTATTGATTGTCTGTCCCCTGGTCATCAGTGCACATCCTATCAACCGGTCGTTCCACCACTTAGTCAATTAACATATTACCCTTTTATTACATAGAATACCTGATATGAACTTACATAAATGTATGAAGAAACTAAGAGAAAGCAAATGTAGAAAAATATTAACAACTGGAGGAACTAGATTTAGGATATATGAGTATTTGTTATATTCTTGTCAAAATAATTCCATGTTTGAAATCTGTACCATGAAAAGTATGAAATACTAGAGGCCCAGTGCCCGAAACTCATGAATGGGGAAGGTGGATTCCTTCAGCTAGGCCTGCACCCTCTCCAATCTGGGAACCCTCAAGGGATGTCCGACTGCCCGTTTAGGCCCAATCCTACCTGAATCGAGCCTAAACGGACAGCTGGACAGCCCTCTCACAATTCAGGACTGCTGGTTACCAACTGTTCGCCTGCCTGCCTTCCTGATTGCCCCTAACTGCTTCTGCCTGCCAGCCTGATCACCCCCTAACTACTCCCCTGCCAGCCTGATTGATGCCTAACTGCTCCCATGCCAGCCTAACTGCTCCTAACTGCCCTCCCCTGCCATCCTGCTCACCCCTAACTGCCCTCCCCTGCAGGTCTGGTCACCCCCAACTGCCCTCTCCTGCAGGCCTGCTTGCCCCCTCTCAACTGCCCTCCTTTGCTGGCCTGATAGCCCACAACTGCCCTCCCCCCTTGCAGTCCCGGTCCCTCAAAACTGCCCTCCCCTGCTGGCCATCTTGTGGCAGCCATCTTGTGTGTTGAAGTGATGGTCAATTTGCATATTATTCTTTTATTAGATAGGATAGAGGCCTGGTACACAGGTGGAGGGAGGCTGGTTTGCCCTGAAAGGTGTCCCGGATCAGGATGGGAGTTCCCTTGGGACGTGGGGTGGCCTGGACAGGGGGCCTGTGGTGGTGTGCAGGTTGGCCACACCCCCCCAGTGACCCAAGTAGAGGTCCTGGTATCTGGGATTTGTTTATCTCCTATAATTCAAACTTTGTAGCCTTAAGTGGATGCCAGGGCGAGCAGTAAGCTTGGCTTTCTTCATCCTGGAGGCAACCCAAGCCTCCTGCTCTCTCCAGCTCCATGGCTGCCACCATTTTTGTTGGGATTTATCTTCTATAAGTAAGCCTTTGTAGCCTTGAGCGGAGGCCAGAGCTGGCCAGCGCAGGCGGAAAGCCTGGCTTCCTCCATCGCTGGGAGCAACCCAAGCCTCCTGCTTGCTCCAGCTCTGTGGCCCCTGCCATCTTGGTTGGGTTAATTTGCATACTCACTCCTAATTGGCTTGTGGGCATAGTGGAGGTATGGTCAATTTGCATGTTTCTCTTTTATTAGATAGGAGAGAGTTATACACAAAAACATATATTATGGTATTATTTATAAAGGCAACGGGCTAAAGCAACCATAAATGGCCAGCAATAGCAGAATGATTAAGTTAACCATGGAATATTAATTAGTCACTTAAAATCTTCTACTTTAAATTTTAAGGATAGCTGATTATCTCTGTATTTTCTACTTGCCTTTATTCCTATTTTCTATATCAAGCAAGCACTATTTATAGAAAGGCAAATGTCAACTAATTATTTTTTTTAAAGACTGGTAAATATTTCAGGTTTACTTAACCAAAACCTATCAATCAACAAGTGAAATGAATATGTATTCTTGGCATTCAGTATATTAAGACTATTCTATTTTTCTTTAATCTTTAGTATTGAAAGTAATACATATGTCCCCTTTTACCCCCATTGACCTCAGCCAGCCAGCCCAATCCCCACAAGGCTTCACCGCCCTATTGTCTGTGTCCATGAATTATGCATACATTCATACAAGTTCTTTAGTTGATCTCATCCCTGCCACCCATCCTTCCTGCCTTCCCTCTGAGGTTCAACAGTCAATTCTGTGCTTTTCTGACTCTGGATCTATTTTGCTCAGCAATTCATTTTGTTCATTAGATTCCACATATGAATGAGATTATGTGACACTTTTCCTTCTCTAACTGGCTTATTTCGCTTGACATAATGCTCTTCAGATCCATATATGCTGTTGCAAATGGTAAAAGTTATTTCCTTTTTACAGCTACATAATATTTCATGTGTAAATGTACCTCGGGTTAATGGGCACTTGAGCTGTTTCCAATTCTTAACTATTGTAAATTAGAAACCCAGTACACAAAATTCGTGCACAGGGGGGGTCCCCTCAGCCCAGCCTGAACCCTCTCCAAGGGACCCCTCATAAGCAGCCATCTTGTGAGGGTGTGAGGCTTAATTTGCATATCACCTCTTTATTATATAGGATTATAAAGGATTGTGCTGCTATGAACATAGAGGTACATATATCCTTTCTGACTGGTGTTTCGATTTCTTGGGATACATCCCTAAAAGTTTAATCACTGGGTCAAAATGGAAGTTCCGTTTTTAATTTTTTGAGAAAACTCCATACTACTTCCACAGTGCCAACATCAGTCTGCATTCTGACCAGCAGTGTACTGGGGTTCCTTTTCTCCACATCTTCATCAGCACTTGTCATTTGTTGATTCCTTGATGATAGCCATTCTGACAGGTGTGAAGTGATATTTCATTGTCACTTGTATTTGCATCTCAGATGATTAGTGAATTTGAGCATGTTTTCATATGGCTTTTTGGCCTCTTGCACGTCCACTTCCAGAATGATGTTGAACAAGAGTGGTGAAACTAAGCATCCCTGTCTTGTTCCTGTTCTTGGGGAAGAGGTTTTAGTTTTTGCCCATTGAGTGTGATGTTGGCTGTAGGTTTGTCATTTATGGCTTTTATTATGTTGAGGTATGATCCCTCTATTCCCACTTTGCTGAGAGTTTTTATGAAAAATGGGTGTTAGTTTTTGTCAAATGTTTTTTCTGCATCAATTGATATGGTCATGTGATTTTTTTTTTTTTTTTTGTCTTTCAGCCTATTTATATGACTTATCACATTTTTTAATATATTTTTCTTGATTTCAGAGAGCTAGGGAGAAGTTGAGATAGGAACATCAATGCTGAGGATCACTGATTGGCTATCTCCTGCACACCCCCTACTGGGGATCAAGCCTGCAATCCAAGTATGTGTCCTTGACTGGAATTGAACCCTGGACCCTTCAATCCAAAGGCCAATGTTCCATCTGAGCCAAATAGGCTAGGGCTATAACATTTATTGATTTGCAAATATGGTACCACCTGTGCATTCCTGGAATAAATCCCACTTGGTCATGGTGTGTGATCTTTTTAATGTATAGCTGAATACGATTTGCTAATATTTTATTGAATATTTTAGTGCCTTTGTTCACCTGTGGTATCAGCCTGTAATTTTCTCCCTTTGCAGTGCCTTTACCCAGTTCTGGACTTAGGGTAACGCTGATCTCATAAAAAGAGCCTGGAAGTGTTGCTTCCTCTTGAATTTTTGGGAGTAGTTTGGGGAAAATGTGTATTAGTTCTTCTTTGAACGTTTGGTAAAACTCCTCTGTGAAGCCATCCAAACTATGGCTTTTGTTTGCTGGGAGTTTTTTTGTTTTGTTTTGTTTTTATTTGTTGGGATTTTTGTTTGTTTGTTTTTATTAATGCTTCTATTCATCAGTTATTATTGGACTATTCTTATTTTCTGATTCTTCCTTACTGAGTTTTGGAAGACTGTATTTTCCCCAGAATATTTCCAATTCATCCAGGTTGTCCAGTTTGTTAAAATATAGTCATTTGTAGTATTTTTTAATATATTGGGTCTAGTAATAATTAATGTCGTTTTTAAACATTCGTTTAAAATCTTGCTCGGCGTTGACTTGTATTGACATAACCTTCAAACACGTGGTATCTACAGAACGTGTGAAGTGCAATTAACAAGTTTTGCTTGAAAAAGTTTGTGTTTGGTTTGGTTTTTGTTGCAAAACTAGAGCTAAGAAGATGGCGGATGAAGAGCATATTCGGCACTGCGTGCTTTACGAGTTCCAATTAGGAAGAAAAGCAAGTGAGGCTGCAAAAAACATCTGTAGTGCTCTTGGTCAAGATGCAGTTAGCGCCAGAAAATGCCAGCGTTGGTTTGAGAAATTTTGCGAGGGAAATTTTTCGTTAGATGACAAGAGTGGTCGAGGCCGTGTGTCCAATTTTGATCAAGAAGCTCTTCAAGCTCTTTTGGTGCAAAATCCTCAAATTACCCAACAAGAGCTTGCGACAACTTTAAATTGTTCACAAAAAACAATTTCCAATCAATTGCGTGCACTTGGCAAAGTCCAAAAGTTTGGAAAATGGGTTCCTCATGAGTTGACCGACAACCACCGTAATCAAAGAGTCACAATTTGCAGTTCGCTCCTCTCTCATCAAAACCATTTGCCGTTTTTAGAGCAAATTGTTACCGGAGATGAAAAATGGGTGCTGTATGTTAATTTGAAAAGGCGGCCTCAATGGTTGGACAAAAATGAGGCTCCGCAGCCCACGCCAAAACCTGACTGGCATGCGAAAAAAGTGATGTTGTGTGTTTGGTGGAATTTTAAAGGAATTCTTCATTATGAACTTTTACCATCTACCCAAACCATTACAAGTGCAGTGTATAGTGCCCAATTGGAAAGGTTAGCCCAAGCTTTAAGAGAAAAAGAACCCGCGCTGATTAATCGGAAGGGCGTAATTCTTCACCACGATAACGCACGACCGCATACTGCAAGAATCACTGCTGAAAAACTGCGCCAGTTGGAATGGGAAGTTCTCCCTCAACCTGCATATTCTCCTGATATTGCCCCTTCCGATTACCATTTGTTTTGTTCTTTGCAAAACTTTCTTCTTGGAAAAAAATTGAATAATGAAGAATGCCTCAAAAATGCATTGACCGAATTTTTCGCATCAAAATCACAAGAATTTTACAACAGAGGGATTAAAATGCTTCCTGAGCGTTGGGCACAAGTAGTAGAAAACAACGGCAACTATATTGTTGATTAAATTTTGTTGTATTGTTTAAATAAATTCGATTTAAAAAAGTATTAGAAAACGACATTAATTATTACTAGACCTAATATTTTATTGATGTTTTTACAGAAAGAGAAAGGGAGAGGGATAGAGAGACAGAAACATCTATGAGAAATATCAATCAGCTGGCTTCTGAACACCCCCTACTGGGGATGTGCCCACAACCAAGGTACATGCCCTTGACCAGAATCAAACCTGGGACCCTTCAGTCCACTAAGCCAAACAGTCAGGGCTCATAGAAACATAGGGTTTCTTGCTGTCCTCAGTGGGGCTATTGGCACCATCTTTGTACCTTACGAACTGGATCAAGTCCTTTGGAATGTTCACTAGGTTCCTTAACACCTTCACCGGTTCATGGGAAGCAGGGGTGACATAAGGAACTGGACTGGGCGATTACACAGGAAGTTCAGATCCAGGTTTTCTCCAAAGAGATAACCTTTAGGGTTGTGTGTAGGAGAGGGGAGGTGTCAAACTTCTCACCTCCCACGAAAAAGTTTGCCTGAAAGTCGATGTCCTCCACGCCCACAATGAGTTGGCTCAGGATGGAGCCCATGGTACACAGCAGGCCAGGCTGTGCCAGGCCAGCCAGGACCAAATGAAACAGGGGCGGCAGCAGCGGCATCTTCACACACCCATGGTCTGGACCAGGCCACACAGACACCAGCCCATGGCCACTTAATATTATTTCAATCTTTTTGAACTTGTAGAGACTTCATTTTGGTCCTAACATGTGATCTATCTTTGAAAATGTCCCATGTGCACTTGAGAAGAACGTATATTATGTAGCTTTGGGTTGAAATGTCTGTTCAAGTCAATTAATTCCATCTGATCTAGTGTGTCATGTTTTCCTTGTTGAATTTTTTGTCTAAAAGATCTATCCAGGGATGTCGGTGGTGTGTTAAAGTCTCCTACTATGATTGTATTACTGTATAATTCTCCCTTAAAATCTTCCATAAGTTTGTTTTAAATATGTTTATATGCTTCTGTATTGTGTGCATATATGTTTACCAGTTATATCCTCTTGCTGTATTAATCCCTTTAGTATTTTGTGCCCTGACCAGGAATCGAACCTGCAACCTTTCTTGTGTACAGGACAATGTTCCAACCAACTGAGTCATTAAGACAAGACTAGTCAATATAACTACTGTGTTTCCCCCAAAATAAGACATCCTCCGAAAATAAGACCTAGCGCATGGAAAGATAACACATCCCCTGAAAATAAGACCTAGCGCAACTTTGGGAGTAATTTTTCTCTTTGGAGCTACATAAAGTACATCTTCATATATATAAGACATTGTCTTATTTTCGGGGAAACAGGGTATGTATGATGTCAGATGGGGGTAAAAGATTTTTATTGAGATGATCACTTAGTAAGTTATATAATGTCTACTTACTGGGTTGTATACTGAAACAAATGTAACATTATAGGTCAACTGCAATCTTACCTAATAACAGACAAACATGTAAATTAACCGTACCTCTGCTACGCCACCAGCCAATCAGGAGTGATATGCAAATTAACCCAACAAAGATGGCAGTTGATTTTCATACTCAGCCGCCGAGTAATGGGGGTAGGAAGCTTGCTTCATTGCCATGGCGACAATGCAGGTGTTCTGCCCCACCCCTGGTTCTTAGGTCCTCTGGCAGTGATGGAAGAAGGGGCCAGAGCAGAAAGAGGTGGCTCCCCAAAGCAAAAAGAGGTGGCTCCAGGGCCTGAGTGGAAAGGGGCTGGGTTAGAGTGGAAAGACAATGCCGGCAGCCAGGGAAAGGAAAGCCCATAACAGCACAAATCTTCGTGCATCAGGCTTCTAGTTGAAAATAAAAAGTGAGTTAAAAAATAAATTACAAAATGAAGACTTGAGCTTACCAGCCACCAGTTAAACCTAATTTGTTGAACTTGCTTCTACTCTACTTTATGTATAAGCCACTCTCGCCACCCATTTTCAAGGTAGCAGCAAGGACCAACCAACCATTTCAGTGACTTCAGTAAATTCTTATTTGCTCTTTGTCTGATAATGTCATTACTTTGTTTGCTGTTTTCTAGATAGTTTAATAAACTCTCAATAAACCATCTTCCTATAACACTACAATGTTCTCATTCCTTTTTAAAGATTGAATTTGCAATAACCCATATTCCATCAAATATAAGAATAAATCATCTGTAATTATGTTATGAAGATGTACTTTATGTAGCTCCAAAGAGAAAAAAGCAGAATTACTTATAAAGTTATAAGAAAACATATTTTGTTTTAATATGAGATTTTTTTTTTAAATTAGAATCCTTCAACTACAGAGTAGCTTTAACAAAAAAATATCAAATCTTCTCTTATTGGATCTATTTAACAGTAGAACTAGATGACCTCTTGGAGATGTCACAGAAAGTTTTTAGCAATATATTTTATAAGATAACCTTAAAGCTTTAATCCAAATACAGTTGCTTATTTTAACATAATGTTTATATATACAGTAGGCATTCATACATATATTTTCAAAAATATACTAAATATTAATTTATAAATACATCTTACATACATTTGGGTATAATATATATAAAATGTATACTAAGTACAATGAAGAAAATAAACTGTGATATAAACTTTTTTTAAAATAAAAATAAGTACCACTATTCCTTCTAAGTACTGATGCAAAAATCCTCAGCAAAATACTACCGTGTTTCCCCGAAAATAAGACATCCTCCGAAAATAAGATCTACTTACAGGTTTCCTTCTGAGTGAAATATAAGGCATCCCCCAAAAATAAGGGCCCCCCCCCCCCCCAGGCTAAACATGAGAGATTTGGTCCACTGATTCTGAAAGAAATGGAGTCACAAGAAATTCACCAGGAAATTCAGGAATTGGATTATGATAATGTTCCAGAAGATGATGACATGATTATCATTGAATAAATGAGTAAATTCTTGATACTGTAGGATTCACAGTTTGTCTGGTTTGTGTTGACAACTACAGTACTACCGAACCATATACAGGTAATAAATTTCCTTTATTTTCATTTAACGATAAATGTGTACCATATTCTTCTTCATGGAAAAATAAAACATCCCCTGAAAATAAGACCTAGCACATCTTTGGGAGCAAAAATTAATATAAGACACTGTCTTATTTTCGGGGAAACAGGGTATCAAACCAAATTTGATATCACAGTAAAAATAGTATATACCATGGCCAGGTGGGATGTATTCCTAGAATGCGAGAATTGTTCAATACACAAAATCAATCAATGTAATAAATTATCTACATATAAAAAAGGATAAATGTCTGCCCTAACCAGTTTGGCTCAGAGGATAGAGCATCGGCCTGTGGACTGAAGGGACACAGGTTTGATTCCGATCAATGGCAGGTATCTTGGTTGTGGGCACATCCCAGTAGGGAGTGTGCAGGAGGCAGCTGATTGATGTTTCTCTCTCATCGATGTTTCTAACTCTCTATCCCTCTTCCTTCCTCTCTGTAAAAATCAGTAATTTTTTTTTTAAAGGATAAGTATCCATCTGTCCAACCAGTAGCAGACATACACTGACCACCAGAGGGCAGATGCTCAATGCAGAAACTGCCATGACCCACACTGGCCATTTAAAACTAATAACACCATGAACCTAGCACCAACAAACCAACACTTGGCTTTCCCATGGAACACAGGCCCCGCCACCACTCTGAAGCAACACTGCACCAATTTATAGCCAATGCTGCCAAGCCCTAATGGCGTAAAATATGGCCCACAACCCAGTCCAGAAACGTTGTGGGCACTGGGTAATGACATTGCGCAGCAAGGCCCAGCTTCCTCTCCCTAGTGGCTAGCATCCTTAGAGTTTCTTCAGCCAGGAACCCAACTTGCTTTATAGCCACTTGTAAACAATCTCTTGCTGGTGCCAATTGCACACATGTGTTTTGATCAGTCATTGTTGGTTGTGAATTTGGTTGACACTTCTATTACAGAGAAAGGACAAATAGCATTATTAAAATATTTCTTCTAATTTCCTTTCAATGTGCATAAGTCCATGCACTGGGACACTGGTGTTAACATATTGAGGTGGGGGGAAACACATATTCATCCCAACTAATACAAATAAAGCATTTGACAAAGTTCAATATCCTTTCACAGAAAAAAGACTCAACAGCCTAGCCAACATGGCTCAGAGGTTTAGTGTTGACCTATGAACCAGAAGGTCACAGTTCAATCCCCAGTCAGAGCACATGACTAGGTTGTGGGCTCAATCCCCAGTTGCGGAGCATGCAGGAAGCAGCCAATCAATGATTCTCTCTCATCATTGCCGTTTCTATCTCTCTCTCCCTTTCCCTTCCTCACTGAAATATGTTCCTCAATAAAAATATATTTTTTAGAATACTTACCGGACAACCAAGATGGCAGCATAGGTAAACACCTAAACTTGCTGCCATGAACAACCACATCAAAACTACAACTAAAAGACAAAATGAGAATCATCCAGAACCACGGGAAGGCTGGCTGAGTGGAAATTCTACAACTAAAAAGAAAGAGAAAAGTGCATTGAGTCCGATAGGAGGGGCGGAGGTGTGGAAGTATGGAGGTAAGAAGGCGCATGTGAAAGGGGCTGGCAACTGGGAACACTGTTGTCTTTTTCAATTGGGAGGGAGACAAGCTCCCAACTCTCTGAACTCCAGTTCTGTGAAGCTCTGGGGACCCAGACTTAAACAGAGAGAAACTGGACTGTCTAGTATCAGGGCGGAAGGCAAGGGCGGCTTTCTCTCAGAGGTGCTTCCAGGGATCATTGTTTCTGAACGGTGCCATGGGACACAGAGACATGAGGGCCTCTTCAGGGCAGGGCTGACGGGCAGCCATTGCTGTTTGCTCCACCCTGGTGATTCACTGAGACCCCACCCCACCCAATTTACAACCCCATCCAAGCTGTGTGCAGAGGCACTTGCATATGAATGGCCTGGCCTTTTGCAAATCTAACAAACTGCAGCTGGGTCAGAGAGCCTCAGAGCTTCCAAAGAAGACCCAAGGCTCCACCATCAGCTTACACTGCTTCACAGCTGGGCTTCATCTGGGCACCTCCAAAATCCAAACAAAGAAGAGGAATCTGCAGATTTCTCTATAGCTCTTGCTGAGTGACTTTAGGTAGTGGCTGACCTTGCACCTCCTTAGAGATCCAAGAGCCAGTGTACCCAGTGGTCAGAGTGAGACCATTCAGATTACAACTCTTCACATCCATAAAAGATACACTCAGGGTGCAGACTCAGTGAGCGCCAAAGCCCCACTGAATCAAGTCTTGCCCCATAAGGGTGTCTCCAGCACAGAAGTTCTCCCATAATAGACACAAATGATCCTCACAGACAATTGGCCTGGAGGTCAATTCCTCTCAGTGATACCAACAACATTCAAGGCTTAAGTATAACCAGACTGTGCACACAGCCCATAAAGGGCATATACCAAAAGTGTCCATCTCAGGTAAATTAGGGAGCTGAGCCACTGCCCCATATAGGACACCTAACATATAAAGCCACTCTATCAACTCAGGGAAGCAACAAAAATGCAGAGACAAAGAAACAGGTCACAAATGAAAGAAATGGATGAAAGCAAACTACTAGATATATAGAGTTCAAAACCATGGTTATAAGGTTACTCAATAATCTTCTAGAAACCTCTGAGAAATATAGTGAGACCCTCAAGGATTTGAAAAATGACCAATCAGAAATTAAGCATACACTGACTAAAATAAAAATAATATACAGACATCCAACAGCAGACTAGAGGATCCCAAGAATCAAGTCAAAGATTTGAAATACGAAGAAGCAAAAAACACCAACTGGAAAAGAAAAAAGAAAAAAGAGCCAAAACTGGTTTGCTCAGTGGATAGAGCATCAGCCTACGGACCTGAAAGGTCCCAGGTTCGATTCCAATCAAGGGCATGTACCTTGATTGCAGGCACATCCCCAGTAGGGGATGTACAAGAGGCAGCTGGTTGATGATTCTCTCTCATCGATGTTTCTAACTCTCTATCCCTCTCTCCTCCTCTCTGTAAAAAATCAATAAAATATATTTTTTTAAAAAGAAAAAGAAAAAAGAATCCAATATGAAGATAGTGCAAGGACCCTCTGGGACAACTGCAAGCATATCAGCATCCGAATTATGGGGTGCCAGAAAAAGAGAGAGAGCAAGATGTTGAAAACCTGTTTGAAGAAATAATGACAGAAAACTTCCCCTACGTGGTGAAAGAAATAGACTTTCAAGTCCAGAAAGTACAGAGAACCCCAAACAAGAGAAATCCAAAGACAACCACATCAAGACACATCATAATTAAAATGCCAAAGGCAAAAGACAGAGAGAGAATATTGAAAGCAGCAAGAGAAAAACAGTTAGTTACCTATAAGGAAGTAACCATATGACTGTCAGCTGATTTCTCAACAGAAAATTTTCAAGCCAGAAGGGAGTGGCAAGAAATATTCAAAGTAATGAATAGCAAGAACCTACAACCAAAATTACCCAACAAAGCTGTAATTTAGAATTGAAGGTCAGATAAAGAGCTTCACAGATAAGAAAAAGCTAAAGGAGTTCATCACCACCAAACCAGTATTATATGAAATGCTGAAGGGTATTCTTTAAGAAGAGAAAGAAGAATAAAAAGGAAAGGATAAAAATTATGAACAACAAAGTGACAACAAAAACATATCAACAAGTGAATCTAAAAATCAAGTGAATAGCCGAAACTGGTTTGGCTCAGTGGATAGAGCGTTGGCCTGCGGACTCAAGGGTCTTGGGTTCGATTCCAGTCAAGGGCATGTACCTTGGTTGCGGGCACATCCCCAGCAAGGGGTGTGCAAGAGGCAGCTGATCGATGATTCTCTCTCATCGATGTTTCTAACTCTCTATCCCTCTCTCTTCCTCTCTATAAAAAATCAATAAAATATATTAAAAAATAAAATATTTTAAAAAAATAAAAACAAAGTGAATAAAAAATCTGATGAACAGAATAAACTGGTGAATATAACAGAATCAGAGGCATAGAAAGGGAGTGGACTGATAATTCTCAGGGGAAGGTGCAAGAAGAGACTGGACGAGGACAGTGGAGGAGGTAAGGGCAGGGGAGGAACGGGATGTAAGGAAACTATGGGGGGTAGAGGAACAACTGTAATAATATGAACAATAAAGATTTATTTAAAAACATTTTTAAGTTAAAAATAAACACAATAAACTAAGAACAGAAGGAAACTAGTTAAACATAATGAAAGCTAGTATGTATGAAAAACTCAGTGAACATCATACTTAATAGTGAAAGACTGAAATCTTCTTCTAAAATCAAAAATATGAAACAGCCTGGCCAATTTGACTCAGTGAAGGGAGCAATGGCCTATGGACTAAAGGGTCCCAGGTTCAATTCCGGTCAAGGGCAGGTGCTAAGGTTGCAGGCTTGATCCCCAGTTGGGGGCATACAGGAGGCAGCCAACCGGTGATTCTCTCTCATCATTGATGTTTCTATCACTTTCCCTCTCCCTTCCTCTCTGAAAACCATAACAATATTTTTAAAAAATATATGAAACAATGCCCACTTTTATCATTTTTATTCAACATAATACCTTAGGATGTTACTTTATTTGGAAATGTTGACTTTACAGAAGTAATCATGTTAAAATCACATCAACAGTTTGGGCCCTAATACATTATGACTAGTGTTCTTATAAAAACGACAGATTCGCCTGGCCAGCGTGGCTCGGTGATTGAGTGTCAACCTATGAATGAACCCAGAGGTCATGGTTCAATTCCCAGTCAGGGCACATGCTGGGTTGCACAATCCCCAGTGTGGTGCATGCAGGAGGCAGCCAACCAGTAATTCTCTCTCATCATTGATGTTTCTATCTATCTCTCTTCCTCCCACTTCTTCTCTGAAATCAATAAAAATATATTTTAAAATAATAGATAAATAAATAAATAAACAGCAAATTGAATACAGAAATAGGCTTACACAGAGGGAAGATGATGTGAAAACACATAGGAGAACATGTAAGCATGGAAGATTGCAGTGACACATCAAAAAACCAAGTATTGTCTGAAGAAGATAGGAAAAAGACATGGAGCAACCCTTCCCTAATGCCTTGAGGAAGCATGGCCCAGAAGGCACTTGATTTACAGAAAATGTGAACAGATTAAACAATCAAACCAAAAAGCAGAGATTGTCAGAACAGATGAAAAATCAAGATCTGCTATGTTCTAAAAATTTGTTTTATCCTCCCCCCACCACAAAAAAAATTCTCTATGTTAAAATCCTACCTTCCAAAGTAATCACATTAGGAAGTGGGGCTTTTGGGAGGTAATAAGATCATGAGCCCTCAAGAATGGGGTTAGTGCTCTTATATAAGAAGCTCCAAAGAAACCCCTTCCACCTTGTGAGGAAAGACACAGAGAAAAGATAGCCATCTATAAATCAGGAAGCCCTCAAGAGACACTGAATCTGTCAGTACCATGATCCTGGATTTCCCAGCCTCCGGGTTATAAAAAACAAGAGGTCTGGTACATGAAATTTGTGTACTTGGGGGCAGGGGGGCTTCAACCAAGAGTACAAGAGGGTGCAGGCCAGCCCAAGGGACCCCATTGGTGCACAATCAGGGCCGAGGAAGGATGCAGGAGGATGGCCACCCAGAGAGGGACCGCAGGAGGATTCCAGGACATGTCCAGCCTGTCTCACTCAGTCCTAATCAGCGGGACTCCAGCAGCAAGCTAATCTACCAGTCAGAGAATCTGCCCCCTGGTGGTCAATGCACAACCTAGCAATCAGTTGAGTGGCCTTAGCATATTAACATATTACATTTTGATTGGTTGGCCAACCGAACACTTAGCATAGTAGGGTTTATTATATACTAGAGGCCTGGTGCATGAAAATTCATGCACTGAGCAGGTGGTCCCTCAGCCCACCCCCTCTCACAGTCCGGAGCCCTCAGGGGTGGGAGGCGACCCAGTGATCAGGGCAAGGCAACACCCCCATCACACCTCCACTGCTGCCACTGCCGAGAGCACAAGCCTTGGCAGTAGTTACCTGAGGTTACCTAAGCCTAAGATGGCCCTGAGAGGCTGGTCAGTCGCCATCCAAGGCTTGCCTGCATCTCGAGTGTCTGCTGGGCAGCCACCATCCAAGGCTTGCCTGCACCTCAGGCCAGCCCTGGGCTGCTAAAAAATTGAAGGGTGTGGGGGACTCTGAAGGCAGTCAATTAGCATATTCCCTCCTTATTAGATAGGAATTGTGTCTTGTTTTTAAGTCACCCAGTCTACGGTATCTTGCTATAGCAGCCCAAACAGATGAGGACAAGATCCAACTATATGCTCTCAACAAGAGACACACTTGTGCCCTAACTGGTTTGGCTCATTGGTTCAGTGTCAGCCCACAGACTAAAGGATCACGGGTTCAATTCCAATCAATGGCACATGTGGAGGGTCAATCTCCGGCCCCAGTCTGAGCACATTCAGGAGGCAAGCAATCAATGTGTCTCTCTCATATAGATGTTACTCTCTCTCTCTAAAAAAGAAACTCAATGAAAAAAAATATCCTAGGGTGAGGATTAACAAAAAGAGTGAGACAGGAAAAGATTTGGGATTCAAAGAAATGCATAGGTTCAAAAAAAATGAAAAAATATATACCAGGCAAATGGCAACACAGTATTTGTATAAATATCAGACAAATAGGCTTAAGAGTCCTGCCAGGTGGCTCAGTTGATTATAGCACTGTCCCAATATGCCAAGGTTGCAGGTTTGATTTCTGGTCAGGGTACATACTAGACACAACCAATGAATGCATAAATAAGTGGGACACAAATGTATTTCCCTTCCTCTCTCTCTCACTCTCTCTCTAAAAATAACTAATTTTTAAATAGGCTTTAGAAGGAAAAAATGCTAGCAGAGACAATAAGGGAAAATCCCTGAAAAAAAAGGCTTACTTCATCAGGAAGCTATACCAATTACAAATATGCATATACCTAATACAGGAACATAAAATACATTAAGCAAAAACTGACAAAAGAGAGGGGAAAAGATGATAATTCAACAATGATAGTTCAATGCTTCAAAACCCCAGTCTCATAATGCATAAAACAACTAAAAGAAAATCAGCAAGAATACAGAATGTTTGAATAATACTATCTATCAACTCAACCTAATGGACATTTACCTCCACCAAAACAACAGAACATACATTCTTCTCAAATACATGAAATATTCTCCAAGAAAGTTCATACACTAGGCCTTAAAATAAACCTCAATAAACTTACAAGAGATGAAATTACATAAAGGCTGACAAAGATTTTTAAATAAAACTCTCTGTAGCCTGAAAATTATCATGGAAGGAAATAAAGAGAGGTTTCCTTCAAAAGCCGTAAAGATTGTATTTGAAAGTCAATATATTTGGCCTCTTGAACTAAAGTAAATAATTTTTGTGTTTGCCTCCCTGACAAAGTTTATATAAAGTTACAAAAAGAAATTAACAGTCAGTTTGAAATTGAATTGCCAGGGCCCAGAGCAAAGAATATCCTTACATGATATTATCTTACAATGTCATTATAATTTTTGATCCTTTACAATAGCATATTATTATCCCAAAAAAAAAAACCTTACAAACTAATTCTCTGAATGTTTGGCAGCAATTTAAAAAAGGACATGAAGGTCAGATAAAGAGCTTCACAGACAAGAAAAAGCTAAAGGAGTTCATAACCACCAAACCAGGATTATATGAAATGCTGAAGGGTATTATTTAAGAAGAGGAAGAAAAAGAAAAAGGTAAAGATAAAAAGCATGAACAACAAAGGGTCAACAAATATGTATCAATCAACAAGTAAATCTAAAAATCAAGTGAATAAAAAATCTGAAGAACAGAATGGACTGAAGAATATAACAGAATCAGGGACATAGGAAGAAAATGGACTGACAATTCTCAGGGAGAAGGGGGTGTTAGAGGTGCGGGAAGAGATTGAACAAAAATCTTATACCTATGATGAAGACAGTGGCGGGGGGTAAGGGCATGGGGTGGGGTGGAGAATCAAGTGAAGGGGAGCTATGGGGAGAAAAAAAGGAACACCTGAACAATAAAGATTTATTTTTAAAATAGTAATAATAAAAAAATTAAAAAAGAAGGATCTCTTAACCATTGAGACAGCATGGGGGGACCTGCAGAGTACTATGCTAAGTGAAATAAGCCAGTCAGAGAAAGACAAGTATCACATGATCTCAGACTTATGTGGAATGTAATTAACAAAATAAACTGATGAACAGGGTGGATCCAGAGACATGGAAGCATGGAACAAAGTGCAGAATCTCTGAGGGAAGGTAGGGGAGGGTGTGTAAGTGGGAGGTAATCAACAAAAGACCTTGTATGCATATATGCATGCCCCATGGACACAGACAATAGGGTGCTGAAGGCCTGAAGTGGGGAGCAGGGGCAGGATGGAGGGAGTCAATGTGGGGAAAAGGAGGACATATGTAATACTTTCAACAATAAAGATTTTTTTTTAATAAATTTTTTAAAAACACTTCTTTTTATTTTAAAAACATGGTGATATGGTCTCTGCTGTGCCTTTAGGTCAATATCTACTGCTATTAAATTTTTTTTAAAAAGGGGAGAATCCAAGATGGCTGCATAGGTGAACACCTAGCCGCAGCCGCACACAACAATTTCAATAAAATACAACTAAAATATAAAATGGACATTACCCAGAACTACAGGAAAGTCGACTGACTGGAAATTCTACAACAAGAAGCAAGGAGAAAACCAGAAGGAAGCCCGGAGGAGCTGTAAAAGCCTAAGGTACGGAGACATGCGGCGCGCGGAGAGGACGGAGCCGGAGTGCCTGGCTGGCGTTCCCTAGCAGGAAGGAGATAAAAGCTCCGACTGTGCTGGGCCCCAGTTCCGACTGCTCTGAACCCCAGTTCTAGGCCAGACCCCGGGGACCCAGGCTCATCCATAGGGAGCTGGGCTGTAAGGCGGAACCCCGGGGGAGCGGCGAAAGGAGATCCCTGAGGCACGCACATTGCGTGCAGAGAAGGGACGGTTGGCTATGCCGCAGGATTGCCCCGGCGGGAAGGAGACAAAAGCTCCGGACTGCTCTGAACGCCACCTCCAACTCCACTTCCAACTGAACTGAACTCCAATACCGGGCTCATTGGGGAGAGCCTAGACTGTTTGGTAGCAGGCGAAAATCGAGGGCACCTTTCTCTCAGAGGTGCTTGCAGCGAGTACTGAAGGACCCTGGGGATTACTGAGACTCAGGAACCGCATAGGATGCGGCTGACGGAAGCCAGGGCTGTAGGCTCCACCCTGAAACCCCGCCCCATCAGGGAAGCTGCGAAAATGCCGAGACAACGAAATAGATCACAAATGAAAGAAATGGACAAAAAGCGACTGGATATAGAGTTCAAAACCACACTTATAAGGTTTTTCAAGAATTTCCTAGAAAAGGTCGATAAGATCTATGAGGATATGAAAAGGGATCAACTAGAATTAATAAGGAATCAACAAGAAATGATAAGGGATCAACAAGAAATAAAGAATACATTGTCTGAAATAAAAAAATATTACACAGAGTCCTAAAAACAGAATGGAAGATCGCAAGAATCAAGTCAAAGATTTGGAACATAAAGAGCCAGAAGACACTCCTCCACAGAAGCTAGAAGGCAAGATAATCCAGAAAATTGAAGATAATGTAAGAAACCTCTGGGACAACTTCAAGCGAACCAACATCAGAATTATGGGGGTCCCAGAAGATGAGAGAGAGCAAGATATCCAAAACATACTGAAAGAAATAGTGACAGAAAACTTCCCCCACCTGGTGAAAGAATTAGACTTACAAGTCCAGGAAGCACACAGAACTCCAAACAAAAGGAATCCAAAGAGGACCACACCAAGACAAATCATAATTAAAATTCCAAGAGCAAAAGGCAAAGAATATTAAAAGCAGCAAGAGCAAAGAAGGTAGTTACCTATAAAGGAGCACCTATACGATTGTCAGCTGATTTCTCAACAGAAACCATGCAGGCCAGATGGGAATGGCAAGAAATATTCAAGGTGATGAATAGTAAGAACCTACAGCCAAAGATAATATACCCAGCAAAGCTATCACTCAGAATCGAAGGCCAGATAGAGCTTCACAAATAAAAAAAAGCTAAAGGAGTTCATCAACACCAAACCAGAATTGTATGAATTGCTGAAGGGGGTTCTTTCAGAAGAGAAAGTAAATAAAGAGAAAAATTATGAACAACAAATATGTAACTATCAACAAGTGAATCTAAAAACCAAGGAAATTTAAAAAAAAATCTGATGAACAATATTAACTGTTGAATATAATAGAATCAGAGGTATGGAAGGGGAGTGAACTGACGATTCTTGGGGAAAAGGGGAGAGGGGGATGTGAGAAGAGACTAAACATAAACTGTGCACCTATGGATGAGGACAATGCGGGGTGGGAAACGGCAGAGGGTGGGATGGGAACCTGGTGGAAGAGAGCAATGGAGGGGGCGGGGGGGGAGGGGGAAAGGAACATTTGTAATAATATGAACAATAAAAATTTATGTAAAAAAAATTTTTTTTTAATTTTTTATCTTCTAACAATGTCATTACTGGACATGATAGTACTAACACAGATAACAGCCTGAAAATCAGTAACTTTGAAATATAAATCACATGTGGTAAATTCTATAATAAAAGCCAAACAATTACCACTTTAAGCTGAGATGATAATTTGGGAAAGAACAGAAAATATGAGATATACTGCCAGAAAATAAAAGACAATATTAAAGAAATAATAGACTGACATCCTCAAAGAACCTGCTCCCACCACTTAAAAAGCATTCATACAGAAAAATAAGACTTGAATTATATAAACTTTGAAGTATGCAAAGTTTTTAGAATATTTCTCCCATAAAGCAAAGCAACCTGGTTTGTGCAAATTCTCAGAAAATGTTGGTTAATTTCATTAAAAAAATGATTCCTCTACTTCTAGTATTCCATCTCTCAAATTAAATATGACTTTTGACATGTTCATAATAATCTTTGGAGAAACTAAGTCTATAAATTGAGTTAATAGTTATTCTGAGGCTCAAAGCATAATCACTGCATATTTGTCATGACAATTTATCCCTTGTATGGTAGAGTAACCCTAGGAGGTATATAAACTTCTATGGAGTCACCAATGTATTTTTATATTTCCTAAAGATAGGGGAGAATAAGACCATGTACTCTGACATAAATGTAAGAATTCCAATTATCCTTCTAATTTGTGTGGTCTCTTGCCAAAACCGGTTTGGCTCACTGGATAGAGCATCGGTCTGCGGACTGAAAGGTCCCGGGTTCAATTCCGGTCAAGGGCATGTACCTTGGTTGCGGGCACATCCCCAGTAGGAGGTGTGCAAGAGGCAGCTGATTGATGATTCTCTCTCATCGATGTTTCTAGCTCTCTGTCCCTCTCTCTTCCTCTCTGTAGAAAATCAATAAAATATATTTAAAATAATAATAATTTGTGTGATCTCCCAATAATTGTAAATTTTACCTTGCTGTTATCATTTTTTATTCATTTGCTATTCTAAAAAAGAAAACCCAATACCCTTTTGTCAAACAACAACTTTCTAATCATTTACTGATGTCCAACCCTCATATGTTCTAACTTTCTTCTGATAATAATCACAATCAGAATCCTCCATATATAAGTCCAGTATATTCACATTTCATTAATACTATGACTATAGAACCCCAATTGATTAATGGAGCATCTTTTTCACTACAGATGACAAATGATAAATCAAGCATTATAATAAGTCTATATGTAACGCATGCACTATCAGCTAAAGCTTATCAAGATGTCCCAAATGCACAAATACAAGGAATTAAGGTAACTTATAATTACAGAAAGAGAGCTTGTAAGGAAGCTTGGAGGCCACTGAATCTAATCCTTGTATTTTAAAGTTTGTTTTAATTGAGATCCAAAGGGAACAAATCCATCACCCATTATCACACTATTTACACATAGTATAAGCCCATCCTAGACACATACACATGTATCTTACCTTTCTGATGATGTCTTAGAAGTGACAGGACGCCCACGAACACCTTTTTTACTTTTACAGTCTAGAGAAAGGACGTTGTTTCTTCGGCTTCTTTCCCACTATGGAAAAAAAAATGGAGTTTAGTAATAAACATAGCAATCCTATATAATAAAACCCTAAAATGCACATTGACCCAACAGCTGAACAACCAGTTGCTATGATGTACACTGACCACCAGGGCACAGACGCTCAATGCAGGAGCTGCCCCCTAGTGGTCAGTGTGCTCCCACAGGGGGAGCACTGCTCAGCCAGAAGCTGGGCTCATGGCTGGCAAGTGCAACGGCTGTGGCAGGAGACTCTCCAGCCTATCCTGCAGGCAGACAGTAAGGATTGAGGGGCACTGAAACCGGTTTGGCTCACTGGTAGAGCATCGGTCTGTGGACTGAAGGATCCCAGGTTCGATTCCGATCAAGATATGTACATTGGTTGCGGGCACATCCCCAATGGGGGATGTGCAGGAGGCAGCTGGTGGATGTTTCTCTCTCATCGACGTTTCTAGCTCTCTATCCCTTTCTCCTCCTCTCTGTAAAAAAATCAATAAAATATATTTTTTTTTAAAGGATTGAGGGGTCCCAGACTGCAAGGGGGCGCAGGGTGGGCTGAGTGACCCTCCTCCTCTAGTGCATGAATTCATGCACTGGGTCTCTAGTATGATAATAAAAAGTCACTTAAATGTTTGTTTTGTTTAGAAGTTCAAAATAAACAGTCAAATTCATAGCTATTCACAAAGAGATGAAAATGCAATCTATAAAACAATTGGCTCTTTTGCTAGTAGAGAAATATAAATCCACCAAAAAGTAGTAGAAATAAATGTTAACAAGTTCAAGGTAGCTTTAGTTAGAAAATCAACATTTTGAAATTCTAGAGCTTATATTGTATAACTATGAAAATTTCTGCCTTTGTCTAAAGGAAATAATAAAAATTATTACATGGGAAGTTAAATAGTGCCTATGATTCTGAATTACCCGAGATTATAACATTTGGAAGGGATTAAAACTGTTTTCCTATGAATTGCTGCATGGAAATTTTTAAGGAAGAATCTATATCTTATTGACAGAAGTAGGGTGTTTTGTTGTTTTTTTTTAAGAGAATTACTTTATTTTAATTTTTTAATTGATTTCATAGATGAAGGGAGAGGAAGAGACAGAAACATCAATGATGAGAATCAATGATCGGCTGACTCCTGTATTACCCACACTGGGGATCAAGCCTGCAACCCACGCATGGAATTGAACTGCAACCTCCAGGTTCAAAGACTGATGCTCAACTACAGAGCCACTCTGAATTGGCCTGAGTTTAGATTTAATCTGACCATAAATAAAAGTTGAAAATGATTTATTTAAGCTGAAACCGGTTTGGCTCAATGGATAGAGCATTGGTCTGTAGACTGAAAGGTCCTAGGTTTGATTCCAGTCAAGGGCATGTACCTTGGTTGCGGGCACATCCCCGGTGGGGGGTGTGCAAGAGGCAGCTGGTCGATGTTTCTCTCTAATCGATGTTTCTAGTTTTCCATCCCTCTCCCTTCCTCTCTGTGGAAAATCAATAAAATATATTTTTTAAATTATTTATTTAATATACAGTGTGAATCTAGACAAATTATTTATCTTATTTCTATGCATTAGTCTCCTGTTTGAAAACAAATGTAATATTAGCTTATCTCAAAATGATGCAAAATGATTATATATATAGTAAATTTAAAACACTCTCTTCTCCGAAGAGATATTTGTACAGCCATATTCATAACAGCATTGTTCACAACAGCTAAAAGGTGGAAGCAAATCAACTGTCCCATCAATGGATGAATTGATAATCAAAATGTAGTCTACACATACAATGAAATATTATTTGCCATTGAAAGGAAAGGAAATTCTGACATGTTACAACATGGACGAAACTTGATGATTATAAAATAATAGAAAAAAACATTTTGGTCTCTGCCTCCAGCTCTTGGCATAGAGCTTCTAAAGACCCTTGAAAATTGCCTAAGCAATAAGAGAACAAAGTGCATAGTACACGTCAGCAACAACAAAACTTTTATTTTCCAAAAATACAATATATATACACACCAATTTGTATTCCACAATAAATTCAATATACTACAACATAAAATAAAATATATAGCCGAAACCGGTTTGGCTCAGCAGTAGAGCGTCAGTCTGCAGACTGAAAGGTCCCAGGTTCAATTCCGGCCAAGGGCATGTACGTTAGTTGCGGGCACATCCCCAGTAGTGGGTGTGCAAGAGGCAGCTGGTCGATGTTTCTCTCTCATTAACGTTTCTAGCTGTCTATCTCTCTCCCTTCCTCTCTGTGAAAAATCAATAAAATATATTAAAAATAATAATTAAAATATATATATATATATAAATGCAGAGACAAAATTTTCTTAAAATAATAGTTTTTGCCCAGTTGAAGTGGCTCAATTTGTTTAGCGTAGTCCTTCACACCAAAGGGTTGCAGTTCAATTCCAAATCAGGACATATACCTGGGTTGCAGGTTCAATCCCCAGTCAGGGCATGTACAGAGGCAACCAATCAATGTTTCTCTCTCACATTGATGTTTCTTTCTTTCTCTCTCTCTCTCTCTCTCTCTCTCTCTCTCTCTCTCTCTCTCTCTCTCTCTCTCTCTCTTCCCCTTTCTAAGTATGTCCTAGGGTAGGAATTTAAAAGATAATAATAATTTTTATCTTCCTATTAAATTGACAACAATCTTACTGTATGTTAACACCCCGTGCTAGTCAGTTTGTAGAAAATAGAAACTCTCATTGGTGGCAATATAAATTAGTGTAAATTGTCTGTGTGACGATTTTGCAATTTATTAAAGTTTAATATAAAAATTCCTTAGATCCAGTAATCCCACTTAAAAATGGTTCCCTATATATGAAAAATGATGTTCACTGCAACATTGTCTCTATTAATAAAACTGGAAAGAAAGAAAAAATCAAGTGGGGGGTGCAGGAGGCAGCCAATCCATGTCTTTCTTTCATCAATGTTTCTATTTATCCCTCTTCCTCTCTCTCTAAAATCAATTTTTAAAAAACATATTTAAAAAATTTGTTCCACTCTCCAGCTCTCCCAACAAAAGGACTTTTTTAAAAATGAAAATAATTTGTGTGAGGCAAGAGAAAAATAATACATAAAAAGGTATATCTCATTATGAGAATCTGCAATAATGCTTAATACTGATAAAATTAAAGTTCCAATTTATAATCCAAATATCTTTTGGAAAAACAACTGTGTTACCCTTTAAGATAAACCCTCTCAAATCTATAAAATGAGAATAAAAGAGCATCTAATTCTAATAAGCTTAATGTTCTCATATATTTAAAATAATTTCTTTTACAATGATATTTGCATCTGATGAAGAAAAATAATGCATAATAAGGTGTATTTATATTTAAACGAAAGACCTTAACCTCAAAGCATCAGTTCAACATATACCTGAAATAAACTAATTTAAAACCTACAAAAAAACAAATAACAAAAAAATACAAAAGGACATATAAGAAAATAAAAAATTCAGTTTCCCTAAAATGTTTTAAAGACAACAATAACACTATATACTTAGAAGAACTAGGTTTTTATTTACCCCCTGCAAAGGGAGATCCCACCGTTCTGAGCTTCTGAGTTTGGACAGTGGTGGTTTCACACGGGCATCTTCTGGTTTTGCATCTAATATCTTTGTTATCTGAAACCAGAATGAGAAAATAATCAATTTAATTAAAATATAAATAAAAGCTGGATTAGCCAGGACCAGTTTGGCTCAATGGATAAGCGTAGGCTTGGGGACTGAAGGGTCCCGAGTTCAATTCTAGTCAAGGGCATGTACCTTGGTTGCGGGCATATCCCCAGTAGGGGGTGTGCAAGAGGCAGCTGATAGATGACTCTCTCTCATGGATGTTTCTAACTCTCTATCTCTCTCCCTTCCTCTCTGTACAAAACCAATAAAATATATTAAAAAAAAAAAAAAGCTGGATTAGCTAACAGAACCATTATCCTGCATTAATATTTTGCTATTAGTTGTAAAGAGTTTTAAACTAGTCCTTAATTTATATGCAGTTAAATATAATTTTATTTTTAAAAGCCTCTCATTCAATATAAATGAAGTATCATAATAGCTCCATAAATGTTCTCTTACCTATAGTCTCTTCCCCTTCTAATCTTCCAAAGGTTATCCTCATAGTTCTCTAATACACCAATCCAAGAATGGCTACAATACTTAAAACTATAATAATGAAACCCGTTACTTATAAATAAAATTCTTAACAATCTAGGCTTTCACATCACTCACACATAAACACAACCATCTTCAAGCATATCTCAAGAACTTTGTATGAACTACTTCCTCAATCTAGAATTGGGAAGAGACTGAACATAAACTGTGCACCTATGAATGAGGACAATGGGGGGTGGGGAAAGGGCAGAGGGTGGGGTGTGAACCTGGTGGAGGAGAGCAATGGGGGGGTGGGGAGGAACATTTGTAATAATATGAACAATAAAAATTTATTTTAAAAAAATTATGAAAAAAAATAAAAAAATAAAAAATAAATAAAAATAAATTATGATCAACAAATGCATATATATCAACAAGTGAATTTAAAAATCAAGTGAATTAAAAATCTGAGAAACAGAATAAACTGGTGAATATAATAGAATCAGAGGCAAAAAAGAGGAATGGATTTATAATTATCAGGGGGAAAAGGGTGTGGGGGTGCAGGAAGAGACTGGACTAAAATCGTATACCTATGGATGAGGACAATGCAGGGGGGGAGGGTAAAGGGCAGAAGGTGGGGTGGGAACCGGGTGGAAGGGAGCTATGGGGGGGAAAGGAGAAACAATTGTAATAATCTGAGCAATAAAGATTTATTAAATTTAAAATAATAATAAAATTTTAAAAAATAAAATAAAATATATCATTGGAATTTACATAAACTAAATCATGTATCTTGTGACTACACTATAGTCCATTTGAGTATGGTTACCCTTAACAGTGACTTGTGTCCTTTCCATTTGAGTATGGTTACCCTTAACAGTGACTTGTATCCTTTTAACCACTTCTCAAATGTCTTATTATATTTTCTATTTTAGAGGCTAAGCCACATTCTCTTCTCCTAAAAATTAACTGGAATGCTATTTGACTGTGGGCTGTCTCGTCTAAATATCAGAATGATTCATAATTTGACCCTAATCAAAGATTAGTCATGTCCAAAGATTTAAAAGCTATTATAGTAGAAGCACCTAAATATATTTTTTCTAAAAAAAGCTCCTGGAGATTTTTAGGGGAGAGATGGACAAGCAATACAGTCATAGTAGGGGACTTGACCACTCCACTGACATCATTAGATACATCTTCCAGACAAAAAAAAAATTCAACAAGGAAACAGCTACCTTACATGGCATACCAGATCAGATGGATTTCATTAACATTTATAGAACATTTACCACAAAGCTACACAATATGCATTCTTCCCAAGTGCATACAATACATTCTCAAAGACAGACTACATGTTAGGACACAAAATAAGTCGCCACAAGTTCAAGAAGACTGAACTCATATCAAGCATCTTCTTGGATCACAATGGCATAAAACTAGAAATCAGCAATAAAAGCACTGAAAAACATTAAACACGTGGAGGCTAAACAACATGTTACTAAACAATGAATGTGTTAACAATGAAATCCAGGAAGAAATCAAAGATAACTTTAAAAACATGAAAATGACCACCGTCCTCAGTTCACACATCCAGCGAGAAATGAGACATAAGTTGAAGTACATCCATGACCTGGAGTGAAACCAAACATGAGTTTTGAAGACTGGGCCTTGTGAAATTATCAGCTAGGACACGGCTAACTTCTGACACTGTTGCAGCCAAGAGATCATGGACACTTGCCAGCCAAAGTTACAGGCCCTACACTCACTCAAGGAACACCACCTCTAGAGAGCATCGCCACCTCCTTCTGTGACCAGGCCTCATGGTCCCTCTGACAGAGAGCAAGGATCTCTTGGCTCTAAATCAGTGGTTCTCAACCTTTCTAATACCTCGACCCTTTAATAGAGTTCCTCATGTTGTGACCCCCAATCATAAAATTATTTTTGTTGCTACTTCATACTGTAATTTTCCTACTGTTAATGAATGCTAATGTAAATATCTGTGTTTTCCGATGGTCTTAGGCGACCCTGCTAGCAGTTCCCAACCTGTGGGTAACGACCACTGCTGTAAAGCCATATGTAAAAACATATGTAAGAAATGTTTTCATAAAAACTACGTAACTTAATTTTCACAATATCCTGTTATACATAATCCTATATAATAAAAGCTTCATAGGCTAAGTGTCCAACAGTTCGTTCAACCATTCAATAAGTCGCTATGACGCTCACAAACCGGTAGGTTAGCTTGCTGTTGGGGTCTGGCCAATCAGGACTAGGCAAGACAGGCCGGACATGCCCTGGAGCCCTCCTGTGGCACCTCCCTGGCCTAATTGTGCACCAGTGGGGTCCCTTGGCCTGGCCTGCACCTTCTCACAATCTGGGATCCCTCAGGGGATGTCAGAGAGCCAGTTTCGGCCAGATCCCTACAGGCCATGATTGTGAGGAATTTCTATGCACCAGGTTTCTACTTATTTTTTTTATATATATTTTATTGATATTTTACAGAGAGGAGGAAGGGAGAGAGATAGAGAGTCAGAAACGTCGATGAGAGAGAAACATCAACCAGCCACCTCTTGCACACCCCCTACCGGGGATGTGCCCGCAACCAATGCACATGCCCTTGACCGGAATTGAACCTGGGACCTTTCAGTCCGCAGACTGACACTCTACCACTGAGCCAAATAGGTTTCAGCCAGGTTCCTACTTATTAATAATGAACTACAACATTCGATAATGACAGATTACGATAATCATGTTGCATTCATTTCCCTTATGCACCTTACATGCAGGCACACCAATTCTTTTCACTAATACTAGCAGTCAATATTTTAGTAGCTGACTGCCACATCATTAGTCTTGTACTGACCTGTTTAGTATGCGCAAGAGGAAACATTTTGTTTTCGGAGAACAAGAAAAATAGATTCATATTATACTTATTAATTTGTGCAGTTATTCAGTGTCTGGTAAGTTAATGTTCAAGATAATATATTAATTTTTATTAAAATGTTCTATTATTTTATGTTAACGACTACTCACCTATTTCAACCCTCTGTATCCAGCATGTCTCTATCAAAATAAACCTTCGTTTCTATGAAAATTGAAGCTTTTGTTTCTTTTGTGGCCCACATAAACTCAAACCTTGCTTATTTGGCCCATGTTAGCCTCTGAGTTTGACTTGCTTGCTCTAAAGGTTACAGCAGTAGTTCCCCGTGGCAAATGTCTTACTCTTACTGAGTATTCTAGTTATTGTCTTTCAGTGTCTAATAACTACAATATTAATTGTTCTGATAATGTCACCTTCCCTTATAGTAACAGACATACTAAGCTGCTGGCTGGTTGGTTTATGTCACATAAACTATTTATCCCTGCTAACAGCACCAGGGGCCCTGTTCCTTAGGATGACTGACTGTCTTTATGCCTCAGAAACATCACAGGGTCTGAACTAAAAGAGACTTTCTCAAGGCCATGGCACCGGACTGCAATGAGTATCTCCACCTGTGGAGCCCTGCTGACTATATTGCTTTGTTAAGCTGGCATTGCTAGGCTCCCTTAATGTAGAAGTGAGCGGCTGGCTTGTAGGTGGTAAAAGCCCTTCATGCCACATCCAGGACCATACATGGGATAAGTCAAGAGCTGAGCCAGGTCAGAGGCTATTCTAGAAAATCAGGCAGCAACAGATTATTTGCTGCTGCAGCATAACCACAATTGTGAGGAATTTAAAGGAATGTGCTGTTTTAATATTTCTGACAATTCTCAGTTGATAGAAAACATATCTAAGATCCTGCACTTGGTGAATTCCAACTCTGGGAACTGCTTTCAAGGCAGAAGCAGATGCAAATAATTTTATAGATACAAGTTGATAGAAATAGCAGTGTGGAAATGTTAGGGGCAAAAACAGAATATTGGGGACAAGCTATGATTATAAGAAATATTAATCATGCTCTGTTAACCATGATTGCCTTATGTTGGTTAAAGAAAGGGCATTCTGACCTGGCTGAGACTTGTAAGCCCCCAAGACTTGGGAATCAATCTTGGACCTAGGAGTCAATCTTGGAACCATTCTCATTCAAGAACTGCCTACTATGAAAAGACTAGAGGCCCAATGCACAAAATTCGTGCAAAAATAGGCCTTCCTTCCCCAGCTCTGGCACCAGCTTCCCTCTGGCACCCAGGACCCAGATTTTCCTTGCAGCCGCGGCTTCATCCAGAAGATCATCTGGAAGGATGTCTGGAAAGACATCCAGTCTAATTAGCCTATTATGCTTTTATTATGAAAATATTAACCATCCTGTTGCCCAAACAATGGAGTCCCACCCCATTCTACTTCCCCATGCCTGTGATCCCTACTTCTCCATGTTATCCTTGTCCTACCCTACATAAGCATCTGATTTATGGAGAATTACAGAGCAGATTTTTTTTAAACACATTTTTATTGATTTCAGAGAGGAAGGGAAAGGGAAAAAAGGATAGAAACATCAATGATGAGAAAGAACCATTGATTGGCTGCCTCCTGCAATCTGGGCATGTGCCCTTGACCAGAATTGAACCTGGGAACTATCAGTCTGCAGGCCGGCACTGTATCCACTCAGCCAAACAGGCTAGGGCTGCAGAGCAGATTTTTGTGGATGACCTGCTGCTCTCCCATACTGCTGGCAGTATTGGAATAAACACGCATGCATTTAAGATTTTTAAAAAAATGAAAATGAGAAACCACCCAAAATCTGTGGAACACAGGGAAAGCAGTCCTAAAACGGAAATTCATAGCATTCCAGGCCTATCTCAATAAACAAGAAAAAGCTCAAATGAACAGTCTAACTTTTCACTTATAGGAACCTGAAAAAGAACAACAAACAAAGCCCAGAGTTTAAGTAGAAAGAAGGAAATAATAAATATCAGAGCAGAAATAAATTAAGCAAAATCTAAAAGAAACAATCCAAAAGGTCAATGAAACCAAGAGTTGGTTCTTTGAAAAGATAAAAGATTGATAAACCATTAGCCAGACTCATCAAGAAACAAACAGAGAACCCACAAAGTAACAAGTGACATCACAGAAATACAAAGGATTGTAAGTAAATACTATGAACAACTATATGCCAACAAATTGGACAACCTTGATGAAATGCAAAAAAATCCATGTACAGAAAAAAATATGGAAGAATATACACAACTATCTTTATTAGTGATTATCTCTGAAAGTTAAGAAGTGATTTTTATTTTCATTTTTTTGTTTTCTTAAGTTTCCAAATCCATCCAGTTATTAAAGGCAAAGAAAAGAAAAAACATTTAAAGCTCCAGAAAAATCTATCTTTCAGCTTCCTTTTCAATATAATTAAGTCTCTCACTCTAATACTGTATATGAATGACAAGTAGATTTTGGGTACAACTAACTACTGTCAATTTTTTCTATACTCAATTTTTTCTTAATCTTTAGCCAGTCAAAAATATGTAAGCCTTTTTGCAACAATCTAACCTTTTCTTAGACAAATTTTAATCATAGTCTCAACTGTGCACAATTAACAAAGATTCCAAGGTATTAATGATTCAACAAAGCATATTATACAATTCCATTACAAGAATCAAAATGAACTTCTAATATGTAAGTATTTTTAATAGTCTCATTATACTTTAAAGACTGAAATTTAATCTTCTAAGGCAAAATGGGTTCTAAATTCCTTTCCCTTCAAATATTATTTACATTGATAGAACTCTAATAACTTCCCAAAAACAAAATTCAAGAACCTTTATTTTTATTAATTAATATTCAGATGTAAAACTACACTAGCCATTTAGCAAATCAATTCATAGTTATTTTGAGGCTCATCTCAAACTTAATTCATTTTAATACATCCTCAAAAAGAGAATGCTCTCAAAAGCAGGTAACCCAGGAAAAAAATATATGCTGGATTATATTGAAACTAACACATTGTTAACACATACTTTTTTTTATTATTGATTTGAGATGAGAAACATCAATTTGTTGTCCCATTTACTTATACATTCATTCATGCTTTTTGTATGTGCCCTAACAAGAGATCCACCCCACTACCTTGGCGTATTGTGACAACACTATAACCAACTGAGCTCCTGGCCACTGGCTAACATATACTCTTCAAACTATTCAGGCTGAACTGGTCTTGGCCATGTTCTAAATATAGAACTTGAGAATCTTAATCACGTAATTGCTCAGATACTACATAAATATAAATCTATTCTTTGACGAAAATTGGAGGTCCGCCCACAGATACAGCTATGACTTACCAAGGAAAAATTTAAGACTTGTTTTCAGTGTTCAAAATAAAATATCAAGGGGTGTAGGGTGTTGGGTGGAGGTAGAAGACAGCATAGAGGGGATAAATGGTGATGGGGAAAAAAATTAAACTAAATTTGTTTTCAAAATAGAGTATCAAGTTTCCCATGTACAAATCCAAAGACTACGGATCTCTCATTATCAGAATTTAAAGTATTCATACTCTTACTCCACATCTATCCAGAGATCATTCTTTTTTTTTTTTTAATATATCTTTATTGATTTTTTACAGAGAGGAAGGGAGAGAGATAGAGAGCTAGAAACGTCAATGAGAGAGAAATATCGACCAGCCACCTCTTGCACACCCCCTACCAGAGATGTGCCCGCAACCAATGTACATGCCCCTGACCGGAATCGAACCTGGGACCTTTCAGTCTGCAGACTGACGCTCTACCACTGAGCCAAACTGGTTTCAGCTATCCAGAGATCACTCTTGAATCAATCTACATCCAGCTTCCATCTAAAGGTCAAAAATAATTTAGTAATGATGTTCCAAAGATTTAGTGACAAGAATGACTGCATCACTATTTATAATTTTTTTTAATTTGAAAACATCTTAAATTTTAACAACAGGATATTGGTTAAATTAACTGTAATAGACTCATATAAGGCAGTCATTAAAAATGTTTACAACTGTGCCTGAGGGGAAAAAAGTCCTATATGTACATCCACATTTGGCTGTTACAGAGACATGCAGGTAAACACTGGTTTTCCCTCAAAGTTTGTTCAGACTCTACAGATTTCAAATTAACATGGGAAATTGGTCCTCCACAGACAACAAGCCCACTATAGTCAGCCTCCCATTTATAACTAAGATGGCCCAGATGAGGAACCTTTGATATTTCTAAATTAATCTTTGCACACACAATTAGAAAGAAGAAATAAATGGCTATAAAGTTAGGCAGAATGAGTGGGAATAAAAACTATTAGAGCCCAGTTGGTATGACTCAGTGGTTGAGAGTTGACCTATGAACCAGGAGGTAATAGTACCTCCCCAGTAGGGGCATGCCTAGGTGGGGGGCTTGATCCCAAATTGGGGGCGTGCAGGAGGCAGCCGATAATGATTCTCACTGATGTTTCTATCTTCCTCTCTCTTTCCCTCTCTTTGAAATCAATAAAAATATATTTTTAAAAAATAAGTCCATGTTAAATAATTGGCATTTGTGTCTATGAAAATGTTTCTAGCCCTGGCCTGTTTGGCCCAGTGGACAGAGTGTCAACCTGTGGATTGAAGGGTCCCAGGTTCAATTCCAGTTGGGGTCACATGCCCGGGGTTGCAGGCTCGATTCCCAGCAGGGGCGTGCAGGAAGCAGCCGATCAATGATTCTCTCTCATCATTGATGTTTCTATCTCTCTCTTCCTCTTCCTTCTTCCTTGAAATCAATAAAAACATATTTTAAAAAAGAAAATGGTGCTGAATACAGTTTGGCTCAGTAGATAGAGCGTCAGCCTGCGGACTGAGAGGTCCCAGGTTCGATTCTGGTCAGGGGCATGTACCTTGGTTGCGAGCACATTACCGGTAGGAGGGTGTGCAGGAGGCAGCTGATCGATGATTCTCTCTCATCGATGTTTCTAACTCTCTGTCCTTCTCTCTTTCTCTCTGTAAAAAAAATCAATAAAATATATTTTAAAAGAAAATGTTTCTAGAGGTTATAAAAATGTCCAAGCTAGCCGGGACCGGTTTGGCTCAATGGATAGAGCATCGGCTTGGGGACTGAAGGGCCCCAGGTTCGATTCCGGTCAAGGGCATGTACCTTGGTTGCGGGCATATCCCCAGTAGGGGGTGTGCAAGAGGCAGCTGATCGATGACTCACTCTCATTGATATTTCTAACTATCTCTCTCCCTTCCTCTCTGTACAAAAATCAATAAAATATTTTTTTTAAATGTCCAAGCTAAAGAATGCTGATTACATGATTACGTCTTAGTTTTTTCTTTAGCCATGGAGGTTTTAAGGGTTAAAATCTCATATATATACATACACGCACATAAACTGAGTGGCCAGATTACTATGACCACCCCATCAGTACTTCGTTGGGCCACCTTTTGCCTTCAGTACTGTGGTGATTCTCCTTGGCATGGACTCCACAAGATGTTGAAGGTGATGCAAGGAAACTGACACCATGCCTGGTGAATAGCACTGTCCAGTTGTGTGAGATTTGATGGTTGTGGAACCAGCTACTTGATGGCTTTTAACTTTGTCCCACAAATGCTCAATTGGATTGAGATCTGGCCCCATAAGGAAGGTAGTCTCCCTCGTGTTGTTGAATACGAGCACCTGCACAAAACGAGCACCGTGGCATGGCGCATTGGAAGAAGCCATCTCCACCGGGATACGCCATCAACATGATAGGGTGAACTTGATCAGCAATGATACTTGGGTATGTTATACTATTCAGATGTTGTTCCACACGAATTAAAGGGCTCAAATCATGCCAGGAAAACATGCCCCAAACCATAACACTGCCCCCATCAGTTTGAAGGGTTGTACTCATGCATGTGGGGTGCATGCTTTCATACTGTTTTTACCAAACTCTCTGCCATTTGTATGATGCAACTGAATACGTGATTCATCATACCACATGACTTTTTTCCAATGCTCGACTGTCCAATTCTTGTGTTCCTGTGCGAATTGCAGATGTTTTATCTTGGTAACTGCAGATAGCAAAGGTGTTCAAACAGGCTTCGGTTTCCATATCCCATACAATGCAGTGTATGGCTAATTTGCCAACAAACATCAGGTGGTCATAATAATCTGGCCACTCAGTGTGTACACGTACACACACACACACACACACACACACACACACACACACATATATGGCCCGGTGTACAAAATTCATGCACAGGGAGTGTGTCCCTCAGCCTGGCCTGCACCCTCTCCAATCTGGGACCCCTTGGAGGATGTCTGTCTGACTGCCAGTTTAGGCCCGATCCCACAACTGCTCACCCCCCTGCCGGCCTGCTCACCCCCAACTGCATTCCCCTCCTGGCCTGATTGCCCCCAACTTCACTCCCCTCCCTGCCCGATCACCCTAACTGCCTCTGTCTCAGCCGCACTACTATGGGTTTGTCTGGAAGGACATCCAGAAGGTTTCCTGGAAGGTGTCCCAGTCTAATTAGCATATTACCCTTTTATTAGTATAGCTATATAGAGAGAAAAACTTTTAGGATATGTTGCATGGGTAAACAATAGTTGCTAATTAAATGAATAGTAGAGGCTACAGGAAACCTAAGATAGCTTATTGGTTTCCCTGTTCTCTGGCTCCCCATTTTTTTTTTTTTGTTTGTTTCTTGTATTCCTTCATGAACCATAGTGCATTTAAGCTTACCAGCTGAAATGCACTTAGATGAAACTTACGAGCTGCCATTACTTAAAGGAGACATACTATTGCCAAAGTTTGTAGTCGCTTCAAGAAAATGCCACTGCCTTGCTGGTTTGGCTCAGTGGTTGAGTGTTGACCCATGAACCAAGAGGCCATGGGTTCGATTCCCAGGTAGGGTGCATGCCTGGTTTGCAGACTCCATCCCCAGCAGGAGTTGTGCAATGATTCACTCATCACTGATGTTTATCTCTCTCCCTCTCCCTCTCCCTTCCTTTCTCTGCAATCAATAGAAATACTTTTTAAAAAGAAAATGCCAATTTGGTAACCACTTCCTTTCATAGCAAGATCATAGAGCAAAGACTTTAAAGATCACTGACTGTCACCTAGAGATTTTTGTGGTTTTTGGAATTGACATCAAATAAAAGATACTCTCTAACCTCATTGAAAGGAAACTTATCAGGCACCTAACCACAAATGCACACCTACCTCTATCTATGGACGTCAGAGATTCCTCCAGGACCAGAGGCAACCAACACCAGAAATAGACAGTTATCCTATGACATCAACAAGGCCTATGCGCCTATGGATTAATATTGAACTCAGAATTCATTTTGTTATTATTGTTTTTTAAATATGTTTTTATTGTTTTTTATAGAGAGAGGAAAGGAGAGGGATAGAGAGATAGGAACATTAATGAGAGAGAAATATCATCAATCTGCTGCCTCCTGCACACCCCCCACTGGGGATCGAGCCTAACAACCCAGGAATGTGCCCAGACCTGGAATCAAACCGGTATCCTCTTGGTTCTCAAAGTTCAACAGCTGAACCACACTGGCCATGCCAGAATCCATTTTGTTTGATTGTCTTCCTCTGTCTGCTAATGCTATTAGTCATAATTGTTACACTTGTTCTTTGCGTTTCTCTATATAATCCAACTTTATGATTAATCAACGTGTAAAATAACTGTTAATAATACTGTTTTATAGTCTATGTAAATGTTATACTAGACACCAAGTATGAAAAAATTGGACAGCCCAACCGGCTGTTGAGCATCGACCTATCAACCAGGAGGTCATGGTTTGATTCCCAAACAGGGCAGATGCCCGGGTTGTGGGCTTGATCCCCAGTGTGGGGCATGCAAGAGACGGCTAATCAATGATTCTCTTGCATCACTGATGTTTCTGTTTCTCTCTCTCCCTCTCCCTTCCTCTCTGAAATCAATACAAATATATTTTTTAAATGTTAAAAAAAGAAAAAATGGGACAAAAGGCAAAACTCGGATCATGATAGTTGACAATAATCGAGTGGTTTTTACACACATACAGTGAAAGCCATAAGCTGACTGACTTACATTTACCTGCCCTTCCCATTTGGGAAAAATCTGGCCTCAACACAGATCCCATGGTTACAGTATTGTGCCATCTCCAATGGTAAACAAGATAACATCAATACTGAAACTTCCTAGGAATGAGCCTTCCTAGCACTGTGAGTTCACACTGTCTGACCAAAAGATTGGTCATCAATGCATCCTTCAGATTTACAAGCAAAAAGGGGAACTGTGGATAAAAGTAACCTCACAGGGTGATCTGAATAAATTCCTAACTCAACAGGTCATGTAGGATATTCATGCCCTAAGCCTATAACTTCCTTAGATAAAGGTTTTAAGCAAACCCCATTCACATTCTTGTGCAACCAGGATAACAACCCTTTGAAATATCAAATACCCCTCGAAGAGGGTATTAACCCTCATAACAATTTTTTAAATTTTATTTATTGACTTTTAATTGATTTTTTTAAGAAAGGAAATGGGGGAGAGGAGAGAGAGAGAGAAACATCAACTTGTTCCTTGTATGTGCCCTGACCAGAGATCGAACCCTCAACCTTGGCATATTGGGACAATGCTCTAACCAACTATTGCTCAGCCAGGGCAACACTCATAGCATTTTGAAAGCACATAATCTTGTTAACTATCCTATAATTTATTCCTCACCTTCCTTTCTCTAATCTTCCTTACGCCCCCTCCTTAATTTCAAATGCATAAAAGAAGCTGACAAATTGTTATTCTCTGGAGCATTTGAGCTAGCTCCCCAGATGTCAGTTTTGCTCAAATAAACAAATAAACTCTTATTTTTTCTATGTTTACCACTGCTTCCCTAGTATACTTATGTGTGTCTAATACATGTTAAGTAGTCAATGCCTATCTAACAGAGCAATGCCTTAAATTTTATTTTAGAAAATAATATTCACAACATAGTTAAGTAGAAAAAGCAAATTATAAAACAGTATTTTGTGATTTTCTGTTCTTTTAACATATAGATGGGCAAATTAGGCTATAAACAAAGTATTAATTTTTGCTCAGTTGAATTTTCTAATTTATCTGCAACAAGCTAGTTTTGCTTTAGAAATATTTCTAAATTCTTTACACTCAAAATAGTATCAGTGTCTTGTCCTTATACCCATCAATGCTCTAATCCTTTCAGTAGTTTATTTCACAAGCTGGCTTAAGAGAAAAGGCAATAATATGAACTACTAACATGAATTTAATATGCTGATTTCCTAAGGAATTCCACAATTTTAAAATGCAATAGTTCAGGCACTCTCCCTCCCAGGAGCACACCCGTGCCTTTCTCTTACCCCTCTTCTTCCCCCTCCCTCACAGGCAAACATCTCCTAAGGGACCCACCAAGGCTTGTGACCAGGGGAGCAATGGCAGCAGCAGCTCATCCCTAACCACCCAAACCTATCCCCAAGGTCCCATTTTTTATGATTTCTTAGTGAGGCAAAGCAGCTGGTTTTAGGTTTATTTCCCCACATATTCTCTTTCCTGTTGCTTCTTGTTTTAGGCCCTTCATTGTTTCATTATCCTAGCTTTAATAAATATCCTCTAAAAATCACTAAATAAGTAAATAAATAAATAAAAATAAAATGCAGTAATCTAACTTTATATGTATATTTTTGAACAATATATTTGTAGATAATGAGAGACATTTTTTTAAGTTAAAAATAAGGAAGGGGGGCCTGGCCCTTGTGGCTCAGTTGGTTGGATTGTTGTCCTGTATACTAAGGGATTGTGGGTTCAATTCCCGGCCAGGCACATACCTGGGTTGTGGGTTTGATCCCCCCCACTGGCTCCAGTAGGGAAGCAACCTATTGATGTGTCTTTCACATCAATGTTTCTCTCTCTCTCTGCCTCCCCCTTCTTCCCTTCCTTCCATTCCTCGAAAAAAAAAAAAAATCAGATAAGAGGAGAAACCAAGATGGCGGCCTAACTGCAGCCTCACACAATTTCAAAAAAAAAAAAAAAAATACAACTGAAAAAAATAATCAATGGAAAAAATATCCTCAGGTGAGGAGAAAAAAAAAAGACAGGGCGTCAATGGGGGGAAAAAGGACATGTGTAATACTTTCAACAATAAAGATAAATTTAAAAAGGACAGAAAGCATACTTGCATAGATTCAAACTCTCTCTCCCAAGGTATCTATTTATTACAAAGGGAAGGAGTAATTTTACAATGAAGTAACCATGCAAACACCATCTTTGTTTTTGTTTTTTTTAATATTTTATTGATTTTTTTTACAGAGAGTTAGAAATATCGATCAGCTGCCTCCTGCACACCTTCTACTGGGGATGTGCCCACAACCAAGGTACATGCTCTTGATTGAAATCGAACCTGGGACCTTTCAATCCATAGGCCAATGCTCTATTCACTGAGCCAAACCAGTAAATAAACTATTAACATGAATTTAATATGCTGATTTCCTAAGAAATCCACATTTTTAAAATGCAAGAGTTCAGGCACTCTCCCTCCCAGGAGCACACCCGTGCCTTTCTCTTACCCCTTTTCTTTCCCCTCCCCTGACCTGCCAAGGCTTGTGACCACACGCTGGCCAATATGGCCCAATTGGTTGGGCGTCCTCTTGTGTACCAAAGTGTTGCCAGCTCAATTCCTGGTTAGGGCACATAACCAGGTTGTGGGCTTGAACCCCAGTAGGAGGTGCACAAGAGGCAGCCTATCAATATCTCACTCTCACATCAATGTTTCTCTCTCTCCCTCCCTCCCTCCCTCCCTCTCTCTCTCTCTCTCTCTCTCTCTCCCTCCCTCCCTCCCTCCCTCTTTTCCCCTCTCTCTCTAAATAAAATTTAAAAAAAGAAACCTCATTCTAAAGATCTGAAGTAAGCCAAGGTAGAAATAAAGTATCTAAAGTTATGCTCTTGTGTGGTCTTAGAAGGTTCTCTTGATTCCCTCTAGTAGCCTTCCTTATTCCACAAAAATGTACCAAATTAAAGTTCTCTGTGCCAAAGAAAAGCCTTCTGTGTATAATTTGAAATGCTTCAGAGAAAAGCCACTAATAAGTTATCCTAATATATAAAAATCCTGGGTCCGTAATGACTAGTAACGACCGCAGGCTGACCAGACGCCAGGCTAGGGAGCTGAGGGAGCTGGGGCTGTGATCCCCTGGCCGCCGCAGTGGTGGCTGGGAGGAGGGAGCAGTGGGCCCAAATGACCAAAGGACCAGTGCGGCTCTCACAGTGTGACAGGGAGGGACTGCAGAGGCTGAGGAGCCTCGGGGTCAGAGGCAGTGGCAGTGAGCATGGAGCTTTGCAGGGCAGTGAGATGGAGGAGAGGCATGGGGTGGGGGCGGTGAGCATGGAGCTTCGCGGGGCTGCTAAGGCAGAAGAGCATGAGGGGCATGGGCAGCAGAAGCCGGGGAGCCTTGCGGGGTGGGGGCTGTTAACCTGGAGCTTCATGGGGCAGGGGCCACGGAGGTGGAGGAGTGACACTGGACAGCGGACATGGCCTGATTGCAGCTAGGCCTAGGGAACCGGCTCGATTTAATCATGTGCAGGGCTACTAGTTGTAACATAAGTCAGGGTTTCTACTACATTTAAATCACAAAATTCTAGAGGAGAAAAAGACTATCTTTCTAAAAATTAAATAAAAATTTTTAAACACTTCCTAAGTAGATAAAAACTTCATTTTGCTTGTTTTGCTACTCTTGGCTTATAAAGAATGAATGAATAAATGAATGAGTAAATGGTTAAAAGGACTTTACAGACAGCTGATCCTCACAACCAATTGGACTGGAGGTCAGTTCCTCCCAGTGATACCAACAACAATCAAGACTTAACTACAACAAGGCTGTACACACTGTCCACAAAAGGGGGCATCAAAAGTGTCCATCTTGCTGAGACCTGTTTGGCTCAGTGGATAGAGCATCAGCCTGCGGACTGAAAAGTCCCGGGTTTGATTCCAGTCAAGGGCATGTACCTGGGTTGCGGGCACATCCCCAGTAGGAGGTGTGCAAGAGGCAGTTGATTGATGATTCTCTCTCATTGATGTTTCTAACTCTCTATCCCTCTCCTTTCCTCTCTGTAAAAAATCAATTAAAAAAAATAATATATATATATATATATATATATATATATATATATATATTTTTTTTTTTTTTTTTTTTTTTTAAGTGTCCACCTCAGGTAACTGGGAGACTGATCCACTGAACCATATAGGACACCTTAGCACTCAAAGCCACCCTACCAACTCAGGGAAGCAGCGAAAATGCCAAGACAAGGAAACAGATCACAAACAAAAGAAATGCGAGGACAAAAAGCTACTGGATATAGAGTTCAAAACCATGCTTATAAGGTTTTTCAAGAATCTCCTAGAAAAGGCCAATAAAATAAATGAAACCTATGAGGATATGAAAAGAGATCAACTAGAAATAAAAAGGGATCAACTAGAAATAAATTGTCTGAAATAAAAATATTATACAAAGTCCTAAAAACAGAATGGAAGATCGCAAGAATCGCAAAGATTTGGAACATAAAGAGCCAGAAGACACTCCTCCGCAGAAGCAAGAAGACAAGAGAATCCAGAAAGTTGAAGATAATGTAAGAAACCTCTGGGACAACTTCAAGTGAACCAACACCAGAATTATGGGGGTCCCAGAATATGACAGAGAGCAAGATACCAAAAACATATTGAAAGAAATAGTGACAGAAAACTTCCCCCACCTGGTGAAAGAATTAGACTTACAAGTCCAGGAAGCCCACAGAACCCCAAACAAAAGGAATCCAAAGAAGACCACACCAAGACAAATCATAATTAAAATTCCAAGAGCAAAAGATAAAGAGAGAACATTAAAAGCATCAAGAGAAAAGCAGGTAGTTACCTATAAAGGAGCACACATACGACTGTCAGCTGACTTCTCAACAGAAATCATGCAGGCCAGACGAGAATGGCAAGAAATATTCAAGGTGATGAGTAGCAAAAACCTCCAGCCAAAAATACTCTACCCAGCAAAGCTATCACTCAGAATCGAAGGCCAGATAAAGAGCTTCACAAATTTAAAAGAAAGCTAAAGGAGTTCATCACCACCAAACCAGAATTATATGAATTGCTGAAGGGGATTCTTTAGGAAGAGGAAGAAAATAAAGATAAATAAATTATGAACAACAAATATGTAACTATCAACAAGTGAATATAAAAACCAAGGGAATTAAAAAAACCTGATGAACAATATTAACTGGTGAATATAATAGAATCAGAGGTACGGAAGGGGAGTGAACTGATGATTCTCGGGGGGAAATGGGAGTGAGGGGGTGCGGGAAGAGACTGAACATAAATTGTACACCTATGGATGAGGACAATGAGGGGTGGGGGAAGGGCAGAGGGTGGGGTGGGAACCTGGTGGAGGGGAGCAATGGAGGGGGGAAAAATGAGGAAGAAAAAAAAAGGACATTACAAATAGCAATTTCAGTACATAACTTGAGTATAACTCTTAGACACTTACAGTATTAGAGTGAGTGAATGTGAGGCACTCTAATACATTCAGTCATCAAAAAAATACTCTTTTATGTTTTACATAAAATCTATTATGAGGCCTGGAAAATATATTGGTACATCCTACAATGATTTCAAACAAGGCTGGTCCTATAGGTTTCCTGGCTAACCCTCTGTTAATTAGGATACACCATTCTCATAAAAACAATAATTAGTTACAGTTTTACATTATTTTCTTTAAATTTTTATTTAAAAGACAAATACCAAAATACTTTCAGTATTAATAACTCTAAAGATAATGAACAGGTTAAAAGGAAAACTCATGCATACCTTATGTAACTCAGAAGATGAAGTCTTTTTCCTTTTTCCTTCTGTGACAATTTCTACAAAGACATGGTAAAAGTTATCATTTAATATCTAAATAAGACAAACAATATAATAAAAAATCCTTTCACAGCCATCCTTTGCTTTAAACTAACTTCTTGATAGATTTAGAATTTATATTTATACATTTTACAGAACCTGATGAACTAAAAACACAACGGTCAAAAAATAATAAAAAGAGTAGCAGATTCTCACAAAATATCTCCATTAAACATTTTGTGAGAATCTGCCGAAACCGGTTTGGCTCAGCGTCGGTCTGCGGACTGAAGAGTCCCGGGTTCGATTCTGGACAAGGGCATGTACATTGGTTGCGGGCACATTCCTGGTGGGGGGTGTGCAGGAGGCAGCTGATCAATGTGTCTCTCTCATCGATGTTTCTAGCTCTCTATCCCTTTCCCTTCCTCTCTGTGAAAAATAAATAAAATTTTTTAAAAAAAAATTTTTGTGAGAATCTGTACGATAACAATTTTTTTTTTTAAATAAAGGCAGCCGAAACCGGTTTGGCTCAATGGATAGAGCATCGGCTTGGGGACTGAAGGGTCTCGGGTTCGATTCCGGTCAAGGGCATGTACCTTGGTTGCGGGCATATCCCCAGTAGGGGGTGTGCAAGAGGCAGCTGATCGATGACTCTCTCTCATCGATGTTTCTAACTCTCTATCTCTCTCCCTTCCTCTCTGTACAAAATCAATAAAATATATTAATAAATAAATAAATAAAAATTAAAAATAAAGGCAAACTTGGGTCTAAGAACTAAATTCCCTGTCAAAAGTCCTAACATCTGCTCTAGCCAGTTTGGCTCAGTGGAGAGTGTTGGCCTGGGGACTGAAGGGTCCTGGGTTAAATTCCTGGTACCTTGGTTGCAGGCATGTCTCCAGTAGGGGTTGTGAAGGAGGCGGCTGATCGATGTTTCTTTTTTTTTCTTATTTTTTAATGTTTTTTATTAATTTTTTACAAAGAGGAAGAGAAAGGGATAGAGAGTTAGAAACATCGACGTGAGAGAAACATCCATCAGCTGCCTCTTGCACACCCCCTACTAGGGATGTGCCCGCAACCAAGGTACATGCCCTTGACCGCAATCGAATTTGGGACCCTTCAGTCTGCAGGCCAACACTATCCACTGAGCTAAACCGGTTTCGGCTATCATGTTATTATTTACTTATTAGTCAATTTATATATTATTTTCATATACATTTTACTAATTTTCTTTCATCTTTGACACTTCTATTATAAAGGACAAATAGCAATATTAAAATGCCTTGTATTTTAATTTTATAATACTATATTATATATACTATTATGACATGTAATTTTTTGCAATAATGTAATTACTGCACCAATCTTTCTTATAATTAATTTCCTTTCAATGTTCACGAATCTGTGCACTGGGCCACTAGTTTTTAAATAAATGATCAGAGGGGAAGGGCACTGTGAGGCTGGGAAGAGATTAAGAAAGAAACCTCATAGACAAGTGTAGTGATTACCAGAAGGAAAAGAGAGTTAAGGGATGTTAAAGAGGACGCATTGGGGATAAATGGTGAGGAAAGGAAACTTGACTTGGTGTGGTGAACACACAATACAACATACAGATGATGTATTATAGAATCGTACCCCCTGAAACCTACTAGTATATAATTTTATTAACCAATGTTACCCCCATGGACACTGATTTACTTTCCAATCCTCTGCCTTCTATCATCAGGCCTAAGGATCACATTATTCACCACCCCAATAAAGTCAAATAAATAAATGGTAAGAAAGACTTTACCTTACATAAATTCACTTTCTAGTCAATTTTTTTAAATCTTTATTATTGAAAAGTATTACATAGGTCCCCTTTTCGTAGTCAGTTTTATTTTTTTAATTGATTTCAGAGAGGAAGGAAGAGGGAGAGAGAGAAACATCAATGATGACTCATTGATGGGCTGCTCGCTGCATGCCCCCCACCCTCTCGGGAATTGAGCCTGCAATCTGGGCATGTGCCCTGATCAGGAATCGAAATGGCTACCTCTTGGTACATGGGTCAATGCTCAAACACTGAGTCACACCAGCCGGACTCTAGTCTATTTTAAATTTAATACAATTCTGCCGGGACCAGTTTGGCTCAATGGATAGAGCATCGGCTTGGGGACTGAAGGGACCTGGGTTCGATTCCGGTCAAGGGCACGTACCTTGGTTGTGGGCATGTCCCCAGTAGGGGGTGTGCAAGAGGCAACTGATCGATGACTCTCTCTCATCAATGTTTCTAACTCTCTATCTCTCTCCCTTCCTCTCTGTACAAAATCAATAAAATATATTAAAAAAAAAAAAAATACAATTTTGCCAAAACCGGTTTAGCTCAGTGGATAGAACATGGGCCTGAGGCCTGAAGGTCCCAGGTTCAGTTCCGGGTCAAGGACATGTACCTTGGTTGCGGGCACATCCCCAGTAGGGGGTGTGCAGGAGGTAGCTGATCAATGTTTCTCTCTCATCGATGTTTCTAACTATCTATCCCTCTCCCTTACTCTCTGTAAAAAAATCAATAAAATATATTTTTTTAAATAAATAAGTAAAATGGGGACTCAAAAGAACTATTGACCCAGAAAGAAACTCACTACAGACTGATTCATTTGCCTCTCAGCATAACCATTATGGCTTGTCTCAATTTCGGTCCTTCTAAGGGAATTCCTTATATCATATGATCTAACGCATCTAGGGGAAATAATAAACAACATAAATTGATAAACAGAAACAGATCTGGAGACAGAGAAGCATCGATTAGACTGTTAGGCCTCAGAGGGAAGGTAGGGGAGGGGAGGGGTAAAGGAGAGAGATCAACCAAAGGACTTGTGTGCATGCATATAAGCTTAACCAGAGGTCATGGACAACAGGGGGTGGGCATACATGGGGAAGGGTTTGGGATGGGAATGGGGCAATGAGAATAATTATGTGATACCATAATCAATAAAGAAATTAAAAAATAGCCGAAACCGGTTTGGCTCAGTGGTAGAGCATCGGTCTGCGGACTGAAAGGTCCCGGGTTCGATTCCGGTCAAGGGCATGTACCTTGATTGCGGGCATATCCCCAGTAGGGGGTGTGCAGGAGGCAGCTGATCGATGATTCTAACTCTCTATTCCTCTCTCTTCCTCTCCGTAAAACATCAATAAAATATATTTTTTAAAAGAAATTAAAAAATAAATAAAATAAATTTAATACAATTTTTTTCAATATGTTTTTAAAAGGAATATCAATTGCTTAAATTACAATTTATAGATTATTATTCCAAGACTAATTCATTGAGTTAAAAGTGCTTCTATATTGTTTTGTGGCATGTTAACCTATTTCTTTAATTTTAGGTGTTTTTATAATAGAGTTGCTCCATCTTATATTAGGTTGGTTTTTGGATCATTTTAACAAATGTATGATGTGCCTCTTCTTGTAATTAGGTTGGTTTTTAAGCATTTAACAAATACATGATGTGCTTCTTATAGTAAAGCACAGTGCTCAAGAGTACAGATTTTAAAGCCAGACAACCTAAAATTATATCTTGCTTACTAGCTATCACTACTTTAAAACTCGGTTTCTCATCTTTAATACAGGGCAGAGCCCACCACATTTTGGTGTGCAGGACAATACTCCAATCAAGCTATGTCAGCCAGCCTCCTAAATTAATGAGGACGCACATTAGTCTTACCCATCTGGGAGGCAGGTAAGACAACAAAGTGCCAGTCTAGATCTCTGGGGCTACTCAATCCTTCCCATAACCCAGTGGTCAGCAAACTCATTAGTCAACACAGCCAAATATCAACAGTACAACGATTGGCATTTCTTTTGAGAGCCAAATTTTTTAAACTTAAACTTCTAACTCCACTTCTTCAAAATAGACTCGCCCAGGCCATGGTATTTTGTGGAAGAGCCACACTCAAGGGGCCAAAGAGCCGCATGTGGCTCGAGAGCTGCAGTTTGCAGACCCATTTCCTGTGTTACCGTAGCCACTGGTTTACTTTCCAATCCTCTGTCTTCTATCATCAGGCCTAGGGATCACAGTATTCACCACCCCAGACACCAGTCTCTACAGCCTTGCATCTCTTAATGTATTCAACTCTACCCTTTCATCTACCTTCCTCTATCTCTTCTCTAGCCCGTTAAATTCCTTTCCAGAGTAATACAATTCCCTTAAATTCTGAATCTTCTTGAACATTTCCTCCACCTTAGTTTAACTGAAACCTAGATTTTTATTGACTAGACTATTTTTTTAATATTTTATTGTTTTTTTATAGAGAGGAAGGGAGAGAGATAGAGAGTTAGAAACATCGATGAGAGAGAAACATCGATCAGCTGCCTCTTGCGCACCCTCCACTGGGAATGTGCCCGCAACCGAGGTACATGCCCTTGACCGGAATCGAACCTGGGACCCTTCAGACCACAGGCTGACGCTCTATCCACTGAGCCAAACCGGTTTAGACTGTTTTTTAAGACACTCTCTCAAGAAGCTTTTTTCCCACTTACAAAATTATAAGTTAACAATTTACTCCCCCAATCTCCACTTCCAATGAATATTCTGTCTTTATTGCAATGATTCCTATTTTTATTCCCATAAATTAGATATAATTCTTTACTCATACTTGTGATCTCCACATACTGAACCAAGACCAACTCTCTAACATTCCAAGAATATTTTGATCCTTGATTCATAATTTTCCTATCATTACAATCTACCATCATTCTGAATCTCTAACACATCTATTAATCAACTCAGTCAACACAAAGGACTGACCTTAATTTACTCTAACAAACTTCCTCTACATGTCCCCATTTCAGAAACATACTCTCATGAATGGATTTAAGGAATAGTGTTGTACCTTTCAAGTTCTCAAATGAGAACCTCTAATTCTACAACATACTGTCCTCTGACCCTTCCATTTCCTCACTCACACTAAACCCATTTTTGCCCCCACATCTTGTCATACCCTTTAACCCTAATTAAAACTAAATTCACTGGGGATAGCTGGGGAGAAGTCAATGGGGGGGAAAGAAGACTTATGTAAAATAAGAAGACTTATGTAAAACAATAAAGAATTTTTTTTAAACTTTCACTTTTCTTCCAAATTCCTCTTCCTAGACTACTTAGCACTGCTGAAGAAAGACACATAATTACAAGAACTGCAGCTATTACTATTACACATTCAAACTTGTTTTAACAAAGATGTTTAAGTTACTTAATAGTTCATAATATTTACCCCTAATTGACCTCTTACTCTATTTTGAGCTCCCAATACTTGAAAGTCTCTTTCTCAAAAGATGATTTTGCTCCCTATTTCTCGAGGTCCTCAAGCATGTCAAACTCACGGCCAGCGGCATGCCCCATTTAAATAAGAGGTGTACATCCTGCTGGCCAGGAGTTTTGACATGCTTGCATGAAACTGGGGAAGGAGGGAAGTTTAAAAATCAAGCAAGTTTGAAAACCACTGCATGCTCAGTCACCTCTTGGAGAAGCACAATGTATATATAATAGCATAGCAAACACCCTGTAAAATCCTGAAATAAATCGTTTTCTTGTCAAACATAATTGTCCATGGAGTCTCCTTTTTCCCAGGTAGGCTCACTAATGTCCTGTGACAGTAGAAGAGGTTGAAATTATACATTTGAGGTCAGGAAGACCAGACTTTGATTCCTGGCTCTGCTTCTTACTGTTGCTTATAGGTTGCTTACCCTCCCTAAGTCCCAGTCTGCTTATCTGTAAATTAGAATTAATAACTATCTTATAAGACATTAGAAAGAATGAAAGTTTTGTAAAATTTTTAATACACTGCTTAGTACCTAAGTACTAAAAAAAATTTTTAATTTAAAAAAACCATATATAGCCCTGGCTAGGTAGCTTAGTTGGTTAGAGTGTCATCCCAATAAGTCAAGGTTGTGTGCTCCATATCTCAAGGCACATACAAGAAGCAACCAATGAATGAATAAATAAGTGGAACAACCAATCTATGTTTCTTTCTCTCTCTCCCCACTAAAAAATAAAAATAAAAACATGTACACTTAATTCAAAAAAGAATGAACAAATGAAGAATGTTGTCTGAAGCAACAAGTTGAAAACCTGAAGTTTAAACTTTCCTGTTTTAATTCAAAAACCCATTTATGAATTGTTTTGTAACTCTAATATATGTTTACATTTTTTTGTTGTTTTTAAATGGTCATTCTTCCTTGAATGATCGATGAATTTAATTATTATTTCATTCAACTGTCAGGAAACCTGTCTCTGGTGTCAAATTATTTTTTAATCTGTCCCCAACTAATTTACTGCTTTTGGTACACTGTGAACTTGGAAATAATAGTTTTTGCAATAATTCTTTTTTGCTTATGAATAATTTTAAAATATAGATTCAATGTACTCTGAAGAAAAGCTTGAGAAAATTCTCATGAGCGGATTTTAAACAGGGTAATAACTACCCCTCAAGTTGTGTTAGGAAGGACACAAATGACATCACATGAACAGTGTGCATTTTCCTAATGTATCCATTTTATTTGTAGGTTTTAGGGGAGGAAGAAAGTACTTTAAAACAAATACTATGATCTATTGGAGGCATACACACTTTTCTCTATATCCATATATGTATTTTCATATGCAAAGAATATCTCTAAAATACACACACACACACACACACACACACACACACACACACACGACAATACTGGTTGCTTATGAAAGGAATTTCAGATTTTCAACTGCTTCAGGCAATGTCCCAGCGATCTGGGTTCACTCTCCATTGCAGTTAAGAACAGGGGGGGAAAAAAAGTTTTGAGATACACTGCCACCAAGCCATTCTTAAATACATTTGGAATCGTTAAGGCCGTCTCTGCAAAAATAAAAGGTAGAATAAAAAAAAAGAGAAAACGAAACAAAATAACTGATTCATCAGATATTAGTTTGCGTTGTAGTACCCAAGACTGAAGATAGTCATTCACACCATGAAGCATCATCCCAGGCCAGGTAGCTCAGTTCCTCAAACAGTCAAGATTGAGGGTTCAATACCCAATCAGGTCGGGGAACATACAATAAACAACCAATTAACACAGAAATAAATGCAAAACAAAAAAAATCGCTTTCTCCTCTCTCAAAGATAAACAAACCGTAAAGCAACTTCAAAAACAAAGACATGCTGGGAATAAAATCACACGACTTTTTCATCGCTTTTAGGAGCAAGAAGAGCCTGGAAAGTAAGGCTACTTAAGCGGGCCAGTGCAGAAGGACAACGTGTTGCAGCATTCATCTGAAGAATTAAGAGTCAATGGCTACATATTTACAAGGCACCAACCCTTTCTCACCTTTAACACGAATTAAGCAAATCAATGAAAAGCATATCAAGATCCTCCCACTCCCCCCCCCCAAAAAAAAAACTGTAGTATAAATATATACTTCAGTTCAGTCCAATTATTGAAAGTTTGGCCTGGGAAGAGTAAAATAGTCCAGATCGTTCTTAAAATATAGAAACTGTAAACATTCAATAGCTGCCTTTAGGATTGTTGTATTGTGCAAAAGTTATTATTACTGGGTACAGGAATCAAATTGGCAAGAACAAACTATATGAAACTCTGTAAGAAGCTGCTATACTTCTGTGATACCAAAGCAAAAGAGGGATATTCTACTGAGATAAAAATGTCATGCTAATCTTTGTGGTGTGTTCTGATGTGTGCATTAACTTTATTAAAAAAAAGAATACCTGAGGTATCAAGCTAAAAAAAGAAAAAGTCCATGGCCAGCCCCGCGCCGCTCCACTCCCGCAGCCGCTGCAGCCCACTAGGAAGGAAGAAGCAGAAGAAAGACCCGAGGAACCGAGGGAAGCGGCGCGCGGCGAAACGAAACTGGAACCCGGGAGGAAGGACGGGGAAGGCGTGGCAGGACCGCGGCCAGCCGACGGGGATCTGCGGGCGCTGAGGCTGCTGCAGGGAGCTCCCGACCCGAGGCAGGAATGAAAGGGCGTCAGGGGGAAGCTCGGTGACAGCTCGGAGCCGGTGTAGGACCCGCCGGGGCGCGGGCGACCTCGGGGTCTTCCATTGTGCGCGCCCCTCCGCTCCCTCCCGTCCCCTCCCCTCCCTCCCTCCCTCCCTCCTCGCCCCCGCCGAGCGGGAGCCTCCGGGCCGCAGCCCCACTGCCGGGCCTCCCCGCCGCCCCGGGAGGAGATAATCCGCTCAGCCCTCCCCCAGCCGGTCCTCACCCGGAGAAGATCGGCGCCGCCCGGCCTTCCTCCTGTCCATCTTCTCCGCCCGCGGCTGTAGTCGCAGTTGCAGCGGCTGTCACCTCAAGACCCCTCCGCTGGGGGAGGGGGAAAGGGGAGGGGGGGGGAAACAGGAAAGTGTCCACCGCGCTTGCGCAAGAGTCGGCGTGTGCCCTCAGACCGGAAGTCATCCGTGCCTCCCACCTCCACCCGGAAGTTACTTCCCAGACTGTTTTCTTTGCGCTTTTTGTGTTGTTTGTTTTTTGTTTTGTTTTGTTTTGGTGGGGATGGGGCAGGGGAATTGTTTTTTGGTGTAATATTTTAGTGGCGTGTTTTTTTTTTTCAGGTGTCTGCCCTAGCAATAAAGTAAGACTGAGAAGTGGGGTTTGTTTGGTTTTTTTTAAATATATTTTATTGATTTTTTTACAGAGAGGAAGGGAAAGAGAGAGCTAGAAACATCGATGAGAGAGAAGCATAAAGCATAGAACAGCTGCCTCCTGCACACCCCTCACTGGGGATGTGCCTGCAACCAAGGTACATGCCCTTGACCGGAATCTAACCTGGGACCTTTCAGTCTGCAGGTTGATGGCTCTATCCACTGAGCCAAACAGGTTTCAGCAAGGTGTGAAGTTTTAACCCGAGATCTTCAAAGTGCTTTGCCAACTGGAAAACTACCATGGCTGAAAATCTGGAGAGGAACATTTGAGTTCCTGTTCCCTGGCCAGCTCCCTGGTGTATGCTTGGCTCAAATAAAGGCTTATAAAAATTCTTACAAAAGCTGTGGCTGGCTTGGCTCAGTGGATAGAGCTCTCGGCTGGAGACTGAAGGGTCCAGGTTCAATTCCAATCAAGGGCACATGCCTGGGTTGCACGCTCAATCCCCAGTAGGGGGCGTGCAGATGACAGCTGATCAATGATTCTCAATTTCCTTCTCTGAAATCAATAAAAACTTTTTTAAAAATAATTCTCACACGAAGTAAAAAAAGAAAAAAGTGGGAAACTAGGAATTCTACTGGTTCACGAGATCCCGTGATGTAGTGAAAAAAAAGTTAATCCTTTTGCAGTTTTACTTTCCTCTGGATCTCGCCTATGCCTTGGTCCTCACTGTGCTTCCTCAAACAAAAAGATCTAGCAATTGATTTAGCAGTTTGAGTGGAAATAAAGGACGCTGGTTGAGGGGCGGGGGGAGTCAGTGGATCTCTTTAAAATTCAAGCTTCTTATTTTTTAAATATATTTTATTGATTTTTTACTGAGAGGGAGAGAGAGAGAGTTAGAAACATCAATCAGTTGCCTCCTGCACCCGCAACCAAGGTACATGCCCTTGACCAGAATTGAACCTGAGACCCTTGAGTCCGCAGGCTGACGCTCTATCTACTGAGCCAAACCGGTTTTGGCTCAAGCTCCTTATTTTTATTTTTATTTTTATTTTTTTATTAATTTCTTTATTGATTAAGATATCACATATTTGTCCTCAACCAATCCTCCCCCACTCATGCCTCCATCCCCTTATTGTCCTTGACCACTGGTTAGGCTCATATGTGTGCACATAAGTCCTTTGGTTGATCTCTCCCTTTTATCCCCACCCTCCCTTTGAGGTCCAACAGTCTGACCCATGGCTCCTTATCTCTGGGTCTGTTCATGTTCAACAGTCTATGTTGTTCACCATTTCCCCTAGATGAATGAGATCATGTCCTACTGGAAATATAAGAATCAAAAATGAGACAGGTAATAATCGTTATGCTGAAAGAAATATGAATCAGTCAGTAGTGAGCTTCTTTCTGGGCCACCAGTTCTTTTGAGACCCAATTTCAATGTCAAACAGTTCCTTATGCGTGCATGTCAGCAATGATATTTCAGTTCTGGATGGTGGGCAAAATGCAGGTCCAACCCTCTCTGGTTTGGTCCTGGGCAACCTGCAGGGATACACAGCTGCTGACTGCTATTATGGTAAAGCGTCATCAGCGACTTCCATCTCTGGACTGCTTCTCTTCTGTCTTCATGGTTGGAGTAGTCCTTTCAATTCCTCTCTGTTGCCAGAATCCACATGGTCTTGGAGTTGTTTTCTGAAAATATATAAACATATTCTCGACCAAAAGGTAATAAAGGAATATTTTCTATAAATTTGACTTGGGGTCCTTTTTTATTTTTTGCCCAAATGAGTTTCCTCTGGCTTGTTTTGACACCATGTAAGTTTTTCATGGGTGTCTTGCTGATAGCATTACAATTAATTTTCTAAAGTACAAATTTTCTAGATGTAATTTACTTTAAGGATATTTAAAGGATATTTCCCCATACCATGTTTACAAGAAGCTCCTTATTTTTAAGGGGGGGGGGGGGGAGAAGGGTAGTACTGAACATCAATTTTTTAAAACATAAAGTGCTGAAATGATAGAAAGTGGGTGGATGTAAACGAATTCGTTCAATAACTTTCATTACTGTACTGAAAGGCATAGCCTTGTCCTCAATGAACTCAACTTACAGACTGATTATTTTTTATCCTTTCAAAGAACTCATCAGTTTAGATTATTGACCTATTTGGCTGTAATGTACATATTTGAATAATGTTTTTTTATGTATAAGTTTTAATAGCAATAGCTTTATCAAAATTCAGCAAAGCACTCTACTCAGCAGCAAAATAATTATATTTGCACTGCTCCCAGCTAGAAGTAACCCTGGAGATACTTGAGTTTAATGGCAGCTTCTTTCTCCCCTTTGTTCCCAGCTCACCACTAGAGCCCAGTCTCTGGCTTCTTGAGTCTGCGCGGAGGGAGAGCTAAGCCTCCAGGTGCCAGGCCTGTTGGGCTGGGGGCAGTGCCTTACTGAGCTGGAATGACTGAAAAGCAGCAATACTTAAGGGGTGACTGAGGTTGAAATTCCCTACAGGTTTTCATTCAGAGGCCCTCGGTTTGTTTAACAAATAACTTTGCTTACTGAAAAATATCTGAGTTTTAAGTTTACTCATGAACCAACCTTTTTCAATAATTTAACGCAAGACTAAACCGACTTAATTAGCCAGTTTTATAGGCAACAAGTTAACTGCAAAGATGGAAATAGAGCAGAGAGATGGAAACATAAAAAAGGAAAGTGTAAGTACATAAAAAAGGAAAGTGTAAGTATGCCTAATCCGTTTCCCCCAAAACTAGCAGCTTCCATGAACAGTGGTTTTAAAGTTTAGCAGTAAGAAGTAAACTTATGAGAAATGGAATTATAAGTTAATAAAATTATTCAGCTAGCAAATATATTCAAATTTGTCACTTCTGCTAAAAAAAAAGACTTAGTGAGCCAGTTTGTTTCTTTGAATTGGAGCTTATTTTGAATGACTTATTTGAGGATAAATGACCTTTAAGCTCAAGAATTTCAAAAAATAAGAGGAAAAGACAATAACACCTCTTTTAACCAATATTTGTATTGTTTTAGCTTTACCAATCTACTGCATAATTGACTGTATTGCAAACAACTAAATTGCCAAAAAGCTCAGTTTCTACTTTTGAAGGAGTCATTTAACAACCTCATTTTGCCTTTTATGGAAGATTAATTAAAGAATGTTTTACAGTGTTTTATGATGTTCAGTGGAAAGCTTCCTAATTTAAAAATATGAACAAAGACCCCCAAAAGTGATGCTTTTCCTTAGTGTATTTGGGGGTCATGTCATTTCTTTTATGTACAATTGACTCACACCGTATAGAGCCTTCTTTTAAAAAATGTATTGCTTTTTTTAGAAAAGGAGCGAAACATCGAGTCGTTCCACTTATTTATGCATTCATTAGCTGCTTCTTGACTAGAGATTGAACCCACAAACTTGGAGTATTGGGACAACACTCTACCCAGACAGAGCTAGAGCCTTGCCAATTAAAATATTTTGTTTTGTTGGTTTTATTTTGTTGGTTTTTTTAATCCTTACCCAAGGATATTTTTCTTTTGATTTTTAGAGAGAGTGGAAGAGAGAGGGAAAGATAGAAATATCAATATGAGAGAAATACATCAATTGGTTGCCTCCTGCTTGCACCCTGACCAGGGCCCCAGTTGTGCCGGGCCAGGGAGGAGCAGAGGAGCCTGCAACCGGGGTCCAGTTCTGCCCTTGACCAGAATCAAACCCAGGACCCTTTGGTCTGCAGGCTGATCGAAGCTCTGTCCAATGTGCCAACTGGCTAGGGCTAAATTAAAATAATTTGAGAGTAGAAGTTCATCAGTCCAACATTTATAAGAGAAAAGACGACAACTGGTTTTATCATAATGGGTATGGTTCTTTATTGAGTGTTATAAGTGCGTATTAAGTATTTAAATTAGCTGTTCATTATATTTTTTAAAAAGCAGTGGGTATAGTCTTAATAGTTTCAAGACCTAGGGGCAATGTGAAATTAATCAACCCTTTATTTTACCCCTTGATTAACAGTTTCTTTGAAGAGAAATTAATGAAATCTACAAAAACCCCTTTCTTATCACAAGTGAATTAACTTTAATCCTTACTGGAGGATATGCTTTCATTGATCTTTGAGAGAGAGCCAGAGAGAGGGAGAGAGAGAAAGAGTCTTGGAGTAATGTTTCATGATGCTATTCACCTCATCTGCACTAGTAATTGATTCTTATCTTTAAAATATTGAGAATTTTTATGTGAAGGAAGTTTTTCTTCCACAGATAAAGTAATGTGATTAAAGATAAAGATTGGTTGTTTAGTTTTTCAGGTTACCTTCATTTTTATTAAATTTATTGGGGTGGTATTGATTAATAGATCATATAGGTTTCAATTATACATTTCTATGATACGTGATCTGTATTTGACTTTGGGTGGTGGGAACACAACTTTCCTTTTAAGGCAATCAATAAATTGCAACTTAAATGGAATAGCCTGTCTCCAGGAGTTATGAAAACCTGCAGTAACTCAGGATATTTGAGCAGCAGGTGGGTAATCCTTTGTCCGGGAAGCAAAGGGAGGAATAGTGTATGTGTCTGCAGTGGTTGGGGTGTGTCTGGCTGACGATAGCCCCTGGACAGACAGTCCTCTGCACCGCTCCCCCCTTCCTGTCTTGCTTGTAGGAATGAATTCAAAGGAGATAGCAAATAGCAAAAGAAGCGAGGATTTATTTTTAGGAAAGAAATACATTCAGAACCTAAGTGGGCAAATTAACCTGCTGAAACTAAACCAAGTGCTATGCTTAGGTGAGATTCGGGATACTTATATCCTTAGACTGGAGGATCCCTCAGTAAGTCTCCCCTTCCTTTATTTCTTTAAAAAAAAAAATTTTTTAAATAAGCTATAAGGCTCCTTCACACAGATGGTATTCCACTGGTTAGACCACATTCTGTAGGAGTTCTAAATCTTTCCTCTTCACCTAGGGATTTGCCGCCTGCATTGTCTATTTTTGGCTTGTCATGGTTCACATATTCCCTCAGGCCCAAGTGCCTTTCCCAGCCCCTGTTTTTCTAACTGCCTATTGTAACATATGCATAAAGGTCTCTAAATTTTCATTTGGCCTGAGGACTGAGCCCAAGGTATTCTGTATATATACCACTAACTTCTTTGAAATGTTCCTTCTTAAAAAGTGTTTTTTGTTTTGTTTTTTAGCATTTCTACTACTTAATACATTTGGTTTATTTTTTTAGAAAAATTCATGTTATAATTTAGTAAATTTGGGACTTTAGGTAGTCTCATCTTCCTTATTGTTTAACTTTGGTAATCACTTAACTCTGAATAATTCAAATCAAGGCCTATAGGATCTAGGATTGGACTGAGTCAGTAAATCCAAAATGTAGCTCTCAGAACTACTTTGGAGCTTTTTTTTTTTTTTTTAATTACCTATTTCCAAGTCTCACCTCAGACATTTTGAATCAGAATCTCCTAAAAGTGGAGTCTAATAATCTGTATGTTTAAAAGGTTTCACAAGAAGAGGCATCAGGTTGTTGTTGTTTTAAGTATAAAACTAAACTATAGGTCTTGGGCTGCATACTTGGGAGATAAAATCATAAAGAAATACAAAGCAGTGGTTAGTTTTGAAGCAAGGGCACTTGAGGACACATTGGGGATGAATGAACGGTAAAGCCAGCCTAGGATACTTACAAGGGTGTTTTTCTCTTTTTTATTCTTAATGGAGGGGGGGAATGAATCACCTAACAAATACGCAAGGAAATATAAGACTCCTCTCACTCCAGGAATCTCCTGTCCCAGTTCCCAGGTTTCTCTACCCAAAGGCAACCCCTGTTAATGGTTTCTTGTGTATCTTTTCAGAAGTGAGACATTCTCTGTCCACACAAACATATGTATGGATATGTGGTCCCCTGTTTTTTTTTTTTCTCAGTGACAGCTGTGTGATGTTTCTCTTTATAATAGTTCACTAAACTATTAATTTTGAAAACTTTCCTTGGGATTCTGTTGCATACTCAAACTTGGAAACCCGAAGATTTCATGACATTTTTTTTTCTTTCTTTCTGCCCCATTATCCTGTTTTTTATAGGTCTTTGCCTCGGGTGGATTAAATTCAGCTTCTTTTGCCTTTCCTAGGGAGATGTAGGCAGGGGAAAGGATACTATTTAGTTTGCTCTTTTTTGAACACCTGCATATATAATTTCATAAGCTCTATCATTTTTTACTAATTTCTTTTTTTAATGTATGTTTATTGATTTCAAAGAGGAAAGAGAGAGAGATAGAAACATCAATAATGAGAGAATCATAGATTAACTGCTTCCTGCACACCCCCTACTGGGCATCAAGCCCACAACCTGGGCATGCACCCTTGACCAGAATTGAACCCTCAGTCCGAAGGCCAACATTCTGTCCACTGAGCCAAACCAGCTAGGGCTCTACTATTTTATATATCAACTAACTCATAGTTGCATTCTGTATTGGGAAATAAAAATAGTGCTTTTGGCCCAGTCAGTGTGGCTCCATGATTGAGCATCAACCCAGGAACCAATAATTCACTGGTTTGATTCCTGGTCAGGGCACATGCCCAGGATGCGTGCTCAACCACCGGTAGGGGGCTCTCTATCCCTCTCTCTTCCTCTAAAGATCAATGAAGACATTTAAAATGTAGTAATAACTACACCGACAACAAAACATAGCTGTGCCACCACCTAATCCAGATTACTAGAAAGACCAAATTTGAAATTCTCATTATTATATACTATTCTTTTTTAAAAATATATATTTTATTGATTTTTCACAGAGCGGAAGAGAGAGGGATAGAGAGTTAGAAACGTCGATGAGAGAGAATCATCGAGCAGCTGCCTCCTGCACACCCCCTACTGGAGGTGTGCCCGCAACCAAGGTACATGCCCCTGACGGGAATCGAACCCGGGACCTTTCAGTCCGCAGGCTGATGCTCTATCCACTGAGCCAAACCGGTGCCGGCTAGTCTTTTTTTTTTTTTTTTTTTTTTTTTTTTAATCTCCTTAAATGTAAAATAACTAGACTACTCAATATAGGAAACCAAGTGTCAAACAAATTCCCTCACTAAATTTTTGGTGAATCAAAAATATGCATTTTTAAGATCAATGGGCTCTGGCTGGTTTCCATAGTGGTTAGTGCATTGGCCTGCAGACTGAGTGTTGCACGTTTGATTCCCGTCAAGGGCATATACCTTGATTGCAGGCTCCATCCTGGTCAGGTTGTGTGTACTTAGTTTTCTAAAGAATGGACTGGAGCCGAAACCGGTTTGGCTCAGTGGATAGATCATCCGCCTGCAGACTGAAAGGTCCCAGGTTCGATTACGGTCAAGGGCATGTACATGTCTCTCTCCCTCCCTTCCATTCTCTCTAAAAATCGATGGAAAAAATATCCTCAGGTAAGGATTTTTAAAAAAATCAATGGTAAAAATTAATTTTCTCCAAATCTCATAGACCTTCTTTGGGCATGTCATTTTACCTTTATAGCCTCTATAAAATAAAATTCTCTATACAATAAATATATTAGCTAAAAATATTAATTGCATCCTTTGGCAATCTCATTCTTTTCTTTTTTAAATATATTTTATTTATCTTTTTTATCTTTTTTTTTTACAGAGAGGAAGGGAGAGGGATAGAGAGTTAGAAACATTGATGAGCTCTGGCCAGTTTGGCTCTGTGGATAGAGCATAAGCCTGAGGACTAAAGCGTTCAGGAATCAATTTCAGTCAAGGGCACATGCCCATGTTGCAAGCTTGATCCCCAGTGTGGGGTGTGCAGGAGGCAGCCGGTTGATGGTTCTCTCTCATTATTGATGTTTCTCTCTCTCTCTCCCTCTCCCTTCCTCTCTGAAATCAATTTAAAAATATATTAGAAAGAAAGAAAGAAAGAAAGAAAGAAAGAAAGAAAGAAAGAAAGAAAGAAACATTGACGAGAGAGAAACACCTATCAGTTGCCTCCTGAACACCCCCTACTGGGGATGTGCCTACAACCAAAATACATACCCTTGACCAGAATTGAACCTGGAACCCATCAGTCCACAGACTGACACTCTATTCACTGAGCCAAACCTGTCAGAGCTGACAATCTTATTCTTCAAGCTAAGCTATCTTATTCCAATTTTTTAATATATATTTTATCGATATTTTACAGAGAGGAAGGGGGAGGGAGAGAGAGTTGGAAACATTCATGAGAGAGAAACATTGATCAGCTACCTCCTGTATATCCCCTACTGGGTATATACCCTTGACCGGAATCGAACCTGGGACCTTTCAGTCCGTAGGCCGATGCTCTATCCACTGAGCCAAACTGGTTTCGGCTCCAGTCCATTCTTTAGAAAACTAAGTACATAAGACAACTTCATTCTCTCATTTATTTTAATAGTCCATCTTGATTTGCAAAGGAGAAAACAAATATATTTAGATATGTAGGATATTCTGCAAAAATAATTCATAAATTTACTTTTTAACAATTTATATATTTTAGAGAGAGGGAGGAAGAGAGAGAAACATCAACTTGTTCCACTTACTTATGTAATTATTGGTTGATGCTTGTGTGCCCTGACTGGGGATCGAACCTGGAACCTTGGCATAACAGGATGATGTTCCAGCCAACTGAGATGTTCAGCCAGAACATAAATTGATATTTATTAACTTTAGAATTATTTTTAAAAGACTCCATAATTGTTTAAAACTATGGATGCATTGTTCTTCAGCTATAGGACTTTTGCTTTTCCTTATGCCCTTAGCAAAAACCTAAAATCCTAACGACAATATTTAATTGTCTACTACTCACCAAGCACTATTCCAAGAACCAGAGCTACAGTAGTGAACAAAACTAAGTCCTTGTCCCTGTTCTCATGGAACTTACATTTTAATGGGGGGAAACAGACAATAAGCAAGTATATGTCACTTGGTAATACGTGCTAAAAAGAGAGAGAGAGAGAGAGAGAGAGAGAGAGAGAGAGAGAGAGAGAGAGAGAGAGAGAGAGAGAGAGAGAGAAATGGAAGAGGAGAGTGAAAAAAAAGAATCATAGATAAGGAGTGAGGAAAGCTAGATGTGAATGCCCTTGTAGATAGAATGCTCAGAGGAAGTTTCTCTGATCAGTGGAAAGGTGTGCAGAAATAAGAAAATGATGCCCTATTGATATCTTGGGAAAGAGTGATCCAAGTTGTAAGCATAGCAACGGGGAATGCTGTTAAACAGGAGCTTGCTCCACAAGTTGGAGGCAAAGAGCCCAGGTGAGGCTGGAGTGAAGTAAGCAAGAGAATGATTGATTGTAAATGACACCTAAGGAAGAGCTAAGAACCAGGTCATGTAACTAGAGGAGTAAGCAAGTGAGAGAATGGAAAGAAATGACACTGGAGAGCTAAGGGGGATGTGGGACCTTGTAGGCTGTGGTAAAGACAGGCTTTTATTCTGAGTGAGAGGGGAAACCATTGAGAATTTTGAACAAGGGTGTGAGATCCAGTTTAGATGTTTTGAGAACATCTAAATTGGATTTACTCTGTGGAAAACAGAGAGCAGGGAGATAAGAGCTTATGTTACTTGTTAGAAGTGGGTTGTAGACTGCCAGTGTCAGTGTTAAGAAATTAAGGGGGAGGGAGAAAAAAAAAAAGAAATTAAGGAGACTATTTTTTTTTATTTCTTAATTGATTAAGGTATTATTATACATATGTGTTCTTATTCCCCCATTACCCACCCTCACCTCTCATTCATGCCCCCACTCTCCTGTTGTCTGATTAGGCTTATATGCATGCATATAATTCCTTTTGTTGATCAAGGAGAGAGACTATTAATATATTTGTTAAGAACATGAATTTTAGCCCTAGCCAATTTGACTCAGTGGGTAGAGTGTTGGCCTGCAGATTGAAAGGTCCCGTGTTCAATTCTGATCAAAGGCACACCAGGTATGCCCAGGTTGTGGGCTCAGTTCCCAGTAGAGGCCATGCAGGAGGCAGCTGATCAATGATTATCTCTCATCATTGATGTTTCTATCTCTCTCTCCCTCTCCCTTCCTCTCTGAAACCAATAAAAATATATTTTTATAAAGAAAGCTTCAGCCTGAGGATTGAATGGTCACAGGTTGAATTCGGCCAAGGGCACATACATCAGTTGCAGGTTCCTGGACCCTGGTCAGGGTGCTTACAGGAGGCAATCAATTGTAACAGGAGTTACTGTTTAGCTTCCTGGTCATTAGAGATAGCATCCTGACTTCCTACAAATCTGACTTACAGCAGACTAGCTTTCTGAGCTGTTAATTATAGATAAAAAGTTGTTTTCCTAGGCAAGTTGTTGCAGATTGTGGATCAAAATTCTCTCTTTATATATGGCCTATCTATTGTTCCTTAGTATGTTCAGTCTCATTACTTTGCATAATTCAGAATTATCTTGAATTAGCTCTAACTAGTTTGGCTCAGTGGATAGAGCTTCAACCTGTGGACTCAAGGGTCCCAGGTTTGATTCCGGTCAGGGGCATGTTCCTTGGTTGTGAGCACATCTCCAGTAGGTAGTGTGCAGGAGGCAGCTGATCGATGTTTCTCTCTCATACATGTTTCTAACTCTCTATCCCTTTCTGTAAAAAAATCAATAAAATATATTTTTTAAAAAGAAAACTTGAGCCGGGACCGGTTTAGCTCAATGGATAGAGCATCGGCTTGGGGACTGAAGGGACCCGGGTTCGATTCCAGTCAAGGGCATGTACCTTGGTTGCGGGCATATCCCCAGTAGGGGGTGTGCAAGAGGCAACTGATCGATGACTCTCTCTCATCGATGTTTCTGACTCTCTATCTCTCTCCCTTCCTCTCTGTACAAAATCAATAAAATATATTTAAAAAAAAAAAACAAAAAAAAAAAACTTGAAAATTAAAAAAATTTATTTTGAGTTAACACATTGCAGACGAATGACAAGAATTCTCGCTTTATATTACACAGTGTTTTATGAAGATATTAGCTTGTAAGAAAATGTAATAAATAACGTCAAAATGCAATGGGCATTTCATTTTAAAGCATGTCTTTAATATTTATGTAAAACGTTTTTGTACTCATTCAATAGAAACTTATCTGGCCACTGGGTAAAGCTAGCAATAAAACTACTGGTCTGCAATGTGTTAAAGTCATTTCCATAGGCTAAAAGGTTAATGTCTTTGTGAAGTGCTTAATTTAGCATGATTCCACACAGAAGGATTTAGCAAGCAGAAATTTTTATTTTTTTCTGGCACTAACATATTATTTTCACTTTCAGTGGTTACCAATGACACAGGAACTGAGCTTTCAAAAGTTTATTGAACAATCTGACTTACTAGAAGAACTCCAGTATGACTTCAATGAAAAAACTGAGTTGAGACACATCAAAACACAAAGGCCTTTTGTCTTTAATTATTATAAAAATGTCCCCGAGAGAAACAGCAAGCGCTACCAGGCCCTTGGCCATTTGCTTGAAAAGTACATGTATGAGCTTTTGGAGAAAGTGTGCAAATTACAAAAAATATACATCACCCCAGAGGCTGATAAGGAATCAAGAAGCTTCTTTTTTATGAGTGAGAGAGCATTAACAAATCATCACTCCGCTCTTCTCGTCCTTCTTCAAGACCAGGGGGTCCTTCGAGCTGGTCAGTGGAGTCAGCAGGCAATAATATATCATGGCCTAGAACATGGGAGTCAGATACCATGTATTCAAATGGCATTGCAGGCACATTATGATGTAATTGTGTTAAACCCCAATGACAATTTTGTGGACCTAAGAATGGCAAAGGAGTGGAAAGGCCTTTTACCACAAAATATCGAGTCCTCTTCTCTAAAAATGGTTCAAACTGAGAGCTTTTTATCTCTCCAACAGCCTCTCGGATGTATTCCAAAAAGATGCAGCAACACCCCTGAAGAACACATGACTTACATTTGGGATTGCTTCATTTCAAAGATTGAAGACAAGAATGTTGCCTTCATTGTGCATGGTTATGGAGGCTTGGTTTTCATGGACTTGCTTGTTCGTAGGAAGAGGGAAGTAATGGACAAAGTATATGCTGTTGCACTTATTGACTCTCAGCATCACGCAGGACACCAGCTGGGGAGTGATGCACAGTTATCAGCATGGATAAAGCACCACTGCCAGGAATGGGTGACAAGTCCTAAGCCTTTGAATAGACCTGCAGCTACTGTTCTGAGAAAAGAATTTCCTATGGTTTCTGCAGGCACTGAAAAACATGACTTAGCCATTTCCTCTAGCCTTCATTCAATTTTTAGATACTTTAAAAAAGCTCTGAAAGCCAAAACAACTATTAATTTCTCTTATGTGCCAATGGCAACTAGAAGCACCACAAAAATAAGTGAAAGTGCTTAATTTACTTTTTTGTCATGTATGATTTTTTTTTGTCCCACTGAAACTTTGCTAATGTAGATACTAGAAGAAAAGGAATACTTCTAGCTCAAACACAGTATTACATTCTGGATTAATGTGTGATTTGTTAATTTTTCTAAAGCAAACATGTTTTTTGTTGCCTATTATGAACCAGGATGTCAGTCCATACCATCATTAATATTTTACAGTATTAGTCAAGTTAGAGGACCTTTCTTTTGAAAAGCATCTTTCTTATGGCTTAATAGAATGGCACCAAAACTGTAGTCAATAGAAATTAAATATTAAGTCAGTCTTTGATTTCTACAGTATTAATGCCATATTAAAATTATAAGTGAATCTAAAAATTAAATATCACAAACAAATCCTATTATTTGTATGTTTGTGTTCTTTTGTTTAAAATTTTTAGTTATGTATGTGTTCATTCATACCTTCAGCTAATATTTGAGTGTCTCCTGTGTGCCAGTCAATACTAGGTATTGGAGACACTGGCAAACTAGGCCAACATTGCCTTTATCCTTATGTAGTTTACAGTGAAAAGTAAATTGCAAGCCTGGCCAGTGCGGATCAGTAGTTGAGTGTTGACCTGTGAACTGGGAGGTTCAATTCTGGTCAGGGCACATACCAGGTTGCAGGCTCAATCCCCAGAAGACAAACCAGTTAGGGCAGAGAAGGGGGTGTGCAGGAGGCAGCTGATCAGTGATTCTCATCATTGACATTTCTATCTCTCCCTCTCCTCTCCTCTCCTCTCATCTCCTCTCCTCTCCTCTCCTCTCTTCTCTGAAATCAATAAAAATATTTTTTTAATTGCAAGTGTGAAATAAAGGGTTCTGTGGAACATCTAGCAAAGAGCTAATAAGCCTCACCCTGTCTGGTTTGGCTCAGTGGATAGAGTTTTGGTCTGCGGACTGAAAGGTCCCAGGTTCGATTCCAATCAGGGGCATGTGCCTTGGTGGTGGGCACATCCCCAGTAGGGGGTGTGCAAGAGGCAGCTGATAGGTGTTTCATCATTTCTCTTGCATCAATGTTTCTAACTCTCTATCCCTCTGCTTTCCTCTGTGTAAAAAATCAATAAATATACTTTTTTTAAAAAGAGCTGACAAGCCTTGAGGTTCAAAGGTTTCCCTGATAAAATAAACACAAATAAAGCAAAAAACAAAGTTTTCTTCTGTGTAAAAAATCAATAAATATACTTTTTTTAAAAAGAGCTGACAAGCCTTGAGGTTCAAAGGTTTCCCTGATAAAATAAACACAAATAAAGCAAAAAACAAAGTACTTCCCTTAGAAGAAGGTGCTTAGTTTAAAGAACAGTAGTAGTTAGTAGTAGTTATCCGAGAAAACAATCGTAGGCAAAGGAACAGTGCATACAGAGATCTGTAGGCAGGAGGAAAAACTCCGGTTCAGCTAAAGCTAAAAACTTACAAGGGACTAGAGTTAAAACATTATTGTCCAGCTGGTGCGGCTTAGCTGTTGAACATCAACCCAGTTACCAACAAGCCACCGCTCTGATTCCCAGTCAGGGCACATGTGCAGTTAAGGCTGTGTCTCCAGTAGAGGTGCACGCAGGAGGCAGCGGATTGATGATGTTTCTCTCATCAGTGTTTCTTAAAAAAAAAAAAAAAAAATATATATATATATATATATATATATATATAGAGAGAGAGAGAGAGAGAGAGAGAGAGAGAGAGAATATATATATATTGAGCATATATATATTGAGTATATATATATTGAGTATATATATATATATATATATATATATATATATATATATAAAATTTATTTTTTACAGAAAGGAAGGGAGAGGGTCAGAGAGCCAGAAACATCGATGAGAGATAAACATCAACCAGCTGCCTCCTGCACACCACCCACTGGGGATATGCCTGCAACCAATGTACATGCCCTTGACCGGAATCAAACCTGGGACCTTTCAGTCCGCAGACGAATGCTCTTCCACTGAGCCAAACCGGTTTTGGCATCTCATCAGTGTTTCTATCCCTCTCCCTTTTTTGCTAAGAATCAACAAAAACTTTTTTTTTTTTTAAAGAAAACACTATTCATTTACATTTGTAAAAGACAATAAGAAAGACCATATTCAAGAGGCATTACTGCAAAGAGGGTTTTGCAGCCCGGGTTAGAGATTAGGATCAACCCCCAAATACTAGGAAGAGTCAGGGGATTTTGTAGCTAAGAAGCAGGGTAAAGGTCAATGAATGGAAAATTACTAAGTGATAATATTAGGGGGCATGGGAGATTCTTGCTAGACAGATTTAATGGGATTCTTGCTGAAGGAAAGCCAGGGTGATATGATGTTGAGAGTGGAGGATGAGGAATTTTATCAGATATAAATAATGATCCAATAACAAGGGTGGGAGATTTTCACTAAACTGACTCAGCAGAATACTTGCTACAACTGTACTAAGCCAACTAAGGGCAGAGCCCAACAGTGGAGCTTAGTTGAAAGGAGGGCTCAAAGGAGAGAGGTTTATCAGAAGCTGGAAAGTTAGAGACGTAAGCAGAGGCAGGCAGCTTATGCAAGGCTGCATTGTCCATGGTTAAGATTTATGACTTGATTCTAATGACAATGAAAGCCATTGGATAGTTTTAAATAGAAGAATATTATCAGATTTACATTTTTTAAAGAATATCCTAATTGCCGAAACCGGTTTGGCTCAGTGGTAGAGTCTGCGGACTGAAAGGTCCCAGGTTCGATTCCGGTCAAGGGCATGTACATTGGTTGCGGGCACATCCCCAATGGGCGGTGTGCAGAAAGCGGCTGGTTGATGTTTCTCTCTCATCGACGTTTCTAGCTCTCTTTCTCTCTCCCTTCCTCTCTGTAAAAAAAATCAATAAAATATATTTAAAAAAAAAAAAAAAAAAAAAAGAATATCCTAATGATTAGGACAGGCTTGGAATCAGGAAGACCAAATTAATTTTGGCAGTAGTTTGAAAAGTACTTAATTTTCCTAATGAACAACATTTTATTACTGATTGGAGGTCAGAAATGAGGAGAAGAGCCGAGACCGATTTGGCTCAGTGGATAGAGCGTCGGCCTGTGGACTGAAAGGTCCTGGGTTCTATTTGGTCAAGGGCATGTACCTTGGTTGCGAGCACATCCCCAGTAGGGGGTGTGCAAGAGGCAGCTGATAGATGTTTCTAACTCTCTATCCCTCTCTCTTCCTCTCTGTAAAAAAATCAATAAAATATATTTTAAAAAAAGAAATAAGGAGAAGGAAATGACATAGATCACTCCCAGATTTTTGGCTTGAGTGACTAGATGTACAGAAATTCTGTTTGCTGGTACAGGGACTTACTGGTGAAATTTTTATTTTGGTTGTTCAGAAAGTTTTAAAAGAGAAAAAGCAATAGCTCACAAATTATTTTTTTTACTCTGCCCATAGATGAATAAAAGAGGAGACATTGCATTTAAAAAATTGACTCTCAGTCCTAGCCAGTTTGGCTCAGTGGATAGAGCATCAGCCTACAGACTGAAGGGTCCCAAGTTCAATTCTGGTCAAGGCACATGCCTGGGTTTTGGACTCTATCCCTAGTGGGGGGTGTGCAGGAGGCAGCTGATCAGTGATTCTCACTTATTATTGATGTATTTATCTTTCTCCCTCTCTGAAATCACTAAAATTATATATATAAATATAAATAAATAAATATATATATATATATATATATATATATATATATATATATATATATATATTTTTTAATTGGCTCTCTCTGCCCTGGTTGATTTGGCTTAGTGGATAGAGCACTGGCTTGAGGACTGAAGGGTCCCAGGTTTGATTCCAGTCAAGGGCACATATCTTGGTTGCAGGCTTGATCCCCAGCCCTAGTCACGGTGTGTGTGGAAGGCAACCAGTCCATGTCTCTCTGACATTGATGCTTCTCTATGTGTCTCTCCCCATCCCTTCCACTCTCTCTTTAAAAAAAAATTGACTCTCTGCCATATCTATTAATACTAGGATGTAGGGAGTGGTTATAGGGTTAAGCCTCAGACTGACCTGCTGGCAAAGTCAGAAACAAGTCCCAACTTGGAGAGCACAGCCCTCTAAGCATAATTAGGCTTGATCTCGTGACTGCTTCCTGGATCTTTCCTGGGTAGCTAATGGGAATGTGGGAGGAGCAGCAAGTGCTGCCAAAACAAGTGAAACTTACAAGAACATTGTAAATTACCTTGTTTGCCACTGACTATAAATAAAGCATCAGTTCTGCAGTCTGGATCTGTTCTGTGGCCTCAGCCAGGCACAGTAGATCCACCTACACCCAGTTTATTCTCTTGTCCTTTTTTCATCCTTCACCTGCCCTCCCTTAGGCTAGCCGAACCCTTGGCTGTGCTGGGGTGGCACACTGGGACATACAGATGTTTCTGTACATAGCTATATCTACAATAGCATCCACTGTTTTAACCTAGGGTATACTCTATTTCTGTTATGGGCTGAATGTTTGTACACTCCTGAAATTCATGTTGAAATCTGAATCTCCAATGAGATAGTATTAGAACATAGGGCTTTTGTGAGGTGATTAGATCACCAGGGTGGAGCCCTCGTGAGTGAAATTAGTGCTCTTATGAAAGAGACTCCGGAGGACTCCCTTTTGCGGTGTGAGCACACACCTGGGAACCAGTAAGAGGACTTCACCACACACTGAATCTTCTGGTGCTTTGATCATGAACTTCCCAACTTCTAGAACTGTGACAAATATTTGTTGTTTAAGGCTCCCAGTCTATGATATTGTTATACCAAACTGAAAAAACTAAGTCTATTCCTTATCAGCAAAGACATATTTCAATGCCTCTTTTTTATACCTCTGAGAAGCATAACCACCTTTAAGTCAGTACATAACATTGTTAATTATCCTGTAATCCAATCATAGATATTTCCCTTGCTTTCTCCCACATCTATGGTTCATGTAATCTTGCTTACTTTCCCTCCTTAATTCCAAATATTTAAAAGAAACTACAGAGCTGTCATTTCCCGTCCAGCCAGCATGGCTCAGTGGTTGAGCATTGAGCTATGAACCAAGAGATCATATGCCAGAAGCTAATTCCAGCATGTCATAAATGCAAGAAGTTTCATCAAAAGGTTGATGGAATCTTGAGGCTTGCCTGCTGGAAGTGGCTGAGGGCATTTCCCCAAACCTGAAAAGGATGCATAAATTATTGCTTGCTGCCAGACAGCTGAGAACATTTCAATCTACATGTTATTGCCTCCTACTAGCCAAACACTATAAGCAGTTCTCCCAATCTGACAATGGATTAAGTATACTAAACCTTGGTCTTTGATGTGTATTTCTACCTTGCCTTAAGACAATTTGTGTTAATAAAGGGCAAGGGGTTTGGAGATTCAGAAGGATTTGGTTCCTTTAGCTGTCTTCTCTGACTCACCAAAATGCCTTCCAAAATTATGTTTCATCTCTGGACTCTTGATTAATTTACAGCAGCCCCTTTTCCAGATTCCTGAACTCTTCAAAATGCTGGATTAAAACCCCTGGTAGGCCCTAACCAGTTTGGCTCAGTGGATAGAGCACTGGCCTGCAGGCTGAAAGGTCCCAGGTTCGATTCTGGTCAAGGGCATGTACCTTGATTGCAGGCACATCCCCATTGGGGGTCAGGGTGTGCAGGAGGCAGCTAATCGATGTTTCTCTCACATCAATGTTTCTGTCTATCCCTCTCCCTACCTCTGTAAAAAATTAATAAAAATATATTTAAAAAATAATAATAATCTGGTCACTCAGTGTACTTCTTTTGAGTACCTCATGTATTTTATATCAAAGATACTATAAATCGTGCACCTGATCCGTTTTCCCCTTTGCACTGGCTGATAGAAAGCTCAGGGCAAATAGGTGGTTGATCTCCAGCAAAAGTCTAGAATACCTTTGGTTCCCATTTGAGTTACAAATACACTGAGTGGCCAGAGTATTATGCGTTCAGAGATCATAATAATCTGGCCACTCAGTGTGTGTGAGTGAGTGTGTGTGTGTGTGTGTGTTTAAGAAAGAAAAACTGTCATTTTCCAAAGTTTTTGAGATGTCGCTTCTTGGCATATTGGTTCAACTAAACTCTTATTCAAAAATCTCTACATGATCACCCCAGCTAGGCAGTTCAGTAGGGGCATTGTACCAATACACTAAGGTTATGCATTCAATCCCCTGTCAGGACATATACAAGAATCAACCAATGAATACATAAATAAGTGAAACAACAGGTCCATGTTTCTCCCTCTCTTCCTCTCCCTTCCTTTCTCTCTCTAAAAATCAATAAATAAGTCATTTTAAAATACGTATCTACAGGTTTTAATGTTTCATATTTGGACAATCCAAATAGTATAAAGGAACAAGCAGGAACTTTCACTGCCTTTTATGACCTACTCTCTGAAGTTGTACACCAGACCTTTTTTTTTTTTTTTTTTTTTTTCCTTCTATTTGCTAGAAGGGAGTCACTAAGTCTAGGGAAGGGGAATTAGACTCCACTCCTTGAAGATAACTTCAAAGATTCTGGGAACTATCTTAAACCATCATATCAGAAATGAACTAATTAAAGCAGTTCAACTCGGTCAGTTATCAGATTGTCTTTGCCCTAGCCGGTTTGGCTCAGTGGATAGAGTGTTGGCCTGCAGACTGAAGGTTCCCGGGTTCGATTCTGGTGAAGGGCACATGCCCAGGTTGCCTGTTTGTTCCCCAATGTGGGGCTTGTAGGAAGCAACCAATCAATGATTCTCTCTCATCATTTTTGTTTCTATCTCTCTGTCCCTCTCTCTTCTTCTCTGAAATCAATAAAAATATATTTTTCAAATTGTCTTTGCTCTGGAAGCAGGTTTATCACATTGTTTTTATTTACTTTTTCTCATTTTGATAAACAGCTCTGTGTATTTAGAAACTGTTTTTTTCTTTCTCTGCAAAACATCAGCCTTTTGGCCACAGACAAATGCTAGTGTTGAAAACAAAGCTTACTTTAAGTTTTCTCTCCCAAGGTCACCCTACTGTTATTTCCTTACTCTAACTTCAGATGTCAATCTATTTTTGCAGCTTGAAGTAAAAAAAAAAAAGGGGGGGGGGGTTATTATATAAATATTTTTTGTTATATGAAGATTTTATTATTAAAATATTAAATTTCATTAAATCTTTATTATATAAATATTTTTATCAATTTTTAAAGGTTTTTATTAATTTTTTGCAGCTTGAAATAAAAAAAGGGGGGATATCTCCAGTTTTTTTTGCTATAAGCTGGAGCCTAAAAATGTGTCCTGGTAGATAAAAGACAAATAAAAGAGGTCTTCAGGAAAATCTTAAGACCTTCTGACATTATCATTTGATGATTATTTTCCTTTCTTGTGGAAAATAGTTAATAGACTGTGATCGTTGTTCATAAGCAAAGTACATTGCTTTTGTGCATCTAAGTTAATGCACCTTTGAAATGCTTCTTTTTAAGACCTCTGAGAAGTATTTCCCAATATTAAACACATCTCAACAACAAAGAAAAACATTGTTAGCAAATATGCTAAGGAAAGTCTTTAACTGGAAATTCCTTCACTTGTTCTTCAACATATTTTCAAAACCAAATTCTCTAACTTTAGAGTGTATTAGGGTAACCTGAAGGTCCTGTTAAGACAAAGATTGCTGGGCATCACTGCCAGAGTTCCTAATTCAGGGAGTTGGAAGGTGGGGCCCTAAAATTTGCATTTCTAACTAGTTCCCAAATGCTGCTGATGCTGCTGGTCTGGGGACCACACTCTGTGAAGCACTGTTGGAAAGTCTAGGAATGGTGAGGATGGTAATAAAGTTAAATCTATCTCATGTGAGGTGTGATTTATTTATCTTTAAGCAGTTTTTATTGATTGATTGATTTTCTATTGTAGAAAGAGGGAGAGGAGAGAGAGAGAGAGAGAGAGAGAGAGAGAGAGAGAGAGAGAGAGAGAGAGAGAGAGATGGATATGTTATTCCATTTATTTATGCTTTCATCCATTGATTCTTGCTTATGCCCTGACCGAAGATTGAACCCACAACCTTGGCATATCAGCACAATGCTCTAACTAACTGAACTCTCTAGCCAAGGCATGAGGTATAATTGACAATAAATTATTATTTGGCCCATATTTCCTCCCCTAAGGACAGCAACAAAAGAGGTCTCTTTACTGAATCTATGTTTTATGACCCCAAACATTTATTCTCTCAAAGAAAAGGTGTTCCGGCTAAAAAGAATCTTTTCTTTATTTTTGCTATTAGCTCCTTTTCCTGACCCTGCTTCCTATAAAGCCTTCCTAGTAAGATGTCTCAGCTTTCCCTAAGGGAAAGTGACCTTGCCTGAAATAATCCACACTTTTAATTTCTTAGTCCCACCCTCTTTCTGCTTATAAAAATCATCCATTTTGGCCCTATGGCTCAGTGGATAGAGCATCAGCCTGCAAACTGAAGGGTCCCAGGTTGGATTTTGGCCAAGGGCACATGCCCATGTTGTGGGTTCAATCCCCAGTGGGGGTCATGTAGGACACAGCCAATCAATGATTCATCATTGATGTTTCTATCTTTCCCTCTTCCTTCCTCTCTGAAATCAATAAATTTACTGTTGAATTTTTTTGCTTATTTTATAAATTTTATTTTTTCTTTAAAGATTTTTTATTAATTTTTATGGAGAGAAAGGGAGAGGGAGAGAAGCATTGATGTGAGAGGGAAGTATCGATCAGCTGCCTCTCACAAACACTCCACTGGGGATCAAGCATATTCACTGATTGAGAATTGAACTACCCTGTTTCCCCGAAAATAAGACAGTGTCTTATATTAATTTTTGCTCCCAAAGATGTGTTAGGCCTTATTTTCAGGGGATGTCTTATTTTTCCATGAAGAAGAATACGGTGCACATTTATTGTTAAATGAAAATAAAGGAAATTTATTACCTGTATACGGTACGGTAGTACGGTAGCTGTCAACACAAACCAGACAAACTGTGACTCCTACAGTATCAAGAATTTTGCTGGGACCGGTTTGGCTCAGTGGATAGAGCGTCGGCCTGCGGACTGAAAGGTCCCAGGTTCAATTCCGGACAAGGGCATGTACCTTGGTTGCGGGCACATCCCCAGTAGGGGGTGTGCAAGAGGCAGCTGGTCGATGATTCTCTCTCATCAATGTTTCTAACTCTCTATCCCTCTCTCTTCCTCTCTGTGAAAAATCAATAAAATATATTTAAAAAAAGAAAAAATTTACTCATTTATTCAATGACAATCATGTCATCATCTTCTGGAACATCATCTTAACAATCCAATTCCTGAATTTCCTGGTGAATTTCTTGTGACTCCATTTCTTTCAGAATCAGTGGACTAAATCTCTCATGTTTTGCCTGGGGGGGCCTTATTTTCGGGGGGGATGCCTTATATTTCACTCAGAAGGAAACCTGTAAGTAGGTCTTATTTTCAAACAATGTCTTATTTTCGGGGAAACATGGTAGCAACCTTTTGCTGCACAGGATGACACTCAGCTAACCAAACCACACAGGCCAGGACTATTTTTATTATTTTTTTAATAAACAGTTCTCTAAATGCAGTACAGAAAAGCCATCTTGTCCATTCGCAAACACTCCACTCATTGTATTCTGCAAGTATCATGTATATGAATACTAGAGGCTTGGTTCACGAAATTCGTGCATGGGCAGGGAATCCCTCAGCCCAGCCTGTACCCTCTCCAACCTGGGATTCCGAGGATCAGGCCTAAACCAGCAGTCAGACATCCCTCTCACAATCCCGAACCACTTACTTCTCACTGCTCGCCTGCCTGCCTGCCTGCTCACCCCTAACAGCCCCCCACCCCCACCGACCTGGTCACCCCACACAGCCTGCTGTTCAGTCATTTGGTCGTCCCTCACTAACCCCCCTGCCGGCCTGGCCGCTCCACACAGCCTGCTGTTCGGTCATCCCCTCATCCGTTCAGTTGTTTTGGTCGTGATGGCCCCTGGCTTTTTATATATTAGGATAACATGTGCTTAAACATTTCTCTAAATATAACAACAAAGAGCATATCCACAATATTTATTATTGTCTTTTATATAATAGTGTAAATGTAAGGACATCCAAACCTGTAGAAAAAAATTTAAGAGTTTATGAAAGCCAAGGGATATGCCTGGAAGCAAGATGTCAACAGACAGAGAAAAAAGCTTTTTCTCTTGTTGCCTGTGCTTTTGGAATCATAGCCAAGAAACCATTGCCAAATCCAATGTCATGACATTTCCCCCTATGTTTCCTTCTAGAAATTTTATTTTTATTGTCACCTTGAGCTCTTTGACCCATTTTGAGTTAATTTTTGTATATGGTTTTAGGTTATGGGCCTAACTATGTTTAATTTTCACCTGACTGTAAGTTTTTCTTGATTTTTTATTTTTATGTTTTAATGTTTTTATTGATGAGAGAAAGGGAGAGAGAGAAATATCAATCATTTTAGTTGCCTCTCATACCAACTGGGACTGAACCTGCAACCTGGGCATATGCCCTGACCAGGAATCTAATCAGCAACCTTCTGGTGCACATAAACACATTCAACCAACCCACACCAGCCAGGGCAGTTTTGCTGATTTTTTTAGAGAGAGGAAGAGGGGAAGTACGGGAGACAGAGAGAGGGGGAGAGAGGGGAGAGAGAGATTGAGAGAGAGAGAGAGATATTGAGGATTGAACCCACAACCTGGTATGTGCCCTGACCAGGATTTGAACTTGCAACCTTCTGGTGTACCAGAGTATGCCCCAATCAACTAAATCACCTGGCCAGAATGGATCTAATGATATTTAGCAACATTCACTGAAAAGAGTATCCTTTCCACAGTAATGTTTGTGCCTTGTTTTGTAATAACAACTAAATCAAAACACTTTAATTTGTTTACTAAACAAAATATCTACAGACTTGATTTTGCCCCAAAGGTCAGTAATTTACAGTAGTGCCTTCACTTCATTTTCACATTAGATTTTCTAAATGAGCTAAGGCGAGTGAGAGATATCCAGTGATGCCTATCAGAAGCCAAGCAATGCACCAGGTGCTGGGGATCAATTGGTAAAAAAAAAAAGTTAAAGTCCTAGCGTCGAAGAGTTTAAAGCTCAGTGAGACTTGAGAAAATATCATTTTATTTTAGTATTATGGGAATAAATAAAAGGACTACCTAAGTGGAGAGTAAGTTATGAACAGAGGATTAGCCCTGGCAGGGTACCCCAGTTGGTTAGAGCAAAGATCAGATACACCAAGGTTGTGGTCCATCCCTGGTCAGTGTACAGACAACAAACAACCAATGCATGAATGAATAAATGGAACAACAAATCAATATTTCTCTCTTTTCCCCTTCCTCCCTTCCCCTCTCTTTCTAAAATCAATCAATCAATAAATAAAAATATTAGAAAGAACTTGAAATAATGGACGGGAGGGATAAAAGGGGAGGGGGAGGAATGGGGAAAAGGAGGTAAAAATGGGAGGAGAAAACAAAAAAAAGAACAGCTGACCAGCCCGCCTCCACTGAGGATTGTATGCAATGGCGAGGGCGGCAGCCAGCCTCTCCACAGCGCGGCTTTCCAGGCCGGAAACCTTCACCTGCGTCTGACGTCATACGACTGCGCCCAGTGGCCGGGGGGCGGGATTTCCGGCCGTGGGTCAAGGGTCAGTGACGGTTCCTGCGCGAACTGATACGCGAGCTGCGGGACCGGTGTTGCGTGTTCCGTGCGCGTGCTCTGCGGTCCCCGCGGCTTCACCGGCGGAGCCACTGTCCCTGCAATTCTGGTATGGGCGTCTGTTGTCATCTGAGAGAGGGAGGGAGAGAGAGAGAGAGAGAGAGAAAGAGAGAGAGAGAGAGAGAGAGAGAGAGAGAGAGAGAGAGAGAGAGAGAGTGTGTGAGAATGTGTGTGTCTGTGTGTGTGTGTGTCTGTGTGTGTGTGTGTGTATGGGGGAGGGAGGACGCGGGGGATCTTCAAAGATAAGACTTAGCGGAGCAAGTGCGCTCAGAAGGCCCACGGTTCCGAGGAAGCCCATATTGATGCATAATGTGTGACGTATTTTCATTTTGAATTTTAGGAAACTTTAGCTGTGCTTTCAACTTTGGGGAAAGTCTCCAAGTGGTATCGTGCTGGGTTGGCATTGTACAGAAGCTTACTGCCATATTGGTCTTGAAACGTTACATTTCTTTCATTTGTACAAGGGTAATGCGCTGTATTAAATATGTAAGGTCTTATCTACATGGGTTTGATTGCAGAAACTAAAAAAGTATTCTCTAAGTCATAATAAAAAAGAAAGTATAAATACTACAATATCTGGAACGAGAACAGTATTTCCAAAAATAATACCCTTTTTCACTTTTTTATATTTTTGGTTTTCATTTCTATGCTATCCCAAAAATCTTTACTAATTACAGAGACAAAAATTCAAAAAACTTTTTTTCTGAAATCATTGTTTCTCATATTGAGGCTGAGGACTCCAGTTAAATATTCCAAGGAGCCTAAAATAATTTCTTTTTTAAAAGTTGTCTGAATCACCCTAGCCTGTTTGTCCCAATGGATAGAGCATCAGCCTTCGGACCCAAGTTCAGTTCCAGTCAAGGGCATGTACTTTGGTTGCATGCCGGATCCCCAGCCCTAATTGGGTAGCATTGGGGAAGCAATCAACCCATGTGTGTCTCTCACATCGGTATTTCTCTGTCTCTCCCTCACCCCTTAAAAAAGAGAAAATGGTGTAGAAGAGAAGTGAATGGATTCAAGAAGTATTTAGAAAGTAAAATGAATGTAACTCAAATGGATATGATATGCTGTGTGTGAGAGGACAAGAAGGAATGACTCCAAGTTTCTGGCTTCAGCAAGTAAATGGATAGCAGTATCCCTCCTAGAAACAATGCTGAGGGAGCAGCAGATTGGGAAGGCAAAATAGAGAGATTATTTCAATTTGCTGCATTTGAGGTGTCTTCTGATTCATGGTGATTGAAGCCATAGAGATAAATCCAACCCCTTAGAGAAAATGTTTATATCGAAAAACAAGGCTAAGGACAGAACTCAGAGGCACATCCACCTTTATTTATTTATTTTTTTAATATATAGGTGTAATTTTTATTCATTCTCATCAGATGGCTGTTGTTGCACATCCACCTTTAGAGGGGGCGAGAGGATGGGGCATCTGAGCATCAGTGCATAGGTCAGAGGAAGGAGACTCAGAGCATACAGAGTTACTAAAGGAAGAAAATTTTCTGTTCAAGTATTTTAGTTGCATTTTGTAAAAAGTTGAATTAATCCCCCCCACCCCCCACCCCTTCTAAACTGGCACTAGTTTCACATCTTTAAGGGTCTTCATTGTCTTGTGGACATCCAGACCTGTAGGATAAACTGTGGTGCTTATATACTTTTTCCTTCGTTTTGGAAATTCTGTTTGGCAATAACATTATTTGCTGCAAAATAAAGTCTGAATTAGGGAAAGGTTTATTTTAAAATGAGTAGATGTTTTTATTTCTGTTTTGATAATGTGAGAGCCTTGGTACAGAAGCTCCCAAGTGCTTTTTTACCAGTTGTCATATTCTGTAACTTTTCAGCTTATGGTACATTGCTTATGGTACGGATCTTGTTTTTGGGTCTGTACAGGGTGGGTGTAGTATAGAATGGAGAAGAATACAACATCATGACCTTAGACACATCAGTATATAACTGTTATGTAGTAGTGATTTTTCTGGGCCCTGAAGGAACTTCAAAGTATCCTTTTGCCTAAAGCAATAGTGAAATTCATGTCTAAAATAAGAACCCAAATAAGTTTTACACTTTTACCTAGTGAGTAATCATAGGTTCTAGGCCACAGGAGTCTCGGAAAAATTAATGGTGCAGCAAATAAAGTTGTACTCAGATTCCACTTTGTTTTTTCAGAAATTGATTGCATTTAAATGTCTCAAATTTATACTTGTAGTTAGAGTTTTTTAATCTTTAACTTTTCATTACATTTTTCTTCTTTTATAGGGATTTTCTTATATGCCTGTTTTCCTCAAAATGAGTATTGGTATCACCTTCATAAGACCTTTTGCCAGAGTTTTGGTGCCATTTACCCTTAATAGGAAGAGAAGGGTTTTATATTCAACTATTCTACAGAGATACGTGTCTTCCAAAATACCAGCTGAATCCTCTCCTAAAAAGGAAAATGCATCACCTGAACAGCTGGAATTGGATGGGTGGAAAATTACAATGAAATCTAGTGTGCAAGAAGGTGTTTCAACAGTCTCAAGTGCCAAGGATGAAGATCCTGTAGCTGCCACTAGGGAATTAATTGAGATGTGGAGATTGCTTGGCAGAGAAGTACCAGAACACATCAGTGAAGAAGAGCTCAAAACCATTATGGAATGTGATTCTAAATCATCGAAAAAAAAATATTTAAGATATTTATATGTTAAGGAGAAAAAGAAGAAAGCCAATCAAATAAAAAAGGAAATGAAAGCAGCAGCAAGGGAAAAAGCAATACAAGACCAGTTGCTAGAAACCGCTAACCAAGATAAACAGCAAGACTTTCCATTTCTACGACTCTGGGATAGGAATATGGACATAGCAATGGGCTGGAAGGGTGCCCAGGCCATGCAGTTTGGACAACCTTTGGTTTTTGACATGGCTTATGATGATTATATGAATCCAAAAGAACTGCGGTATGCTGTTTCTCAACTTCTAGAAAGTGAAGGATGCAACAGAAGAGATGTTGATCCTTTCCATATTTATTTCTGCAATCTTAAACCAGAGAGCCCTTTTCGTAGAGAGTTAATTAAACGATATGGAGAAAAATGGAACAAATTGTTTCTAACAGCAACAGAAAAGTCTCACGTAGATTTATTTCCAAAGGACAATATTATATATTTAACTGCAGATTCTCCCAATATTATGACTTCTTTCAAACATGACAAAATTTATATAGTGGGCTCTTTTGTTGATAAGAATATCCATCCAGGTGCATCTTTAGCCAAGGCAAAACGGCTAAAGCTGGCAACAGAATGCTTTCCATTAGATAAATATTTACACTGGGACACTGGGACAAAAAATCTTACCATAGATCAAGTAACACGTATTTTGTTATGTCTGAAAAACACCGGTAGTTGGGAAGAGGCTCTGAAGTTTGTTCCTAAGAGAAAACATTCTGGTTATCTGGATTTTTCTCAACACACTCAAGAATTTGTCAACAGAATGAAGAAGTCAAAGACTATTAATTCATTTCCAAAAGGCTCTCTAAATAGATACACACAGAAAAAGTGACTTGAAAGAAGTATTCGATAACTTAAGTAAATGGGTTGGAAATGTTTTGTTTCTTCCTGAATGGAATTCACTTGCTCTTTAAAGAGTTGTCTTTAGAAACTACCAAGTATTGTATCTTTCCCCAAATTATTAAATATCTGCAAACTTTGGAAATATATTTTGTTTACATAAAAAAAGAGCTTTAGAAAGTAAAAAAAGTTGTCTAAGTTTGTTAAGCCCAGTAAAATAGTTGTACCATTTGTGTGGTTTTTTTATGAACACATGCGTCTCAGACTCCATTTTCCTTCTTAAATTGTTCTTTTAGCCATTAAAAGGGGAACCAGGGTGGTTGGCAGGAGGACCAGGCTGGCTGTCAGTCCCTTGGGATCCCCAGCTCAACCCTGGCTGCTCTGGGGCTCAGGCCGGCAGGAAAGGGGGTTCTTGCTACTTCACCTCCATGCACATGTGGCTGGTTGGGGGCTCAGGCCAGTGGGAAAGGGGCATTGGCGACTTCACCTCTATGGGCGTGGGCCAGGCCAGCTGCTGATGGAACACATTGCCCACTTGGGGCTGCTCGTGGGCATGCAGGGCTGACAAGCTGCGGGGCGCGCCTGCAGCCTGCCCACGCTGGTGGAGGCGGCTTGGCCTGGGGACTGGTGAATGGGCAGAAGATGGCCCTAATCACAGGCTAGGCATAGGGACCCTATCATGATTTTGTGTGCTGGGCCTCTCTAAAATGTCGGATGGTAACAAGTGGTGGTAGTTTCTCTTCCACTCCTTCCCTCCCTCTAAATCAATAGGAACACATCCCTGAGTGAGGATTGGGGGGGGGGGGGGGGGGGGGACACGCAGTATCTACAAATAAATACATAATTTCACATTAAAAAGTCTCACATTTGTCTCTAAAAGTGAGAGTCTCAATGGGATGAGGACAATTATGTGATACCATAATAAAAAATTTTTAAAAGAGTCTGCATGATTGTGAAAATCACATCGGGGAAGATAAAACAAACATGAATTAATTGCCTGCTCTGTAAAATATTTTGCTGGGCACATTTACATATACTATCACAAATGAGGGACCGGGACTTCAAATCACCAAACCCCCCTGCTTTTGTCAGGAGACATACTTTCTTTCTCCATTCTCTAGACTTGGAACCTGAGGAGTCACCCATCCACAAACACTGAGCACCGTTCATATATGAAATGCACAGTACAAAATGCTGAGAAGAAGAAAATAATGGTCTCTGTTGGGGGGAATAAAGGTCTTCGTTGCCGAAACCGGTTTGGCTCAGTGGATAGAGTGTTGGACTGCAGACTGAAAAGGTCCTGGGTTCGATTCCTGTCAAGGGCATGTACCTTGGTTGCGGGCACATCCCCGGTGGAGGTGTGCAGGAGGCAGCTGGTCGATTTTTCTCTCTCATCGATGTTTCTAGCTTCCTATCCTTCTCCCTCTCTGTAAAAAAGCAATAAAATGTATTAAAAAAAAAAAGAAAAAGGTCTTCATTGTCAACTTTTGAGCCATGAAGGAAAACCACTTTTTTTTTTTTTTAAACACGTACTACAGGATAAAGTTACCAAACAATGCTATATAGAAATCATCTCACTTGGTCCTCATGACCGCCCTTTGAGGAGACACTATTATTTCTATTTTTCAGAAAAGGACATGTAGGTCCTGTTGACAGTAAGAAACCCTCAATATTTACTCAGCCAATAAAGGATAGATCAGGGTATTCAAAACCAAGTTCTGGCTCCTTAAGACCAGTTTCTGTCATACTATATTATTGGGCAAACCCAGCAACTCCAATTCCTTAGGCAAGGACTAAACCTTGTATAAAAAAGTATAATAAAGGGAAAATGAGGCTGAAAAGTTAGACTGGGTCCCAATTATAACGCTTGGACTTCATTCTGCAACACTCAGGCAGAAATTACTGCAGTCCCCACTTAAAAAAGTAACTTCTGTTAGCGATACAGAAACTGCAGCCTTTAGAAACGGTTTTACCACCTGGCTACCGTGTCCTTGCACAAATTACTCTTTGGCCTCAACTCACAATAGAGATAATTCCGGAGTGAGGAGGGATGGGAATGGTGGGGGGGATGAGGACAAATATGTGATACCTTAATTAAGGTGACCAGACGTCCCGATTTTTAACAATTTGTCCCGCTTCCCGCGGCGTTTTAAAAAAAAAAAGTCCCGATTTTATCTTTCCAAAAATCGGGACTTTTTTAAAACGCCGCGGGAAGCGGGACAAATTGTTAAAAATCGGGATGCCTGGACACCTTAACCTTAATCAAAAGAAATTTAAAAAACAACAACAAAAGATAATTGGGAACTGAACTCTCCTGGGGAGTCAACGAAATAGTGTCTAACACAAGAGGGCGCTCAATAAACGCTCATTTCCCTCTTAAGTCGCGAAAAATGCGGCCCTACATTTTTTTTCTTGGAGTAGGCAACGCAATCCAGCAACACCAAAAGGAGAGCCAGCTGGCTTAAGCTGCAACTGCAGCCCGGTCTGCAGAAACCTTACTCGATGCCACCAACGCCCCCGGTGATGCGCCCCCTCCCCTCACTTGTCCGGACCGTGAAGACGAACCCCACGTCCAGTCAAAAGCCCGCACCCGCCCTCACAGCGGCCGCCCCGCCTTCCCAGTCCTCACAGGGGCCGCCCCGCCCCGCCCCGCCCTCCCCTCTCTCCTTCCGGGGCCGCCGGGCTACCAAGTCGCTTGCAGTTCCGTTTTTCCTCTCGGGGCCGCTCTAGGCCGCCGCCCCGCCCGCGGCGCCGCATCTCCATGGTTACTGGGCGGGGCCGTGACGTCCTTGGCGCGGCTGCAAGGGAGGCCGCGGCGGGGAAGATGGCGGACGGGAAGGCGGGAGAGGAGAAGCCGGAGAAGCCGCAGCGAGCTGGAGCCGCCGGAGGTGAACACAACCCCAGCGTCGCGGGCCGAGCGGGAAGCTCTGGGTCTTTCTTTGGGCTCCCGGGGCGGGGGGCGGAGGGCGCGGCGAGAAGGGGCGGACCTGGCGCTCACCCGGCCAGGTGCTGGGCCCAGACGAACCCTGGGCCCGCCCGGCGCGGCCCGCGGGCACCCATCCGGGCCCGCATCCGCTCCTTGATGGGGGGGGGATAGTCGGCCCCAGGAGGCCCCGCCTCCGAGGAGAAGGGAGATGGGCCCCCAGAAGGGGAACAGCTCGGGCGGGACCCGGCGCGGCGGTGCCGCGGGGAGACGCGCAACGCCCAGAGCACAGGCGCGCTCCGCGGGGGCCTCCGCCGCGGCCGCAGGGCCGGCCGCTCGCCAGGTTTCCGCCCGGGCCGCCCTCTCGGTTACACCTGGCGGGGAGCCTGTGCTTTGCGCTGGGGAGGTGTGTGTGGGGGGGGGGGGGCGGGAAGGGGAAGGGACCCCGGCCTTTCCTCTCTTCCCCTGATTTTGAAGCCGAATGCGGACCCTGTCCCGGGGCGGGTCGAGGCGGCGGAGGAAAAGGGGGAGACCTTTGTCTGCCGCCGGCCGGCTGAGGCTGCGGGGTGCAGGGCTAGGGTTGGTGCCCTGAGCCAGGCTGTGGCCAGCTGTCTGCGGGCCCGATGCTTAGGCGCCCAGAGAGGCCCGTGGGACGCCTCCTGCGTTTTGGGGGCGCTGTAAACTCGGGCTGTCTTTGTTGCGCCCCCTCCTCCCCTGTGCGGGCAGGCCCCGGGCGTTCAGGAAAAGGAACGTAAACACCCCCAGCCGCCCGCCCTTTGTCGTAACAGAGGCAACTCATTGAACACGTGCGAGCTGGTCCTAGTGTCTTTAGAACGTTTTCGGCATTATTCTCTAACTCCCTCAAGTTCTTCCTGGAAGTAATTAATGTGGGGAAATACAGAACATTGATAGCATTGGGAGAGGCAACTGTTAGGAACTACCAATGTGAGGCTTAACGTGAGTTGCCTTGAGAAAAGTGTAATGTTCAGTTACTTTGGACCCACAATTTCCTTTTCTTTTTTTCTTTTTTTTTTTTTTTTATATATATGTACAGTGGTTATTAATTGAGCCCTACTCCTCCCTCCCCACTCCCCTGGCTATTTACTACCTAATTAGGGACTTTTTTTTTCTTCTCCCTTCAAAAATTGGCCTTGGATTCTATCGAGTAAAATTACATTTAAAAATTAGTTATTTGAAGAAAGAAATTGGTAGCCTCAAGAATCTTACTTGGCTATTAAACTGGCTTTTTTAACTCTCTTAGCTGAAAGTATAGATGTATTTAATATGCTGTCAAAGTATTGGCAGAATTCCGCTATATAATTTTTCCACCACCCCTTCAGTAGGGATAATTAGCTTTAGTATGAATATTGTTTTTGTTTTAGCATGTTTTTAGGGGGAATAGTAGTGATATAAAATTATCTTTACTAATTGGTATTAAAATTATTGTGGTCTCCTTATAGATGGCAGAATAATAACTCTTTATAATGTCTTCATAATTTGTCTCAGGTGTGCTTTCCTTTACAAAAAAAAAAGTGCTGTTGCACATAACTTTTTTTTTTTTTTTTTTAAGAGAAGGTACCATTTTGTTTATTTAATTGTGGGGATTTTGTTGTTTTAAGGGAGAGAGAAACATCTATTCTTTGCCTCCCTGGAATCAGCCATGTGTGGAAATGGCCTAATAGACATAGTATGCTTTAATCTTTAGTGTGCATCTGAGATGTAGGTGATGTTAATAGTATGCTTCTTTAGATGACAAAAATACAGACGTGAATATAATTGAGTTGCTGTGAGTTACTAATATTATAGTAAGAATTATATTTTCACTTCTCACTATTTATGCTTTAGTTTTTTAAGATTATTTTTTGTTTCAAAAATATTTTCTGGATAACAGGAGACCTAGAATTAGGTAAAGATGGGTTTTAAAAGAACAGGAAATCTTGACTAATTATAATCCTTGAGTCACAATTCAAAGAGCAGTTATACTACAATTAAGACTAAATGTTCTTTGCACTGTTTGTTTTAATTTATTTTCAGAATATCTATATATTCCAATTTGAAGAGTTTTCAGTTTTAGCTGTGTCTGAGTCACAAAGAAGTTATCACTGTTTGGGCTTACTGTAGATATTACACATCACTAGAACTAGAAATGGAAGGGGCTTGCCCTTGGGGGTGGGAGTCTCTGGAGGAGTCAGTCGGAGGAGGAAAAGGAGATGTAATACTTTAAAGAATTAAAAAATAACTATAAATAGAAAGCCCAATAAAATTTAGCATAAACTATTTTAGTTACAAACTTAGATTTTGAAAAAAATCTACATAATACTTTTATATTTTATTTATTTTAAATTTAAATTTATTGGGGTGACATTGGTCAACATGAACAGATAGGGTTCAGGTGTGAGTTCTGTGTTACAAGATCTGTATATTGTACCATATGCCACCACCCAAAGTCAAGTCTCCTGTCACCATAAACTGAGACCCCCTTTTTCCATCTCCCCCCTTCCCTCTGGCAACCACTACATACGTAATACTTTTTAAAAAGAAATTCTAAATTGAGTTCTGCATTTTAGCTATTGAATAGTAATCTAACTTTCTTTAGTTACTATTGTAATTTCATATCTGAGTAAGTAAATGGCACTTCCTGGGAAAATCCCAAAACCTCATCCTGCTTAATTTCTTTCCTACATTGTCATTACAACTCTCACCTCTTGTCCAAAGGAAATTAAAGAGTTCTTTTTCCTCTCAACAAAATCAGATGTTCTGTTTTAAGTGCTTATTAACTAACTAGAGACTCTACAATTCCAAACTATATAGATTGAGATATATAGCCTCCCCTTTTTTAATTAGTTAGTTGTCAGTCTGTGTTTACTTTCCTTCCCCTGCATTCAAGCTTTTTGTCATTTCTTAACCATCGTCAGGGCTGTCCCTTAGAGCAGTGGTCGGCAAACTCATTAGTCAACAGAGCCAAATATCAACAGTACAACGATTGGTATTTCTTTTGAGAGCAGAAAACTGACTTCTGTGCATGGGCCATGAAGTTTCAGTCGCACTGTACGTGCGGGCGCACGTGGTATTTTGTGGAAGAGCCAGACTCAAGGGGCCAAAGAGCCGCATGTGGCTCTCGAGCTGCAGTTTGCCGACCACTGCCTTAGGTGGTCATCTCTTTCTCCATAAATAAATCATCCACTGTAGCAGAACACATCCCATAGAGTGAATTGGTAAACTAGGGAAAGAAAATACGAATTTTAATAATAGTCAAACCTGTCTTATCTCCCAATATGTTCTTAAATAGCCTTGTATAACATACCTGAGATATTCAAGATGTGAACTAATTTATTTCATCATTTATTAATGAAAACACTAGCAAAATTACTGAAAAACGTCTTGTATGAATGCCTTTTGCTGTTTGAAATTATAATTAGCTCATCTGTCTTTCATGATTAAAAATAATGTATAAACCTAAGTATGATTGCTAAAAGCCCTTAAGGGTAACTTAAAACAGGTGATAATAACCACGATTTCAGAGTAGAAGTACTCAAAAGGTGATAACCTTATAGTCTTCTTTAAAGTTCCTTTACAAGTAAAGATTGTGTGAGATGTACATGAGGAACACATCACTCAAGAAAGTTATTCCAGGCTTTAATAATATTGTAGTTCAGGTAATGTTTATAACTAGGTAGTTTGTATAACTAATAGTACATTATTGAAGAATATTGGAACTTATTAGTCATGTATTCTATGATGTGACTAATTGCTCACAAACTAGTTTGTGTAAAACAATTTACAGATCTTAATTTCTAAACAAAATCCCTCAAATAACCAGATTATTGAACAACTTGCAGTGTTTAGTTGAAGGGTCTTTACTTTCTGTGAACTCTGTGTTTATAATTTTAAATTGCTCTGTATTTTATGCTAGTTAATTCATGGGAGCTTCTACTGCCACAATCTCAGTTCCTGTTATATACTCTAACAAACAGTGGAAGAGACTGTTGGGTCAGTAGGTGACAACTGCAGAGGTATCTTCCTTATAACGATGCTTTTTGAGGTTGCTGCTCCCGTCAGTCTGCTCAGTAAAAATAGCTCATCTTGGTAAGTTGTTTCGACTTCACCAGGACCTGAAGAAGAAGCAGAAAAACCTGTGAAAACTAAGACTGTTTCTTCCAGTAATGGAGGGGAAAGTTCCAGTCGCAGCGCTGAGAAGCGATCAGCTGAAGAAGAAGCTGCAGACCTCCCAACAAAGCCTACAAAGATCTCCAAGTTTGGATTTGCCATAGGTAGTCAGACGACAAAGAAAGCCTCAGCCATATCCATCAAACTTGGATCAAATGTGAGTTGTTATTTTATATATATGATACTCGTAATGGGTCTTAAGAATTTGTTTTGGAAACTGTTTTCACTGAGTTAGGTAAATGAAGTATAAAAATGTACATATAGGTATTTAAGGAGTTATTAGCTCCATGTCTAAGAAAAACCTGGATGAATTAACTATATCTTAATAAAGCTTTAAAAAAAAAAGGTTAGGAATATAAGAAACAACTACAACTAATAGCTTAGAATTTTCCTAAGTTGAGCAAAACCAGCTTTTTTCAGAAAGAATTTCAGCTTATTTTTCATTTTTTTTATTCTAGCAATATTAAAAATAATATCTCTAGAAATCATTTTATCTTAAAAGGTTAATATTAGCAAAATATTCCTTGATAAGAAGAGCTTCCTAATTATCTTATTTGGAGCTGCAAAGGGACCTTCATTGATATCCTGATAACAATACTTCCTTTTTTTAATATATTTTATTAAAAAAGAAGGGAGAGGGATAGAGAGCTAGAAACATTGATGAGAGAGAAACATTAATCAGTTGCCTCCTGCACACCCCGCACTGGGGATGTGCCCGCAACCAATGTACATGCCCTTGACTTGAATCGAACCTGAGACCCTTGAGTCTGCAGGCTGATGCTCTATCCACTGAGCCAAGCCGGTTTCGGCCTGTGACAGTAGTTCCTTACAAATAAACTTTTGATTCCTTATGGAATTTTTTGCACATGTGTGGTTTTTTTTAAAATATATTTTTATTTATTTCCAAGAGAGGAAGGGAGAGGGAGATAGAAACATCATTATGTTGAAAAGAAAAAGAAAAGAAACAAACACGAGTGATGAGAGTGAATCACTGATTGACTGCCTCCTGCACACCCCCACACTGGGGATCGAGCTTGCAACCTGGGCATGTGCCCTGACTGGAAATCGAACCATGACCTCCAGGTTCATAAGTCATTGCTTAACCACTGAGCCAAGCTGGCAGGGCTTGAGCCCTTATTTTAATATATAAACCATAAATCAATACTTAGAACTATGGAGTATCTGGAAAGTATTTGAAATATTAGATTGAAGCATATGAGGTTTAGAGATTTGACTTTATCTATTTTATATGGTTTATCCAAACAGATCTCTTCTTTAAGAAGAAAAGTTACTTATATGTTTTATTGCTATTAGCTTTCGAAAATAGTTACATTCTGTGTAAGGAGAAAAATTCTAAAATTACTTTTGAATTGTTTGTCTTTTCTGTGAAAATTAATGCTCAGTTGCTAAATCATATAGCTTTTTTCTGCATTAGATGTTCATTAAAAGATCTTTAAATCTGATATAGATTAAGTTTCTACTATATTAAGTTTGGGATGAATGGAGTTGACCGGGGGAGAATAGAGAAGGAAAGACAGTAAGGATAGAATTTAGGTTTCCTGTCATTTTAGGGGAGACAGGAGGGAGGAAAGAGTAAAAAGTTAGAGAATTCGGAAAATCGCCAATTAAAAAAAGTGTCACAGAAGCCAAGGTAAGGGTGTTTTATTTTATTTTTAAATGTATTTTTATTGATTTCAGAGAGGAAGGAAGGAGGGGAAAGAGAGAGAACCGTCAGTGATGAGTGTCATTGATCGGCTGCCTCCTGCACACCCCTACTGGGGATCAAGCCCGAAATCTGGGCATGATCCCCTGACGGGAAATCGAACCTTGACCTCCTAGTTCGTAGGTCGATGCTGAACCACTGAGAAACACCAGCCGGGCAAGGTAGGGATGTTTTTAAAAAGGAACTGGTGCCGGGCCGGCCAGCGTGGCTCAGTAGTTGAGTGTTGACCTATGAGCCAGGTGGTCACAGCTCGATTCCCAGTCGGGCACATGTTCAGGTTGTAGGCTTGACCCCCAGTGTGAGGCGTGCAGGAGCCAGCCAACCAGTGATTCCCTCTCATCATTGATGTTTTTCTCTCTCTCTCCTTCTTTCTTCTTTGAAATCAATAAAATCTATTTTAAAATAAAATGCAAAAAAGGAGCTGGTGATTAGAGTCAAAAGTAGCACACTTGTGGTTGGTGATTTATATAGTCAGGGTCACCTGATTCTAGTTGAGTGCGGAATCACGGAAAATGGTAAGGGAGGAAGCCAAATTGCAGTGGGTTGAAGACTGAATGGGTGGTGAGAGGATTGGGGATACTGAGAACAATTTACTTCAAACAGAAGAGATGCTATGAATGAAGCATGCTTATAGGGCAGGAAGCTACCTAGTAGAAAGACAATTCTTGGTGTCTTTTATGTTCCCAAGAATACACTGTATTTAATTTTAATGTTACAATGGGAAAGTATTACTGATAATTTTCTCTTACCTGTCCCAGGTGCCCCTTAGCTAAATGATACTAAATTGTAGGTCCTAACTAGGAAATCGTTTATAAGAGGGGGAAAATGGACAGTAAAGTAAAAAAGCTACCCATTGATAACGCACATTTTCAAAAGGAAAGAATGGATTTGTCCAAAGTTTTTTTCTGAGTTTCTTATTATTTCTATTAAAACATAAAGTTTAATATTTGATGACAAACTATCGATATATCATTAAGCAAGCCTGTATAAATGTTATGTCATACTCTTTAATATGTTTTTTCTTCAGAAACCTAAAGAAACTGTTCCAACTCTTGCTCCAAAAACCCTTTCAGTAGCAGCAGCTTTTAATGAAGATGAAGATGTAAGTTGACACCCAGTTTTGTTTATTTTACTTTGACCAATTCTTTAAGAAAGATGTTAGTGACAGATTATAGGTTGTATTAATGGTACTAGTGAATTTCCTTTGCAAGTCTGATCAGTTTCTGTGTGTGAGACAAATGCAAGATCTGGATGTTTCTATTATATTTGATTGCAGGGTTATTTAAAATATTATTAACTCTGGAGGGAAAGGAACTTAATCATCAATAAATGCTGCTTATGAACTAGAGGCCCAGTGCACAAAATTTGTGGGTGGGCAGTCCCTCAGTCTGGCCTGCACCCTCTCGCAATCTGGGACCCTTCTCTCCTAACTGCCTGACTGCTTGCTCCTTCCCACTTGGCTCCCCACTCCTTAGCGCTCCCACAAAGGCAGCCGCTGCACTGGCCAGCCATGAGCCCAGCCTCAGGCTGAGCGGTGCTCCTGCTGTGGGAGCACACTGACCACCAGGGGGCAGTTCCTATGTTGAATGTCTGCTCCTTGGTGGTCAGTGCTCATCATAGTGACTGGTTGTTCCACCGAAAGAGTCACTGGGCTTTATATAGATAGATAATATACGTATGTACTAGGAAGTATGTGGTATCCAAAAACAAATTGAATACTGCTGCCTTTAATAATTTTTATAGCTAAAGTCTTCAGTGATGAGACATTTTAATACTTTATTTTTTTATATATTTTGATGAGAGAGACATCGATGAGAGAGAATCATCAATCAGCTGCCTCTTGCACACACCCCACTGGGGACGTGCCCGCAACCAAGGCACATGCCCTTGACCGAAATCAAACCTGGGACCCTTCAGTCCCCAAGCCGACGCTCTCTCCAGTGAGCCAAACCGGTTTCGGCAGTGATGAGACATTTTAATAATACAAGTGATTCTCCATTTATCCCCATGAGGCAGCTATAGTGTTTTCTCCTTTTGTTCCTATGAGGAATAACAAATAGTGCAGGTGATTCTGCCAGAAGTTTCAATAAACTCATATTCCAGAGTAAGCATAAGATGCTGACGTGCTGTCTTAGGCAGTCCTACTCCCTTCATGCCCCTCATAGGGTCCCTCTCTTACCATGCTTATGAATGACTATGGAATTTTAAGCATAATTTTGACTTTTCCTTATACTCTGACTATAGAATCTAATCCTCATTTTAAGATGTGACCCCACTGAAAAACAAGTGTTACTAGATACATAAGTAATTGTTCCCAAAAGGATTCTGGATAAGAATTATACATTCAGCCGAAACCGTTTTTGGCTCAGTGGATAGAACGTCCGCCTGCGGACTCACAGGTCCCGGGTTCGATTCCGGTCAAGGGCATGTACTTTGGTTGCGGGCATATCCCCAGTAGGGGGTGTGCAAGAGGCAGCTGATCGATGACTCTCTCTCATCGATGATTCTATCTCTCTCCCTTCCTTTCTGTAAGAAATCAATAAGATATATATATTTAAAAAAAAAAAAAAAGAATTATACATTCAGAGGAGCACAAACACTGGGGTAGGAGTGATTGGGAAGACTATATAAGAGAAGAAATACGAGTTGGGTATTGAAACAGGTAGGGTTTTGACAAACCAAAGAATACTTTTATAAGCTCGTCAATTTTCAAATCACAGTGATAATACTAAGCAGCTCAATTTTCAACTGTGCTGGAGATTTTTGTAGAGGAGTTTTGGATAAATGTGAAATGCTCAGATCCCATGTCAGTAGGTAAAGAATAACTACTCATCTCTGTATTCTTCTTTGGACCTTTATTCATTCTATGATTTGAGTGCTTTCTATGTGCTAAGCACAGGAGATTGTAAAGATAAATCAGACCTGTTTCTCTAGTCTTTTAGAGCAGAGACTTATACATAAAATAGCTCAAAATAAAAATCAAAAGTACTTGGAGATGAAGTGATGTGGAATTCAGGGAAAGGAAGAGGCTGGTAACTAGATGCCTGAAAAGACCACTAGACTGGATTTTTTTACTGTTTGTCCAGTTGTTAACTAGTAGAAAGCCTGTGTTTTTGTGGGGGAGGTTAAATTTCTTTATTGATTAAGGCATTACATATGTGTCCTTACTCCCTCATTGTCATCATCATCCGTCCGCTCTTCCCCCTCACCCCCCACCCCGTTGTCTGTGTTCCTTGGTTAGGTTCATATGCATGTATAGAAGTCCTTTGGTTGATCTCTCCCCCTTATCCCCACTCTCCCCTGCCTTCCCTCTAAGGTTTGACAGTCTGATCAATGCTTCTCTGTCTCTGGATCTGTTTTTGTTCATCAGTTTATGTTGTTCATTATATTCCATAAATGAGCGAGATCATGTAATATTTATCTTTCTCTGGCTGGCTTATTTCACTTAACATAATGGTCTCCAGTTCCATCCATGCTATTACAAACAGTAAGAATTTCTTCTTCTTCTTTTTTTTTTTTTAATATATTTTATTGATTTTTTACAGAGAGGAAGGGAGAGGGATAGAGATTTAGAAACATCGATGAGAGAACAGCTGTCTCCTGCACACACCCCACTGGGAATGTGCCCACAACCAATGTACATGCCCTTGACCGGAATCGAACCTGGGACCTTTCAGTCCGCAGACCGATGCTCTATCCATTGTGCCAAACCGGTTTTGGCAGAATTTCTTCCTTTTTTACAGCAGTGTAGTATTCCATTGTGTAGATGTACCACAGCTTTTTAATCCACTCGTCTGCTGATGAGCACTTAGACTGTTTCCAAATCTTAGCTATGGTGAATTGTGCTGCTATGAACATAGGGGTGCATATATCCTTTCTGATTGGTGTTTCTATTTTCTTGGGATATATTCCTAGGAGTGGGATTTCTGGGCCAAATGGGAGTTCCATTTTTAGTTTTTTGAGAACGCTCCATACTGTTCTCCACAGTGGCTGCACCAGTTTGCATTCCCACCAGCAGTGCCGGAGGATTCCCCTTTCTCCACATCTCCCCAGCAATTGTTGTCTGTTGATTTGTTGATAATAGCCATTCTGACAGGTGTGAGATGGTACCACATTGTCCTTTTGATGTGTATCTCTCAGATGATTAGTGACTTTGAGCATGTTTTCATACATCTCTTATCCTCCTTCTGCCTTCTTTTAAAAAGTATGTATTTAGGTCCATTGCCCATTTTTTTATTGGGTTGTTTATCTTTCTTTTGTTAAGTTGTATGCCGGTTTACTCAGTGATAGAGCTGGTCGATGTTTCTCTCTCATCGATGTCTCTAGCTCTATCTCTCTCCCTCCCTCTCTGTAAAAAAATCAATAAAATATATATATTTTTTTAAAAAGTTGTATGAGTTCCCTGTAAATGTTGGAGATTAAACCCTTATCAGTGATAACATTGGCAAATATATTCCCCCGAGCACTGGGCTTTCTTGTTGTTTTGTTGATGGTTTCTTTTGCTGTGCAAAAGGCTTTATTTTGATGTAGCCCCATTTGTTTATTTTCTGCTTAATTTCCATTGCCCTAGAAGCAGTATCAGTGAAGAAATTGATTCTGCATATGTCTGAGATTTCCCTGCCTGTGGATTTCTCTAGTATTTTTATGGTTTCCCGTTTTATGTTTAAGTCCTTTATCCATTTTGAGTTTATTTTTGTATATGGTGTAAGTTGGTGGTCTAGTTGCACTTTTTTGCATGTACCGTATTTTTCGGACCATAAGACGCACCAGTTTTTAGAGAAGGGAAATGAAGAAAAAAAGATTCTGAAACAAATAGTGTCCTAAAATATTTTATGTGCATTAAAACCCAACATCACAGTCATAAACACATGTAATCAACCCTGTAAAGTAAACAGCATTTAGAACCATTTTAGAGCTGGGCAAGCACACAGAGACCACACAGAGCCGGGCAAGTAAAAAAACTTTTTTTTTTAAGTATATGTGTAGGCTATATTTGGACCATAAGACTCGGACTTTTCCCCCCCACTTCTGGGGGGGGGAAAGTGCGTCTTATGGTCCAAAAAATACGGTATTTATCCAATTTTCCCAACACCATTTATTGAAGAGACTGTCTTGACTCCATTGTATGTTCATGCCTCTTTTGTCAAATATTTATTGAGCATAGTGGTTTGGGTCAATTTCTGTGCTCTCTATTCTATTCCATTATCTATATGTCTGTTCTTGTGCCAGTATCCGTCTGTTTTGAGAACAGTGGCTTTGTAATACAGCTCACAATCTGGTATTGAGATCCCTCCTACTTTGTTCTTTCTCAGGATTCCCGCAGCTATTTGGGGTCTTTTTTTATTCCAGATGGATTTTTGGAAAGTAAGTTCTAGGTTTGTGAAATATACATTGGTATTTTAATGGGAATAAATCACTTTACCTTTTTGGAGGTGTAGTTTTTAAACTGTGAAATGCAGGCTCTGATTTTATAGATTTTTAAACTTTTTCAGAGTTCTGGTGTTCTCTTGAAATGTTTCAAGAGCTACTGTGCTGGAAGGTGATAATGCCTAACAAGCAGGGATCTGGTCTCCTGCCCTATTTACTTACAGCAATTCTTTTTCGTTTTCTTTTTCTTTTCTTTTTCCAGCATTTTTAAATTTCTTATTAAGTTATTACCTATGTGTCCTTATTCCCCCATTACCCCCCAGCCACCTCCCACTCATGCCCACACTCCTCTGTTGTCTGTGTTCATTTACTTATAGCAATTCTTGTATCTATTTGATAATTGGGAACCCAAGTGATATTTTGTTGAAGAAAAAATGTATTTCATTGCCCCATTCTCCCCAGGAATGTTTAAAAAGTACTAATATAATATTTACTGTTTTCTGTCATTTTGACATTCTTAACAGATTGTATGAGGACAATATAGGAAGAAGGAAACAGCATGTGTAAAAGTGGAGAGGCTGGCAATTATAAGCAGTACATAGTAGTAATTGCTTTCTTTATTTTGGGAGATTTTTTTTTTAATATATTTTTTATTGATTTTACACAGAGAGTAACTGAGTGAGATAGAGAGTTAGAAACATCGATGAGAGAGAAACATCGACCAGCTGCCTCCTGCCCACCCCCAACTGGGGATGTGCCCGCAACCAATGTACATGCCCTTGACCGGAATCGAACCCGGGACCCTTTAGTCCGCAGGCCGACGCTCTATCCACTGAGCCAAACCGGTTTCGGCTGGGAGATTTTTTTTGTTTATTTCTTATTTTTGTTGATTTTAGAAAGGAAGGGAGAGATAGAAACATCCATGATGAGAGAATCATTGATTGGCTGGCTGCCTCCTGCACGTCCCCTACTGGGGATCGAGCCAGCAACCAGGGCATGTGCCCTCTACCAGAATCAAACCCGGGACCCTTCAGTCCACAGGCCCATGCTCTATCCATTGAGGGCAGTAATTATTTATAAAGAAATTTTGGACAGGTTCAGGCAACACTTTTTCTCTGCTATATATGGTAATGATAGGAAGAGATAAACTTGTCCCTTAGATAAAAGAATGCATTGTGCCCTAACCGGTTTGGCTGATTGGATAGAGTGTCGGCCTGGGGACTAAAGAGTTACAGGTTCGGGAAAGAAACCAAGATGGCGGCATAGGGTAGACGCCCGAATGCAGCCTACCACAACAAATTTGAATTTAGAACTGAAAAACAGGGGAGGCATTGCCCTGAAGCGCCAGACGGCTGGCTGAGAGGAAGCTCTGCCATCTGGGAAGGAGAGAGAAGGCACGCTGAACCTCAGGAACTGTGAAGGACTTTTCTAAGGCGAGACTGACAGGGAACCAAAGATTGTCTGTGCCACCCCAAGACCCCGCCCTATTCAAGCAGAGTACGGAAACCCTCCTAGCTGAGACACTGCTGATCCTCACAGCCAATTGGCTTGGAGATCAACGCTTCCCAGTGATACCAACAATAAGCAAGGCTTAACAACAAGACTGCACACACAGCCCACAAAGGGCTACACCAAGACTGTCCACTGTAGGTAACTGGGAAGGCTGTGCTACTGGGCTCTACCAGAACACCTAGCACACAAAGCTGTTCCATCAAATCAGGGAGACAACTAAAATGCAGACAAGAGGAAGGACACAAAGGAAGGAGATGGAGGAAAAGAAAAGATTGGACATTGAGTTCAAAACTAAAGTTATAAGGTTGTTGAACAATATCCTAAAAAAGTCAGATAAAATAAATGAGACCTATGAGGGTATGAAAAGGGAGCAACTATACAAAGTCCTAAAAACAGACTGGAAGATCGCAAGAATCAAGACAAAGATTTAGAACACAAAGAGCCAGAGGACACTCCCCTGCAGCAGCAAGAAGATAAGAGAATCCAGAAAGTTGAAGATAGTGTAAGAAACCTCTGGGACAATTTCAAGCGAACCAACATCAGAATTATGGGGATTCCAGAAGAGAGAGAGCAAGATACCGAAAGAGTACTAGAAGAAATAGTGACAGAAAACTTCCCCCACCTGGGGAAAGAAATAGACTTATAAGTCCAGGAAGCCCACAGAACTCCAAACAAAAGGAATCCAAGGAGGACCACACCAAGACATATCATAATTAAAATTCCAAGAGCAAAAGACAAAGAGAGAATATTAAAAGCAGCAAGAGAAAAGCAGGTAGTGACCTATAAAGGAGCACCCATAAGATTGTCAGCTGATTTCTCAACAGAAACCATGCAGGCCAGACGGGAATGGCAAGAAATATTCAAGGTGATGAATAACAAGAACCTACAGCCAAAAATAATCTACCCAGCAAAGCTACCACTCAGAATCAAAGGACAGATAAAGAGCTTCACAAATAAAAAAAAGCTAAAAGAGTTCATCACCACCAAACCAGAATTACATGAATTGCTGAAGGAGGTTATTTAGGAAGAGGAAGAAGATAAAGATAAAAATTATGCTCAACAAATACGTAGCTATCAACAAGTGAATCTAAAAACCAAGAGAATTTAAAAATCTGATGAACAATATTAACTGGTGAATATAATAGAATCGGAGGTATGGAAGGGGAGTGGACTGACGATTCTCAGGGAAAAGGGGAGTGGGGGTGCGGGAAGAGACAACAAAAACTGCACCTATGGATGAGGACAGTGGGGGATGGGGAAAGGACAGAGGTTGGGGTGGGAACCTGGTGAAGGGGAGCAATTGAGGGGGGGAAGAGGATCACATTTGTAATAATCTGAACAATAAAGATTTATTTTAAAAAAATGAGAAAAAAAATACATTGCATCTAAAATCTATCTGGGGAGCATTTGAGATCTTGCTCCCCTGTATATGTTATCAGCTTGGCTCAAATAAACTTATATATAAAAAAATAATAATAAAATAAAAACATTTTCTCCATGCCCTAAGTAAAATTGACTAATTAGATTGTACCAAAATAAAGGATTCCTGTTTATTAATATTGACAAAGTTAATGAAAGTTGGAACAAGATATTTGCAAATGTCTAAAATCAACAAAGACAGGGCCCTGACTGGAACATGGTCCTGTACACCAAAAGTTTTTGGGATCGATTCCCAGTCAGGGCACATACTCTGCTTGGGTGCATGATCAATCCCCAGTCAGGGTGCATATGGAAGGCAACCAATTGATGTTTCTCACACCAATGATTCTCTCTTTCCCCCTTTCCTCTCTCTCTCAATTAAAAAAAAAAAAAAGTCAGTTTAAAAATACCAAAAATAATAAAACCAGCAAAGAGCGGAGCATATGAGATTTGGTCCCCAGCACATGCTAGTTTGTCTCAAAGGACTAATATCTGAAACCTACAAAATCTTTATCTGGTTCTTTTTCTGTAGAAAATGGTTATGTTACCTCGAATATATATCTGAGCCTGAAACATATTGGACAAAGGACATTCTTATATCTCTTTAGAGTCTAATTTCTTTTAGCTGGAATACCACAGAAGTGGTAGTGCCAGGTTCTCAGTGCTGCATATCAAAGAGCACATATTGTCAATATGTCCCATTATAGGCATCATTAACTTTGATCATTTGGTTAAAGTGATGTCTGTACTGTCAAGTCATGGTTTGTTTTTATGTTTTATTTTTCTAATTAAAATTTACCTTATTGGAGATAATGGTTTGAGAGGTATATTAAGCATTTACTCTTTAAAAAAAAAAAAAAAATCTTTATTGTTCAAAGTATTACATATGTCCTCTTTTTTTTCCTTCAGTCTGCCCCTACCCTGTTTCCCCGAAAATAAGACAGTGTCTTATATTAATTTTTGCCCCCAAAGATGCACTAGGTCTTAGTTTCAGGGATGTCTTATTTTTCCATGAAGAAGAATATGGTACACATTTATTGTTAAATGAAAATAAAGGAAATTTATTACCTGTATACGGTACGGTAGTTGTCAACACAAACCAGACAAACTGTGAATCCTACAGTATCAAGAATTTACTCATTTATTCAATGACAATCATGTCATTATCTTCTGGAACATCATAACAATCCAATTCCTGAATTTCCTGGTGAATTTCTTGTGACCCCACTTCTTTCAGAATCAGTGGACCAAATCTCTCATGTTTAGCAATAGCACTGTCTTTAAATGAGCTTCTTGTCAAGGTAGCCTGCTCGCGGTACATTTGCAATGCAACTGTCAGTGGTTTTCTCCCATGAATTCTTCACCCAAGTCACAACTTTTTGCAGTTTAGATTTCACAAAGTTTCCACGCTGATTTCTCTCCATTCTATTTTCAATGTAGTCATTAATTTCCATGCGCAAATTGTCTTTGAATGGCTTGTTTATTGCAATATCAAGAGTGTGGATTACTGAAACTGGTTTGGCTCAGCGGTAGAGCATCGGTCTGTGGACTGAAAGGGCCCAGGTTCAATTCCGGTCAAGGGCATGTACTTTGGTTGCGGGCACATCCCCAGTGGTGGGTGTGCAGGAGGAAGCTGGTCAATGTTTCTCTCTCATTGATGTTTCTAGCTCTCTATCTCTCTCCCTTCCTCTTTGTAAAAAATCAATAAAATATATATTTTTAAAAGAGTGTGGAGATAGGCCGTCATTCCTGCGGTTATCATTATCTGAATTATTTTTCTTTCATGAAGAAATGTCTTCATGTCTTTAACAAGGTGAGTGTTGACTGCATCCCAGACTAGCAGACCTCTTTGGCTCCCTTGCATAACAAGCAGCAGCATTAAACCGACCCACTTCCTTATAACTGCTTGTGTGGCCCAGGCTTTTTCAATTTCAAGAATAAAAATGCCCAAAACACATTCAATCTTTTCCTTCTTGCCCTTAGAAATGATTAAAGGTGGGATTTTAGTGCCATCCAGACGATTTGCCAAAATACAGGAAACACATGCACTCCGCTTAATGTCACTGGTTGCTAGATGCCAGTCGGGGCGGCCCTAGCAACCAGTTTACGGTAAATTAATTTTCATTCTGAGACAAAGCCTAGGAGGCCCTTATTTTCGGGGGGATGCCTTATATTTCACTCAGAAGGAAACCTGTAAGTAGGTCTTATTTTTGGAGGATGTTTTATTTTCGGGGAAACACGGTACTTACTGCCCCATTGTCTGTGTCCATGGGCCATGCATATATGCATGCAAGGTCCTTGCTTGGTTACCTCCCACCTACTCACCCACCCTCGCCTTCCCTCTGAGATTCCTTACTCTGTTCCATGTTAAACATTTACTCTTGAGTGCTAACATCCATTGGTGATTCTTGCCAGAATCAGTTGTTATAATTTTACCAAATGACTTTTCTCTTTCATCCTCTCTCTGTTTGTTACTGTTCAAATGTGAGGTTTGGGAGCAGATTCTTCTTGTGGGTTCTTGTCCAACGAAGTTGAAGAATTCGTGGACAAACAGATTTCTTTAATAAAAATGTAGACGTTTATTAGAAGCAGATACAAACTTCATCTAGGCATTGGTGTCCCAAATGGGAAAAGACTTGTGCTCACTTTCTCCCTCTCCTCCCTCCCTCCCTCCCTCTCTCTCTCTCTCTCTCTCTCTCAAATCTAAGTAATCTGAATCTACTGAGTCTTTATCTCCTGTGCTTTCCTCATTGGTCACTGTGCTGCATAGTATTGGTATCAGAGCTCAAAACCCACTTGGTGCTCCCCTCTTTCTCTCCCCTTCTCTTGCAACATTCCTCTATCCTTTGTGAAAATAAGATCCTTCCCAATATCCTGTGACTTTTCTTTATCCTCTGTGAATGTATGTCTTCCTTCCCCCTTACCCTGTGGCATTTTTCTGCCCTGTAAAAGTAAGATAAGCATTTCGGTGCCTCCAAGCCCCCATCTGTGCATTCCTCTCCCATGGACCCTCTCTCAGTTGTCCTGGCTGGAGATGTTTTATTACCCCTATGGCTCTCCCAACTGCCCAGGTCAGGCTGCTTTTAATTGCTCAAGCCAGAAATGCCTTCATCCTTTCTGGACTTTCCCTTCTCCTCTCCTCCCCCCTCTCCCCGCTTCCTATCTGCCTAATTAAGCTGGCTAGCTAACCCCTATCACTGTAAAGAAGAGTTTTCCCTTATTTATATGTGTGGTGGGTTCATGGATTCTTAGTTTATTTATTTGGTTATGATGCTCTAATTGTCCCAGATTTAACCAATAGAAACTCCTTTAATCTTAAGGACCCCCTTTAAAAAAAATATTTAAGCTCATCGACAAAATTTATACTTAAAGACTTACATCATTGTAACTTATCCATAACTATAAATAGGGGGAAATAGCAAGGAACTTTCAAGATACCTTTTAGTCAAGGAAGCATTTTTGAGAAGGAACTGTCTAGGAAAATGATTAAGAGTCTTTGCTTTGGCACTCTATTGTTTTGCTGTTTATTAGCTTTTTTACCTTAGACAAGTTGACCTTGTTTATTTCACCTGCAGAGTGGGAATGATGATAATCATGTACAATTGTTATAGATTTTTAAAATATTATGCATATTAAAGCATTTAACACAATGTATAGTACATAATCAACAAATGATTTTATTTTATTGATTTTTTACAGAGAGAAAGAGAGAGGGATAGAGAGTTAGAAACATCAATGAGACAGAGATATTGATCAGCTGCCTCTTGCACACCCCCCACTGGGGATGTGCCCGCAACCAAGGTACATGTCCTTGACCGGAATCGAACCCAGGACCTTTCAGTCCCCAGGCCGTTGCTCTATCCACTGAAGCCAAACCAGTTTCGGCTCAACAAATGATTTTAATTCTAGAATATCTAGTTTTCACCAAAAACTTCAATGCAAAACTAGCACACTAGAAGTATATTTATTTTTAAAATGTAGTTAAGATAATTTTCTTCTTTTATCAAAATTTACAAAATTAAAAATGCTAAAAGACTTAGATATAGAATTTTGCATATTGTAATTAAGTGAATTTAATAAATCTATATGCAATCATCTCTATTAACTTCTGTTTTTCTTTTTTATCCCCAGAGCGAACCAGAGGAAATGCCTCCAGAAGCAAAGATGAGGATGAAGAACATTGGAAGGTATTATAGTTTTTCATAAATATTGTAGAAAATTATGGGGAATGACGAGCAAGGATAAATTATACATAATCTTTAAGTATTCAGGCTTTCCTTGTGTATTCAGCATAACAGTTTTGTGAGGGTTTTTTTGTTTGTCTTTATTAGTTAATCAGTGATGAGTATCTTTTTTTTTTTTAATAAATTTTTATTGTTCATATTATTACAAATGTTCCTTCCCCACCCCCCCCACCCCCCACCATTGCTCTCCTCCACCAGGTTCCCATCCCACACTCTGCCCTTTCCCCACCCTCCATTGTCCTCATCCATAGGTGCACAGTTTATGTTCAGTCTCTTCCCACACCCCCCACTCCCCTTTTCCCCAAGAATCGTCAGTTCACTCCACTTCCATACCTCTGATTCTATTATATTCAACAGTTAATATTGTTCATCAGGTTTTTTTTTTAATTTCCTTGGTTTTTAGATTCACTTGTTGATAGTTACATATTTGTTGTTCATAATTTTTATCTTTATTTACTTTCTCTTCCGAAAGAACCCCCTTTAGCAATTCATATAATTCTGGTTTGGTGTTGATGAACTCCTTTGGCTTTTTTTATTTTATTTGTGAAGCTCTTTATCTGGCCTTCGATTCTAAGTGATAGCTTTGCTGGGTAGGTTCTTTGGCTGTAGGTTCTTACTATTCATCACCTTGAATATTTCTTGCCATTCCCGTCTGGCCTGCATGGTTTCTGTTGAGAAGTCAGCTGACAATCGTGTGGGTGCTCCTTTATAGGTCACTACCTGCTTTGCTCTTGCTGCTTTTAATATTCTCTCTTTGTCTTTTGCTCTTGAAATTTTAATTATGATTTGTCTTGGTGTGGTCCTCTTTGGATTCTTTTGTTTGGAGTTCTGTGGGCTTCCTGCACTTGTAAGTCTAATTCTTTCACCAGGTGGGGGAAGTTTTCTGTCACTATTTCTTTCAGTATGTTTTCAATATCTTGCTGTCTCTCATCTTCTGGGAACCCTCATAATTCTGATGTTGGTTCGCTTGAAGTTGTCCCAGAGGTTTCTTACATTATTTTCAATTTTCTGGATTCTCTTGTCTTGCTTCTGCGGAGGAGTGTCTTCTGGCTCTTTATGTTCCAAATCTTTGACTTGATTCTTGCGATCTTCCATTCTGTTTTTAGGACTCTGTATAATATTTTTTATTTCAGACAATGTATTCTTTATTTCTTGTTGATCCCTTATCATTTCTCATTGATTCCTTATTAATTCTAGTTGATCCCTTTTCATATCCTCATAGGTCTTATCGACCTTTTCTAGGAAATTCTTGAAAAACCTTATAAGCATAGATTTGAACTCTATATCCAGTTGCTTTTTGTCCTCCATTTCTTTCGTTTGTGATCTATTTTGTTGTCGCATTTTCGCAGCTTTCCTGATGGGGAGGAGTTTCAGGGTGGAGCCTACAGCCTTGGCTTCCGTCATCCCCGCCCTATGTGGCTCCTGAGACTCAGGGTCCTTCAGTACTCGCTGCAAGCGCCTCTGAGGGAAAGGTGCCCTTGATTTTCGCCTGCTACCAAACAGTCTATGCTCTCCCCCAATGAGCTCAGAACTGGGGTTCAGTTCAGTTGGAAGTGGGATTGGAGGTGGTGTTCAGAGCAGTCTGGAGCCCTAGTCTCCTTCCCTCTAGGGCAATCCCACGGCACAGCCAACTGTCCCTTCTCTGCGCGCAATGTGCACGCCTCCGGGGCCTCCTTTCGCCGCTCCCCCGGGGTTCCACCTTACAGCCCAGCTCCCTATGGATGAGCCTGGGTCCCCGAGTTATGGCCTAGAACTGGGGTTCAGAGCAGTTGGAACTGGGGCCCAGCACAGTCGGAGCTTTAATCTCCTTCCCGCTTGGGAACGCCAGCCAGCACCTTAGCCGCCCCTTCTCTCTGGCTCTATCCTCTCTGCGCGCACCGCGTGTCTCCGTACCTTAGGTTTTTACAGCTCCTCCGCTCTTCCTTCTGGTTTTCTCCTTGCTTCTTGTTGTAGAATTTCCAGTCAGTCGACTTTCCTGTAGTTCTGGGTAATGTCCATTTTATATTTTAGTTGTATTTTATTGAAATTGTTGTGTGCGGCTGCGGCTAGGTGTTTACCTGGGCAGCCATCTTGGATTCTCTCAGTGATGAGTATCTTAAGAAAATTAACAATTTAAGACTTTTTTTTTTTTTAGATACATGTAATCTATATATATTTTACTTTTTTTTTTTTTTTTAATAAGAAATAGCTATGAGCAATGTTCTGATCTAAAATTAATATTGGATTTTTTTCTGGTATAAAAAGAAATGGCTTTGACTCATTTCATTTATGATATTCTCACCACTTAATCTTAATCATAAATACCCTTTTTTCCATGGTCACTTAAATGTCAAAAAACAAAATAAAGCAAAAGTATTTTAATTTTTCTTTATTGTTTCTGTTGTCGTGGAAATGTTAATTTTAAATTAGCTATCCTAATATATAAAATATATATCCTAATACATAAAAACCCAGGGTTTGTAACGACTGAAGGCTCGACCAACCAGAAGTCAGTCCTGCAGTTAGTGCTAGGTGGCCGTGGCCGTAGCTGTGGGCGCAGCAACCTAGCACTGACTGCTGAGAGGGCTACGGATCAGACCTGAAGAGAGGCCGGGGGGCGGGGGGGGGGGGGGGCCTGGGAGGAGAGAGGCAGGGTCTGATCCGAAGCCTCCATATCAGCTGTTGCCTCTCTGTCTCTCCGGGCTTTGCCAGCAGCCACGCCTCAGTTTCTCTCCGGGCCTTCTTGGGGGGCTGCTAATCAGCCCCACCTCTCTGATCAGGCCCAGAGATAGGCCTGGAGACACTTACTGGCATAGAAGCCAACCAGTCAGAACTTAATCTGGGTGAACTGCAAAGGCAGAACCTAAGGTGGGGACTGAGGAGGGGTTTTAAGGGCAACAGCTGTTTGGTGTAAAGTGTAAGAAAGCAGTTCAATTTTTTTAATGACTGGTTTGGCAGTATAATGCATATGGCTGGCTATCAGTCCAGATTAGGGATTATGTATTTTTGTCAGCCAGGAGCATGTCTTCTGCTGGAAAAGGCTCTCTTCCTTGCCACCACTGTTCCCCCCCACCCCCCTATTCTATATAATCTATACTACTAAAATCCTATCCTATATAATCTATACTACTAAAAGGACAATAGCTAATTAGCCCAAATTCTTTCCAGGCATCCAACTTCCTTCTGGACAAAGCCATGGTAGTGGGGGCAGAGGCAGTTAGGGTTAATCAGGCCAACAGGGGAGGGCAGTTGGGGGCAAGATCAGGCCAGCAGTTAGGGTCGATCAGGCATGGCGTGGTTAGGCGTCAGTGGTTGTAGATTGCGAGAAGGATGTCCCACTCTCAGTTTAGGCCTGTTGGGATCAGACATCCCTCAGAGGCTCCCCGACTGGAGAGGTTGCAGGCTGGGCTGAGGGCCCGCCCCTCCCCCACGCCCCTTGCATGAATTTTGTGCACCGAGCCACTAGTTCTATATAATAAAAGCCTAATATGGTATGCATCCAGTCAGCTGTTCACCCAATCATAGCATAATATGCTAAGGGTGCTCAACCACTGATGTGCACTGACCGCCACGGGGAAGACACTCTTACCAATAGATTAGCTTGCTGCTGGGGTCTGGCCAGTCAGGACTGAGTGAGACTGGCAGGAAATGCCCTGGAGCACTCCCACAGTTCCTCCCTGGCTGGCCAACCTCCTGTGTCTCTCCCTGGCCCCAATCGTACAGAGTGGGGTCCCTCAGCCTGCCTGTGTCCTCTCACAATCCAGAACCCCTGGGGGGATGTTGGAAAGCTGATTTTGGCCTGATCCCACAGGCCAAGCCAAGGGACCCTCCCACTGGTGCATGAATTCCTGCACCGGACCTATAGTGTATCATCACCTCAGATGTTAAAACTACAAATTTATCCTCCTTAAGCCTGAATCTGAAATTTTAGAACTGGGTCTATGGAAAGGATATTTTTTAAAACCTTTGTAGGGGATTCTGATGTTCAGCCTATATTTATAATAAGCGCTAAACAAATGTGTTTTGAATGATTAAAAACATGACCCAAAAGGCTTTGTATAACATTTTGAATAAATTTCTTTTCTTTTAACACAGGGATACACCAACATCAGCAGGACCAAACTCCTTTAATAAAGGAAAGCATGGGTTTTCTGATAACCAGAAGCTATGGGAGCGAAATATAAAATCCCATCTTGGAAATGTCCATGACCAAGACAATTAAAGGATATGTTTTGAATTGGGGCATGGGTGGGTGTAAAGTTAAAAGGAACAGTTTCCTTTTTAAAGAATGATATAAGACTATCTTTGGAGCCGCCTTTTTTTTTTTAAGATTGAGTGGTACACTAATAAATGAGAGTTTGAAATTAGACGTAATTTATGTTTTATATACAGATTTCAAGACATTTGCTAATTTTGTAGTTTCATGTAATTAGTTTCCAAAGGTTACAGATAATTTAAAAAAAAATCAGAAATGGTACCTTTCTAAGAATTGCATATTTTTTTAGACACAACTATTAGCACATTAAGAGGGAAGCAAAAAAGTTATTGTCTGTTTAAACAGCAAGCAATTACTCTAACTTAACTCCCTTATCAACCTAAACTTTCTGGCTCCCAGGAACAGCCTTATAAAGAGGGAGTATGTATTGGGAGGAAAGTGTTACTGGAGTATTGACTGAAAGTGAATTGGATAACATTAAAAGATTGCTTTTTTTCCTAATGGGCATTTGTTTTGTTTCAAGTCAAACTAGATATTGCATTGCTATCAGTGGATACAGAGGCTTAGCTCTTTAAAATAATTTTTTTTAATTTTATGTATATTGTTGAGTATTTGATATAGCCCACTTCACCTTAATGGGTCTCGTCTGCCTTCATTAGTCTACAAAGAACAACCGTTTGCTACCAAAGTAAATCAGTATTTGAATGTGCTTCTCTTGGTTTTGTTATTAGCTTAGTTCCTGTAAGCATTTCCACCAGTCTTGAGGCAAGTCATAGGAAGCTGTTTCTTTTAAAATACAAACCACCACCAAAAATTTTAAATGTACATAATACTTAAATATTTGGCTGTTTTTATTTTTTAAAAGGTAACACAGCAAAAAAGCAACATGGTGTCAAGATGGAAAATAAGAAAGATGCACTTTCTGTAATTTTGTCATACCATTTAAGTTACTAATTTGTGAATTCCATTTTGATTTGTACTTAACTATAGGAATCTTTATTTAATACAATAAAATGGTTTATTTTAAGTGTATGCATATTAACCAGTGGCCTCTCAAAAGCACATTTTCGATATTGAAAATAGAAAGAAAATGCATCTTTAAACATTTTATGGACTCTTTGACCACATATACTTTGTTAGACCTATGTGTTTAGGGTTTTGTTTTGTTTTTGTATTTTTGTATTGTATATGAATTCTTTTTTAATGTGACAAACACATCTTTAAAGGTATAGTCATAGATAAAAGAAAAATGCAGTATAATGATTTCCTTGAAAACTTCTACAATGTTAAATTTGCAGGCAGCTTCAGACTGTCTTAATGGTGGTAACTAATTGCAAAGCTCTTTTAAAAGGTAGTAATTCCAGAGAAGCAGTCTGTATATATTCCTAACACTTTGTTAACTTTCATTTATTAGAGTAAGTCCCAAGAAAAACAATGGAAATGTATATAGAACTATTAGTTCTTAACTACTTGATTTAATGATATCAAGATACATGAATTTAACTTGCTTTAATGTAGGCAAACTTTTCATTTTTGTCTATTTTACTGTTAAAATAAAATCCCTCTCCTGCATATTCTTTTCTTGACTCAAATGAAATATTAGCCTATGGTCAAGATGGGAGAGAGAAATAACCGAGATGAATGTCTTTATTAAAATACCAATAAATTTGTCAAACTCAATAGTGTTCTTATTTTCTCTTATGCTTAATTGTTGCTGGGTGTTTTTGTTTGTTTGCTTGCTTTTTAACAAAGGTTACCATTGTTGCTTTTGCCCAGATGGTTGACCAAGGTAATGAAAGGTATTTAATTATTGTTCATTAGACTCTTACCTAATTTAGCATTTAGTTCTATAGCATCCTTCTCTTCCTCCCCTGCCAGAGTGTCTGTCTGCCCTGTGCTGTAGAAAGCCTGCCAAAGCATATCTAGTGCTAGAAGGTATTCTCTTACTGGTGTCTACCATCCATTAGCTCTACATATTTTCTTTGATTTTTAGTGGGAGAGGAAAGGAGAGAAGATAGAAACATCTCTGAGAGAGAAACATTCACCTGCCGCCGCCTGCACGCACCCTCACTGGGGATTGAGCCTTGAAACCAGCAGCCTGCTGGTGCATATAGGTCAATGCTCAGCCTCTGAGCCACTCGGGTCAGGTTCGGTATGTTTTCTTAATGCTGTTGCCCAACAGTTCAGATCTTAACCGAATGACTGAACTTAACCTAGAATTAAGATTCATATGTAGTTTGACTAATTACAAATGGAAGCTATGACTTCCTATTTCGGATCATTTCTTCTACTTTTGGTGTTTTTTCTTTTAATGATCAAAATTAGCTTGGCACACTGGAGAGAGATTGTTAGTTATTTTTCTGGGCAAGTGAAAGTACTTTAAATTTTTTTTTAATTCATTTTGAAAAATATCAAGAGTTCATATATGAAAATTATAAGGTATTTTCATATATTCTCCAAGTGTTAACCTCTTTTTTTAAATATATATCTTTATTGATTTTAGAGAGGAAAGGAGAAGGAGAAATAGAAACATCAGTGGTGAGAGAGAATCATTGATCAGCTGCCTCCTGCATGTCCCCTATTGGGGATCAAGCCCACAACACAGGCATGTGCCCTTGGCCAGAATCGAACCTTTAGTCCGCAGGCCTACGCTCTTTGTTTTAGTCTCATTCCATAATCAAAATACTGTTTTATAGCCTAGTTGGTCTGGCTCAATGGATAGACCACTGCCCTGTGGACTGAAGGGTCCCGGGTTCCATCTGGTCAAGGGCACATGTCTGGTTGCAGGCTTGACCCCCAGTGTACATGAGGCAACCAGTCAGTGGTTCTCATCATTGCTTTCTCCCTCTCCCTTTTTGAAAATGAAAGTTTTTAAAAATATCGTTTTACAAAGTTACGCTGGTTCTTTTCTCTGTTCCCCCTTTCAGTATGGTTATGTTTCTCATTTATAATGTAGTTAATTTGTATTTCATAAAACCTCCCATTCCTTAACTTTTTTTACATATAAAACATTAGCGTAGTTCCAAAAGAAGTCTCTTTTTATTCTCTTCTGTCATTTTTATCCTGTTACCTATAGCTAATGTGTCTATGTATCCAGTTTATCCTATTTTAAAAAAATAAATGAATAGGCCGAGACCAGTTTGGCTCAGTGGATAGAGCGTCGGCCTGCAGACTGAAAGGTCCTGGGTTCGATTCCGGTCAAGGCCATGTACCAGTGAGGGTGGTGCAAGAGGCAGCTGATCGATGATTCTCACCAATGTTTCTAACTCTATTCCTCTCTCTTCCTCTCTGTAAAAAATCAATAAAATATATTATTAAAAAAATAAATAAATGTGTTTTTTCTTACATGAAATGTAGCATATTATAGTTACTCTTGTTTGTGCTTTACAGTATACCATAGAAATTGCCAATTCAGAGATCTTTAAAAGAAAATTTTAACAGCTATATAATACTCCATCTGTTGAATATTTGAGTTTATTCATCTACTTGTCTATGTGCGGGCATTTAGGCAATTTCCACTATTTTGCCATTACAGTGCTGCAATTGAATAACCTTGTGCATATATGTTTTTATATTGTTGGGATGTATCTTACTTCAGGAAAATTCTCAGAAGTAGTGCTGCTGGGTCAACATATAAGTGGATATGCACTTGTGTTAGACATTGCCACATTCTCCAAAGGGGTAATGCCGGTTTGTTTTCCCAGTAGGAATGCATGAGAGTGCCTCTGCCCACAGCCTTGCCATCAGAATGTCATGCTCTTAATTTTTGTCAAATCTGATAGGTTTAAAATGATATTTCAGAGTAGTTTTTAATTTGCTTTTTTAGCTATGAATGAGGTTGAATATCTTCATTTAATGGCCAGTTGAATATCTTTATGATCAGTTTATTCATGTTATTTTCATTTACCATTGGATTTTTGGTTCTTTCTCAATTTTTAAGAATTCTTTATATATTAATTATTGTTATATGTGTTAAAAGTAGTGTCTCCTAATATCTTTTGGCTTTGATTATAGTATGTTTTTGTAATGTGAAAGCTTCCATTTTTTACATAGTAAACTTTGTTAATCTCATTGCCTCTCGATTATATGTGAATACTTAGCCTTTCTCTATACTAAAGTTAAAGATAAATTCACTTGTTTTTTTTTTGTTTTTTTTCTAGTCCTATATTTCATTTTTAATTTTAAATGCATTTCTGATCCGTTTGGAATATATTCTGCATTTGTGAGATTGGGATCTAATTTTAGTTAAGTGGCATCTTTCTAATATTAAGCCTAATCGAGAGCAGTCTGCGTTAGCCTTTTTCAGGAGTGTTTTTAAATTTTTTCTTACATAGCTTTTGCATATCTCTTAAATTTATCCCTAAAGTATGCAATATTTTTTGTTGCTGTTAAAAATGGGATTTTTCTCTATCTTGTGTGCTGGTTATATTAAGATATGAAGGCAATTAAGTTCTGTGTGTTGATTCTATACTTTCCTATCTTGATTCCCTTATTGTTTGAATTTTATCATTGATTATTTTAAAATATATTTTTCTTGATCTCAGAGAGGGAGAGGAAGAGGGAGATAGAAATATCAGTGATGAGAGAAAATCATTGATGGGCTGCCTCCTATCTCTCCCCACTGATCACTGAGCCTGCAACCGGGGCGTGTGCCCTGACCAGCATCGCGCTGGCGCCCTTCAGCTATAGGCCAAGGCTCTGTTCACTGAGCCGGACCAGCGAGGCTCGTTGATTCTTTAAGACTTTCCAGGATGTACCATTAGTTCACCTTCAACTAAAGATGCTTTTACTTCCTTACCTGTTTTTGTGCTTTTGCTTCATTTTTCTTGCCTAATTGCATTGCTTAGTACCTCTAGTACAATATTGCATAGTAATAGAAATAAAGGCATCCTTTCCTCATTGTTCTCAGTGGAAATGTCTCCAATGTTTTGCCATTAAGATGCTACTTTAGGCCGAAACCAGTTTGGCTCAGCGGTAGAGCGTCTCTGACTGAAGGGTCCTGGGTTAGAATCCGATCAAGGGCATGTACATTGGTTGCAGGCTCATCCCCAGTATGTGCAGGAGGCGGCTGGTCGATGTTTCTCTCTCATCGACGTTTCTGGCTCTCTATCTCCCTTCCTTTCTGTAAAAAAAATCAATAAAATATATATATTTTTTTTAAAAAAGATGCTGCTTTAGGACTGAAGTATTTTATGTTAAAAATATCCACCAATTCCTACTTTCTAAGTCGTTTTGTCAGGAATAAGTGTTGAATTTTGTCTAAGGCCTTTTCAACATTGTATCAATGAGAGAAACCTTTAATAAAAAGAATTGTTAACATGAAACTCCCATGTATAGCAGAAGTAGCAACTGCAGGAAGAACATCTTTAGGGCCAATGAAATAAGTGAACGGGTAAAGACAACATACAACATCTTAGAGAAGGGGACCAGAGGCCGAATTTCAGATCTTTGAAACATGCAGATGCTGCAAGGAAGAGCAGACGGAGCGGCCCATCACCACAGTGAAGGCATTTTTAAACCCCATGACCAGATTTCATAAAAAATCTCTCATGTTATGTAGCCCTCCACCCCCACAGAAACCCACTGTCAGCAATAATTGTTTAGTTTTTTCATTTTGTCCGAATTTCCTACACTGACCCTACATCACTTCGATAACGAGAGGTGGGTGAGGAGTACAGGTATCCCCAATGTGAGTCAGGTTAGCTCCTGTGCTCGGGCTTCAGACAGGGAGAGAGTTATCAAACTGCCTTGAGAAAATTCCATCACAATAACCACTCTCTGTGCATGTTCACACCTCTGTACTTTGTTAATATAATACAAATGTGCCGGAATACTAAGATGTTGTGTTTTCTAAGAACAGGCCCTCGGAGCATTTTACCTACACTATCCATTGAATTCATTGTTTAATATTTAGGAAAAGTAAAAACTTACATACCATGTAAATATCAAGGATGACCACTATGACTGCTGCAAGAAGCTACCTGAATTCGTGTGTATCTGTATCACTGACATGTCATACACCCCCAAATGAGTTTTACTCGGAATCTAGCATTGTCTTGATCTCATGCTATCATATATCTGGAATTATTTTATTCCTATAAATCATAGTTGATGTAACACTTGAATAAGAATCATTAGAAATGAATTTATCCATGTAACCATAACTGAAAAGTTTATAATATACAGGGTGGACCAAAAGTTTACAGTTGTTCATATGGAAAATAATATAAGAATAAGCTTGTGTACTCAACCTACTTTTGCCTCACCCTGTATATAGAATTAATATCAATATGCCCTATCAGGAAAAGAGATCAGCACAAGTAATGCAAGGAGTAACATTGAAAGAATGAGAAAGAATGTTGAAATATTTGCAAATGATTAAAGCAAATTAATTGAAGATGCAATTGAGGATGAAAATGTATTGTGGGGACATGGGGCATATGGGAACTTTGTTCCACTCAGTTTTGCTATGAACCTAAAACTGCTTAAAAGCTTTTTAAAAAGTCAAGGTGTGAGTAGTGGTTTCACTTACTCAGATTCATAAGTACCTCTCCACCATAAATAGAATCGTAATTGTATGTAAACCTGTCCCCAAGTATTAACATATACATACCAGCAAATTTCCCCAAACAGGCCGAAATCGGTTTGGCTCAATGGATAGAGCGTCGGACTGCGGACTGAAAGGTCCTGGGTTCGATTCCAGTCAAGGGCATGTACCTTGGTTGCGGGCACATCCCCAGTAGGGGGTGTGCAAGAGGCAGCTGATCCATGATTTTCACCGATGTTTCTGACTTTCTATCCCTCTCTTTTCCTCTCCGTAAAAAATCAATAAAATATATATATATTTTAAATCCCCAAACAGGATTTAAGTGTAATTATGTTCCAAAGGAAAACAAACGTTGCCTTCCCTGCTGATGCTAAACAAGTCTTTCTTCTATTGTATTTGAATTCTATAGCAGCATTCGTCTGTCATGCTCCAGGGAAGAAAGTCAGGAATCCTAAATACGACTCCTACCACGGGTCTTGCTTTCTCTGGTAGGAGTAACAAGCAGCTGCTATACTGTGCCAACTTTTAATATTTTTATTGCTGAATAGAAGACCAATGCACAAAATTCTTGCGGGGGCAAAAGGAGGTCCCTCAGCCTGGCCTGCGCTCTCGCAATTTGGGATCCCTCTCACATTCTGGGACCCCTTGCTCCTAATGGCCCACCTGCCCGCTTCTTACCACTTGGCTTGCCACTCAGCGCTGCTGTAGAGGCGGGAGAGGCTCCGCCATGGCCACTGTGCTTGCCAGCCGTGAGCCTGGCTTCTGGCGGAGCAGTACTCCAGCTGTGGTGGGCACTGACCACCAGGGGGCAGCTCCTGCATTGTGTCTTCCCCCTGGTGTTCAGTGTGCATCATAGCATCTGGTCTTTACACTGTAATGGTCACTGGGCTTTTATTATATAGATTTTAGAGAGGAAGGGAAAGAAACATCAATTTGTTTCCTTCTTTATTCATTGGTTGATTCTTGTATGTGCACACTGACCAGGAAGTGAATCTTCAACCTTGCTGTATGGGGACAGTGCTGTGACCAAGCGCTCCCAGACCCGGGCCCTGTGCTGCTCCTAAAGTAAAGGGTGCTGGGTAGTGTCGCCATGCTGAAATGGATAAAAATTATAACAGTCACCTCTGTCACACAAACTTTCATTCCTACTTGGCTTGTTTGCTTTATACGGAGCCATTAGAAAACCAGGGAGTTTGCAGAGGAAGGGCAGTTTCAAATAATCTGGAAGTTAGGTGTAAGACAGGGGAATAGGGCAAGTATGAGAGCAAAAAAACCAAGATGTTGGTATTATAGTATGCTGCATGCATGAGTTTACGTTAACTAATTAGCAGGAATGGGATAGAAGTAACAGGAATTCAGTGGCTGAATCAATGATGGGAGAGGTAGAAGCATCCTGGATGACTAGGGATTAGATCCTAGGTACCTGGAAGGATGGTGGATCCTGAAGAGCTACCCATCCCACCCCCCAAAATTGACATATACAGGGTAGGTACCCTTTAAAGTTTAAAAACCTCCAGCCAGAATGTAGGTAAGTAGGAGATAGTGATTGAAAGTCCATAGCGCTAGTTTTCAAGGGGAACTAAGATTCTTGGAAGAATGGAGTCATCATGAAATCTAATAATTATGTAATGGTATCATTGGTATGGGAGTCGATAAACTTGATCATGTACCCTGACCAGAATTGAACTGACTCTCGGGTTCATTGGTTGGAGCTCAACCATTGAGCGCCACACTGGCTGGGCTGCAGTTGGACATGTTAGATAGTATATCAATCACGGCAGCAATGGGTACTGGTCCCCCGCCCCTTCCCCTCCCAAGGCCAGGTTATTCTTAGTTGCTTGTTCGGGGACAGGCTGGGTTATTTTAGTGAAGTTTATTTCCCCTTCCACTGTTTCTGGCAGGGTGATGTAGCTCTAAGTATGGTTATGGTTACCCTGGGATGACACTGATTTTAATAGTGCTTTCTTCCTCTCTTTCCATGATCATAACCCAGCTGCTAAACACTACTAATTGCTGGCTAGTTGCTAAATTACTATTTTTAAACTATTTCTTTATTGATTTCAGAGAAGAAGGGAGGAGAGAGAGAGAAACACCAACGGTGAGAAAGAATCATTGATCAGCTGCCTCCACACCCAAGCCCTCCACCCAGGCATGTGCTCTTGGCTGGAATCGATTCTGGGACTCTCCAGTCCACAGACTGCTGCTCTGCCCACTGAGCCAAGCCAGCTAGGGCTGCTAAATTATTTTGAATAATACCCTAGGATTGTATTAGGACAGTAAATTACAAAAAAGTCAATGTGCACATTATGGTTCCTTTGAAAAAATGTCCAGCTGGCATGGCTCAGTGGTTGAACCATGCAAGACAATGGTTCTCCCTCATCATTGATGTTTCTCTCTCCTCTTCTCTGAAATCAATAAAAAAATTTTTTTAAATAATTTCTGAGATCAAGATTTGTTCTGATTCCAGGAGGGCTCCTCCCATCTGTCTCATTTCCTAGTTCTGTCCTACACACTAGCAGACCTACAGCTTATCATGTATCTTGAATCTCCTCCCAATCGCCTCTCACCTTAACCTCCACTGAGCTTGAGAGTGTCCCTTGGGCTTCCATATCCTCAGATTCCATTGCAAATAAAGTCAGTCTTTGGGAAGAGATTAGCTCTCTGTTTCACCGTCTGCTCCTCTCTCCCAGCAAAGTCTCTGAGCCAGGGTTCTGAATCTGGAAGTGGGGACCTCCTCAAGTTTCTGAGTGGCACCCTCCTCTGCAAACTGAACATTTGGTGGAAGGGATGGTTAGCAGCCTGAGGTCCTCTCAGCTTGGAACCACCTCCTCATGAACAGACACAGCGTGGTCAAAGCCTCGGTCTTCTCAGCTCACTTTGCCCAGATGAGAACCTCTCTTGGACTTGGGAGGGGACTTTGGAGGGCAGAAGGGAGTCCCCTCTCAACCACACTTACCCAGGCCTTATCTCAGAGCAGAAGCTTCTGCTCCAGGGTGAGCCACCACTGGTTCACCACCCAGGGAACCCTGAGCCTCTAAGCTTTTGTTGAGGTTTCCTTTCCTGAGCATGATTGATTGGGCTAATGCATTAGTGATCACTCTGATGGAACTCAATCTCCAGCCTCTCTCTCTCCTCCGCTGGCGGCTGGGGGTGGTGGTTAACCGTAAGTTCAAACCTCTTATTCACATGGCTTATTTTTTGGCAATAAGCCCCTCACCCTGAAGTTACCTACGCCACCATGTGTAGCTGATTTTCACTCTGTGATTGGAAGAAAGACAAGGAGGCCACTATTTTTAGTTACCATCTTTTTAATACTACACTAGACATCCAATCAGAGCAGTAAGGCAAGTAGAATTGAAATAGGAGAAATACAATTTCATTATTTGTAGATGACATAATTAGGTATGTATACAATCCAAACTATTTAAATTAATAAGGGAATTTTGCAAGGTTGTTGATGGGTCTTATTTTCAATCATAGAAAAATCTTAAATATATCACCATTTAGAATTTTTTGTTTGTTTTGGTTAATCCTCACCTGGGGTATTTTTCCCATTGATTTCTAGTGAGAGTGGAAGAGAGAGGGGAAGACAGAGAGAAACATCCATGTGAGAGAGACACATTGATTGGTTGACTCTTGACCAGAATCAAACCTGGGACCCTTTGGTGCACAGGCTGATTCTCTATACACTGAACCAAACTGGCTAACACAGTTAATTCATTTCCATTGGCAATACATATACATCAGTGACAGCAATGATACAAACTGCTTAGTAGCAGCAATAGTAACGGGTTTTTAAAAAATGTATTTTTATTGATTTCAGAGAGGAAGGGATAGAAACATCAATGGTGAGAAAGAATCAGTGATTGAATGCCTCCTACTGGGGACTGAGCACATGACCCAGGCGTGTGCCCTTGACCAGAATCAAACCTGGGCCCTTCAGTCTCAGGCCAACGCTCTATCCACCAGCTAGGGCAGTAAAAAGCAGATTTAACCAGCAGATATCCACACTGCTTGGGGAAAGTCATCTGACAACAAAACAATGCATTTCTAAACAGAAATCCTTATACATATAGAAGTTCCCCCCATCCTATCTAATAGAGAGGGAAATGCAAATTGACCATCAAACTGTAACAAGATGACTGCACCCACAGAAGAGGCCAAGTTCCTGTAACGAGCCTTAACAAGCAATCAGCAGGGACCCGAGGCTGCACTCCCCGCCAGGGCTTGATGGGGAACCTCAGGCTGCACCCCTGCCTGTGGGATTTCCCCCCCAATATATTTTATTGACTTTTTACAGAGAGGATGAGAGAGGGATAGTTAGAAACATCAATCAGAGAGAAATATCCATCAGCTGCCTCCTGCACACACACACACACACACACACACACACACACACACCCCACACACACACACACACACTGGGGATGTGCCCGCAACCAAGGTACATGCCCTTGACCGGAATTGAACCTGGGACCTCTCAGTCTGTAAGCCGATGCTCTATCCACTGAGCCAAACTGGTTTAGGCTGCCTGTGGAATTTGATGGGAGATCTGAGGCCATGTCCCCTGCCCGGTGGAGCTTGACTGGGGAACTCAAGCCACGCCCCCTTCCTCGGTGCCAGGCCAGGGACCGGAGTCTGCGCCCTCACCATGCAGGGCTGGATGGGGACCTCAGGCTGTGTCCCTCACCCTGGTGCAAGTCGGGGGACCTCAGGCCACACCACCTGCCCCAGCGCCAAACTGTGTCCCCTGCCTGGTGCGGCTTGACTGGGACCTCAGGCCGCACCTTTTGCCCTGGGCTAGGGGACCTGAGGCTGTGACCCCCTGCCCCAGCACCTGGCCAGGGACCTCAGGCCACATCCCCGCCCCGGTGCTGGCTGGGGAACCTGAGGGTGTGCCAGGGTACCTAAAGCTGCACCCCCTGCCCAGTGCTGGACCAGGGGACCTGAGGTTGTGCCCCCTGCCAGGCAGGGCTTGACAGGGATGGGGCCAACCGGGTCTGGATCTCACCAAATTGGGGTGGGGCTGGCTGGGGCTGGGTTTTGTGCAATTTCAAGGTACGTGCAGATGGTCAGGGACTTGACTCTGGGTCCCATAGCATGCCCCAGACTGACAAGAGGAAGATTTTAATATACATTTTACTAATCTTCTTTCATCTCTGACACTTCTATTATAAAGGGCAAATAGCAATATTAAATCATTTCCTCTAATTCCCTTTTAATGTGCACAAATTTCATGCACCAAGCCACTAGTGATAATATAAAGCTTTTATTTCGGAAACTGGTTTCTACATGCAACTTACGCAATTCTACACATTTAAATTATCCAAAGTTGCCAATTACACTAAATTTTGTTATTATATTTAAGAGTAAGAAGTTTGCTGAAACTGGTTTGGCTCAGCTGTAGAGCATTGGTCTGCAGACTGAAAGGTCCTGGGTTCGATTCCGGTTAAGGGCATGTACATTGGTTGCAGGAACATCCCCGGTGGGGTGTGCAAGAGGCAGCTGGTCCATGTTTCTCTCTCATTGACGTTTCTAGCTCTCTCTCTCCCTTCCTCTCAGTAAAAAATCAATAAAATATATTTAAAAAATATTTTAAAAAAGAAGTTTTAGTATTATTATGTGCTCCCCAAATGGTTATTTTTATTTTAAAAAATATTTTCTTGATTTTGTACAGAGGAAGGGTGAAGGATAGTCAGAAACATCAATGAGAAACATGCATCAGCCTCCCCCTGTACATGCCCCACTGGGGATGTGCCTGCAACCAAGGCACATGCCCTTGACCGGAATCAAACAGGAACCCTTCAGTCCATAGGCAGATGATCCATCCATTGAGCCAAATCGGCTAGGACTAGTTCTTATTTTTAAAATATATTTTATTGATTTTTTTTAGAGAGGAAGAGGGATAGAAACATTGATGAGAAACATTGATCAGCTGCCTCCTGCACACCCTCCTGAAGAGGATGTGCCTGAAACATGCCCTTGACCAGAATCAAACCTGGGACCCTTCAGTCCGCAGGCCGACGCTCTATCCACTGAGCCAAACTGGTTAGGGCCAGATGGTTCTTTTCTAATGTGTTCTATTCCTCTTCCCTTTAAAGAATGGGTTAACCTTAATGTCTGATCACTGGGGTGTGCAAATGAAACTAATATAATATTGCATGTCAACTGTAAGTGTAAAATTAAAAATGATTTAACATTTAAAAAATAGTAAAATAAAATTGGAGGCTTCACAAATTTTTTTTTTTAAATGGGTTAACTTGCTAACAGATCAAATAACAGCAACTGATTTATAAATTGAAAATAGTGACCAGCTCAATCCCAAAGCTTATGCTTTTAAACAGGTTTCAACATCTTTTATTTACATGTTTATGACATACATCAATGGCCATATACAATTAACTAAATCTAATAACAATGGTGGAAATGAAACAAAAAAGACACAATTTTCAAATTTTAGTCAGTTTTGAAATACATTTTCACTAACCAAAAGATACAATAAACAAACAGCCATTATAGAGTTATAGATTGTATGTCAATTCACTTAAAACTGAAAGTCAGCCACACAACTATTGAAATAATGGGAAATTTGCGAATACAAATATTACATATGCAAATATAATGCATGCATGGCATCACATTAATTCTTTATCTATGAAGCCATTTTTAAAGTGAACTGGAATTAAGTATTTGTACATCAAGGCACATTATTTTCCTGTGCTTTAGGAATGATTTACATATGATTCACTTATATCTTAATTTTATACCTTATATTAGCTTTTAATACTTAAATGTTTGATTTTAACAATTATAGCTTAAGTGGTAGCTTCCCAGAGGAAAGAAATAGTTATTTTGAAAATCAGAAAATAAAAAAATAAGGTAGCTTAAAGTGGGAATTTAAAAATCAAAAACAAATTAATATAATTTAAATCTCAGGTAACTTTTTAAAAATAATTTACTTTCAAAAATTTGGTGGGCCATAATTACTTTCTTTTAAGTAGTATACTACAATGAGAACAGAATTGAAGACTTTTCAATATTCTGAAATTATTGTACAATTAATTATATGATATCCACAGGACCACCACAGATGTCTACCTAGTTATCCTATTTCTAAATTGCAGTTTTTTCAATAAAATTGAACAATTAAACATGATACAAAAAAACAAAAACAAAGAGAAGGCGGAAAAAAGAGAGAAAATAACAGAGAACATGATACAAAAGCTGCAAACAAACCAAACCTAGTTTTAACTTGTTCACTTTTCAGCAAAATTGAAAGTTTTCCACACCCTCCCCCCATGTATTGTTATCCAGGAGAAATTATTTTATCAACAGAGCTTAATAACAGTATTTTTTGCTTATGGTCTATTTACTTACCTTGAAAAGAGTATAGTAAGGCTTTACTAGGCATTTCATGCATTTTAATGGCATATTTAAAATCAGCTATTCATTTAAAGGTGCTCCATATAGGTAAGTATACTGTGCAAACTTGATTACAATATGTAACTCATTAAGTGCTTTAAAATAAAGAATCCCTGACTTATAAGGGCTTAAAATAAATAGTAAATCAAGAGTCACAGATTTGAAGCATTTTTAAAATGTAATATACCTATTCATCTGACTAAAATGCTTTATATTAGAATTTTAAATCTATAAAAAGGCAAATGAAATCACAAAACTTCTATATTTTGAGAATAAAAGAGAAGAAAAGCCTAATGGTGCAGCCTTTTAAACTCAAAGAATATAATAATGCCAAAATGCAAATGAAACTGTACAGTTTTTCATTTACAATAGTCCTTTACACACATTAATTCATAAAAAGTATACCATGATAAACCACGGCCATCAAATAGTATTTTCAATTTCTTTACAGTAAATGGACTTTAGCTGGACAAACCATTCAGAAATGTTAAAACATCATCAAACATCCCAAAATTTTCACACACAAAGTCTAAGTGGAGAGTCACATAGTATTGTAAACAAACGTTCTGTGAGTTCAGTATCCACGAGATGTCCCTTTTACAAACTTCCATTACATGTTCATTCTGCTTCTGAAATATGTGCCACCTCTACTTCAACAGTTTGAATAGCTTCTGCAACTTCAGATAACTTCTGTCCTTGCTGTTGTGCCAACACGTAATTAACCACCTGCATAATACTTTGGTCAGAGAGAGTGGATACAGACGGATACTCTTCAGTGGCTGCAACGGCTTCCAGAGTTTCCATGCTTTCTCCGGTCACGACCACCGTCTCCAGTTCTTGGGGGTCATTGCTTTCCTCCTCATGAATGTCTGCTGTTACGATGCTAACAGCATGCTCCACTTGAGTCCCTTGGTTATGAAACTGAAGGGTATCTTTCTCCAGCATAATCTTGCAAGGCACATAATCCCTGTGGAACTTAGTCATATGTTTGCGGAGTGTCCGAGCATCTATGTAGGCTTCGCTGCACACAGGGCAAACGTAGGGCCGTTCACCAGTATGTGTTCTGACGTGGCGTTTTAGAGACCGGGCATCAGCCCACGCTACTCCACACGTTAAGCACTCAAATGGCTTAACTCCTATTAAAACAAAGCAGAAGAGAGGTGTGTGTGTGTGGTGAGGTGTGCAAGTACCAAAATATATTAAATTTGCCTGATAAATAATGCTTTTATTAAAATACAGTAGTGCATAAGCCTTTTTATCTTAACTATGGCAATCTTTTATTTTAGGACCTCATGGTTTATTTTAGAATAAACCAGGTTCTGTAAAATAATCTCTCTAAGATGTGCACATGGATAGAAGTTACTGAGGCAATTCTGAGTTTCCGTGCACGGTCTCACTTAGCCTTCCCAGCAATCCTATAATCCTAGGGTAAGAAAACAGGCATGGCTCAGCGGTTGAGTGTCAACCTATGAACCAGGAGGGTGCATGCCTGGGTGTGGGTGCAAGAGGGAGCCAATCAATGACTTTTTCTCACCATTGATGTTTCTATCTCCCCCTCTCCCTTCCTCTCTGAAATCAATAAAAAATATATTTTAAAAAAAGAAAACAGGCTCCAAGTAGCCCATGAAAATGTTGATAAAGAATATTAAGCTGCTGAAACCAGTTTGGCTCAGTGGTAGAGCGTCGGTCTGCGGACTGAAAGGTCCCGGGTTCGATTCCGGTCAGGGACATGTACGTTGGTTGCGGGCACATCCCCGGTAGGGGGTGTGCAAGAGGCAGCTGATCGATATTTCTTTCTGATCGACGTTTCTAGCTCTCTATCTCTCTCCCTTCCTCTCTGTAAAAAATCAATAAAAATATATTAAAAAAAAAAAGAATATTAAGCTAAGTTAGATACTCAGGTTCAGAATCACCTATATCACTTAAAAAAAACTTCTATGGAAGGTGAGGTAAAAAACAAGAGGGCTGATAAAAGGAGTATCAGTATTGGATTGTCTTTTATTCTCTATATATTCATCTATATTATACAGCTACACAGTTACCTTCATGATTGTTCATGTGTCTCCTATACTCTCTCAGTTGAGTGAATTTCCTTCCACATCGTTCACAGACCCGTTCTAGGTTTTGCTTTGCTCTTCCTTTTTTCCCATGGGTAGCTTTCTTTACATGCCTTCTAAACAATGCTTTTTCATAAAATTCTTTGCCACATATATTACATCTAAAATGGAGAGAAAAAATTAAAAGCATAATTCAAGTATACACTTTAAAGTGATGAATTTTATGTTACATGAATTTTACCTCAATACACAGTAGAGGCCCGGTGCACAAAATTTGTGCGCTCAGGGTGAGGGGCGTTCCCCAGCCTTGCCTGTGCCCTCTCACAGTGCGGGAGCCCTGTGATTGATCTCCCCAAAGAGGTAGGCTGGAGCCAGGGGACCCCAGGCTTTGCCACGTGGAGGTAGAGCTGCCGGGACCCGCCTCGGCGGCTCCGCACGCATTCAGTCCACCCACCTGTGTGCACCCACTGCACACACAACTCCTGGTGATATATTGTCCCCATGTGAGAGCATCAGGGTGTGAGGGCATGACGACCACATAGGGGTGTGTGTGTGTGTGTGTGTGTGTGTGTGTGTGTGTGTGTGTGTGAATAAAGTAGTTAAGATCCTCCTCAGATTTACTCACCTATAAGGATCAGTGACAGAATGAGACTTCACATGGGAATACCAATCTTTCTTCCAACTATAGCACTTATCACAATATTGGCACTGGAATGGCTTCACACCAAGATGTTTGTTCATGTGCTGACGAAGATCTCTAGCTTCAAAGAAACTTTTTTCACATCTGCAATAATAAAATTCAACCACCCAATTGGATCATATTATTCTTTTAAAACAAGCTTCAAGAATTTAGAATATTCTTGGGTTTCTAGAACTCCACAGGATGATCCCAATTTAAGAAAAGAGTTCACTAGTAGTCCAATCTTGTAATAAGGCTGCAGGATGTTAAGTTCTTTTGGCCCTACCTAGAAACATTTTAGAAAGAATCATGCAGACCTCCCAAACAGAGGACATATACTTTTTGTCTCCTCCTCAGTCCCATCTGATCTCCTTCTTTACCATCTCCCATTCTCTCTCCATGTGTTGGGAGTAGGCCTCACCTTAACTATATGGATGAAGCAACTGACTCAGTCTAAGTCAATCGAAGGGAAAATGCTTTGAGGAATAGGGCTTTGAAAAATTCTCACATACCCTACCAGGTTTGGCTCAATGGATAGAGCATCGATCTGTGGACTGAAGGGTCCCAGGTTCGATTCCAGTCAAGGGCATGTACCTTGGTTTCAGGCACATCCCCAATGGGGGATGTGCAAGAGGCAGCTGATCAATGTTTCTAACTCTCTGTCCCTATCCCTTCCTCTTTATAAAAAAATCAATAAAATATATTTTTAAAAACCACAAAAATCTCTCACATATTCCTGGGAATCTAGAAGTCCACACACTTTTTCAGGGCTGTGCACACTCAGGAAAGACCTGAAAAGGCCCTAAGCTCTCACCTCTGGTTGACTCTGCACAAACAGGAAGAGCAAACCAAGACCCAGCTGTGAACTGCCTGGCGGAGTGCCGAAGGCATTCTGTCATTGGAAAGTGGTACTGCTGCCCAACTGGTGTGGCTCAATGGCTGATCACCAGCCCATAAACCAAGACATCACAGTTCACTTCCTGGTCAGAGCACATGCCCGGATTTCAGGCTGGATCCCTAGTAAGCAGTGTGCAGGAGGCAATGATAGATAATGTTTCTCTATCATCAGTGCTTCTGTCTCTCTATTCCTCACTTCCTCTCTCTCTAAAAATCAATAAAAACATTTTTTTTAAAAGAAATTGGTGGTGGGAGGCAATGGAGGATAAGGACATATATGTAATACCTTAATCAACAAAGAAAAATAAAATAAAGTGATAATGCTTGCACAACAGTGTGAATGTACTAAAAGCCACTGAATTATACACTTTAAAGTGATGAATTTTATGTTACATGAATTTTACCTCAATTAAAAAAATAATTTCAGGAGGTTTTGGAGAAATCAAGAGAGGCAGAAAGTAAAGGAGTCTGAAGGAAGATAAACTAGCAGAGGGCCCAGCACTTCAGAGAAACCGCCTAGAGAGAAACTCTGGCTGGCCCCGGGATCATTCTTCCCCGCATACCATATGGTCCCCAGGCACTGTATTTGAAGACTCTCTTAAATCACCAGGTTTTAATGTCCTGGTCCTTGGAATGGTGTCCAGCACCAGGCCATTCCCCGTGGTCCGGCTGCTCATTCAAGCTGCCAGCTTCATCAGGCACCAGTTCCATGTCCAGCTCCAGCTGACCCATGTAGATGCCCACAGCACGCCATGGCCAGATCGGTGCCCACACCTGTGGTCACACCCCCACCCACAGGCATCCCAGCAGGAAGAAGCCATGCCACTCTGCCTGAAGGAGATGACCCTGATGCTGGGTGCCAGGAGGCCATTTAGGTCCGGCTCGGACTCGGGATGGGCAGGAGGGACGTTGGCCCATGCCAGGGGCCCTGACTGGGGGAAGGCGCCCTGGACCTCTGGCTCCAGGGCTGTGGCAGCACTGACCCCATAAGTGTAGTCAGGCCAGGTGGGCAGCCTAAATCATTTTAAATGGGAATTTGTACGGTATGTGATTAATTTCTAAATAAAAGTTTAAAAAATAGTAAGTATAAATGTCTAGATAAAAATGGGGATTAGAATCAAGAAGAAACAAGTAACAGTTTAATGTTATTTTGAAATATTTTTTCTCCAGTTTTATTGAGGTATAACTGACAAAAAAAAATTAAAGATATTTAAAGTGTACATGATGATGAATTGATATATGTATACTACATTGTGAAAGGATTCCCTCCACCCAGTTAATTAGCACATCTAGCCTCTTGGAGGGGTGTGTGTGTGTGTGTGTGTGTGTGTGTGTGTGTAAGTTCTACTCTTAGCAAATTTCAACTATACAATACAGGTAGTTATCAATTACAGCCCCTCAAATATTTTCTTTTGAAAACACTTTCAAACAAACTTAGCATGAACATAAGAAATTAACTGAATGGTTCGCCCATTGAACATTGAACACTCACTGAGTACAGTGATAGCCTCGAACCTCAGGCTTCGGCTGGTGCTTCTTGAGGTGCTTGCTGAGGCCAGAGCCCCTGTGAAAAGACTTTCCACAGACTGAGCAATGGTACTTGGACTCTCCTACAAAAATAAAACCATGTCACAAATCCAACAATCATGTGCTCTTCCAACAGAATGTCTTACGTCATATTTCAGAGGTTATTTTATCAAAGGGACATGGAAGATAAAACATTTGGCAGCCACCCTCTAAGAATAACAACAAACCACATCAAAATCCCTACTTCCTCTCAGCTACAGTGCTAGCAAGGCTACTGCTAAACAAAGAATGTGATACATTTCATAATTATCTGGAATGTAATAGTAAGAGCTGAATACAAGTTCTAGAGGTGATATCTACCCTTCATCAGGCATTTCCACATAACTGCTTTGAGCATTTGAAAATAAACATGTGTAAAATAAAATTCTAATGAAATTATAAGCCGCATAACATGTTGATAGTTACATTTGCCTACTATGTAACTTTTTAAAAGCATGACCATTTCTATAGGTGCCTCCATCTAAATTACACATGATTTGTCCGGCTGGTGTAGCTCAGTGGTTGAGCATCAACCTATGAACCAGGAAGTCATGGTTCAATTCCTAGTTAGGGTATATGCCCGGGTTGCTGGCTCAATCCCCAATGTGGGGTGTGCAGGAAGCAGCTGATCAATGATTCTCTCTCGTCATTGATGTCTCTATCTCTCTTTCTCCCTTCCTCTCTGAAATCAATAAAAATATATTTAAAAAGTAATTAAATTATACATGATTTAAAATTCAGTATGCGCCGGGAACGGTTTGGCTCAGTGGGTAGAGCGTCGGCCTGCGGACTGAGGGGTCCCGGGTTCGATTCCGGGCAGGGGCATGTGCCTTGGTTGCGGGCACATCCCCAGTAGGGGGTGTGCAGGAGGCAGCTGGTTGATGGTTCTCATTGATGTTTCTAACTCTCTCTCTCTTCCTCTCTGTGAAAAATCAATAAAATATATTTTTTTAAAAATAAAATAAAATAAAATTCAGTATGCATTTTTCTATGCTGACGAAAACAATGAATATTTTTACATAAATAATATAGCTCTAAAACTAGATTTAAGAACATCTTTTAGCTTTATTCTCATTAATGAAACACTGCACACATACAGTCATCAGTTTACCAATATAATTTCTGAAATAATCACAGAAAATTAATATAATAAATTAATAGTATATAATGTAAACAGGGTGGGTTTAAAGTAGGTTTACAGTTGTTCCAATGGAAAATAATATAGCTGTTAATAAATAATAATACAAGAATAAACTCTTCTCCATGCTCACAACTGTAAACCTACTTTTGCCCCACTCGGAATTATGTCAATAGAAATATAAATTACTCATTACCTGTGTGAATACTCATATGTTCTTGAAGACTCCGTTTGGTAACAAATGACTTAGCACATAGATCGCACTGGAACTGCTTTTGTGATTGATGGAGACTCTGGTGTAATTTCAGACCATGCTTGTAGATGAAAGTCTTCCCACAGACCTAAGACAGCACAGGTATTCAAAACAGTAAAACCGAAAAGCAGATAGAAGCTCTTTCTGAAGAATGAAGATAGAGAAACCTGTATGCCATTTTAAATTAAAAACTTAAATTATGAACAAAACGACAGAGTGAAAGTTGAAACAAATGCCAAAGGTATTTGCTAGTTGACCATCTTCTGATTTCAAAATATTACTATTTTTCTTATACCCATGTGATCACTGGCAGAGCTCAAAGCAAAACCTTATGCTGTTTTTGAGAGATTAAATAGTATATATACTGTATTAAAAGAGACATGGAGCTCAATAAAAAAATATATATACTAATTTTCTGCTACACCAGCTAGAACAGTGCTTCTCAAACTCTGTGATGAAGAACCAGTCCCCCCAGCCCTCTCCCCGGCCACAGAAATCCACTGGGGAAGAGATTTTTGTTAATGCAATAGAAATGTCTCAACACTGTCAATAACAGTTTTAAAAAGCTTATTCTCATGTCTGTGGTTATCTTCCATAGACCACACATTTTGAGTAGTGCTATACTAGAAGACCAGAGGCCAAATAATACTTAGTTTGACAGCTGACCTTATGTTGATACCTACTGAGTCTGGATGAAGGCTACATAGGACCTATTTCAAGCTCTTATATTCTACTAGAGGCCCAGTGCATGAAAACTCATGCCCTGGAGAGGAGGTCCCTTAGCCTGGCCTGCCCCCTCTCACAGTCTGGGAACCCTCAAAGGCGGGAGGTGAAACTGCAATCGGGAAGGTGACACCCCATCACACCTCCGACAGCAGCACAAGCCTCGGCCGGCCCCGGTTACCTGTGGCTCCGCCAGCCCTGGGCGGCTGGGGGTGTGAAGGAACCGGGGGACTCTAGAGGCAGGTGCGCGGAGTGATGCATGCCTGCCACCCCGGTGGGCTAAGGGGACTGGGCACTGCCATCTTGTGGCTGTGGCAGTCAATTAGCATATTCCCTCCGATTGGCTCTGGACGCCACCATCTTTGTGAGGGCATGACAGTCAATTAGCACATTCCCTCTTTATTAGTTAGGACTCTCATGTAACAAAAGGCTAAAACAAAACAGAGAGAGAGAGAGAGAGAGAGAGAGAGAGAGAGAGAGAGAGAGAGAGAGAATAGAATAGAATAGAATAGAATAGAATAGAATAGAATAGCCTAATGTTGGCTAATCATAGGATTATTTACTTAGGAGTCATATTTTGATATTTGTACCCTCAGACCTCCTAAGCACTAGTGGATACACAGCACAGAGGATTTAGCTAAGGAGATTTGTCTAAACCCTAGGTTCCTTTTGAGTCCGGGTTAGTCCTGCCGAAGGTTAAGGGATGACTGGGATGATGATTCTCACCCAATACATCCCCTATATCTTTATGAATTCCATGAACATTCTAAATAGATTCATTCAAATTATAATAAATTAAACAGCAAATTAAAGAACACAATTAGGAATCACCCTTTACCCAGGCAACAAACTAAAAATGTCACAGAATTCCTTGTGACATTTTTTAAGAGTAACGGTGACTCCAGAATCAACCGGTCTCAACACCACTTAAATTTCAATCTTCTTTATATAACAAAATAAATATTATGGCTTTACCTGGCATGCGTGTGGCTTTACACCAGTGTGCTTTAACATGTGTATTCGAAGAGAATATAATTTAGGTAATGTCCTTCCACATATGGAACATATAAATTCTCGTTTGGTCCTGCCCTTCTCAGACGATGTGCCTGATGCCTCATTAGATGTGAAATTGGAAGATGAAGAAGAGGGTGCAACTTTTCTGGTATGTCGAATAAGGTGTGCTCTCAAGGAGGCACTGTACTGAAACTGTTTCTTACACAGCTAAAAGAAAAGGTAAACAAAATTCTAAATGTAATTTCATAACAAATATTAAGTGAAACTTGACTCATATGTCAACTTCCCATTTCTATGTTACAATTATATAAATCAATAAACACACAGACTATGTAAAAGACAATATGCTACAAGTACCAGATTATAAAGCAAAAAGGGTAAGGCCCAGCCTCTCCTCTGGAGAGATTTATAATCTAACCACAGAAACCAAACTTACACAGAAATGAAGGTAAAATATTTAAGGAGTAATCTGGATAAAAGCCTCACTGAGAAGGCTAGGTCCGCCTTAAAGAAATTGTAGGACAGAGACAGAGACTGAAGAATGCTATCATGCCGAAGCCGGTTTGGCTCAGTGGTAGAGCGTCAGTCTGCGGACTGAAAGGTCCTGGGTTCGATTCCGGTCAAGGGCATGTACCTTGGTTGCGGGCACATCCCCAGTGGGGGGTGTGCAAGAGGCAGCTGGTTGATGTTTCTCTCTCATCGACATTTCTACCTCTGTTTCTCTCCCTCTCTGTAAAAAAATCAATAAAATATATTTAAAAAAAAAAAAGAATGCTATCATTATAGGAGTATTAACAGTTGTTAATAGAGCAAAAATAGGGGTTTGAAAAAGTAGAAAAATAAAACTGTGATGGTCGTTGCTGGGGATTCATGAAATCAAAGTTATATATGCTCACCATTTACAAAACTTATTTTTCAGTATTTTAAAATATATATATATACTTCTTTGATTTCAGAGAGGAAGAAGGAGAGAGGGAGAGAGGGAGGGAGGGAGAGAGAAACATCAATTATGAGAGAAAATCATTGACCAGCTGGGGATCAAGCCCGCAACCCAGGTATGTGCCCTTGGCTGGAATCGAACCCAGGACCTCTCAGTCTACAAGCTAACACTCTATCCACTGGGCCAAACCAGCGAGGGCAGCATTGTTGTTGTTTTTTTTAATATGTTTTTATTGAGAGAGATAGAATCAAAGGTGAGAATCATCGATTAGCTGCACACCCTACACTGGGAGCTGAACACTCAGCCGGCTTGTGCCCCTGACCGGAATGAACCCACTGCCCCTCGTCTGCAGGCCGAGGCTCCATCCACTGAGCCAAACTGGCAGGTAACAAAACTTATTGTTAAACAAATAAATAAAACTCATCTTTTGATCCACTATCTCTTTCATTTGTTTTTGGTTTGTTTACTCTCTCATGATGTTTATCTTTATAACTCCAAGTAACAGTAATAATAGACAATGACACTCTCTCCCTTACCCCCATTCTCCACACATATGCAATATTATCCTACTTTTTCAATATTATAATTTCTATTAGATCTACTTCAGTTTACATTATTTAGATTAGTGTTTCCCAACCTTCTCTCATGATGAGAATCACCTGGTGGAGTTGTTAAAACACAGATTCCTGAGTCCCAACTAAGAAGTGCTAAACTAGAATTTTTGAGAACATATAGGTAAAATTGCATACCTAACTTAGTGCTCTGTATATAAAATCTGTCTTAGAGCACTAGTTAAGTATACAATTTTATCTATATGTTCCCAAAAATTCTAGTTTAGCACTTCTTAGTTGGGACTCAGGAATCTGTGTTTTAACAACTCCACCAGGTGATTCTCATCATGAGAGGTTGGGAAACACTGATTTAGATGATGTAAATGTTATTACAGCTGAAACCAGTTTGGCTCAGTGGATGGAGTGTTGGCATGCGGACTGAAAGGTCCCAGGTTGATTCTGGTCAAGGGCATGTACCTTGATTGCGGGCCCATTCCCAGTAGGGGGTGTGCAAGAGGCAGCTGATCGATGTTTCTCTCTCATCGATGTTTCCAACTCTCTATCCCTCTCTTCCTCTCTGTAAGAAATCAATAAAATACATTTTTTTAAAAGGTTCAGTTAAAAAATAAATGTTATTAATATGATTCTTTTTGTTTTGTTTTGCTTACTGCTCTGTATTTACTGCTAATTCATCATTAAAACCTTTCCCCAAATGTCTACTGAGAGGAGATTTAAAACACATCATCTTGGATTAACAAAAAACAAAACTAAGTAAATATTTAACCCTAGCCTGTTTCACTCAGGTTCTGGTCTGCAACTAAAGGGTTGAAGATTCAGTTCTAGTCAAGGGCACGTACTTTTTCCAGTGGGGGTGTTTGCAGGAGGCAACCAATTGGTATTTTTCTCTTTCTGTTTCTTCCCCTTCCCCCTCTATTCCACCTTCTCTCAAAAAAAACCCTGGCCGGCTTGGCTCAGTGGATGGAGCAGCGGACTGCGGACTGAAGGATCCCAGGTTCGGTTCCGGTCAAGGGCATGTACCTTGGTTGTGGGCACATCCTGAGTGGGAGGTGTGTAGGAGGCAGCTGGTAGATGTTTCTAACTTTCTATCCCTCTTCCTTCCTCTCTGTAAAAAAAATCAATAAAATATATATATTTTAAAATAAATAGTAGTACATAACATGATCCTTCTAAGGCAGTAGTACCATTTTCCCCATCTTATGGGTGGAAAACTGAAGCAGAGAGAAGTTAATTGGCTTTGTCACAAAAGTGTCAGAATAAGGGCTGATCACAAAATGTGCAAGCCAGAATCCATGCATGTCATCACTGCATCACCCTGTTATTTCAGTGTTAGAGTAGCCTTGCCAGGTTTTAATTTTAAATCTAAGAGACTGTTCCCAATATATAGGGTGGGGTTCCTAGGCCTGGACGGCAATCAGGGCCATGTGTGGGGTGACTGGTGGGTGGGGCAATTGAAGGGCCTCACTAGCGCCTGCCTTGGCTGGCAACCTGGTGCTGCCTGCTGTCCAGCCCGGCCCCCAATCACCACTACCAGCTGCTGTACCTCCTGAATTAGCAGAAGAGCCTTGTACAGTAAGCATCCTCCAGTCACCCAAGTTGGGTGCTCCAAGTGTGCCTCTGTGGGCTGTGCACATTGCCCCGTTATAATTGAGCTTTGATTGCTGTTGGCATCACTGGAAGGGGAATGACTAGGGGTCATTCCCCTTCCAGTGATGTGAGGACTAGTTGCGAGCAGTGAGGGAGCTGCTGTGCAGAGAACCTTACAGAGCAGGACTTGCTTCAGTAGGGCTTTGGTGCTTACTGATTCCCCACTTGGAGGGTGTCTCTCATGGAGGTGGTAGGGTTATAACCTGGTATGGTCTGAAGCTGTCCAACAAATGCATTGGCTGTGGTACTAAGTCAAACATCTATGCCCTGCCTGGGGCATAGCTACAGAGCAATCTGCAAATGGCTGCTACTGTGTTAGCATAGGAGATGATCAACAGAGACCAAACTGTGAACCAAGGCAGGCTGCAGCTAGTGATGGGTCTATGGCACTTAGCAAGAGGCATGGACTATCCAGGGGTCCTCAAACTTTTTAAAGTGGGGGCCAGATCACGGTTCCTCAGAGAGCTGGAGGGCTGGACTATATGAACTACTAATTCCTACTGTAACACGTCGGCTGCGCTCACTGCCCAAAAAACCTGGCGGGCCGGATCAGACTCCTCTGCGGGCCGCATGTGGCCCGCGGGCCGTAGTTTGAAGACCCCTGGAGGCTGCTTGAGAGTTTTTAGGAAAGTTTGAAGCAGGAGGCAAGAGGAGTCAGTTGTATGGAAAAGCCACTGGAAATAGCTTGGATGGGCCTAAAGGTTAGGCCTCAAGGAATCTCCAGGGCAGGGAAAAGTGTGAGCCAGGTTGATGGAGTCTCAGATATGATCCCTATCTGTCAGCTCTATGGGTGTGGGCGTCTCAGAAAAGGAACAATGGACTCTACCAATCCTTTTGTCTGACAGGAAACTCTCATGCTGGTGCCAAAAAAGAAACGTAAGTTCATCCCTGTATATCCTGGTTCCATTAAAGCTGCTGCCCCAGCAATGGAGCTCAGAGAAAGTGAGTCTGAGTTCAGGCCCTTTAAGAGGAACTGCCTGGGATTCTGGCAGTCCTCCATTCCACTCAGCTACACATGCTCCCCCCACCCCCATCCCACCAGTTTTTATAGCCAGTCCTCTTCCTGGCACTGAAAACCTGGGTTGGGTATCTGGTTGAGGCAATGGCCTCTTACTCCTCAGGGGGGTAAGGTATCCCTCCCAATTTTATTTATTTAATTTTAAAGAGTAGAGAGAGAGGAAGGGAGGAGAAACATTGATGGGAGAGTAACATCGATCTGCTACCTCCTACATACCCCCTACCGGGGGTCAAGCCAGCAGCCCAGGCATGGGCCCTGCCCAGGACTCAAACCAGAAACCTCCTGGTGCAGGGATGATGCCCAACCACGCCGTACCAGCCAAGCCATTCTTCCTGATTTAAAGCTGCCACTTGTGGGTGTGAGATCAGTCCGTTCTGCATCTCTGCCCCTCCTCTCAATCTCGGTGTGGCTTCTTCTTTAAATCCCTAGTTGTAGGACTTCCATTCATCTAGATTTCAGGAGGTTCTGAATGATGGATATTCTGTATTTTTGATGCGAATGTGGAAGGACTCGAGTATCACACTTCTACACTTACCTACCATCTTCACTGGAAGTCTGTTTTGTTTGTTTTTTAGTGTTTTTTTAAAAATATACTTTATTGATTTTTTTTACAGAGAGAAAGGTACAGGGATAGAGTGTTAAAACATTGATGAGAAACATCAATCAGCTGCCTCCTGCACACCCCCTACTGGGGATGGGCCCACAACCAAGGTACATGTCCTTGACTGGGATCGAACCTGGGACCCTTCAGTCTGCAGGCCGAGGCTCTATTCACTGAGCCAAACCAGTTAGGGCTCTGTTTTTTTATGTTTGTTTGTTTGCTTTTGTTTTAAAGTTTTCTTCTTTCTGTATAGTCTTGGATTCCTCAAAGTTGTTTTTCCTCTTGAAATGTTTATCATGAGTCTGATTATCCCTGGTGTCCATTCACATTTCAGAATAAGATGTTTAAAAAGATGGATTGAGCCGAAACCGGTTTGGCTCAATGGATAGAGCGTCGGCTTGGGGACTGAAGGATCCCGGGTTCAATTCCGGTCAAGGGCATGTACCTTGGTTTCGGGCATATCCCCAGTAGGGGGGTGTGCAAGAGGCAGCCTATCGATGACTCTCTCTCATCGATGTTTCTAACTCTCTATCTCCCTTCCTGTCTGTAAAAAATCAATAAAATATATTAAAAAAATAAAATAAAAAGATGAATTGGAATTTCTGTGAAAGGGGGGAGTGGGCATTAACCACGGCTTTTATCGATATCTTTAGGACTTTTGTTTATGGACTTTGGATTTCTCATATCGGAAGTCTTTCTGCTTTCAAGGTAAAAACCTGACTATTAACATGCTAAGAACTGTTTAGGGAAAAGTATGGAAGCTTTTACTTTTCCTTGTTTTGGGTATAGTACATTTACCCTCTCTATATACAGTGTTCCCCAGAACAATTATAATTTTATCTTTTCTTGAATGTAAAGGATGAATTTTTTTCTGAGGAAGTGGTGGTGGGGACTTAATTGCCTCTCAAAAAGACTTTCTAACAACCAGAATCACTTCTTTTAAGATAGCTAGTAATACTAATTCCTAAGCTGTTTAGTAGTTCTGCAGTACAACTTTGACCGATTCTTAGCTTTCCCCACTGAAAGCCTGGCAATGAGCCTTTTTAAATAATTTGTTGAATCAGTTATTCCATCTATTTATCAGAGTCTAGAATTTAGTTGCTAAGTTCTCCTCTCCTATTCTCTTTGAGCTTATTTATTTTTTCCTTCCACGGACACTGTGTGTGCCCTGCTAGAAAAGTTTTTTTTTTCTTTAAATATATTTTTTATTTCAGAGAGGAAGGAAAAGGGAGAGATATAAATATCAATGATAAGACAGAATCATTAATTGGCTGCATCCAGCATGCCCCACACTGGGGATTGAGCCCACAACCCAGGCATGTGCCCATGATTAGGATCAAACCTGGGACCTTTCAGTCCACAGATCAATGCTCTATCCACTGAGCCAAACCAGCTAGGGCAAGAACTTACATTTTTTAAATGATAATTTTACTGTCTTACTAGTATCAGGAAGAAGTAGAGGTATATCACTAAATATATTTTTTTTGTCAAGGAAATACAAGTACAAATCAGAGGATAAGTCTTATAGTAATACTAGAGGCCTGGTCCATGACATTCGTGCACTGGAGTGGGTGGGGGGGTCCTCAGCCCGGCCTGTGCCCTCTCGCAGTTCGGGACCCCTCAGGAGATGATGACCAGTTGCTATAATGCGCACTGACCATCAGGGGGTGGACACTCAAGGCAGGAGCTGCCCCCGACTGGTGGGTCCACCCTTCAGTCGATTTGCGTATTAGCCTTTTATTACATAGGATAAGGGAGACAGACACATAGAACACAAATGGCAGAAAAACAATGAAGCAGTAAGTTAGATTCCACTTATCATGAAGTTAGACCATCTTTAATTAGTTCAGATACTTACCGGGCATTTGTAATCTCTAGATCTTTCATGTTTCAGTGAGTGCATTATAAGCGTGTATCTTCTCTGAAAAACCATTCCACATTCCCCGCATTTATGCGATGCTTCTTCTTCAGTATTCTCTTTAGCATCCCTTTTTGGCTGTTTCATCTTTTTTCCTCTTTGAACTAATTTCTGGGCTACCTAAGTAAGGGATAGAAAACAATCTAAGTAAATATTAATCATTTTTATTTTTAAGCCATGAATCATAAATAATGCAAATTCATATATCTTATTATACTGGTATTAAACTTGAAGTTGCTTTCCAATACTTACTTTTCCTCCACCCCATAATTTTCACCATAGATGTAAGTTTATCCATAAAATACTTTCAAATTAAAGCTAAAACTACAAATGCCAACTCTGCATCATACCTGTTGGACTGCTGACTTGGGAGTGGCTTTCCGTTTCTGCAGCTTTTTCTCCATTCCTTTGTGTAGTCGAATATATCCCCCTTCGTTGACAGAACGCTGTCGAAGCCTGCTTCTGTAAGTATCATCATCAGGGCTGAGGTCTGTCTTTGCAACTAGATTTTCCTGATCTTTTAAAGACTGCCCAAGGCTCTGCCTATGCTCTGGAATGTCTTCACAAATATCCTCATTTGATGTATCATTTCCCATATCACTGTTTTCTGGAGAGCCACTGGTTACATTCTCTTTGGAAAGCTTAGGACAGATATTAGAAACTGTGCTACCTTCTCTGCTGTTTACAGGTTCTAGTTCTGTCTCATTGTTTTTTGTTACTAAATCGACAGACTCCACTTCAGGATGAGAATCAGCTGCACAGCCTGTAGGCGAAGGTGACGGAGCAGCCTCAGCCTCTGCAGAGACCTGGGGCTCAGGCTGCTGACTGGGCTCTCCGTGCTGCTCAGTTTCTGGCGCTTCGCCATTCACCAACAGCACAATTTCACAATCCCCAAGGTCAGAAGGTAAAGCTGTGCTGGTTCCCTCATTGTTAACCACAGGAGGTGCTGTATCTCTGTTTTGTTCTGGCAAGTTCTGGGTAGATGCAACTGTTTGTACTTCACCCTTCTTATATACCGTTAGCTGCTTCTCTTCCATTAGTTTATGTACATTTTCACAAATTTCTAAAACTTCTGACATGAAGAGATGCCGAGCCAAGATGGCTACATCAGCCATGCTACAGAAATCAAAACTCAGCACAGAAGTATAGGCAAATTCCAGTAAAGGCAGGAAGCTTGCTTTACAGAAACCTATATGAAACAAGACAGATGGGGGACAAAAAAAAGTCAAATCACTACGAACACACCTTGTAAGAACAATTAATACAAGATTATGACAATATAAAATAGAATATAAAGGCAAACATGACCATTTATTCTGCAATTAAATACCCTGGATTTGTTTTTGTGTTCTGGTTGCGTATTAAGCCTTGACTAACTCACTTCTATAAGCCGACTCTCTCAATACCTAAAATAGAAAATAATATCAGACTTACTACCTCAAAGAGTTGTTGTAAGGCAGTCATTTTCAAACTGTACTCCTTAGAACCCCGGGGGTTCCTCAAATTCCCCTCAAGAAACAGCTGCTGGAGAATGGAGGGTAAAAAAAGAGAGGGACGCAGGTGAGTAGGCAGGGTTCAACCAACTTGTCTCCTAACCTCACTTCATATGTATAGCTGCATATTTTAATAGAAGTCCATATAAAAAATTTATTGTGAACAATGAGTTCTACTAAATGTTCAAAAACAAGGTATAACGTAGGATGTTATCAAAATGTTTCTATAGAGAATTAGATAATAGTACAGGACATAAAATGTAACTACTCAACTCTGTCATTATAGCTAGAAAGAGTAGTCATAGATAATACATATACAGATGGGTGTGGCTGTGTTCTAATACAATTTTATTTACAAAAAAAAACGAGAAAAAGGATTGGGCTATGGTTTGCCTATTCCTGGTCTAAGGAATGAAATAATTACTGTACACACGAGGTATTACATTCCTATTTTATGTGAAAAAATAAAATCAATTTATTTCTAAGTTCTCAATACTTCGCTTTCAAAAGCCACATTAATTATATTCATGATTCAAAAATCAGAAAATTATAGTGATATGTCTAACTCCATCTCCATAACCAGTATTTTTAAGAATTTGTATAGCTTTCCAGAGTTTCTTTATAAAGTCAAGCAAACATTCTTATTTTCCTTTTTTTACAGGAGATATCTTATTATACTCTACTGTGTCTTACTTTTCATATGTAATAATTTATCTTAGAGAACTTATTAAAATATTTTAAAATTAATTTTAGAGAGGGAGAAGGAAAGAGAGAAACATCAACGATAAGAGAGATTGATTGATTGCCCACCCTTCCCCCCACCAGGAACCTAGCCCAAAACCTGGGAATGTATCCTGATTGGGAATCAAACTGTGACCTCCTGGTTCATAGGTTGACGTTCAACCACCGAGGCACACCAGCTGGGCTATCTTAGAGACCTTTTATTAAAATATAGACAGCAAGCCCTAGCTGGTTTGGCTCAGTAGATAGAGCACAGGCCTGCGGACTGAAGAACCCAAGTTTGATTACGGTTAAGGGCACATACCCAGGTTGCAGGCTCCATCCCCAGACAAGGGGATGCAGGAGGCAGCCGATCGATGATTCTGTCTCAACATTTATGTTTTTCTCTCTCTCTCTCTTCCTTCCTCTCTAAAATCAATAAAAATATATATTTTAAAAAATAAAGAGGCGTCAAAGCAACCTTTTAAAAACATACATTTGCCGAAACCGGTTTGGCTCAATGGATAGAGCGTCGGCTTGGGGACTGAAGGGTTCCGGGTTTGATTCCGGTCAAGGGCATGAACCTTGGTTGCGGGCACGTCCCCAGTGGGGGGTGTGCAGGAGGCAGCGGATCGATGTCTCTCTCTCATCGATGTTTCTAATTCTCTATCCCTCACCCTTCCTCTCTGTAAAAAATTAATAAAATATATTAAAAAAACAAAAACAAAAATGCCACACACATTTGCTGCGTTATTTAATTTTGACTCAAGCTACATAAAATACTGTCCTTTTCCATAGGCAGATGGAGTGCAGAAGTATACATGGAAGCCATAAACTGTAAGATACATTAGGATCAGGTTGAACACTGAGGAAACTACACACCAACATTATCATCATGGCTGTTTCTGCCATTCCTATGAAAGCTGTAATTAAATAGGCTATAATCATATTAATCATGCTATAAATTATGAGACCAAGTTAAAAAAGCCTGAAGAAGAAATATTTCTTTATATATATATATATATATATATATATATATATATGTATATATGTTTAATTGATTTTAGAGAGGGAGGGGAGAGATAGAAACATCAACGATGAGATTCAGGAGGCCATGGTTTGATTCCTGGTCAGGGCATATCCCTTAGCTGTGGGCTTTGTCCCCAGTGTGGGGCACCGTGGATCAATGAATCTTTCTCATCATTGATGTTTCTATCTCGCTCTCCATCTCTCTTTCTCTCTGAAATCAATAATTAAATTTTTTTTCAAAAAAGAACCACTTTTAAAAATACTATAAGACACACACAAATTAGGAAAACAAAAATAAAAAGTCAATCATAATCTTACTGTTAAAAGGTAAGACATAATTTTGGTATTCTGTTTTTACCTCTAGCCTTTTTACACACACATAATGAAAAGGAAACGGGTAATTCTGCAAGATGAAACAGATGTGAGAGAGACATATCGGTTGGTTCCCTCCTGTTCAAACCCTGATCCGGGTCGAGCCTGCAAGTGTGATACTTGCCCTTGAGTGGTAATCGAACCAGGGAGCCTTTTTGCAGGCTAATGCTAACCACTGAACACAAACCAGCCAGGACTTCTTTTTATTTTATTGATTTTAGAGAGAGAGAGAGAAGGAGAGGGAGAGGAACATGGATTTGCAGTTCTACTTATTTATGCATTCAATGTTTGATTCCTAACTGGGATCAAACCTGCAACTTTAGCTATGGGGATAAAGCCAACCGAGCTACCAAGCCAGGAAATTTTCTATTATGTGTCTTTATGAAAATTTAAAACATTTTAAATGGACACCATGCCCCGCTAGTCTGGCTCAGTGGCTGAGCACTGGCCTACGAGAGCCAGGAGGCTGCGGCTCGATTCTGATCAGGGCACATGTCTGGGCTGCAGGCTCGATCCCCAGTGTGAGGCATGCAGGAGGCAACCAATCAATGTGTTTCTCTCACATCAATGTTTCTCTCTGTTTTCCCTTCTCTTTTCCACTCTCCCTAAAAACCAATGGAAAAACATCCTCAAAGATTAACAAAAAATAAAATTTAATTTAAAAATAAAACAAAATGTAAAACTAAACCCTACACATAAAAAATTTTTAAAAAATAAAAACTTATGACAGGTACTTCCACATCCAGCATACAGTATGGTAGACTAAGATGCCCTGAAGGACTCATATACTTGAAAAAATACTAAATAAAAATATTACAAAGTAATATTCTAAATAGTCAGTGCCCCACCAAATTAATCCAAGCTTAATTAATTTGATTAATTTTATTGATTTCAGAAAGGAAGGGAGCGGGAGAGATAGAAACATAAAAAACAAAAACAAAAAAAAAACCCAACCAAACAAAAAAAAACACCTTAAGATGAGAATTTAAAGTAGTCCCAGACTGCTAATGCCCTCAGTATCTAAAGAAGCAAATGCTTTTCTAGGACTATTAACTTAGGACTCAAAGATTTCCCATAAAATTCTAAAGAATATGAGTTCAGTATGTATAGGGTGTTTTGTTTTGTTTTGTTTTTTTATCACAAAGAAACATGACACAATGAACAAAAGTTAGTAGAAACAAATAGCATAAATCAAACCAACAAAGAATATACATATTGCTATGATCAAACATGAAAAACAAATGGTAGCATACTAGTAGAACAAATAGCCATAAAAAGTACTCCCTAAAAATGATAATCTAAACTAAAACTATTGATAAAAAGATCCTCTAAAATGGAAAACATAAATTGGAATTTTTTTAAAAAATCAATAAATTTCATAGCAAATCAGACACAACTAAAGGGTGAACTAGAATTTTTCAGAATAATTCATAAAGAAATGAACAAATTATAAAGAGAGATTAAAAGACACATTAAAATGAGAATGTTTCAAAAAGTTTAAAGTACTGCCCTAGCTGGTTTGGCTCAGTGGATAGAGCATCAGCCAGCAGACCAGAGTCCCAGGGCCAATTCCAGACAAGGGCACATGCCCGGGGCTGCAGGCTCCATCCCCAGTAGGAGGCATGCGGGATGGTTCTCTCTTCATCATTGATGTTTCTATCTCTCCCTCTCTAAAATCAATAAAAATAAATTTTAAAAAAAGATTTGTTAAAATTAAAATAATAAATAAATAAATAAATAATTTTTAAAAAAAGTTTAAAGTACCTTGAAATAATATAGCAAAAAATATGTAAGGCCTTTGTTGGATAAATCTCTAAAACTTTATTATAATCTCTAACAAAATACATTTTTTCTTTTTGTAGAAGTTGAGGAGCTGCTTTGACAGTTTATATGGAATAGCAATCGATTTTTAGTAACTAAAACCCACCTGAATAATAAAGGTGGCACACTTTCCTTATTATAAAGCTAAGGTAATTAAGACCAAATTTTAAGAGTATACAAAAGCCCTGGAGGGTGGCTCAGTTGGTTGAAGTGCTGTCCCATACACCAAAAGGTTTCAGGATCAGCCCCCTGTCCAGGTGCCTATGGGAGGCAGTCTCTCTCTCTCTCTCTCTCTCTCTCTCTCTCTCTCTCTCTCTCTCTCTCTCTCTCTCTCCCCTCTCTCTCTCTCTTCTCTCTTCCTCCCTTCCTCCCTCTCTAAAAATCCATAGAAACATGCCCTTATAAGGATAAAAAAAATTAAAGAGTAGAAAGAAACAGCCAATAGATTAGAGCAAAACCTAGAGCCAGTATGAAATACACGTGGAAATTTATTTAGTTTTCTTTCCTTACCTGAGGATATTTTTCTACTGAGTTTAGGGAGAGTGGAAGAGAGAGGGAAAGACAGAGAGAAATATCAGTGTGAGAGAAACACACTGATTGGTTGCCACCTGCATGAGGCCTGACCAGGGTCTGGGCCGGGGAGGAGCCTGCAACCAGGGTACAGGCCCATGACAGAAATAGAATTCAGGACCCTGTGGTCCACAGGCTGATGCTCTATCCACTGAGCCAAACTGGCTAGAGCAGAAAATTGTTTTCTAAGAGAATTTGCATGGTCTTTGAGTGGAAGAGGTTAGAATATTCACTAAATGGTTCTGAGACAAGTGGTAATCAAAATGGGGAAGGAAATTATATCAAAAACCTATATCTCATACTAATATTCTGAATAGATTAAAAATTAAACATAAAATAAAAACTAGAAAAATGTAAAAGGACAATGTACGAAAATATATATGAGTAGGAAAAATTTTTCTAAAGTATAAACAACATAAAGAAAAATACTGATGAATTCAACTACTTACGCTAGGTAATTAAAAAACATATACTTTTTTTATAAAGTATTTTTATTTCTTAATATATATTTTTGATTTCAGAGAGAAAGGAAAAAGGAGAGAAAGAGATAGAAACATTAATGATGAAAGCAACAGGCAGACTATCAAATTACAGTGGGGAGGGGAGGAAGATCGGGGGGAGATAATAGATCAACCGAAGGACATGCATACATGCATGTAAGTACAACCAATGGACATAAAACTCTGGGGAGGGAGGGTATGTCTGGGAGGGAGGGAGGGGGGCAAAAAAAAATCAATAAAATATATTAAAAAAAAAAAAGAGAGAGAGAGAGAGAAATAAGCAAATTGAGCAGCTTTGGGAAGCCTTACAGTTCACTGTAATGTAGCATTAAACTCTATAACATGGTTGAGTTAAAAAAAAAGAAAAGAAAAGAAACATCAATGATGAAAGAGAATCATAGAATGGCTGCCTCTTGGACACTCCCCACTGGGGATTGAGCTTGCATCCAGGGCACGTACCCTGACCTGGAATCAAACTGTGACCTCCTGGTTCATAGGTTGACGCTCAACCACTGAGTCACACCAGCCAGGCACTGCATACATCCTATATAATAAAAGGCTAATATAAAAATTGACCTAACGGCAGAATGACCAGTCGCTATGATGCACACTGACCACCAGGGGGCAGACGCTTAATGTAGGATCTGCCCCTGCTGGTCAGTGTGCTCCCATAGGGGAAGTGCGGCTCGGCGAGAGCCTGCTCACAGCTGGCAAGCACAGCAGCGGTGGTGGGAGCCTCTCCTGCCTCCGTGGCAGCCGGACAACCCCAAGGGCTCCCAGACTGCAAGAGGGTGCGGGGCGGATGGAGGGACACCCCTCCCCACCAAGTGCACAAATTTTGTGGACCAGGTCTCTGGTATTTTATAAACTATCTTTATCTATTTAGCATTTAAAGCAAATGAGAATTTTTAATGTCTCCTCCACCTACTATGGGCTTACATATTTGCTTAGCAGTCCTAGTTGGTTTGGCTCAGTGGATTGAGGACTGAAGGATCTGGGTTTGATTCTAATCAAGGGCACATGCCTAGGTTGTGGGCTCAATCCCAGTAGGAAGTGTGCAGGAGGCAACCAATCAATGATTCTCTCTCATCATTGGTGTTTCTATTTCTCCCTCTCCCTTCTCTGAAATCAATAAAAAATATTTAAAAAACAAAACAAAAAAAAAGCAATGTTATTTGCTTAACATATATAAAAATAAGCAGATGGAATGAAGAATAAAAGAGGTTGTGTTTTTTTTGTTTTGTTTTAATAAAGAGGTTGTATTGCAGTTATTTGGGGGCAGACATTTAATTTACTACAAGCTACTGGGAAACTGGAAAAGAAAAACACTCTTGCTTTTTCCTGCTTCAAATGCAAGAAAGACAGAAAAAAAATTCCAAAGCTAAAAATATAAAAAGACTGTATCTGTGATGAGTTTTATTAAGATGGCCCAGTACAAAAAGTATTTTCTCCTGAGTCACCAAACACAGAAAAAAAGCAAACTCTATTAATCTAGAATATTATACAACTCTATACTCCATCTAAGTTTTTGCTCACCATTGTATCCCTAGAGTCTACCTTAGCTCATTACACACAGCAGATGATTAATAAAAAAATTTTTTAAATATGTTTTTATTGCCAAAACCGGATTGGCTCAGTCGATAAGTGTCGGCCTGTGGACTGAAGGGTCCTGGGTTCGATTCTGATCAAGGGCATGTATCTTGGTTGCGGGCACATCCCCAGTAGGGGGCATGCAAGAGTCAGCTGATTGATGATTCTCATCGGTGTTTCTAACTATCTCTCTCCCTTCCTCTCTGTAAAAAAACAATAAAATATATTTTTAAAAAATATGTTTTTATTGATTTCAGAGAGAGGAAGAGAGAGAGGGAGAGAGAGAAACATCAATGATGAAAAAGAATCATTGGTTGGCTGCTCCCTGCACGCCCCCACTGTGGGTCGAACCTACAACCTGTGCATATGTCCTGGCCAAGAATCGAACCCTGACCTCCTGGTTCATGGTTGCCACTCAACCACCGAGCACATAAGTCAAATTTTTAATAATTAAGCACATATTCATATATATATATATATATATATATATATATATATATATATATATGTCTTTCCAGAAGAAATGAGTTTAAAAATTATAAGGCAGAAAAGGATCAATGGTTAACTAGGTTAAGTGTTAGTAATATACCTGGAAAAAATCAAGTTTTTGTTTCAGAAAGAAGAAATGATTCTTTACACAGTGATGTCAGTAATTCAAGAGTTGCAGCAAGTTAATATTATGAGAAAATTAATAAATAAGGTTAGCTATTTTAAATATATTTTTATTGATTTCAGGGAGGGAGAGGGGGAGATAGAAACACTGATGAGAGGCCGAGATCGGTTTGGCTCAGTGGATAGAGCATCGGCTTGGGGACTGAAAGGTCCCAGGTTCGATTCCAGTCAAGGCATGTACCTTGGTTGAGGGCACATCCCCAGTGGGGGGTGTGCAAGAGGCAGCTGATCAATGACTCTCTCTCATCGATGTTTCTAACTCTCTATCCCTCTCTCTTCCTCTCTGTAAAAAATCAATAAAATATATTTTTTTTAAAAAAAGAAACATTGATGAGAGAATTATTGATCATTGATCAGCTACCTCCTGCACACCTCAACTGGGGATCGAACCCTCAACCTAGGCAAGTGTCCTGACTGGGAAATGAACTGTGACCTTGTGGTTCATAGGTCAATGCTCAACCACTAAGCCACGCCAGCCCAGCAGGTTAGCTATTTTAATTCATACTAACTTTTCATTTATTGGTTCCTAAGCCCTTACATAAGTTCTAATAAGGCCAAAAACAAAAGTCAAATTATTCATTTACAATAACAATGAAACAAACAAAAAACCCTCTACCTAGAATTCTCATTATCCTACAATGACAGTTTGATTATTGTACCTAATGAGTTCTAATGATTAATCTTAAAAAACAACCCCCCCAAAAAACAAACAAACAAAAAATAAAAAATAAAAAAAATAAAAAAACAGACCTTCAAAAGTGCTCTATAACCACATGTTCCACAACTTAATATACAGGCAGTCATTTTTTAAATAACATAATTACTTAGTATAGTAACACTGGTGCAGTCATGGACTTTTCTCAATCTGTTTTTAACAGTGTAAATCCCAGATAATCTTCTACTGCTACAATTGTCTCGCCTCAGAGGCAGTGGATAGGAAATGACAGCCTTTTCCATAAATCTACCTTGGAAACCTTGCTAACAGTTTTTAGTTTAGCTTAAGTCTGCTGCTATAAGTGGGCTTCTCCCAATTCAGCATAAACCCTGACTTTGTAAGAAACACACACACACACACACACACACACACACACACACACACACCTCTTCCAGTACGTACTTATAAACAAAAAGCAAGAGTATTAGAAAATTCTTACCGGAAAGATCCACCACAGCCTCATGACTGGAAATAGCTCCTTTCTCAATAAAAAGATCTCGAAAATATTCACTGTTAGCTGACAAAACAGATTTATGAGCTTTGTACTCCTCTCCTTCAATTAACAAAGTAACATCACAGAACTGGTTGGAGAGTCTCTGTTCGTTCAGTTGCTTTAACACAGCCTGACAATGTTTTGGAGAAGAACGTTTCACCACTCCTTTGGTGTCAACCTATCAAAATAAGTGTGAGACCAAGAGATATATTACATATATCTGTATGTCTACCCTTAACAGAATTTAAGACAAGACACATCCTTCCCTTTTAAAGAATACCACTAATTAAGAAATAGCCTGATAGTCTTTCTTTATTATCTATGTATTTACGTGAAAAGATATGTTGTTTTCACTCTCTTCTTGACCCAATGAAAGCCTGCATCTCAGTTCTTGCTGCCTTTTCTTACTAGCCTGAAGTTTGATGACATATGAATCTAAATGAATCTAGCAAAGACCTAGCCAGCTTAATTTTACCTTGCTTCATGACCCAGAGACCGCTTCCAGAGTGTATTCTATCTGTACCAACATACCGTTAAAAAAGAGAGGAGTAATTAACAAGTTACATTCTGAAGAGAACAACAGGAATACTTACAATGAATGAAGAGGCAATATTAGCATACTTTTAGTGTATATAACAACATAGTGCATTACTTTAGACGCAGACCTGCTTAAATCTTCAACTGTCAATGTCAATACTCAAGCAGTTTTAGTAGTTTAAGAAAAAATTCACAAGGCCTACAACACTAATACACTAGTTAACATGTTAAAGCTGAATGGAAAGTTCCACTTACAAATACAAGTTCATGTTTAGATATTGGCTTCTTTTTTGCAGACTTGGAGCCTGTATTTGGAGCTGAAGTAAAGTTGCTCAGGTCATCCTCTGATTCATTACTTTCATCTCCAGATTCAAGGTCTAGTCCTAATTCTTCCAACATTTCTGAAGTATCTGATATTGGACGGGAGCGATCTAGTTTCTCCTGGCATTTGCTACATTGTTTAATGTAATCTTTGACTTGCTTTAATATACCTACAATAAAAATAAAAATTAACAAACCAAACTTAATGTTTTTCTCATTTAAAAATTGAAAAATATATATTGTTTATTTAGTTTGTGTATACTTATTTATCTTCCTGTGCATGCATATATGTAGACACAAACATGCCCCATCAAGTACACAGTTCTTTAGAACTTAAGATACATTTTTTCAAAGATATAATGTTACAAGCAATGGTTTCTTTCCATGCTGAAGTAGACTGTTTTGCTGTTTATTTCTAATTGTTCACTCCCCATCGCTATGTGGCATCGCCCATTTTCATGTGGGCTGCCACTCATTCATGCGTTAGGAGCTACATAAAACTGCTAATAGGCTCTCTATCTCTTTCCCTTCCTCTCTGTAAAATCAATAAAATATATTTAAAAAAAAATAAAATAAAATAAAATAAACTGGTTTTGACCTTCATAAACAGTAATATAATGTGGCTCAAGCTACACCTTCACCTTACTAACATCAGGTCTGACCATGCACTCTGCTTTGGTGAATGGATAGGTGTGCCGTGTCTCATTAGAAGTTTAAGAGGCACTGTGCCCAGCCGGTGAGGCTCAATGGTTGAGTGTCCAGCCTGTAAACCAGGAGGTCACAGTTTGATTCCCAGTCAGGGCACATGCTCAGGTTGTGAATTCAGTCCCTAGTAGGGGACGATCAATGATTCTCTCTCATCACTGATGTTTCTATCTCTCTCTCCCTCTCTTCCTCTCTGAAATACAGAGAGAGAGAGACTCTGTGTCACCTCAGTTCTCTGAATTTCGTCCCCTCTTTTTTTTTTTTAATATATTTTATTGATTTTGTACAGAGAGGAAGAGAGAGACAGAGAGCTAGAAACATCGATGAGAGAGAGTCATCAATCAGCTGCCTCTTGCATACATCCCTACTGGGGATATGCCCGCAACCAAGGTACATGTCCTTGACAGGAATCGAACCCGGGTCCCTTCAGTCCCCAAGCCGAAGCTCTATCCATTGAGCCAAACCGGTCTCGGCTTCATCCCCTCTTAAAGAACATGTTCCTGATGGATGCTGTCCTTTAGCTTAAACTGTAGATGAAAAAAGACAGGGCCAATCTGCAATCTGAACAGGACTACAAACAAACTTTGTAATCATATTACAAAGAAATCTCATGTTTTTTGAAAGCTATAACATTCTAGGTTTTCTTTTTTTTTTATTGTTGACACTATTACAGATGTCCTTCCCTTTCCTAGCCCCTCGAGATTTTAAGTTTATCTGAAACAACAGCATTTACAAGTAACAAAAGTTGAATGTACAAAAGGCACTCTCAAAACTCTACTTTGAATTTCAACTTCCAGCCCAGCATGTTGGGGTGGGGTAGGGAGCAGGGAGGAACACTTTTTAAAATTAAATTAATTTTTTTTTAATTTTTGTTTATTGACTTCAGAGAGGAAGGGAGAGGGGGGGAGAGAGAGAGAGAACATCAAGAATGAGAGAGAATCATCCTCTGGCACGCCCCACCCTGGGGATCGAGCCTGCAACCTGGGCATGTGCCCTGACCAGGAATCAAACCCTAACCTCCTGGTTCATAGGTCTATGCTCAACCACTGAGCCACTCCAGCTGGGTGGAACATGTTTTATATATACCGGTAGTAGGTCTTTACCTTGAATGACATGGTTTTGTTCAATGTTAGTTTGCTACAACAATGATGAAATGAAGAGTTAAATAGGAACTTAACTCTTTTTATATCAATTAGCCTATGGTAAAATTGGTGCCGAAACAGGTTTGGCTCAGAGGACAGAGCGTCGGCTTGCGGACTGGAAGGTCCCAGGTTCAATTCCGGTCAAGGTCATGTACCTTGGTTGTGGGCACATCCCCTGTGGGGGGTGTGCAGGAGGCAGCTGATCGATGATTCTCTTTCATCGATGTTTCTAGCTCTCTATCCCTCTCTCTTCCTCTCTGTAAAATATCAATAAAATGTATTTTTTTAAAAATTGGTTTTGTTATACATCGTTTTGCTTTAAGTCACAACCTATCGTATTAAGGACATTAAATGAGCATTTACTGTACACACACACACACACACACACACACATCATCCTTATAAATTAGGACCAATTAATTCTCATTCTACAGACTGGAGGAATGAAGTCCTAAGAGGCAAGTAACTTGTCCAAAGTCACATCTACCGTGTTTCCCCGAAAATAAGACATCCTCTGAAAATAAGATCTACTTACAGGTTTCCTTCTGAGTGAAATATAAGGCATTCCCCTGAAAATAAGGCCCCCCCCCCTAGGCTAAACATGAGAGATTTGGTCCACTGATTCTGAAAGAAATGGAGTCACAAGAAATTCAGAAATTGGATTGTTATGACGATGTTCCAGAAGATGATGACATGATTGTCGCTGAATAAATGAGTAAATTCTTGATACTGTAGGATTCACAGTTTGTTTGGTTTGTGTTTACAACTACCGTACTACCGTACCGTATACAGGTAATAAATTTCCTTTATTTTCATTTAACAATAAATGTGCACCTTATTCTTCTTCATGGAAAAATAAGACATCCTCTGAAAATAAGACCTAGGCATCTTTGGGAGCAAAAATTAATATAATGCACTGTCTTATTTTCGGGGAAACAGGGTAGCTTTGTGACTATGGCCAAGTCCCCAATCTCTCAGGCCTGTGTTTAAATGTTACTATTTATAAAAATAATAATAACAAATGTTACTATTTATAAGCACTTTGGACAGTGTCTGACACAGTAACTACGACACACGAGTTTAAGTAATGCTCACTGGTCAACCTCTCTGGTACCAACAAAAACAGTCCACATACAACACCAAATTACCATGAAAGGGTTCTTTAGTTAGTAGTGACTTGGAACAAAGTAAAATGAATGATCTTGGCGGGTAGTCCTCTAATAAAACAACTTGAGGAACAGTTTCTTACCCCAGAGCAGGGTTTCTCAACCTCTGCAGTGTTGACATTTGGGGCCAGATGGTTCTTGGGGGGGCGGGAGGGAAGGGGGCGTCCTGTTCTGTGCACTGTGAAGGCCCAGCAGCCCCGACCTCTATGCAACTGGATGCCAATACAACCCCAGAAACAACCACCACAACTGTCTCCAGACATCGTCCCTGGAGGCAACACCGTCCGGCGCAGAACTGCAGCTCTGCAGACCTTCCTACAAAGAGCAACATCTGCTCCCGCCGGCAGCTCCCAGCCTCCCACCGTGAGAGCAGGATCGATGCCCACCCCGCCCGTCCGGGGACTCCTTCCTACACGGGTCCCCAAGGCGTCCAAACCCTTTGACATTGTACCTCTGACTGCCAACAATCATAGTAACCGCATTTTTTCAAGGCATCCATAGTGCCTCGCAAAAGCTCCAAAGCGCTTCTCACAGTATTAAAGGGAAGAACATAAAAAACATTCAAACTAGGAGAACACGCTATTCTTTACATTAAATTCTTGCCCTAAAAAAACGAAAGTTCCACACTTTCCCTCTGAGGGTGGGGGTAAGGGGAAGAGATCAACCAAAGCACTTGTGTGCATGCATATGGGCCTAGCCAGTGTCCATGGACTACAGGGGGTGGGGGCATATGTAGGGAGGGGTTTGGAATGGGAATGGGGGGATGAGGGCAATTATGTGGGACCATAATCAATAATAAAAAATTAAAAAAAAAAAAAAAAAAAGTTCCGCCGAAACCGGTTTGGCTCAATGGATAGAGCGTCGGCTTGGGGACTGAAGGGTCCCGGGCTCGATTCTGGTCAAGGGCATGTGCCTTGGTTGCGGGCATATCCCCAGTGGGGGTGTGCAAGAGGCAGCTGATCGATGACCCTCTCTCATCGATGTTTCTAACTCTCTATCCCTCTCTCTCTTCCTCTCTGTACAAAATCAATAAAATATATTTAAAAAAAAAGAAAAAGAAAAAAGAAGAGATATACTTAAAAAAAAAAAAGAAAGTTCCAATGTCTCTGAATCACTTCTGCACACAATTACATTTCGCCCCCCTTCCAACGCAGCACCCCGGTTTGAGGAATACGAGGAAGAGGGTGCTGAGAACCCCAAACCCGGGGCTCAAACCCTAGGGTGGGGGGGACGCGCCGGAAGAGAGCGGGGCGGTGAGCGGAGCCTCCCCAGCCCCCTCCGTGCAGCCCGGCTTCTTAAAGGCGTAGCGCGCAGCCCCGGCAACCGCCGCCAGGCGCCAGGGCCAGGACCTCCCCCGGGGGAAGCCGGAGGCGCCGCCCCGCCCGCGGCCCCGCCCCCGCCCGCCCCGAGGAAGCCCCTCGCCCCACCCCGGGCCAGTGCCCGCCCCCAGCTTCCAGGCCTCCTTCCTGTGGGAAGTGCGGCTCCCTTCCCGTCCCTCACCCTCTGGGCTCCGCCTGGCAGCCGCTCCGGCTCCGGCGCCAGCGCGTGGGCTGAGCCGGCGGGGGGCGTGCGGGGAGCCGGGCGAGGGGCGCGCAGTGCTGCACGCAGGCCCGGGCCCGGCCTGGACCCACGCCGCCCGCCCGCCCTCGCGCCGCCGCCGCCGCGGGCGACATCCTACCTCGCCACCAGTACGTCTTGGACAGGTCGTGCCAGGTCTGATGCTGGGTGTGGTGGGTGCCGCCCGGGCCCAGGTGCGCCGCCTCGATGAGCCCCCAGCGCCGCTCGGGCTGCAGCACCACCTCCAGCTCCGCGAAGGTCTTGCGGTGCCGCTGCCGCCGCTGGTAGTACAGCGTCCCGTCGCGCACCACGTAGCAGGCGGCCGCCTTGCGGATCTTGCGCTTGACATTGCCCTCCGTGCCCGGCGCGTACGGCTCGCTCTCGTTCGTCAGGTAGCGCAGGATGGCCCGGTAGCTCTCCTCGCTTGACATCGCCGGCCCGGGCCCCCGGAGCAGGGCGCCTGTCAGGGGGCGAGGGAGGGAGACAGCGGCTCTGGCTCCGGGCGGAGGTCACCGCGGCGCGGACACTGCGGGGAGGAGCGGCTGTGTCTGCGGGGAGCGCCCCTTGGCCGCGCCCGCAGCGCGGAGGAGGGAGCACTAACGCGTTGGTAACCAGGGGGAACTGCTCTTCTCCGGCGCGCGGGATCCGCTGGCGACTGAGAAAATGGCTGCTGCACCACCGGAAGTGACGCAGGTCCGGGGCCGGGCCGGGGCAGAGGGAGCGCGCCCTGATTGGAGCCCGAGCTCTCGCTGGTGAAGCCCGTGGGGTGACGTCAGCGCTGCGCGGGGACATTTTGGAAGCGGGTAGGCCCTGCCCGGGAGCTCGGGTTGGCCGTGGTCAGACATCTTAAGTCCTGGCAGTTTCCCTTTTTAATTTCCCCTCCTTTCCCATGCTCTGAGCGTGTGCAGGAGCTGGTGGGCAATTGTTACTCCCTCAATTTACTCGGAGAGGCCCTCAGGTGTAAAGGATTCTGTACCCCTCCCCCACGACCCTACCTTTTGAGACACATAAAAACATAAAAGTATCAGATTTTATTTTTTTTATTTTTAATATATTTTATTGATTTCTTACAGAGAGGAAGAGAGAGAGATAGTTAGAAACATCGATGAGAGAGAGACATTGATGAGAGAGAGACATGGATCAGCTGCCTCTTGCACACCCCCCAATGGGGATGTGTCCTTAAGGAAGGTACATGCCCTCCTTGACCAGGACCTTTCGGTTGGCAGGCCCACGCTCTATCCACTGAGCCAAACCGGTGTCAGCAAAGGTATCAGATTTTAAGTCTTCGATGGAGATACTAGCCTATGAACACAAGAATGGAGCTTCCAGTTAAGTGCCATAAAAAATTAAAGCCCATCGATTGGTAGGAGTTACAATTTATTTCTAAACTTCAACCACTAGCCAAAACCGGTTTGGCTCAATGGATAGAGCGTCTGCTTGGGGATGAAAGGTCCCAGGTTCGATTCCGGTCAAGGGCATGTACCTTGGTTGCAGGCATATCCCCAGTAGGGGGTGTGCAAGAGGCAGCTGATCGATGACTCTCTCTCATCAATGTTTCTAACTCTCTATCTCTCTCCCTTCCTCTCTGTACAAAATCAATAAAATATATACTTAAAAATAAATAAATTTAAAAAAACTAAACTTCAACCACTAGCTTCAAACTACCCATGGGATAGTCGCGATTTTTTCAGGAATGGCCTGATTATATAGAGACTGTTTTCTAAATAAGAAGGTAATGTTGTTGCTGAAACCGGTTTGGCTCAGTGGATAGAGCGTCGATCTGCAGACTGAAGGGTCCCAGTTTTGATTCTGGTCAAGGGCACTTACATTGGTTGCGGGCACATCCCCTGTGGGGGAGGAGAAGTACAGGAGGCAGCTGGTTGATGTTTCTCTCTCATCAGTGTTTCTAGCTCTCTATCCCTCTCCCTTCCTCTCTGTAAAAAAAAAAAATCAATAAAATATATTTATTTTATTTTATTTTTTTGTATTTTTTAATTGATTTTTTACAGAGAGGAAAAAATCAAAAAACTGATTTTTTACAGAGGTTAAAAAATCAGTTTTTTAATTGATTTTTTACAGAGAGTTAGGAACATCCATGAGAGAATCATTGATCAGCTGCCTCTTGCACACCCCTTACTGGGATGTGCTCGCAACCAAGGTACATGCCCTTGACCGAAATCGAACCTGGGACCTTTCAGTCTGCAGGCCGACGCTCTATCCACTGTGCCAAACCGGTTTCGGCAAAATATATATATTTTAAAAAAAGAAGGTAATATTGTTGGCAAAGAGTGTGGAGGGTGGCTAACACTATTTTCTTAACCTCATTTACATAGTTTTACATATGTGTAGGCGGAGGGGGTTGGGGGATTCTCCATTTTCCCTCCTAAACAACTGTTTCCAGTGTGCAGTGTAGGTCCAGTTTCATATTTTTAGCGGTAGTTCAGAGCCCTGGCCCTAAGTTGGATCTGCAGTGCAGACAAGAGCCGCAGGCCATTACATGGCCAGACTACTGGTGTGGGGTACTGGCAGTGCTTCTCTGGGTCCTGAAAACTCCAGATCAACACCTTCCTCTCCCTGCCAGGAGTCTGACAGGTGGGGGCAGGCAGGTGAATGTAGTAGGCTCACAAAACAGGATGCACCCAGTCTCCAAGGTGCTTGGGGTGGGGGTTGAGAAGTTTCCAGATGACCCAGACCTGAGGCAGCATTCTTGAAAGATTGTGGCTGTAGGTACTGAGCTCCCAGGCCCAGAGGAAAGACAGAACTGAGAAGGCTGGGATTTACTCAGGGTCATTCATTCAGTCCACAAACAGACTACAGCTGGAGAAGAGAGGAGGCATTAGAAGGTGGAGATACACCCTTCCCCCATGGGTAGATGTCCAAATCCATCCTCCAAAAGCTGTGTATGTGCTCGGCTCTGCTTCATCACTCTTCTACTGAAATCCTTGCACTTTAAAGATCAATTTGGCCCTAGCCAGGTGACTCAGCATCATCCTGTACCCCTGGACTAGTCCTGGCCAGTGTGGCTCAGTTTGTCGGAGCATCATCCCACGGAGGGGGGGTTCTGGTGAATTCTACAATTTGGTGGGGCCTTTGCTAAGAACCAGGCCTCCCTGGACATACCATAGATGAGGCAGAAGTCTGGGAGCAAGATCCAGAGGAGGCCCAGGCCCTGAGCACAGCGGGGTCCCTGCTGAGCTCCTCCAGGCTAGGGACAAGCATTACGCCCTGGAGTGGGAGATGGAGACATTACAACAGCAGGCCCAGCAGTGGTGTAGGCAGCAGGCTGAGCTCCATGCTCTGGAGAACTTATTTTCCTTTTTTTTTTTTTTTAAATATATTTTATTGACTTCTTACAGAGAGGTAGAGAGAGGGACAGAGAGTTAGAAACATCGATGAGAGAATCATCGACCAGCTGCCTCTTGCATACCCCCCACTGGGGATGTGCCCGCAACCAAGGTACATGCCCTTGACCGGAATCGAACCCGGGACCTTTCAGTCCGCAGGCCGACGCTCTATCCCACATGTGTCAAACACAAGGCCCGCGGGCCAAATCCGTCCCGCCAGACCTTGCAATGTGGCCCGCACCGCGCTGTCATCACTGCACTCCGCTGCGTTTCCATCACAATGACAGTTTATGACTGTTCAGTAAACCATTCGGCCCGCGATTTAGGCTGGATTTTAGATTTTGGCCCCTTCTCTGATTGAGTTCGACACCCCTACTCTATCCACTGAGCCAAACCGGTTTCAGCTTATTTTCCTTTTTAAGTATATTTTTATTGATTTCAGAGAGGAAGGGAAAAAAGGAGAGAGAGAGATAGAAACATCACTGATGAGAGAGAATCATTGATCAGCTGCCTCCTGCACACTCCACATTGGGGATCAAGCCCACAAACTGGGCATGTGCCCTGACCGGGAATTGAACAGTGACCTCCTAGTTTATAGGTTGACACTTAACCACTGAGCCGTGCCGACTGGGCAATGCCCTGGAGAATTTGAATGGGCAGGTACACGGGCTCCTGGAAGCTTTTTTTGCCTTCCAGGCAACAAGCCTAAATGAGCAGGGGTGATGCACACCTACCCCAGGATGGCATAGAAGGAGTGGGGTGGAATGTGGTCACCTCCTGGGATGGAGGTGGCTCAAACCAGAAAGATGCCATGTTCATTTACATCTCTGCTGCTCACACTTAATCTCGTAATATTTATTATTCCACAAGAAATTAAACTCTCATTTTGACCTCTTGAAGATATGTTATTATAGGGTTAACTAACTTTTTTAGTTGTATCCATAGAATAGGAGATGTTTAAGGTAGTATATCAGTATTTGTGCAACAGATGTATGCTATTTATTCACTTTTAATGCCAAATGTCAACTGTGGACCCCAGGGTCACGCTGAGGGCATGGGTGGGAGAAGCCCAGGTCCCCTCTCTGTAAGAAGTGCCTCTCCCACACCCAGAGCCACCCTGCCTCCCGGAGACCCCAGGCCGGCCACACCCCATATTGCTTCTCAGTGGACTCTGGGAGCAATGCCTCAACCTGCTCCTGTCCTCCACTTGGTCCCACGTCTTCCATCTGCCCGCAGGCCTATTCTCTCCTCTGTGCCCAACCTTTCTGGAAGCTGTGTCATTTCCCATCGTATGCTGTGGATCGCCTGTCCCCAGCCAGCTCTGCAGAGTTCCTGGAGCCCAGCCTGGGCCTCCTGAGCTCCAGCCAAACACCTACTATCAGAAGTGTTCTCTACACCACAGTGGCAGTCGTACTGTCATATAAGTGGGTCAAATCAATATCTGTTCACCTTAAATTCACACAATGTCAAATAATGCTTATTTAATTTAAAAAATAGCCAGTTCTGTGAAACTAGAAAGAAGACATGATGTTTGCCTGAATGCTCAAGTTATAGGATATGATTGGGAAAGTATGATCAAATAACTTCAGGATCTATTTTATTGGCCATTTAAAATATTAGGTCTAGTAACAATTAATGTCGTTTTCTAATACTTTTTTAAATCGAATTTATTTAAACAATACAACAAAATTTAATCAACAATATAGTTGCCGTTGTTTTCTACTACTTGTGCCCAACACTCAGGAAGCATTTTAATCCCTCTGTTGTGAAATTCTTGTGATTTTGATGCAAAAAATTCGGTCAATGCATTTTTGAGGCATTCTTCATTATTAAATTTTTTTCCAAGAAGAAAGTTTTGCAAAGAACGAAACAAATGGTAATCGGAAGGGGCAATACCAGGAGAATATGCCGGTTGAGGGAGAACTTCCCATTCCAACTGGCGCAGTTTTTCAGCAGTGATTCTTGCAGTATGCGGTCGTGCGTTATTGTGGTGAAGAATTACGCCCTTCCGATTAATCAGCGTGGGTTCTTTTTCTCTTAAAGCTTGGGCTAACCTTTCCAATTGGGCACTATACACTGCACTTGTAATGGTTTGGTTAGATGGTAAAAGTTCATAATGAAGAATTCCTTTAAAATTCCACCAAACACACAACATCACTTTTTTCGCATGCAAGTCAGGTTTTGGCGTGGGCTGCGGAGCCTCATTTTTGTCCAACCATTGAGGCTGCCTTTTCAAATTAACATACTTTACCCATTCTTCATCTCCGGTAACAATTTGCTCTAAAAACGGCTAACGGTTTTGACGAGAGAGGAGCGAACTGCAAATTGTGACTCTTTGATTACGGTTGTTGTCGGTCAACTCATGAGGAACCCATTTTCCAAACTTTTGGACTTTGCCAAGTGCACACAATTGATTGGAAATTGTTTTTTGTGAACAATTTAAAGTTGTCGCAAGCTCTTGTTGGGTAATTTGAGGATTTTGCACCAAAAGAGCTTGAAGAGCTTCTTGATCAAAATTGGACACACGGCCTCGACCACTCTTGTCATCTAACGAAAAATTTCCCTCGCGAAATTTCTCAAACCAACGCTGGCATTTTCTGGCGCTAACTGCATCTTGACCAAGAGCACTACAGATGTTTTTTGCAGCCTCACTTGCTTTTCTTCCTAATTGGAACTCGTAAAGCATGCAGTGCCGAATATGCTCTTCATCCGCCATCTTCTTAGCCCTAGTTTTGCAACAAAAACCAAACCAAACACAAACTTTTTCAAGCAAAACTTGTTAATTGCACTTCACATGTTCTGTAGATACCACGTGTTTGAAGGTTATGTCAATACAAGTCAACGCCAAGCAAGATTTTAAACGAATGTTTAAAAACGACATTATTTATTACTAGACCCGATACAAAGCATTTGTCCTGGCCAATTTGGCTCGGTGGATAGAGTGATGGCCTGCAGACTGAAGGGTTCCAGGTTCAATTCCAGTAAAGGGCACATGCCCAGGTTTTGGGCTCCATTCCCTGTAGGGGGTGTGCAGGAGGCAGCTGATCAATGATTCTCATCATTGATATTTCAATCTCCCTTCCTCTCTGAAATCAGTAAAAATGTAAAATAAAAATAAAAATCATTTTATTTGTAAACTCCTGAAATCTGAAAACAAGACAACCTAGGTTATATAGTCTTCCAAAGAGAGTCTCTGGGGCACCATCTAAGCTATTTGCCGACAAGCCTCCATTCAGCTAAGGGTAGCCTGGGACCACCCATCAGAAGCCATAGACTGCTATCTACCTGCAGATCCTAAAGCCAGGGTCTCTGTCACAGACTCCCTTGTCAGAAAATAGCAATAGCCAGCCCGCAGGTAGAGCCCTCGTACCAGCACTGCAGCTGACCCTCCACACAGCAGAGGACAGCTGCCACACCCTGCTCCCCAACGGCCAGGGCCCTACCCACAAGCACATGGAGCATCCAGTCAACCCCAAGTTGTTTTGTTCCTCAACCTCCCCAAGTCTTCAACTGTCGGTGGCTGCTACCTGGTAGAAAAATGCCTCATACCAGTCATCATTCACCCCATTATCAAAGTGTCCCTGAGCCGAAACCGGTTTGGCTCAGTGGATAGGGCGTCGGCCTGTGGACTGAGGGGTCCCAGGTTCGATTCCGGTCAAGGGCATGTACATTGGTTGCGGTCACATCCCCAGTGGGGAGTGTGCAGGAGGCAGCTGATCGATGACTCTCTCATCGATGTTTCTAGCTCTCTATCCCTCTCCCTTCCTCTCTGTAAAAAACCAATAAAATATATATATTTTTTAAAAAGTGTCCTTGAGAATCTTCAACCCACATGGTGCAGGAGTGTACGGAGAGAAGACACATATCTCATCTCCTGGCTGCCTTGGTCCTGGCCATGTCCCTAGTTCCCAGGTGGTACCCCAACAGCCAAAGAGGGTAGAACTAGTCCCATAAGCCTCTCCCCCTTTAAAACTCATAATGATCAAAGACCAGGAAATGGGACAGGAAGAACAGCCTAAACTCAAAAAAGCCAACATAAAATATCAGATGTCCTGGCAGAAACTTATCTTCCCAGTCAGGGGCAAGGCCAAGGGCTGTGTGTAAAGGAAAAGATTGTGTCTTTGTCAGAGGTGGGCTCCTGAACATCAGTGGTTGGGGCCAGGTGCTGAGACCTGGCTTGTGTTTGGAGCCATTTACAGTGAGTTTCCTTGGATGACTCTGTCCTAAGGTGCTGTAGGCCCAGCCTGGGACCAGTGTCAGCCTGATATCCTGGTGGCATGTCACTTGGGGGACTATTTTCATCTGGGGAGTTCTCTGATTGAATGGTGCCTTCGGAATGGATCAGGCTTCCCTAATATCTCCACTAATTGAGGTAGGGGACTGGGAGCAGGATCTGGAGGAGGCCCAGGCCCTGAGCACAGAGGTGGCCCTGGCTGACCTCCAGGCCCTGGAGCAGGAGGTGAGGCAGCAGTGGTGTGGGTGGCAGGCCCCCGGCTCCGGAGACCTGCTGTGGTGAGGGGCAGGGGCTCTTGCAGGGCCGTGCACACCCGCCCCAGACAGACGAGAAGGGAGTTGGATGGAATATGAGTCACCTGAGGCGGAGGTGATGTGGGCTTCATGATGTATAGGACTTTTAAATGAGTAATGGTGTTAGAATGCCAAAGAAGTGTGCCTGCGTGGGTGTGCTGTTCGAGTCATTGCACTCCCCAGCTGGTTGGGTCTCCACAGGGCCACGGACTAATTTGACCCTCGGAACAGTGCTGTGAGGTGGGCAGGGGTCTCCCAGGGTGTCAGAAAGTGGTGGTGAACTACAGAGAGCTGACAGTAAGCACCGCCCGGTGGCATGTGCCCGTCTACACTTACAGGGCACCTGGTCCACCACACTGACAATTTCCAGCGAGAGGGAAAGGAGCATTTCCCCTCTCCTAAGAGCACACTGTGCTCCGGACCCCCCTCCCACAGCCAGAATAGAGCAGCCCCTTTGTGCCTGTTTCTTAAACTGAGAATGGGAATTTAAAGTGAGAACACGTAAAAAACAAACTGTTAGGTCTGATCAGATACCCCATCCCCTGGGAACTGACCTTTAGGCCACTTCACAATGGACATTCCCTTTCACTTAGACCACATCTTACTTAAGACCCTTTTCTCTCCCCTCTGGGCTTTCCCAGGATCCGGATCTGCACAGAGAATTCTCTGCCCAGAAAAGCCCGCCTAGAGTCCTTTAAAATCTCTGACTCCCCGTCCCTGGGTGCTGGCACCATTTGGAGGCTCAGCCCATCTGGTATCCAGATGACCTAATAAATTCATAATCCCTCACCACTTTGGACTCGTGAGTTCCTCCTTCTGCAACCATAACAGAAACAAAACAAAAATAATAAAGTGAGCCGAGACCAGTTTGGCTCAATGGATAGAGCGTCGGCTTGGGGACTGAAGGGTCCCGGGTTCGATTCCGGTCAAGGGCATGTACCTTGGTTGCGGGCATATCCCCAGTGGGGGGTGTGCAAGAGGCAGCTGATTGATGACTCTCTCTCATCGATGTTTCTAACTATCCCTCTCTCTTCCTCTCTGTGAAAAATCAATAAAATATATTTAAAATAAATCTGGGCAACAACAACAAAAAATAAAGTGAGACCACATACTTGTTTTCAGCTCTCAGCTTGGCACATAATAGGTTTTCAGATTTTTGGTGATTATTTTTAAAAACCCGTATTAGGGCACAGTCGGGGGAATTCGTGAATCCTGCCCACCCCTCCCCTATCCCTGGAATAAAGGGTCCCAGGTTCTATTCCAGTCAAGGGCTGGCACCTCGGTTCCAGGCTAGATCCCGGGCCTCGTCCAGGACACATGTGCATGGAGGTCTCTCTCTCTGTCTCTCCCCGTCCCTTCCACACTCTCTAAAAATCAATGTTAAACTATCATCGGGTGAGGATTAAGAAAGAACAAAAGCACCCTTAACTTTAGTCAAGCAGCTGGGAAGAAGATCCAAAAGGTGGTTAGCAAAAGCAAGAAGATGGGAAGCCGGGAAGAGGGGAGCTCCCTGCAAGCCACGGGCAGGGCCTGGAGCGGAAGGCCAGAGCCTCCCCCTCCTTTCAGATCCCTCCTCTGGGCCTTCCCCACACCTAGCTCATCTAGAGCCCTCTGGCACCTTCCTTCCCTCCCCCCGCCACAGGGGCTGCCGGGCGGGGCCGAGGGGCTCGGAAATCTCGGAGGGTCCCCCACTTCCTCCTGCCTCGTGGGGACTTCGCAACCCCTGGGAGGGGGCAGCAGTGGGTGTGCCCTTAGGGCGTTAGCTGGCCGCTCGCGCCGCTGGCGGTGCATCTCCAGCCGCGCACCCACCGCCCACACTGCACCGCCCGCCCAGCTGCGCAGAGGCTTCAGCCCCGCAGAGCGGACTCCCCGCCGGCCCTCCTTCCGCGCCCCCCGCCACGTGCGCCCGCCCCGCCCCGCACCCGGCGCCCCGCATCGCGCTGCGGGCGCACCGGGTCCTGCGCTCCTACCGCCCACCCAGCGCCCCGGGCTGCGCCTGCCCAGGGGGAGCGGCCGGACGGGGAACCCCGGGAGGAGCTGCCAGGACAGGCAGTGAGCGAAGGGCCGGAATCCAGCGCGGAGACCAGACCGAGAGTCCGGAGAAGACAGAGGAGGGTGGGGGCTTTCCCGGCCGGCTGGGAGCTGCGATGTGTGTGGGGGGTGAGGGGATGTGGTGGGGGAAGGGCGGGCCCTGATAGGTGGCCGGTGTGGCTGCAGAGGTCCACTTCCCCCACCGTCCCTCATCGGGAAGGGGAGTGGGAGGGAGAGGCCAGTGTTTAGCTCCAAAGGCTGGTGGCCTTTGAAGGAGCCAGCAAGGACCCAAGGCCAGGAAGTCTCCTGCATTTTCAGGGCGTCCCATACTCACCCAGGGGTCAGCAAGCATCTAGCATGTGGGCCACCCGGCTCCACGTTAAGGTAGAGAATGGACAAGGTCCTTCCCACAACTAGATATCCATGTTCTTCCACACGACAGGTTCTCCACCAAAACTCTCCACCTAGGACACCGCACTGAGCAAAGAACTAGCATCCAAAAGCACCAAGAGTCCCACCACGAATGCCCCTTCACTTAGGGAACCAAACTCCAAGATCAATGCTTTGGTCTCCGGACAAGGCCCCCCCAACAGAGTGCCTGGGACACCACCCGCCCCCACCTAAGCTGTCCACTCTACCCAGGGTAGTCTGAGACCACTGACCAGAAGCCCATAAACCCCACCCATTTGCAGACCCTAAAGTCAGGGTCTCTGTCCTGGACCCCCGTGTCAGAAATAGCAACAGCTTACCCACATTCAGAGTCCAGACAGCCCACCTGCCTGCTCACCCTCCAGCCCAGCCTCCTGCACCTGATTGCACACTCCGCAAGGGGCAGTCCCCAGCCTGCCCTCAAGAGCCGTTTATGCCGGTCCACCTTCAGTATCCAATTCCTAGATTTCCAAAACGGGATACCTCACTCAGCAAAGGTAAACCTCAGGCCCCCAAGGAGAGCCACCTGCAACTCTGGACAGGCAGACCTTCCGTCCTGGCACTCCCCCTCTGAAACCAAGGACAGCTGCCAAGCCCTGCTCACCTACAGGCAGAACCCCACCCATGTGCACACCGGGTGTCCACCCCAAGGTGCTCCTCAGTCTTCCCCCAATCAACTAACTGCCTGTGGCCATCAAGTGAGGTGGCTGGAGGAGTCTGCTACCTGGTGGAAGAGAAATACCTCGTACCAGTCCTCACTGGTATTGCAGAAATGCCTGAGTAGCCTGCTGATGTCCTCTTAGAGAACAGCATCACCAAGGTGTTCTCTAAGAGCCTGGCCCAGAAAGTGCAGGGAGTGAGAAAGCGGCCTCACAGCACACCTCGCCCCCTCACTTTCTGGCAGCCTTGGTCTCAGCCCTGGCTCCCAGGTGGTGCCCTAACTGCCAAAGAGGGAAGCAGTCCCAGTGGTAAAACAGGTAAAAGGTCAGGAGTCAGGATGAGAACCTGAATCCAAAAGAGGGGGCATTCTGATGCAGGTCTGGGAAATCTGAGGCCAGTGGCTACATGAAAATCCAACTTCCAGGTCATGGGGCTCTGTGAAGGCAGAGGTTGCCGCTTGTCAGAGGCAGATTCTAAAACATCAGTGGTTGGTGGCTGGGTGCTGAGGCCTGACCAGTGCTTGGAGGTATTCACAGCATGGCCCCTTGGATGACTCACTGTGCCCAGGTGCTGGTGGGCACATGGTCTGGAGACCTTTGCCCTGCAATCAATTTCAGCCTGATATCCTGGTGTCATGTCACTTGGGAGTCTTTTTATTCTAGGAAATTCGGTCCAGAGGGAGCAAAGATGCCATGCCTCAGAACAGAGCCAGGCTGCTCTGAAACTGGCACCAGAGGGCGGGAGCGGTGGTGGCTGGGTACTAGTTCTGGAGTAGACCCAGTCCCTGGCTGTCCTCTGGGCTGGAGGAGGTGGGGCATTACAACAGGCAGAGCAGTGGTGTGGGCAGGCAGCAGGCCACGGTTTGTGCTCTGGCTTTATGATGAGGTACCAGGGCTCCTGGAAGATTCTGCCTTATAGGTGACATGCCAAAGTGGGCAGGGCTGACATCCCAAGCATACCCTACCCAGGACTGTACAGGAGGGTAGTTGAGATGGGACTTGGGTCACATTCTAGAGTGGAGGTGGCGTGAGCTTCATTGTATATGAGTTTTAAATAACCAGTTGAGTTGGGATACCAAAAGGGTCCCCAAATGGCAGGATAGCAGTCACTGCACCCCATCATTGCACTCTCCAGAGGCTAAGGGGACCAGCAGGTGTGCCCACAAGGCATGTAACCACAGGCCAAAGCTCCCTCTGGGGCCTGAGTGAGAAGGATGACGACTCAGATGGTGGGACATTCTGTGCCTTCAAAGCCATATGTATTATATCTCATTTGGTGAGTTGTCAGAAGTTCCAGTTTCCTTGGCTCAAAGTAAAATCACTTTGGGTCTTAGTTTAATTCTGATACACCTCAAGCCATCAGGAACAGGGCTGGGCGTGGTCCTGAGGCAGGGACCATTTGTTGTGTCAACTGGCATTCAGGCCCCTGTGCCTGCTGACCTGGAAGCTGAGCTGAGCAGCAAGGGAGCACCCAACTGGGAGCTCAGCTCTGGACCTGCAATCAGGCTACTTAGCTTGGCCCCCCGTCCCAACCCCTCTCCTCCTGCACAGGGGTACAGAGGCCTAAGGCAAAGTCTGGGAGCTGCCCCACAAAGGTCACCTCACCCCGTAAAAGCAGATGGCCTCATCTATGTTTCTAACTATCCCTCTCCCTCTCGTAAAAAAATCATTAAAAAAAAAAAAAAAGCCAAAACTGGTTTGGCTCAGTGGATAGAGTATCGGTCTGCGGGTTCGATTCCAGTCAGGGGCATGTAATTGGTTGCGGGCACAACCTGTATAGAATTCAGGTTGACTATTAAAAAATGCACTTTATTAAAAAAAAAACCAAAAAACAAGGAAATTAAAAAACCTGATGAATATTAACTGTTGATTATAATAGAATCAGAGATATGGGAGGGGAGTGGACTGACAATTCTCGGGGGAGGGTGGGGGAAGGGGAGTGGTGGAAGTGGGAAGAGACTGAACATAAACTGTGCACCTATGGAGATCACAAACGAAAGAAATGGAGGACAAAAAGCATCTGGATATAGAGTTCAAATCTACGCTTATAAGGTTTTTCAAGAATTTCCTAGAAAAGATGGATAAGGCCTATGAGGATATGAAAAGAGATCAACTAGAATTAATAAGGAGTCAACAAGAAATGATAAGGGATCAACAAGAAATAAAGAATACATTGTCTGAAATAAAAAATATTTTACAGAGTCCTAAAAACAGAAGGGAAGATCGCAAGAATCAAGTCAAAGATTTGGAACATAAAGAGCCAGAAGACACTCCTCCACAGAAGCTAGAAGGCAAGAGAATCCAGAAAATTGAAGATAATGTAAGAAACCTCTGGGACAACTTCAAGCGAACCAACATCAGAATTATGGGGGTCCCAGAAGATGAGAGAGAGCAAGATATCGAAATCATACTGAAAGAAATAGTGACAGAAAACTTCCCCCACCTGGTGAAAGAATTAGACTTACAAGTCCAGGAAGCGCACAGAACTCCAAACAAAAGGAATCCAAAGAGGACCACACCAAGACACATCATTATTAAAATTCCAAGAGCAAAAGACAGAGAGAATATTAAAAGAAGCAAGAGCAAAGAAGGTAGTAACCTATAAAGGAGCACCTATACGATTGTCAGCTGACTTCTCAACAGAAACCATGCAGGCCAGAAGGGAATGGCAAGAAATATTCAAGGTGATGAATAGCAAGAACCTACAGCCAAAAATAATCTACCCAGCAAAGCTATCACTCAGAATCGAAGGCCAGATAAAGAGCTTCACTAATAAAAAAAAGCTAAAGGAGTTCATCACCGCCAAACCAGAATTATATGAATTGCTGTAGGGGGTTCTTTCAGAAGAGAAAGTAAACAAAGATAAAAATTATGAACAACAAATACGTAACTATCAACAAATGAATCTAAAAACCAAGGAAATTAAAAAAATCTGATGAACAATATTAACTGTTGAATATAATAGAATCAGAGGTATGGAAGGGGAGTGAACTGATGATTCTTGGGGAAAAGGGGAGGGGGGGCGTGGGAAGAGACTGAACATAAACTGTGCACCTATGGATGAGGACAATGGGGAGAGGGGAAAGGGGTGGGGTGGGAACCTGGTGGAGGAGAGCAATGGTGGGGGGGGGGGGGGAAGGAACATTTGTAATAATATGAACATTAAAAACTTATTAAAAAAAAAAAATAAACTGTGCACCTATGGATGGGGACAATGGGGGGTGGGGAAAGGGCAGAGGGTGGGGTGGGAACCTGGTGGAGGGGGGAAGAAATGAGGAACCTTTGTAATAATATGAATAAAGACTGATTTAAAAAAAAGCACTTTAACAGTGGGGGGCTGTGCAGGGGGCAGCTGGTCGATGTCTCTCTCATCGACGTTTTTAGCTATCACTCTTCCTTCCCCTCTGTGGAAAATCAATAAAATATATTTAAAAAAAAAAGATGGCCTGCAGGAAGTCCAGACTGGACATTAAAGCAGGCTCGCCAGTCCTCAGACTGGCGGGTGCGGGGGTAATCAAGGACGCAGCTGATGATATAAGGCTGGTCATTTCACCCAAGCAGGCAAGCTTCCGGGCCATTCCGTCAAGCGGCCTGCGCTCCTTTCACAGGCTTCAGGCTCAGGACACCAGCAGCAGGGCTTGAGGTCTGTCCCCTGGAGCCTGGCCTTTAGTGACCTAGTCCGTTTCCACCTTTGTAAGGTAGACCCTGGTTTACCGAGAGCCAGCCAGCCAGCCAAGAGGATGGAGTGAAGTGAGGGCTGTGAGAGCCCCCAGGGAAGCATGTTTCTCAAGAGCTGTGACTTTTCATTGTAGTATCCTTGAAACTTGGCACAATGTGGGACAGGTAAGATGATGTTACTGCTTTCTGTAACTTTTTATCATCACTGATTACTATTTTCCATCACATTTCTTATATATATATCTCTTGAACATCAGCAGACTACTCAGGCATTTCTGCAATTTTAACTATGGCTGTTAAACTTACTGCTCAACAAACTGCATTGGGAATTTCTAAGTATATTCTACTGAAGATATGCTCATCACTTAAACTTTGTTTTGGAAAATAATAGAATACAACTGATAGTTTTAAGCACTTAGAAGTCAGCTATAAAGGTAAGAAGTGAGATACCAGTGAACAAAAGGCAAAGCCAATTAACAAATGTTTTCACTTATGGAAAAAAATAAAAAAAGGTCTACTTTCGGCATTGGTATATGTACAAAAATAATAATTAAAAAATATATTAAGAAAAAAAAAAGTCTACTTTTTACAGACACAATAGAAAAAAGTGCATTTTTTAATAGTCAACCTGAATTCTATACAGCATTCTCCTGCTTAGTCACATGACCAAAAGGTTAAGACAGTGCCATCTATGTAAGGTGCTCTTACATCTCAGCTGAGCAAAGCTAGTATTTAACCATACGGACCTTATGTATGTCATTTGGCTTAACATCTCTCCAATCAAGAGACCTTACATTAGGAGGTATTATTTCAGAGAAATGAACTCTTGTGTAAAAATGCCTAGGTCTTAAATTCTTAACTTTATAGTTCAGCTATTACCATGTAGGCACAATACGCCTCTATTTTCAGAGTAAAAAAATCCACCACAATTTAGTTATAGTCAGGTCTTTATTAAGAATTTCATCTGCCAACTTAGCGTTTTCCACCAACGCGGGGAGCAGAAACCTTCACCGGCTTCACAATCTTTTGCTTAGGCGCTGCCTTTGTGGGAGCCTGTAAAAAGATAATGTGGTATTATTCCATGCAAGTTTCTTTTTTATGCCCCTTTTGCAACTCTTATGCCTAATGTAGGACATGGAATTGTATCTTAACAAAGAAAGGACATTAGTCATATAGGACAAATACTAATTTGTGTGTTTTTTTTATTATGCTTATCTAAATTGATAACACTGAGAAAAGCTGTGTAAACTCTATTATTGACAATTTTTCTGTAAATTTCAAAATAAGCTTTAACAAAACACCCAGAAACCAGTTATGAACATCATTGCCATTATAGCTTTGTACTAAATTCTTTAAAAAACCTGAAACTTTTTATTTACCACAATTTGGATTAAAATTAAGTTTTCTGCCTGGACAGCATGGCTTACTGATTGAGCGTCAACCTATGAACAGGAGGTCATGGTTTGATTCCCAGGCCCAGGTTGCAGGCTTGATTCCCAGTTGGGGGTTGGGGGAAGAAGGTGTAGGAGGCAGCCATTCAATGATTTTCATCACTGATGTTTCTCTTACTTTCTGAAATCAACACACACACACACACTTTTAAATAAGAAATCCAAGACAATCCCACAATTACCTTAGCAGCAGCCATTGCTGTCTTTTTAGATGCCTGCTTAGCCTTTTTTGCTTCCTTGGCAGCCCTGTAGAGTTAGAAATAATTTAAGGATACAGATTATTAATAAGAAGCTATAGATTGTTTTGGAAAAGTAAATTGATTATATTGTTTCCCTATCCCCAATTATTTTTACGATAAGCCAAGGGGGCTGTCAATGTTATTAGTATCCACCAAGTCAGTTTAACATATATTAGAAATTGTACAGCAGCATTCACTGCATGTAGAAATTTCAACAAATCACTTAAAGCCAAGCATGTCAAACTTGTGGCCCAACATGCTTGACTTGACTAGACTGTATTATAAACTCCTGGTTATTAAACCTAAATAATGCGGATAAGGAAGGCTTCCTCACCTGATAGCTTGCTCTCTCTGAGCTTTCCTAACTTCAGGCTTCTGGTTCCTCTTGGCCATTATATCAGCAAGAGATGCACCAGTGATGGCCCTCTGGAATTTGACTGCACGGCGGGTTCTTTTCTTCTGAATTTCTTCCTACAGAACAAAAAGACGGGAGGACACTTATGACTCATTCTCCATGAATTTGGGTGAGAAGTGAATAAAGTCTTTGAGGCAGGGTAATACCGTTTTTTAAGATTAGCATTTGTCTTAGTCCACTTGGGTTGCTGTAACAAAATACTACACTGAACAGCTTACAAACAGAAATTTCTCTCAGTTCTGGAGGCTGGAAGCCAGGATACCAGCATTCTCAGGTGATGACTCTCCTGCTGTAGCTATATACCGTATGTTGGAAGGCGGTAGTAGGGAAGCTCTCTCTTGGATCTTTTATTTAAACCATCTATTACAAATCCTGACTATTTTTTTCTACAAAAAGTGAAACTCTAAGAAAGTTAACTGGATAGTACTTTAAAAGAACTGTTTATTAAGGCAGGGATATACAAATATCTTTACAATGTTAAACAGAACACATGGAAAAAACAGGAACATTTGTGGTTACACTAAAATGCTCATTTTACTTTAAACTTTTTACTGTGATGAAATCTTATATAAAATTCCACTACTTGCTTATTTACATGTTTTTCCATCTCAAATACATTTTAAAAATATTTTTATTGTGGTAAAATATATATATATATAGCACCAAGCTGACCATTTTAAAGCATTTTTAGTGTATAATTCAGTGACATTAAGTATACCCACAATTATGTGCAACCACTACTATTAATCTCCAGAATTTTTTCATCACCCCAAACAAACTTTGCATCCATTAAACAATAGCTCCCCCTAACCTCTACTTTGTCTTTATGAATTTGCCTACTTTATGTACCTCATAAAAGTGGAATCATAGAAGCTGGAAGCTTAAGGCTGAATAATATCCCACTGCATGCATATACATTTTGTTATTCACAAATCCACTGAGGGGACATTTGGGTTGTTTCCTTTTGGCTATTGGGAATAACAGTGTTACCAACAGCAATGTACAAGTTATCTGCTTATACTCCTGCTTATAGTTCTCATGGGCATATAGTTAGAAATGGAATTACTTGATCTCACAATAATAATTGTTTAGCCCTAGCCTGTTTGGCTCACTGAAAGGTCCCATGTTTGACTCTTCAGGGGCGCGTGCCCGAGTTGTGGGCTCCATCCCCAGTGGAAGTGTGCAGGAGGCAGACAATCAATGATTCTCTCATCATTGATGTTTCTCTCTCTCTACCCTTCTCCCTTCCTCTCTTAAATCAATAAATATATATTTAAAATAAATAAAATAAAAATTTGTTCAAAATTCTGAGAAACCACCAAACTGTTTCCCACAGTGCCTGTGCCATCTTACACTAAGCAATGCACAAGGGTTCCAATTTCTCCACATCCTCAGCAGCATATGGCCATCGCACTGGATGTGTCAAATCCCAAGCCTCCTGCATACGAATCCTACTGTCACAGCACTCAAACCCTGTCTCAAAAATCTCCATCATGCTGAAAGAGCACTTCAAAAAACACCCAGTCTTGAGGACCATCAGGGGAAGACTCCACTGACATCTATGCCTATAAACGTAATAAAAACCAAGGTACCATAATAATTACTTAGCTTCCATTCACTGTAACACCTTAAACTCTTCCAAGTGCCCTATACCCAAGTATGTTTAATGTAATTTACCTGACTTTGGCAAAGGGATGCTTCAAATTTCAACTAGGCATTTACTGAGAGACTAGTAAGAAATATAAGGAGACACTTCCCATTAACCATTTTCACTTCACTATTGGACGATTGATACTTTCCCACACTGTCTCCTTCAGTTACAATTTTTCCAGAGCAGCGACCCATAATCAGAGCTTAACCACCAACTCCAGAGGTTGCCCACAACATCACAGCCACTCCACTTACCGACTGCCCCTTTTTGTGCTTCCTTCTGTAGAGCACAGTCCAGTTTATCTGCCGAGGATTCCTCTTGGAAAGGAATGCCGACTCGCATTTTGCGTTAAGAAACTGGAAAACCTGTCGCGACAAGGTCCAAGTACAGAAGTTACCTCCTCAACCAGGCGAAGGAGGGAAAAGCTGGGCTGGAAATCCTTAGCTAACTCATTTATATGACTTACCCTCATTTTACCAAACCAAGGCCCACAGAGGGCCAGTGTCACACAACTGGCAGGTACCTAACCGGGTGGCACCGCGGATAGCCGCATCGGGTCCCGTCATTCAGGAGCCCGCAACGCCGAGGGCCGCAGGCTGGGGAGGGCGGGGCGCCGACTTCCGGGAGGCATCAGGTTCGGGTCCCGCCCGGGATGCCAGGCGGCCCGGGGTTCATAAAACAGCCAAACTTTTATGGCCAATTTTCCTCACCCCGGGACACTCAAGGCACACAAACTCCTATTTTCCCGCCTGACTCACACCAGACCAAACGTCCCGATTTTTAACAATTTGTTAAAATTGTTAAAAACCGGGACTGTCCCGCCAAAAGCGGGACGCCTGGTCACCTTAGCTTAAACTAGGGTTCTGATCCCGACCACCGCACACGGGGTCCTTGAAGCCAGCCTTTCGGGGGCCGAGAAGGACGGGGTACAGGAGCCGCCCGGCCCGAAGCAGTCCCCCCTTAGGAGCACACGTCACCTTCCCGTCGGTCCTGGCATAGCGCCTCCCGTGTCCGGGGTAGATCTTGTAGCCACTGAAGCTGCACAGCTCGACCCTGCAACGGAAGCGAAAGCGCATCAGGGAGGGTGCCTACGGCAGGAGCAGGCCATCGCGGGCCGCCGGAGAGGCCGTCTACCCGCGATGGAGAAGGATTGGGATCAAGGCTTTCGCTTACTTCATGGCTGCGGCCGCCGGAGAGCAGGAAGGATGGCGAAGAGGAAGGAGAGGATCATGGGAAGGACGTCAGGAGCACAAATAATCCGGGGCGCTCGGTGATGACGTCACGCGCCGGCGCCGGCGGGGCCTCGGAGGCGGGGCCGCCTCCCTCGGAGGGGCAGGCCGTCTTGGGCCGTCTGGGCAGGAGGACGTGCCGCCGGGCTTGGGATGTCCGAGTCTTTCTCTCCTGCGGTCCCTGTGGCTGGGTTTGGTGGAGCGTCATCACGGGAGTTGGGGGAGGCGTCCCATGCCTGGGTTTCTGGCTGGATCCCCCGTGAGTGGCCATGGTGTTTCACATCAATGTTTCTCTCTTCTCCCCATCTCTCTAAAATCAATAAAAACCAAAGTTATCATTCAGAATTGAAGGGCAAATAAAGAGCTTCACAGATAAGAAAAAGTTAAAGGAGTTCTTCACCACCAAACCACAGTATTATATGAAATGCTGAAAGGTATTATTGTTTTTTTTAAATATATATATATATATATATATATATATATATATATATATATATATATATATATATATATATATATATTTTTTTTTTTTTTTTTTACAGAGAGGAAGAGAGTGGGATAGAGAGTTATAAACATCGATGAGAGAGAATCATCGATCAGCTGCCTCTTGCACACCCCCTACTGGGGATGTGCCCGAAACCAAGGCACATGCCCTTGACTGGAATCGAACCTGGGACCTTTCAGTCCACAGGCCGACACTCTATCCACTGAGCCAAACCGGTTTCGGCTGAAAGATATTATTTAAGAAGAGGAAGAAGATCAATTTAATTAAAAATCTGAGGAGCAGAATAAACTGGTGAATATAATAGAATCAGGGGCAAAGAAAGGGAGTGGATTGATAATTTCAGGGGGAAAGGGGTCTGGGGCTGGCAAAAAGAGACTGGATTAAAATTGTACACCTATGGATGAGGACAATGTGGGGGAAGGGAGGTAAGGGAAGAGGGTGGGGCGGGAACCGGGTGGGAAAAAGGAGAAACAATTGTAATAAACTGAGCAATAAAGATTTATTTTAAAAATAATAAAATCAATAAAAACATAAAAAAAAGAAGAAATGACCCAAATATTTCCCGGAAGCGTTTTACTTAGTGTCACCAAGCTCAGGTTTACAACCCCCTCCATAATTTTTTTCCTGACGTGATCGTTACATTATCTTTTATAGGCAAAAGGCGCAGCTGTATTCCATTCTCTTTATTTATTTATGGAGCAATTCTGCCCCAATGTTGGTGCTCTTCTCAGCTTTATATGCCTTCTCTCCACTGCTTCTTTGCCTTTGCACATACTTCACCTGCTGTATTAAATTCCTGTGGTTGCTATTACAAATTACTACAAAACGGGTAGCTAAAAAGATTGGAAATGTATTTTCTTTCAATTCTGTAAGTCAGAGTCAGAAATCAGTATCACTGGACTGAAATCCAGGTCTCTGTGCTCCCCACAGAGGCTCCTGGCCAGAACGTGTTCCTTGCTGTGCCAGTTCCCACCCAGACAAACACTCTCCAGTTCCGAACCCATAGAACCTGTCAGGCCATATGTGTTTATTGTTTTTAAACCACTATGTTTTGGGAATAATTTGTTAACAGAGCAATGGATAATACAGGAGATGAGGCAGTGGTGAAAATGGGGACTTAGTGAATAGCAGTACCACTTGTCTTAAGGCAGAGATGAGGAAGAGGCATGCTTGTGGAGAAAAGGGTCAGTTGTGGCAAGACTCAGTTTAAGATGCCACACGGCATTAAGGTGGAACTGTACTGTAGTGGGAAGTTAAACAAGATCAGAAGGGTGTTTGGAATAGGTTATATTTTTGGAGTCATGTCCCTATAGTATTATAATAGAGAGTAGAACATGTGGGGTAACATCAACTTGTGTCACAGGCTGGCTACTCTGGAAGCATTTACTGAGATTGAATTTAGGGTACAAGATATTTATTAGGGACCAGTCCTGTGAAAGGGGAAGAAAACAGTATTAGGCAGAAGGTAAATACTTTGCTGGCACAACAAAACCCCAGTCAGCCTGCCAGGAGCTCTGGGACAGTTGCTGCCTGTCAATCTACAATGGCTTGGGCCAAGCCATTGACCTCTGTGCACCAGGGCGCTAAGTCACCAGAGGTGTGTGGCCCGAGTCATGACCTAAGGGAGTGGTTCTCAGCAGCTGAGCCAGACCCCAGGACGCAGGAGGCTGCTGCTGGCCACCATGCCTGATGGGCAGCAAGCCCTCATGTGAAGAGAGCTCTGGGCAGCGCGTCTCTGTTTACCACCCCTAGGAACCAGGAAGTGCATTCTGAGGGTTTTCCTGTTTTCTCCCATTTACTCTCTCTCCTCAGGTGTAGGCGGGGGCTATATATATATATTTGATTTCTCACAGAGAGGAAGGGAGAGGGACAGAGAGTCAGAAACATCAATGAGAGAGAAACATCGGTCAGCTGCCTCCTGCACACCCCCTACAGGGGATGCGCCCACAACCAAGGAACATGCCCTTGACTGGAATCGAACCTGGGACCCTTCAGTCGGCAGGCCGACACTCTATCCACTGAGCCAAACCGGCTAAGGCAAGGCAGTTTGTCTTTATGAACATTGTAGCCAGGCCCCAGAAGAAGCTGGTTTAGCTTCATACCTGGGGAAGAGGGCTATATTTATTGTCTGTAATTTCATATGTCAGCCAAAAGCTGAACAGAGACTAGGAACAACAACAAAAGAAATAAAAATAAAATAAGAAGCATTCTTAAAATTAAAAAGTATAAAGCATTATTTTAAATCTATAAATCTAATGAAGCCTTCATATCGAACCACCAATTATATGAAATACTAGAGGCCCAGTGCACAGGATTCGTGCACTGGGGTGGGAAGGGGGGCGTGCCTCAGCCAGGCCTGTGCCCTCCTGCAATCCGGGTCTCTCGTAGGGTGGGGCTCTCACTGTCCAGGACTCCTTGTGGAGGCAGGCAGGAGAGGCTCCCGCCACCACTGTCCTCACCAACCACGAACCTGGCTTCTGTCCACCAGGGAGAGCTCCTGCACTGAGCATCTGCCCCCCCTTACCCCCTGCGGTCAGTGCACCATTCGGTCTATTTGCATATCAGGGTTTTATTATGTACCATAGGAGAGGGGACAGAGAGACATGTGAAATGACTCCACAGGAGTGCAATAGGCATCTACAAGGTAACAGAATTTCATTAACGGCATGTAAATGGAGAGAGAGAGAGGGAGGGAAGGAGAGAGAGCTTGAGAGAGGAAGTACCTATGGACAGGACTAGCTGCATAACTAATTTTCAGGGCCCAGTGTAATTTCCATGACCTCCAGTGTGGGGTCCTTTTTACCAAGAGTAGGAAAAAGATGCTGTTAAAGGTACTACAATATTTTACCTTTATTTTGCAATCTCTTGACCTTTCAGGGTAGGTACCTTTTTTCACTTGCTAGGAGGAGTGGAGAAGTAGGGTCAGCCATCCCTTCCACAGTCCTCCTGGCCCAGCCTGCAGCGAGCCAGCAATGCCCTGGGATGCGTTATGTACCTGGATCCAGGATGGGCGGGGGGGAGGGGGGGGATCAAGCTGGGGGTAGAAGGCAGGGTGGTGCTGCCAGCTTTGGAGAGAGGGCAGGGAGAGGCGGAGGCTGGCATCAGTGGACTGTGGAACCACTGACTCTTCAGGACCTGTTTACAAGTGGGCCCACCTGGGAGCTGAGGCTCCAAGTCCCAACTATGTGCTCTATCATCCCACTGAGCTTCACCTACAAAACACAAATTCAAAGGTACAGTTATTAAGACTTTCAAGACAGCGACTGCAGAGCATTAAACCTCAAGCATGGGGTGCTCTGAGCGGGGCCCTGTGTGAAGACACTGGTTGCACATCTGACTCTGCCCATAGATGAAAAGAAATTCAAGGGCCTCCTCAACCAATGACAATGTGTGGATCTTATTTGAGGCCTGATTTGAACAAACCAGCTGGACAGGCAATGAGATAATATGATTTGAGGATTTTTGATAATATTAACATGTATTGCTAATCCTTTAGGTGTTATCACTGAACCATTATGTTTAATTTTCAATAGTTTACCTTTCCAGATATATACTAAATATTTACAGATGAAACAGCAGGGTGACTGGGATTTTCCTTAAAATAATATGAGGGAGGGTTCAATAGGTAAGGGCCTGGATGAAAAGTGATTGACCAGCAACAGATAATGATTAAATCTGGCATTGGGTAGGGGAATAGTCTCTATATTGTTATATACTCTTTTTTTAAAAAATATTTTATTGATTTTTCACAGAGAGGAAGAGAGAGGGATAGAGAGTCAGAAACACCGATGAGAGAGAACCATCGATCAGCTGCCTCCTGCACACCCCCCACTGGGGATATGCCCACAACCAAGGTACATGCCCCTGACCGGAATCGAACCCGGGACCTTTCAGTCCGCAGGCCGACGCTCTACCACTGAGCCACACCGGTTTCGGCTATATACTCTTTTAATTACTTTTCCATGGTCAAAAGTTTCAAACAATGATAATCTGCTTTGGACAAAAGATTTAAGACCCATAACTCGTTCCTGAAATATAGGAAAAATAAGCACCATCTGTATTATCCTATCTAATAAAGAAGGAATATGCAAACTGACCATCACACCATCGCAAAAGATGGCAGCAGAGGGTGGTTTCTGTAACACAAGATGGCTGTGCCCACAGTAGAGGCGGGGTTTCTGTAACACAAGTGGAGGCCGACTTCCTCAACGAGCCTTCAGGAGCAATCAGCAGGGACCTGAGGCTGCATGGTGCTGGGCCAGGGCAGGGGATCTGAGCCTGGGCCCCCTGCCCAGTAGGGCCTGACAGGGCACCTCAGGCCATGGCCTCTGCCCTGGTGTCAGGCCTGGGGACCTCAGGTCACGCCCCCAGCCTGGCAGAGCTTGATGGGGGACCTCAGGGCATATCTCCCACTCTGTGTCCCCCTGAGCCTGTGCCCCCCACCCAGTGGGGCTTGATGGGGGACCTCAAGGTGCACCCCCCACCCCGGTGCTGGGCCAGAGGACCTCAGGTTGCTCCCCCACCCTGGGCCGGGAGACCTCAGGCAGCACCCTTCACCCCAGTGCTGGGCTAGGGGACCTGAGGGTGAACTGGGGGACCTGAGGCTTTGGCTCCTACCCAGTAAGGCTGGATGGGGGTGGGGCTGGCTGTGTCTGGAACTCAAGTGATTTTGAGGTGCCATGGGTGGGCGAGGACTTGACTCTGGATCCTGCAGTGCTCTCCAGACTCACAGGAGGAAGATTTTCATATACATTTTACTAATTTTTTTCATCTCTGACACTTCTGTAAAGGAAAAATAACAACATTAAAATATTTCCTCTAATTAATGCCCCTTTAATGTGCAAGAATTTCGTGCACCAGGCCACTAGTTTTGTAATGAAAACATTTAAAGCAATAAATCTTCATATATGTTTATATTCATAACTAGAGGCCTGGTGCACGAAATTTGTGCATGGGGGGTAGGGGGTGTCCCTCAGCCTGGCCTGCACCCTCTCTAATCTGGAACCCCTTGGGGAATATCCGACTGCTGGTTTAGGCCCGATCCCTGTGGGACACCCCTCTCATAATCCGGGACCGCTGGCTCCTAACTGCTAACCTGCCTGTCTGCCTGATTGCCCCTAACTGCTTCTGCCTGCCAGCCTGATCACCCCTTAACCGCTCCCCTGCCAGCCTGATTGCCCTCCACTGCCCTCCCCTGCTGGCCCGCCCAATTGCCCCCACTGTCCTCCCCTGCAGGCCTGGTCACCTCCAACTGTCCTCCCTTGCAGGCCATCTTGTGGCGGCCATCTTGTGAGGACATTGCTTGAGGGTGTCATGCAAGGGTGTGACGTCACTTAGGCTTTATTATATAAGAGAGTATACAGACAGGAAACAGTCTAGGTGCCCTATCGATAGGTGAACATAAGAGCAAACTATGGCATTTACACTTATACAATGGATTACTACTCAGAAAGGAAATGAACTATTGATTTTATATATCAACATAAATTCTAAAACCATTATGCTAAGTGAAAAAAGACTTACAAAAAATTATATACTGCATGACTGTATATATTAAGTTCTACATAATGCAAAACTAATCTGTGGTGAAAAAGGAAAATCAGAACAGAGGTTGCTTCTGGGAGGGAGAGGAAGAATCAAATGGGGAGGGGGTATATGGGAACTTTCTGTGTTAATGGCAATGTCCTATGTTTTTTATGGGCTTAGGGTTAATTACACATTTTGTCAAAATTCAGGAAATGCTCATGTAAGATTTGAGCGTTTCACTATATGTAAATTTTACTTTAAAAGAAAGGAAATTGTGAGTAAATATTGAGCACTAGTCAATGAAATACTTGCTTAAGTATATGGGAGGAGGTGTACTGATGCATAAAAAAACAAAATGGGTTGAGGAATAGATAGGTGGATAGATAGGAGATAAAACAACAAGCGTAACAAAATATTGATAAGAGAATCAAAGCGGTGAGTATTTGGGTGTTCACTACTATAGTCTTTCAAATTTTCTGTAGGAAAATTTTTCATAATAAAATTTTTGGAAAATAAAGGGAGCCATCTTCTGGAAGAAACTGGTATTACTGATGGTTCAAAAAGGCAAGCTGAAGAAAGTGTGTTTACTAGTATATGATTTGGTGTTGATAATTACTATTTTTCACATATTCTGTTGGTTGTCACTCATATGCCCAAGCTGTCTACTTTGGCTAGAAGTCTGTTTTTCTCTTCCACTGACTCACTTCCCACTGAGATTTTACTTCCTCCAGAACAGAGGTCTGCAAATAGTACATATTTTAGGCTTTGTGGGCTGAGACAACATTGAAGGTATTTTTTTTCTTGTTTTTTAAATGTTTTTATAAATTTTTAGAGAGAAACATCAATTGGTTGCCTCCCTCATGGCACCCCAATTAGGGATGAAACCTGAAACTTCGGCATGTGCCCTGACTAGAATAGAAGGGCAACCTCTCAGTGCACCAGACAATGCTCAACCAACTGAGCCACACCGACCAGGTTATATGGGTATTTATTTATTTATTTTCATGCATGGGGGGGGGGGGGGTGTCCCTCAGCCCTATCCAATCTGGGACTTTTTGGGGGATGTCCAACTGCCAGTTTAGTGGGATTGGGCCTAAATCGGCAGTTGGATATCCCTCTCACAATCTGGAACTCTGGCTCCTAACTACTTGCCTGCCTGCCTGCCTGATTTCCCCCTAACCACTCCCCTGCCAGTCTGATTGCCCCCAACTGCCCTCCCGTACTGGCCTGATCGCCCCCAACTGCTCTCCCTTGCCAGCCTGATCAGCCACAAATGCCCTCCCCTGCAGGCTTGGTTCCCCCTGGTACCCTCTCCTGCAGGCCTGGCCACCCCAACTACTCTCCCCTGCTGACCATCTTGTGGCAGCCATCTTGTAGTGGCCATCTTGTGATGACATGAAAGATGTCATCATGCGATGATGTCGCCACGTAGGCTTTTATTATATAGTGATATTAAATACATTTTTATTGATTTCAGAGAGGAAGGGAGAGGGAGAGAGGTAGAAACACCAATGAGAGAGAATCATTGATTGGCTGCCTCCTGCATGCCCCCCACTGGGGATTGAGCCCGCTACCCGGGCATGTGCCTTTGACTGGAATTGGACCTGAAACCTCTCAGTCTGCAGGCTGACACTATTCACTGAGCAAATCAGCTAGGGCTATATGGGTATTTATATATAAAGAGAGAAAACTGATTTCCAAATTTTCGCTGATGAGATTTAAAACTTAATAATATTAAGTACAATTTTTTGTAAAACCGGTCTACTAAAGAGAAGAATGATATTTTTTTGGGGGAAAGTGGATTATATATCTCAATTGGGAAACAAAGTTATTCCATATTATTAAAATCAATTGCAATCTGGGGGAGATAAGAGATCAACTGAAGGACTTGTATATATGCATATAAGTACAACCAATGGACACAAAACTCTGGGGAGAAAGGGTATGTACGGGATGGGGGGGCATTGGTATATGTACAAAAATAATAATATTTTAATAAAAAATATATTATAAAAAAATCAATTGCAAATGTTATCTGTTAATCTTAATCTGTAATGAGATTTTACACATTTAATCTTGTACCCAAACTTAGTCTTTTCATCCAGATAAACACTGTCCAATACTGAAATCAATTCAAGGGCACTTGATTTTATTTATCTATTAATTTATTATTATTATTATTAAAAAATAATTATTTAGCCCTAGCCGGTTTGGTTCAATGGATAGGGCTTCAGTCTGAAGACTGAAGGGTCCCAAGTTTGATTCTGGTCAAGGACACATGCCTGGATTGTGGGCCAAATCCCCAGTAGGGAGTGTGCAGGAGGCAGCCAATCAGTGATTCTCATCATTGATGTTTCTATCTCTCCCTCTCCCTTTCCCTCTGAAATAAATAAATAAATAAATAAATAAATATACACATATTTATTTAAATATATATTTATATATTTATATATTTATTATATATTTATATATTATTTAAGTATATATAAATAGTTTTTTATTGTTGAAAGTATTACATATGTCATCCCTTTTCCCCCATTGACCCCCTCCCGTCTACCCCACCCCTCGCCCCAGGCCCTAATTGAGATTTTAATTTCTTGGAAGGCAATTATAGAATTATATTATTCTCTGGACATTTTCCTTTTAGCATGTGAGATTCAATCATTTCTTATTTAAAGTTAAATGAAAGCTGCTGAATGGCACAAGTAAATGAGTCTTGAAATTTGAAAATTTCCTTTTTATTTGTATTGAGGTCTATAAAATACTGCTAAAATTGTAGTTTGAGCTCGAATAATAAAACCACTTCAAATCTGTGTGAGAATGAAGGGAGAGCTTGGTTTTATTGTCAAAATGACTTTACTGCAAATAAGTTTTACATGTAAGTGCTGTGCTATCTTGTAAGTTTAAGCTCAATAACAAGTATCATTGGCTGATTGGCATGGCTCAGTGGTTGAGTGTCAATGTATGAACCAAAAGGTCATGGTTTGATTATATATATATATATATATATATATATATATATATATATATATATATATAAATATTTTATTGATTTTTTTACAGAGAGGAAGAGAGAGGGATAGAGAGTTAGAAACATCGAAGAGAGAGAAACATTTTTCTTTTTTAAAAAATAAATTAAAAAAAATCAATCTTTATTGTTCATATTATTACAAAGGTTCCTCATTTAAAAATAAATCTTTATTGTTCATATTATTACAAATGTTCCTAATTTTTTCCCCCTCAATTGCTCCCCTCCACCAGGTCCCCACCCCACCCTCTGCCCTTTCCCCATCCCCCATTGTCCTCGTCCATAGGTGCACAGTTTATGTTCAGTCTCTTCCCACACCCTCCACTCCCCTTTTCCCCAAGAATCATCAGTTCACTCCCCTTCCATACCTCTGATTTTATTATATTCACCAGTTAATATTGTTCATCAGATTTTTTTTAATTTCCTTGGTTTTTAGATTCACTTGTTGATAGTTAGATATTTGTTGTTCATAATTTTATCTTTATCTTCTTCCTCTTCCGAAAGAACCCCCTTCAGCAATTCATATAATTCTGGTTTGGTGGTGATGAACTCCTTTAGCTTTTTTTTATTAGTGAAGCTCTTTATCTGGCCTTCAATTCTGAGTGATAGCTTTGTTGGGTAGAGTAATTTTGGCTGTAGGTTCTTGCTATTCATCACCTTGAATATTTCTTGCCATTCTCATCTGGCCTGCATGGTTTCTGTTGAGAAATCAGCTGACAATGTATGGGTGCTCCTTTATAGGTAACTACTTGCTTTGCTCTTGCTGCTTTTAATATTCTCTCTTTGTCTTTTGCTCTTAGGATTTTAATTATGATGTGTCTTCGTGTGGTCCTCTTTGGATTCCTTTTGTTTTGGGTCTGTGCACTTCCTGGACTTGTAAGTCTATTTCTTTCCCCAGGTGGGGGAAGTTTTCTGTCACTATTTCTTCCAGTATTCTTTCGGTATCTTGCTCTCTCTCTTCTTCAGGGATCTCCATAATTCTAATGTTGGTTCACTTGAAGTTGTCCCAGAGGTTTCTTACATTATCTTCAATTTTCTGGATTCTCTTGTCTTCTTGCTTCTGCGGAGGAGTGTCCTCTGGGTCTTTGTGTTCCAAATCTTTGACTTGATTCTTGCGATCTTCCATTTTGTTTTTAGGACTCTGTATAATATTTTTTCCCCCAGACAATGTATTCTTTATTTCTAGTTGATCCCTTTTCATATCCTCCTAGGTCTCATTTATTTTATCGACCTTTTCTAGGAAATTCTAGGAAAACCTTATAACTGTGGTTTTGAACTCTATATTCAGTCTCTTGCTGTCCATCATTTCTTTCGTTTGTGATGTTTCCTTGTCTCGGCATTTTCACAGCTTCCCTGAGTTGGTACGGTGGCTTTGTGTGCTAAGGTGTCCTATATGGTTCAGCCTCCCAGTTACCTAAGGTGGACACTCTTGGTGCACCCCTTTGTGGACTGTGTGTACAGCCATGTTGTAATTAAGTCTTGATTGTTGTTGGTATCATTGAGAGGAACTGACCACCAGTCCAATTGGCTTTGAGGATCAGCTGTGTCTATGCCTGGAGACAGCCTTATTTGACTAGACTTGGAAAATTGCAAAAGCCTCTGTGCTCAGCTTGGATGGGGTGGAGTTTCAGGTTGGAGCCTACAGCCTTGGCTTCCGTCAGCCCTGCCCTATGAAGTTCCTGAGTCTCAGTGTTCCTCAGTGTCCTTTGGTACTCGCTGCAAGCACCTGTGAGAAAAAGGTGCCTTCGAGTTTCGCCCGCTACCAGACAATCTAGTCTCTTCCCAGATGAGCCCCGAACTGGGGATTAATGCAGTTGGAAGTGAGGTTCAGAGCAGTCTGGAGCTTTTGTCTCCTTCCCGCTAGGGCAATCCAGTGGCACAGTCAACAGTTGGTCCTCTGCTCGAAGTGTGCGCACCTCCGGGACTGCCTTATGCCGCTCCCCTGAGTTTCAGCCTTACAGTCCAGATTCTCTCCGTATGAGCCTGGGTCCCCAGTGTCTTGTCTAGAACTGGGGTTCAGTGCAGTTGGAACTGGGGCTCAGCACAGTCAGGAGCTTTTATCTCCTTGCCAGCCAGGCACTCAGCTGCCCCCTCCTCTCTGGCTCGGTCCACTCCCCAGGTGTGCACTGTGTCTCTGTATCTTAGGCTTTTTACAGCTCCTTTTATTTTCCTTCTTGTTTTCTCTTTCCTTCTAGTTGTAGAATTTCCAGTCAGTCGACTTTCCTGTAGTTCTGGATAATGTCCAATTTGTTATTTAGTTGTATTTTTTGAAATTGTTGTGTGAGGCTACAGTTAGGCATTTACCTATGCCGCCATCTTGATTTCTCCTCCATAATTTCTTTTCAAGAGAGAAACATTGATTAGCTGGCTCTTGCACACCCCCTACTGTAGATGTGCCCTTAACCAAGGTACATGCCCTTGACTGGAATCGAACCCAGGACCTTTCAGTCCACAGGCCAACGCTCTATCCACTGAACCAAACTGGTTCCGGCCATGGTTCGATTCTTGGTCAGGGCACATGCCTGATTGCAGGCTCCATCCCCAATGGGGTGTGGGGGGGGGGCATGCAGGGGGCAGCTGATAGGTCATTGATGTTTCTAGTTCTCTTCCCCTCTTTCTTCTTCTCTAAGATCAATAAAGATGTGTTTGCTTTTTAATTTTTATTTATTTTAAAATTTTAAATATATATTTTTTGATTTCAGAGAGGAAGGGAGAGGGAGAGAGAGAGAGAGAAACATCAATGATGAGAAACTCATTGGTTGGCTGCCTCCTGCACTCCCTAGGATCAAGCCCGCAACCCGGGCATGTGCCCTTGACCAGAATGGAACCCAGGACCTTACAGTCCACAGGATGATGATCTATCCACTGAGCCAAACTGGCTAGAGCTTTTTTTTTTTTTTTTTTTTTTCCCCAAAAGAAGTATCATTGATTACAATTAGCAAAAATGAATTCTAAAGCTATGCAGTCATTGTTCCATAATAGTGGTTAAGGGAGGTTCTTCTCATTTAGGAAAAACTTTAGTCTTGGCCCTGAGCTAAGAAACAAAACTCACAAGAAAATGTTACCACTGGTAAGTCATCAAACGTGTGGTAGAGCAAGTCAGGATACTTAGCTGCTGGTTGTGACAAAATATGTGGAGTGACAACAGTTAAGTCCATGAGAGCAAATGAAGTTTATTGTTGACACTACCCATTTAGTGACACACGGTAGATGTTTTCCACGAAGTACCTGTTGATCGATAATACAGTACACTTATGTGATAACCATAGGCTATAAATAAATTACATTTTAAACAAGTGGAAATCTGTCAAAATGAGCCTTACATAGGTTGTAACACATCATAGCTGATTTCACCTTAGGTATATCGATTAGAGTTTTCTCAACTTCTTTAAAAACATTTTCACCTGTTGCCAGCAGCGGATTCAGAGGCTAATTCTTCAGTCACTCCAAACATCGACTCCTTGAATCAACAGGCACCAACGAGCGTTGTCAATAACACTTGTCAACTTATTAGGAGCCAAGGAAAACCTCTCAAAATAACTTGCCTTCACTAAATGATTTAAATTGACCATTGATGTTGTTCCCAGTGCCCTCGACACTTGAAGTAGTTGACCTCAGTCAAATGATACCCTTGTGATTGGCTGGTTTTTAATAACAAGAAAGGAGTAAAGGGAGGCCAGGCATTGTGGGCATGTCACTGGGCAGCTTCCACCGGGAGCTGCAGCCTTGCCCGCCCCAGGGAACACCAGCCTCTTCCCTGCAAAATGCTGGGGGAAGGAGACTGGGCAAAGGAAGACAGAAACGTTCCCAGGAAAGTTGGGGTGACACAGGGAAGGTACTTATATATGTCAGTCACAACTGGCGAATATGGACTGGCCAGAATGGGTGTGGCCACTGCAAGCACTGAACGTTTGGGAAAATATAATCCTGTGAATAAGGGAGTGCTCTCTCTCGGTTTGGCTTCTGCTTGGCTTCCTTGTGATGTGTTTTTTTTTTTTTGGGGGGGGGGGTTTGAGCAGGGTGCCAGGGTGACTTAAAAAAAATATATATATATATATTTTAAATATATTTTATTGATTTTTCACAGAGAGGAAAGGAGAGAGATAGAGAGCTAGAAACATCGATGAGAGACAATCATCGATCAGCTGCCTCCTGCACAACCCCCATCAGGGATGTGCCCGTAAACAAGGCACATGCCCTTGACCAGAATCGAACCAAGGACCCTTGAGTCCACAGGCCAACACTCTATCCATTGAGCCAAACCGGTTTCAGCCAGGATGACTTCTTGTCCAGGTGGGTTTGAAGAATGAAGCCACAGACAAAAGGTGGTAAGTGAGAAGTACAGAAACTCTATTGCAAGTAGATACTATTTCTAAAACCAAATTCAAGCTTCTAATTCTCAGACCTCTGCTCTCTTTGTTTTGAGGTGTTACATATCCTCCCTTATTGTGCCTTTCTCACTGTGGGACTTTAGCCTTGTAATCAGTTCTCCCTTGCCCCCCCTCCCCCAATCTACATTTCTCCTCTTTTTGGTTATTTTATTTGTTCAGGTTGGAGTTGCTTTTGACCTCCCTTATGGCTTCCTCTCAGTCGTCCTGGCTGGAGATGTTTTGTTACCCCTTAGGTCCGGGCTGCTTTAGCTCTAACTCATGGCTTTAACTGTTCAGGCCAGAGATGCCTCTATCCTCTCTGGACCCCTCCCTCCCTTCCTGCCTGCCTAGTGAAGCTGGCTAACCACCCCTTGTCACTTGCATTCATCCATGTTTCCTCCACAGCCAGGTGGCCATGCGGACTCCACACTCAGTGGACTAATGGGGGCAGTGAGGAACACAAGCTAAACTAGCCTGATGGTGCACGGGACCCAGCTCCAACGTGCAAAGCAAGCGGCGGGCACTGGCTCTGATTTTAGTTCTACTGAAGCCCCAATTGTACCTCTTCTAGGACTGGACTCAGGGAAATGGGACTTTGGAAACCCAGGTGTAACTCCACAGAAATAAAGCTTTCTTTTCACTATATCTCAGCCTCTGGAAATGCTCATTCTAGGGGTACTCCACTTCATGAGCAAGGGGGAGGGGGAGAGGTGAGGCCCTTTCCTGTCCTGAAACACAAAGGCTGAACACAAAGGTCTTAAACAGGTTTATTTTTGTTCCTCAGCTGCTGCAATGAATCATCATGTGATCCACATGCCAAAAGTAAATAACTTTCTGGCTAACAAGCCATTTACTTTGGTTGCAGCTTCATTTCCTTCCTTTAAAAAAATATTTTATTGATTTTTTTTTTACACAGAAAAAGGGAGAGGGATAGAGTTAGAAACATCCATCGGCTGCCTCTTACACCCCCCCCAATGGGGATGTGCATGCAACCAAGGTACATGCCCTTGACCAGCGAAACTGGGACTATTCAGTCTGCAGGCTGAATATCCACTGAGCCAAACTGGTTAGGGCTCCTTCTTTCTTTTTAAAAAAATATATTTTATTGAATTTTTACAGAGAGGAAGAGAGAGGGACAGAGTTAGAAACATCGATGAGAGTGAATCATTGATCAGCTGCCTCTTGCACATTCCCCATCGGGGATGTGCCTGCAACCAAGGTACATGCCCTTTATCGGAATCAAACCCAGGACCTTTCAGTCCCCAGACCGACGCTCTACCACTGAGCCAAACGGGTTTCGGCAACTTTTCTTTTTTGTGTGTGAAGAACTTTTACTATGATGAGATGTCCTGTTTATTTTTTATAACTTTTCTGTGATTTGGGGGTACTGTGAAAACTTCTTGGTCTGGTAATGTCAATATATATTCATGCTTTTTTTTTTTTTTTAATGTTGTTATTAATTTCAGAGAGGAAGGGACAGAGGGATGGAAACCTCATGTTGAGGGAGAATCATTGATCCGCTGGCTCCTGCACGCCCCCTACTGGGATCCAGCCCACAAACCAGGACCAGGGCTCATGTACTTTTTTTAATTTTTTAATTTTTAATTTTTATATTTTATTGATTTTTTTACAGAGAGGAAGGGAGAGAGATAGAGAGCTAGAAACGTCGATGAGAGAGAAACATCGACCAGCTGCCTCCTACACCCCCCCCACTGGGAATGTGCCCACAACTAATGTACATGCCCCTGACCGGAATTGAACCTGGGACCCTTCAGTCCACAGACTGATGCTCTACCACTGAACCAAACCGGTTTCGGCCTCATGTACTTTTAATACACTAATCTACTCATGTCCTAGCTGGTTTGCTCAGCAGATAGACCATTGGCCCAACTGAAGGGTCCCGGGTTCCATTCTTGATCTCCAGTAGGGGGCTGCAGGAGGCAGCTGATCAATGATTCTCATCATTGATGTTCTATCTCTCTTTTCTTCCTTACTCTCTGGAATCAATAAAAATATATTAGGTCTAGTAATAATTAATGTCGTTTTCTAATACTTTTTAAAATCGAATTTATTTAAACAATACAACAAAATTTAATCAACAATATAGTTGCCCTTGTTTTCTACTAATTGTGCCCAATGCTCAGGAAGTATTTTAATCCCTCTGTTGTAAAATTCTTGTGATTTTGATGCAAAAAATTCGGTCAATGCATTTTTGAGGCATTCTTCATTATTAAATTTTTTTCCAAGAAGAAAGTTTTGCAAAGAACGAAACAAATGGTAATCGGAAGGGGCAATATCAGGAGAATATGCAGGTTGAGGGAGAACTTCCCATTCCAACTGGCACAGTTTTTCAGCAGTGATTCTTGCAGTATGCGGTCGTGCGTTATCGTGGTGAAAAATTACGCCCTTCTGATTAATCAGTGTGGGTTCTTTTTCTCTTAAAGCTTGGGCTAACCTTTCCAATTGGGCACTATACACTGCACCTGATGGTAAAAGTTCATAATGAAGAATTCCTTTAAAATTCCACCAAACACACAACATCACTTTTTTCGCATGCAAGTCAGGTTTTGGCGTGGGCTGCGGAGCTTCATTTTTGTCCAACCATTGAGGCCGCCTTTTCAAATTAACATACAGCACCCATTGTTCATCTCCGGTAACAATTTGCTCTAAAAACGGCAAACGGTTTTGACGAGAGAGGAGCCAACTGCAAATTGTGACTCTTTGATTACGGTTGTTGTCGGTCAACTCATGAGGAACCCATTTTCCAAACTTTTGGACTTTGCCAAGTGCACGCAATTGATTGGAGATTGTTTTTTGTGAACAATTTAAAGTTGTCGCAAGCTCTTGTTGGGTAATTTGAGGATTTTGCACCAAAAGAGCTTGAAGAGCTTCTTGATCAAAATTGGACACACGGCCTCGACCACTCTTGTCATCTAACGAAAAATTTTCCCTCGCGAAATTTCTCAAACCAACGCTGGCATTTTCTGGCGCTAACTGCATCTTGACCAAGAGCACTACAGATGTTTTTTGCAGCCTCACTTGCTTTTCTTCCTAATTGGAACTCGTAAAGCATGCAGTGCCGAATATGCTCTTCATCCGCCATCTTCTTAGCCCTAGTTTTGCAACAAAAACCAAACCAAACACAAACTTTTTCAAGCAAAACTTGTTAATTGCACTTCACACGTTCTGTAGATGCCACGTGTTTGAAGGTTCTGTCAATACAAGTCAACGCCAAGCAAGATTTTAAACGAATGTTTAAAAACGACATTAATTATTACTAGACCCGATACTTAAAAAACACTCTACTGCCAAAGCCGGTTTGACTCAGTGGATAGAGGGTCAGCCTGCGGACTGAAGGGTCCAGGGTTCGATTCCGGTCAAGGGCATGTACCTTGGTTGCAGGCACATCCCCAGTGGGGGTGCGCAGGAGGCAGCTGATCGATGTCTCTCTCTCATCGATGTTTCTGTCTATCCCTCTCCCTTCCTCTCTGTGAAAAATCAATAAAAATATATTTTTTTAAAAAAGTTTAATTTCCCAGCGTATAAGACGACTTTTGAAACGAAAAAAAGTCAACCGAAAATCGGGGGCAAAAGACCAAAATTGCACAAAAATTACCTGCAGATCTTGACGGCAAAGTAAGTCTTTTCTTTGAAGTGGGGGGTAGTCTTATTCAGCTAATATAGGCCTAAACCTATGTTTTAACTGTAAAATTAGGGGGTCTTCTTATACGCCAGAAAATACGGTACATACATTAAAAAAAAAAGCCACACTACTTATGATAGGCACTTTATTTTGATAGAAAGTTTCTTTTTCCATAGTACTTACCTCTATCAGATTTTCCAGAGAATGCTTTTCAGTGTTCAGAAAATCATTAGTGAATCTTCATTCAAGATAAAAAAATGAATTTTCCTCGATAATTGGGATTTTCTTTTCACCTTAATCATTAGGCATTACATAATTAATCTTTTAATTATTTGCCTGTGTTGGTTCGCGCAAAGCATTGTGGTTTTCTTTTTATAAGGTAATCACTTAACAGTGTAGTGGTCTGGTTGGGAATGTGTAGCCTATGCTGCCATCTAGCGGTACTTTTTATTATTACACTATAATGAACTTTCAGTGTTACCCATTTTTTCTCTGAAGCAGAGCAAAATTCTTCCAGTTCCTTGCTCCCATCATAACTGATTCTGTATCTTAGGAATGAAGTTGGAGGGAAATGAAAGAGGGTGGTGGAAAGGAAAGATACTCTACCAGGGCTTTGTAAATTCTGGGAAAAGAAAGCGAAAACATCATTTCTGAGTGAGAGTCATTTTGGAGGGGTAGACAATGCCCCCTACTGGCTGCTCTTGGCATAGACAAGTTATATTATATTTCCAGTGTACCAAAGCAAAAAAAAAAAAAAGAAAAAAGTAAATAAATTGTGCACTTAATTTCTCCAGACTTGGTTTCATCGCATATGCAAAACAGAATGATGGGGGTAGTCTAAATATTCTCCATATCAACATCCTGTGACTCTACAGTTTCTTACTCAAAATATTTTGCCCATGTGATATCACACAGACACGTTGGGAAATTTTTGGAGGCTTCAAATGTGTTGCTGTTGGTAGATGTTCTTGATCCAGTCTAAATAAGACCTTAGATTTCCTTTTGTTTTCTCTTTGTAAGCAAAATAGCCACATATTCCAAGATGAATATTGGGGACACACGCATGCTATCACAGTTTTCTCTGTGGCTTCCTGACAAAGGAATGAAACCGGCTGACATCGTCAGAGTGGAAGAAGAGTGAACAGGAGGCAGTTTATGTGAGGGAGAGCTTAAACCATTACAAAATTCAGCGGTGACCCTGTGATTCATTTTGTTTCCTGGTAGTTATCACTTTCTAATTTTGAAAGATGTGGTTTTCTGATTTTTTTTTTCCTTAAGAAGCTTACTAGGCTTGCAAAGAAAACACTAATGGGATAAGGTTAAGGAGTTGATACAGCATCAACAGAAGCAGATGTCTTATTGTAATTAATTGGCCTATGGGCCAATTTTATAGCCTTATTTTTACTTTTATTTTAATTAATTAATTTATTTATAAATATATTTTTATTTATTTCAGAGAGAGGGAGAAATAGAAACATCAATGGTGAGAGAGAATCATTGATTGGCTGCCTTCTGCATGCCCCTTGGTATGGAGCCCGCAACCTGGATGTGTGCCCTTGACTGGAATCAAACCTGAGACCTTTCAGTGTTCAGGCTAATGCACTATCCACTGAGCAAATCCAGCGAGGGCTATTTTTACTTTTATGCAAACCATTTCCCACTTAAGATTCATAACTGCCCTTGCTGATGTGGCTCAGTTGGTTGGAGTGTGAGAGAGAGGAGTCAAGAAAAGATAGTTGAGATGGCGAAGGTTATAGGTGTGTTGAAGGAAGATGTTAACCAGCTAACTTTTGCACGTGTAAATTTTGATATGCTTATCAGACATCCAAGTAGAAATATTAAGCAGACAGTTTGATATGTCTTTCCTTAAAATATATTTTATTGATTTTCTAGAGAGAGGAAGGGAGAGGGAATAGAGAGCTAGAAACATCGATGAGAGAGAAACATAGACCAGCTGCCTCTTGCACAACCCCTACCGGGGATGTGCCCCCAACCAAGGTATATGCCCTTGACCGGAATCGAGCCTGGGACCTCTCAGTCCGCAGGCCGACGCTCTACCACTGAGCCAAACCGGTTTCGGCTCAAAAACATTTTTTATTGATTTCATAGAGGCAGGGGGAGGGAGGGAGAGATTGAAATATCAATGATGAAAGAGAATCATTGATTGGTTGCCTTTGAGTAATAGTCTAAAAACCAACTTCTGATGTTCAATACGGTGTATAGTTTCATATATATATAATATATTTAAAAAATAAATCTTTATTGTTCAGATTATTAAAAATGTTCCTCTCCCCCCCTCCCCCAATTGCTCCCCTCCACCAGGTTCCCACCCAACCCTCTGCCCTTTCCCCACCCCCCATTGTCCTCATCCATAGGTGCACAGTTTTTGTTCAGTCTCTTCCCGCACCCCCACTCCCCTTTTCCCCGAGAATCGTCAGTCCACTCCCCTTCCATACCTCTGATTCAATTATATTCACCAGTTAATATTGCTCATCAGATTTTTTAATTCCCTTGGTTTTTAGATTCACTTGTTGATAGTTACGTATTTGTTGTTCATAATTTTTTATCTTTATCTTCTTGCTCTTCCTAAAGAACCCCCTTCAGCAATTCATATAATCCTTGTTTGGCGGTGATGAACTCCTTTAGCTTTTTTTTTTTTTTTTTTTTTAATGTGAAGCTCTTTATCTGGCCTTTGATTCTGAGTGATAGCTTTGCTGGGTAGAGTATTTTTGGCTGTAAGTTCTTGCTATTCATCACCTTGAATATTTCTTGCCACTCCCGTCTGGCCTGCATGGTTTCTGTTGAGAAATCAGCTGACAATCGTATGGGTGCTCCTTTATAGGTAACTACCTGCTTTGCTCTTGCTGCTTTTAAATTCTCTCTTTGTCTTTTGCTCTTGGGATTTTAATTATGATGTGTCTTTGTGTGGTCCTCTTTGGATTCCTTTTGTTTGGGGTTCTGTGGGCTTCCTGGACTTGTAAGTGTATTTCTTTCCCCAGGTGGGGGAATTTTTCTGTCACTATTTCTTTTGGTATCTTGCTCTCTCTCTTCTTCTGGGACCCCCCTAATTCTGATGTTGGTTCATTTGAAATTGTCCCAGAGGTTTCTTACACTATCTTCAACTTTCTGGATTCTCTTGTCTTCTTGCTTCTGCGGAGGAGTGTCTTCTGGCTCTTTATGTTCCAAATCTTTGATTTGATTCTTGTGATCTTCCATTCTGTTTTTAGGACTCTGTATAATATTTTTTATTTCAGACAATGTATTTTTTATTTCTAGTTGATCCCTTTTCATATCCTCATAGGTCTCATTTATTTTATCGGCCTTTTCTAGAAAATTCTAGAAAAACCTTATAAGCGTGGTTTTGAACTCTATATCCAATTGCTTCTTTTCCTCCATTTCTTTTGTTTGTGATCTGTTTCCTTGTCTTGGCATTTTCACAGCTTCCCTGAGTTGTAGGGTGGCTTTGTGTGCTAAGGTGTCCTAAATGGGTCAGTGGGTCAGCCTCCCAGTTACCTGAGGTGGACTGTGTTGATGTAGCCCTTTGTGGGCTGTGTGTACAGTCTTGTTGTTAAGCCTTGCTTGTTGTTGGTATCACTGGGAAGTGTTGATCTCCAAGCCAATTGGCTATGAGGATCAGAAGTGTCTCAGCTAGGAGGGTTTCTATATTCTGCTTGAATGGGGTGGAGTCTCGGGGTGGCTCAGACAAGCTTTGTTGAATCCCGCCAGATTGGTTTCAGGTGCGCACCTCTTTGGTATAGGTGCAGACAAGCTTTGGATTCTTGTCTGTCCCTCCCTCGGAGAGTCCTATTCCCGGCGAACGGTAAAGCTAGCCACTGGAAGGGCTTCTGTGCTCCGCTTGGATGGGGTGGAGTCTCGGGGTGGTGCAGACAAGCTTGGTCAGCTCCTCCCTATGAGGGTCTGGTTTCTGAATCCCGCAGTAATGGCTGCTGGCTTCACACACCTCTGAGAGATCTCTGCCCACTGCCTGACAGTCTGGCCTCTCCCTGTCTGGGGCCATCTATCAGAGCAATAGGGCGGTTCTGTTTTCCTCCCGAACAAGAAATCTAGCTGCGCATTAGCTGTCCACCCTCTCTGTGCGCAGGGAGTAAGCCAGCAGCGAACTCGGCCCGCCCTCTCTGCACTCCTCAAGCAAGCTGGCAGCGAAGTTGGGTGGCCGCCTTTTTGCGGGCAGTTCACAGCACCTTCACAGTTCCTGAGGTTCAGCGTGTCTTCTCTCTCCTTCCCAGATGACAAAGCTTCCTCTCAGCCAACCGTCTGGCGCTTCAGGGCAATGTTTCCCCTGTTTTCCAGTTCTAAATTCAAAATTGTTGTGGTAAGCTGCATTCAGGTGTCTACCCTATGCTGCCATCTTGGTTTCTCCTATAGTTTCGTATATTGATGAGATAGTATTGAAAGCCATTAAAGCCAGTTGTTGCTTTTCAAGAATAGTTTGAAACATCATTGAATGTCGATTCATCATCATTATGACCTGTCATCAATAATTGAGAATGTGTTTTGGTAAGCTAGTAAGGGAGCATAGCTCACTACTAGAGTGATTAGTTCATCCCAATTTCCTGGGGATTTTACACTGAGTGACCAGATTATTATGATCTCTGAACACATAATAATCTGGCCACTCAGTGTATATTCTTTTAAAAAATATATATATTTTATTGATTTTTTTACAGAGAGGAAGAGAGAGGGATAGACAGTTAGAAATATTGATGATAGAGAAACACCCATAGCTGCCTCTTGCACACCCCCACTGGGGATGTGCCTGTGACCAAGGTACATGCCCTTGACTAGAATTGAACCTGGGATCTTTTAGTCCGCAGGCAGACGCTTTATCCACTGAGCACTCTATCCACTGAGCCAAACATGTTTCAGCTCAGTGTATATTCTATATAATAAAAGGTTAATATGCAAATTGTTCCCTGGACCAGGAGTTTGACCAGCAGGCAAGCTGGCCAACTGCCATGTCCCCTCCCCCTGGCCAGGCAGGTCCCCGCTTCTGCCTGCCAGCCTGATCACCCCCTAACTACTCCTCTGCCAGCCTGCTTGTTGCCTAACTGCTCCCCTGCAAACCTGTTTGTCCCTAACTGCCCTCCCCTGCAGGCCTGGTACCCCCAACTGCTCTCCCTTGCAGGTCTGGTTCTCCCACAACTACCCTTCCCTGTGGGCCTGATCGCCCCCAACTTCCCTTTTCTATCAGCCTGGTCACCCCTAACTGCCCTCCTCTGCAGGCTTGATTTCCCCCAACTGCCCTCCCTTGCAGGCATGGCCCCTCTCAACAGGCCTCCCCTGCTGGCCATTTTGTGGTGGCCATCTTGTGTCTATGTTGGGACAGCCATCTTTGACCACATGGGGGCAGCTATTTTGGTCTTGTGTGTTGGGAGTGATGGTCAATCTGCATATTACTCTTTTATTAGATAGGATAGAGGCCTGGTGCACGGGTGGAGGTCAGCTGGTTTGCCCTGAAGGTTATTCTGGATCAGGGTGGGGATTCCTTTGGGGTGTGGGGTGGCCTGAGTGAGGGACCTGTGGTGGTTTTCAGGCTGGCCATGCCCCCCCGTGACCCAAGTGGAGGCCCTGGTATCTGGAATTTATTTACCTTCTATTATACAATTGAAAGTTTGTAGCCTTGAGTAGAGGCCAAGGCAGGAGCAAGTGGAAAGCTTGGCTTCCTCCATCACCGGGGCAACTCAAATCTCCCACTCTCTCCAGCTCTGTGACTGCCACCATTTTTGTTGGGATTTATTTATCTTCTATAATTGAAACTTTGTAGCCTTCAGTGGAGGCCTGGGCTGGCCAGGATGTGCAGAAAGCTTGGCTGTGGGAGCCCCTTTCACAGCCTGCATGGTTCAGGGTTCCTGTCCAGGGTTTGGGTTCTGGAGAAAGCCACACTCAAAATGAAGAGAGACTAGAAAAGAATTAATTTGGGAAATGGGGGCCAGGTGGGAGTCCACCTCTAGGGGGAGGTCTACTCCTGCTCTGGCTTTGCTATCCCTTTTATTAAGGTGATGAGATATCCTTTAGGCAGAAAATTCCAATAATAGACAATCAGTAAGAATTTACATATGATTAACAAGTGGAGGTTGCTTTAACTACCAATGTCTCAACTAAACAATGAGTGATTAGCTCCAACCATTCAGAGTAATTAAGGTTGACCAGCCTTCTGGATTCTCTTTTCACATTTCTCTATTAGTGACAATGATCGGTTTACAGCACTTGGCTACCTCCATTGCTGGGGAAACCCAAGCCTCCTGCTTGTTCTGTGGCTGCAGCCATCTTGATTGGGTTAACTTGCATACCCACTCCTGATTGGCTGGTATGTGTGGCTTGTAGGTATAGTGGAATGATGGTTAATTTGCATATTATTTTTTTAAAATTTTCATTGATTTTTTACAGAGAGGAAGGAAGAAGGATAGAGAGTTGGAAACATCAATGAGAGAGAAACATCAATCAGCTGTCTCCTGCACATCCCCTACTGGGTATGTGCCCACAACCAAGGTACATGCCCTTGACTGGAATAGAACCTGGGACCCTTCAGTCCGCAAGCCGATGCTTTATCCACTGAGCCAAACTGGTTTTGACTGCATATTACTCTTTTATCATATAGGATATATTATATTATATATTATATAATATAATATTATATTATTATATTAATTATATTATATTATATTATATTATACTACACTATACTTTGGGCTATGCATATCTCTGTCATCTTAGTAGCTTGAAATCAGCCATGATAGGGGTATTTACATCATGGAAATCAGCAAATACTACAAATAGAGCTTTTTTTTTTTTCTTTTTTTTTCCTGGAGAGCAACTTGTTACACCTTTACCAGCCCATGGGTGAACCTAATGTAAAAGTCAAAAGGGCCCTAGGGATGCAAATGCAAGTATTGACAGAAAAGAGACATGCCAACGGCAGGCTCTATGCTCCTCTTGGTGCAGTGGCTGCTCAGGCCCAGTCTTCTTTTGTTATCAGAGAACATGAATCCAGCATTGCTAGATTTCCTAATTTTGCAAAAGAAGTGGGAAATTTTCCAGTTTAATACACCAGATGGGCTATCCAAAAAAATATCTGCAGACCAGTTCCTAATGTGGTCCAATTTCCTCCTTTCACAGGTTTGGAAACAGACTTCCTCACTCAGACCTCCTCACTGAGCTCATGATCTGATGGAAAGCCCAGTAAGGCTTAGGAACCATGGTTACCTCAGGCGGGGCAGGCCCTGTATCAGCTCTCACCCGCATGGGTGTTTCCTGTATGAGAGGCTGTTGACGAAAGGCAGGCATATGCTCCCAGAGGCCAAGTGTTCAGGGGTAGTTCAGTCAAAGCCACAGTTCCATCTGATAATGCCCCATGTCCTCTCCAAGAAGTCTCAAAAGCATTGGGGACCTGGTATAAGTATTGGATCCAGAATTATGAAGGTTTTCTTAGTGATCAGAAATTAGGTCAACTGCCCTAGCTGGTGTGGCTCAGTTGGTTGGATGTTGTCCCATGCACTAAGAGGTGCCGTTCGAGTGTCAGTCAGGACGCACGCCCAGGTTGCTGGAGTGATCCCGGGTAGGGAGTGTGCAGAGGTGGCTGGTCAATGCTTTGCTCTCACATCAATGTTCTCTCTCATTTCTTCTCTCTGCCTCTCTCTCAAGAAGTCGATAAAGAACTGCTTTAAAAATTAGATCAACTGATTTTTCCACTACTTTACTGCATTCCTTGGATTTGTATCTATGTAGCCTAACAGAACATTTTGAATTAATTTTATATTATTCTAAAGAAAAATAGTAAGTCTGCAAAAAATGTCTAAAATGTTGCCTACACATTGTTTGAGATGGCAGGCTGGGCTTCTGTGTGTACTGGTTCATAATAGAAAAAATTATGAACTTTAAGAAAAATTCTCAAGTAGAAAAAGTTTATGCCAGCAACAGGACATGCTTCTAGAATGACAAAGAGAATGGAATGATAAGGTGGGAAAGCTATGGCTAGATCCTTACTTGGAAAAGATCCTAAATGGCAAGTCCAATTTGGTCTAGATAATTTATAAAGTACTTCTTATACAACCTAAAAACGAATTTTTACGTGGAAAAAAAGATAAAGAATCTCAATTATGCTTTCCCTTTTCCAAATTTACTTCTAATACATATTTATATGCCTACATGATTTGTATTTTCCACATTGTTTCCTGGACATCATAATATTTTTAATCGTTCCATAAAATTACTTTGGATTAAAATTCAGAATTACTTTATCATTGAACATTCATTTTCAAGTTTTCACTATGACTAGTATAAATAACAGCAATAAATATTTTTATGCATGTAATTTTTTTCTTTACCAATAAAAATATCATATTCCTGGAAATAAATTACTGGGGCAACGCATATAAATTATCTTGACAGATATTGATTTCTAAAGGGGTTTAGACAACATTTACACTGCTACCTACAAATTATAAATGTTCCCATTTCATCATATTCTTTTTTTTTCCCCACCACCCCCTTCATCATATTCTTTACAGAATTTTAGATTTTAGTTTTTTGCTCATCTTCTAGTAATAGGCATAAAGTGGTGCTTATGGTTTTAGTATCTCATAGATTCAGAAGTGATTGTTTTGAACTATCTATGCCCACAGGCCCCTCTCTCTGATAGGTTGCATGCACCCTGAGGGGTGCATTTTACTCTTGAAGTATAGGTGCCCTATTTGAAAACCCTTAGTTTATAAAATTTTTAAAAAAGATATATATTAATATATATATCTAGATTAAATATATATTTTAAATGCTTGTTGATTATATATTCCTGGGAAAACAGTCTATTCAATGTTATGCTTAGTTGTTTTCAAGTTCTAATCCTAATAAATTAATGAAACATATATTAATAGGCCCTTGAGAAAATTTGTAAAGCACCAGGTGAGTGTGACTCAATTGAAACGAGTTCCAATTCCACTTATTAAATTCCAGTGCATCAGAATACCTTAAATGTGTTTGCTTTTCCTCAGTCAGTTCCATACATTTTTTTTTTATAATCTTCACCTGAGGATATTTTTTCTTTGACTTTTAGAGAAAGTGGGAGAGAGGAGGAGGGGGAGGGAAGGAGGAATGAGAGAGAGAGTGGGGAAAAAAAAAATAAAAATATATATATATATATATATATATATATATAGAGAGAGAGAGAGAGAGAGAGAGAGAGAGAGAGAGAGAGAGAGAGAGAAACATTGATATGAGAGACACACATTGATTAGTTGCTTCCCACATGCACCTCAACCAGGACTGGGGATTGAGCCCAAAACCAAGGTACATGCCCTTGACCTGGAATCAAACCCCAGGACCTCTTGGTCCTTGGGCTGACTCTATAACTACTGAGAAAAATGGGCCAGGGCATTTCTATACTTTTTAATTCTTTGCCTAATATATATATATTATATATATATATTCTTTTCAAAAACTCCCTTAGTCACCCTGTAACGACTCAAAATCCAGCTTATTCTTCCACCTCACTTTCTTAGTTTCTGACACTGAGAAGAGGAAGGAGCATAGAAATATGATTCCTTTGTTTTATCCAGGAAGGGAAAGGTTCTAATTCAAAAAGAAAAACTATAACCTGGACCAAGAATTATTTCTCAAACTATGTTCATGATGCTTTGTGGGGAAGACAAAGATTGAGAATGCTGATAAAAGACTCTTGCATATCATGCAGTGAGATTTCCTGGCTCTGTTCTATCAGGACTCAGCCTCCTAGAAACCCCCCTCCCTAGAGTTTCCAAAGCTGTTGAAAATGAAATCATTTTTTTTTTCTAGAAAAGTGTGGGGAAGCATAGAAATTGGTTGGAAAAGTTTGTAAGGAGAAAAATTCTGGGGGGGGGGGGGCGGGGAAAGAGTGGGCTAAGGTGGCCCACCCTGTTTATTAGAATTCTGACTTAGGGGAGTTGGCCAAAGCCAGTTGTCCTTAATTTTTCCTTGACCTTTCCAAACAAGTCTGTGCATGTGAGGACCCTGGGGTGTTTATTGGAATCTTTATGCTTAATCTTTAGGTGTCCTTGCTTAAAGGACACTGCAGACACGTGTCCCCCCAAGATTACTTATCCTACTGATTGTATCTAAAAGATAAACTTTATCTCAAACTACTGTTACAATAAAAGGCTGAAGAGGCAGGTGATTGAGGCTGTCTGGTTCTTTTAGCCAGGCAGTCCCTTAGCCCTCTCTTTCATAGCAATCCTTCATCTGTCACTCGGCCTGCTGGTCAGTCCTGGCAGAAGAGGAAAGAGAGAGGGCAGGAAGCACAAAGTAGCTTAAAATGAGACATATACAGAATAAGACCAGAAAGTTTTGAGCTAAATGTGATGCTCCATTATAAATTAAATCCCTTATTAAATATATTTTCTGTTTTTGTCTTTGTTCTATTCAGTCCTCATTTTATTAACCTTTTTATATACAAGTGAGGCAAAAGTAGATTTCCAGTTGTGAGTATGGTATGTGAAACAGAGTTAAAGGTATTATAATAATCATAACCTGCATATCTTTTTCCATATGAGCAACTGTAAACCTACTTTTGCCTCATCTTATATTGGTTTGTCTTTTAATTTAATTAAATCATTTTTTTAAAAGGCTTTTTTATTTATTTAATTTTTATAGTAGAAATTTATTTTCACTATGTTGTGGGGTCGAACCCTGGGTTCAAAATAAGACCACCGGAGGCTGATGATTAATTAAAAAAAGCAGGCAAGGATTTATTGAAATATCTGGCCAGGACAGCCGTGAGAGCACCACATGCAGATGGTCTCCACACGACTGCACCATTTCAGGGGTAGGCAATCCATTTTAAAGGTTTAAACCACAGGAATTTTCCTTTGTTCTAAATTCTAAATCCTAAAGAATATGTTCTAAAGACTGGGGTCAGCCTGCAGGGTTGTTGCTAGTCACATCCTGCTGGACATTGGAATGTGGCCCTATCTTGTGATAGCCGATAACACAGAAGCAGAGCTCAGCGGTTAGTCTCTAAAGGTTATCTACAGTTTCTATCCCTGAAGCTACTGAGTCAGTGGGAATCAATCTCTTGTGGTCCTGGTCCCAGGCAAGAGAAAATTGTCTTAGTCTCCACTGGAAGCTGAGGTAAGTATTTCGTGTTTAATCAGCCAGGAGCCAGACTTAGCAGGGTTAAAATTCAAACAGCAGTTTTTACCAAAGTATGGTTGCCACTGTATTTCAGCTATACTTGAAAAATGAGACTCAATCTATGCTTCCCTCTCTCTCTCTCTCTCTCTCTCTCTCTCTCTCTCTCTCTCTCTCTCTCTCTCTCTCTCTCTTCTTAATTCTCACCTGAGAATATTTTTCCATTGATTGTTTAGAGAGAGTGAAAGGGAGAGGGAGAGACAGAGAGAAACATCAATTGGTTGTCTCCTGCATGCACCCTGACTAGGCTGAAGAACCTGAAACCACGGTACGTGCCCATACTGGAATTGAATCTGGGACCCTTCAGTCTGCAAGCCAACGTTCTAGCCACTGACCCTAACTGGCTAGGGCCCTGTATGTCTTAAAAAAAAATTGATTTCAGAGTGGAAGAGGGAGAGAGAGAGAGAAAAAGAGAGAGAGAGAGAGAGAGAGAGAGAGAGAGAGAGAGAGAGAGAGAGAGAGAAATATCAATGATGAGAGAGAATCATTGATTGGCTTCCTCCTGCATGTCCCACACTGGGGATCCAGCCCACAATCCAGGCATGCACTTTTCTGGTCCATAGGTTGATGTTCAACCATTGAGTCATGCCTGTATGTCTTTTAAAAAAATTATAAGCCAGGGATATTCAAATACTCCAAGAGTGTAATGTACTCTTCAACGTGCATGCAACCTATCAGAGGGTCATGTGGGCATAGATAGTTTTAAAACTGAACCACCTGAAAACTTGCCTGCAGTATCCTTTATAGCTTTCCTTTAATGATTGTTTTGTCCCATTTGGCAAAATAAAGACATACTTTCTCCTCTTCTCAAATCTTACTATATGCATTGACCTAGTGTATAAAATGCTCCTGGATACAGAGATTGTTATAAATATTGCTGTTGAGGTAATGAATAATTTTAGTTTAAATAACTAAAGCCAGCCTGCCTGCCTTCCTTCCTTCCTTCCTTCCTTCCTTCCTTCCTTCCTTCCTTCCTTCCTTCCTTCCCTTCCTCCTCCTCCCTCCTCCTCCCTCCCTCCCTCCTCCCTCCCTCCCTCCCTTCCTTCCTTCCTTCCTTCCTTCCTTCCTTCCTTCCTTCCTTCCTTCCTTCCTTCTTCATTCCTTCCTTCCTGGCTTTCTTTTTTTTCCTTTCAACAAAATTGAAGAAAGAATTTAATTTCTCAGGTTACAAATCAATAGAAATAATTGTTGGTGATAGCAATGTGAATTTCAGAATATAAGAAGGAATTTACATAATTAAGTTACATTGCTGAAACAAAATTTCTTCAAATCCCAGGTACTTACATAGATCTATGCCGAAAACCAAACATTGTCACTGGTAGTTAAATATGAGAAGGGAACTCAGAAGGCTGACCAACCTTAATGGCTCTGAATAGTAGGAGCTATCAACTCATTATTTAGTTGAGACAGTGGTAGTTGAAGCAACTTTAACCTGTTTTAATCATATATAAATTCTTGCTGATTTTCTATTGTTGGAATTTCCTGCCTAAAGGATGTGGGTGTATCTCAGAACGTCAATAAAAGGGATGGCAAAAGACCAGAGCAGTGGGTAGTCCTCCCCATAGAGGTATACTCCCACCTGCCCCCCCCACCCCTTTTCCAAAATTAACTTTTTTCCAGTCTCTTTTCATTTGTGTGAGGGACGTGATAAGGGATCTCACATATCTAAGCAAAGGTTTTCAATATTTTCACCTAGCAAATAGGATCTTGGATATATAAATCCAAACCACAATGAGATATTCTCTCACACCTGTTAGAATGGCTATTGTAGATAAGACAAGAAATAAGTTTGGGTGAGGATGCAGAGAAAAGGAAACCATTGTGCATTGTCTTCAGGAATGTAAATTGGTGCAAACACTGTGAAAAACAAAATGAAAGTTCCTCAAAAAATTAAAAATAGGTGTGGCTCAGTGGTTGAATGTGAACCTATGAACCAGGTCAACTCATGGTCAGGAACATGCTGGGGTTTGGGGCTCAATATTCAGTGAGGGGCATGCCAATAAATGTTTCTCTCTCATCTTTGGTATTTTTCTCTCTCTCTCTCCCTTTCCCTTACTCTCTAAATTCAATAAAGATATGTCAAAAAATTAAAAATAGAACTGCCATATGATCCAGCAATTTCACTTCTGGGTATTTATCCAAAGAAAATGAAAAACACAAACTCCAAAAGACATGTGCACCTCCATGTTCACTGTGTAGCCTTATTTACAATGGCCAAGATATAGAAACAATCTAGGTGTTTATAAATAGATGAATGTACAAAGAAGATGTGAGATACACACACACAGACACACACACACACACACACAATGGATATCATTAAATAATTAAAAAATTGAAATATTGACAATTGTGACAACATAGATGGACTTTCAGGGCATTATACTAAGTAAAATAAAGCAGACAGAGAAAGACAAATATCATATGATATAATTTATATGTGAAATTTATAAAACAAAACAATAACAAAAAACAAGCTTATAGATAGAGAACAGAGGCAGTAAGGGGTGGGCAAAGAGGGTGAAGGGAGTAAAAAAGTAAAAACTTTCAGTTATAAAATAAATAAGTCATGGGATATAATGTACATCTTGGTAACTAGTTAATAATACTCTGTTGCATATTTGTTATTTTATTGTTCATATATTTTATTTTTTTCTTCTTTCTCTTCTTAAAGACTACCCTTCAACATTTCACGTAGTACTGGTTTGGTGGTGATGAACTCCTTTAGCTTTTTCTTGTCTGTGAAGCTCTTTATCTGACCTTAAATTCTAAATGATAGCTTTTCTGGGCAGAGTAATCTTGATTGTAAAGTTCTTTCTATTCATCACTTTGAATATTTCTTGCTACTCCCTTCTGGCATGCATAGTTTCTGTTGAGAAATCAGCTGATAATCTTGAGTGCTTCCTTGTAAGGTAACTAACTGCTTTTCTCTTTCTGCTTTTAAGATTCTCTCTTTGTAAAAAAAAAAAAAAAAAAAAAAAAGATTCTCTCTTTGTCTTTAGTCCTTGGAATTTTAATTATGATGTGTCTTGGTGTGGTCCTCTTTGGGTACCTCTTGTTTGGGACTCTCTGTGGTTTCTGGACTAATAAGTATTTCTTTTACTAGGTAGGGGAAATTTTCTGTTTTCTAATAGGTTTTCAAGAGCTTTCTTTCCCTCTTCTTCTGGCACTGCATAATGTGAATGTTGGTACATTTGAATTTGTCTCACAGGCTTCTTACACTATCTTTATATTTCTGGATTCTTTTCCTTTTTGCTCTTCTGATTGGGTGTTTTTTCCTTCCTCATATTTCAAATCATTGATTTGATTCTTGGGATCCTCTACTCTTCTGTCGAATCGCTGTATGTTATTCTTTAAAAAATATATATATTTTTATTGATTTCAGAGAGGAAGGAAGAAGGAGAGAGAGAGAGAGAGAGAAACATCAATGATGAGAGAATCATTGATCGGCTTCCTCCTGCAGGCCCTCCACTAGGGACTGAGCCCACAACCCAGGCATGTGCCTTTGACCGGAATTGAACTCAGAACCCTTCAGTCTGTAGGCTGGTGCTCTATTCACTGAGCCAAACCAGCTAGGGCTGTATATTATTTTTTATTTCAGTTAGTGTATGATTAATTTCTGACTGGTCCTTTTTGATATGTTTGGCATTCTTTTTTTTAATTTTTTATATATTTTATTGATTTTTTTACAGAGAGGAAAGGAGAGGGATAGTTAGAAACATCAATGAGAGAGAAACATTGACCAGCTGCCTCTTGCACACCTCCTACTAGGTGTACATTGCTCTTCACCGGAATCGAACCCGGGACCTTTCAGTCCTCAGGCTGACACTCTATCCACTGAGCCAAACTGGTTTTGGCATGTTTGGCATTCTTTTTTCTTTTTTCTTTTTAAAAAAATATATATATTTTATTGATTTTGTACAGAGAGGAAGGGAGAGAGATAGAGAGTTAGAAACATCAACGAGAGAGAGTCATCGATCAGCCGCCTCTTGCACACCCCCTACTTGGGATATACTCGCAACCAAGGTACATGCCCTTGACTGGAATCAAACCTGGGACCCTTGAGTCCTCAAGCCGATGCTCTATCCATTGAGCCAAACTGGTTTCGGCATGTTTGGCATTCTTACTAAGATTCTTTTTTTTTTTTTTTTTAAAGTTATCTATATATATCTATATATCTATATCTATATCTATATCTATATCTATATCTATATCTATATCTCTCTCTCTCTCTATATATATTTTTTTTAGGAATGTTTTTTATTTTTTTATTTTATTGATTTTTTTACAGAGAGGAAGGGAGAGAGATAGAGAGCTAGAAACGTTGATGAGAGAGAAACATTGACCAGCTGCTTCTTGCACACTCCCTACCGGGGATATGCCCACAACCAATGTACATGTTCTTGACTGGAATTGAACCTGGAACCTTTCAGTCCGCAGACCAACACTCTGCCACTGAGCCAAACTGGTTTCGGCTTACTAAGATTCTTGAAAGTCTCACTAAGTTCCTTGCAGGTCTCATGAAGATTCATGAGTAGCCTTATAACCATGGTTTTAAATTCTGTATCCAGTAGTTTGCTTTCTACCATTTCTTTCATTTGTGGCATTTTTCTTTGTTTACAAATTTTGGCTGCTTCCCTGTATTTGTTTCTATGTATTATTGGGTAGAGCTGCTATATCACCTGGAGTTAGTAGAGTGGCCTTGTGTAGCAGGTGTCCTATAGGGCCAACTGGCTTAGCCTACCCAGTTATCTGAGCTGAGATGTGCCCTGTGTGGGCTATGTTCACAGTCTTATTGTACTTGAACCTTGATTGCTATTGGTGTCATTGGGAGGAATTGACCTCCAGGCCTATTGGCTATGAGGAACAGCTGTGACTTCATGAAAGAACTGCTGTGTTGGAGACACCCTTATGGAGCATGACTTGCTTCAGTGAGCTTTTAGTGCTCACTGAGTCTGCCCCTTGATTGTGGTGCTTATGGTTGTAATCTGGTATGGTCTGATGCTGTCCACCAAGTGCAGTGGCTCTTGGATCTCCAGGGAGGTGCAAACTCAACCACTGCTTGGGGCCACCTGGCAGGAGCTACAGAGAGATCTGAAGATGGTTTCCACTTGTATTGGGTTTGGAAGTGCCCAAGCAAGGTCCAGCTGTGAAGCAAGGCAGGCTCATGCTGGTGCCATGTCTTGGAATTTTTCTTGATAGTTTTGTGGCATACTGACCCAGCTGTAGCTTGTTTGAGAAATTTTAGCAAAGACTGAAGCCTGAGCCAGTACAGGCCACTCATTTTCTTTCTTTCTTTCTTTCTTTCTTTCTTTCTTTCTTTCTTTCTTTCTTTCTTTCTTTCTTCCTTTCTTTCTTTATAGATATATATATATATATATATATATATATATATATATATATATATATTTTTTTTTTTTTTTTAATAGATTTTATTGATATTTTACAGAGAGGAAGAGAGAGGGATAAAGAGTTAGAAACATCGATGAGAGAGAATCATCGATCAGCTGCCTCTTGCACACCCTCTACTGCAGCTGCCTCTTGCACACCCTCTACTGGGGATATGCCTGCAACCAAGGTACATGCCCTTGACCAGAATCGAACCTGGGACCTTTCAGTTCCCAAGCCGACGCTCTATCCATTGAGCCAAACTGGTTTTGGCCAGGCCACTCATTTTCAAAAGCCACTTCACACAGGTTAAGTGGGGCTGCCAATTGGTTGGAGTGGGGTCTCAGGGAATCACCAGGATGGGACAAACACAGATGGCTGCCAGTCAGCCCCACAACAGAGGAGTCCCAGCACCAGAACAACGACCCCTGTAAGCACCTTTGTCTGCGAGAGAGTCACCCCCGAGTTCCTGCCCTGATGTCAGACAACCCAGTTCCTACCTGTATGTGTCTGGGTCCCCCAGAGTCTCCCTCTGGTGCTGGAGCTTAAAAGAAGCAGGACCTTCTAAGTTCAGTTCATGTGCTAGTCCTTTAAGGACAACTGAATCTCCAGCAGCCTCTGTGTCACTCAGTCCCAATCCCAACTGGTTTTTACAGCCTATGGTTATGGGGACTTCTCTTCCCAGCTCTGGGAGCCTGGGCTAAGGATCCGTGTGGGGCTGGGCCACCTTGCTCCACACAAGGGCCTCCACAGGGACCATCTCCCTCACAATTAAAAAAGTGGCACATGTAGGTGTTGCGCCTCCACCCCTCCTACCAGTCTCAATGGGCTTTCTTCTTTACTTCACTAGTTCTGGGACTTCCATTCAGCCAGCTTTCAGGCAGTTCTGGATAGTGGCTATCCTGTATTTTAACTGTAATTTCGATGTGGTTGTGGGAGGCGGCAAGTACAAGCTTTTACCTACACTACCATCTTGGCTCTCTTGAAGGATTACTTTGTGTTGCTTATTTGAAAGTAGCTAAGAGTGTAGATCTTAAAAGTTAAATCGCAAGAAAAAAAAAAAACACCTTTTTTTGTTACCACGTGACAGATGGTCATTATTTTGTATACCTAAAACTATTGATAATATAATATTACTATAAAATTTGTGCACAACTAGGATCACTAGGCCTGGCCGCCAATCAGAGCCAATCTGTGGGGCTAATGGGGCCCCCTGCTGGTGCTGCCTGCTCACTGGCCCTGCAGGCTGGGGGCAGCTCCTGCATTGAGCATCTGCCCCTTGGTGGTCAGTTCTTTTTATTTTTTATTTTTTTAAATTGATTTTTTACAGAGAGGAAGGGAGAGAGATAGAGAGCTAGAAACGCCGATAAGAGAGAAACATTGACCAGCTGCCTCTTGCACACCCCCCACTGGGGATGTGCCCGCAACCAATGTACATGCCCCTGACTGCAATCGAACCCAGGACCTTTCAGTCGGCAGACCGACGCTCCACCACTGAGCCAAACCGGTTTTTGGCTGGTGGTCAGTTCTTATCAAATGACTGGTTGTTCCACCAGTTGTTCTGCAGTTTGGTTAATTTACATATTAGGGTTTTATTATATAGGATGTTAGGTATTATCGCTTCTCGGCCTTTTGGCTAAGATCAAGTGTAGGATGTTAGTTATATCTCAATAAAAAAATAAAACGAACTTTTAAAGTAAAAATTAGTAATAGAATTTTTGCTAGACTTGGTTTCATTATAGCAATGAGTAATATCCATATATAGATACAAGAAATAATTGGAAATAATCCCCAGCTCCTCTACTCAGGAACCGGACCTGCTCCTTTTCTGTGCTGGATGCGGAAAAGAGAGAAACACCCACAAAAACCACCTGGGGGATTCTTTTTTTTTTTTTTTTTTTTAAATATATTTTTATTGATTTCAGAGAGGAAGGGAGACGGAGAGAGAGATAGAAACATCAACGAGAGAGAATCATTGATCAGGTGCTTTCTGTATACCCCCTACTGGGGACCAAGCCTGCAACCTAGGCTATGCCCTTGACCAGAATCTAACCTGGGACCTTTCAGTTTTCAGGCTTTATCCACTGAGCCAAAATGTCTAGGGCCACTTGGGGGATTCTTAACATGGTGGTTACTGGGTCCCACTCTGCCAAATTTTATCTCAGTCGATCTGGGTGGGCCTAAAACATGCATTTGTAATAAATTCATAGGTGCTGCTGCTGCTGGTGGTCTGAGGACCATATTTGGTAACTAATGAATTAGATGATCAGCATCAGATTAAACCTTGGTGAGTTTAATTTGATTTTACAGAGCATTTATCACAATTATTAATTCTGATTTAAGACTTCAAAAGCCTCAAAAATTAATCAGGTTTTAAGATGTATCTGTCTTTTACTTCTAAGACTATTCTTTCTTTCTCTTCTTTTTCTTTAGATCACTACTTCTCAAATGTGTCATCAGTACCACAATTCTCTTAAATATGCTGGACTAACTACCATTCTCAATAGATCTGTTTCTTTCCCCCAACCGAAATTTCCCGTCATTTTAATAATATGCGCTACCACTGTCACCCAGGTGTTCTGTATCTTGGTCTCTATGAGTCTATAAAAAGTGTCTAGCCCAGCTGGCCTGGCTCAGTGGTTGAGCATTGACCTATGGACCAGGAGGTCATGGCTAGCTAGATTCTGGTCAGGGCACATGCCCAGGTTTTGAGCTCGATCCCCAGTGTGGGGCATGCATTGATCTCTCTCTCTCTCTCTCTCTCTCTCTCTCTCTCTCTCTCTCTCTCTCTCTCTCTCTCTCTCATCTTCCTCTCTAAAATAAATTAAAAAAAATTTTTTTAAAGTGTCTAAACTTTTTCTCCTACCACCATTGGCAAAAATCTTAGGAAAATACAGTTGCCCGGCTATAGATCTTTTCAGCCACAAGAGGCGCCAGTCTCACAGGAATGGCTTGGATCTGGCACTTCCTGAGCAGCAGTTAGAGAAGCTCAAAATGATGCACATGCTCTCTTTTAACACCAGCTCAGAAAGCTGCCCTCATTCATGTCAGGCGCGGTTCCTCAATCACATGAACTCCTATTCCAGAGGAAAGGGTTTTTATGGGTTTATTTTAGACTGCTGAAAGAAAGATTGAGAGAAAAAAGACTGTTCTTGAATTTGGACCTTGGGAAAAGGCTTTGTCCTTCAAAGTGATTCGAGAGTCGCCTGGGAGTTAGTTAGAAATGCAGAAACTCAGCCCCACCCAGGCTCTCTGACACCATCTTCATTTTAACGAGCTCCCAGGTGATGTGAGCACATTTTACAATCTGAGAAACTGCTGTAGAGGACTGTGCCCACTGCTTTTATTTTAAAACACTTACACCTTCATCCTCCTTCCCTGCATCATCCCCACACTCCAGAAAAACATAATATGGACCTTTGATTATTTATTTATTTATTTATCTATTTATTTATCTATTTATTTATTTTTAATATATTTTATTGATTTTGTACAGAGAGGAGAGAGATAGAGAGTTAGAAACATCGATGAGAGAGAGAGTCATCGATTAGCTGCCTCTTGCACACCCCCTACTGGGGATATGCCTGCAACCAAGGTACATGCCCTTCACCGGAATCGAACCCGGGACCTTTCAGTCCCCAAGCCGACGCTCTATCCATTGAGCCAAACCGGTTTCGGCTGATTTTTTTTTAAATGGGTTACAGAGACACGTAAAGATTTTTGTTTTTAAGTGAGAATGCTTTAAAAAAAATTTTTTTTCTCCCTGAGGCTACTTTGAGGGGTCATTAAAAATGCAATTAAAATGTGCTACTTAGTGGCAGGTGGCAAATCACCCCACGATTAAGAAATTTTTCTGACAATTGGGGCTAACTGGTGTCCAAATGGCCTGTGTGCTCAGGCAGAAAAATCCATAAATCCAGTCAGACGTGCCAGACCGGTAGCTCTGTGAAATGGAGTCCTTCGCCTTCTCCTGTCCTGGTCAGAACAGCTTCTTACACCAGTGACCCACTTCCCTGTCCTCGCAAGGCTACCTTCCTGAGGAAACGAGGCTGCAGGATATAAAGGACAAGCATTAATTTATCTTCTCTTTCCTTACACTTGTCCGTAACACAAACAAACGCACAGGCTTCTTTCCTCTTGAGCTAAATGTAACTTCAGCACTTCTCTCGCCTTAATGTGTTTTCCTAATTAGCTTTAACATTAAAACCAGCTGCTGCTGCAGTGTTTTTTACTTTGAGAAGGCGCTGGAAGATTAATCGACTCATTATGTGGAAACAGGGGGATATAAATTTAGGGGAGCTTTTTGTTTAACTTGGATTATAAATTGTGGCTCATTTTCCTTGTGTTTTCCCTACCCTTTACGTTTCCCACCACTAAGGGCTTTTTTGTTTTAGTCTTATAGATGATGCTTTCTTTGTTTCTTTTTTTTTTCTTCTGTGCCCTCCTAACTGCCCCCTGTACCCTTTTCTTTGTTGCTTTAAAGTGAAATCAATTTAGCATCTAAATACAGATACTGGTTACTGAGTCAAGAATAGTCAAACAGGAGGACTAGACTGGGAGCTGACCATATTCCTGCCTTAAGGACCTTTAGATTCCAGGAAGGTCTCCAACCTCTCTGAGCATGAGTTCCCTCCCATGTTAAATGGAGCTAAAGTCGGTTCTACCTAGCAAACCCAAGAAAAAGCCAAACTTCTACAAATCCCTTAAATGCTCAGTTTGGTCCTCTGTAAAACAGGGAAAATAAATATATGGTACAGCTGGGTCTGCCACTAAAGCTGGTTCTTACTAGCAAATAGCGATAATGAGAACTTGAGATACAGTATAATATATTAGATCTTGCATTTTATTTTATTACCGGAGGCCTGATGCATGAAATTCATGCAAAGGGACTCGGCCCTTGCAGCCCTGGCTGCCTTCGACCTCATAGCCCCGGCTTTATCCGGAAGGTCATCTGAACGGTTGTTCCGCTGTTCGGGCATTCGGTCGATTTGCATATTATACTTTTATTATTATAGACTAGAGGCCCAGTGCATGAAATTTGTGCATTGGGAAGGGGGGGGCGGAAGGGAAGAGGGTCCCTCAGCCTGGCCTGCACCCTCTCCAATCCGGGACCCCTCTTGCAATCTGGGACTGCTGGCTCCTAACCACTCACCTGCCTGCCTGCCTGATTGCCCCTAACTGCCTTTGCCTGCTGGCCTGATCACCCCCTAACTTAGGGGTGTCGAACTCAATCAGAGAAGGGGCCAAAATCTAAAATCCAGCCTAAATCGCGGGCCGAATGGTTTACTGAACAGTCATAAACTGTCATTGTGATGGAAACGCAGCGGAGTGCAGTGATGACAGCGCGGTGCGGGCCACATTGCAAGGCCTGGCGGGACGGATTTGGCCCGCGGGCCTTGTGTTTGACACATGTGCAACTGCTCCCCTGGCAGCCTGATCTCCATGACTGCCCGCCCTGCCAGCCTGATTGCCCCTAATGGCCTCTGCCTCAGCCCCTGCCATCATGGCTTCGTCTGGAAGGACATCTGGAAGATGTCTGGTCTAATTACATATTATTCTTTTATTAGTATGGATTACTTTTATTGATTTCAGAGAAAGGAGAGAGAGAGAGAAACTTCAATGATGAGAGAGAATTATTGATCAACTGCCTCTTGCACACCTCCTACTGGGGTTCGAGCCTGCAACATGGGCATGTGCCCTTGACCAGAATCTAACCCAGGACCCTTTAGTCTGCAGGTCGATGCTCTATCAATTGAGCCAAACCAGATAGGGCAGGTAATGTATCTTAAATTCACTATATAAATAAGATGTATAACATTCATTTAACTTTCCTTATTCTAGAGTGCATGAGAGAGAAACATCGAGTAGGGATGTGCCCACAACCAATGTACATGCCCCTGACCAGAATCGAACCTGGAACCTTTCAGTCCACAGACCAATGCTCTACCACTGAGCCAAACCGGTTTTGGCAAGCTGACTCTATTTTATAGCCATACTTGTGGTTTGGTGCATGAAATTCATGCACATTAAAAGGGACACTCACACACACACAAAAATAAAAATAAAAATAAATAAGAGGGGGACCCAGAGTCAAGTCCCCATTCACCCACATGCACCTCAAAATGGCGTGAGATCCAGACCCGACTGCTCCCTCCCCCCCACAATTGGGCTAGATCCAGGCTCTGCTAGTCCCACCCTCGTCAAGCCCCACTAGGGGTGCAGCCTCAGGTCCCCTGGCCCAGTGCTGGGGCAGAGAGTGCAGCCTGAGGTCCCTGCCAAGCTCCGCCTGGTGCGGGGAGCAGCCTGAGGTCCCTGAGCCCAGCACCAGGCCGGGAAGCACACCTTGAGATGCCCCGTCAAGCCCTGATGGGCGGGGAGGAGGGGCATGGCCTCAGGTCCCTGCTGACTGCTCCTTAAGGCTCCTATGGGAACTTGGCCTCAGCTGTGGGTGCAGCCATCTTTGTGATAGATTGATGATCAATTATCATATCCCCTCTTGATTAGATAGGATTCTATGAGGCAAAGTAAGGGCATGGTTACAGCATTCTCATGGGTTTCGAATCTACTCAATTACTCGCACCTGAACTCTATCAAGCCCACATCACTCAGACACGTGGGGCCACGTGTTTGGACCATAGGTTCAAGCTTACAAATATAGCTTTTGCTATAATTGTGCTGGGTGGGCTCTGCCCTCCAAGCTGGGACTTGCACGTGGCAATGAGAAGACGGTGCCCTCTCATTAGTCTGAAGTTTGAACCTGTCCAAACACGGTAGCTGCTCTCCACAGGTAATAAGTGGGTTGTTAATGTATTTGAATGGAATCAGCTAAGGACCTGCTCTGCATTCTTTGTTTTAATCTCACCGCAACCCTATTAGGTAGGTACCAGATATTTATTTCCCCTGCTTTACAGAGGAGCAAAATGAGCTTTTAAGGGGTTTGCAGAAGTTTGTCTTTTATTTGGGTTTTATGACTACAAGTTCCACTGTTTTTAACGTATGTGCTTGATGGCCACCTGCCTGGGATTCAGTGTTTTGTCTGTAAAAGGAATGGGCTTTAGAGCATTTATCCAGCTATGATTTTGCATCTTGCTTTTACATGCCCATCACCCCCCACCCTGTCCTCCAGAATGTCAGGCACAGTCTAGATTCCTGAGCCAGGAGTGAGAAGCACTCGGACCTGGAGCTCAAAGGATACAAAAAACAGGGTCAAGTGACATCCAAAGGCAAGCACTTCCCCTACAAACAGGAGAGCTCATCCACACAGGAATAGTACAAGTCAGAGTGAGGAAAGAAGAAATGTACGCTGTTTCCCAGAACCCATGTCTAATGGACAGGCTATGTTTTTGCACCACTTCAGACCAGCGTCCAACACCCCCGAGGGCTCAGTGCTGTCCAGTGTGGCAGGAATGTGTCTCATATGGTGGCTATGTAGTGCTGACCCCAGGCTTGCAGACAGTTATCAGCAACCACAGTTACAAGTCATGAGATTCTGAATCCAAGTTGTTTTCTGTCATAAAATATGTGCTCTTATGAGCACTATGTCCTTTTTTTTTTTTTTTTTTAATTCTCACATGAGGACATTTTAGAAGGAGGAAGGGGGAGGGAGAGGAGCAATATGGACCGTTTGCTTCCTGAACACAAACTGACTGGGGCCGGGGATTGAACCCACAGGTATGCACCTTGACTGGGAATCGAACCCACGACCTTCCAGTGCATGGGATGAGCTTTTACCAACTGAGCCACACTGGCCAGGACACACTATGCCATTTTTTCAGGGAGAAACGGACTGATTATCTAAATGTTTGAGTGTAGGATTGGGGCAGGCTCACATTTTTTGCCTAATTGCAGTAGCATTAGCATTCACTTAATGTCATTTATTAAGTTTACTGTGTATTACTTCCAATCTTCAAACTAGCCTCCAAGGTGATGCTACTGCTTGGGTTTTACGGGTGAGGAAACTACGCTTAAGGATGTTACTTACCCCAGATCAGTATGTGTAGGGACCTGGGTTCAAACTCCAGTCTGTGACTCTAATGCCAGAGTTTTGTTCAGAATATTGTGCTGCCTCTCCAAACCTTTCCTTCCCTTGGAGTAGTGGACTTAATGGGGAGAGTAACTCACACTGAAAGGCAAGTAGAGTCATGGATGAAATCTTTCCATGAATTTTTATTTTATTTTATTTTTTAAACATATTTTATTGATTTTGTACAGAGAAGAAGGGAGAGAGAGATATAGTTAGAAACATTGATGAGAGAGAGTCATCGATCAGCTGCCTCTTGCACACCCCCTACTGGGGATATGCCCGCAACCAAGGTACATGCCCTTGACCGGAATTGAACCCGGGACCTTTCAGTCCCCAAGCCGACGCTCTATCCATTGAGCCAAACTGGTTTTGGCTATTTTATTTTATTTTATTTTATTTCAAGGGAGAAGGTTAACGCAGTCCCCCAGTCCCACAGATTATGCAGTCGAGTTTCCCACATTTGGGGAAATCACAGGGGTCTGCACATCCGGAGTGCAATGGGTAAGCCTCGTCCTGGGAAAACGACCTTTGTGATCATGGTGTCTCCCCTGCCAGGTAAGTAGAAATTTTTATTTTGATATCTCTACTAATTACAGAGAAGAAGCAAACAGGAACCGTCAGAGCTGAATCCTATAAAGAAGTAATACTGAGTTGTTACCAAGTTAATGCTTAATCATAATATCACTAAACAATATTTTTTTTTTTTACAGAATTATCATTATTAATGCTGTAGAAAGTAATTGGGCCAGTGTGGCAGGAAGCAGTTGGTGATAAAGATACAGGTAAGGGCCCTAAGCTGGTTTGGCTCAATGGATAGAGCGTCAGCCTGCAGACTGAAGGGTCCGGGGTTCGATACCGGCCAAGGGCATATGCCTGGGTTGCCGGCTCAGTCCCCAGTAGGGGGCATGCTAGAGGCAGCCAATCAATAATTCTCTCTCATCATTAATGTTTCTATCTCTCTCCCCCTCTCCATTTCTCTCTAAAATCAATTATTTATATATATATATATATAAATATAAATATATATCTAAATCTATCTATCTATCTATCTATCTATCTATCTATATATATATATATATATATATATATATATGATGTAAGTAAGGTATTCCTGAAACCTGAAGCAGAAATATTTGTAAGTGGCAGGCCCAAAGCCTGGCTAGCTGTAGGAATGAGATGGAAGGTCAGACTCAGGAAAGAGGTAAGGGAATCTGTGTTGATAAAAGTGAAGGCAACATGAGCCAATGAATGAGGAAGTCATAGATGTTGGACAGGGACTGGCAAGGCACATCTTGTTTTATAATGCTTTGTGTATTCAAAACACAATAATTCAGTGCTTTATTGAATGACATGCACATATATGTCTCATTTGGCACATCCAGACATTCACTGATTTTTAGTGAGGAAGCTTTTCTGTCCTGACTTTTTGAAATCTCGGAATACTGACTGAAATAGCCAGTACTAAAAAGAGCAAGATTTCTATTTTTCAACAATAATCGACAAAGTATTTTTTGACATATGTACTACTATTTGTAATACTTTAAATGATAAAATAAAAATTTAAAAAAGATAAAAAATAAACTATGTTTCAACTCAAGACTATGCAGGGACAATAAAATTTAATTGAGATTTGGCCCTATGAAAAGAAAACATATGAAGACTATATGTATAACTATATGAAATATTTTAGCCTATATATGCATTAAATTTCATACACAGTACTGAATAGTGAAATTATTTTTGTTTTTAAAGATATTTTTATTTTTAGAGAAAGAGGAAGGGAGAGGAGAGAGAAACTTTGATGAGAGAACAAAACATCCTTTGGTGGCGTTCTGCACACTCCCTACGAGGGGTCAAACCTGCAATCTGGGCAAGTACCCTGCCCGGGCTTTAGACCAATAACCTTTCTGGGCATGGGGCGACACCCAGTCAGCCGAGCCACACCAGCCCAGGTGTGAATAATGAAGTGATTAACATCAGTGTCTCTTCCACAGGAACTGGTGAGCCCCTTTGTGAGTAACAAGGAAATGCCTTGGTCTCAGTCTGGACTGGATTTCTTGCATCATCATTCAGGTTCTCTGGGTCCATGAAGCTGATTCTGAGACCCAACTGCAAACATAGTTTAGCAGTTCTCTGTCTGAAGTGGCTGCATTTCTGACTTGGAGTATATTCTCCTCAAACGCATTTCTAAGAACGTTTGCTTCATCCTAACAGCAGGTTGTGGTTACTGAGGTCTGGGAAGGGCCATGTCTCAGTGTGTGTGTTCCGTGTACGGCTGCCCTGTCATTGCTGTTCTCTGGCAGGCCACGCCCTGCCCAGGCGACGGAGGCTGGTTTTTCAGGAGGAGAGTCAAGGCTCTCACCTTTCTCAGCGCCATGAGCTCCCTGACCTCTCCACTCCCTGACGATGTCATATCGTCATTTTCCATAAAAGATATAGAATTCTACATTCTCTTGGGCACTGTTGTCAAAATGTTATTTCTTTTTAAATCACTACTAATTAAAAACCAAAAACCCCAAAACAAAAAAAACTGGAAACACCACGTTTGTACTATAAGAGGGAAAATATATTTGTTCCCAAGCAAATGTGTTGATTATTGGAATAACATTTATTTAGGCATGTGCCTTTATTATTATAATTGAATGTATAATATTGATAAATCAGTAGGTAATGGAGAAATGTGTTGTTTAAAAATCTTGAAAAAAATATATTATTATTATTTTTTAAAATATATTTTATTGATTTTTTACAGAGAGGAAGGGAGAGAGATAGAGAGCTAGAAACGTCAATGAGAGCGAAACATCGACCAGCCGCCTCCTGCACACCCCCACCGGGGATGTGCCTGCAACCAATGTACATGCCCTTGACCAGAATCGAACCTGGGACCCTTCAGTCTGCAGACTGACACTCTACCACTGAGCCAAGTCGGCTTCGGCAAAAATCTTGAAAATATATTTTTAACATTGCTCTTTCTCTGCTTTGTTTTATTTCATTTTATTATTTTTATTTTATTTTTCCAAATTTAATAAATCTTTATTGCTCAAACCATCTTGGTTTCTCCTGTAGTTAAGTCTTGATTGTTGTTCGTGTCACTGGAAGGAATTGACCTCCAGGCCAATTGGCTGTGAGGACCCGCTGTGTCTATAATGGAAGAATTGCTATGCTGGAGACATGTTTATGGGGCAGGACTTGTTCCAGTAGGACTTTGGTGGTCACTGAGTCTTCCCCTTGAATGTGTCCCTTATGAGAGTAGTTGAAATCTGATGTTGTCTCACACAGACCATTAGATACACTAGTTTTTGTTTTTTTTTTAAATTTATTTTTATTTTTTATTTTTAAAAAATAAATCTTTATTGTTCATATTATTAAAAATGTTCCTCATTCCCCCCCCCCCCTCCATTGCTCCCCTCTACCAGGTTCCCACCCCACCCTCTGCCCTTTCCCCACCCCCTATTGTCCTCATCCATAGGTACACAGTTTATGTCAGTCTCTTCCCACACCCCCCTCCCCCCTTTTCCCCAAGAATCGTCAGTTCACTCCCCTTCCATACCTCTGATTCTATTATATTCACCAGTTAATATTGTTCATCAGATTTTTTTTTAATTCCCTTGGTTTTTAGATTCACTTGTTGATAGTTACGTATTTGTTTTTCATAGTTTTTTAAAAAAAATATTTTATTGATTTTTTACAGAGAGGAAGGGAGAGAGTTAGAAAGCTAGAAACGTCGATGAGAGAGAAACATCGATCAGCTGCCTCTTGCACACCCCCTACGGGGATGTGCCTGCAACCAATGTACATGCCCTTGCCCAGAATCGAACCTGGGACCTTTCAGTCCACAGACCGATGCTCTACCACTGAGCCAAACTGGCTTTGGCTGTTGTTCATAGTTTTTATCTTTATTTACTTTCTCTTCTGAAAGAACCCCCTTCAGCAATTCATATAATTCTGGTTTGGCAGTGATGAACTCCTTTAGCTTTTTTTATTTATTAGTGAAGCTCTTTATCTGGCATTCGATTCTGAGTGATAGCTTTGCTGAGTAGATTATTTTTGGCTGTAGGTTCTTGCTATTCATCACCTTGAATATTTTTTGCCATTCTCATCTGGCCTGCAAGGTTTCTGTTGAGAAATCAGCTGATAATCATGTAGGTGCTCCTTTATAGGTAACTATCTGCTTTGCTCTTGCTGCTTTTAATATACTCTCTTTGTCTTTTGCTCTTGGAATTTTAATTATAATTTGTCTTGGTGTGGTCCTCTTTGGATTCCTTGTGTTTGGGGTTCTGTGCGCTTCCTGGACTTGTAAGTCTAATTCTTTCACCAGGTGGGGGAAGTTTTCTGTCACTATTTCTTTCAGTATGTTTTCAATATCTTGCTCTCTCTCATCTTCTAGGGACTCCCATAATTCTGATATTGGTTCGCTTGAAGTTGTCCCAGAGGTTTCTTACATTATCTTCAACTTTCTGGATTCTCTTGTCTTCTTGCTTCTGTGGAGGACTGTACTCTGGCTGTTTGTGTTCCAAATCTTTGACTTGATTCTTGCGATCTTCCATTCTGTTTTTAGGACTCTGTATAATATTTTTTATTTCAGACAATGTATTCTTTATTTCTTGTTGATCCCTTATCATTTCTTGTTGATCCCTTATTATTTCTAGTTGATCCCTTTTCATATCCTCATAGGTCTTATCGACCTTTTCTAGGAAATTCTTGAAAAACCTTATAAGTGTGGTTTTGAACTCTATATCCAGTCGCTTCTTTTCCTCCATTTCTTTTGTTTGTGAACTGTTTCCTTGTCTCAGCATTTTCACAGCTTCCCTGAGTTGTAGGGTGGCTTTGTGTGCTAAGGTGTCCTATATGGTTCAGTGGGTCAGCCTCCCAGTTACCTGAGGTGGACAGTCTTGGTGTAGCTTTTCGTGGGCTGTGTGTGCAGTCTTGTTGTTAAGCCTTGCTTGTTGTTGGTATCACTGGGAAGCGTTGTTCTCCAAGCCAATTGGCTATGAGGATCAGAAGTGTCTCAGCTAGGAGGGTTTCTATATTCTGCTTGAATGGGGCGGAGTCTCTGGGTGCCACAGACAAGCTTTGTTGAATCCCGCACAATTGGTTGCAGGCAGGCGCACCTCTTTGGTTTAGGCGCAGACAAGCTTTAGATTCCTATCTATCACTCCCTAGGAGAGTCCCATTCACTACGAATAAAAAAGCTAGCCACTGGAAGGGCTTCTGTGCTCCACTTGGATGGGACAGAGTCTTGGGTGGTGCAAATAAGCTTTATTCAGCTCCTCCCTACGAGTGTCTGGTTTCTGAGTCCCACAGTAATAGCCGCTGACTTCACACACCTCCGAGAGATCTCTGCCCACTGCCTGACAGTCTGGCCTCTCCCTGTCTGGGGCCAACTATCAGCGCAATAGGGTGATTCTGTTTTCCTCCGGAACAAGAAAGCCAGCCATGCGTTAGTTGTCCGCCCTCTCCATGCAGGGAGTAAGCCAGCAGGGAACTCTGCTCGTCCTCTCCATGCTCCTCAAGCAAGCCAGCAGCGAAGTTGGGTGGCCGCCTTTTTGCGTGCACAATTCTCTGCACCTTCACAGTTCCTGAGGTTCAGTGTGCCTTCTCTCTCCTTCCCAGATGGTAGAGCCTCCTCTCAGCCAGCCATCCAGCGCTTCAGGGCAATGTTTCCCCTGTTTTCCAGTTCTAAATTCAAATTTGTTGTGGTAGGCTGCATTCGGGTGTCTACCCTATGCCGCCATTTTAATTCTCCCCTAGGTACACTAGTTTTTGGATCTCAGCAGGCGAGCTACTGTCTGAGGCCACCCAGTAGGAGCTACAGCAAGAACTACAGTTTCTCCTCTTTGCTTAGGACTTGGTGGTTTTGGAGCAGTCTGACTGGAGCTGCAGTTTATTTGGTTAAGCTGCCAGAGGGAAGGCCATTTATATGCAAAAGCCACTGTGTGGAGCCTGGGTGGGTTTGTAGAATGTGCAGGGCAGGGTTTTAGGGTGTCAGTAGGCTAAGGCATTGCAAACAGCAATGGCTGCCAGCCAGCCTTCTCTGCCTTTATGAGTTTCCAAGTCCCTGTGTCCTGCGCCCCAGTGCAGTAAACAATGATTGCTGTGTGCACCTCTGCAAAAAAGTCACCCTCACTTTCCGACCCAATGGCCTACAGACCAGCTTCTCCCGTAGGCATCTGGGTCCCCTGCATTTCCCCAGAAATTGGATTTCAGAGTGATTGGGAGCTTGTCTCCCTTCGGGTTGAAAAAAAAGCCGCGGGCTCAGTGGCCCACCACCAGCCGATTCTCATGCCTCTGTACCTCAGCTTTTCAGTTCTTCAGTGCTTGTTCTTCTTTCACTTTCCTTCTAGTTGTAAAACATTCCTGCAGCCAGCTTTCCCATTGTTCTGGGTGATAGACGTTTTGTCTTTTAGTTGTAGTTTTGAAATTTTGTGTGAGGTGACAGTTTAGTTGTTTACCTTTGCCGCCATCTTGGTTTCTCTCTCCTATGTATCTTAATTAATATTTTTATTTATAGTGATTCCTCCAACTAGTATTGTTATTCAAATACCAACTGAAAAAAAATCACAGGACATACCTAGTCTTTCTATTCTTTATCATTACCTAATTTAATATTTATTTCAGTTCAATATCAAGTCTTAAATGAACTTCTTTCATTTTAACCAACATACTTCTCAAGGGAATAGCACCAATAGTACTCACTACTGAAAAGTGCCTTGTTTAGAAAGTTCTGGCTTTTCCCTGCTCAGAAAGCTTTCACTGGCATTTCCTTCAGACTTTTTTTTTTTTTTTAAAGTCTGTTGAGTTTTTAAAAAATATGTATTTTTATTGATTTCAGAGAAGAAGGGAGAGAGAGAAACATCAGTGACGAGAGAGAATCATTGATTGGCTGTCCCCCACATCCCCCCATTGGGGATGGCTTCCCACTGGGGGGTTGACCTCTGAGACCAGGAATTGAACTGTGAACTTCTGATTCATAGGTCTACACTCAAACATTGAGCCAGGCTAGTTGAGCACTCCTGCAGACTCCTGTGCTACAGGAACACACTCTCATTTTCCCTCTCTAGGAATAATCGAAATCATTCCTGAATGACCCAGTTTGCAAAACATTTCTCATTGCCTCCATCCTGTTGACCCCCAAATGGAACCTCATTCTTCTTCCCTGATTAGGTCAGCTTTGGTGTTCATATCAGCTAACCCTGGATTGGGTTTTCTGTGCCCATTTTCAAAAGGCTTTCTAATTATCAGTGACCCCTGTTATTGGCTTCTTTTGCTTCTCATTTATCATCTTCCCACCCTTTCTTGTCCCACACAGAATTCATTTTCAATCCCTTTAAGTTTTGCCCTGCTCTCCTTCCAACACACTGTTCCGCCTGCTTCCCATGATAGTTCCAACTAACGGCGACTTCATTGTGTCACTGACATGCACTGATGACTGCCATTTAACATCAAAGGTTCATGTTGCCCAGTGACCTTCAGATCAGGTTGAGCATCTGATTCTAAAAATATGCTTGTTAAAACAGTTCATGCAGTAACCCACACAATTCCCTGTAAAGTAGTGATGGCAATAAATGATTATTCTATTTATTTATTTATTTATTTATTTATTTATTTATTTATTCTTATCCTTATTCTAATCCAAAATTACACATACTAGTATTGATATGCTTACGTTAAACCAGAGAAATAATACAATGTACCTTATTTTGAACCTTAAAAAAGCAAATTCATAATTATTGGTGACTTCTTTGTAACTAACTGAGACTTTTCCTTTGCTTGCCTAATATATGTCAAAGTTGTATTATATTTTAATTCAAGAAATTTTGGGGTTTTGTTGGAAAATAAATGATGCTAAGAAATAAACAGTTGTGAAAAATGAAACATACTATCACTGTCCACACCCAATGATTTGGATGAAGCTTCAAGAATTTCTGTTCAAACAAACAAAATATTAAATGTAGCATCTGAGAGACAAATAAAACTCAAATTATTGACTAACCCTGTTTTTTTCTGCTAACATGATGTTACTATGGCTTTCGGCCTCATCCTTACCTCCTTACCTGGGGTGCACATTAACAATTCAGATCTCTAAGGCATACTGAGAACTGGCTTCTGGGGAAAGTGCGGTTTTAACAGATTCACGGTGATTATTTTGCATACCTGAACTTGAGAACCACCATTTCGTGGTCCTTTCTGTCTCTCAAGCGTCGAAGAATCATTGCCTTTGTCCCAGGACCTCTGACAACTTTCCTTCCACTACCAGTTCTAATAAATGCATCCAGAGTTTTGTGGGACTGTGGTTTATTCAATTTGAGGGTGGGGGTGGTTCTTTAACAAAGAGAATAAGATTTATAGACACAAAATCAGTTATAAAAATGAGTATTTATTCAGAATGAGAAAGAAATGAAAGTAAACTTCTAGAGCATGGAGTTTCAGGTGCTTTTCTTCTGAGACTTCTTTAGGTGATGTGCCAGAGAGCTTATGTAGAAATACTTCCCAGTTATAACTGGCTTCCTTCCTCCAAGGTGCAAACTCTGCTTCCCAGGAGCTCTCAACATGCATTGGAGTCCAGGTGAGGGAGGGACTTTGCAACTGAAGCTCACTAGCTTCAACATGAATCTACCTGAAATACAAGATAAGCCTTTTACTTACAGGCCATTAACACCCATGGCAGACGGTCTGGACTAATGGTGTTAAGAGGTAAATCTGAATCATATATACATACATATATATATATATATATATATATATATATATATATATATATTTAAATATTTTTATTTATTTCAGAGAGGAAGGGAGAGGGAGAGAGAGATAGAAACATCAATGATGATAGAGAATCATTGATTGGCTGCCTTCTGCATGCCCCCGACTAGGCATTGAGCCCATGACCTGGGCTTGTGCCCTTGACTGGAATCAAACCAGGAACCCTTCAATTCCCAGGCCAACGCTCTGTCCACTAAGCCAAACTGGCTAGGGCATGAACCATATTCTTACTGCCTTTGACTTGTCTATTTTTCTCTCTGCCTAGGACTTTATGATGACATTTTATCTCAATCACCAGTGTCCTGGTGCACAGATTCATGCACATTAAAAGGAAATTAATTAGAAGAAATATTTTAACATCACTATTCACCCTTTCTCTATAATAGAAATATCAACTAAATTCATGATTGACAAGACAGATGGAAACACAAGTGTGTGATTAGTGCCAGTGAGAGCTTTATATGTATCGTGCATGTACAAGTCAACTTAGCCTTTTATAGATATATATATAGAATAAACTTGCTTAATTAGACCTGCTTTCTGATTAAGCTAAACTTTTTCCAGCCCACTGAAGCACCCCAACTTCTCCATCAGGTAACTGTCAGGAACACAGCAGTAAATATCAACATGGAGCAGATTATTATTATAGATCACATTGGAGAACAAAGGGTAAAATATTTAACTGGCTGAAACTGGTTTGGCTCAGTGGATAGAGCATTGGCCTGTGGACTGTAAGATCCTGGGTTCGATTCCAGTCAAGGGCATGTACCTTGATTGCAGGCATATCCCCAGTAGGGCGTGTGCAAGAAGCAGCTGATCGATGATTCTCTCTCATTGATGTTTCTAACTCTATCCCTCTCTCTTCCTCTCTGTAAAAAAAAATCAAAAAAATAAATAAATAAATAAATATTTAACTGCAGCAGTGTTTGACTATATCCTGTGCAATGAGAAAACCTGAAGTCATTTTTAAGTTCCACCATTTCTTACTTTTAAGTTTGAAAACTTTCTAAATCTCCGTTTTCCAGCAAATGAAAAGAAAATAGGATTCTACTGAGTCACCTATCTACCTACTCCAGGACTTCTGTATGGGTCAAATGAGATGAGGCATGTGAAAATGCTTCATGAGCTTTTGGTTGACCTGTAAAATGTTAGCACCTGCCTATAAAGCAAGTCATGCTCCTCGGCTGAAGAAACTCCAAGGAGGCTAGTTGCTAGGGAGAGAAAGCTGGATGTTGCTACATGACATCATTACCTGGCTCCCACAGTGATTATTTCTTGGCTAGGCTGGGCTGTGGGCTGCATTTTGCTCCAGCAGGTCTTGGCAGCATTGGCTGCAGTTTGGTGGGGTGTCACTCCCGGGTGGTGGCGGGTCTGTCCTACTTGGGGGAAGCCGAGTGTTGGAAGCCAGGTCCATTGTACCGTTCATTTTTAAATGGCCAGTTCACCCCAAGGCAGCTCCTGCATTGAGCTTCTGCCCTTTGGTGGTCAGTGATCGTTATAGTACCAGTTGGATGGATAGCCTTTTATATATATATATATATAGATTACTGGAAAGATGAAAGGCTCTCCTCCCCTAGCACAACAAACAAAAGCATGACTTTTGATCATAGATTGATCAAAACGACTTGGGTGCCTGATACCTTTTTTGTCCATTCTAAAAAATCCTTCATCCACAACATGACTGTGGAGAACACCATGCTGTGAATACACCCTGATGGCAATGCCCTCTTCAGTCTCAGGTGAGGAGGGCTGTCTGTGCTTGGACTTCCTGTCCCATGACTGTCTACACCATGCATGTCAAACTCAGAGGCTAACACGGATTAAATAAGCAAGGTTTAAGTTTATGTGGGCCACAAAAAAGCAAAAGCTTCAATTTTCATAGAAACGTAGGTTTATTTCCATAGAGACATGCTGAATACAAAGGGCTAGAAATAAATGAGTAATCATTAACATAAAATAATAGACTATTTTAATAAAAATTAATATTTTTTTGAACATTAACTTACCAGACACCAAATAACTGCACAAATTAATAAAAGTAATAAAAATAAACCCATTTTTCTTGTTCTTCAAAAGTGAAATATTGCCTGTTGTGCACATCAAACAAGCCAGTTCAAGACGAATGACAGCAATTGGCTGCTAAAATATTCGCTGCTAGTATTAGTGGGGAGAAATGGTGCGCCTGTGCATAAGGGAAACAAATGCAACATGATTATAGTAATCAGTCATTAGTGAATGTTGTAGTTCGATATTAATAATTATGTGTAACAGGCTATTGTAAAAATTAAGTTATAAAATTTTTATTAAAACATTTTTTACAGCTGAAACCGGTTTGGCTCATTGGATAGAGCGTCGGTCTGCCAACTGAAAGGTCCCAGGTCAAGGGCATGTACCTTGGTTGCGGGCACATCCCCGGTACGGGGTGTGCAGGAGGCAGCTGGTTGATGCTTCTCTCTCATCGATGTTTCTAGTTCTCTATCCCTCTGTATAAAAATCAATAAAATATATTTAAAAAAACAAAACAAAAACATTTCTTAACATACTGTTATACTGGCGGGGCCGCAAAAATATTTGTTGTGGGCTGCATGCAGTCCATTATGGGCTGCGAGTTTGACATGCTTGGTCTCAACAAAGCTGGCCTTACTTCACACAGCACCACTGTTTGTTTAGTGATGCTGGAAACTAGAACACAAGTGAAAGATTTGATCCACCCCCCCCCCCCCGCCCCGGTTTAACTTCCAGATTTTTTGATTTTGTTGTTAATCCTCACCCAAAGATATTTTTTCCATTGATTTTTAGAGAGAGTAGAAAAGAGAGAGAGAAGAGAGAGAGACACACACACAGACACAGGGAGAGACAAAGAGACAGAAACATCAACATGAGAATGAGAGATACAGCAATTGGTTGCCTCCCCCATGCACCCCAACTGGGGCCAGATATTGAACCTGCAACCCAAGTATGTGCCCTTGATTGGGAATCAAACCCTCAACCTTTCAGTGTGAGGGCTGCTGCTCTAACCGCTGAGCAATGCTGGCCAGGGCCAACTTCTAGGTTTTAAAGAATGGTTTCCTGGTCTAACTAAACCCACGCTGGGCATATGTGGAGAATGATAGGGAATAAGGTTGGACAAATAGAGTGGAGATGAATTATGGAAACCATTAAAGGTCTGGCACACAATTTTATAGGTTTGTAATATTGCTTTTCCTCCTCACCAACTTCACCCATCTCTGCACCCCACCAAGCAGACTTGGACTAAATGAATACTTTTCTTAACTATCTTCTTCATTTTTCATAGGAAGATCTAGTCATCATATAAGTTCCTGCTTATTTCCTCATTTTCCCCCCCAGGTGTTTTTATTCAAAACAGTTCTGACACTGTGTTATAATAGTTCTCCATTTTTAATGTACCACATGTCATTTTAGCTTAATGAATCCTGAGTAGCTTATCATAAATAATTCTAAAAAATGTTTGGTAAATCTAACCAATTTAATTTTTTTCATGTCTTAGGAATTCTAGAAAGATACCGAAGCAAGCTAAAAAAAATAGCTCCCCCAAAGATACCCATATCCTAGTCCTTGGAACCTATCAAGGTTACTGTATATGGCAGAAAAAAGGATCTTTGCAAATGTGATTAAGAATCTTGAGATAGGAAAAATTTCCCAGATTATCTGGTTGGGACCCTATGGAAACGATAAGTATCCTTATAAGGAAGAGGTAGAGGAAGAGCAGAGGCAATGTGACCTTTAAGACAGAGTGACGCGCTCAGGAGCCCAGGAATGCTGGCAGCCGCCAGAGGGGGTAAAAGGTGAGGAATGAACTTTCTCCCTAGAACAGGGGTGGGGAATGCCTGGCCTCAGGCGATATAAGGCCCTCAAAATCATTTGGTCTGGCCCTGCCAATGCATTAGGGGTGAGCTAATGAAATGTTAGACCAAATATAGCAGGCTAATTTGTTTTTTATTTGCAGATTTTTTTCTTCATTGATTAAGGTTTTACATATGTGTCCTTATCCCTTTATTGCCCCCCCCACCTCTCTGTTTGTGCCCTTCCCTCCCTCCCCCCATTGTCTGTGTTCATTGGTTATGCTTATTTGTATGCATACAAGTCCTTTGGTTGATCCACCTTCCCCCCCCTCCCCCCCACCCCCTTAGGCTAATTTTATTTAATTTTAATTTAAAAAAATGTATTTTATTGATTTTTCACAGAGAGGAAGGGAGAGAGATAGTTAGAAATATTGATGAGAGAGAAACATCAACCAGCTGCCTCCTGCACCCCCCCCACTGGGGATGTGCCCGCAACCAATGTACATGTCCTTGACCTGAATCAAACCCAGGACCTTTCAGTCCGCAGGCCAACGCTCTCTCCACTGAGCCAAACCGGTTTCGGCATTAGGCTAACAAAAAAAAAAAAAAAAAAAAAAAAAAAAAAAATATATATATATATATATATATATATATATATATATATATATATATATTATTGATTTTTTTTACAGAGAAGAAGGGAGAAGGATAGCGTGTTAGATAGATAGTACCATTACTTGTGGTCAAGGCCCCTGTCATAAGTCACATAGAGAATCGGTTGTAGCCCAAGGTCTCAGCTAAACAAAGACTTCTTATCAGACAGGATGCTCCAGGGCTTAGAGGTTACCTCCCAGGCGCTGGGCCAGGGCCCAGTCTTTGTTTGGAATATGCAGGCTATGGATCATCAACCAAGTCACTCCTTAAGGGACATCCTTTCATCGAAATTATCAATTTACCACAGTTGATTCATAGTGAAGCTTGACTCCAGTACTTATCAGTCCTCCTTTACTCCTAATTTAAAGTACTATTGAAAGTAATACTTTCCTTTCAACGCATTTTAAAAAATATATTTTTATTGATTTTAGAGAGGAAGGGAGAGGGAGAGAGAGAGATAGAAACATCAATGATCGGCTGCCTCCCGCAAGACCCTACTGGGGACTGAGCCCACAACCCAGACAGGAATTGAATTGTGATCTCCTGGTTCATAGATCAACACTCAACCACCGAGCCAGAGGGGCCCTCTGAGTAATTTCCTATCCCTGACTCCCATCCTGCTCCTGGGCTATCAATGCTCCCTTTCCTTTGTTATGTTTGGAGCCATGCCCCATCCTCTCCCTTATTAAAAAGCCCCATTATTGTAGTCCCCCTCCGTAGTCTTCCTCACTGCTCTTTAACAAATGTTGTGAATGATGCTTTCTTTAACACTACCCACCCCACCTTCTCCGTTGTAAATTTACTCTGTGCTCCATGGAGAAGGTAGACTGCAAGCCTCAGAGGGCCTCCCCACGTTAAAGCACCAGGGATATGCCAAAATGACCACGTTTTGTGACAGAGTCACCCAGACACCGCCTGGCATGGCATTTTGCTAGCTGACTATCGAAAGTAGAACTCAACCCACTGGAGATAAAACAGTTCCGCTTCTCTGATTAACTAGAGGGCACCGCGGTAGGAGCAGCTGCTGGCTTTGTTTTTGCAGACGCACTCAGGGGCCTTTTATGCACCTCTGATCTGCTATTGTGGGTACCGCGTTTCTCCTCTGAGGTAGGATCATAGCACCGCAGCCCCTGCCTGAAGCCAGGAAAATGTAGCAGAATATAAAATCTGGAAAAACAATCCTCATCAGTATGCAAGCCCTTTGACTTAATAGCACCTGAATTATGCATTGTGCTCATAAATGTATGAGTGAAAACGCTCTGGGCTTTTTCCTCTCTCCTGGAAAGAGAATTTCCTCAGGTAAACTAGCTTTGTGAGCAAAAGCTTTACCCACAGGTTTTGATTACCACCACCCAGCCTTTATTACTAGAAAATCACTTAAGTTTGGGTCTTCCAAAAGGCAGACAATGTTTAAATCTATCTAAAAGTATTCTCTCTTTGAAGTGTGTTTTTCTGAAGACTTGGAAGCCAGAAAACGCAGAGGGAGCTGACCTGGAAATGGTGAGATCAGCAGCAATTAGAGGAGGAATTCACCTGTGAACTCTGTGTCTAAGGCAAATCACCACCTTCCTGGGCTTGCTTCCTGCTGCGTCATTAGGACAGAAGATGGCAATGCCTGCTCGGCAGCATTCCTGAAGTGCACACCAAACAAGCGAGCAGTAAGGGAGATCCAGAGTTGTGTGCTTATTTCGCCATATGGTTCAGCGATCTACAGCTTCCCTTTCCTTATCCTTTTTCTAGGGTAACCGTTTCAGCCACGAGCTTTATGGGTTCCAGCAGGCTGCTCTGGGCAGACAGATTGTTCCCTTGGACTGGAAAGCTGTAAGGCTTACTTCCTGGAGCGGCGCACACCCAGGACCTCCAATGGAAAGAAGCATGCTCTTAAGGGTTTAAACATATTGAAATATATTTATTCAAAATACGTATTTGCTTCCTTTTTCTTTTACAAGGAGATGGCAAATTGTCGCTGAAATGAAAACATCCAGGAAAAATTAAAAAAATTTTTTTTAAATATATTTAAAATATATTTAAAAATTGATTTTTTTTTTTTTTATAGAGAGGAAGGGAGAGAGATAGAGAGCCAGAAACGACAATGAGAGAGAAACATCAACCAGCTGCCTCCCGCACCCCCCCACCAGGGATGTGCCCGCAACCAGTGCACATGCCCCTGACCAGAATTGAACCTGGGACCCCTCAGTCCGCAGACCGATGCTCTACCACTGAGCCAAACGGGTTTTGGCAAAAATTATGTTTTGATAATAATATATCTTTTGGTTTCCACATGGTTATAAAGAAACACTTTTAGAATTTGGAAAACTGGAATTCACGTTCCCATATGAGTCACAATCTTTCATTAAGTGCACTTGGGTTCCCCCTAAAAACCAGCTCTAGACATAGGTCCCTAATCAGAGAGAGCCCTGTCAAGGACATCTGAGCCAGCTCCTGTCAATCACTGCCACCCATCAGCTATTTTTTGATGCGACATCTTAAAAGTTGAATGTATGTTTTCATAATGAGGCTACAATGCTGGGAATCTCAATGGATGTCTCCTACACAGATGCTCCTTCCTTCTTCCCAAATCCATGAGAAACTTTTATAACACTATTTGATTACAGAAGAAAATTCTTTATGAGCTCAGCTTATTTTGGAATTTTATTCCTAGAGGTCTGATGCATGAAGATTTGTGCAAGAATGGGCCTTCCTTTCCCTGGCTGCCAGGACCGCCTTCACTCTGGCCAGAGTCACCTTTCTGCCTTCCCATGCTGCCCAGAGGCCCGGAGCAGCTGGGGTGGTGTGGAATACCTGTGTCCTGCCCTGCCCCCAGCTGCTTGGCATCTGTGTATGCAAATGAACATGCCATCTTTGTTGGGTCAATTTGCATACGTGCTCCTGATTGGCTGGTGGGCATCATGAAGATATGATCAATTAGCATGCTGCTCTTTTATTAGGTAGACTAGAGGCCCAGTGCATGAAGATTCGTGCAAGAATGGGCCTTTGCTCTGGCTGGAGCCACCTTTTTGCTCTGGCCTGGAGCCGCCTTTCCGCCTTCCCACACTGCCCAGAGGCCTGCAGTGGCTAAGGCAGTGCAGAACGCCTGCAATGACACAAGCATTTCGCCCCCAGCTGCTTGGTGCCTGCGTATGTAAATTAACTCACCATCTTTGTTGGGTTAATTTGCATACCCCTGATTGGCTGGTGGGCATCACAAAGGTATGCTCAATTTGTATCTTACTCTTTTATTAGTGTATATTAGTTTTTAAAATATATTTTTATTGATTTCAGAAACGAAGGGAGAGAGATAGAAACATCAATGATGAGAGAGGATCATTGATTGGCTGCCTTCTGCACACCCCCGCCCCCATTGGGGATCAAGTCCACAACCTGGGCATGTGCTCTTGATTGGAATTGAATTCGGGACCTCTCAGTTCACAGGGCAATGCTCTATCCACTGAGCCAAACCAGCTAGGGCTCATTTTGGGAATTTTATAGACCTACGGAGGCTAGGTGCACAAAATTTGTGCACAGACACAGTCACTAGGCCTGGCTGGTGATTGAAGTGTGAGTGTCTCGTGAGGAAAGTCAGGTCCCAGCTGACCTCTGGGCCTTGGGTAGCACCTGGGGCCCCCACGCGCCCCCTCCACTGGAGTCATGGTGTTCAGTCCCCAGGCCGAGATGTGGTATGTGTGGCTGAACAAACCTTGAGTGGCATCATCACAAGATGGCTTCCATGATGTTGTCACAAAGATGGCTGCCTACAAGATGGCCACCATTAACATGGCCAGCAGGGGCGGGCAGTTATGGGAGATTGGGCTGGCAGGAGAGGGCAGTTGGGGGCGATTGGGCCTACAGGGGAGAGCAGTTAGGGGTGACCAAGCTGGCAGGAGTGGATAGTTGGGGCAGTTCAGCCTGCAGGAGAGAGCAGTTGGGGGCAGTCAGGCCTGCAGGAAAGGGCAGTTGGGGGCAATCAGGCTGGCAGGGGAGCAGTTAGGGATCGATCAGGTTGGCAGAGGAGTGGTTAGGGGGTGATCAGGTTGGCAAGCAGAAGCAGTTAGGGGCAATCAGGCAGGCAGGCAGGCGAGTGGTGAGGAGTCAGCAGTCCTGGATTGTGAGTCGGACCTCCCCCAAAGGGTCCCAGATTGGAGAGGGTACAGGTGGGGCTGAGGGACACCTCCCCCCACCCTGTGCATGCACTGGGCCTCTAGTTTGGCCAATAATATATTTTTATAGGGGGCCAGATCCTCCTCTGGTTCATCATTTCTTTCCTCAAGCAGCTGCTTCTACCTACAAGCCTTGCTTCCATTCTTGACTCCTGCAGACTACTCTCAATGCAGCAGAGTGATCTTTTGAAAACATAAAGATCACAATTCTTGCCCTAGCTCGTTTGGCTCAGTGGATAGCATGTTGGCCTGTTGACCGAAGGGTCCTGAGTTCAATTCTGGCCAAGAGTGCTTGCCTGGGTTGTGGGCTTGATCCCCAGTAGGAGGCAGCCAATCAATGATTCTCTCTCATCATTGATGTTTCTATTTCTCTCTCTCTCTTTCTTCCTCTCTGAAATAAATAAAAATATATTTAGAAAATAAATCACAATTCTTTTCTAGCTCAAAATCACCCTGTGTTTTTCCATCACACATCAAACTTCAGGCTTCTCAGCAGGACCAACTGTCTCTGACCTTGCCCACTCCCCCTAATCCTCCACCACATCCTACTCTCCCCATACTGGCCTCCTAGGACAGAGGTTATCAAGTTGTTATCTAAAAGCCTGCATCGTTAAGAGAGAAACCAAAATTTACATCACAGAGAAGCTCAAGGACAACAGCTATTCAGTTATTTAGATCCTGAAAAAGTGCTCTATTGTACTTCAGTATGTGTCTAGTTGCTTGGGATTCTGTGCTATGTAGACAGTTCTGTGCTATGCAGATAATAATATTCATCATAATAATACTGATTGCTCTTCTGATTTTATAAGTAACATAGGTTTTTGCTTTGACCACTCATATATTTCTGGCACATGCTCAATACCTGTGGATGAATGAATGAATAAATGGTAGATAATTTGAAAAGAATTTAGAAAAGTTTAAAGAAAAATCCTTTGTAATCCCACCGCGTAGAGATAACTATGTTATTATTTTGATACTAGGGGCCCAGTGCATGAACTCATGCACCTTGAAAGGAACTGTGGGCTGTGAGGCTATGATAGGCACAGGGGCAGATCTTGGACCATCCTCTGCACCCCTGCCCACCCTTCCACCATGGCCCCTGGTCCTTTGTCTGCCAGCAGCCCTACTCCCACCAACACCACTCCTGCTCTCTGACGGTGCTGGCCCTGCTCGCACCTGCTGATGGCATGAAACAATTGGGGCTGGTGCCAGCAGCGGGTGCGAGCAGGGCCCGCTTCGTCAGGGGGTGCAAGTGGCAGCTGTGGTCCCAATTGCCCCTCAGGAGCAGGGGGAGGTGGAGAAGCCCTCAGGGCAATTAGGGTCAGCAGCTGCCACTCACACCTGCTGATGGTTCCAAGCAGCGGCTCCAGTGCTTGCTGTGGGTTCGAGTGGAGCCAGCACCAACAGTAGGTGTGAGCGGGGCATCACTGACAGTGGGTGTGAGTGGCAGCTGCTACCCCTGATTGGGGGTAGCAGGGGTTATCAGGGCCAGCAGCTGCCGCTTTCACCAGCTGATGGTGTCGAGCGATTGGAACTGGCACCAGGCACTGGCTGTGGGTGTGAGCAGGACTGGCGCTGGCAGTGGGTGTGAGTGGAGGCTCCAGCGCTGGCAGCAGGTGTGAGCACCGGGTGGGCCTACAGTGCGTGGGAGCAAAGAATTTTTAATAACTACCAAAGGCTCGCCCCGATGACAGCGACCAGTGCCCTGCCTTGGTCTGGTTCCCCCAATCACCTGCTCCACCATCCCGCCGTGGCCAATGCCAGCCATGTTCTGCACACGCCCCCTGGTGACCGGTTGTTCAGTTATTCGATTGTTCCGCCATTCGGTCTATTTGCATATTACCTTTTATTATATAGGATTTTTTGCTCCTCTTCCTCTTTCTTTGTTTTTCTTAATATAAGTAAATATATGTTTTTAATCAGTATTTTAAAGTTCTTAGTCTTCAAATAAATCAATATTTAAACAAAAGAGTGCATGCAATGAACAATGATACATATTAAAATATAGTTTACAGCTTTTTCCACTTTAGTTTTGTTATGATGAAATAACTTTGGCACATAAAATATTGTAAATAATACTTTGCAATATTTGATGCTATTAAAATGTGATGACACATATAAAGCATAGAAATCCAAAAGTATTGTTTTCTGCACATAATATATAAAATATATATAATAATAATAATAGCAATGAAATTTATTCTGATTAGGAAGCATATGTATCCATTAGTATGTATTAATCTATCCTCTTAAAAATTCTAATATCCACCAATAAGCCATTTCATCAACTCCAGTGTTACTTTATTTGTGCTCATCAGACTTCTTGAGTCCTACCAAGCAAGTTTGATACTAGTTGACATTTTACCTCCTTTTGGTTATGTTTTAGAGTCTTTCTAAAGCAAGATAGAATACTTTCACTGGAAAACATACTGCAGAGAAATAAGCTTTTAAGAATTTATAAATGCACTGAACATTCTTAATACTCCAGTGAAGTTACATTTTCAATAAACAGAATCTTGTTTTTTTAAAGAAGAAAAAGAATTAGATGAAAAACTACATGGTCTGTGTAGCATTACGAGTTATCCACAATACCTCCTTTGGCCTCACCTTCCCTAAAGAACCATAGGTCAGAGCAACATTTCTCTTGCTTGGTTGCCCCCACAAAAAAATATCAGAAATTTACACATAAAAAAAGAACCTTATTACCTACATTTATTTCAAGACTTACAACCAGACATAATAGCAGTGTCTTTCTTTAAGAAGTACTTTCACAGCTTTTCCTTATCCCTTTTAACCCTCAATAAGTATATGAAGCCGTAACATCAGAAATGCTGTTATTCTACTCTACAGCCATAATTAAAACCCTTAATTGCACACAATAAATACTAAAAGGGGCTATGCCACCTATATGTATAAAGAGCCTGGGTCTGTACCATCCAAAATGACCAAATGAACAACCAAACAAAGGAAGTCAGTCCAGCACTGACTGTCGCACTGCAGGCATCTCGGCATCAGGCCCAGAGGGGGCTGCGGATCAGGCCCAGAGAGAGAAGCAGGGTCTGATCTTCAGTGTCCATGGAAGCTGTTGATCAGCTCTTGCCTCTCTTTCTCTCTGGGGCTCACCAGCAGCCACTGGGGCTGCTGATCAGCCCCACCTCTCTGATCAGGCCCAGAGATTGGCCCAGAGACACTGACTGGCATAGAAACTGACCAATCAGAGTGAACTGTGAAGGCAGAACTTAAGTTGAGGTTAGTTACCACCGGGCCACCCTATCTAATAAAAGGGCTGAGGAGGGGTTTTAAGGGCAACAGCTGTTTGATGTAAGGTGAAAGTGGTTCAATTTTTTAATGACCAGTTGGCAGTATAGTGCATATGGCTGGCTATCAGTCCAGATATAGGGGTTATGTATTTTTGTCTGCAAAGAGCACCTCTTCCTGCTGAAAAAGGCTCCCCCGCAACACACACCATTTAAGCAATCATATCCTATATAATCTATCTATACTAATAAAAGGGTAATATGCTAATTAGACTGGGTTCACCGTCCATCTTCCGGACATCTGACTTCCTTCCAGACAAAACCATGGTGGTGGGGGCCAAGGCAGAGGCAGTTAGGGGCCATCAGACTGGCAGGGGAGGGCCATTGGGGGTGAGATCAAGCCAGCAGTAGAGGGAAGTTGGGGGCAAGATCAGGCCTTCAGGGCAGAGGCAGTGAGGGGTGATCAGACCAGCAGGAGAGAGCAGTCAGGGGCAAGATCAGGCTGGCAGGGAAGGGCAATTGGGGGCAAGATGAGGCCAGCAGGGGAGGGCAGTTAGGGGCGATCAGGCAGACAGACAGAAGAGGTTAGGGGAAATCAGGCTGGCAGGGGAAATCAGTTAGAAGTGAGATGAGGCCAGCAGGGAAGGGCAGTTAGGGGCGATCAGGCAGGCAGACAGGCAGTTATGGACAATCAGGCAAGCAGGCAGGTTAACAGTTAAGAGCCAGAAGTCCCAGATTGCAAGAGGGCTGTCTGATTGGATAGGGTGCAGTCTAGGCTGGGGGAACTGCTCCCCTCCCCCAATGGCACGAATTTCATGCACTGGGCCACTAATGGTAATATCCTATCTAATAAAAGAGCAATATGCAAATTAACCATCACTCCGATACACCCACCAGCCATGCCCACCAGCCAATCAGGAGCAAGTATGCAAATTAACCCAACCAAGATGGCTGCAGCCACAAAGAGAGCAAGAGAGAGGCTTGGGTTTCCCCAGAAATGGAGGAAGCCAAGCTTTCTGCAC